>NC_071473.1:42769086-44131586 GCF_028500815.1 Rissa tridactyla
CAACCTTGTCACTATGTGATAGGCCCCATCACAATATTACACCATCTGTTTCAGCTGTTGGATACTACTTACATGCTACAATCAACATCACTGTCAGAAATTATAATCTATATCAATATTTTACAATGGCAAAGAAGGGAAGACAGTGGAAAGAAATTAAGTTTTATAACTAAAATGAAAAATCCTTTCCCTTTAATGACTCCTGCCTTCTAAACTGTCTTTCTTTATGCATTAGACAATTTGACTTGTGATTTGCTACCTGACTAGCATTAGCTACGTAGTTCAAAACAGGAGCCCCACAATGAGCAATAAATAAAACATAACAAATAATTTTCTGTAGCGTGCCATTCCAAGTAGAGGTGGTTGTCCCTCCTATCACCCTCACAACTAAAGCTACAGTCAGGTATTTAATACTGTTCCACAAAAAAGAGCTTTTTGACTTGTGTTCAGCGTGCAAACAGGAGACTAATAACTAAAAATTTAAGGGTCTTTGTTGCCTTCCTTCTGCGGTTTTTTTTTGTGTTCCCCACCAACTCACCCCCAACCCCTGAATGGGGAATAAAAAATCTCGGGCAAGAGCTTGGCACTTGAGTGCCAAGACAAGCTTTGTAGATGCCTGCATGATCTTATGAGCATTGCTTCATCATCTCACAAATGTTAATATATCTAATGCCAAATCTGAGAAGAAATACCGGTGATCTTTAGAAGACAAATCCAAAATGGCAAAACCATATGATCCCCATTACTTAGCACATGTTCAGCCTGGGTAGAATAGATTATGACTGTTCTGAGCCTCTGATGTGGATACTGATTCATATTTAGAGCACTGTCCAGAGAGTAACGTCTGACGTATGCGAACACAGGAGACCTGCTGATATTGGAGCTCAGGAACAGAGTTCCGACGGCATTTCCAAGTCTTACAGAAGATTTCAGGATGCAAAGTGGATTCCTGGCCACATCACCTGATGAATGAGACATCTAGTTTGACCTTGGTGTCAAAGGATAACTGTTTTTATCTGTAAATACATGAGCCTGAATGTCAGTCTTGCTGCATTTTTAATGTGGACACCAGAACTTCGCTGCTCAACACAGAAACTTATGTACACTTGCACCTTTAGCACGTGTTTCTTTATTTCATTATTTTTACTATTCCCACCTTACAACAGACTGCGTGTTTTTCTGAGCATGAAGTATTCTGTGGTTCGTCCAGTG
Organism: Rissa tridactyla; assembly: GCF_028500815.1. Lineage (NCBI taxonomy): Eukaryota > Metazoa > Chordata > Aves > Charadriiformes > Laridae > Rissa > Rissa tridactyla. The sequence continues at coordinate 42,770,299 of NC_071473.1, forward strand.
ACAGCTCATTGGCTATGATACAGGGGAATTCAGAGCCCAAATGCTGGGACTTTGTATTCTTACAAAGTAGTTGGGATCACAGAGCTAAATCTAAGCAAAGGGGGGAAACAAATTCCTCCTAATCCTGGCTGCAGCTAAAGTATGATCCAGCTTCACCTGGAAATTGGAACAGCTCAACAGAAGCTTAATTTCTGAAGACTTCTGGTAGGGAAACCAATTAGTGACGGCTGTCTGGACTGCTTGGCCTAGGAATATACATGCAATGCCATTTATTCCATAGGGATGCCAGAATTTTGTTGCCTGAACATGAAGTGAAAAGCCTGGTGATAGTAAGTACTTTTTTTCCGGATTCATGAAGGAATGATTTGTGGTTTTGAAAAGGCACAGCTACAGTGTAATTGCATTGTACCATGACAGTCCCTGCACTTCGGAGGAGGTGGAAGGTTAGGTCACCTTCTACAACAGCGCAAACAACACTTTTTAAAGAAGTAGATGAAGAAATATGTTCTTCAGGGTTGGGGAGATTTTCTATATGCAGTTACCTTCAGGTGTGAGTCCAGCTCTGAGGATACTCTGTCTCTGTGCAATACTTTTGGGTGATCCTACAGCAAGTCATGTCAGTTTAAGGTTCTGATGTTGCAAAATACGTAAGGTCAGCTGTTCTTATATTATTGGATTATTCCTGCTTTAATCACAAGCTCACAGAGTTTTGTTCTATGCTGAAAATAAGAGAACCCACCCTTGTAGCTTTTTCACTGCCACTAGTGTTACAAAACATGAGGAAAATAACTCAATTTTACTTTTACCTTAGCTTCTCAAAAGAAGCCGTACTGCATCTCTATCAAATCAGAAGAAAAAAACAAAACATAAAAAAAGAGAAGAAAATCTGACTTTTGTTCTCCTGACCTTGGGAAATAAAAATTCACTAGAGCTTCCCTTCATCTTCCCACTTCATTTCTGCCAAGTCACAGAACAAAATAAATATCCAACGAAAAAAAATCTTCTATCAGTCTTTTGAATACTTTTGGGACAGAAATCACTTAGAAGTGATGTGTCAGGGCACCTTGCCTGTTTCTTCCTCTCCCTTTCTCAGTCTAAGGATGATATTGAAAAAGCAAAAGCACTTATAAGTGCTGTTTGGGGCATAAAATCCCCTGCCATTCATCTCTCACTAGGACAAATTTTGAAAAGAAAAGCACTTAGAAGTCCCTTTCTGTCTCCATCTACATTATTCCTTTTCTCAGATGTGTTTTGAAATAAAAATAGAAATGAAATGCTATTTTCACTGTTTTGATGTTCAAATCAGGCATGTCTCCTCTAATTTCTTACTTTTGCATTTGCTCTGTAACAAATATCAGTTTTGGTATATACTTCGTTCCGTTTCGCTCTCTTTTTAATCTCAACATCCCCCTCCCAATTCAAGTAATGAGATTATGATGCTATAATCTTATTCTGAGCATGACCTTTGAGTTCTATGGATTTCTATTCCAAAAAAGATACATCCGTTCTGCTGGCCAGATGGCAGCAAAATAAACATTTAGCTACATTTAATTGATGCATTAATTAACTTTCTAAAGTGGGGGAACTTCCACTGACAATGGCAGTCATCTCCAGAGCTACAAGTCACAAATGCGTGCTCAGAGGCAGCAAAATCATCAATACAGTTTTTAATAACTAAAAAAGCAAACATAATCCTGAGACATACATAAAGGGTTATGAAATTATCTTTTCACTCTATTCAGCCAGCAATGATAGTCAATTCAGTCTGGGCATTTGACTTCAGCACAGATTTGGATCAGCTGCTGAATGGCCAGAAAAGCAAAAAGAATAATCCATGCCCTAGAAAATTTAACCAGCATTGGAAGAACTGGGTTAGTGCAGAGAACAGAAAACGGAGGAGATGTGATAAATGTTTCCAAATACGTAAAATATGCTGCAAGGATTCTCCACATCTGTTCTACACGAGCAGGGTGGTAGCAAGAGAGATTTAGGTTAGGCTTTAAGCAGCTTTCTAGCATGTGACACGAAAACAGTTATAAACAATCTTGCCAGGGGCACAAGTATGAACTAGATAAATCCCAAGGTCCTTTCTTACCTCAATTTTCTGTGAATCAGTGAGTTTTAGTAGGCTGATGTACATACAGCACTTCCCAACTTGGCCATCTTGGATGACACTAAAGAAAGAAGGTGACGCTGTGGTGTACAGTAAGTCTCTAGCTCAGCACTCTGCTCTGCACTACATGGAAAAGCAGGTATCCAGGTATCCTTTAGCAAAAAGGTAGCTGGGCAGGTGTGTGTGCGTGTGGGTGTGTACGCACGAGTGTAACTCATGTACTAGTAAAGCAACCTGCAATTTGGCAAACCCTAAACCCTACATAGAGAAATCAGTAAAATGAGAACAGATGTTCTCCGTAATGTTGTAGCAGTGATAATAATGACTTCCAACTTTTTAGAAAGTCAAGAATATTTTTCTAAATATTAATGGTTGTTTTAAAACAGTTATGTGCTTCTAACTTTCGAGTTCAAGCTCCAGCAAAATGAAGCTGAAATGGAGGTACTCACTAGCCCATCACCTTTTAAGATTTCTGCTGAAATCCTCCTTAAATGCAACAGAAGAGTTGCAGTCAACCTTTCTTTCCTCTAAATCTATTCAAACGTTACCTGAAGTATTCCTAGCAAACCCTTGCTTCTTGACAACAGTAGATATAAAGCTCTCTTTGAGTAAAAGCTGTATTTCTTCTTAGTTTATGATAGCTTTAGACTCGCTATCCTTTTTTTTTTTTTCCAGTAGAAAGAATAGGAGTAATTGTGGCATAAAGTACCACTCATCACGAGTAAGAATGTCAAATTCTGTTCTATTGTAAGCTATATCAAATGATAAGCAATTAGACCCTGCTTTCAAGGTCGTTTAAATAAATAACATTTTGTGTGAGTTACTTTTCAAAAACTGCCTAATGTACATACCACAGTCTGGAATAGTGATACGTCTATGCTGACTATGGTGTTAAATGCATATTTCAAGTATCAGAATTTCTATCTGTGGAAAAAAATAACATTTTCAAAGTCAATCTGAGGCTGTGCATTTTCACATGTTTCTGATCAGCTCTTCACTGCCGCTCTTCCAAAATCGTTGCTGTATTTTCAGCATCATCTTCATATATAGCTGCCAGTGGAAAATGGATCAGATGCTACACATTGCTCAAGGGCAATAAAGACTTGAAGGAACCTTCTGCAGAAAGTTTCTGAAAACAGAGCCTAAGCCTGCTGTGTTCTAAATTACCTCGGTGGGATTCTCCCGTGAAGGCAAACATATGTTTGTTTACTGCAGAGGCAGCATACATGTCCCATGGCAAAGAAATGCTAGTTTGTGGCTACTACATTTGATAATTTATTCAAGAAAAATTAGTTATGAACATTGCTAAGTGACTGAGCCTACTGACCTACAAAACACAGAGTAAATTTGCTTTTCATGTGTTGCTTGGTTCCAAGCTCTTGCAAGCTTACGTGCTAAGCAAGTAACTGTGTCACCTGAAAAAATAGATAATAGGGTTCCAATGGCAATAGCCCTTGATAAAACATGAGCATATTGTGTGTAATCTCAGATGCCCCCTTGCATCAGAGAAGTATTGTGAATCAGTGACATTCAGTTTACCATCAAATAAAACCCATCACTTGTGGAAACGCACACGCAGAGATTCTGCTGCAGTAGATTTCCACATCCATCACTACAGCTGAACTTGTCCGGTGAACTACAGACTGGCCTCAATAAATGCAAATCAGTTTACGATCAGTCTGTCTACTCCATTTCCCATACGGGAAGCAAATACTGCAATCACACAGAGCTCACTGGAAAGAGAACCACTTACACACGGCTACACAGCAGAGGGGCTCTGCTACAGTAGGAAGAAAAGGTTATAAGGCAAAATAAATACTACAAGCTTGGGAAAGACAGACTGTAAAAGCTGATGTGCTTTACTTATTGGCACTGGGATGTGAGAGCCAGATTCTGACGCTTTTTTGTGCTGTCTTTGACTTTACACTTGTAAACATTAAATGTAATAGCACAACAAGGTCACTCTATTCAGCACAATGATGCTGAGATTTTCTCTGAGACGCAACCTTTGGACCATTATTCTATATATTTACTTATTGCTTCAGCAGGGTTACTCACATGGCCAGAAAGCGCTAGATTTATACCCCTGGTAATTAAAAAAAAAAAAAACCCCATGACTTTGTACAAGTCTGCCAATGCACACAATTTCATTTCAGAGAAAAGGAACAGAGGACCTCATTCTCCTTTCACACTAACATAAACCTGAAATCCTGGGCAAGCCATTTACGCCAGTGGCGGAAATAAGAAACCCACCCTGTGAATTGTAAACCACTATAGAGAGATCTAAACAAAGGAAGGTAAAGAGACTGCACAAGTTTCTGCTGAAAAAACTGCTGTGCTGAGGGAAGGTATTAGTTCTGGTTTATAATTGTACTTTTTACTTTTGGCACAAAAAAATACCAATTCTGTTCCCCAGGCCCACGATACATGAGAAATAATAATGAATACAGATACCCTTTAAGCCAAGATCAACTTGTTTAAAAGACCTTTGTTATAAATAGGTGCTATTGTCAAAGGGGTATGTAAGAGTATAGATGAAGGGTAATTAGGAGGGTAATGAAACTCTGCCTGTGAAGAAGCAATAAACAGCCTGCAGTGGAAAAGGTTGAGTTGGTCTGTGGGTGCATTTTCATATTTAGGGGTTTGAACTTTGGCAGCCATATCCATTTCTGAACTTCTGAATTGGTGGAATGGCCATCAGGGCTACTTCTGATATCAAGTTATTTCTCAAAGAAAATAAATTTTTCAGGTCTTGGAGCAAATGCATAACAAATGGTGTATAACTCACAATCCCTTGGACTCTAAGCCTGACAGTGTCACCTTAAGTAGCACTTTCTTCTGAATAGGCCTTCTACAATCAATAGCATTATTCCTGGAGTGAGCTATTGCTTATCTTCACCAGACCCCAGAATATTGCAGTTTGAGGCAACGTTCAGTTTTATGCAGTTTTGTTTCTGCTGTGTAACATTTACTCCTTCCTGTGGGGAGACTCCACAGACAGATGCAGGGAGGAAGAAATGGGAACACAAGTTTAACAAGGCAGAAGGTAGGCAGGGAGAGCAGAGTCCATACGGAGCCAGAGTCTAAAACACAGTTAAAAATATATACCTCATGGATCCTTGTGGAGCCCAGGGGAGCAAATCTGAATTGACAGCTTTTAATGGCAAGACAAAGACTTTGGCCTGTTCAAGGATCTGGCACAAATACCTAACTGGGGCGGGTGAGAGTTAAGAAGGTGGAACCAGACTCTTCTCAGTGGTGTCCAGTGACAGGACAAGATACAATGGGCATGAAGAGAAATACAGGAAGTTCTGTTCAAACATCTGAAATACTTTTCTATTGTGAGGGTGCTTGGACACCGGAACAGATTGCTCAGAGATGCTGCGGAGTCGCCATCCATGGAGACATTCAAACGCAACTGGACAAAACCTAGCTGACCCTGCTTTGAGGAGGGAGGTGGGACTAGACGATCTCCAGAGTTTCAAAACGCAGAGGGGCAAGCACCTTGTTCAACCCCAACTGAGCAATGCTTACAGAAAAGATCAGTCACAAGGGCTTTTGTGTAAAAAAAGCCTGCTTGAAATCCTCTCACTGTTCAGCAAAGAAAAAGGTGTAAGGCTGGACATACTTGTTCAGGATCTCAAAAAATGATTTGATACTGCTTCATCCAACAGATTGATTTCTAAAGTGGGAAAGCATGGCATTGAGAAAGACAGAAAGCAGAGCAGGTTATAAATCTTTCCATAGAGAAGAAAAAAATGATGTCTATAAAAGGAACATTTCAAGGTTTTATTTTAGAGAATGTGTACTGCCATACGTGTACCTACTAGAACCACTTAAGCTTTTTTTATACCATTTATCACCATTACAAAGAAAATGAATCAGGGCATCTAACCTGCGTCAAACATAAAAAACGAAAGGATAGTAAAAAATTTCTGCTAAGGAGAAACAAACAGCAACCTGCTATGCTAGCCAGAGGGCCTTTCTTAAAAATGGTGAGGTAATTTCCATAATTTCCATTCTAACACACAGATTCTATGAATGATCGGCAATATATATCTCAGATATACAAATAGCACACAGATTTTAAAAATCTTCACTACATATTACAGTTTCTGGTAAATATATTTTATTGCTTTTTATTGTTTGCATTGAACTAGCAATCAGCTGTGTCTATACAGAAAGTTGGAGAGGAAGATTCAGGTCCACGAGAGCTGATCTGAGTTGGCTGCTTTTAAATGCAAGATTATGGAGAGCTGAAATCATAGTTTTGGGACAAAATATCAGTAAGCTCTATGCAATCACTAGGCAACACTGGCAAAGTACTATAGAAACTGTCAGAGAGCACGATCACATTAGAAATACTTTAGTAAACTGCCTGAGCTCTGTTATTTGCAAGAAGGAATTTACTGTGTGTGAAAAATACAGCAGGAAATCAACTAAAATCATAGGTTTCTGTGGTAGAAGCAAGTTGTTTAAAAAGAAGAAAGGAAAAGGGAAAAAAAAGAATCGAGGGAATATCCTCATGTGGTACAGATGTCTCTTAGCTTCACTGCCTTCGCTGTACACCCATTGACTATCTCCCTTTAAAATTTTATCTGTTACAAATTGGAGGTAATTCAGGCAATACAGAATTTAGCATGTGCTTAAATACTTTGGGATCCATTCCAAAACACATGAAAAATCAATGTCTTTATCTGGTTTTGGATAAGGCCCCTGTTAAATATATCTGGTGCTAAGCATGAGCTGAAGTGTTTTGCTAAACAAGTATCACAGAGAAAGACAGATCTCACAGAGGTCATCTCTGCCTGTATATAAGCACTCAAATGCTACTAGTCTATCCGAGATACCGAGTTTTAAACAATGTAAGGTGAAATTACCTGTACACTTCAAGAACAGCTTCTTGAAGAAGCCTAAATGTAGCAGCAGAAGATATTATAAGTTCTGGATGAGTTCTGAGCTTTGCATGTCCTTTGGCTTGACCTGTCACCCTTATTTGTTATCATCTGATCACCTACATTCTCCGTGTCCTTGATTTTAATTCGCATGAACGGGGTATTATATAAAAATGTGACTCTACAAATCCTTAACTACAAAAGTGAAAAATGTGTCACAAAATTCAAACATGGAGCCCAAAATAACAAAGGATCTGAAAAGCTTCTGTAATTTACATATATCCCAAGATTGTCAGAGCCTGTACTAACAAGTCTTAAAAAAAGATTCCAAAGGACTTCACAAAATGAGATAAAACAATAATTTTAGGCTATGCTATAACATAATTCACTGTCAAATAGTTTCCATACAGTTTCTAAAAGAGAGAGCTTTATAAGAACAGAAAGCTTTGTAGAAGTCTGGTAAATTTTGATATAAAATTTGATATAAAATTGATATAAAAATTGCAATAAAAGAGTTAATATAATTTCAGAGCTAGCCATCTATTTTCTCCACTAATTTAGCTATTTTGTGAAAGGCTTTCAGTCTTAGAGATTTTTTAATGCACCATTCCTGAATGCTAAACAATCAAAAGAAAGATAGAACTAAAGACAATTCCAATGGAAAATGAAAATAAATATTAAGTACTAAATGCAAGTAAAAGGTCACTTGCAGCTTATTTTCTGTCATTAAAAAGTTACGCTATGCTTCTTTTGTTCCATTACTCTACTAAAACTCATCCCCTTAAAGGAGGGAAAAAGAAATATCTCTTCATTCCTGTGTATCGATGTTTAATTATAGCGCATTTGACTCTAAGTCCAAGAACTACTGGTTCTGGAAAAAAATACAAATACTGCTTTAAAGATTATGTCTGCATGGCTTGATACAAATGTGGACACCTCCAATTCATGATTTCTTGTCTCCATTATGACGGCTTTTTATTTCAGGTAAAATCTTAGAAAAGGGAAAGAAAATAATTGAGTTATGAGTTTGTGGACAGACCAAGCTGAAAAAAGGCTGAGTTTTTCAGGCTTTCTAATCCTGCACCTATTACCTAGGTTTGTATTTTGATACTGTTACTAATGCTGAAGATAACAGCAGCCTAATAACCTAATACCACCAGCTGTCCCTTTGGTATGAAGATAGATTTAGCATGAGTAAGAACATAAGAACGTAGTTTTACAAGGAAACGAGACTACTTTAACTCTGCAAGCTCTTCGGGACAGGCTGTGAAGGTGGACATGTACTGGAGCAAAGGAGGTGCCTTTAGGAAGGCATGCTGGCAAAGGTGGCTCTACCTCAGACGTCCCTACAGTCCAACATCCCCCCTTTTGCCCTTTTGCTCTGACAGGTAGGTAAAGAGGACCTGGCCTCTGACAACAGCATCGTAGACACCCAGGCATCTCACCTCAACCAGGAAGCATAGGGAACAAAGCCCTTCCTCTACCCTCGGCCATATACTTAGCCAAGTGAAGGCCTATTTCAGAATTACGGCACCCTACTTCAAGTAGACCCCTCACAGTGCAATTGCAGAGGCACAGCTCAGGACAGCAGCATCACTGAAGCACTGAAACAATTTATTTGCATGCACAAGACAAGAAGTCTGGATAAACCTTCTTTACTTTCCCCTCCATCATTCTCCTGTCCCAGTCTCACCATTTTTCCAAGTTTATATGTATTGTTCTTCACTTATATTCTGAAAAGTTCCAGATCATACATGCAATTAACGCCAATTAGAAAGCTGCACTTTAGAACCAAAATATCTGGCTCCAGACAATATTTTTCCAAAAGGAAAAATGGATGAAATAAAATTATCTTCTAAAATGAGGGCCATAGCTAAAGACTGCTCACACTCAAGGGAGAAGATTCTTATGAGCACAATTCTCATTAAAAAGATGTTTCATCCACACCATCATCAATAAGCCGTGAAGAATAAATGTAGAAGCAGAACTAGAAATAATGTAACACAGTGTGTAAGAAAAGAGACTGCACTGAAAACATAACTAACTTCTTAAAAATAATTAAGCAAAGAAAACAAATTCATCACCACTGATGTAAATCCTTCAAAGCTCTGACAGCCTGAAGTCTCCTGCTCTGCAGTGTGATATCCAAGGTTCATTGCAAACCCCTGTTTATCCAACTAACTGTATTTCTCAGTAGTTCTACCTAATTAACAGTTTGGCAATGAAGGAGGCAATGGGGAGCATATATATGTAAATACACCAGAAATATGCTAGGGAACATTAAATGTGTAAAATCAAGCATTGAAAATTTAGGCAAGTGTCAGAATTAAGGTTGCTGTGCAGCCCTAATTGGGCAACCTTGTGTGCACGCATTATGATACTGCCTTTAATTACCCGACCACCTACTATTTTTTCCACTGGACCCCTGCCTGCACTGACTGACATAATGAGCAACTACTCAATGCCTTTGTTTTCTTGTTATTAGTCAATGTGTCCCCATGCCTCATTTATTGAGCACTATTCACACCCCGCTCTGAGACTCATTAATTTCTGCCTGGGCTGTCATACACTACTTACATTCTAGTAGCTCCTCACTCCTCAAATACCATTCTAAAGAGAGGCAGGAAAAGATTGTATTAGTCCTCTTCAGCAGAAGGGGTCTGAGAAACTAAGGTGAAAGTTATAAATTAAATTAAGAAGTATATACTCACTGACACACAGAACCTGGAGCAATTAGAGTTCTTCGGTAATTTGTATATTCAAATGATTTTCATTGACTTGAGCTATCTCTGTGAAAGATCAGTGCTTCGTAAATCAGACCCAAGGGTCTCAAACGGAGCATTCAGAAAGTAAACAGCACACAATTAGTCAAAACATGGCTTGATTAGACTGGTATCACACAGAAATTCTGTAACAGAGGCAAGAATGGAATCTAGCAGCTAGCATTAAGGCTTTACCATGACAGCCTTGCCTTGCCTTCCATTCCTGTAATGTCACGACTGCTTCGCACCTTGCCATTTCTTCAGCAAATAAGGCAGCAGTACTAGCAACCTTCTTTACACCTTGCCAGCTGGCACCAGAAATGGTAAATCCAGGACCATGAATGAGGCTGAAGTTGCCCCACTATGCACAGCCACGAATACATCAAAGAAGTCTGAATCAGAAGTAGACAGGTGATTTCAATTATGGCATTTCCTAGTCCCTGAACCTTGATTTTGCAACCCTACTGGTATTATGGCAGCTACAAAGGTACTCCTATGTTGTCCACAGCAGGGCCAGAACCTTCCTATTCACCACACAGATTTCAGTCAGTTGAACTAACACAGTAGCAGTGGCAGTAGCAGAACACCACCCTCCAATTCAGTAGCCACGCTATTTTTCTTTTTTAATTACAATATCATGATTGGTAGTACCAGGAAAATACTTTTCCCACCAGCTCTAGTGAAAATAACACATTTTCTCCTGACCAACAATATGACATTATGAAATAAAATATTTATATTGAAGAAGCATCCAAAATTTTGAGTATAACAGGCAGCCATAAAGCAAAATTCATAATGCAAACAAATTAAGAGGTATTTAACAAGACTATGTGCTAAATTGCTTTTTGTGTCTGTTACCCACCAGTTCTCCTTTTGGGAATACAAATTATTCAACTGGACGTACAAGCCCACCGCCCCACAAGCACAGCAAAATAAAAGTCTAGAGGTCAGAAGGGTGGCCTGGCACTCAGGAATCCTGAGCTGTGGTCTGGCCTGCTGCTGACCTGCTTTGTGGTACCAGGTAAATGACAACCTCAAGGTCTCACTTTCCCACTCTGCAAAATGGGATTGATACTTGATCTCAAAAAGAACTGCATGGACTTGCTATATTACTGTTACTGAAAAAAATGCCTCCCTACCTCAAACCTCTCCACACATAAAACTGTGTGTGAAGGGGAAGTATTCAGCATGGTCCATTTAGTTAGAGAATTCTCATGTATCCTGCAAAAGCCCCATTTGCTCCCTGAGCGTGGAGATCAGGGGAGTTATGCCTCCGACCTCCCAGGCGTCACCCTGCAGGGACTGGAGAACAGACGGGCAGATCAGTTCCAGGGAAGCACAGCGGGGGAAACCCGAGGCACTGGCATGTGCTCCATCAGTCAAATTTAAAATGAGCTGCAATTTCTTTTTTGCAAAGTCCCCTTAACTTGATGTGGATTTAGCGACCAGTCAGCTCTAGAGATGATGCAAGCAAATGCAAGGATCCCACAATGGAATGGTGGAGAAAGCCTTTCTCGGGTACTCACTTCCTGGGCACAGCAGGTGCTCATGTATTAGAACTGAAAAATTAAAATAGCAAAATCTAAAAATCTACATAAATATATGTTCTAGTGGAATGATTTCAAATGACTATGCAAAAGTATAAAGAGGTCATCTCACCGCTAGTAAAACACAATTAGCAGAGTGACATAGCTTTTACTTATTAATTATATTTCTTTTGTACCAACACTATGGGAACTGCAGCAAAAAAAAACCCCTATAATCAGCAAAAATCTTTTCTGATGACAGGTTTTTTCTCCTATTAGCTCTGCAAAATATATTAATCCTGAAAGAACGGTATTTCCTTTCAGTTTTGCAAAGCAGTGTGTACAAATAAAAATGTTAACTGCCAGGACATAATTTTCAGTATGCCTGTCTTACTTCCGATGCGTGTTTTCTGTTTGGAGCACAGCTGTTCATATTTCCCAACATGAGCTTCAGTGCTGTAAATATCTTCTCTATTGAGGGCTACATTCCCAAAGTACTGCACAGGGGCCACATGTACAAATTGTGTTAGTGCTAATGCAAGCTGTGCGCATGCAAATCCATGCACAGCACTTAGAAAATGCAGACCACGGACCTTGACCCCACCACTTTGCCACTGAACCAGAATTGCTGTAGTTAATGCTCTGACTGTGACATAAATCAGGTTTTTCAAAAGGCTTTTATTCAGCTAAAAGAATTCGTTCTGGGATAAAATTTAAATAGATCATGCTGCAGAACTGCATTAATGAAGCAAATTACTCCCAGCAACTTGGAAAACAAAATAATTCGGAAACTGAAGGTAGGATTGTCTGGGGTTTATTGCCACATTTTTTTCAACAGTAGAAGTCTGTGTTGCGTTTAGCTCAATTTCTTTACTTCTGGATTTCAAAAACAAGTCCTTTGCCTGTCAGCACAACACAGCTGGCAGCACTATTGCTTCTATGCTAGAAGGTCAGAGATGCACATCTCTGACTGAGACATGGGCTTGTATCCAATGCTGACGCTGCAACAGAGCGTTTGGGGGATGTCGTCGCACAGTTAGAACTGCCGGCCTTCAGATGAGACATTAAATCAAGGTCATTTCTGCCCATCAGTGGGGACCACCTGGGTGAAAGGTAACAATCCCATGGCAATTTTCGCAACAGTAGGACATAAGCACAATGGTCTTAACAATATTTGCTCCTAAGAAATAGCTTCTGGTGTCTGAGATTCTTTGGAAGCAATTGTTAAGCAAAATAATAGAAATCCATCAGACTATTTAAACCATGTCAACGATATCACCCTCCTTACTTTGCAAAGCTTTCTCTGTTTAGGAGGAAGGGCAGCCTACTTCTTAGCACAATGAGAGTACTGAGTCCAAGTACATATTAACATATTCTGTAGAGATGTGGCATATACTTGTAAGTTTTTAGAAACACGGATTCATGAATTTCCAGTTCCTGAAGGCAAATTTGCAACAGTAATTATCAAATTAGGTTAGTATCATTCAGCCAGTCTGCTGTTTTAGGAAGACGGAAAAATACGAGAAACATAAGAGTATGGGAAATAAAAGCTATTTCGGCACCATTTTCCTCTGAGCCCAGCAGGCAAGTTTATTCTATGGCTGGTGACAAAAGTCATGGTTGGTGGCCATCTATCCCCTCTGTGCCCCAGCTTTGTGAATACAAGGAGAGAATCTGAGGAACAGACACAGGTATTTTTTAGCTTTCATAGGATCAATCTGTATTGTAAGATCAAGAGCAGAAAGAATGGTAAGACTACAGATGTATGTCGGGCTGTTGCTATGAAAGTTGTGAAATATCACATCTTTTCATAAGAGCTAGAACAATACAGAGATAACGAAACAGGATCGCATGGAAGCGTGGTGTACTGCACTCGGGGAACTCGGGCAGTCACAGAAATCTCTCATTCTGATCAATCAATTCTGATTTCACCTGTTCTTCATGGACTATAATCAAGTGAGAAGATGTCTTCTTTTTTTTTTTTTTTTTTTTTAATTTTAAATCAGACACTGTCTGAACCAAAGATGAGGGGCTATCACAAGCCTGTAAAGAAACCTTTGGGTACCGCACAAGATATGATGAAAAAAAAAAAAAAATAGGAATCTGAATTGATTTGCAGACAAGAAATTATAAAGCATGTTATATGTTATATGCTTCCCAAGGAAGCCCTCAAAAGGAAATTGAGAGGACTTGCATCATTTCAGGTATTGATAAAATAGGGCTCTTCATTGTGTTAATTTGAGTAATCCTAGGCAGGAGTCAAGGAAGGAAATATGTTGCTTTATTCGTTCATATGACAGGGGAAATAAGAATGGAAGAATATCAGATAAAAGGCAAAGTGGACTAAAGTTACCTTTGACCACAACTGAAAAAGAGAAGCAAAACATAATATATACATAGTAGGTAGGGAAATAAAATTAAGCATACAAATAAAAATGCTGCTTCTATAAAAATAAGAAACACGCATGTACTTAACATCCATCCTGGGAAAAATTCCAGTGAAGTTACAATTAGATTTTGAGAGTAGTTTCAGTAGCAACCTATTTCATTTCTATAACACTATAATGATTTCATCAGTAACAAATTCTCTAGCTAGTATCGTGCTGCAAGGTTTAAGGATGGCACCATTAAATAGCATCCATAATTGTTACAATCAAGTGCATATTACACAAAAGGGTGCATTTGTGGATGACTGTTAAATGTACCAATTTGGCAGATTAGCATTTTGCTGAAAGTAACACTGTGAGCCTTCAAGAACATATTACCTATGGACCAAAGCTCACGTCAAGTCCATTTTCGGCTGCAAAATGAAACTGGGCATCCTTTCACAGTACAATTTATGTTACAGTCCCAAATACTACTGATTACCATAAACAGTTTAGTTACGACGGAGCAAAACATGGGGTTTTTAAAATGCCACTGAGCATAGGGCTGGGTATAACAGCTGTCTATTTGCAGACGTTTCCTCCCCTTGTTCCATTCTCCTTTGCTCTTAAACCACTGCAGGAAGCTGTGACCAGTGCTTTGCAGAGGGTGACAGAATTTGGGCTGCAAACCTGACAAAACACCAAATCTACTTAGCAGGAAGGGAGTCTTGCAGAGACACACACACACACCACAAAGCGTGACAACCTAAGGTTTCATTTACAGTGACACTGGGGGAAAACCCAAACAAGCAATCTAAAAACACATTTGACATCCCAAATCCTCTAGATCATTAAATAATAGACACTACCTCTGTGTAGAACACTTTTTAAATATTATCCTATCTCAAATACAAAAAAGTAGTAGAAATCTAGGACAACCTTAGGTAGACAAAAACTTCACTGCATCCAGAAATAACTAATAGTTATATCTAGAGATACTCATATTGGAAAGAAACAAAAAAGCTACATTCATGAATCCTCTAACAATTTAAAAATTCAAACAGTTCTTAAGACGTATTATGCGATAATATCCACTCACTCACATTTAATGTAGAAATGCCTGCTAGTGATATGTAGTTGCTAAAATTATATTTATGTTTATAAAGATCTTGACAGACAAAATAGATTTTTCAAAGAAAAATGACATGCTTAGTGAGGGAAGGGAAATTACAAGAAACTTTTGCATTTAGTAAAGACTGAGAAAAAGACTGATTTTCAGGAATTCAGAATGCAACTTCCTAGATAATTGGACAATTAATCTGAATGTACAAGAACTACAAATGTATATACAAATCAGGTGTTTTGAGCGTAAAATGAATCGCTAATTTCTTAATAGATCTGGCACATTCTATTATGAAAGCTGTTCCCCTAAGGAACACATTTAAACTGCAAGAACGCTACTGCAGATTGAATGGAAAAAGATGATGGCCAAAAATCCTACTGAAACCACTGTAAGATTTCTCACGTGGACTGAAACAACAACAACAACCACCCCACAAACGAAACCCAAAAAACAACAACAACTAAAAAAATCACTTTGCCTTTTAGTTCTAAACCTTTTTTAATTGGCCTCACAACAGCACACCTCTTTGTGATCTTTTCCTTGTTAAATCTGCCTTATCTTTGCAAACAATCTTCAGGAGAAAATAAATGGCATTTGCAGAAAGAGTGGAAAAGCATGAGGAAAGTAACAAACTGGGCATCATCTCAGGAAACCACGAAGTGATTCACCTAATGAAAAAACATCCAAGACATTTTAAGAAAAATAAATCCTGGTTAATTCAATATCTATAAGCAGAGGTAACATGTTATGTCATCTCTTCTCTTCCACTACAGCTGAATCCCATGCCAAGTTCTAGGAAACTGAGACAGTGAGAAGTGAGGAGGGGGGTGGGCTTTTGCTATAGATGAATTAGGAAAAATCAGGAAGAGTTTTGCTTGATAATGTGGTAATAAAGAAGGAACTGCAAGTGTCTGTATACGCTAGAAGAAAGAAGAGAATGAGAAGTGGAAATATTTAAGATCTTTACAGAAGAAGGAAATAAAGAGTTATAAACAGCTGTAATATTTCCCATATCTCAGTCTGAGGAAAAACAAGTGGTGAACCATTAGTCCACCGCATGATCTTCCAAGGGGTGTGGGCAAAGGCCCAAGAATTGTAAATATAAAAGCAGACAGGTTAAAACCTGAGTTAATGTGGAATATGGGTAAATCATGTACTAGCTGGGAGATGAGCAGACAATTGGGTTTTTTCAGCTCTAGATTTTTTTTTTCTATATGCAACTATTCAGCACACACTGAAACTAGCAGAAAAATATATGCATTATTCATGCTATTCGTGGTAGACATGCACTGTAGTTTTAGTGAACAGGACTGGAAGTAATACCAGAGGAAATAGAGGCCGTAAAGGAAGACACTAATCTCAGAAACCTCAGAGTGTCACTGTAATTTTTTTTAAGGATTCTGTTATGATAATAGTTAGGTTTGCAGAAAATTATTTCTGCGCTATTCAGATAAATGACCTCACAGAAGGCCATTTTTTCCCCAGGAAATGAAGAGTGGATAACACCCACCAGAATGGGAGCAAGCTATTTAAGAGCAAGTGGAGGGAGCTCCACAATGCTGGTTTCTATGTGATTATCAACGGCCTGAACATAACAAATGTTTTAGATTTCATGACAGAATTTACCTTGCATTGTAGGCAGCAGAGGTGGCAACTCATTTTAAAAAGGAAACAATATCACCCCCATCCCTTGCTTGAAAATGACTTCTCATCTACAATTATCTGTCAGTTTTGCCTTCTCATTTTCAGCTATCACCAGTCTCCACACCTACAAAAGTCCATTTCTCCTTGATTCTCGTGCTCAGCTCCAAAATAATTTATTAGGAGTTACACGTGCTTATCAAAGACAGACAGAATTCATGCAGAAATTAATGGCAGTGTATGGAAGTTGTTATATATCATTATATAAATCGTGCCAACACTGCTGTCACAGTACCTGGATTGCCTCGTCCTTTGTCAATCAGAATAAAGCATTAGTGTAGTGCAAAGATTATTTTTGTTGTTGTTCTGACAATAAAGTTCTATCTGTAATACAATGGTAGTAAGTGATAATCTATCAGGGATGGTAGATCCCCAATCATTTTACGACAGTCAGTCTGAATGCCCCCATTTTATTTTTTCAACATGACCAGAAGTGACTTGATCCAAAAATATTACTTGCTCTTTGTAAACATGAATCCTTTACAAACATGATGAACCTGAAGCAGTGAAGAGTACATTTGGTCCACACCACCAGCAGGACAGAAACTGAGGGTAGTTCATAAGAGCTCCATCCTGTTCCTCTGCCTGTTCTCTTCTGAGTAAAAGATCAACAATAATCATCGTTATTTGCCTTACAGTAATATCATCAGCTCCATAAGTTGTCACTGATACTGGTGATGACAAGGCGCATCCAACACCAAGCACCAACTGGAGCAGAAATGAATAAGATAGCTCCAGCACGGACTCACCTGAATGGGGGTTCCCACAGGATGGTCCCTCTACCTCCAAGGCACTCTCCTGTGGGACTCCCTGAAGGTGTGCCATTGAGAGTATTAACGAAGACACACCATCTACCATGTGTTTGAGAAAATTACATTTCTCTGGCTTCTAACTAGAGAGCCAGTTTAGCCTCAAAAACACTGAAAAGTGCCTGTACTCAGCCTTTGGGAGACACTGGCATGGCTGCAAATGAACTTTTTAGAGACTCACTCGATTTGAGAGAGAAGTTGTGCTTGTAAAGACATCAGAAAGAAACTTAAAAATGTACGTGAGCTCTGATCTGAGACACAATTTTGCGATAGGTTCTTCTGGTTTGAAATCTGTTCCCGGTTGCTCTTCCGAAGCCTGGATGAATATAATGAATTCATCTTGGGGATACATCTTGAATCCATTCAGGAATGAAACCTCGTGCAAAACAGAGCAGCAGCTGGCCTAAGAACAGCCTCTTATCTCCTAAATCTCCAAGCTATGCCTTCGAAGATGGCCTAAATGGTAGTATATTTTTGGAGAAGTAATCTGATGATCTAGTGAAAGAGATTTTGGGCAGTGAAGGGCAAGCCAAATAGCAGAGGAGGCTGAAGAAAGAAATCAGCAGTTTTGGACAACATGGACTGGATCTAAAAAGGAAGAGCTAACAGGAAATAGGATAGACATTACAAATCTTTTACATGCTAGAAATAAGATGACATGAGAAACTGTATTGTAAACCAGAAAATGTTAATAAATCAATAAAATTAATTACACAAAAAACACCTGAGAACAAAATTGTCATCAAATACAAGGCTATTGTTTTTACCTAAAAGCCAAACTTTATCCTTCACTTTGCTGTTTAATTTCTATTGTAGGATATTAGCCAGTGCTGATCTAAGCTTTCAACGTACTGCCCTGGAACTACTTTGGGGTGACTCTTGTGCATGCAGGCAGGCATTTCATAGGAGTCTGACGGCATTTGAAGAAAAGCTTAGAAAAATACTTTTTCAACTTGATGCACTCAAGAAATTATATTTTCTCTTTACAAAGATGAATCCTGGGCACCAGTACGCAAAAGGCAGAAGGGAGGGAGGGTGGTAGCATCACTGAATTAGAACCAGGGAAATCAACCCAAACCGACTTGCACTTTGGCTGGTGTAATATTAATACAGGGCCCTTGAGCATTCTTTGCAGTCTCTAACTGGAGCAAGCAGTCTTGATCTAAGACCTGTGGCATTTCCATCAATTTCAAATCCAAAACTCTGGGTCCTAACTACAATAGCCTCTTAAAAACAAATTCAAGAAGCTGTACTTCAAAAAATTATGCTATTACTTGCTGAAAAAGAGGACTTGACTGGTATGAACAAGGTAAAGGCAGTAAAATGTGCATCCCTGGGGTTGAGGATAAAAATGTAGGATTAATTGTTGTCATTAAGTGGACAATCCCAAAATCACTCTATTAATTTCTCTGCACTCATTTTGGGAATTTCACTTAACACTGTATTTATCCATCTAATGGGCATGCCAGCTGCTTTTCTGAGTGACAGGAAACAATGAATTACTGTAATCTCTGACTAGCTGAATATGAAAAATACATCAAATGGAGAGACAGAAAAATAAAGATAGAGGAAAGAAACACTGCAAATAACACAGAACTTCATTTTCTCCCCACCCCTCCCCAGACTGAATCTTCATTTCAGGGTGCAGCCCCAGGGACACAATTTACCATGAACTTTTCAATGTTGGTGGAAATATCACTTATTGGTTTAGAGGTAGTTAAAAAATGATTTATGATGAGTGGACAAAATTTACAGCTACACCCACAGAAAATGTAGCTCCTTGTTACAGACACTGTAACTCCATCAAGTACAGCGCTAAGACGCACACACTGCCAGCATACAGCTATGCCAGTAAGGGGCACGAGGGTTTTGATACGACAGCCATACAGGCCCTCTTACAGACCAAAAAACACATATTTGGTAGTATGGATTAGTGTATTCAGCCAGACAAGAGAGACTATCCCAAGAAAAGCAATTACGGCTGATGCAATCTGCATCTGCTCTAAGAGGGTCTCTGAGCTCATTTCTCTCCATGCAGCAGTTACACCAGTCCACCTGTTCCAGTCCGGTCTGAGAGCAGATAGCACAGATTAACAGCTCAAAAATGCATTTAAGGTTCACATTTTAATCTAACAAAAAGCCTAAGAGAAAAGGCTCACGTGGTAGAAACTTTCCACCAACTCAGAGAACAATAAAAAAGACAAAACTATGTATTCAATCCGCAGAGCCTTGCAGCAGAACCTGAAGCTGCCAAACGCCGGCTATGACAGATGGCCATGGGAGCAAACTTGGAAAGCAAAGGCTTTCAAGGAAGATGGCTGTGGATTTAAAACTAGCCAGTAATTGGCACGATTGTCAGTGTTAGGAGTCTGTCTCTTGAGCAAGTTCTAGCGGCTGTGTTTACGTGCACACCCCTGCACGTACGTGTCACTGTGTGTGTGTGGCTGGCACGCTGCTTCCCTGCAGGGAAGTATTAATAGCCTCGGGTCAGCTCTGCGCTGCGCATCTCTGCCAGGATAGCTCTGCTGGGCAAGAGCTCAAAGAGCTAAAATCGCCGATTGCCACAGCCAGCAGAAACCCCTTGTGTAGAAACAATTATATGAGCAAAATTCCATTTTCACTGGCTCTTTTTACTCTGTGGTGTATTTTATACACCAGTACAAAGTGCACCTCAGCCATTGTCACTGCATCCAAAACTAGCAACACTTGGCTTCAAATGATACCTTGAACCTCTGTGAGATATAGACTCCAGCTATAAACTCAGGAGGGTGACACTGAATTCCTTATGATGGAGGCATCTTATTTTTTAAACTGCAGTGGTGGGAGGATATTCAGCAAGTAAATGACAGGGCTCTGCTCTCCCAACTGATGAAATGGAACACCAAGGAACACCTTGTTTACTATTAATGCAATTCATTTAACAACCGTTATTGACAAAAGCTGAAATCACATCATTGTGACAATTCTCATCCAGAGTAAGGGCAGTAAGTTCCTCCTCCCCCCCTTGACCACAAGCTTCACCCTCAACTGCTCATTACACAGGGAGTCCACCTTTGCTATCTTCCCCAGGGGTTTGGACTCATTCAAGAAGCTTTTACACCAAACTTCTCTCTTTTCTTTACCAGTCCAAAGAATACTCCATTCACTTTGTCCAGTCCATCTGCCATTCAACTAAAACAACATTTTTCTGATAGAAGTTTGTCTGTCAAGCTGGGTAACTGCGAAACTTTGGTTTGTCTCTGTTTTCCAAATGGTGCCAAGTCAATTTTAAGAGTGTCGTGTCTCTCATTTGGAGAGGCGTTGTTCACACTTCTCACACGGAAAACACACCTGGCACCTTCTTGTAAGGTGTTTAACTTCTAATGTAAACCTCCCCTTCTTTACCAGTAAAAAAATCCTCAAGAAGGTGGGATAACTGTCTGGAAATTACATATAACCAGGGTGGATGGCAAATCCACGACACCAGGCACCTTTTCTGGAATAACCTGCAAGCTCCGTTCAACAGATCAATCCAGCCCATGACTGTGCATCGTAGACATTTATTTCTACCAGCCCAGATTCTTTAGGGATTGACTTCTGATGGCACAGCTCACTGGCTGATAGTAATCTCTTCTGAAGTCTCCTAGTCTTTTTTTTTTTAAAAAAAGCAGAGCTGCGACACAAGCAGCACTGCTTGACTCATCACATTCGGGCTCTGTGTGGAGCAGATTTAATTTCTTTGTATAGAACACTCGATATATTTATCCTGGCACTTGACTTTTTCCTCATGAGACACCATCAGAGTTGTGGCAGCTTTAAAAACCTAAGCTAATTCCATATATACAGAAGGAAAAAGGCTGAGCTGGCAGGATTTACTCTACTGAGGACACACATCATCTGTGCTCCCTTCTCTCTTGTAGGTTCATAACACCCTCAGTGGTTTCACGTGGACCTTGCAGCTTATTCTGATGGTTCTCTCTTGTCCCAGATAAAAAGGGGGCTGGAAAGCGGAAGAGGGCAGTGGTGACTCTGGTGATAATTTGTTTATTGAGGTCTATTTCTGTAATATAAGATGTGCTCCTGGAGTTGCTCATTTGGTGGTTATAGTCTTTGGAAGGAATTTTATTTTCAAGTGTGTGCCTATGGCTCCCAGAGCCAGGAATGGGAGGTCTAGTATAGTTAGCAAACACAGAGGGGTGGGGGGACGGGAACCAACAACCCAACCCCTTCTCTCTCAGACGTGTAACACGCAATGTGATTGTTATTAAAAATGTTATGTAGCCAACCCTTCTGCAATACTTCCAGGAAAAGTTGTTCCTGAAAATTTATATAGCAGAAGCCGAAAAATATCCAGAAGAATGTATGTCATGTTTAGTTTTACTTCCATTATTATTACTATTATCATTATTATGTGATTACTGGGGCTGAAATGATTTAACTGAGCAACTGATATAAAATTGTGTCTTAGAAGGGGTATAAATGATAGATGACTATGAAACAGATGACCTTTTCTTAACAAAATATCCTATGAATTCTTAAGCTGTAACAATGAATAAGATCCCAAAGGAAAAGACAGGATGGAAGTCATGAATGTGTCAGAAATTAAATACTAAAGCAACTTTCTGTCACAGTGAGTTCTGGTTGATGTAGCTTTTTAGTCTCTCTAGGACCCAGTTCTTCCCTGCAAGAGCATGAAACGAACATCTCTGAAGTTAGCTGAATACACCATGCAAGTTCACAGTCTGATACCTTCTGTTCTGACACAAAGCCCAGTGCTATTCTCCACGTTTCTCTTCATAGTGTCATTCTGCATCCACCACTAACAGAGGCAAAACTTAAACCTTCCCACGTTGATCACTAGCGTTATTTATTTTTAGTATTTCATATGAAAATTTCAGTCCTTTTTAAATTTTTTCTTCCTTCCTGTATCTGGAAAGAAACTAATATTAAAACATCCATCACATTCTTTGCTTTCTTTGTGCGTTTTTAAATTTCGTTATACAAGTTTTATAAGAACATGGTCTCTCATGATTGATACGGGTCATTCCTACGATTACTCCTAACATGTTTGATAACTTTGCTTCTGCTATTGTTGAAATGGTACATGCCTTATCTTATAGTCAGACAGCACATCACATAACCTGTATTTTTGCATGTTATGTTAGTTTTCCTCCATACTTCAGGTGCTGTTGTTTAATGCAATTACTTTGTTCTGTTAAAAAAAAAAAAAAAGAAGTACTACACAAGTATGTACAAGGTCTCTAGCGTCCTCCTGTTTTTATTCATATCTGGGATATTTCACTTGTGGAAACCTCCACTCTTTTCAGTTGAGTTCTACCACAGAACTGGCAAAAGGGGAAAAAAAGAAACTAGGCTGTATTGTTCACAAACACATGTGGCTGTGCGTTCCACAACTGGCAAGCCGTTAATGCTTGTATACTAGTTTGTTCAGGCTACACGACAAAATGGTATGTGATAATATGATCCAAATTTATTTCTTCAACATCAACACAGTATTGATGAGTTTTTCAGTTACAATAGGATTAAAAAAATATCTTAACTTCTACAAAGCATGTTTTATCTAGTGCTCATCACTATACTGTGAGATTCTTCAATGTTCATGACACAAAGGCTCTTCTCTCCCTCAGAATTCATTTTAGATGAAGCCATTAGATCTCACAGCTGCAGTTTAATGTAGGGATTTTAGGTCATCTCAGAACTTACCCTTTTCCAAGAACAGTTTTAATCTTTGTATAGTACTTGAATATACTTCTTATAATTATGTTTCAAGTGTTATTGCAGCTATATTTCAGATTTTATGTATGTAAGAAGATGCTATATTATTTTAATACTGACGGTAGAGTAAAAATCTATTCAATATTCACCTTTCAGGAAGCACAATCAAATATCCAAGAACACTATTAGACTTGCCTAGCATAAAGTTTCAAACTGCTAATGGGTCTTAAATTGATGTCATAATGCCGCAATTTAAATACATGATGTTCATTAATTTTGCCAGAACTCTTTGCAGAGTAGGAGGGGTATGAAAGAAGGAGGAAGGTTATATTTTCTATACCTGCTTCTTTTTATCTGCTCGCCTATTTTTGATGCACAGGAAGAATCATTACATCAGCTTGGGGCTGGGGGGATAATTTATGCAAATGACAATAGGTTTCAGTTAGGTAACCACTGTGGAGTTCTATCAAAGTAATATTTTCTATGAAAAAAAAAAACAGGAATAGGATAAAAATAACTAACACATGATAGGCATGATGTTTCTTAAAGATGGATTTCATGGGACACATCATCAAAAATCCATAGGTACAAAGTGGAGGAAATAAGGGACAGAAACGTCATCTTGCCCATACACCTCCTTTTCACCGAAAGATCAACATTCATGTACTTGAGAGAGAGAACAATATTGCAACACAGGCAGCCATAGTCTGTCGCAAATCTCAGGGAGACCCCTCAGAGGTGGACATTGAAAAGGGAAAAGAGATCACACTGTGGAGGAATACTAAAGGATCCTTTTCTCTTGAGGGGAGGGAGGGTGGGCACTAAACACACATTTTCTAGGTGAAGAATCATCTATTTCATAAATATCTCAAAAGTCAAACTAAAATGCCTCTAGACATAATGGGCCAGTATAGCACAACACTTCACATCTATTTATATTTTAAATATAGTATGTTTACTGTACATAAAGACAGTTTTTCCAAAGCTGTTGCTATAGCTACAAATCAAGGAAACCATAGCAACAACCCTGTATTATGTACAGCCTTAATTAGGGATTAAGTTATGTCTCTCTGCATTTTATATTAAATACTCCCATACAATTAGTTACAGTAATCTTAAAATTTTTTTCAGACTTTTTAATAATAAAAATTCTATAGTATTATATTGTCAAGTCAAATGCAAAACACCCTTGAAATATGTGTTTACTGCATTATTTTGATCATACCTAATAATATACACGTCACTGTTTTTTACTTGGGATAAACACAGATGTTCATATCACCATATTTCCTGATCTTTTTTAATACACATCATTCATCACTTCACTCTTAACCACCAAGTAATTTATTTTCCACCATCTCATAAGATTTTCAAGTCTCATCCCACTCAGCCTTACCCCAAAAGGAATCAGCTCCTCCTAACTTCAATTTTTTTTCCTTTGGATTCAAGTCTTTGGTTGCTTTTTTTTTCATTTTTCTCAGAAACTAAGTATGCGATGGAGGGGCAGGAAATGTAGACTTGTAGTTCATCTAGATTTTCCAGCTTCCCTGTCATGTCAGATGACTGACTGGGTTGGTGGTAAATTACTCGGATTACTCTGTTTGGTTGACCTTGTATATGTACTATTTAAGTACACCGAGAAGTTGGGATCAGAGAGCCCTGGCATGCTGCATGCAGCCAGGCCTCAGAGTGGAGCCTGAGAGGAATAGGTAGATGAGAACAGAGAACAAAGGTAAAGAAAAGAAGGATGTTGGAATTGGCTGAGGAACAGGAGGGAGTGCTATCAGACAGCAGGAGACATGTAGGACCCAGTGGGGTGATAGGCTTCAAAGGACACCCTTGAAGACTATGAACACATTCAACAGGTATGCATAGATTCTCTCAACAAAAGAGAAAGCCAAATTTCATGTCTTTAAAAGCCTTCTCTCCTATCTTCCTTTCCA
Source organism: Rissa tridactyla (assembly GCF_028500815.1). Lineage (NCBI taxonomy): Eukaryota > Metazoa > Chordata > Aves > Charadriiformes > Laridae > Rissa > Rissa tridactyla. The sequence continues at coordinate 42,795,252 of NC_071473.1, forward strand.
CCAGAGTTTTCTGATAATTCATTATGGCATAGTTTCTTCACCTTTTGGTCCTTCCCCATTGATGAGAAAGCGTGTGTCCCATTTTGCAAAAACCTTAGCCACATTTTTTTAGGGCATTAGCTGCACTCACAGACTGGACCTTCTGCTTATCTTACACACCACAGAAGCATAGAAAACTAGAAAAGAATAACTTAATTATATGAAACAAGCAGAAATTCAATGTATTTGGTGGTTACAGAAATGAGAGATCTGTGGTTTTAATCTCTATGAACAATCAAGAATTGCTGGCCATTTTAATACAAATGCATATTTTATAAAGCAATCTGTGTTATAAAAATTGTAGTCTGAGAAAGCTATGAGTGTGAGTTAGGAACACGAGCTGAGTAAAAGCTTTTCACATGGGCAGCACAATAAAACTTCCCTATTTGCATAGGGAATAATTAAGTCAGAAGACAGTGCATTCACAATTAGCAAGGCATGTTCAGTTTCTTCATTATCATTTTAATTAGCAAATATTAATGTAATCTGCAAATACAAGTGGGAAAACAATTAAAATTACTAAGTTTAAGGAGTCCTTCATGACCTAAGCTAAATTGAGACAAATGTCTTACTAATCGATACTGGTCACCAACTTTCAGGACATTCATTTCCATTTACTGTTAGAACTTCCAAGCGTGTTATCAAATTTAAGAATGAATTAAGGCTCCCACAAGCTACATCTAACCTCTGATGAAGGCAATGGTGAATAAAAATGGATTAGCATGCTCCTCTCCTCTGCAGTTATCAGTTCAGACTGATAGTGATCAAGTGACCGTGGCAGCTCTGCCTCATTCATATTCCATGCCTGCCTCTATGGCAATAACCCAGGGACATGCAGAACACACTGCCCTCTCATTTTTGGTGGGCTCCTGGTCCTTCTGTATTTAAGATATGCTGGATGGAGCCTTAGCCCTTTTGAACTCAACGGCAGCTGCCATTCATTTCACTGGGACTAGGAGTCACACCCTGACTCAAACAGATTTCCTTTTGGTTGCTTGTCCTTTTTCTGCTCTGCAGACAACGTACCATGGCCTCCAACAGACTCAGTGCTGCATCTTACAGGGACAACAATTAAAAGATACAGAATTTTAAAAGAAGCTGCCTTCTGAAAACTATAACCCTCTCTCATTCTGATTTTCATATTTAACACTTTAAAGGTAAAATAATAATTAACTTGTCCAATACGCTTATAGGACTGAATATCATGAAGTGGTAAAGTATTTTCATTGTCTATAAAAGCTGCTATTTGAATGAATTTCATTCATTAATATAATAATTGCAATTTTATAAAGAATAAGTAGCAGTCAGTGGAAGCCTGATAGTATTTCTCATGACTGACAGTGCTATAACGGATCTGAAACAACTTTTAGAAAGAGTTACTTTTTTATGTTAACTTATTTTGCAAGTTTGCATCTGTTATAAATAGTACAGAGAGAGAGACAGAAGGGAAGAGTCTGGGGGAAAAAGCACCACTGCCACCAAGACCCAACAACGTCATGAGATATTTTGTCAACTAAGACAGTTTGAAGCAGGAGTCCTTGTAAAATATAATTTTATCACGCAAGTATTTTTATCACACTGCAAGTATTTGGCAAAGCAGACACAGGTCAATGCATTTTAAAATACAGACTGGAAATACATACCTTGTTTTCAAATAGCTACCAAGTGTTAATGTAATAGTTTCAGAAAAATCCGGTAAACCTCTAGCTCTATAACTTTTCTACACTCACATATGTTCGTTTCACAAATCATTCCCTTTTCCTTTTCCATGCATATACAAACACAAATAAACTACTTCTTCCTCAGGTATGCCAGGCAAAATTAAACATTTTTAGGATTTTATTACGAACGCAAACAAGAAAATTTCCTTTTGAGCTAAAGGGAGCGAAGGCTTGAAATTTATCCAAAAAATTCTCTTGCTTGTATAAATACCAGTTTTTACTGCAAGCAAGCATGATTTTGAGGCAGCTTACTGCTCTCTCCATTGCAGATGTGACAGAAATTAAAAAACACAGCGGTTATTTAAATGGTAGCACACTTTTAAAAGAGACTTTGCTCAGAACCATTGCTTGCTTTAGTTTTTATTCTGGGCAGGTTGCTAGAAAAAGCAGTTATGTGGGATCAGAAAAAGCGAAGTCTACTGGTCTATTTTGCTGTGCTCTTGATATCAGGTCTTACCTCTTGTGTTTTCACATTTATATATCCATAATGAGTTCTCAGAGGCTGCCTTTGGCCATTAGAAAATGGTATCCATTTGACACTGGTTTGTCCAAAGCAGTTTAGGATCAAAGGGAAAGTTACTTCATTGGTGAGACGAACGATGATCAGACAGAGGAATGCTGCAACGAAACTCACAGCAACAATGGACTTTCTCTGTAATGAAAAGAAGAAAATCAATTATTAAAATTCAGAATTGATTTTAATAAAAAATACATATCTTCTAGTGTAGGTTGAAGGAAAAACACTTTAGATAACTTTACGTGAAATTATTTTTATGGTAGTTACCTTGCTGCAGGAACATAAGGAGACAGGTGACCAGATCATTTTGTTTCAATAAATTTGCATTTCAGAGGTTTTGAGAGTTTCTTTTAGAACGGGCTGGAAACGAATCAGTTGTGTTCAAAAAACCCCCAAACCAACAACTTTTTCTTTAAGTTTCAAAAAACATCTATCAGTTTTAAATTTTACTTGTATTTGTAATGAGGATTTTTATGTAAACATCCACACCAAAGGCTCAATTCAAAATCATCAGTGCTCTAGCACATGACAAACACACGAAGTGAAAATGTCATTTACAGCCATAGCACACAGTTTATTGTGACGATGATCACCACAGATTGGGTTTATTGTGCTTTATTTTTAAAACATTCCCGTGCAACAGAACTCATACTCTAACCTTACAGATTTTAGAATAGATCGTCGGTGAAGTCAGCACAACATTCTGCCTTATTCCAGGTTCACAAATTTACAAGGTAAGGCATTATTACCTCGGACAACATGACCTCCATTGTTAATAATGTAACAGCTCTGAAGCCTGTATCTAATTAGCCTTTGCTTTCCACCTCTAACCTATCCAGTTGGTTGGACTGGTTAATGTAACCACAGAAAGATACGAACTTTTTCCCTGGGTAACTCCCCAGTCTGCAGGAGAAAAACTTCTAAGAAACACAATGTTCTCCTTGGTTTTAGCTATTTTTTAAATACTGCAGTCAACTACTTCCAGACAAATTACTTAAGAACAAAACATGTTAGCTGGCATATGTAAAGATTCTAGGTATGATACTCTGTTGTAAAGGTTATTTTTAAATTTTCCCTGAAGGAACGGAACAACGATCATTTACAGGTGTTTTTACCATATTTTAATTACTTTCTAGCTTTACCTCATTTGCCACAGTTTAATCACCCTACTCCATTTAATTCTATCCCTCTGAACAGCAATACATACAGAAAAGAGAGGGGAAAAAATTATTTGCCTAAGGGCCTATGTAAATATATACTAACACTTGATGCTGGATGGCAGAATCTGATCACTCAATTCTTTCTACAAATACCACCAACTAACAGGAACCAGCAAAGCACACATTTAAGGCAGCTTCTGTACATGATGGCAATAAGGTCGCCATCGTGCTGCAAAGGCAATGGAGGGGTGAAAGGTGAGCTCTGATTGTAACTGCATCGGGTGAATCTGCTCTTTGCCTGGAGGTTCATTTCACAGTCTGCAGAAACTAAAATTCAAAACGTTGAGCAGAAGAAACAATCATATCTACATAGCAAACATACTGGGAAAGATGTAGAGAAGGTTTTACTGAACATGAGCACACAAGGCTTATGTGCCAATGTGTAAGGCCTGTAGGCACTGCTGCCATGCTCCGGTTCAGTTTCTGGACACAAGAAACACTGCGAATCACAAAGAGCAGACAGAAAATCTGAAGGGATATTACTGCATTCCCATACACAAGAGTTAACAAAATAGTACATTATGGGGATCAATTGCACGGGTCTATCTTTTTTGATATATTAGGAGGCTGCAATTTGCAAGATAAAAGCAACAAAAGACCGAGATGGAAAACTTGGGTGAATGAAGTCTCTGTGAGGGAAAGGGAAGAGGATGATGAAGAAGAATTGTGGCAATGTGATTCAGTGAGGAATCTTAGCTAATGGCTGTGCAATGTAAAATTAAACTCAGCAAATCTTCAGAGGGCAGCGCAGCAGCCGCAACCCAATCACAGCTTTCAGAATTCATGGAAGCCACTGCACTCTTCATCAACTGCATTATAGCAGATTTACATTAAATTGCAATAAACTGGCTGGGGAGTACTTCTGTGTCACTTCTCTTTGTACCAGATGGAATCAGAAATGTTTAGCTATATATCAGGGCCTTGAAAGTGTTAAGAGCAGCCAAGATATGCAGTGCAAGTGATAATCATAAAGCAATAAGAAGGTGCATGGATTAGTCATATAATTTATTGAAAATCTGAATAAAAATACTGCAAATATTTAAAGGGGAATCTGTAGTCTCATTCCACTACATAGGCATGCTTCAATCAAAAATGTCCACAGCAGGAAGCAGCAATACTGCCCTGTATGATGCTGCTACGTGATTTCCATATATTCGATATTCCTGGTTTGTTGAATACCATTTTTTCCTTCCTTTATTTCATGCGGATATGTTCTGAACTTGAAAACGTTGCAATCAACTTTGTGTGCTTCTCACAGGGAGCTGTTCTAAAGAGCCTCTGCCCCGAGAAGAACTCAGCCTGTGTAGCTAGATTTCTTGGTCTTCATTAGGATGACATTCAATTTTTCTTTTTCTTCTCTTTGACTACATTGTACTACAGGAGACAATGTGCAATGAGAGAAAGGAATTTTTACAACAGAAAGAAATCACGGCATATGCTATCATTGTTTTGGGAAAAAAAAATCTAGCGATATGCAAACACAATGCCTACTTATCAACTTGTACAAAGAAATGTTGTGGTAACGATTCAGTTCCCCTATAATTTTTGTTAAAGGCACGAGATCCCACAATATACATTCTCTGAGGGAAAGACTGTTGCAAATTGAAATTTCAGTAGCTCTATAAATTTCACTGTAAAAATATTAAAAAACAACAAAGCATCTACTTATCATAATTTTAGCCTTCTTAAGCACTAAGTAAGACAGTCTGCTCATTGGCCAAGAGTATTCTAAAGGGCACCTCTGAAAATAATTTGTTCCCCTTAAGTTCCTCCCTCCTTTACATCCTCAAAAAACCCCACCAACCTCTACCAAAAAACCGAGGCACTATTTGTCAGCAAGTGCTTCTTGCAAAATCTCCCTTTCTGCAGATAAATGCATTTTGTTATCTTTCCTCTGATAAAACTTAAAATTTAGCATTGGAGACTCCAGGAATTTGACATGACATTAGGATATGACAGAGGAGAATGAAGCTATACACGGGGATGAATACCAGACTATAATTTGTCTCAAAATTTGTCGGCATCAACATTTTAAGTACTTACACATCCTACCATTTGGGAGAGCTAAACCAACATTAATTAGCAAGTCTGCACAGAAACAAATCTATTCCTTCTTAATTTTCAGTTCTCATGAATGCAAATAGTCTCTTAACAAAAGAAATGTTGCTTTAACATGGAAACATCCCCTGTATAAATCTCAATGAATCTTTATATTGTTCTACCTAATCTAATGTAGATATTTTGATGTTGGCAGCATTTAAATAAAAAATGTATATTCTGTTATAAACATTTCTATACATATTCAGTAAGGAGTAAAGAATAAGACATATTTTAAATAGTTTCTTAGCTGGATGACTTGCACAGTATGTTAGCTTTTGTATCATTTTATTTCATTCACTATAGTACCTGACTAGTCTAGATGACAGTTGCAAGAAGAAAATTACCATACTTATGAACACAGGATCCTATAGCAGAAGAGTGATAGAGTTTACTATTTGTTAATGACACTTAAGTCTAAGCAGATGCTCATTCAGGGTTTAAGTAAAAAAGAAAAAAAAAGAAAAAAGAAAACATAGAAGTGGACACACTTCAGGTCAGACGATGTGAAGTACAATACCTGGGACCCCGCTGGGCAGAAAGCACACACTAGAACTAAATAGTTTCTTCTCAAGTTTTTTTACTCAATTCCCACAATAATGTAATCACAGTTTTAGTTTCAGTTATTTCTCAGACACCAGGCTTATTCTGTCTAGTGTGTATATCAAAATCAATAAGCAGTAGTCATGATTCACACTTCTAAGGCTTCAATTTATATTTACGTTGTTAAAATAAGAATTGAAATAAAATCAAGAGTGTCATACTACTATGCTGGCTAGGATTTCATGACAAGCTCCACAGAAATAAAACAATAACATCAGTATTTTTATGGGTGTATATATACACACACACATATATTTAGCAACATGGTCCCTAACACTATTTATAATCTTCATATCATCTATTTTTGGCCATTTACCAGTGCCAGGGTGATTCATTAGCTTCAGTTTGGCAAGAACTTGACAGTCTGAACAAGTTTTAGTCATTTTTCTTTCATAATCTGTTAAGAAGTCTGGAGATGACAAGACCATTTTTTATAGTTCAATAATGCCTGATAGAATAATAAGACACAAACATTTTTTTTCCTGTTGTATACAGTTGCCTAGCAGGCAGGAAGAAAGGAAATGTTTTAGGCATAAGAAGAGAATTTCATAAGTTGTAAATTTTACTGAGGTATGTAGTAAGTATCTTTTTTCTATTTTCTAGCCCAAAAGCAACAGCCTGTCAATTAGAATGTATTATATGACAGAGACTATCAAACCACTTTACAAGCAGTAATAAATCACCATCCTAGTGAGAATAACAGTAAAAACCCATTTCACAGATGCATAAACTGAGGCTGAAAGCAACTTCCCTAAGATCACAAAGAAATCAATGGAAGCTACTCCTAAGCTTTTATTCTAGAACTATGCTGTTTCTTAGGTTTATTGTTTCTATATAACAAACTGCCTGAATTTGTTAAGTGCCAAAGTTGAATATGATATTATGGAAGACTCTAGTAAAGAACACTTGGAATCAGTGAAGTTCCATGCTCCAAACAGTAATTGCAAATAAACCTTTTTTCAGAAATTGATTTTTTAAAATATTCATTTTTTCTGTTATTTTCGTGTATGTTTCATGATAACACTGTGCTTGGAAGGACAAATCAATGGTAAACACTTACATGAGGGCTTTGAGTCTTTTAGATGACACAATATGCAGTAATATGGTATTAGTTTCACAATATCCACCTTTACAAGCATACTGAACAACTCAATCACTTTTTTAATATCTCTGCACATGCCGTGGTTTAGCCTCAGATGGCAACAAAAAACCACGTGTCGCTCGCTCGTGCCTTCCAAACACAGGAAGAATCGTAAGAAAAGGCAAGACTCTTGGGTTGAGACAAAGGCAGTTTAACAGAACAGCAAAGGGAACAGGCAAACAACAACAATAACAACACGGATAGGGGAATATACAAACGCGATTACGGAACCGCCGCTCCCCCCGCCGCTCGCCGCTCGCCGGACCCGGGCCGCCCCAGCCCGCTTTTAAGCAGCAACTTCCTGCCCCCTCCCCCGGCAGCTCAGGGTGGGCGTGGCTCACATGGCATGGAATACCAGGAAAAGTTAACCCTATCCCCACCGGAACCAGGACATTATCCACCCCTTATTCCATACCATCTATGCCATGCCCAGCAGGTTCCAATGAATTGCCACCACTTTCCCCTGTTATATATATATATATACACACATATAATACCCTTAGTTTATGGGTCATCCCTCCAAAGTGTCCGTTGAGTTCTTTTAATCCACGGCTTTGGGCTCCATCTGTTAGAACAGTCTCTCAGGGCAGGTGAGATGCTGGGTGGTGCTGGTCTGTTGCATGCTGTATTTTTCGGAGCTTGTGACTGGTGCACCTGGTGTGGCTCATGCACGCAGTCTGTAGGCTGAAGATGTAGATCTTGAGGAAACTGCTATAACAGCACACAATCTGATTCATTGGCTATTCTCGCCCAAAATCAGATCTCCATGAGGTACACATCGGACTTCCCCATCCTTCCGCATCACCCACCAAGTGCACCCAGGTCCTTGGGCAAAAGCAATCCCACGGATGGGTTTGCCTTTGCCTGAGGCAGGACTAACCCAGACTGTCTTCCCTAGCATATTCTTCATGTGCACTACGGGGACTTTATCCCCTTCTACAGTACGTGGAAGTTTTGATTGGGCAGGGCCAGCCCGATTGTTAGATCCCCTGGTGTTAACTAGCCAGGTAGCTTTTGCTAAATGCGTATCCCAGTGTTTGAAAGTCCCACCACCCATTGCTCTCAGTGTAGTTTTTAACAGTCCATTGTATCGTTCTATCTTCCCAGAGGCTGGGGCGTGATAGGGGATGTGATACACCCACTCGATACCATGCTCTTTGGCCCAGGTGTCTATGAGGCTGTTTCGGAAATGAGTCCCATTGTCCGACTCAATTCTCTCTGGGGTACCATGTCGCCACAGGACTTGCTTTTCAAGGCCCAGGATAGTGTTCCGGGCAGTGGCATGGGGCACAGGGTATGTTTCCAGCCATCCAGTGGTTGCTTCCACCATTGTGAGCACATAGCGCTTGCCTTGACGGGTTTGTGGCAGCGTGATATAATCAATCTGCCAGGCCTCCCCATATTTGTATTTCAGCCATCGCCCTCCATACCAAAGAGGCTTCAAACGCTTGGCTTGTTTGATCGCAGCGCATGTCTCACATTCATGGATGACCTGTGCAATAGTGTCCATGGTCAAGTCCACCCCTCGGTCACGAGCCCATCTATATGTCGCATCTCTCCCTTGATGGCCTGAGGAGTCATGGGCCCACCGAGCTATGAATAGTTCACCCTTATGTTGCCAGTCCAGATCCACCTGAGCCACTTCAATCCTAGCGGCCCGATCCACCTGCTGGTTGTTCTGATGTTCCTCCGTGGCCCGATTCTTTGGTACGTGGGCATCTACATGGCGTACTTTCACAACCAGATTCTCTATCCGGGCAGCAATATCTTGCCATAGGTCAGCAGCCCAGATGGGTTTGCCTCTGCGCTGCCAGTTGCCCTGCTTCCACTGCTGTAACCATCCCCACAGAGCATTTGCCACCATCCATGAGTCAGTGTAAAGATAAAGTACTGGCCATTTTTCTCGCTCAGCAATGTCCAAAGCCAGCTGAATAGCCTTCACCTCTGCAAACTGGCTCGATTCACCCTGTCCCTCACTGGCTTCTGCAACCCGTCGTGTAGGACTCCACACAGCAGCCTTCCACTTTCGATGCTTTCCCACAATACGGCAGGACCCATCAGTGAACAGGGCATATTTCTTCTCATTTTCTGGCAGTTTATTATATGGTGGGGCCTCTTCTGCACGCGTCACCTCCTCCTCTGGTGACATTCCGAAATCCTTGCCTTCTGGCCAGTCCATGATCACTTCCAGAATTCCCGGGCGACTGGGGTTTCCCATTCGAGTTCGCTGCGTGATCAGTGCAATCCACTTACTCCATGTAGCATCGGTTGCATGATGTGTGGTGGGGACCCTTTCTTTGAACATCCAACCCAGCACCGGCAGTCGAGGTGCTAAGAGGAGCTGTGCTTCTGTACCAACCACTTCCGAAGCAGCTCGAACCCCTTCATATGCTGCCAATATCTCTTTTTCTGTTGGAGTGTAGCGGGCTTCGGATCCTCTGTATCCACGACTCCAAAACCCTAGGGGTCGACCTCGAGTCTCCCCTGGTGCTTTCTGCCAGAGGCTCCAGGTAGGGCCGTTCTCCCCGGCTGCGGTGTAGAGCACATTTTTAACATCTTGTCCTGCCCGGACTGGCCCCAGGGCCACTGCATGGACTATTTCCTGTTTGATTTGTTCAAAAGCTTGTCGTTGCTCAGGACCCCATTTAAAATCATTCTTCTTCCGGGTTACTTGATACAGAGGGCTTACAATTTGACTGTAATCTGGGATATGCATTCTCCAAAAACCCACAATACCTAAGAAAGCCTGTGTTTCCTTTTTACTAGTTGGTGGAGACATAGCTGCTATTTTGTTGATCACATCCATTGGAATCTGACGGCGTCCATCTTGCCATTTTATTCCTAAAAACTGGATCTCCTGCGCAGGTCCCTTGACCTTACTTCGCTTTATAGCAAAACCAGCGTTCAGAAGGATTTGGACTATTTTACTCCCTTTCTCAAAAACTTCTTCTGCTGTGTTTCCCCATACAATGATGTCATCAATGTACTGCAGATGTTCTGGAGCTTCACCCTGTTCCAGTGCAGTCTGGATCAGTCCATGGCAAATGGTGGGGCTGTGTTTCCACCCCTGGGGCAGTCGATTCCAGGTGTATTGGATGCCCCTCCAAGTGAAAGCAAACTGTGGTCTGCACTCTGCTGCCAAAGGGATTGAGAAAAATGCATTCGCTATATCAATCGTGGCATACCACTTGGCTGCCTTGGACTCCAGTTCGTACTGGAGTTCTAGCATGTCCGGCACAGCAGCACTCAGCGGTGGCGTGACTTCATTCAGACCACGATAGTCTACAGTTAGCCTCCACTCTCCATTAGATTTTCGCACCGGCCATATGGGACTGTTAAAGGGTGAGCGAGTCTTGCTGATCACTCCTTGAACCTCTAGTTGACGAATCAGCTCATGGATGGGAATCAGAGAGTCTCGGTTAGTGCGATACTGCCGCCGATGCACCGTTGTGGTAGCAATCGGCACCTGTTGTTCTTTGACCCTCAACAACCCCACAACAGAAGAATCCTCTGAGAGACCAGGCAAGGCAGACAACTGTTTAACTTCCTCTGTCTCCAAAGCAGCTATGCCAAAGGCCCAGCGGTACCCTTTTGGGTCCTTAAAATACCCTCTCCTGAGGTAATCTATACCAAGGATGCATGGAGCCTCTGGGCCAGTCACAATGGGATGCTTTTGCCACTCATTCCCAGTTAGGCTCACTTCTGCCTCCAGTACAGTCAACTCTTGGGATCCCCCTGTCACCCCAGAAATACAAATGGGTTCTGCCCCTCTATAGCTTGATGGTATTAAAGTACACTGCGCACCCGTGTCCACTAGAGCCTTATACTCCTGTGGGTCTGATGTGCCAGGCCATCGAATCCACACCGTCCAATAAACCCGGTTATCCCTTTCCTCCACCTGGCCGGAGGCAGGGCCCCCCTAATACTGGTCATAGTATCCATTACTCACTTCTTGCATAAATGACTTGGAAGTTCCTTCAAGAGGATCAGAAGCAAGATCAAGCCTTCTGCTTTGTCTGGGGAACGGCCCACTGGAAACTGGGGCGGCACTTTTCCTGGAGGGATCCCCTTTTGTGGTTGTCCTTCCTTGCAACTCCTGTACCCGTGTCCGCAGGATCGAAGTAGGTTGTCCGTCCCACTTCCTCATGTCCTCTCCGTGGTCCCGCAGGTAGAACCACAGGGTGCCTCGTGGTGTGTACCCTCTGTACTCTCTCTCTTGAGTGGGGAAATGCCTGCTTCTAATAGCTGAGATGCTGGCCCGTGCAGGTGGGGAGTAGGACATATTCTCTTCAAGTTGCTGGACCTTCCGCGACAGTTTCTCCACAGCTGAGACAAGGGGGGAAGAGAGACTTTCTTCATATCGCCGGAGCCGGCCAGCTACCTCATCCACCGTTGGTCCCTCTTCACCTTTCCATTCCATTACTGCCAGGGAGTTGGCATATGACGATGGTGCGCTCCGTACAAACTTCCGCCACATGGGCCTTGTGCATCGCACCTCATCAGGGTCTGTGGGTAAGTCTGCATTGTCCAAGTCATAATAAATCATCTCCCGCACGGCTAATTCTCTCAGGTACTGGATACCTCTTTCCATGGTAGTCCACTTGCTTGGCTGACATACAACATCCTCGCTGAAGGGGTACCTCTCCCTCACGCCTAACAGGAGTCGTTTCCAGAGGCTGAGGGCTTGGGTCTTTTTCCCGATCGCCTTGTCAATGCCGCCTTCCCTAGACAGGGATCCCAGCTGCCTGGCCTCCCTACCCTCTAATTCCAGGCTACTGGCCCCATTATCCCAGCACCGGAGCAGCCAGGTGACAATGTGCTCGCCTGAAAGTCGGCTAAAATCTTTTCGCATATCCCGCAGCTCACTCAAGGATAGGGATCGAGTAATTATCTCTGGTTCTGCCTCTTCCTCCTGCTCTCGTGATGGCCCTGGTTCATCATCATCTCTTACTAAGCGAACTGATTTCTTTGTGTACTTCTTCTTCTGTATGGGGGCAACTGATACTGGCATGGGTTGGTTCCCTGGTTCAGTGGCAGTGGCTACCACGGGGGTTGCAGTAGCCGCAGTGTCTGTCGCGAGGATTGCAGTAGCCGCAGTGTCTGTCGCAAGGATTGCAGTAGCCGCAGGGGCCGCCGCAGGGGCCGCCGCAGGGGCCGCCGCAGGGGCCGCCGCAGGGGCTGCAGCAGCCACAGGGGCCGCCGCAGGGGCCGCCGCAGGGGCTGCAGCAGCCACAGGGGCCGCCGCAGGGGCCGCCGCAGGTCTGGTTTCCATCTCTTCCCCTTGAGGGTGCTGCATAATTCTGAGCAGTGCCTGGTAGATACTGGCCAGGGCCCAGCACAGCGCGGTGAGTTGTGCCTCTCTAGAATAGCCACAGCATTTTCCCTTCAAATATTCTACCACTTTATCAGGGTCCTGTAATTGTTCAGGGGTGAAGTCCCAGACCATTGGAGGTGAGTAGTTCTCTAGGTACCTGCCCATGCTCTCCCACATGCCATGCCACCCCTGACTATCCAGCCTCGGAGCAGATCTCCGGGTGGTAGTCTTAAATAGTCGCTTAACCCAAAACAAGACCTGGAACGTATTCAGGAGACATAGCACTACGAACACGCTAGTTTGAGTATCCCAAGGATATTCAAAATTCTCAAAAGCTGTCATACCTGACCCGAAGGAGAAAAGGGAGGCAAAAGGGCTGGGGAAGTTATTAACAAATTCTGAGAGACGGTGTCCAATGTACGGACAGGACAGCAAAACCGCATAAACACCCCAAAATAGCCGTCTGAACAGTGATGTTATCATATCATAAACAGATATCGCACAGGACAGCAGAATGATAATCCTCATCCCTGTTCCAGACATGGTAAACAGCATCGCAGGGAGTACATAAGCCATATAGGAATTTATGTAACACAGCCATGAGAACAAACCAAGCAACATGATGACCAGTGACTACTTACCTAATAAAATAAATGCATACAAAAAAAAAAACCAAAACCGTTTTTTCCACGTTCTAGTTGGATTCTGTCGTTATCTCAACCCTTCGAGCCCCACGTTGGGCGCCAAAAGGACTGCCGTGGTTTAGCCTCAGATGGCAACAAAAAACCACGTGTCGCTCGCTCGTGCCTTCCAAACACAGGAAGAATCGTAAGAAAAGGCAAGACTCTTGGGTTGAGACAAAGGCAGTTTAACAGAACAGCAAAGGGAACAGGCAAACAACAACAATAACAACACGGATAGGGGAATATACAAACGCGATTACGGAACCGCCGCTCCCCCCGCCGCTCGCCGCTCGCCGGACCCGGGCCGCCCCAGCCCGCTTTTAAGCAGCAACTTCCTGCCCCCTCCCCCGGCAGCTCAGGGTGGGCGTGGCTCACATGGCATGGAATACCAGGAAAAGTTAACCCTATCCCCACCGGAACCAGGACAGCACATTATACTATTTTTATTATAGGACTGATGCAGGGTTTCAGGTTTTTTACTCAAATATAATACCAATTGAAAACAATAATGGCTACACTTACTGAATTCATTTCATTTTGTAGACCACTATATGTAAAAAATAGTTTTATTTAATTTTCTCTTTTATAATCTCGAGTATCCCTTTCGAATGCTGCTTTCTGTTACAACAGAGCATAAAATGAAATTCTTTCAGCGCACTAGTTCAGTATACCTTGCTGATTTCACTGCTATTGGAAACATATATGCCTTCCAGCTATTTCTTTTGTCCTGAACCTCTCTGTAACAGGGCTGCTGGAGGGATACTCAGGCAGGGGTCCTAGAAGTTTTCAAAGAGGGAGCAAGACTATATAGCAAAGATCTTTTTAGAAATAGACATGTGTCAAACAACATTTGCATAAAATCGGTAGCTGAAGATTTACTTTCTTCTCCTCCAGAAGTGAGAGTTAACCTGAATATGTTCAAAGGCTCCACAGGAGATGGTGGTCAATGTTTCTCTCTCAGGAGAAGAGAACAAAGCCGGTAAGGGCTTATATCAGAAGTAAAATCTGATTTGGGTTCAAAACCCAGTAAAATTAAGATTAAAGCAATTTATTTTTTTTTCTGGAAAAGAGCACCTTTGTTAAACTAGAGTGTACGCAGGCAGGAAGCTGAGGAGTAAGAGCAGAAATAAAGTTCAGTGATGGAGAAGCAAGGCAAGAAATGCGGCATACATAAAAATAGATAGAGAAGATACAATGAAAGAAACATATGACTTTTAGTCTTCTGTATGGCCTGGAAAGTATTTTCTAAGAACGTACTCTGAATCAGGACGGCGTTCACAGCTTATGATGTTTGAGAAGGCACGAATAGAAGACACACTACTTCTTGCATGCCTCCTGTGTAGGAGCTCTGGCCTTCTTTATAGCTAAGGCAGCTGAAGAACTCTCAAGAACACAGTTCACTGTACCTCTTTTATTGTTGTCCTTTATTGGAAACTTGTTACATGATTCAGTTTTCACCATGATTTGCAATGCTGTCCCATACGAATGGTGGCATATCGAAGTTCATTACAGCTCCACATAGTGTTTTTCACAGTAAAATGAAACGTATTCAAATATCTCCTTCATTAAAGCCAAAAATCTGCAGAGATTGCTCAGGCTCACTGAGGTTAAGACCTGAGCAATGAACAAAATCAGGAATCAGCACAGTATTGTCCAAACAACTGATGTAGCACCAGTGGTCTATATTAAAAAAGCCTTCACTGCTTACATATAGGAGGATTATCGCTATTGACATTTAGTCTCAGGTAACTGCATAACGTTATTACATACAGCATTCCCATCAGAAATACCACACATATTTGGGTAAAATATGAAATTATGTAAGGTGAAGAACTTCAAAGTTTCAAGGAGTAACTCTTGAAGTATTTTGAAGGTCTCCCATATGCTATCATGCATAAGAAGTTACTACATTAGAAAAGTCCCAGTAATTCTGAGCCTTTCAAACTGCAAAGCATTGCCAAATTTCAGGAATTAATCTGTGTCGCTATTCCCTCTTGCCCTAAACTCAAAGCCTGATAAGAAGGAGCATTTTTTTTGGCTGGAGATATTCTTATCCCTTAAAGTGATTTCATATTTTCCAGCACTTTGAGTTCTTCACATCCTATAGTGATTGTTTCTCCCACTCTTTTGCTGCTTAACTGAAGCTGAATTTGTATTTCCTTCAGCAGTCTACTTCTAGCCTAGGGTTCCCTATGCAAACAGCCCCTACTCCCAACAAGACACAAACACATCATTAGCACAGCTCCAATTTTCACAAACCACAAAGTCACAGCAGCACAAGGCAACCTAAGCTTCTGAGCAAGGCATGCCTTCTGCCACTCTGCTACTTCATTTCATACTGCAACTGAAAGCTGTCCAGTAGCTTAAAAGATCTAGCCCATTAAAATGCCCATGGCAGAGAAACAGATTTTAAATAAGGTTGTTGATTTTTCATTCTTTAAGATCTACTAAGAATATTTAATCTAAAACTGCTGTTACTGATTCATCCATGTCCTTCACAACTGGGGTGAACTTCATCAGTAGCTGCAGATGCATATTATATAAATACTAACATAGTCTCTGCATGATAAAGTAGTATTAAAAAGGAAAAAAAGCCTCTACAGTACAGCTCTCAAATGGTGCTTGTTTTTTTGGGGTTTTTTTTGTTTTTTTTTTTTTTAACTCTGGATTATTGCCCAGCGCTTCTTATCAATAGCTTGGCAAGCTTTCAGACACACACAGGCTGATGTACGCTTCCCTATAATAGAACTGCTGGTACAAGAATTTGTGATCTTTCAACCTGGCAGTTGGTTGTTACTACTTATTGAAGTACCACCTGATTGTAGCTATTTTTCACCTGCTGAGAAAAAGTTCAAAGAAAAAACCACCCATATGTGAGTATTAACTCTTACTCTGCCAGATATACCTCACATAGATGACCCCTCTCTTCTATAGAAATACACAAAGATTCATGACAGGCAACATCATAAGAATGAATCTCCAATTGAGCCGTTTTCACAAGCATTCTGCCAGACACCCTATAGCTGCCAACATTTTCATGAAAAATCCCTTTCAAAAAGTTGATTCTTTCAACCAGAAATAGACTCAAAAATGCATAAACCAGAAAAAAAAAGAACAACAAAAAGCCCCACAGATGCATCAAGAAAGATTCTTAGAAAACAATAAAGTACCAGCAGACCTCTGGTCTGCAGATCTCTATATATGAAAAAAGATGTAGTTATTTAAAGCCTATTAATTTTCTTTCTTATTTTATATGGAATATCAGAAATACTCCACTTCTTGTTTCAAAACTCACGTGCGTTAATCACGTAACTATATGTTTAGCAAACACTACACTGGGATGTAACATACGGAAGTATTAACTTCTAGATAGGAAAAAAAAAATCAAACAAATAAAATTAAACATATGACAGCAGCCTAGAGGCAGAAGAAATGAAAGTAAATAAAATGTTATAACAATATTCTCAGGCTGCACATCTGTGAAGAAAACGCCTTTTGCTGGAAACCTTCGCTTGCCTGCAGCTCGCTTCTACCTGCAGGGAAAAGTTTATGCTACAGAACAAAAACTGCATAACCAGAAATTCACACAATTGGAATCTAATTGCCTACCACCATCTGGACAAGCCCAAACTTCCTCCACTGAATTTTCCTCTGTGAAGATCCCTGACTGCCATGCTGGACTTGAAGCTAGCAAATATTGGCCCCGTGCCTCAGTTTCCTTCTAAAGGCCAGATAAAATGGAAGACAAGAGAGATCTTGCCCAGTCTGTCACTTGGCAGGACTCTTGCTCTGGCCCTTCACATGAGCTTCATCCCATACTGCTCTTTGGGAGTCAGCACTTTTGGAAAGTTGCTCTAGATGCTCTCTCTGCCACAGTGCACGTAGCGCACCTGCTACAGAAGCATGAAAAGGAAAAGAGGAGCAGGTGGCCATTATTCATTTCAGTCTGGTGCAGGGCACCCTCAGCCAGTGCACCTTAACACAATGCAGATTAATGTCTTGTTCCCGTGGCAGGGATGCAAACACTGCTTAGTGTGGGGAGGCATACAGGCTTTTTCAAGGTCTGGCTGAACAGTTGGCTCTGCTCTGAAGTATAAGAAGATACAAGTACTGAATATAAGGGATAGAGGCCTCCTTCACAGCCACCAGGCGAAAGTCCAAATTCAGAGAGCCGAAAGACAAGATTTCTTTTCAAACGGGTTTTTCCCCCAAGAAAGGAGGACCACTGTGAATCAGAAAGAAGCTGTTCTTAAGCAGAGATGATGCTCTTCAGACAGCTTGTGGGAGGCCTTTTGTTCCTTGAGTTGTGTAGTTTCTTTCTTTTTTTTTTTTTTCCTTTTTATGAATTTGATCAAGAGACTCTCCAGCACAGCTGTAGCCATGTTGTCCTTCGTTGGCAGGAGGCAAGAGCAGCCTCCATGGATGGCCTTTTACATAAACCAAGTAAACCTGGGCTCTAAATTGTTTTGGCAAGGCCCTTTCCCCACAGACAACACAGAAATCTCCCTGTTTTCTTTGGACGAACCTGCTCTAGCCTACCTCATCCATACATAGTTGCCACATATATCATGAGAAAAGTAAAATGTATTATTCAAGCACTTGTCTGTCTCTTGCACTTGGAGTAAAATTTCAATAGACATCATCATTTATAGCCGAGAAAAAGCAAGACCTAATGGAAGAGAAGTCTAGGCTGAAACCAGTTATTTTGTAATGAGAATTTTAAATTTTTCTGCCATATAGCTGGAAACATACTACTCTTAGTGAGGAAAACACACTTTCCTTGCTTAATTCTTCTTTTTTTTTAATGCTGTTTTCTCTATTGGAAGATTAGAAAAAGGGGCTTTGGAAAAAAAAAATATAAAAAATCAAAAGGATTGATAAAGAAGCTAGACACCAGTGTGGCAGAAGAGATCTTCAAAGCCAAGATTTAGATGTAGATGTTAAACTATTTCTGTGGCATACAACCCTTCAGGGCAGCAAACTTGTGAGCAAATGGAGGCATGTGAAGGATGTGGTATTTGCTGGGATGGTCACATTAGGGCTCATTCTATCTGATGAGTTCATTTTCCAGTGCAAGAGCAACATGCTATCTGTAGGATATACATTGAATCCATTTCTAGGGAGTTGTTTTTTTTTAGGGGGTTGTTTTTGGATAAAGGTATGCAGAACTCAGCAAGGCACGTTTTCTAGAATATATTAACAGTCATATTATTATCACATGACTACAGCACAGAGCTTTCTACCTAGGATGCAGACCAACTGTGTTGAACACTGGATGCTTATAGCGGCAAACCCAACAATTTCATGATCCAAATGAAAAACAGAAGGCAGGCCTGTATTTTAAACCTCATCTGTAGGAGGGGCTGCACTGAGCAATGCAGCATCTGTAGTGACAGAGACGGACAAACGGCCTCGACTTTTTTGGCAGAGACTTTCCTTTCAAGCACTGGTGTGGTCTGACCCCGCTCTACCTGCTTCTGCTGATACAATCATAGGAAAATGTTGCAAACCAGCAGGAACTTAAAATTTCTTGCCCATTGAGTATACTTGTATTCCTTCTACATGTAGGAGACTGTTCATTATTCAGCCTTGGGTAACATGAGCAAGAGGTTATCAGAAGTTGCCACACGGGAGACTCTCCAGTTAGCACAGAATATGCAGCATTATAACTACAGAACATAATGACTGCTCACATATGACTCAAGAAGTTGATGACATATCCCTCAGTTGACCATGGAGCTCCTTAAGTAAGGGCACTGAAACTCAATAAAAGCACTGATCAAGGCAGCGTCTTCAATTTAATTATGAGCTTTATCGATCATGTCTTCTCGTTATAAAAAAAAAAAAAAAAAGAAAAAAAAGAAAAAAAACACACAGAAAAAAAATAAGAAAAGAGAGGAAAAAAAAGGTTTCCATGAAGCACTAAGCTTGTAGCAAGATCGAGTGGGACAGTGCAGAACAGACTCCTTGGCTGCTCTGACAAATCCACAGTAGACGATCTTTGCCTTTTGTCCTGACCTCCCACTTTTAGGAATTAGGGAAATAATTTTAGGTGAACTAGCTTTTGTCAGAAAGAAGCAAAATACAATTTCACATTTACAATAAAATCCATGATCTGAGACCTATTTTGTGAATACACACAGCTGAATGGTATACCTGCAGTGGAATAGCACCCAAAAGCCACAATCTGGAGCCAATCTCCATTGTGCTAAAAGCTATAAATTCCTTGGATTCATTATTTCTGCAGAGCATCTCAATTGGAGGTAGAGGAAACCATAAAAATTGATAGTTTTCCAAAAGAAATTCTTTCAAGCAGTAAAGTCTAATCTCTCTCTGATCTGTTATCCTGATAGAATAGTACAGGAACAGTAATGTATATACCCTACACAAACACACATTCTATCATCATATCACACTCCTCTCACGCTGGGTGAGCTAACTGAATTGAACTTGACCTTCAAAGCCCTTGGAATGCAACAAAATATCTCTGTTTTCTGACATTTATGGGTGGCTTTTCTGCATGGCTGCTTTTATTGCCTAGAAAATAATGGTGAAAGCTGTGTGTACAAACCTACTATAAACACTGACAAATCACATGAAAGGAAGACAGATTTATTCAGTGTAGATTACTCCAGAGCTAATCTAATCAAATGCAAGATTTACATTTTTAAAGCAGATCAAAAATTCATAGAGTTAGCATTTCGATACAATAGATATATATTACAGTTTTATTTCAATCTGCAAGTGTAATTGAACTGATTTGGATTTTCTGTGCTTTTATTTTTGCTTAAAAAGGCATTATGTGTTTCATATGAAAATGCATCATCGAACTAGCACATGCACAAGGAAAACCCCATAGAAAATTCATACAGAAGATTATCAATCTCTGTCTAATAAAGCTTAGATAAAAATACATTTGGACATGAATCTATATTAAAAAATAAAGCATTAGATTCGAGAAGACAAATATATCCTATTCATGGCCTGCTTAAACTTAAAAGAAACTACTCCTAGCCACACTACCAGAGCTGACTCAGAACATTTTGATGGAAGAAATAAGACACAAATGTGCACCTAGCACAGTTTTACATCCTTTATTCCATGAAATACAGAGGCGCTATCAGGTGTCAGAAATTATCCCAAACCCCTGTTCTCTTCATGCATGTTTTACTTATTTGCATGCAAGAAACAAACAAAACTAGTAAAAAAACCCCAAAACATTCAAATTGAGCTAATTTTTGTATGGTTGTAAATGAAAATTACAGTAGCAACACTGCCTCATACAGTCCGTGGACTGTTCTCTAGAAGACAAGATGGGCTCACGATACAGAGGATGCACCTCCGCCATGGGACGGACACAGATGGCTCTTGTTCTGCTGCCTGACCTTGGGCAAATCACCGCTACTCTGTTCCTCATTTGCATTGTCTTCAGAGGTACCCTAACATCCACCAGGGCATATTGTTTTCAAACAACAGCAAAGCTTGACCCAATTAGAAACAAGTATTTTCACCAAGTATTTTAGCCAAAGACATAATCTACTGTCTGGGTACTTGGTTCTGTGCCAGCGTACCTAGCTACTTGCACTGAACAAAAACAACCATTGAGTCCTGTTCCTCCTTCATTTAAAGATATCTCTAATTGATTTAAAGGAGAGCAAGAGAAAGCCAGAAGAACAATCGAATTTGAAAAGGATCGGGAAGAAAAATATCACTATAAAAATTTTATTTTTATTCCTTCCCAGCGCCTTTGCATATCAGTTACTCAATTTGCAAACTCAGGATGCCTCAACTCTCATTTGAGTCAAGTCTGGCACCACCAAACCCAGCTCCTGAACGCTCCTGTTGAGGCCCGTGGGACGGAATACTGTGTCTTTGTAGCTTACAGCCATAAGGAAACTTCCTTAACTGCCAACCGTGCAAGCCTTGACATGGATATGAAAGACAAGTTCTCTTCTTCAGTTTTGCTGCGGAGGCAGGAAGCAGGTTCTGCCCACAGGCTTTCTTTAGGACATAAATGTCTCCCACACACTAACAGCCCAAAGGCCATTTATTTTCAATTGTCTTTAACACCACTCTGGTCTGAAGCAGTAGAATCAGGCCAATCAGACCCTAATGAACTCATCACAATGTCCCAGAGATTACAAAAGAGTGTTTTCCTTTCCATCAGGGAAGCTGCCAGACACACCAATGAGATTAAATGATGTCCCCCAAGACCCTTTGGAAGTAAGAGGCAAAGCTGACTTTTCCTAAAGTTCATTTAGAACTGGAATCATACTCAGTTATTGCTAAAAACGAAGCATTTTTTTTAATGTTGGAGTGTCTAGGATCTATGATATTCAAAAAGTATGTATAATGAATGGAGTGAGTAATGTTACTCTTACATTTACCATTCCCTTTGTTTTCAATATTTTCCATTATTTCTCTCAAAGGTCTTCATTTTTAAGTAATAGTTATCAGTTTTTATCTCTAGCTTTACCCCAGTGCTGCTTAAACAGCAGCTACCAATAAAAGAATGAATGTGGCCACTTGTGACCGACCACCTTTCATGGTGCCTACATTCTCTGTCAGAATATTTGGGTTTGCAGTAGTTTGTACATCATTACAAGTTATGAGAGTTTATGATCTGTTCCAATCACTACAAGTCACAAAAATTATTCCAGTGCTCTTGAAAAAGCAGCACAAGATTTTCTCAGTGAACCTCTAAGTCTTTTAGCCATAAATCTCAACAAGTAACGCTGTTTGTTTAATTTAACACTGCTATACAGATTAATGAGACAAGTTGTCCACTAGTCAGGGGAGGAACACAAAGATCCATCCCTAACTTATTTCATTTCCAGGTTTATTCATTGTACGTGTTATATAATGTGACATTCACACATTACTGAATAAGTTAGAAGAACAAAATGCACATCACTAATCATCTGATCATTTTTCATTTCATTTTAGATGCCAAAATTAATGATGCCTTTCCTTTTTCATTATATTTCTTTTTTTACACTTTATTTCATTAAATCAGAAACAGAGTATGTGAGCACTCAGAATATTTCTCTGCAATTCCCTTGCTTCTGCACACGCAACTTACCCCACAGTGCTAGAAAATAGATTTAATCAGTTTAAACCCTAGGTCTGTTGGGACTCCAGCAACTTTTTTGGCTAGAAGATCCAACTTCAGACGTTAATGTTCCAAGACATTAAATCCTGATATTTTCAATTTCTCATTCTTAGTTATTCAGCATTCACCACAAATGTCACCAGTCAAGTTTCAGCTGGTCTTACTCCATTTCCTCTTGCCTGAAAGTTTATTACCTCATTGAGTGCCACAACATCTAATTTTATACCCTCTGACCATTCTTAGATACTCTAATCCTCCAAGAAGTCATGCAGTACTTCCCTTTTTGCTGTGCTGCAGAGTGCCTCTGCTTCAGCAACCTCTTGCTACCCAACAATACTATTTTCAAATTCTCTTCTTTTACTGACCTTAAGGAATCTCCATCTTTAATTCTTTAATCCCATAGGTTTTCTGCAGTTATGCCCCAGCTTCCTTTTTTAAACCTTCCTGCCAGTTTCTCCTTTCATAATTGTTTTCAAGAATCTTGTACTTAACTATTCTTCATTTATGTATACTACTCTGTCCAGGTGACTAATTCCATCCTAAATTGTCTCTCAGAACAACATCTTTCATCTCACAGTAATTCTGCTTTTTATCATATTAAATATCCTTTCTCTTTCTGGAAACAGAGTCACTTTCCCTCTGCAGACCCTTTTTCCATGTGCCGCTTTTTCCTGTAGTAGTTCCTTTTGGTTTTCTGTTATATCAGTCATGTGGTTGCTGTAATGGTCATGGGCTGCTGTATTTCAGTCCTATTAGTTTTTTTTAAGCCTTTGTTACCGACATCCGGATGTTTTGATTGGTGCTGTATTAAGAAAAAAAGGTGCTGTAAACGAAAGCACTGTTCCTCTAGGCCCCGTGAAGTGCCCTCTACAGCAAGAAGTACACAGTTGGAAGTATATAACGCTATAGGGAAAAAATGTGCTTTGGGGTCTTACTGGGGGCACCACCTTTTCATAATGTATTTGCCTAGAAAGTATTAATCTAAATGAAAGGCCAGAAGACTAAAAGCAGTTTTCTGAACAACAGACTGCATTTAATGTATCTA
Organism: Rissa tridactyla; assembly: GCF_028500815.1. Taxonomy (NCBI): domain Eukaryota; kingdom Metazoa; phylum Chordata; class Aves; order Charadriiformes; family Laridae; genus Rissa; species Rissa tridactyla. The sequence continues at coordinate 42,818,744 of NC_071473.1, forward strand.
ATTAGTCCTATCCATTCTCAGAAACGGACCTTTGATGTGTCTCTTCTCAACTAGTTTTAGCAAGCTAACTGAACCAAATTCTTCTTGTATCTTCCAATAAGAACATCCTCCATTTTCCTGATACACTAACTTCTCAATCCCTGTTCTTCTGCTTTCAGGTCATCTTCCTTGACTACAGGTATTGCACTCATACTGCAATGTGTCTTTCAAAAGGGATCTCACTAGTGTACGTGTATCAGCTATAAAACTTCTATGAACTACGGTATTTCATGGTTCAATTTTATTTAGAAGCCTGATTATCTTGTGAGTGATCAGCACACCCATAATGAGTCCTGTGTCGTTTGTTTCCAGACGATGAGCTGCCCATATATCAAGCACAGTGGCTGCTTGATTACTTTGTTTTTCTAGGGTTTGTCTAATTGATAATTTTATTTATTTATTTATTAACATTGCAGAACATCCCTGGAGTCTTCTGTAGCTATCGCTTTGGTATTAACTGTAGGAGCCAAAGTTTTTACCAAAAGGCTTTCAGAAAAGGTCAGGTCTCAGTAATGCCAGGCAGGACAGAAGAGGCTGCAGCAGCTAGAATAATAGGAGCTGTTGGGTTTAGGGTCAGATTTTGGAAAGCACTCTCCCCTTTCTGACAGCAAAGTTAAAGAAATGGGTCTTGAAAACAGCATTCAATCTATTTTTAAGACTTTAGACACTACTTCAAAACCAGTTTGCAATGGCCAGCCTTAACTCACATTACTTAAGAAGTATCCCAAGGAAACGTATTGTGCGCAGGCTGTACCACAACAGAAGACCAACCACAGTCACGTCACTTTACATAAGCATATTCACTATGTTTTTAAACAAAGTTAAGAGGAATTTTCACACTAAACGACTTAGCCTCTCAAATTTTGACCAAGACTGTACCAAGGAATGTCATATGTTGTCCACTGAAGGGTGAAAGCATACAAAGCATTAGAGGATGAAGTAAACTACTAGGGCTACGCACATTTTATTTCATTCTTCTACCTTTTTTTTTATTGAGCACCAGAGCTGCCATTTCCTAAAAGCCTCATGCTGTCACCTCAGAGACAGCAGCTGACATGTCCCTTTAAAGTGACGGGAAAAAGAGATTTTGTGACATCATAAAAACTGTTGATGATAAAATCAGTTTAAATAACAATAACTACAGGAAGACATTTGCTGCTCATCTTTCACTTTTGTCTCCTCTTCTAGTTATGGGATGCTCACAGAAATAGAGAAGTAACGCAGTTTCCTCTCTTACACACACAGTATTTCCCTTTGGTGATCCAAAGACTACTGAAATCTATAGGAAAGCTCTGTATTGGTTTAGAATCTCAAGAGTTTTCTCTGTCTTCCCTGACCACAGGACAGATTGCCTACATGATATTTATAATAGAAAAATCACGGATAAACTACTGGACTATTGTACTGCACAGAGACAAGGACAAAGGAGAATCAGAGAGATCTTAACAAATCAGCTATGCAGCAAAAACCCATGCAGCAATTAAACAACCAGTCCTAGCACACAAGCTCAGTTAGAGAATCTCCTCTGCACCGTGAAAGAAGTAAAGGAACTTAAAAGACACCCTTGACCACCTGCAGCAAAAGCATGCCGCAGCAGGCTACGCTGCTGACTGGGGTGCAATGTTGTTTTTCTATTATATAGGGACAAATGGTTTGTTCTTGTTTTAACGACATTGTAAAGCCAATACAAGTGCAAAGAAAGCTGCTCTTAAGAATCAACAAGGTCAATAAGCTGGACTAAAAGCCCATTAAAAATTGCATCAGAAGAAAAGAAATGATACAATAATAGTCCACTAAGGCACAAACTCAGAAACAATCTGATCAAAATGCAAAGCAGTTCAAAATCTGTCAGTTACTCAAACTATCTAAGATTCAAACCAGGTAAAATAATCACATCACTAGGAAAGCAAAATTTGATTTTTTTTAAATTATGGTATTGTCTAGTAATGAATAAATTAGATTTGATTCATTTTATTCTCTCCTCCTATGCAGCACAATTACAACAGTAGTGGAACGAGATTAAAAAAAAAAATTACCATTTCATCAAAGGTTTTTAATACCCATCTATGATTTAATTTGATTGCCAAATTTGATCTATAATGATATTAATAGATAGAAAAATCCATAGTAGAGTCCATTATCGCTGAACTTTATCACCGTTTTAGAAAGTACAATAGTAAAATTATCTATTAATTAGATTAATTTCAAGGAAGCGTAAATCATCCTGACCCATGATACTTGCTTGCAAAGCTATTGTGAGAGAATAATTAATAGGCAATAGTCCAGGAATATTATTCCGAGCAGATGCGAACCTTGAACTTCCAGTCACTAGACTTAAATTCTGGCTAAGAATACATCATTTTACGGAAACTCCACCATCCTGGCGTGATACAGGAAGGAGGAGAAGAAAGAAAACTAAGTGGATTGTTGTTGTTATATATAGTCTATGTTATTGCTTAACACGACCATGAATTAGAAGTGGATATAAGTAAAAATCTCTGAATTTTAGAACTTCAAGGTGAGAAGGGCTGCCCTGCTCAAATAACAGAGCCCCATATAAAGAACACATCTTACAAGTCATTTCACTTATAACCTATTCTGCTGGCAAACGGTATGGCCTTGAGCAAGTATTTAACCCTAAGCAGTAGCCGGCAGTAAATACATACGGTGAGGAAGACAAATAAAACACATAGGTTTGCAATTTTTCCTCACCTTTCCATCACGTGAAATCAATTTCTACAGATTCTGAATTAGATCCATCCCAAAAATATATTAATTTCCTAGGTTTAAAAACTTAGTTGTAAGGTCTTTTTGGCAGTAACAGCATCCAATAAACAATGAATGGGAAGTAATCAAGACTAGAATCTTGTATTCACATGTAAATTTTCAACAGAAATTAGTTAGTGTATTTTCTGATGAGCTATATGTCACATTGCACTATCTGTCTAATAAATTCTAAAATGTTCTCTGTTGTGATGGATGGAGCTCTTATCTGTAAAACCTCTTTATAAGATACTGAGAGGTTACCAAAATGTTCTGTTTCAAGAGCTGAAGAAAGGACAGAGTTGTTTTTATTCCCACACAGACTTTCAGGAACATCCTATAGGCACAGACGGATGGCAAAGCACTATTCTGCTCTACGGTGTCATTCCTCCATGTGATGACTCCTCTACTGTGTTTTATAACATCTAGGCTTCTAACAGAGACACTATGCAGAACAAAAGCAGATCACCAATCTGAACTAGAATCCTGCATCCCAAGACTTCAGTAAAGACCAAACTGAATGGATGTACATTTATAACATTATGACTAAACAAGGAAAGGGTGGATGGAAGACAGAGAAAGAACCTTCTTCCCATTCCCTGAACACCCAGTTAGTTTTAACTCCTATATAGTGCAACATATTGAACAACAACAGGATAAACCCCATTGCTTTAGCTATAATTTTATGACAGCTTATAGCACCAAGCGAGAACACTTTCTGTGTTTCAGCATGTTTCTGACAGATTATTCAGCAGATGTTAAGTGTGCTGAATTCAAATGAAATGTGTGCATCAGAGGGTCAGTGGAAGAAGGACCTCGCCCTTGATCCCCAGTCAGAAGTATTTGGTGTGGTATTCAGTAAGGCCTGGAGTTCTTTTATAACAAAGCTTCAAGAATAAACTCCACCGAAAATGCCACCCGTATTTCTGCTATCTCTCTGGGAAATCTAGTGAAGTGAAATTGATTTTCTTTTTTTTATTAGCGAGGCTATTAAGCATGAGGCACCAAGTGATGAATGGAGAGCAAGCCACATAAAGAGACAGAAACATCTGAAAATGTCTTTTATTTGTTGCACAGTTGCTTTTTGAGAAGAAATACCTGCATAGGTGAAAGATCAATCTCTGTCCAGACTCCACTGGCAACACCTACAGTGACTAGGAGACTGCATGCATCCAGAAATCTGCAGGTTCAGTAGGTGGCCACTACAGAAATCTGATCCTAAATTTCTAAGAACAAGGATATTTCTCCTAACTTCTGAGAGACATCCTAGCTCACTAGAGACTGTTCCTGTAAAAGCCCTTATTGCCGCTAGCCCACTTTGACTGTTCAGTATAAAGAAATTTGAAACCAGGGCTTGCAGATGAAGTCAAGAAACTCATTATCCACACCTCCCCCTTTCCATCCTTTTCTTTTAAACTCACATCCTCATTGCTTTTTCTTTGATTTTCTCCTGCTTTGAACATCCAAAGCTGACCATAGGGATTTGTTCCCCAAGTCATCTTTCAACAGAAGCAGAAGTGGTAGGAGAGCTGGAAACCAGACCTAAAAGGTGTTGGATAGCAGCACATCGCTGCTGTAAAACTACAGGTACTTATTCTGGTCTTGTTTCTTCTTGATGCACTGGTTTCCTGCCTGGTATTTTGGACAGTGTGATAAAAATATTGTAGGCATAATGTTTCATTTTCTGGTAGTAGAACAGTTTGGCACACAGTGACAAAGAGGACAAGGGAGGATACCCCCCCAACACACACACAGTTTAAGACGCATTTATGGTCCTATGAGAGCAGAATGAATTCCTACAAGCAGAATTAATAGGATACCTTATTCTTAACATCTGAAGGAGGCAGAAGTAAAAGAAAAATGAAACTTAACGTGTCTTTTCTTTCAAACAAAAGGAGGATATTTAAACAGGAGAATCTCATGGGAAAGATTTCCTATCACTACAAACAGTGCACTTGTTCAGAATATAACAATGATAATAGCATTCCTAATGGAAGTAAGATGTCCTCTCAATTTTCATGTGGATTGTAAATTAGAGAAACAAGTACCAGAGCAAGGATACCCATGTATGCGTGTGCACGTGCGCACACACATACACCGCTCACCCTTTGCAATTACTTAATTGTAATGTCAGATCAAAGACAGTCAGAGTACAGATGGATGATTTCTCATCTGCATCTAGCTGTGGTCTTTCTGTTTGTCATTGGGCCTAGGCGATAGCATGAAGCAATATTATACTCATTAGTCCCTGGAGGTTTCTGCAGTTTATGATCACAGAGATGAGTTTTCCATCTTCCCACTGCTTGTATATCATTTAGCATTACAAGATGTTCCATGAATAATGGAAATAATGAAACTATGTCCTCTAAGACACTCTCCCCAGGCCAGAGCCAGCATACATTATAGTTATTAACGAATTATATATGCGCTGATTAGCTGGCAGCTGCCGCCAAGCAGAGTGTGTATTACAGCTCAGTTTTGCCTTTCCTTCACCTGGGACCTTACTTTGGATCCTCCTCTTCTAAATGGCCACTAACGTTCACAAAACTTTTAGGAATGTAAGTATCTCTGAGATGATCAGGAAATGCAGAAGTTATTTGGAGAAGAGGACTGGACAAACAAATGAACAGGCAGATAAGCACCGTGGCTATATAAGGGTTATTTCCAATAAAACCTAAATAGTTACTGCTATTTCCTTACTGGTTCTTGCACATCACAATTTTAAAATAAATAAAAAGTAAAGACAGGCTAAACAGCTTTTAAAGTATGATTTTTTTCTCATTTATCTATGAACTTGAGGACTAGAAAGAACGTCAATGCTCTACGCATTCTTCACAAGCATTTATGAGAATTTCTTGGCAACAGTAAGAAAGGATCCAACTTACCGAGTGTTCAATTTTTTTTTTTTAGTACTTAAGTACACTGTAACAGCAAAGGCCCTTAGAGATTTATTTAGTAAAGTAGGCTGGAATACTCTAATTCCGGATCCATTCTGGCTTTAGTAAATTCTATAACAAATATAGGGCCATGCAGGAATTCACGGTTGTAACTATAATGAGCAGCATAGTGAGAAAAACACTTTCAACCAACTAAGATGGAATTTAATCCTTCCAAGCCAAAAAGGATTTTTATTGAATTGTTGCCAAAAAAGAGTGCCTTTTACACAATTGTAATTCCTTTTGTTGGAAGCATATGAGCATTAAATAGTTCACTGTTATATGAAAAGTAAGATCTAGAGGAAGTAAACACCTTTAATATAAGAACTCACTACTGAAAACATGTTAGCATTGTTTTTTGAATGTTTTTTTTAAATTACTTTTGTGTTTTGTTGTGGGTTGTTTTTTTGGTTTTTGGTTTGTTTGGTTTTGGTTTTTTTTTTTTTGTTTGCTTGTTTGTTTGGGGTTTTTTTGTTTTTCTTTTTTGTTACTAACTTGAATGTGACTTATCTGTCCGCTATCCCTCCTTTCTGCCCACCGTAACTTAGGTATGCATTTGCAAATTTTGACAAAATCAGAAAAAGTGCTAGGCTGATTTCTTACCTCAAAGGGAACTAAATTCCCAAGAGTAAAACCAGCAGCTGATCAGATCAGCACAAACGCTTGGGGTCAGACAGGCACATCTCAGCTATTCAACATTTTGCTTGACATTTTGCTGGCTGACCAGCGTATGCACCTAGCTCCAGACTTGACAGATCGTTTGCCATCTTGCATGCCAAGAGTGCAGCAAGAGAGAGCAGGTGAGCAGGAGTGTACAAGGAGGATAAAGGGCACATTAGATCACCACTCATGGAGAAAAACCTGCTTACTTAAATATCACCAATCTTGTAAAGAAATTCTAGAACTCTCTCAGTATCTCATCAGACACAACAAGCTGAAGTTAGAAGAACCTTACGTACCATTATATGTGCATACCTCAGATTCACTTCAGAAGATGCAACAAAGCTGGAAAATGCAAATATTTGCTAATCATTTAAGACAAATAGTGCCCCAATCACGCTGCACTGACAGAGCCTGATTTTCTCTTCATACACATCAGTTAATGTGATGTATTACAATTCACATCAATTGAACTATTCCTGAATTTCATCAGTGTGAAAAGAATTAAGTTCAAGATTAAGCAACAAATAAGTTTTAAAATCCCATGAACTAAAAGAGAGAATGAAAGATGCATATGCTAGAGCTTTAGTAAGTCACTAATCTTTATTGGACCATGTTACCTTTTCTATCAATGGTAAAAGTTAAAAACTGACAAATAGCCAAAAATACATTGTTAGACAATCATGCTATTCTGGCATCTCACTAGAGATGAAGGGCAAAATACATTGTGTGGGGTCTGGGTGCATGGGAGGCTTATACAAAAAGCCAGGGATAGGGTGGAGGTGAACAAAAGGGAAAACAAAACAAAACAAAAAAGTCCTGAAATTTGGGGATATACAATCCATGCGGGTAGAACTACACAGCTTCTATTCCCAGGGATACACTTAAATACATCCTCAAGGCAGCACTGTGATTACAATGAATTGGTGCATTGAAATGTTCTGAGAATGGAAGCTGATCCAGTTCAAACAAGTGAGAAATGAGGATGCTACAACGTTGAATATTTAATTAACGAAAGAAAAACAGAGAAGATTCGCTAGAGACAACTGTTCTGCATTCCCAGGCTTTGGCTAGCTGGCTTGAGAAACATTTCCATTGTTAAACACAATTTAAAGAAAGGAAAAGAGATAGAGGCGTGCAAGAGCATGATATTGTTCAATTAACATTTTGATTTAAGATTTTAACAATAGCCCATTTAACGTGTAGGAGAATGTTTGCTCCCAATCGGTTTGCCATGTTCCAGAAATGTCTGATTATACCTCAGCCCAGAAGATTGAGAAGGCTGTCTTAAAGGATTACAACCTATAGACTTACATTTCTGATTTGTACAACTGCTGGAGGGCATCGTTGGGTGAAAGCATTTTGTGAGGGTATCATACAGAATGTGCATCTCAAGTGTTTTACACACATGAATTCAGCAAACCTGCCTTCCTGGACAGCAGTAAATCTAGGACCCAAGCACCTTAGGAAGGAAAAGGGGAGAGCAATACATTATATAATTTTTCTCTATTTTGTCCTGTGAACACACTCTTCTGAGAGTGCAGAGGTCTGTTTGATAAAGCAATTTGATTGATAACAACTGTGCCACTCCTTTGAAGAGTCCACATGAGTACCACAGATGGTGAGATAACTTGCTGTAATTTTCTCACCAAAGAACACTGCATCAGGTTTTCAGCCTACATAGCAGTCAATTTCCAATAAAATTCACTAAAGGAAATTTTGTACTTGCACTTCTCAGATTTTGATTATCCCAGAATCCATGTCTCTGCTGCGATGCTGGAATATGTTCTACACTCAGCACATTGAATATTTCTGCCCTGGTGACTCTGAGGGCACATGTAGGCTAATGTCACATTTTGACAGTGACAAAGAAGTGAAAATACGGGAAAGCTAAAGGGGAAGAATCAGGCATAAATAATAATGAACTACAAGTGACTTAACTGAGGTGCCTGGAAGATTATAGAACCCAGGGTCTAGTCCAGTAATCGCTTTGTAATATCTTTACATTATATGGTACTAGCTGGGTAATGCAGTGTCATTGTGTCCTGCTACTCGGAGCCTAACTAGAATAACTGGACTCAATTACATTTAGAGTGGATTCGTGGGTGAGGCATCTAAATCTACAAATAAGCCAACTGTATTTCACTATACCAAAGGATTAGTTAAATTGAAAAAGAAAAATAAAAAAAAAATCAAGTATAGCATTTCTGTGACCCACGCTACTCAACTGCAGCTATCTCCTAATGTTTTAAAGGGTTTTTATCAAATATACTGACCACAGAGTGGACAAGCACAGAGAAGACCGTCAATTTGCAGGTGTACTGTGGACTGTAAGGATGTAGAGGAGTGTCCCGTAACATCTAACTACAAACCCTGACAATTACGCGATTTTATTCCTAGTTCTCTAATAAGCAGCTGTTCCTGTTTCATCAACGATATCCAACATAAGGCAAGGTTACATCAAGCCAACCTTTTATTTCCAGTGACTCTTCACATTTTCTAAACTGCCAACAGGTGAAATCGCTGTCTAGCACTGACTCAAGAAACAGCACACACCTCACTTGGGGATTTGGACTCAGGTGCTTACTGTGGTGCAGGGACACTACACCAACATGCATAGCTAGTCTGGGTTTGTTACTTGGGAGGTAAATAAGAAACGTAACTCAACCGCTGCAGTAGCCCTCCTCCCATGAATCTTATAGTTTCCCTGGATAGCACCAAACTTGAGAGCGCTGGAGTTTGCTTTCCAGTGTTTGTCTTGCAGTTGTATCCCTCCGATGCCTCTTCAAGTTTCCCACACGCTCCCTTCTTCACACAGAACCCTAAAAGCATCTCCACTGGCAGCATTCTTTGAATACGCACAAAACTGGCTGCTTGTCTGCAAGCCTCCTTCCTCTGCCATAGCATCAGTGATCTGTCTGAAGAGCCTGCTTTAATTCCAACTCTCACACCTTTCATTTACTGGCATTTAGTTCTGTTCTCAATGGCTTGCCTCTGGAGAGTTCCTTCCCTCCGGAAGAAATGCCGCAGCTTCATTGATCGGCCCAGGCTCTGTATATAGCAATTTCACAGGAGTAGACTATATCGCTTGAACTCTGTGGCACAATTTCCATTGTTTTGCACCAGCTTTCAGGCTCTCAAAATGGTCTCATCAGCAACATGATTATCTGTTTAAAAGGCTGCACTGCTCTTTGAGTGCTGCCATTCAGTAAGCCCACCTGGACTGAATGGAACAGCATCCTTCTTACAAGTCTAGATCATATTTTCGTTCTTGAAAAACAAACAATGCTTCAACTCAAATATAGGGCTCCAACTGAACTGCCAAGGCATCTTTTTAGCCCTTGCTGCTTTTGATGGCAGCTGATAAAATGCCAGGTACATATTTTTCTGAGTAATACAGCCTGGGAATTTGCTTCTACTTTGTCAAGTTCAAAATAGTTTCTGCTATGACTAATTCCTGCACAGAATCCTATTCAAACTAAGATGAATAGCTTTCTTGACTATTTCCTATGCAAATCTCACTTTCAATTTTATGAACCAAATTTTAAAAAATGTTCTTTGGATAAGGAATCGTCAATCTATAATTTCAAAATCCTTAAAGATTCTGTTCCCAGGAGTGGGAATATCCAATCTTTCACAGAAGCCTGTTTTTTAATTTCCTTCTGGCTTTCCTGCAGTTGTATTTCAGACACCTTTTTCATAACGTTGTTTCCGAATTGTCTGTTTTTACTTGTGTGAAGTGAATCTACTCTTGTTACTTTAGCACTCAAGCAAAATGCACATTTTTAAACTCCAACAGTACCTAGTTTCTTCAGGTTCTACCACCAAAAAGGAATACTGTATTTTTAACTTTCTTTTTATAGTCAAATAATGTTTTACTGTGAAGTGCCTAGAATTTGTCCCTCAGCTTTTTTGACATTATCACTCGTGAGATAGAACAGAAATCCTTCTCTCACCAAATGAAACCATTAGTCCTTTCCTAGCCATAGCACTTGCAAAACTGAATCTTCATGGCGGTTGCAGTCAGCTATAGCCTATAGGTAGATTTTTTTGAAAGGTCAGATCTTCACATTTAGCCTTTTCTGCCTGATGCTTTTTGTTTTGAGGTACATTGTGTTACAAGGATTACACTCACACACCAAGAAATAAATATATTAAAATTAGTATCCAAAATAACCAAACAGCAATTCTTCTGTTTGCAGAAGAACGCACAAAGGTAAATGACTTCGTATTTCAACAGAAGTGACACTTACCAACTTGACATTATCTAAACAAGCAACGCACAGCGGGCCACTCCCAACACTTCTGTTGTTTCAGTTACAGTAAATTTCAATGACAGAAAAATTTTGATTAACGCTGGTAGAAAATTAGGCAGCTGTGTTTTGAACCCTTTCAGCAAAAGGTAAGTTCAGAGCATTTTTAGAGTGTCATGAAGAAAGAGTTACACTTTGACCTCTTGACCTTAAGAGGTACGGGATAAAATATACAAGCAAGTAACATTACTGTTAACTGGATCATAAGCAGCATCTATCCATAATTGTGTTCACTGTATTAGATGTAGCTGTACGTAAACAGCAAAAGTATAGCCTGACTGGGGCAGCAACACAAGTGATCTGCAGCCTTGCTCTCTGCCCAGCCATTCATGTGTTACCCAACCACAGAAATGCGTGCTCCTGAAGAACTGGAAGGATCCATCTGCCTCAGGTCCCTGGCATGGCAGAATGGTCTCCTTCCTGTGGAGCATCAATTAAAGGCAGACTGAAAGAATAGACTTTGATAGCAATGTACACATGAAACAAGTAAATTGCAGATTTTAGCAAACACTTTGTCCATTCTATAGAGCAGGCAGACCCTTGTGCAACATGTGCAAGGACAGCCCCCCAGTACGCCCTGTGAGGATCTCAGGGACCTTTCAGAGAGAATAACATTACCAGCACCACTGACACATACCAGCACCCTATTTCCTGGTTACAGAGTGTTAAGTTTTGTCACATCAGTCTGGGAAGGCAAGAGACACCAATTTGTTATACTGTTTTCTAAATCCTAACCGTCAGTTCTATCTCTGCAGATATAGAATAAAGGGGGTCTTAAGAAAAGTACTTATTAAAAAGTCAGAAACCGTACTACCAAAGTCTGTGTGAGTGGGGAAACATCACCCATTGTGCAAGCTCAAGTTTTTCCCAGGTTACTCATTAGGGGCACAAAATAATTCTATTTCATATTTCCATAAAAGCCCCAGACTTTGAGCCCAGTTCTTGTTGCTAACAATAATGACTGACAGGTAGATGGAGGTTATAATGGCTCCATTATAAAGGAAACACAAAAGGATAGAGAGTTAAAGGTTTCACAGCTCACCAACTCTGTCACTGCTTGATGTTTCGGCTTTTGAATTCTTGTCTTTGCATTTTCCTTTTAACATTTTTATAGGACTTTCTAGTTGGAGTACCTATTAAAGCAGCTGTGTTATTTGCTGGATAAAAATCTAATAAAAGAGCTCCCTCTTTAAAACAAATAAAAATAAATGTAACAAATGTGTAGTTTTACTCTTACCCTACTGATTTCAAATCCTACGGAGTTTCACTATTGTATTATCATTTACATGATAACTCAGGGTAGAAATTGTTCAGTGAAATGCACTGAAGTTCACCTTGGGACCCGACCTTGGTAGGGTTCCATCCTCCTGCATTTTCATTTTGCCTTCAAGTTGAGTATTCGTTTTTAAACTGCACCAAAGTGTACATATGGCTCACAATAAAATTCTCAAGAGGAAGCTCACTAGTTTTAGGAACAACAGTGGAAAGAATATGAACAGAGCAGTGTGAAAAGAAATCTCAGCAAGGCTCTCCCTGATTGAAGTCTCTTCTGCGTTCAACATTTGAATTTTCTACATTATTTATTGCCACCATCAAGAGTTTAATCCTTAAGGCATCGTTCTGCATGCAGTTGCCTTATAAGCACATGAAACCCTAGGTAACTTAATTCCAATACAGTTATATAAATGATTAACCTCATCTCCAAATATGATGTGCATTTCATCTAAGGAACTGTCTGAGATTCGGAACTTCGATGTTGAGACCAAATTTCTTATATTCAAGCTCAATTTCAAGAGCTCTGTTAAATGACCTTTCACTTGAAGACTACACAGTAGACAAGCACCATTTTGTAAACTGCAAGTAGGACCAACAAAATATCTCCAAATCCAAACATTTACTTAATGGAATTACATTTTCAACGTAGATTTCTGAGTTTTTCTCTCCAGCTGACCGCACAACCTTCTGAACACTTCCCCCCTCAAAAAAAACCCCACCTCCAGGCAGATTAACCTATAATTGTGACTAATTGTAAGTCCTCAGGTTACCTTGAGGTAACTTGCTACTTTGACTGCATCAAACATGATAACTTAGGACGTGACAAGTCTCACAAGAGAAAGCTCTCTGCAAGCACTTCTATTATTCATTCCCTACTGTCACCTTGAGTGTTCTCAGAAGACTTCTCCAAATGTCACCTTCCCACTAACTTTCACATAGCTACATACATGAGACTAGAAATACTGTTTCAAGTGTATCTCAGTGTAAACGTTCAGTTTCTACATACACAGAAAATGCATTAGTTTCTTCTAAAGAAAAAAAATAGGGAAAAGAAGAAAAAAAAAACCCACCAAAAACCCAACAGCAAACCCACGTTGTGTCCACAGAGCCAGTGCAGCCTTCTACATTACCCTCAGAACTAAAAGTAGATAGAATGAATAAAGTTATTTTTATCATCGCTAGACCTCTAAAGAGCTTCCTCCAAGGCTCACTGAAGTACACAGAAAGGCATGGGGTGACTCCTTTCTGCAGTGATCCTGACCTTGCATTCCGTCTGTGATGCCTGCTCAGTTTGCCTCTATTAGTGATTCCGTTGTTTCTTCTGATATTTCCCTCCAAATTTCATATCTGAAAAATAGCAACACTGTGTGCAAATATCTGCATTCTTGTACATGAGGAAATATGTGTATTCTTTGTTAATATTAGTTTTTATTTCTACTTGAGAAGTTTTAGGCATCTAGCTAAGAAAAATAAACAAGATAAAATAAGCAGTTGTCAAGTGGAATGCTACATATCAAACAATGGACTGTTTGACTAAACTACAGGTAAACACTACTGATAAATCAGCACAGACCAGTATTCACAGTTTGCCCAAAACAGGAAGAAAAAGCTTTGTATTTTTCTGTGAAAGAAAGCAACTATAATGCATGAGTATCTTCTGTAAATATCCTCAGATCTCTTGCGCAGAAAGAAAGAAAGCATTCTAAGATTTGAGAATGAAAATGCTGATAACATCTCAGCCGAACCCATTTTAGGACCTGATCCAAAACTCAGTACATAAAGATGTGGTGAGTTTCCATGGGGCATTAAGCTGCTGTTTCCATAGGCAATCACCAATAACATTGCTGCGAGTAAGGAGCGGCTGTGAAGCAGGCAGTACAGACCCAGAAACTGCACTGCCAATATGTGCATTTAATTTTTTATTGTACAACACCCTTTGGACACAAGGGGTTTTGAGAATCCCAGTATTACAAGCGTTTTAAGTGGACTTCTGGGTTTCTTGAGCTATCCTATTAAAACATGAGTCTTTCTTTCAAATCCTAGATCCCTTGAAGTCAGAGTTTATTCTACTTGAGTAAAATCTCCATTTCCTCCACTGATTTCTTTACACCTTTGTCTTCAGAGAAAAGCTCAGATTCTCTCAGTAGATTCCACTGTCATGATCTTTACTACATTTAAAAGTATTTAGAATGTCTGGTAAGGTAAAAAACCGCTTTCCACAATGAAAGCCTTTATGAACATTTTAAATTCTGTTCCATTCCAGTCTTAGTGAGATAGATAGATAGATATATATATATAGATGTGTGTGCGTGTGTGTGTTACAATCAGTATTTTGAAATGAGGGAAACTAATGACGATAGGTTAAGTAGTGTAGACCTCCGAGCACTCCAGATTCAGCACACAAACCACAAACTAATACACTCTAATGGATCTTAACTGCTTTCAGCACGGGCTTAGCTACAAAACTGTCTTCTTGTAAAAGTAATGCAAACACTGCTGATTTCTCTTGCATACTTTCTTATTTAAAAAAACCCCAAAAAACCAACAAACCTTTTTTCCTTAGAGCATAAAAGAAATGTGCTGCTTAGAGTTTGCTTTTCATTAGAAATCAGGAGTAGTATCAACTTTTCTTCAAATTACCTTTGAGGCCACATCTGGTTAGTTTAATTCTTCAAAGATTGCCTTGCTCTGTCTCCTTGGCTCTTTTTTCTCTGTCATACATTGGCTTGTTTTACGTCTGACAGTTCTTTTATTACCAGATTTCATTTTGAATCCGATTTCCCCCCTGTCTCATTACTTCTGTCTTGCTCTCTGTGTGTTCTCTTTTTCTTTTCCTGTCTGACAATTCTCTTATTAGTGGATTTGGTTTTGCTTTTGTTCCATGCTTTCTGGTCTTACTCTCTTGTGTCTTATTTTTGCTTTTTTACTTATTTTCCTCCTGTCACGGCCTCCTTTTCTTTCTGCCTATTGTCTCAAAAGGTATATACTCACTTTTGTTTAAGGTTACCAGATTTCAGCATGTTGTGGAGTTGATTTATCATTAGGTATTGCCACACAGAAGGAACCAGGTTGAAATCTTAGTTTCTTCAGCTGTTCGGTCTAAGAGCACAATCACTAATACAAGTATCAACCTATTTTTATAGCTATTAGCTCTGCTTCCCAGCTACTACAACATGCCCTAGATCTAAACTTACTGGGTTAAGAGGAAGGACACTGCTTTTAAATTCATTACTTTCTCACAGCATTCTCCATAAGCCACTAGGTCCCCTCCAGTTAGTACAGAGAAAAGGTGACACACAAGCCATGCCTTTGCTCTGCTCCTCGCAGGTTCTCTCCTAACACCATCACTAGTAAATGAATGAATACTCTCCTGAAGCACATTAACAGCCACAACCAATGTTATTTGCAGTTCCTTGTGTCTCAGCTCCTCCCCAGGGAAACAGCTGTGTGTGCACACGACGCAGTCTTGCTGTAAGACATTTCAGAGGGAAAATGAGAGCTTTTGTGTGCTTCATTGGGGAAAAGGTGGAAAAATGATTAGTGAGCTTCATCCAGCTGGTCTTCTAATCCTTTAAAGATCTTGCTGTACCACCAGGACTGCACCTGTCCTAGGAGCTACCAAGTGCCCACTGGAGCAGAGTGACCATTTCCAAGCAGTCAGAGCCCTGAATGAAAGCCAGGGAGACCTCACTTATTTGCCACCTGCATCACTAATTTGCTCCAGGTGCCAGAACTTGAGGCAAGACCAAGAAAGCACTACCGGGACAGAGGGCTGATCTGAAAGGAGATGTTTGGCCTATACTGATACTTGGGGATCCACTTATCAATGGGGTATTTATTTTTATGGGAGTAGAAAACACAGTTGGGTGAACTTGCTGCCATTGACTGCAAGGAGGAGAATGTTGGCTCACTACCCCTTCATATTGTTTTTCTGGTGTTTTTCAAATTAAAAGGGAAGTATTGCAGTCATAAATTTTCTCCTCCGTGCTTATGGATGGAGAATTTCTGCTTCTAAAGGCACCAAGGAAAGGAGCTTTACTAGATTTCTGGGTGAGAGCTCAAGCTGATTTATTATTTGTCAAGAGACACATTAAATAAACTTGGCCTTTTTTGCTGTCATCAGCTGTCTGAAAGACAAGCTACAAGCATTAGAGTTTCTTTTAATGCCATAGCACTTATGTTAGAGAAAGCACTGTCGAAGCACCTTATAGTTGGAAGGAAGGTGTGATGTCAGGGATGAGTATTACTTGCTGGGGCTGTTTGTTCCTCAGTGGGGGACTGGTCCCTGTGCAGTGTCTCCTGTTCCCGTTTACACTGGGGGTGAAAAAATAGTAAATTATCTTTGGTAAATTAAAGTTTGGTGAATCAAGAGGAGAATAAAGTGCCATGTCATTTTCACTGCCTATAAAGAAGATCTCTAAAGTGACACAGCATTCCTTTAAAGGTCATTACTGCCCAATTCCAAGGAGCATGATTCCCTTCAGTTATTTTCAGAACACAGCCTCTCTATTGCTGCCAAAGAAATTTTCAGGTCATTTTTTTGTTGACAGTCACAGGACTTTCTCACAGTTTCCGGTTCTGTGGACTTAAAAATCAAAAGCAGCACTCTATACAAACAGCAGTGCAGACTATCAAGGCAATGATTTCTGCTAAAGCTTCTGAAAACTAAAGAAAAAGCAAATCATGTGTCATGCACTGTGGGCTAGGCATACTAGCACCCTGTTCCATTTGCTAATGAAAGCTAAGAAATCAAAAGGATATAGTGCATACAATGATATGGGGCAGTGCAACATAAAATGTAAGGCATGTAGCATTATTTGCCATGTTTAAATCCTGTGGACATACTAAAAGCTGCAGCTGTGTGAACCAGATACCAACCTTCCTTGCTATGCACAAATTCTGCATTCTTGGACCAGCATCAGATTCATGAAACTGAATCCAGGATGAGAAAATGAAAGAAAATAAAGAAAATGCTCACATATGTACTGCTGGTGGGGCAGGCTTTTTTTTTTTCCCCCTTTTAAACAGACACATCTGCACCAATTTCTCAGACTAAATGGTATTAATCACATTACCACAGTAAGTCCCATAGCAAAGATGATTCATCTGATCTGCTGGTAAGGAAGGCCATCTCCGTTTCTGCAGATTCTACTCTTCTCCACATCACTTAGTTTCCTATCCTGTGATTTAAATAGAACTGGGACTAGATTGCACACCCTTGACACAGAAGTCCCACTAACATTTCAATAACTGTTCACCACTATGCATAAAAGCTCCTATTAGTGGTCTTGGAGTGCTGCTGAACCTGACATAGCACTAAACTGCAGCAAGCGGACCGGGATTAGAAATTTCAAAGCCATTTAGATGCCTTAAAGATGCGCTGTCATAACCTGCCTTTGGGAATGATCTGCCCTCATAGCTAAAGCTAGCGCGTTAGCAAGGTACTCCAACGCCCAAAGGCTCTCCTGCAGCCTAGTTATAGCTACCATAAGCCCTGTTTCAGCATTCTCTGGTGTTGTGCTGGATTTAATCGCAATAAGAACCCATGCACCCTTCCCAGGACAGCCAGAATTAGGTATTTGCAGACACTTTCACACTAAAGCTATATGGCAGAGCTTTCCTTTTTTCCAGCATCTTGAGAAATGGAGCAGTCAAAAGACAAATAATATATTTCCTAAAGCCAAACCTGCACCCCATAGAAATTAGAGACTGATCTGCTTTCAAACATAAGACAAACTCCATAGGCCAACCCATAACTCTACTGTGCCTTTTAGTCTCACACTCCAAACTGAAACTGTCAAGAAACACCAAAATTTGCCTCTGCACTGAAATTATTAGCAGAATCCAAACAATCCCAAATGCAAGATGCATAAGGGATCCTGGGTCCTCAGTTTCTCAACCCTTGTGGCTTGAATTCAGGCCAAAGCAGTGACTGTTTTGAATCTGAATGCTGATCTGGAGTCACGAACTGCTCCTAAGTTTCTGCCCGGAGCCCATCTATACCATGGTTCAGAATAACTGCACATGCCAGAACCATCACAGACCCTGCACACTTCTGCCAAAACTCTATCCACTTCACTGGAACTTAATTTGGCCCAGAGTCTGCAATTACTTAATTCAAACAGCATCTTGTTATAAATTTGCTGGGAGCTATCCCCCAGTTGTTTATCAGCAGGAAGACAAAAATTTAAAATACAGTTTATATTTTCCAAGGCCAAGAATTGCTGGCTTTATAGTAACACTACTGACTTGTAAATAAACAGTAAAAAGGAGGGTAAAAATACACCATGCAGGGTGTCTCCCTCTCATAGATACTCAAATTACATCTAACTAGCAAATAGAGAGCAAGCAAGGCTTCTGAACCACTTAACAGTTCAACTGTTCAGAGAAACGCTTGGATATTGTTAGCAGATAAAGGATAACAAGTTGTGAAATTAATATCCTTTCATTTCCCTTTCACTTACTTCACATTACTTAAGATAAGAGTAAATTACCTCAAATGCATCCCTTATCGAAAAAACAAGGATATGTTTCCATACCCTTAAAACATTTCTATTTTCAGTTTACATTTCTTTCCTTCAACTTTTGTCTAAGATGCACATGGTACCAGTATTTTCCCTCCTGTCCTCAAGAAAAGCCTATGGCGTACAGTGAGCAAGTGTCAAACACTGAAAAAGATGTGGGCCAAATCTACGCATCTTGATTTTTTACCATTCTCTTGATCATAGTTTCTCCAGAGTTCAAAAGTATTTAGATGCAAGTGTCAAGTTAATGCATATGAACAGAATACTTCAAGCAAAAGTAAAACAGTATTAAAATGTCTACATATTTCAGATCATACTTCAGGAAAGCTCATAAAGGCTTGAGTTTGTCAGTAAAAAAGGCATCTAGCCAGTAAGCAAACTCAAATACTTCAGAAGCCAAAGACCAATTTGCTGCCAATTTTGTAGCCTTGTAATTTCCAACCAGGAACTCTCATGATTGAAATACTTTGTTAGTTGATAGTGAGTATTTTTCTACTATACAAGCACTTAATCTACACAAACATGAGGTGAGCATAGGAGGCTGACTCTGAAGATGTCACCCTTAAATGAGTTGACTCAGATAGGTGTCCTTTCCAACTTCACAACACTGTTTGTCATCATTGTTGTTTTAAAAGTTGTTCCAAAACTTCACTGGTTTGAAAATACATACTAAGAGACAGAAATTGCAAAGGAAGTGGAAAAAGATATATTATTCCTATAAGGCAAGATAAATTGAAGAAAAAATCCTATGCTCCGGCTGTGGTTTATATATTCTTACTGTTTTCAAACAAAACCCTCAGTCTTTTGTGGAAGATAATTTCTGATCAATTGGTTCTAATCAACTTTTTCAAAACTAATGACCGAATTTTCTACAAACAACAGGAAGATTGCCAAGTAAAGTCTACACCTCTCCCCTAGTAAGGGTGTTTTATGAGCTGTCATATTCTGCAAATCTCATCTAAAACCAAGCTGTGCCTCTGCACTATTCAACAATAAGATGAAATGTCTTGCTACAGCTTCACTGTAATTCAATTGAGATGAGAGTTTAAGTGAAACAAAACTTCAAAATGCCACTCTATTTATACCCATCCTTATATTGCTTAAGATACCCAAGTCCACTTCCAGCAAAAATTTCAATTGCTGCAAAAACTTAATGGGCCTTAACATTTCATATACCACAGAGCCAAACACGGACAAACTACAGGTTGATGTTATTTAGAGTACTGTAGGACACCAAAAGAGTACTCCAGGGTAAAAAGCTCCCTGCCGCTAATGGTCTATGTTTGAGCTGACAGCAGTGACATACATATACAGGGTGAGAATTCCTGGGGGCAAAGTTGTGAAACAAATGAAACACTGTCTTCAGAAGGGGGAGGCACAGATTCGCTGGTAATGCCTATTTTGAATTTGCACACGTACATGCAAATAAAAAAAAAGGTTAAAAAGCAAACTAGGCTAAAAGTTAGCTTGAGGAATAAAGAAGCTAGAGTATGAATTTAGGATACCATCAGAAAACATAGAACGAAATACATACGCATGCAAAGGGGAGAAGGAAGGGATGCCCAGAGAGAAGGACAACCGTTACTTGGCCAATTGGTGGATGTGTCATTATATTCACACTTGACCTGGTTGCCTAAATATAAAGAAAACTCATGAGTCCTACCTAGCCCTGCCCTTTCTATGAAACCATCAGTTACAAAACCAGGTCTGTCACTACAACCTTGACTAGTACAGAAGGCAGTACAGAAGTACTAGTATGGAAGGCTGTGCCGCCATACAGAGAGACCTGGACAGGCTGGAGAGCTGGGCAAAGAGGAACCTTATAAAATTCAACAAAGGCAAGTGTGGGGTGCTGCACCTGGGGAGGAAAAACCCCCTGCACCAGGACAGGTTGGGGGCTGACCTGCTGGAGAGCAGCTCAGCTGAAAGAGACCTGGGAGTCCTGGTGGACAACAGGATGACCATGAGCCAGCAATGTGCCCTTGTGGCCAAGAAGGCAAATGGCATCCTGGGCTGCATCAAGAAGAGTGTGGCCAGCAGGCCGAGGGAGGTCATCCTCCCCCTCGACTCTGCCTTGGTGAGGCTGCACCTGGAGTACTGTGTCCAGTTCTGGGCTCCCCGGTTCAAGAAGGGCAGGGAACTGCTGGAGAGGGTGCAGCAAAGGGCTACAAAGATGATTAAGGGACTGGAACCCCTCTCTTATGAAGAAAGGCTGAGGGATTTGGGCCTCTTCAGTCTGGAAAAAAAGATGGCTGAGGGGGGATCTTATCAATGCTTATAAATACTTAAAGGGTGGGTGTCAGGAGGATGGAGCCAGGCTCTTTTCAGTGGTGCCCAGCGACAGGACAAGAGGTAATGGGCACAGACTTGAGCATAGGAAGTTCCACCTAAACATGAGGAGGAACTTCTTTACTTTGAGGGTGGCAGAGCACTGGAACAGGCTGCCTAGAGAGGTGGTGGAGTCTCCATCTCTGGAGACTTTCAAAACCCGCCTGGACGCATTCCTGTGCAACCTGCTCTAAGGTGACCCTGTTGTGGCAGGGCGGTTGGACTATAGATGATCTCCAGAGGTCCCTTTCCAACCCTATGATTCTATGATTCATACTTGCATGAAACAAATAGGAACTGATCAAGTCTGCACTAACACATGAGATTCAGCTGATGGGCCACTAGAAGTGGTGAGCAGCATCCCGTTATTTTTCCAGCATCTTCCCTCTCATTCGTTATTTTTAGCTTGCTGTTCTGAGAAAAGAAGTCACAGACAACTATATCCTGCCTGTCCATTCACCACATTCAATAATCGTATTTCCTTACAAGTTTTGTGAAAATCTGTTTCACAGGATACACTCAAAAGTTATTCTCACTCGCTCTACTTCTGGTCCATACCAATAGACACAGACTAGCCAGCTACCCAGGGCTCATGTCACTCAGGATCTGTCATAGCACTGATCTGAGAGAGCCCTGCTACTAAGGAAAAGTAGGCAAAGAGGCAAAAAAAATCAGAGGTACTGCAAGGAGATTCCACTTCATAAAGGCTGAGGGGAAGAAGCCAGAAAAAGCAAGAGATACTGTGAGGTTGAAGGAGGGAAGGAAGCCTACAATGATGTAAGATCCCCATCCCAAAGCAACTAGGTTGTATCAATTCCATTACTGGTGGAATGACTTTTTACTCATTAAAAAACTCACTTTAGATAGTCTGTTGGTGTCTGTTCTGATTGTTTCCAGGACAGAGAGGTTCGTTAAGAGGGTTAGATAACGATATGTCCATAAGATGAATGAGTCAATGTAAAGGTGTTTCAGTGTCTGCATAAGGTCACAGGTAAAGCGTTCAGACTTCTATTAGCGGTACAATAGCTGTTCAACATTGGCCACCATAAAGCAAGTTCCAGTGGCACCATGTGCCTACAGCAGCCAAATTCAGGGCTTATCATGGCCCAGCACAAGGCAGACAAGACCACTAGGGCTTTTACATAAATACATTACCTATTATCATGGAACAAAATATTTCCATGGAGAAAGTGTAAAATTTTTGGTTACAGCAATCCTAAGACTTGAAAGCAAATTCACAGAACTCTTATTTCTGATAATCCTTTTTGACAGAATTCATTAGCCAACCCAGGAGTCCTGCAGTTTATTTTGATTAGGATGAGAAATTTATGATAGAACCAAGTATCTCCTGCAATTCTATCTGCTAACAAAAAGAAAATAAAAAAACCCAAACAAACAAAAAACAAACCACCAACCCCAGAGTTGCCTTGAACACAATGAAAATTAAGGTAAAAGGAGGTATTTTCTTTACTCGCACAGTGCCAAACTTCTTTCTAGCTGACATTCAATCCAGAGGATTTTTTGGCTTACCATCTGAACTAGGCTGCCAAGGATATTGTGACTCCATCCGATGCTTTAAAAACAGCCCTCTCTCACTGCTCTAGTACCCTTTCTACCTTCTCTCGCCCGTATATCCAAGCATCATAAAATCATATGCAATGAAACCTTCTGCCCACATGCACCCTGTGCTTGCTCATGTTTGAAGTGGAAGCTGCTCTCACTCTGCCATCTGTTCTGTAAAAGAGCATCTCTATTTCATAACGGTTTTACCAGATGAAGGGCAACTATTGTTTCCTCGTTGGTAGCACCAGTTTTAGTCCAATTCAGAACAATATCTAGTGGCAAAAATACAGGGCAAAAATACTGCATTACAACATAAATAGAAAAAAATAAATGTTTAAAGAAAGTTTCCTGGAGAACAACACAAGAGACTCTAAAGAAGCTAAGGAGAGACAGTAACATTACAGTCGAGTGTGTGGGTCTGCCCTGTTTTAAACCATTTAAATGGAGTCTTTTTGACGCTAAAGAAAAGAGATAGCATGAAAATGTTTATGGTTAAAGGCCAGTTTAAAACATCCTTGGCTCAAAGCCATCAAAGGCCACCTGTCTTTCCTTTTTTAAACATAAATCTCCACACTTTGTTCATTTCTTTTCAAAGCATAACTGGAAGTACCACCCAGTTGTGGTAATCTGGCAATAAATTTAATTTTAAGAAAGTGTTTCAATTTTGAGTATCTGATCCTACAACTTTAAGCCTTATATCAAACAACCAATTAAGAAGGCCCTATTGTTTTTCCTGCAAAACAACTGCTCTTCAGTGCAGTGTTATGGTGCATCACACCCATATGACCATTTTTCTCTCTTGTTCAGGTCAATACCTCTGTATAAGTCTCAGTGGCTTTCCTCTCTGATTCATAAGCAGTTATTATGGATGCCTTGCACTATGTCTTTGTATTCTTTGGTCCCTAGCTATAGACATTGGATTTTTTCTTTTTAAAATTTTCTTTGAAAAATTCTGATTTGCTGTCCATTTTTAAGGTCAGTCTTACAAAACATGCACAACCTACCTGTGCTTGATATAACTTGTTAAATATTTTATTTTATTTGTGTTTTTATTAGCTGGATACAGCCCTCTGGGGCACTTTTATGAAGGATGCTTTTGAAATGTAAATGTGATTGATTTGATATTACAGCTTATATTATTCTACTTGCACAGTGCCTTTGGGAACAAGAGAATGGAGTTTCTCTTTTTACTGACGAAAAGGTCCGATGGTAGGTATTTTCCTCTCTTCTACACATAAACACAAAGAGCCTACTAACTTCTAAAAAAAGTTAGCAGTGTTCATATGCTCATGCCAACGAACTTTTAGTGCTTCTTCCATTTTCTGAACTGTTTTGATTAATAAAAACAATAAATTTGATACTCCCATTTAAAAGGCAAGTTATAATTTACACATGATGCAGACACAGCTCCACCTTTAATAGACTGAATAGTACAAACCATACCTTTCTTATCACAGTTACTAAAGAAGAGTGCATAAAGCAGTACAGCTAAGTGGTCTAGAACACGCTGCTCTGTTTGCCATCACAAGAGCAAAGGCGTAAGAGCAAAAGAAAAGTTTGCAAAAGCC
This sequence comes from Rissa tridactyla, assembly GCF_028500815.1. Classification (NCBI taxonomy): domain Eukaryota; kingdom Metazoa; phylum Chordata; class Aves; order Charadriiformes; family Laridae; genus Rissa; species Rissa tridactyla. The sequence goes on from NC_071473.1 coordinate 42,842,713, forward strand.
TACGATTACTTACTCCTGTTGTGAGAAATGATTTGACTAGCTTTAAAAAGTAGTTAAACAAAGGGCTAATTGCTTTATGTAACAGCAAATCCTTTAAGAATAATATATTCCAGGAGAACATTCAAACATCTGGAAATGATGGGCTAGCACACTCCCATTTGAAACACTGTGTTCCACTTTTCCCTGCCCACAAGAGGGTGGAATGGACATAGCAAATATATTTCACTGTAGTTCTACAATGAAATCTTCTTCTGGTTTCAAAGGAAGCATATTTGTATGACTTCTACAACCTATCAAATCCCAACAATTTAGCAGAAATACTTTTGACTGTAATAAACGACGGAAACTATTCCAAAATAATGAGGTATTGTCTTGGGAGATATTAAAAATACAGCAAGTAACTAAGAAGCTATCTGCATTTCACACACACAGTATTAAAATACACCCACAAGAACACAAGGCATTTGTGTAAAATTTAAGCAATATTAAGTGTGCAGTTTTTCCAGTGAATTGGTAAAGCTCAGAAGATATACCTAATTAGAACAGAAGGCTGCAACAGTTAGACCATTTCAGGAAGAATAGTTAAGGTACGTTGCCATATGGTTCTGAAAACTCATTTAATGCAATCCAAATAGAAGAACATATGCATATACCCCTGTGAGTTGCCCAAGCATTAATACCGCCTTTTAACTCAGCCATTTAGTACAGGCACAACTGTTACTGAGCTGCATGACTTTAGACAGTGAAGGTAAAATTAAATTGAGAAAAGATTACAAAAGCTGTGAAAACAGCATAAATCAAAACAAATTAAATATTCACCTATGTCTTATATGACATCTGATTTTCCATTCTGCTGAAACAGAGAATAACATATAGCTCTCCAAAACTTCAAAGGAGCGAACATGTCTTTGCACAAACGCAGTCAGTGGGTTAGGACAGTGTGGTCATGCAGCAGATCCTGAGGTAACGGACACAATCGATATAATATCTAAATGGCAAAGCTACACGCTCAAAATACAGAAAGAGCCACAGCTAAAAATCACTTATAGAAAAACGCCTTCATGTTTGAAAGTATCAGGTGCCATCTGTTCCTATTCAAGTGTGCTCCTTGAAAAAAAAAAAAATCAAGAAGAAAATTTTTGAGTTTAATGGAATGATATTTATGAAGCTAAGAAAGAAGTAGAGAAAGAAGTTGAGAAGATAACATTTAAGACCTTGACCAACAAAATTTGGCTGTCATTCACTACTTTGAAAATGCAAACTCTTTTTTACTATTGAAGAAGCAGCATTGTTGAAAGTTAGTCTCGCCTTTAACGAAGATGTTGCACTATTGATATTGATCCAGAAATAACACCAAATCCAGAAATTTGGCTCTTCTTCTGTCAACCTTTAAGAAAGTCTCAACCTCATTTAAATACTGAGGCTTAGTTCAGCACCTAACAAATAAACTGTTCACCCTACTACCCTGGGAAAAAAACAAAAATACAAGAATGAGTAGTTTTGAAAACCTTATTCTCTATTCTCCTGCTGGAGCTATTCTTACCCACTGTGTCAAGATCTATCATCGTATAAACTCTTTGACTGCTACTTATTTTTACCATTACACTTCGCATGTTTTGTGCATCAAATAATACACAAAATAAGTCCTTTCATTTAATCCAAAAGAAGAATGGAAAACTATTTTTGCTATTATTTAATGAATAAAACTGTCTCGTATCCATAATCCCTGGCTCATCTTTTAGGAGGCAGAATATAATCCCCTGGGAGGTTTCAGTAAAAATGGAACTGTGCTCCAGTTCTGTAACTGGTAATTGCCTTCCATGAGCTCTCTGCTGATGCAAGGACACTGTGCACAGGAATAGCTGTTCTGCTCACACCATCAGTGATAGGATAATGGCCCTGTATTTGTACCTGTTCCAGTTCCTGAATCTTAATCACCTGGGGGCTGAAGACACTCCCTTACTGGTGTATATTTTACAACCAGTCAATGCAAAATTAATTACTAATTCTCTCAGTCCTCCAAAAGACATTTTAAGAGATTTTTAGACCTATACATTTTTAAAAAGCGTCCTCCATTGATCTATGTCTCTGCCATAGATCTGTGTGCTGCTTTCTGTTCTCTTCAATCCGAGTCTGGAAAACAAGGCACTTTTTCTGAATCCCGATGCCTAAATGTATTCAATGACATTTAGTAATATGTTTTACTACCCTGGCCTTTGATTATGTTGTATTGCAACTGCCTGGTCATCCCATAGTTTCCCCACAGGTCAACGACACTTCTAAGAAGGGAATAAGCAAAATGCTATTTAAGCTGATGGTATCACTTTCTTATTGCAATGCCTTTGAATTAAAGGTTGTGCATAACAGTAACAACACAAGGCAGCTCATTGCTTTTGGTGTCAGCTCTCTTCAGAAACTACCTTATTGCTACCAATGAGACCACACTCACAACAATGGGCTACAGAAGAAAGCTGCATTGCCATTGCTTTTAAGGAGACAATAGATTTTGCAGAAAATTAATTCTGAAAATAATGTGGCTGAACACAAGATTTTATGAAAGCTGCAGCACTTATTTTGAAGAAATCTATGTGAGACAGAGTATACAGGGAAACTGCAGAGAGCATTAGCTTAAGAATCATTTTTTTATGTCACTTCCCTGATTGGTAACATTTAGCTAGTGTGAAAAACCCATACTTAAATGTGTAAGATACATATTCAGATATTTTCATAAACCTCAACACTGAAGATTCTTACTAGTAGAACTTCGCATCATTGGGCAGTTTTCCAAGAGAACATTAATATTATACATGAATTTATGATTTATTTATCTTCACCCCAACTACTTTAGAGACTACATTCTTATAGCATGATGAAATTCAGCCACCTCTGTAACAGAGCGACCAGTCACCCAGCACCCCAAACCAGCACACTTTGGGAGAAAGCAGATGGAAAAGATGCCAGAACAAACATTATCTGAGAAAAAAAAAAAAAAAAAAAAAAAAAAAAGAAAAGAAAAAGAAAAAAAAAGTGTCATAGGCATGTCAGTTCTATAAAGAGAAAGATATACTTACAGAGGTATCATCTGAAAGCCTCCAGTTTTATGGGAACAGATGCAGCGAAAATACCCCATGAGGGCACACATGTTAGAGCAAGGGACAGGCTTCTTAATTCTAGGTAGGTAGCTTATATATGTAGTGATCAAAGCTTTCATCCTTGAAATCAGCAGAACCCCTATCGATTTCCATGGGGACTGCATTTTCCTTCCCATAGCTATGTTTCAATAGGAGAGACCTTAAGGAAGGGTGAATAAAAAACTGCTTCTAAGAGGAAAATGCCTCTTCTGAAAATAATTATTAATGGCCCTTCTTTGTCTTTATACCCTTTTCTTTCCTCCTCCACAGAAGAAATCAAAAACTGTTTTCATCTTCTCAGATCAGCATTGCCTGTTGCTACAACTGTGCCAAAGCTGACTGATTAGCTTTGATTTTTTGGTCAGCTATTTCCCATTAAGAATCTATGATCTTTGTTTTGACAAATACTCTAGGCAAATTAGCTGGACATCAGTTACCTAAACACATGCATGTACCACCATTTTACAAGCCTTAGCCTCTATCTGGCTTTCCAGGAGGGCTGTGACATACCTACCAGTTGAGTGTGCTTGTGTTGCTTTTGTTGTCCCAGAACACGTGAAATGGCATTAGACACCTATGTTGAAGCAACTGAATCCCATTGTCAGTACAGACCTTCCCAAAACGGGAAATATTTTATCAGTCTGATATGACCCATTCCAAAGTCAGCACCTGGGTCAGGACAGATGAAGAGGAACCTCAGATCTTTAGGTACTTTTGGATAGAGTTTAATTCCACTGTTGTCTTAAAAGACAGATTCCCCAAAGATGATATCGAGCTTATAGATTTAAGAGTGGTGTGTCCTATAAATTCACTGTACATTTGGGTTTACATATTAGTTGCTGCTATTTTGTAACAGTAGATGGTTATAATAATAGTATTTCATGTTGTTTCACAGTCAGGGAAGATAGAATAATCATTTGGGAATCCACAGGGGGGCAGTGAAACCAAGTAAATGTTTTGCTATTCAAATTGAGGCATGAAAGTAAAATTTTTCATCAAAAGTGCTGGTACAGATTTTTCAAAATGTCTTTAAATACCTCTGCTACAAACTCTATCACAATACATAATAATGTTTTCTCCTGACTCCCAATCACAAAGTTAATCACTGAATTGCCTAATGATTTCCCAGAAATCTTTATGATGCTTAGCATATTCTTTCTACACCTGACTTGCCTTTGTGTATTACAAGCAAGTGACTACAAGGAAACATTAAAAAATATGCACTACTTAAGAAAACAACTTTGATAGGAATAACAAAGTATTGCTTTTTCCTGGCAGGAAAACACTGCAACAAGTTACAATAGTTGGACTGAAAGTTGAAGTGAAGTTTGGATGGCCCTATTCAGAGTTAGGCAGAAGAAATCGGGGTGAATTAAAAAAGAAGGGAATATAAAATGTCTGGGAAGAAGCCAGGGAGTTTCTTAATCTCCTATTCAGAAGTAAACTCAGCAGCTCCTTGGAATTTGAATGTATGTTTACACTAAATACCAAGTTGCAATTTGTCATGTGTGTTTTAGGACCAAAAATCTCCAGCAAATTCTTCTAGAAATGTGTTAAATCATATTTCAAAAATATTTCAAAACCTCTGCTCTCTTACACTAGGGAGACCCTGGCGCTTTGTACATCTAATTTTGGTGCAATTGATTTACTTCCACAAAAATCATTCATCTATCAGCATGGAAAACATAAATGTCAAAGCAGCTATAATATACGTGGACCAATAAAGTAATCTGTTATGCTTTTCTTTTTCTTTTTTTTTTTTTTTTCAACCAGCAAAGAAGAACATTTTATTAATCTTCACTAGAATTAAACATGGGTTTTTAAAACAAAAGATCATTGAGTGACTTCTACCCAGGAGTCCTTTGGAGGGGACAATGAGCCTAAGCTGCAGACCAGTAACCAGAAACTGCCAATGCCTTTTCTGGTCTTGGCAGTATCATATAAAGTTCCTTGCCTCAGTTTCTTAATGTGGGATCATAAAGAACAGTGTCATAACGCTGATGATCTATGAGGTCACCTTATTCCCATGGCTAATACTGGCAGTAAATTTAGCTATAAAGTAGTTTGAAAAGAATTATATGTGTGACGAAACACACATATCCTGGGAGAACAGACGATCCACAAAGAAGCACAAGTCACTCACTTCCTCCAGGTCTTCTAGCGGCTCCCAAATCACTTTATTCAACTTGTTCAGCCATCTCAAATTCATTTTCCCCTTTAGCTAGTTTGACTAGATTAAAACAAGCAAGCAATCAAAAAAAATCCAAAGCTCCACACACCACACAAAGAAGTCTCCACTCAAGGTTTTTGTGTCTCTGAAATGAAGAGGGGAAAAAAAAAAAAAAAAAAAAGGAAAAATAAAAAGGAAGAAAGAAGAGTAAGAAAAAGTAAGAAAGAAGATTCCCCAATTGGGGTAGCTCTGTGGGATGAGTTGATAGAACAGATGATGTTAGAAAGCAATAAAGAAATCCACCTTCACCAACTATGTCATAAGAACACGGCTTTAGTGAGGGCTCATCGACCATGCTCTGCATCATTAGGTGTTCCATTAACAGCCATATGCTGAAACATAGGAAACTTGGAAAAGAAGAACAATATGATATGACCATTTCTCAGAGCAATATGATTGAAGAGTGCCTGAGAGCAATGAAAGTTCATGTTCCTTCAGGAGAGGCCCCATCCACCTGGGCTTGCACACATGAAGCACTGTCTTTGTTAGATTGTTAGGTGATACCACACAGGTCTAGTGCAAGCCCTCGGCAGAACCCCCTGAGGAGGGCCTGCAGGATTACGTCCTATGTTTAGTTTTAGGTCTTGTTCACCAACAGGACACAAAAAGCAACAAAAAATGGACCAAAAGATGCGGCACATTGTAGGAATGCAAAACTAATAATATTTTCGAAGTGATCTCGATCTGAAAATTTCAGGGGAAAAAAAGATAAAAATCTGTTGCTTGAATGAGGAACCTTTATCAACTTTTGCTCTGACATTCAAAAGTTAAATAATAATAAAAATAGAAGTTAGTCAGCAAGTAAATAGTGAAGACAAGGACCCCACCCCACAAAAAATATTTGAATATCAAAGTTCCACTTACATCTGTGCAAGTTAGGCAGCTTTTGGTCCAAAGTGTTTACTATTAAACAATGTGGTAAATCACAATTCAATCTCTTCGACAGTTGGTAAAGTTCTTAGTTGGTGGGGATCTCAACTTTTGTAGTAGACACGTTAAAGAAAACAAATTCATACACAACAGGTATAGCACAGGCCAGAATATTTATAAGCCGCAAAACAAAAACAAACCAAAACAAAAAAATCCATTATTTTGCAGAAGATGTTGCAACTTTCTCCTACACATCCCCTCTTGGTGCTCAGACAAAGAAGCTGCATTTCCAGCCCAGGGAGCCGGGGGGCAGAATATGAAAATGCAACTGCAGGCTAGGGAGAAGGAACCCAAAGGCCTCAGAGATCTGTAGTATGAACATTAAATATCACAGCAAGTTGTTACACAGAATTTGTTTGATGATATGATACTAGTCTCTTGAATTTTCACTCCATTATGCCACCATAGCACCTTATTGTTGATGCAGAACGCCCAGGAAGTAGTTTTTGACACTTTTGTGAAGTTTTGGTGGGGATAAGACCCCACTAACTCCAAGATAAAAGCCACCCCTGTCTGGGACATTCAGTATAAAAAAAAAAGGGTAAGTTTAAATACATCTTCCACAAGTTAAATTAAATTTTTTAAACAGTTTTACCAAATATATCAAAGTTCACCTAGGCTAATCCTGTTCCAACCTAATTTAGTGTTCAAAATCCACTTACTTCAGCAGTTTAAGAATTAGTATCTTTTTCAACGCTAGCAGTTTTTTCTGGTATACAGCTTCAGAAAAGCTCTATTGCATCCCACAAGATCATGCCAAAAAGCTGAATTAATACATCACAGCCACATATACAAGAAAATGCAAGACATAACGTAACAAGGTATCTTAAATATCTGGGTTTTTTCCTCAAATGATCTACTCACAATACAGTTTCTACTCTGGAATGCCATACATCCAGTGCAACACATTATAGCTGTCTGATACAATATTGGGGAGATTATTTTTTTTTCTTTCATTGTCTCAAACTAAACCGAACAAAAGCCAGCAGGAATAGTCTGTGTTATGGACCTCTTCATTGCTGACAAAGAAAACATGTCCAAGTCACTGTAAGGTTAATCTTTCTTCACAGCTATCTCTCATTCCTACACAGGCTGAATTAAACACCTTCCAAACGACAAAATGAACAGGTAAAGCAAAAACAACAAAAAAAGAAAGACTTGGAAAATATAGGTTCTTCCTTTAAAACATGAATTTGAATTTTGTATCTAATGCCTGCACATTGTGGCTTACAGAAACATTAAAAATGTATAAGCAGATTTTGAAATAGCTTGAAGAACCACAGAACAACACATCTGTTAACCAAATGGAAAGTATCTAAAAAATTAAAGAGGTTGTGGAAATTATTTGTTTTATTCTTTTGCATTGCACTTAATCATTATGTGTTCTTCTCTTCTAATTGAGTCCTCTAAGCTATAAGAGTTTAAATAAACACAAGTATCCAGCCATAATGTCTGTTTATATCAATCTTTGATCAAGCCTTACTGCAGCAAATTAGGAAGAGTCTTTAACTAGTAATTAGCAGCATTATTACAAAAGAGCAACAAAATACTTGCATAATATATTTCTCTCAGGCCAAAGCTACCAGCAGTAGTAAGGGAGGACAGTCTTAAACTGCTTTTGAAGACCTCACAGTATATAAGAGCATGAATTGATTTAGGTAAGTACCAGGATAAGAGAGTACATAACATGCTAAGACTCACACCAAAATAAACCATTTTTGAAGATTAAGGTGCTCATCGTGTAGCATGTCCCAGCCTATCGTGAGGAGGGGAGAAGGATGAGCACAAGGTCAGCAAGAAAAGGAGATTGACAGAGAATAACCGCAAAGGGAATACAGGAGGATGGGAATGTCTTCAGCATAAGTGGACTGCCTTTAATTTGCATTAATGATATGCATAACACTCCTGCCCCCACCCACCAAAACAAAACAAAAAAACAACCAAACCAAAACCTAACATACATTGCAAACCACATTTTACTGTTTGCATAGGCTCCATTTTGAGGTTGTCAACACACAAAGAACTCACAAGAAAATTAATGTGATATGGCAAACCAATGAGAAAGGTGTATTTTTCTTCTATGTCTTGTTCTACTTCATTAGCCAGCAGGAGTAAAGTCCTGGAGCGTGCAAGTGAGCAATTTGTCTGTTGTCTCAGAAACATACCAAACATATTTGATATGCTGGAGGAAAAAAAAAAAAAAAAAACACCAACCAAAAAAACTCTCTCCTTGACTTCCTTATTGTTAATCCGTGTCTGAGAAGTCATGTAGTTTTCATGCATCTGCACCTGAACAGCCAGCAAAAGTGAGAAAACTAGATGTCTACGCCCTTTCATGATATAACCAAGTCTTTCCACTATTTGGGAAAAAAAAAAAAAAGTTAAAAATCTAGAATCAGGGCCATAGATCTAGGAAAAGATGACCAGTCTTTCTATAGCACATTACTGTTTCACAACCAAGGGTAAGAAAGACACTATCACTTCATAAAAGAGCAAATAATTAATCTCACTACAGCCAGAAATGCTCTTTCTAGAAAGAGATCTATTTTTACTCCTTCAGTACCATTAAAACATATCTACAGCCAATCCTTATTCAGAGCTAAAGGCAGTTTTTAAATTACCAGTTATGTTAATTCTTTCCTAACAAGATTTGTGATTTATATAGCAAGCACAGTTTAATGTAACTATAATTTGCCCTCCTGCTGCTAATTGATGACAAAGCACTATACACGTTTTTTAAACTTTAAAGAAAAATTAAACATCATTTTCCAGAGCCTTATTGACCTTTATTGTACACAAATTGCTTGAAATAATAATGTTATGATGATCTACAATCTAGTTCCAGATTACCTTTAACTTCCATACCCTGAATACCTCTGTTACATACCATCAACCAATTAATATAATCTCTTTCTTTGCAATGTGAATATTAGCGGAGGAAAATGGAAAGGTAATAAAATATACAGCCAGAATAATGTGGGTTTGAACACATTTATCAACTTCAAGACTTTGTTATTCACAATTTCGGAAAAAATGACACCGTTACACAGGCATATATAATAAATACAAAACAAATCTTATTTAAAGAAAAAAAATCAATTTCCTTTTAGTTTTCCTTTTACAGAGATTTTCACTTCCCTTAAAGCTCTGCTTTTTATTTTACCTAGCAGAAATCCTGGTAAAGGTAGTCAGTGTTTGTTCCCTGACATTTCTGCTGAGAAGAAAAACAAGGATTTGCTCATCTCGCTCTCTGAATCCACAGTACATATGTAAGAAATAATCAATAGATCTCGGTTAATACTGCAGAATATTTCTGCAAATAATCACTGCAGTTGTAATACTCGGTCCCATAGTCAGGGGTCATCTTTGACTCTTCCCTCTCAAGAAATCTTTTCAGTGTCTCAAAGCTACTTCCTATATAACATTCCCAAAGCACATTCTTGTGTTGTGTCTACATCAGTGAAAACTACTTTGGGTCCCCCCAGTTTTGATGATTTTTCCTTCCTGCAGCTGCTAAAAATTTATTCATTTCAAATGCCCCCAAAAAGCTGCCGCCAAATTTATCTTCTTTCATTGCTTTATTTCCATTGGATCCAGCCAAATAAAAAAAGAATCTATTGTTACACTGCAGAACTCAACTTCATCCTCTCCTTGCAATGTTCACCCAGGCTTTTCTTTCAGAAACCCCGCTGGCAGCTCACTGTCTGTTACCACTTCCAGTTCATCCCACCGTCGCTTCACTCTCTTCAGGACTCCATGCGGCTTTGAGGCCAACAAAGCCTTGTCTGATAGAAGTGAGGTAAACCATCTTCCTTCTCTTCCCAGTACTCCCAGTCTGCCGTTCCCTGGTCTGCCTTTACACAGAGTTCAAATACTGAGAAAAACCCCCACCCTCTAACACCCCCGACGCCCCAGTGTAATTAAGTTGGGCCAGATGTTCGCGGCTTTCCATTGTAACAAGATCACTTCAGCCACGCTTGGCCTACCTTTGGCTCTTCTGCTCTCTGTCAGAATTTCAGAGATTGTCTTTATTCACAGAAATTTTAACAAAAAACCCACCCAAAACTGTTTTCAAGGTTGCATACAACTTTTTTACAAACCAAAGCCTGTCTTTGCATGCAAGCACTGGAAATACTCAAACCTGTTGTAACTCTTCTGACAATATAGGCAAGCTATAGATCAAACCTGAAAATAATGTGTTCAATATTAAACGCTTACACAGAACTAAGTGATCCATTCCAGGGAATATTCTTTAGTAGGCACAAACTGATTTTTTCTATCAAGCCAAAAAGGGGGGTAAAAAGGAATAAAAAGAGTAAATATATTACAGCGTTCTTCCTCTTCAGAAAATATTTTTCATAGAAGCCCAACATTTGTATATCTGCGAAGACGACTTTCCTAAGAAATTTGTATTGTGACTTTACAGTTTACATACATTTTTTTTAATGGACATATGTATATAAAGTTTGCTGTTAAGCTCCCTGGAACAAGCACTGCACTCCTTGCTCTTTATTAGAAGACCAACTTGAACAAGAGGTTCTTGTCCTTAATTAAGCTTCTTAAGATTCTAGATTAAAACATAATTTTTTACCACCACCTCAGTTTAGATGGATAAAGCCTTAGCATACTGAAATTAGTAGAGAACTTCAGCCTACAATCCAGAATATAAAGATAATATATACTACTTCATATAGTGGGAGAAACCCAGAAAATTATGAATGACATTTACACGCCTGCAACTATGTGCAAATTTTGTGGCCACAAACAAATAGGCATTTTAACTAAGACATCTTTACGAAATACAGGTACTTAAGAAGGTAAGTTTAAAGCAGATGTCTTCAGTGAGAAAGAAGACAATCCCAATTTATTTCTAACACACTATTGAAAATATTATTTAAAATTAGGGGGACATATCTAGAAGGGCACTAAGTCATGTTCACTCATACAATTCAAAAGAGAGATTTTTAGAAACAGGTTCAGGCCAAGGAAGACTCCTAGAGTCAGTGAAAAGTGTAATTCTATCATACAAGCTTTACATATATGCCCTAGGGAACCACAGAGTTTAGACAAACTTGAATTAAGGCAAAGTGTTCTCTTAAGAGCAAAAAGAAGAACAAGGAAACTGAATTTGCTTGATTAAGACAAATTTGATCTGTTTCCAGAAGGAGAAAAAAGCTCATCTCTGATCAACTGAGATTCTTTAAGGATACTGCCAAGATGAAAATCACAGCATAACGCAACCTATTCTTTTTTAAGAAAAAAAAAAAAAAAAGAAAAAGGAAGTATATAAGTATATCTCTGAGGTGAGCTCTAAGGTGAGAGCTTAATTACAAGGACAGGGAATTATCTTTAGGAATAACTAACTGCAGAATTTAAAGTATAGCCAACGGTTATGAAGTAAGTAAACTTTTAGTAAAACCAACATCCCTTCCTTTCCCATTTCTGCTGATGACCACAAGTGGAAGAGGACCTACGCAGACTCAGCCCTGCTCAGTGGGAAACAATGGGCATCAGGCAGCCAAGTGAGGTTTAGTACAGGAAGGCAGAGATACGGTGTCCTCTCCCCACCTGCCGCACTATGAGCAGGGCCTCTGCACATGGAACAAGACTTTGTACAATATCCGCCAGAAAAGCTGTCTATCTTCCATTGTGTGTTGCAATTGTTATGGAAGATGTCTTGCCCTCATTCAGCGGGGCACAAGGACCCTTGGAGAATAGCTTCTGTGACCCATAGGGTCACCCCAGCCTTGAATCCAAGGAAGAGATGAAGCTGACATTGGTGACAGCTCTGGGTAGAACACAGAGAAGACACAGTGCCTGGGAACTACTGCCGACAGGGAACAGCCTACAGGCAGGACCCTGCCAGGGATCCTGGGGCCCAGCCCAGACTCCAGATTTACACTCAGCTAAATTGCTGGGGAAACCTTGGACCTTTCTGGAGATTAACCTATGCACAACATGATCCAGCAGTTCTGTGGAATTAGGATCAATACTGTCAAGTGGGATACCAGCATTAGATAGATAACAGGTAGGAGTAGAAGAAGATTTGACTTTTAAAATACTCAGCGGTCATAAATAAGTGAGCACTGCAAATGATATCAAACGCAAAAGAAGGCAGATCATTTAAGAGCAGGTGCACAGGCTAAAAGATAATAAAGCAGTTCAATACTGATAAGCTTCAACCAATATATCTTACAGCAAAAGGAGAAGAAATTCTTGCAAAAATCTGTCCTTAAACAGATAATAAAGGAAAGAGGCGGGAATGTACCTCTAACATCCCTACGGCAGTGATGGTGGAAGCTGGGGACTACAAGGGAGTGCTGCTGCTATTGGAACAGAGGGATGGGCCACACAGACCATTGGTCTAACCGAGCAAAGCATTTATGTTTAAAAAAAAATGCAAGTTGTTGAGACTGCTGTGTGCAGAGAAGAAAGTGCTCAAGTACAGGCGAGGAGAGGAAATGGCTCAGCGTGCAGCTGCAATAATAAAGCTGAGTGTGAACAAAGACAGCCATCACTACCACCAATTCTACAGTTCAATCAAGTTTTTCATTCACAAGTCTCCAAGGATTATACAAATGTTCATTAATGAGGTAACGAATCTCCTTCCGACTCATTTTCAGATGAGTTCACTAAATAAAAGGGGGGGGGGGGGGAACAGTGCTAGTTTCCCAAGCTTGCTGTTCTGCAATTATACTGCTGCCCAGTAGGAGATTTTATGGCATATTCACATATAATGCAACATCTAGAGAACTCTGCATTTTAAAAGTGCTTGATGAGATGAGATAATACACAAACAGAAAGGAAAAAAGCTCAAGCCTTAGACTCCTTGGCTCCATCTCCTTTTATTCTTCTACAGTGAACTTGGTGACAGAAAGGAATTAGCTCCATCAGATACCTGATATCAGAAGCTAACACTGAATCTCTCTCCTGCACACACACACACACAGAGCAAACAATGATCATGGCAATGTACCAGAGCCTGTCCCTGAGCAGACAGACACGAAGAGAATTTAGTTAGAAATTGGAAATCCTTCTGATCACAATGAAAAATTGCAGTGAAACTACAGAAAGAGAATTAGAATAAGAGCAGCCACATTATCATCTATAATGGGCAACGGCTGCCACAGGCTGCAAACAGCATTGGGATTTTTCAGCACAAACCAGGAGGATCTATATAAAATTTTAGAAGCATTTTCAATCCACAATGTCTGTCATATGCCAACAAAGCATAATAATGAATTTGGAGAGAAAGCAGATTGGTAGATTGCCAATCAGCTTGAAACAGCCAAGTCGTGCTATTATGAAATCTTAAAAAGATGAACTAGATGCAATAGATTAATAAGAGGAAAAAATATAGGAAACAGCAATACTCAGGAACTCTATTAGACCTACAGATACATGCAAAGCTAGCGAGTACGGCCACATCCAAACAGAGATGATGTGTAGTACAAGCTTGGAGTCCATTCATCCAATACCTCAGAAGGTAAGAAAGCAAGCAAAAAGCAAATGCACGAGAACAAAACACAGATGAGCTTAATACAAAGACATGTGGGAATCGGAAAGAAAAATACCCAAGATAGCAAAACAATGTTTTGTATAATGGGTCATGTGCAATTACTGTGGTAACGGGAATAATTATATCAGAGCTTCCAGACACGAAAATAATGCACCATATTGAAGTAGGAAGCAACTGGGATCAGTGGCCTGGAAGATAACATTTTGCATGTATAACATTAATGCAGTGCCCTGTTTGCAAAGCAAAGACAGCACTAAGTATAGAGAAAGAGACACATACACAAAGTCCAAACAATTAAACGCAATATGAACATTATTCCATGTACTACACCACGCAAATTTCCTTAGAATTACGCAAGAAAGTTGCAAAGCTATGTGAGATAAACTGAATTAAATAATCATGAAACTGAAGGAAGTACACAGGTTATAATTATATACAAAACCACCAAAGAATAAACATACACACTGAAGTTTCAGAAAGCACACACACAACACAATCACTGCCTTCAGTTAAAACAAGTGAATGGGTGCTGCTAGCAATGCTAGATAGAACAAGAAAAATATTCCTATGAGAGATGCAGCAGATGCAAAATAAAGATGCAGCCTGAATACGTCTCTTTCAACTTGATACAGCCATCAGAGGTAGCTTGAAGCTTATTACTCATCATCCCACCTTGAAGCACTATGTGAATGAAAAGGCAGTCGCACAACATGATGCCAGTGAGATGGGGCTTGAAGGATCATTCCTATAAAAGGGACAGTCAGTACCTTGTGTGTGAAGGTCACTAGCACCAGAGGAAAAATGTACATCTGATTGAAAAGAAATGTCTTGCAGTAATGTTTGCGTGTGAGAAGTTTGGTCCAAGGACAGGAAACCATTCTAGTGGAAAGAGATCATAAATCACCAGAGAGCAGCTTTTTTTTTTTTTTTTTTTTTAAAAAAAGTAATGAGAAGAAAAAAAGACTGAGATATACATAGCTGACTTCCCATCCGGTACAACCTTGCAGCATCAAAATATGGCAGCTCAACAGTAATACTAACTCTTCAATTTGACAGACTCAGCTGAAACAGTTTTATGCCCATATCAAGGGAGATGCTAGAACGAATCAAAGAAATCATGAAGAAAAAAATTTACTCAGTCTTATAACCAGCATCTTTTTAGGATGATGCTCCTTCCCAATAATACAAGTTCCCAGAACAGAAAGACCTTCCTTCCCTGCATACCACAGCTATGAGGTAAGGGTACAAGGCACAATTACATGTGGTAGTAGTGAATCTCAGTGAGAAACTATGACTGAGAAAAGATTCACACATCTTTTGTAATGTGAACAATGGATGCTACACAGACCTCAGCCACCACAAAAGATACCTGAGCCCAGTGAACAGCAATAATCATATAACAGTGTCCAGTCTAAGCAGAAGGAAAGACATTAAGACAATGGAGGAACAGCGCTACGGACTGCTGTCTAAATGGTCAGACATTGTAAAATTACTGCATATTGCAAGCAGCAAAGCCAAAACCAGAAGTCGAAAATTAGAACAAAAATATATATTTTTTACATTCCTCTGGTTAAAGGCATTATTATGATTGTCAATCCTTAAAGGAGAAGAGCTAACTTCAACTACCTTTGAAGACAGAGTCAGTCATTCAAGGCGAATTGTACAGCAGCAAAGCTACATCTGTTTAACAGACACTAAATTATTAGTGAATAAATTGCATATATTTCACAAAAAATTCAGGTAAATTTATTCATGACAAACCAAGTCATAACTGGGAATGCTGAAGAGGACAAAATATGCTCTTTGGACTTGAATCAGCAGACCACAAAAGAAAATGGCAAAGTTTTCTAAAATCCTATTTTATCAAGAATTTCTTCTTGTTTAAAAGGAAAAATTCAGACTTGCTTAAAAAAAAAAATTGGGTCACTAGCAATTCGCAACACAAATTAAACTGTGAAAGATTAACACATCCAAAATCAGATAGGTTTTCTAGCCACTAAAACACCAATTTGCTTTGCCTTTCCTTGACTTGCATTTATTATATAAATATACAGGCAAATCTTAAAAATGTAATTAAGACAAGATGAATGATGCATTTTTTTCAGCACTGCCATTTCAGATGAAATGGAGGGTAGGTCGGGTTCCCAGGAAAGGGTGTTGTAGTAGGATAGTATGGCAGCACTCATGGTAGTGTACAGGGATCTGTCTCCAGACAGAGCTCAATGATGGGAAAGCATAAAACCTGACCAGTACCTGGTCTTGCCAGGTGTATCGCCAATGTAGGTTGTGGATCACAGGTGCCACCACACCTCTCTGCAGCATGGGTCCCCACAAGTGCAGTTCCATCCTCTGCTGCTGGCAGGAGTTAGTGAGAGCAGCTTGCTACTGCTAGAGGAACTCCTCTTTTGCTTGAACTACACAGATGGTGCTTTGGGTGCCAGAGGTCCCACTTCAGTCCCTGCTGACTCTCATTGTGTCTTTTCTTTAAGCAGCTATGGTTCAGTATTCACCAGTCTGCAGGGTTCTTCCGTTCACATCTCTGACTAACTATTAAAGCACACTAATATGGTAGATTCACAAGAAAATGAGCTTCACTGCCTTGGATAAAAACAGTATTAATCACACAAAGATCTGCTCTGTGCATTTGTAAATGTTGTGGAAACAAAGAAGTCTGACTGTGTCCCAAGAATGTGCTTATAACACTAGAGCTGTCTTGTTTCATAGAATCATAGGGTTGGGAAAGGGACCTCTGGAGATCATCTATAGTCCAACCGCCCTGCCACAACAGGGTCACCTTAGAGCAGGTTGCACAGGAATGCGTCCAGGCGGGTTTTGAAAGTCTCCAGAGATGGAGACTCCACCACCTCTCTAGGCAGCCTGTTCCAGTGCTCTGCCACCCTCAAAGTAAAGAAGTTCCTCCTCATGTTTAGGTGGAACTTCCTATGCTCAAGTCTGTGCCCATTACCTCTTGTCCTGTCGCTGGGCGCCACTGAAAAGAGCCTGGCTCCATCCTCCTGACACCCACCCTTTAAGTATTTATAAGCGTTGATAAGGTCCCCCCTCAGCCATCTTTTTTTCCAGACTGAAGAGGCCCAAATCCCTCAGCCTTTCTTCATAAGAGAGGGGTTCCAGTCCCCTAATCATCTTTGTAGCCCTTTGCTGCACCCTCTCCAGCAGTTCCCTGCCCTTCTTGAACCGGGGAGCCCAGAACTGGACACAGTACTCCAGGTGCAGCCTCGCCAAGGCAGAGTCGAGGGGGAGGATGACCTCCCTCGGCCTGCTGGCCACACTCTTCTTGATGCAGCCCAGGATGCCATTTGCCTTCTTGGCCACAAGGGCACATTGCTGGCTCATGGTCATCCTGTTGTCCACCAGGACTCCCAGGTCTCTTTCAGCTGAGCTGCTCTCCAGCAGGTCAGCCTCCAATCCTGTCCTGGTGCAGGGGGTTATTCCTCCCCAGGTGCAGCACCCCACACTTGCCCTTGTTGAATTTCATAAGGTTCCTCTTTGCCCAGCTCTCCAGCCTGTCCAGGTCTTTCTGTATCGTGGCACAGCCTTCCGGTGTATCAGCCACCCCGCCCAGCTTTGTGTCATCGGCAAACTTGCTGAAGGTGCACTCTATCCCCTCATCCAGGTCATTGATGAATATATTGAAGAGGACTGGACCCAGTACTGACCCCTGGGGAACACCACTCGTCACTGACCTCCAACTAGACTCTGTGCCCCTAATCACTACCCTCTGGTAGTTTAAAATCTTATTTTCGAAGTACTAGATTAAATACTGCAGCCCACAAGCGGGGAAATTTAAAGTCTTTTCCAAAACTCTTCTATAATATTAAAATCTCATTTTTTTATGCAAGAAACCTTAAGTCTGTGGAAGGCTAAGTAAAGAAAAAAAAAAAATCACCTTGCCACACTTCCGAAACATACCCAAATAAAACAGTTTAGGCAGAAGCATGAGTTGAGGCAGAAGTAGCTTCCAATAAGTCCTCCAGCTTCTGCATGTGGCACAACAGCAAGAGAGGACTAGGTTTGAGAGCTTTAACATAGCAGAAGCTGTAGCTATCGTGTTTCCTATCCCTTTAATATTATCACAGTTTTAGAGGATCCTCCTCCTTTTGAAGCATTTTGGTTCTCATCCATTCAAAATTGCTTCTGCAGTGCTGGAAGAAAGAGAAGTCTGACTTCAGATGCAATGTGGAATGAGTAAGACATGGTTTTCTATTTGAAAAAGTTAAATAGCTTTCTCAGCCTCTTTGGTTGCTGGTTTAATCCCTCTGTTGGCAGGTATTTTGGGTTGCTGGAAGAGTTGTTCTGCTTTACAGTCAGGTAGAAAACAATAATTCTTTGAAGTCATCTCAGTCTGAGGAAAACACAGGCAAAACATCAGCTTTGCTCTTGGAATCATGATAAGGATAGGACATAGGGGGCTACTTGAGAGACACTAATTCTAATTTCAATTACCTGAACACTGAAAGTCAGACTTGTAAAACATTACATTCTTCTTGCATAGCAAGGTGCACATCTTAGTTGGCCAGGGCAAAGCAGATCCTTTCTGACCTCTGATACAGTCTGACCTCTACACCATACACAACCATATTTCACCCAAATAATCTGTATCAAGCTGAAAGGCTCGAGTTACGCATTACTTAGCCTGCTGTAACTACAGAAAAGAAAAAGCCAGAGCACCAATGTTACACAGAGCCTTTGCAACGGCCAGGAACTAATGAGCAGAAGGAAGTCCAGATAGTTCCAAAAGCCAAGCCACACCTCTGCAGCACGAAGTTGAAACACTCCCCGAGCTCCTTCCAGGCTAAGCCAGGGAAAAAACCTGAATGATCACACACAAATCACTGCTGAGAAACACAAGGGAATTCTCTGCACCAGCTTTCTGGAGATTACACTGACCTGACCTACTTATTATCCGGATGCCAGCTACGACCTGGTTTTGATGCTCACGAGGAACCCTGCTTTCACCTAAGTCAAAACATGTAAGGGGAACGGGCAGAGTGCAGAAGAGGAATTCCTTCCTGGCAGACAGTTAGCAGAAACCCTGATCCATGAAATATAATATAATAATCATATTAATGCAGAGTTCTGTGTAATGAAAACTACCCCTAATTTCTTTCAGGGTTCACTGAAGGAAAGAAATGGGCCAAGGAACCTTTAATTCCATACCTCCAGTACATACAGATTAACAAGCATCTCCTAAAACTGGAACAAAGTAGGTATTTCAATAGAAGCAGCCAATTTCTCCTTAAATACTCATGGTGATGTAAGTCCACTGCCTCCCTAGGGCACTGTTCCAACACTCCATCCCTTGAGCACAGTGAAAACTAACAAGAGTCACTAATGACGTTTGCTACAAAGACTAGGTCTGTTCTTGGTAATATTACTAGACTTATTAGCAGCATTTGTTACTGTTCAGTAGATCCTGCTGCATTACTGAGTAGCGGTGATCAGTTACGTACGGATAGTTCTGCTCAGAATTGGCTGCAGCCTTGCTTTTAGTTGTTGAAAGTAAATTCATTCTCTCACTTTGCTGGGTTTATGCATGTAGCTCACTTCTCCCCACACTGATTTTAAGGCCTCAGGGCAGAACATATTTCTTTTATGAATTTTACTTGTTCTACATGAATTCTTATGCATATTTGTAAAGTGCATCTGAGATGAATATATAAACACATTATCTAGTAAACTATGTGAATGCTAGGCAAATTATGAGCAACCCAACTGAAAGGTGGCTGCTCTGACAACTATCAGATACATATGACAGAACTTCCCTAAGGTTGTGTCTCATTTAGTTTTCCATTTCTGCTTTCCTACTTCTATTCTGCCACGAAATTGCCTCACTTAAACTCCCACTCTCAAATCCTCTAGCTCCTTCTCCTCCTCTCTTAGACTCAACCAAAAGGCCACCTACCTAACTCATGTAGAGAGCTCATAGCCTTATACTGCCTTTTACATTTCTGCTGCATCAGTTATCACTCGATCTCTGCAAGGATGAACAGTGCCAAAAGCACCAGTGTGAAACAACTAAAATAAAAAAACCCAACTAAAATAAAATAAAAAAAGACAACAAAAAACAGAAAAAAGGATGATATAACAGTCCCTGTTTTTATGTGTAACATAAGGCAGCTAAACTCAGCACTGTGACCCAAAATAGCACTGACATCTGCACTTTCAGAATGTGTGGTCTAATCTCCATTGGAATCCCTAGTGCTTAATCTGCCAGTCACCACACACAGATTTAGTATTTACTGCCAGGTATTAATTCTCAACTGTTTCAAGCATAAAAGTCACCAGCATTGGACAATACAGCTAAGGAAACATGCTTTTTATCAACTCTTTTCACAAAGATGTCCTGTCTTGTTGTGACTAATAAAAAAGCAATCCTAGCGACTAAAAATTTAATCTTACCTTAAGTATTTTGTCAGTGTGACCATAGAAATATCCCTGAACCAGACTCAAATGTGAGGCTAAATTCTCATTAAGAACAAAACTGAAATAAACCTTACACAGTGGCAGATTAGAACCAAATCCCCTTTACACTAAGTGGCAGGGGACTTTGGCAGGGAAATTTCTGGGAAGGTTTTTCACTTCTGGACCATACCATCTTCTCTAGTTCGGAACAGCCTTGAATTTTTACCCCTTGTTCCTTTGATTACTTTGGATTTAGATCACGAGTTATGACAAGAGAATGCGCTCCTTAACCACTTCATGCAGGTGTCCATTCACAGCAAGCATTTACAAAACAAAGCTTTCTCTTTCCTTCCTGCTGTACTTTTCCTTTTAGAAAGTGGAAGAGTAAGTAAAATAGGTGGCTGTTCAAATGAAAAGGCAGGGAAAGGTTATTCCCCTTTAGGAAGGACAGGAAACAGTTTATCTGAAACAAATGTAAATAATTACCTCCAGTCTCCAGTTCTGCCAAGTAAGATCCGAATTGCATACAGTTCTAAAGGTTTCTTTGCTTCACTGTTGCTAGTGTCATACAACACTTGGGCCAGCGGCCCCATTCCTCCACCGCACTAATGATGCGTCAACTATATTGAGAACGTGCTGCACTGAGCACAGCTCACGGGAGCCCACTTGCAAGAACTCAAGATGAAGGGAGTCGCACTTTGGTAAAAATCCTGGCAGCCCGTGGTTGCACGATTGATAGTGAGAGAAATAAACTTCTATGTCCCTCACAATATTCAGATCTCCTCATTTCCAAGATGCCTTTCTGTCATGGTTTTGGCTGGATTGGCCAATCAGAACGACAGATGTCCCCCCCTCCAGGGAGGAAAGGAAGAGATAAGGAGATTTACGAGTTTAGAAAAAGAACTAAACTACTTTAATGAAAATAATAATAAATAAGGAAAGAGTAAATAATAATAGAATAATAAAAATAAATTTAAAAAAGTATACAATACATACAAAACCGTATCCAGCTCCCAGGATGACAATTGTGTCACCAGCAGGCACAGGGAAAGTCCCAGACTGGAGTCAGTGATGGACAGGAGCTGAATTCCAGATATGGAGTCAGGAATGCTCAGATCGGGATCAAAGGCAGACGAACAGACAGGGTCCTCCTCAGACATCAGCCATCGAAGAAAGAGAGCGAGCCAGAGCACCCTTGCCACGCTGATCCCTTAGCTTTTATACTGAGCGTGATGCAGATGGGATCGAATACCCTGTTGGTCAGTTTTGGGTCACCTGTCCTGTCTGCTTCTCCTTGCGGGTGGGACCCCTCTACGCTTCTCCGCTTCCGACCCTCTAACAGGGCAAATAGCGAAGTGAGCTGACCTTGGTTGTTATAGGAATAAGTATAAGCAAGAGCCTCTGTGCATACCATTCCTTGGTATAATCAGGTCTTATCACTCTGAGAGTGAACAGTTTCTGAACAATGTGCTGTTAATTTCAGAGTTTAGTCAGTTAGAAGGGGCCCAGCTAAAAAGTAAAATTACAAAACAGAAAATTGGTTCTGTTTTACCTCAAACCAGGACACTTTCCTTCGTATTGTCCTGGACTGTTCATAGCATATTTTGATTATACTATATGGCCTACACTATATTGGCATTTCAGGACAAGGGTTTTGAGACTTCCATAATGTAACTCATAAAAGTAACCCTATTTCATGGGTGCATCCCTCAGACAACTTAGCACCAACTGCCATTGGTCATCAAATTTCTTCCTCCTTCATTTGCATTTTCAACGCAGAGGTCACAAGGAAATACATCCCAGAATATGGCAGCTCCTTCTTTGACTAAGTTGCTCTCATATATCTGCTAAAGTCAATTGTCAATTTAGCAATTTCTGCTGAAGTCAAATGTCTTCTCTGCCTTCCCATTTCAAAAGGTACAAACAGACAACAAGCACTTTCCAGCCAATTCTTGGCGGAGCTCCTTTATACACTACAAAGTCATTCTGCTTGCCAACTCATCTACCAAATACTTTCTTTTGAATTGGAATGACCCTCACTACAGTAATTTTTTAAATGGAAACATAATCAGACTGCCTGTATTTGCCAAACTAAGAGTTATACATTTATGAGTACTTCTGTTCAAGTAAGCAGAGAACGCAAAACTAGGTGTTTATTTTATTTTTATTGACGATAATGTTTCTGTCTGGCAGAAGGCTAAAAGCTTAAATAAAAAGCCACCCTGAAGTGAAGGTCAGCACAATCAGACACTTAGAACTCAAGGTCTAATTCACCGTATGAAGGTTAGTAAAGGAAAACATCAGAGGCTACTTTGCACTGCATTACTAATGCAGAAAGGCTAACATATCAATTGCAGCAACAGATTTTTATATAGGGTTGCTGATAACATTTAGGATGTCACCACAGGATCAATTTAACTGTCCAGCATCCAAACAATTATAAGGAGCAACGCTGAGCGAGAATGCTTGCTAATTGTGAGCTAACACAGAACCTCAGCATTGGATCCAGGCAAGCAGACCTTTATTATCACTAGAGAAACAAGAGAGAGTGTTGTAATCTTGGTACCTACTGAGAAAATATTGTCCTTGTGCTAGACTAGTATTTAAAAACAAATGTATTTTAAAAAATTATAAAATACAAATTAAATGACTGTATAAGATCCACTAGCATAAGCTTAATAAACACTATATTGAAAGGTTTCCTTCAAACACTCTACACTTTCAAATCAAATTAAAAAGTTATACATTTAATTCTGCTCTGAAAATACTCTAAAATCATTATTGACTATATGCAAGCCAGATTTTCACAAACTCGGGCTAGTGCTGTACAGAACCAGTGGACTTTTGCCTAGAATAGCAAAGATAAATAACAAAGCTCTGCTCCAAGATGTCCCAGGACTTAGTTACAAATTAAATAATAGATCACCTTCTTCAAGGAGAAGTCATGTAGCTAGAACTCCATGAAATGTTTGATCTAGCTACAGCCAAACTGCAGACAGACATCTCCACAGTGTTATTGTTATTGACAAAACTTCCACAACAGGGACACAACCTAATAAACCAGAAGGATCAATTATTCCTGCACTACATTCTTTACCATCTCAGTTATCCAAATCCTTTAAGTAATTTCCTTAGGAGTAATTCGAAGCAATGGCAACGAGTCCTTGGAAAAGTGTGTTTATCGGACTTCTGGAGACTTCTGTGAACTAAGATCTGGTATTTATCAGCATATTCTGTAGTCTGTATGGCACAGGCTTAACATTAAGTACCAGTTTCTTTTCTCAGCAATTCTGCTATGAAAACATTTTTCTTTTGATGACATGGGATCATTTCAGCAATCCAGAACTGCATTTCTTTCTCCCCTACATCCTCCCCCCCTGCTTACATCCTCAGAAGCTGGCTTAAGCAGAAGCACAGCCCCAGTGCAGCCCATGCATCGCATGGTAGGAACAACCGGTCCCAGAGTCAACTGCTTCAGCCAGCCAGTGTGCTCGCATCTCTATGTGGATGCATTATCTCATTGAGAGCTCCTTCGAAAGCAAAGCACTGATAAAATACCAGCAGGATGTCAGTAAATACCTGTCTTCATAAAGGTATCTGATCCTATGCTGACATTTTGCCCGAGCACGTGCTGGTTACTCCAAACACTTCATTAGAAATACAAAGATATTTGAAAAAAACAAAAACAAAACCAAAAAACCACACACACACAAAAACTTTGCTTTACAAACCCTCTCTTGCACAGTGGCCAATTCAGATCATAGTTCTTAAACATCATCTTTTTTCAATGCACTAACTTTATACCTTTTTTTAACTAATAAAATAGGGAAGCCCTCTAGACACCATGTCTTCACTGGCTCTCACAGAAGATCGCACAGAAGACCATGTTTTCTTGTTTATTTGCAGTTGATCTGAAATTAATGTGAATTTGGTCAACATAGCAATGAAAGCAGAACTGCTTGGAGCAGATCACCTCCCACACTTCAGATCTATCACTGGAATGTCCACCAAGCACATGCAGCATAATAGCATAGTTGGAAAGACTGGAACCAGGAAGCAAGTTGAACAACACACGCGCGCAATGAATTCTTGCGGACACCCTTCTGGGTGGCATGAAACTGCAGCAACACCATTTCTCATCTTTGTAAATCCTGGAGGGAAAATCCTGTACCAACACGTATTAATTAAAACCTGAGTTGATCCGTTCTTTAATAGAGGCATCAAATTTGCATTTCCTTAACCAGTAAGCCAAAGTGGCTATCTAGTGATGAAAGTGTCAGGTATTTGATACTCCTCAGAATTACAAGCTTAGATCCTATCAGCAATGTAGTAAACATGCTCAACTTCTTGAAATTTACCACAAGAAATCTTTCAATAGAACCAAAAAAAAAAAAGGGGGGGGGCATAAAGAAGGTAGCAAGGTATGTTCGCCAAATCTTACCCAGCTTAAACCA
This sequence comes from Rissa tridactyla, assembly GCF_028500815.1. Classification (NCBI taxonomy): domain Eukaryota; kingdom Metazoa; phylum Chordata; class Aves; order Charadriiformes; family Laridae; genus Rissa; species Rissa tridactyla. Next base: position 42,867,400 of record NC_071473.1, read on the forward strand.
CCACTCAGCTCACACTGATATATAAATGAATTAAATAATGGATCATCTTCCTAACAATGCCCACGAATTATATTGATTGTGTCATTTAAAGAAGAAGAAAAAGCTATCTTAATTCTTGAAGTAAACATAAAGAAAGAGTAATTACAGAACTACTGGATGGAAAACAATCACAGTATTTTAGTTAAAGAAGCTGAGACTAAGTAGTATAATGTACTCATCTGTTGTCTGTCATAATGAAGGCAGTAATTTGTTCCAATACCATTTAAGTATCTTAAATCATTTGGAATGCATGGGAAACTTCACAACAGCATTGCAAACATTTAAAGAGCTATCATTTTGTCGGGAATCTGAGTTCAGGATTAGGGTGGAAACAACAGGGTGTGATTAAAGTGAGACACTTCACTTTCAAAATTTCCAAGAGCGGTTCAAGGGGAGGGGATGCTGTTTCCTTGGTAACTAGTCTACATGTATAGTTGCAGTGTTTAATATGGATTAGATGGCATAGTTACTAGGAAGCAAATACAATTATTCTTCTTTAAACTGAACAAATCTAGAATACATAAATTTACAATCTCTAAGAAACATAAAAGGCTGCTCAACAGGAAAGATCAAACAGCAAGAGTGCACAACCAGAGCGGAAGAGAACAGTCACCAGTGTCCAGGCTGTAAAAGTAATAATGAGAATAAATTCCATGTGTGTCCTCCTTTGTGATGAATGACTGCCACAAGCACAGTTCAATCTTTTATTTGTTTGTTCTCGCTACAGTCATTATTGGTAGGATACATTTCACTTGGCATAGGTCTTGGAAACAGGCTGCATTTCAGGAGAGCAAACTCATTTAAAGGCGTTTGTGTTAACAAATACATCTTTTATAATGGCCACACACAAGGTATTTACAAGAAAGCAACTTTCAGAGAGGAAAAAAAGTATATATAAAATATTGGCCAATCACCTTTGGTTTTAGCTTAGGTAATATTTTACCTGTATTCTGGAAGCCCAAAGCCCTCTGCACTTGAATGATCAGCAAGGCAGGACTGCTCATGTGATAACTTTCAAGTGGTTTTTAGACAGAATTTCCTAACTGAGTGGTCATAAGACCTTCCATAAGATACAGCTACATACAGATGGTGTATGTTTTAACTGAATATATTTTATCCCCCAGAAACAGCTGCTCCTGACCTGGAAGACACTTATGAATGCCCTTGATTTTATGATCACTAGGGGTATCTAGTGTCAGCAGCAGTACTGCAGCAGTCACTTGCCCTGCAGGCATCCGTGCACATGGTTAAGTCTTTTAATATGCACTCAAACACAACCTCCACAACAAACACTACCGGAAATCAGCTGAAACTAAAGGCTGTAACTAAAGGCAAAAAATATCATACAGTTTACACTGAACTCAACCATTTAAAAAAAAAAATCTGCACAGTTTTCATAATTTCATCTGCACTATTGAATTACAGGAACCAACAAAAAGATGAGGAGAAAAAAAAAATAGTTACATCACTGGTGGTTTTTTTAAGCACTTGAAACTATTATACATCATGAAAAAAAAAATGATAGAAAGATAAAGTTGTTTAGGTTTTAAGTCAGAGACAGATCAAAGTCAGCCCTGTACTGAAAGTCTATCTAAATCAGTTCTTGATATAAAAAAATTACGTTTTCAGATACAGAATGCAAAAATGCAATAGAAAATTTGATCTACAAAAACAGATCTGTTACATGAAACATTCCCTGATTATGAGGCAATTAAATAGGTGTCAACTCTCCTAACTCCATGTTAAAAGACACACACTCATGGCAGAAAAAACCCACCACCACTAAGTTAAATCCAAGTTATAGGCCTGAACGCAGTTAGTGCCTTGCCCTTCCCCTTCCTTTTTTAAAGACACACAGTTATTTAGTAGGTGGTGTTTGATAAGGAAATACTGAATAAGTTCTACAAACAAATTGTTGGTGAGACCTTGTTCACATTTTAAAGTGAATTTAAATTTCAATGTGGGGTGTGTTCAACCTTTATTAAAAAGGTGTGATGACAGAAAAATAACTACTAATTTTAAATGAGTTCTCTATAGTCACATGATTCATTGATAAACGTTTAGATGTAATTTTAAAAATTGCTAGCTTTTAAGCATATTAAATACTAAGATCTAAATGTAGCCACGCAAGTGTTACAGACTTGCACAGTATTAAGAAAATCTTTGGCATCGTTGAAAGCAGCAGTCTGGGTGCAGGGGCGCAGCAGTCTGAAAACTATATTTTAAACACCATCTATATAGGGTTATTGTCCAGTTTATTTATTACTTTTACCATGATATATGGTAGCATGACTATTGTCCTAGTCACAACTAGAGTTGTGTCATACTACTAAAGAAAAACATAATTTATAGTAACTACACATTTCTCATGTTTAGCAGTGATCCAGGTCAAAGTCTTCCTAGAGTATAATTCTTGCAAAATACAGCACTGTTGATGTCAAAATCTAATGCAAAATTTTCCAGTGATTTAAACTTAGTCTCAGATGTCATTGAGTAAAGAGCTCTAAATCAACTGAACACTCCTCTTAAATATCTATCATTTAAAGAACAAGATCACAAAGAGAAGGGGGGAAAAAAAAAAAAAAAGAAGGGAAAAAAACCCAAGATTTATCAAAGGTAAATGGGCTTCAGGTAGCTTCAATACTCTTTGTGCTAGGAAAGACACCACTGAGTTGGAGATGTCATATATAAAACCAGTGGTTATCTATAGTTGCTCCTTCTCTAAATTTAATGATCAGCCTTCCAATGCAGAGTTGCCATTTTTCCTCTTGTATGGAGACTAGAAAGCATAAAAAATGAACCTGCACTGAACATGTACCTTTAATAATCCTGTTCCTCTGACAGGCCCATGCCCACCCCACTGGTTAAATCCTCTACCACCAATACAACACCTGACATTTCAGCTGCTGGAACAGTAGCTGCACTTAAGCAGCAATTTATTTATTCCATATATAGATCATATAATTATCTCCAGGATAATTAGCAAAATTCAAGACGTATTTTTAAAAATGAAGTCACAAAGATGATAAATCTGAGCGAGACATCACTTGCTCACAGTGATATAGTAAATTACTAGAAAAGACAATATTTACAGCAATAAATGGCAGAGCTCTTCAAAAGGACTATATAAGCTCAACTTTCATTTCCTCCTCATTCTTAAAACATTTTTGTTTTCTGAGAACAAAGTGGAGAGGGTAGACGCGAAGTTACTAGGGAGGTATATAACCCAATACAAATGGGTTTGTCAGCCACATTTAAGTTTTTTCATTTACATATATGTAGATATAAAAAGAAAAAGCTAAGTCTATGAAATTGTTCTGTCTTAGGTTTCAAAAATTCTAGAGGTATTTCCTACTATTTTCGTTTGGCATCTTACCAGGCCTCTCATTGTGGATCAGTCTGTAATAAAGTTGTTCTGCTGACTCAAATGTAGTAGTACTAAAATTGTGCAAGTGAGTCTACTAATTTAAAGCCATTATTAAAAATAAAGGTAACTAAAACAATATAATTCATAGGTACACACTGCAGAGTAACTTACTACCTGAAAAAAAACAAACAAACCAACTAATCTATCAGTCAATAGTAATCAATCAAGTTTGCTCTCTAGGGTTTTTGGTACTGTCAAAAGCATTTAGGAATAAATCCAGTGATGAAGCCAGAGGAATCCCTCCCCACTTGTCTGTCTAGTGAACACATCTCAAGTAGCAGCAACCAAAAACTCGCACAGACAGTTTGAGTTCAAAAAGTACATAAAAGTAATAGTCAAACAATGGACAGAGAAGGACAATAAACAGAACAACAATTACTTGGATGATGTTCCTTATACTTCTACTAGGTCACAATAAAAAGAACAGTTTTTTCTGGCTGCTGGGATTAGGACACAGAGAAGCAGAAGGCCCCTAAATAAAGCCTAATAGAGATGGAAATTATATTTTTTGCTTGCTTGTAACTTCATGCTTTTTTTAGATATCTTTTCTCTAGTTCAAATATTTATGGGCTTTTACTTCATAAAATTGGTAGAAAATTTCTAAGTGAGGACATTTCAAAAATAAAGATTCTTGTAAAATTTGACTTTTTGTGAGTACTTTTTAATGTTATCTCCCCTCCACCCACCATTTCACCATCTGACAGTCATTTGGGAAAACACATACAAGTTCATGAGTTATTTCACTGTCATTAAATCTGTAGTTTTCAATGAAAAGTCAGCTTTCGGCAAGGACATTCCCTAAAGGAAGCTACAATTGCAGAGCGTTCTGGATATGCAGAGAAATCCCTGCTCTTCCACTCTTTGTCCATAAGCGAGGCAGGTTCCTCACTGGTGCCAGGGAATACAAAATGCTTCCCCTTATGATGCCTGGAGTAATATTTAAGGTCATGCCTCTGCTTATGCATCTTCCTCTCTTTACCTCAGCAAACCTCCCACTGGAGTCAATTAGAATTTTGCTTGAGTAAGCACTGCAGGGTATGGCCTGTTGGCATTAAATAAGTCATCATTTTTAATTGGCATTTTAAGTTCCATCAAACTACAGACTATACCTCACACTGCCTTAGTAAATGTTTGCACAGGGTAACAATTTGGATCACGTTAATATTCACAAGTGATCCAAATATACGCTGTACAAATACTGAGGTTAGGTGAGTTATTTCAGAACAAGAGATATCTATTCTTCTTAAATTAGTATGTATTTTGAAAGTCATAAGACAGCCCAAAGTTATTTATTTTAGGGCATGCACATATTTCTTTTAGATCATTTGGTCCAGCGCCAGTAAGTACTATGTATACTGAAGACCTTATAAAAGGTTGTTTTATCAGTAAATTCATCCTAAGCCTCTTTTTAAGTGTAACATTATTCATCTTGAAAAGGCTGTAATAGCATGCTCACCACTTTTCATGATTACACTAGCTGCTATCTAAACACCCCCAAAATCTCTCATTATTGGGATTTCTTGTTGGGACTTTCTCCCTGATATCACTCCTCCTCCCCCTTCAAAAGGGGCATTAAACAAGCTTTTGCTTTGTTGAAGCACTTTGGGACTAGAATTTGTATGAACCTCAACAGATGTTGAGGAACATAACATCAGATTATCGTGGGGTGTTTTTTTTTGGTTGGGGTTTTTTTTTTGTGTTGTTTTTTTTTTTTTTTAGGATCCTAAACCACTTAGCATAATGTAATTCTGGATATGTGAAGGACAAACTTCACACTGATGAACGGCGCGTCTTGCAATTCCTATTCACACACGTGCTCCTCTTAGCTTCTACGGAAATACATGTAGGACCCTAAGTTGCTCTAACCTTCAAAAGCTAATTTTTCCCCCCTGTTTCTTCAAAGAAACACACAGAGTTTTACGATTTTACAACATAGGTTTCAATCCAGAAAGCGGTAGGTTTTTCCTGTCCTGTTAACCCTTTTTGCAAGCCTAAATTATACTACTTCCCCCCCCCCCCCCAAAGGAATTCCCCGTTTCTTGTAGCACCAATCTGTTTCAAACATCCCTATGCTCAATTCCTGATGCATCTTCAGGACCAATGACAACTACAAGACAGAAAATATTGAACTTGCGTAAGATTAAGTCATGCTTACAGAGAATGGGTAACTAGAAACTCAAGGGAACACATGAGCTTATGCGTACAGGCAGAACAAAAAGTGAAGAGAAAACACTTCAGGAGCCAAATCAAGTGGGTTGTTTCTGTAGCATCCTAGAGCTAAAAGGCAAATTACAATCAGTCCCTCAGTAAAATTGAATTTGACACCTCTTTTCTATTGAGATTAGGAATTATCATCTTGCAAACCTGCACTTTGGAGCATCAGTGTCAACCTGTCTGGGATGTAATTTAGATTTTTCAGTAACATAAAATACCTACTCTTCTGTAGTCATTAGCGGCTGGCATAAACAGTCTGACAGTATTATAAATGAAGGGCTCGACAGTTTGCAACACTAATCCAATATTTTTCCAGTAGCTCTAGAGCTCTCTGAGAGGGGGGAAAAAAAACTGCACCTGTTTAATCAGAATCCCTTTTTTTATTCTTGTTCTGATGGTTTGTAAGTCTTTTTGCAGGACCAACCTGATTTCTGTTGAAGAGCTAGAAAACACACAGTGGAGTTAAGAATTACAAACATTTATGCACATGCTTAATGTTCTTATCATAAAAAAGATGAGCTAATATAGATTAGCAGTTATTTCTTAGAGATAAATCTAAAACTAATGAGAAAAAAAAAGTTTCTTTTGAACTGGAACAGTCTGGGATCTCTCGTTCCCTCTAGTGGCCACTGGAGCTTAAAACACCGGATCCAAGAATGTTATGTGAACTGCATCCTTTCATTTGATATATGTAACTAGACTGAGCTCTGCCGTGATGTTGCATTTTAAGTGGAACTCCCTGAAGAAATCAATGGGGAATTCTGCTTAAAAACCGGTAGCATATTATGGCCTATAGTTGCCTAAGGAAGATTTCTTCCCAGCAGGGAGGAAAACAAAGGTCATTCTCTAGGAAGAGAGCGCACTAGGGCTGGACTTAAAGTAATTTAAAATTACATTAACATTTTGATTGTTTCTCATGTGTTGTGCTTGCCTGGGCCTCCGATCAGAAAATATAAAGATTTAGGAAATGTGAAACAAGAGAGAACTGGTGCAATTTATGGTGAAAAGCAGATAATGTAAAACAAACAGGAAAAGGCAAGCTGCTTTTTAACAAGATCCACTTCGATCTGAAACATCAAGAAGCTGGAAAACCTGCCTCCTCCTCCTTAAAAAAAAAAAAAAAAAAAAGTGTTTTGTGCTTATTGCTATGTTTAAAACTCCACTGAAAAGGGAAGAGCACTAGTCTAAGCAAAGAGTAGAGCAGCAACATGTGAATATAGCATCTAGTTACTTAGGTTAAGCAAAGAAGATGGCTAGGTACTACAGAAATTTCAATCCCAAACTCAATAATCCTCATCAAATTAAATGGGAATTTTGAGGAATGTCATATATGCAGAAAAGAGTAATTCAAGCTATTATTGCTAGCTTCCAGGTTAACTACAAGCACTGATGGCAAAAAGCAAAACAAACTCCTGGATTTTACAGTTCTTTTTCACAGGGGATTAATGATTAAAGATAAATAAAATGATTGATTTACATTGTGCAAGGAGTGGTAACTACTGAAAGTATTTAGATGTTATTAAACTGACAGCAAATGGTACAAGTCAGTTCTGATATCCCCAGTTTAGAACAAATAGAAGAACTGGATTTCTATGACTGGAGCATGTATAATTGATTGACAAATTTGGGAATAGCTGGTTTATAAAGGAAACTTAACACTGGACTCACCAGACTAGCAGTTTGAGTAAGAGCATGAAAATAGCAAAACTGAAACATACTTCTATTAAAGATGCAAAGATTATTTTGGAATTTAGAATTCCGCTGTTTGCCTTGGGGAAAAAAAAAAAAAGGAGTAAACATTATATAGCATCTCTATAGAGAAGTACCTGCAAAATACTTCTGTTCTTCTGCAAGACTGCAAAATATCAGTTAAAATGTCATTCTCACTTCTGAGCATCACACATCAAAAAAATGGAAATGAAATGGGGAATCCAGAGAATGATCCACAATGAGGATGATCAGACCAGAGATTTTAAAATAAATATGAGGAAAGGCTAGGGTAAATATTCGTTTAATTCAAAGGAGAGATTACAACGTGACATGCTTCAAATACATAAAAGGTTACTGTTCTTCATGCCTGTTGGACACTACAAGCAGTAAAGGGATTAAGTTTCAGCAAGACAGATAAGGACAACGTCTTCAAACAGTAATGAAATACAGTAGTTTAGCCTGCAAGGTCTGCCTTATTGAAGATGTTAAGAACTAGTTAGACAATCACCTGTCCGAAAGGACCAATATAGCTGATATTGCCTTGGGGCAAGATCACAGAGGTGATCATGGAGGTCTCTTCCAGACCTGTAAGTCTATAAACAGGGGAAGAACAAGACCAGTCACTGAATCTGAAAGACAGAACATAAGAAGCAAAACAAGTAAATTAACAGCAAACACTCTTTAACTTATTATCTTACTAGGCCACAGAACTCATTACTGTGGAAAAACAGAGGCTGAATGTTAAATACCTTACTAAAAGCAATCATTCATTTTTACAGACACTGAAAAATATCCTCAAACTTACCAGGACTGTGCAGCTATAGCACTAGTAATGTGATTATTTATGGCTGTTTACATGGTAATTTTGCAATACAAAGAATAGTTCACTTGGAAGATAAGTGAGGATGAGACTGATTCCCTCCACAACTTCCTGTCCTAAAAGACAGGTCACCAATCTGCATGACCAGACATTAAGAGAAAAATATTGCCTGTCTCAATACTCAAAAAAGGCCCAGAATAATACTGCATTCCAAAACTAATGCATTAACATCTGTTGTACTATGGTTCGTACTCTGCTTAGCGAGTGTTCTCCCATTAAAAACAACAGTGTAGTAGCAGGTAAGAAACTCATAGGAAAGTGCATTTCTGGAGAAGTGGAATAACCTGCTCCCATAAGCTCAAAGAAACCAGAACCAGATTTAACACATTCGTTTTCCCAGAAAGTTGGTGTTCTCTCACTACCATTTAGCATTACTTACCATGGAAATTGGATATCAGAGGGTGATGCTAATGACCTACACTGCCTTTCAGCTTCACGTCATCCAGTTTGAATCATAACCAGACTAGTGAGCATTCTAAAATCGTCATACCTAAGTGACAACAGACGAGATGAACTCAGTAGGAAATGGAATTTCCACCTTTCACAAACGTATCACCATGCTTTATTATTGCATATCAAGTTCCTCAACTACAGGCCAGATCTCCTACCCTGTTTTGACTGTACTGAAGACAGTGATCTTAGCTAAACACACTTCCTTAGTGTGTTAAAAAAAAAAAAAAAATTTCCTTACAGAACAACTCTCCCGCTGTGATTTTCTGTGGAGATTCTGGTTTCTCATTGGTTTGTGGGGTGTTTTTTTTTCTACATTAGCCTAAAAGCAGATGCTTTTCTCCAGGTACTAGAACTGTAATAATACTTTCCCAATAGAAGGATTTGCTTTGTCAGTAAACTAAAACTAGGTCATATTTCTGACTGACACTATTCAAATATTACATCTCACACAAGAGTGATCACCCACTATTTACATAGCCGTTATCAAAATCTGCATGGTTATGCTGTTCAGATTTGTTGCCAATCATCCTTTCTCACTGGGTGGATTTAATGGTTAAAAGGTGTAATATGAATAGTTATTTGTATTAATCATTGTTAAGGTAAATATAGAAGGAAGACACCACTTTCTAAAGCTCTGAGACAGAACCTTAGTAAATCATGATAGCTTTGAAAATGGCATATCAAAATATACATGCATGTAAAAAAAGCCCCAACAGAGCCTAGTACTTCTTTTAAAATTCCAAGAGCGCCCTCTTGTGTGAAAACTGACAGATATTACACTGTATGCAACGGTGAAGCACATGAAATGATGTTTTAAAGTCTGCAACAACATAATTACATTCCTTCTTATCACCTCCTTACCTTGCCTATTTCTGACGTGTACTTTTTTTTTTTGCAACTTGTTTCACTGGATTTCTATTCTCATGGACACATGAGCAGGCAAAGTCAAAGCCAAATCAGTGCAAAATAATCTATTCCTTATCTTGTCTCATAAATACAGTTTCCTCCAGTGCTTCCCTACTCAGCGCTGCAGGAATGATACATCCTCCAGGCTGCAACACTGACACATACCAGACCCTAATAAAAATAATAAGAAGATATCAGCCAACACTTTCAAGCTGATAGGAGAAAACTGAAAAATCATAACTAGAACTGTGTGAGGTGAGTGAGCAGGGGACTCAGCTTGCTTTTCATTGTCCATCTTCAAATAAGACAGTTTGCAATGGGAAATTTCCAGAAAATAATGGCCTATTTACACTGGAATGTCAGCAGGAAAGCATCATTTGGCACAGAGGAAGATGAAAACTGAAAGGCATCACAGACACTTGCCCGGAGGTAACATGTTGACTAATGCCACAGATTTCAAATTGACAGGTGCTCATTAAAAGCCACAAATACAAGCAGCCAGAGTGAAGCCAGATACACAAGGGAAAATGCACATATTGCCTGCTAAAACTGCCATAATTACCAAAAGTAGAGCAGACTCGGAGCTACTGAGGAAGAGTGGGTAAAAGCAAATAGGGAGAGAGGCAGATGGAAAGACCTAAAAGCAAAGGTAGAAAGATGAAAGAAGAAAGGGAGAGGAAAAGAGTTTACTAGTTGAGTCTACATGGAACATGAAACCCTCATCACTTGCCTTAATCATTCTTTTAATTTTGCGCTTGCCTTCCCCTAGCAATTAAACTGAACGTCCTTGACAATCTGTCTTCTGTAGCAGCACAGAACTGAAACTAGACATCAGCTTCAGCCCTTTATGGTCCCCACAGTATTTTAATTTTCTAAATTGGAGATTTATGGAAATGCTGACATTCATCTCTCAGTTAAAATGCTAGCATGTTGCTTACAAACACGGACTTTTTCCTCCTTTTAGCTAGAAGGTTGACAAGAAAGGCTTAGCTGCTTTCTAATCATTATCCTGCACATGACGGGTTGTGAATTTTATGAGCTCTATCATCTTACTGCTTACATCTCTAAAAGCGTCTGGCCACAGACATGCTTTTGCTCTCTGTGTTCTTTAAACAACAGTGGTAATAATTAGCAACTGTGAGCAGCCTGATTATCATATGAATGGAGAAACAATTGAAAATGCATCAGAATTAGGACCCAGCAAACACCTAAGTCTTCAAAATTACAGAATCTTTAGCAACAGATACTGAATGATTCAAAAGTTCACTTGCCACCACACCGTTTCATTAAATACTATTAACAGTAGTCTCTAAATTGCACCGCAAGACTTCAGGTTTGATTGAAGAGACTTCATAGTATTGATGACCTCTTTCGCTGTGTAGACACTTAATAAGGGGAAGTCAGGTTAGTATGTTTCCAGTGGACTTATTTATTATTATTTATGAAAATATACGCTTTTTGTCTCTTGGGTAGCTTCCTTTTTTTGTCTCTTCTCAGATACCTGGGGTCCTCTGTACAAGATAGACATGGATCTGTCCAGAGGAGGGCCACAAAAATGATCAGAGGGATGGAATACCTCTCCTACAAGTAAAGATTAGAATAGTTGGGCTTGTTTACTCTGGAGAAGAGAAGGCTCTGGGAAGACCCTATTTGCAGCCTTTCAATACTGAAAAGGGGCTTACAAGAAAGATGTGGACGGGTCTTTTAACAGGGCCTGCTGTGATAGTACGAGGGGTAATGGTTTTAAACTAAAAGACAGTAGACTCAGCCCAGATACAAGGAATAAATTTTATTATGATGAAGGTGGTGAAATGCTGGAACAGGTTGCCCAGAGCAGTTGTAGGTGCCCCATCCCTGGCAACATTCAAGGTGAGGTTCATCAGGGCTCTGAGCAACCTGATCTAGTTGAAGACGTCCCTGCTCATTGCAAGGGAGGTTGGAACTAGATGACCTTTAAAGGTCCCTTCCAACCTAAACTATTCTATGATTCTGTAACTCTACATCAGAATGTAAATCTTCATGTGATTAGTTTTTCATGTATGTTGACAAAACAACTAAAAAACCCTTGATGTGATTGAGAATCTACTGTTATTAGAAATGTTACCATCCATTAAAAGTGAAAGAGTGACAATCAATCATTCCTTGTACCTTAAAGAAAATTCTTAAGATAGATGAACTAGAATGCTGAGCTCTCCTACTGAATGGCAACTACCTTTGTTTCTGCCTTGTGCTTCAAGGGGCTTCTACAGGAGAGAGGGGCTTCTACCTAAAAAAAGACAAAACTGTTCATAAAACCAAATATAAAACATCAGTACTTCTAACTCTGCTTTAATCATCCTCGACAGAGTTAAATGGGCTGTCATTCTGCAGAACACAAGTAAAGGGTTAATAAAGGGTAAAAGAAAATGCAAGTTCTGTGATTGTCGACACTGACCTTTGTAAAAAGGTAATGAAACCAGACTAAGAAACAAAATTACTGCACAGACACCCTTTCATGAAAGAGGCTCACCATGAAAATTAGATGGAAGACAACTGCAACTGAATATGGGCTCTTCTACATCAGAATGAACATCCAGAATAACGATCAACTATAGCCAACTGCACATGGACTGGATCTAATGAAAAATAATGCACAGCTTCCCCAGAATATTATAGAATGTTTTGGGTTGGAAGGGACCTTTAAAGGTCATCTAGTCCAACCCCGAATATGTTGTGACATGGGCATGTTTGTCACCAGTGGGATTCCCAGAGAGAAAATACTATGTGTCAACACCAAGGTGTGTTAAAAGCTATTTATAACAAAAGGTGTTATCTATTTTACAAGTATCTCCGTATGCCAGACCCACTCACTGCCTTTCCAGAGTCCTACTTTAATAACATGAAATTTCATTAAATCTTCTGATTACTGCTGGCTATAAGCCAAGGCACTAAGACATTCCTCTCATCCTGCAAAGGAAGGAATCCTTATGGAGCATGTGTGCAGTTGTTAACCCATCAACAGTCTCTCCTCTGTACCCACTTCCTCAGCGTTGTAAGCAAACCAGAAGTGGGCTGGGATCCAAGTATTTACCTACCTTTCTGTCATACACATATCCTTCCTCCTTCGCTACATGCTTCTCTTCCAGACCACGGTAATATTTACATTTAGCATTCCCTATGTGAACACTGAGAGGCAGATAATAGCATATGTAAATTATTTCTGACAGAAACACTGAAACTTCATTTTTTTTTATTAGTGAATTTATCATCTTGGTTTTTTCCACAAGCCAGAAATTCAATCTATTTACCAAACTGTCAATCATGTCCTCAGAACTTTCAAATTTTATTTGCAGAGGTATTTAGTCATCTGAGAGCCATAACAATATTTTGATATACCTCTGAAAATGGCTTCCTGCTTTTCCTTACAGCTTGAGACAAAGGACCAAAAAAAAAAAAAAAGGGGGGGGGGGGGAGAAAAACACATTAAAAAGGAAGAAATGCCGTGTTTCCCACGTACAGTAGTTTGTGACTGTTAGTTTCAGCTGCTGAGTGTTCCCCATCCCCCTCACAGATTCAGCAGTAGGAAAGGGAAGAGGGGAAGGAGAAAAAGACCCAACCTCCAACACACAGCACTTCTGGAATGTCTCCAAATCCATAATAACATTCCTCCAGGATTTCGGGGACTGACAGCACACTGCAGGCAGCAGCAACCGCTTTTTCCTCACATTTTTAAAGCCCAGCAGTGCCACTGTCACCCGTTAACATCCCAGTTGCCTGAAGAACAATTTCCCTGGCCTCAGGTCTCCTGCAGCACAAGGCACAGAGCTGTCACATCTCTTGTAGTTTTGCTGCCTCAGCAAATTCAATTTACACTTTTATTTGTTTACTTTCTAAGTGAAATCCAAGCTGGATCACTTCCCCAGGAAGGAAAATTGATGTTAAAAACCACTTAAATTTGTCTCTCCTGACAATACTCTAAACAAGGAGTTAAGAAATCATTTTCCCTTTATAAGAAGGAGGGAATTTAAGGCTTTAGTAGACAGCAGCTTAGATCATCCCAGCAATCAATCCCAACAAGCAAAATCTAGGTCAGTGAAACTGATGGAAGTCAGACGGCTCCAAAGAATGAAACATTCAATTGTTAAGAATTACAGAAAAAGCTTAGGATCTGGTTAGGACAAAGGTCCTATTAAAGCTGCCAACTGGAAATACAAGTTATCTGGAAAATAACCTCCTTCCAAATCCTACATGCAACAAAGTACTTAGAGAGTTTGTCTTCAAACAAAAAAAAAAAAAAAAAAAAAAAAAAAAAAAAAGAGACTTCGCAGGGGAAAATTTAAAAAAAAAAATGCAACCATCTTGGAGCTGTAAGTAAATATTTATTGCAGTGATCACAGGCTTCACCAATACCTTCTCTGACATCATCTCATGAATAATAGAATTAGATCCAATATTTTACAGAGTTATGAAATTTCTACTAGGACAGAAAATAACTGCTGTTACAGACAGGTCTCCCCTGGTGTTACAAATGGCTAGCAGCAATGTAAGACTTACAAGTAAATTAAAGTAATATGCATTACTTCATTTTCCTTCCTGCTGCAGCAGGAATGTAAAACCTTCCAATTCTGCTTTTCTGTGGATTACAGACAGCTTTGTGGAACTGCTCTGAACAGCCTCTGCTCAACTTCTCTGAACACAAAGCTCCAGCTGACCTAAAAATCCACACGGATATTGCATATCTCACACTGATCACAACTTCAGAAATCAGAGCTGCTAATAGGGCTCTTGACAGAACACCAGCTACTGGAATTTTGTTAGCGCTATGAGTACCTTTAAGGATTCCCGGTCCTGGAAGGTGAACTAAATGAGGTAATTGAAAATCCCAGTTATTTAGAAGTGTTCTAACTGGTCCCTACAGCCCTTTAACAAGTCTTAAGCACACCATGGAAACAATGCCATGCCCCCTACCTCCCCACCCCCCAATTAAACCTACAAGTTACAGTTAAGTGCTTATGTGTAAGAAAAGCTCTGAACTCCAAGCACAGTATGTATAAAGGCTCCTGGACCATCAGCATGGAGTTTGTTGTGCTTACCACGTGGTAAGCAAAACAATAAAGCCTGTTGTGCTCTTTGTGTTTCTTTACAGTACAAAACAGAATCCCGCTGACCATTCCTCATCAGAAGACCTGTGACACCTCCAGAACTCCTCCAAAAGGGATCTATGTTGCAAGGACAGGTTAGAGGGCAGCTTTTCTTGAACCCTCATTTTACATGGCACAGAGAAAAGCTTTGGAGTAGGCAAGAAGTGAGTAATCTAGGTCACACTTTCCAATGAAAAGTTTAGACATTTAAGTGATATAAAGACTTTGCTGTGTTCCATCCTATTTTAAGCAATGCCATCTGTATGGACTCTTGTGAAAAAGTTCTTCAGCCTGCTCACAGGCAAGATGGAAAGAAGCTATTACCTTGCACTGATCTTGCACTATTCTTTCAAAACTTCTCAGACATTTGTTTGGGGGTTTGGGTTTGTTGGGGTTTTTTTTGTTTTGATTTTTTAAATGTTGTTTGGGGGGGTGGGGGTGGGTGGGTTTGTTTTTTTTCCAGCTCATCATTGTCCTCAAGAAAGGATAGAAGATAAAAAGTTTGAGAACAAGAAAGGTCAAGTCACTTGACCCCATCCACAGAGACAGGAATGGAGGATACCTCTCCCTGTCTAGAGCTATATTTTAATAAACCTAAACTTGCCATGGCATTAAAACAAATGCACAGCTATACAGCATTATGGAACTGGAGTGGAGAACATTTGTTGTTGACAAGGGAGCTTCAAAAAGTATAGAAATAGATCTGATTAGTTAACTACAGCCCTTCTGCATTATTTCAAAGACACTTGCATCATCCTTGTTTCTGGACTGTATTTCTCATCAACAAAACTCTTCTGCCAGGGATGTGATCCAATGCTAGTGGGTATAGAACTAAAGATTGATTTCACAGCAGAAGAGTTTAATTTTCCTTATATGCCCAACGATGTCTATGTGCTGTCTGGAAAGTTTAAGGTCTTGGAATGCTTAGAAAAAGCTCAGAAAGTCAGACTTTAAGGGGTGAGAAAATATACTTTCTAGACAACAGGAGGCTATGGACCACTGCTCACAAGCAACAGATATTGATGTTTTTCTCTCTATTTATTATGTCCAGCAGTGAAGCATCTAAACCATTAGACACCACAATTTCATCTTCCCAACCAAAATGGGACTTGAAGAGACAGCTTGAAGGTTGCAGACAGTACCTGCAGAAGTGTTCCACAGAACGGTACCTTTTAAAGTATTCACTAATATTTAAGTGTAATATACTGCCTTTGCAGTATGCTACTATTTACTACAAGGTCTTCTTAATGCAGGCATGCATGCGAATAGTTTAACATCAGCATTATCAAAAATGCTAACATTTAAAATAAACAAAAAAAAATCATCAACGGCAAAATTACTTAAGGAATGCTCTTACATGTTTACAAAATGGCTGATTGAATCTCATGGTAAAAGAGAATATTATTCTTCAAACACTATTTTAATTTTTTAAAAAGCGAGAAAAGTGAATACAAGCACATTGTCTCACATTTGGGAAAACAACCTGAATAAGGATTAAAATGGAAGAATTCATCTGTCTCAGCCTAACGCTCAGGTAATGAGAATATGGGTTACTAACACAGCAACAAACGTCACATCTCCAATGGCCACATTTATGGCTTTAAAGACCAACAACCTCTCTAAACAGAACAGATCTACATAACATCTAGGGATGTTATCCAGATGAGTGCCATATTTAATCATACAGAACTCTACAGTACTGTTTTCCACACTCAAAAGTTTCCAAAGTACCATGCCTTTTACTGAAAGAGGAGCTTTACTTCATGTAATGGTAGGCTGCCCTAGACTGTGCTGAGAGACAATGCTGGGTATCTTCTGCCCCCAGGTAACCAGGGAAACAGTATTTGGAGTGGTATGGAGAGGCTAAGGAGGAGTATTTTTTCATTGTTCATTTCAAGAAAAGAAATACAGGTCATCAGGTGACGTTAGAGGGGTTTTCTGTGCATGCAGCTTATTTAAGCTGTGGCGCTCCTTGCTGCGGTACATGATAGAACTATGTGGGTTCATGAGAAGACTGCACAAAGTTCATGAGAAGAGTTTGTTACAGGTTATGGAGTGAGCAGAAACCACTGCTGGCTCAGAAGGCCCCCCCCTCCCAAATTGCTATGAGAGAGCAGGGAAGCATTGTCTGATCCTAGCTCTAGTCTTTTACTTCTGCCAAGTGGGCCTTTGGTCTCACCTTTCACAGCCAGTCTTATATGTGCCTTAGTATAATTTATGTCCTAATTATGACAACAATATTCAAAAAGTCCTCATGAGGATCAGAGCACCACGCTAGATGAGCACAGGACTAGAACCGCTTAGGACGTGAAAGGGATCAATACCTTGCTGGTAGCCCTAAAGCACCTGCACAGAAGTGGGGATGGGAAGGTGCAGATCTCCCCATCTCACTGCTCAGAGCACCCCACACAGCAGCTGTAAAATGCTTCGTCATATCTCTAAGTACCTGTTTCAACGATCTCCTTCAAAATGAACAACACTTCAGGTAAGATACTTGAAAATCAACTCAGAGGCCTTGGGTTCCTTAGAAAATAGCACACAGACTCCTATGACCTAAATTCTCACTGATATCAAAGAAACAGAAATCAGGCACCAAGTACACTTCTTATTGTGTGCCCAAATACTTAAACTGCTTTCAAAAACAGACTGAGTCACAGCAATTCTGCAAGAATTTTGTAAATCCTGAGCATGACAAGCTTTTGAAATGCTACCCCTTTGGGCCAACACGATGCCATCTCCAGTATTTTATGCTGAGCCTTATCAGTCCTGGCAGGGACCCGGCTTCACAGCTTGAAAATCTGAGCAGAGACAAACATCTGTCAGCAATCTGGATGTGGCTCCTCTTCAGCTGCCTGATTAAGAGCGCACGCTGGGTTTGGATAGCCACTATCTCAGACACCTTCTTATGCCTCTAACCAGGCTCCCTCTGGGAGGAGAGTAGCAAACCACAAAATACATATCCATAGAGCAGGCTCTGGAACTGATTAGTCTTTTCAGTCAATATTCTTAATTTGTAAGATTCACGGTCTGGATTCCAGTTCTTCTGACAGCAACAGATGCGTAACTGGCAGAAGCAGGTTCATAAAGAAGGAAAAAAACCACGAATCTGTTCCCCTGCTCTCCCCACAACTCCTTCCATCCATTATCTGGTTTCAAGACTGGCAAAAATGGCTGACCGGTTACTGTAGGAAAAAAACAACAAAAACCAGAGATTGCAGTTGCTATGAGATGTGTCCTACATAACCCCAAAAGACTGACACCACTGCCAGCCCTCTTCTGGGCCATTCCATAGCAGAAGGGAAGCTGTCATGACACAGATACGCATCTACCAGCAACGGCATAGACAGGAACAACGGAGATTTTACCATTATACCGTATGGAATGGGGCCCAAGAGCTTTCACCATGCTCTTGTATGGTCTCTGCCATCAGGAATCAAAGAGTCTTTTCTCCAAGTCACCACCAACCAGGTTAATTCCCACATTATAAAAAAAGCAGGATTCAGGGGGGAACAGTTGGGGTGTGGGGTTTTTTGCTTGTTTGTCTGTTTTTGATAGAAACATGGAGAGTAATAGACAAACCAGATCCAGGGAAAAGAGCAGAGTGGCTGAAAAATCATATTGAAAGTGAGAACAGCTGTAAGAGAGATAGGTCTGTTGCAAACCTGTAACCCCTGCCAATATCGCACAGTCTTAAAAAGGGGAGAAAGCAAGGCAGGAGCATAAAAGAAGGATCAGAGGCTTCTGAGATGAATGCAAAGAAATTAATCTAAGGCACAATGCTAAATCTAACCCAAATAATGTCAATGCATTGAGAAGAATGGCGCACACACGGTAGTGTTGACACTGCTGATAACACAAGCTGACAAATCTCCTAATATATTAGGCACAAATATTTTTTCATGCATGCAATATCAGACATGCCTGATTTCTTATCCCATTGATTTCATTCCCTTTCTCGCTAGCAAGAGGATTGAGTTAAGATCCTGTCCAGTCAATGAGCTTCTTTCCACTGACTTTTGCAAGCTCTGGCTCAAGCCCACACTTGTCATGGCCAACGCATGGCTTACAGTATTTGTCTTGTCACTGTCCAAAGAGAAAATTATTTCAGCGTTTTGCATATCCATTTGCTGAATCAGGGAGAAAGCAGATTTTGCTAACAACAGTAGAAAACAGCTGGGAGGAGAAGAGGCAGAATTAATTTTGGACCTTAACAAACCAAATTACTGAGCTACTCAGTCAGTAATTGACATGTTGGAATATAATAAGGGGTTCTAAAGACTCTGAATGCACCCAAGTCACCTACGCAGCCTTCCAGCGGGAGGGGCGAGGGGAAGGGAGTCAGGACAGAACAAGGCAGCCTTGCACATGCATAACCGCATAACCAGACTTGGTATCAGACTCTCTTTAAAGCTGAACATTTTGTTTTAGTGCGCCTAGAGTGGAACAGGATGTCACGGATTAATTCAAATTATGACTAATATAATGACAACAGGTCTAATAATTTCCTGTGTGCTTACAGAACTGCAAAGAGAGCAAGCATCATAGTGCAGCTAAACTAGAATTCAGAGGTCTGTGCAAGAGAGAGTATTTCTCCTCCATGCTGGAGCTAACTCATCCATTTAGAAGAGGAATCCAGTCTTTTACAATGTTATTGTACTTAAAGCACTTTTCTGGACGTAGATTTCAGGACATCACAATCTAGAGTCATTAGTTTAACAAAGGGTGCAGAAAATTTGTACTAGCAACACTGTACAGCAACTGCTTACTTGTGGGAAATGCAAAAAAGAAGGAAAATTAAAAAGACAGCAAAAACTACTGAAGATGATCCTACAAACATACAGTGATTAGGTGATGCAATTATGAGAGGGTTGGTTGGTTTGTTTTTGAAGCTTTTTAAGGATGGAAGCAAAAATCTCTAATACCTCATTATTCAGCTTAAATTTATGGATTGTAAACAACTTTTTGAACATCGAATGGCATTCAGAAATGGATTAATCTGCCTAGCTTGTGCTTTGTACTGTAACATTACTTGCAAATACAAGCATTGTCACTTTTATCTGAAGGAGTGAGCAACCTCCTGCTCTTCCATACTCTTTCTCAGTAACTGTAACAGTGCAACACATGATACATCCAACACTATCTCTCTGTCTGCTGCCTCCCTCTTCCAAGGCACAGTTAAAAGAGAAAGTGTTTTTCATGTTTACTCTTATTTCTTCTGTCATGCACACAGTATCGCATCTTACACTTCCAATTTTTATGCTCTCTCCAGATAGAGTCCTTGAGAAAATATTTTGACATTTGTTTATGTTTCCATACTACAACTCTGGATGAGTTTTCATCATACATTGGTGGGTTTTTTTAAAAACCAAAACAAAACAACCAGGTTGTCACAGGACAATCCACATGCAGCTCCACATTCTGAAGTACTTGCAGCTAAGCTTTCAAATTATATTAATTATTAATGTGTGATATCAACCATTTTGCAGAACAATAATCAAAACAGAAATGTGATTTTTTTTTTTTTTTTATTTCTGTTTCATAGGCTACTTAAAAATAGCCATACTTGGGTTTGTAGTCCCTTATCCTTGCCCCAGTCAAAGCCTTTCAGTGGGTTTTATGATGTCCACAAAAATGCTTTTTGCATCCACAGTATGCTTAAAAGCTCTATTTCAGATGCCAGCCCCACATACAAAATCCCATTCACAGAGCTTTAATCAGATCCAGTTAGCCTTCACAGTGAGATAAGGGCATGCTGGCACAGTGATGAGACCAACTGGCTGAGAACTAAAACAGTTTGAGGGTCAGCCAAAGAAAGTAAAATTTGAACATGTTAATTCATGACACTGCAAGAAAAGGGAACAAAAAACCATGAGTGCTAGAAAGGAATAAGGACCTTGGCCCAAAGCAGTCACCAGGCAGCTCGCAGTCCCATTTTCTCCTTGTGTTTCTGGCTGTCTACAGGTAGTTTCTGTGCTCCAGGTTCTTGTTTCCTTCACCAGCGTAACTCTGCCAGATAAACGAGCTCTTTCAGATATTCACAGCCCAGCTAACAGTAATATTATCAACAACCATGATTAGCTTTAGTGTAGGAATATGCCTTATTTATTCTTTCTCTAATAAAGATTGCTCCAGCCACCAAAGCAGAAAACCTGGTTTTTTTGCTGACAGGCATGCTATAGAAAAAAAGAAAAGCAAACAATCCTCAGAGAAAGGTAACAACCCACCTCCAAATCACAATCTTAAAAAACATCAAGCACCTATCTTAGGCTGGAATATAGGGCAGGATAACTTTAAAAATGCCAGTGCCACATGCATTGTTTTCCTAGACGGATGGTTCCTATGAATTAGGTTTTACAGTCATCTTTTCTACATGCAGCATTGAATTCGTTGTTGCTACCTAAGAAAACAATACTATAGTATATGGGACAAATGCCCACAAACTGTTTTTACCAGTAAGGGTGAACTACAGAAAGCACCACATGCTACAGACTGAATGTAATGTTTTAAAATTCATCTATGATGAGTTATAAGGAGCTGTGCATAAATAAACATTTTGTGCTGATGTTTCAGTAACTTATAAACATTGCTCAAATAATTTACAAAATGTTAGCAATACCAAGCCCTACTAGCAATGCATTCATTTTAAAAGAGAGCATAGCTTACTAAACTGGTTTACACATGTTGAATAAATCATTTATAATGAACTGTGAAACCCTTAGAAAAAAATAAATACAATAAATTAAGTTCATTTGGTAAACGCAGCTATTGACTAGCTATTTAATAAAGCACTCATAGCACACCATATGAAGCATCTGTCTACAGCACCACATGCTTGCTAAACTATTCACCATTGAAATAAGCAACCTTTAATAAAAAAACCACTAAATTTAATTCTAAAGATTATTGACCTGCTCTAGTTGTTAAATACATCATTCATAACACATTTAATGAAACATTTATTCCGAGTTATGCAGCCCTCAAAACAAACACATTTTCACAGCTGTTGAAATAGCACCAGTCTTCTATGCAGTACTACTTCATAGCTTATGATGAACGTATTAACAATTTATAGGCTATCCTGAGTTGAGACAGAAAACATTAGCAAGGACATGCATTTGGATATCTAGCAGAGCTGTAAACCAGGGCAGAGAAACACCACATGAGCACCATGTCCTTGGGGACTTCCAGAGTAAAAGCTGTGCTTTCTTCAGTCCTATAAGGATCCTCTAAAAACATGGGTCCGGTTCTTATATGTTTTTGAACTTTTGCAACTACCTTAAAACTGGCTAGTTTCCCTTGCAGATTTTCAAAGCTTACCTTCTCTTTCTACAGTGTATTTATGCCTTATGGGTGAGCAGTATTTTGGACTCGGTGTGAGAAAGGGAGTTGGTGCAGTACCTTTAAATAGGACACTTACATTACAGTTAAAAGGTCAAGATCCCAGCACTTTCAAGGAAGTTAAAAAGTTAACCAGAAAAACCATTTTTCTCCATCAACTAAGGCAGAATTAAACACCTTTTTTCTGTTTTGTAAAACTATGATTTGCATCTAATAATTTGATTCTTTTTTATTCAAACATCATTCACATCCCCAAATAAAAGACGCAGGTGCAACCACTGCTACATTTCCCAGCTACTGACGACCACCCACCTTGGCCTTGGGACACAGCTTTGTCACTACATCTGATTTCCATTAAGTTATGCTTTTTCCTTGGAAATGCTGTGCAGAGCATTAGCTTGTTAGTTTGCAGCTTCAATAACAGCAGAAGCTCTGTGGAATTCAGTTCTGTTCTTTCTTGCTCCAGTGAACCCTTGCTGATGTTTTACCCAGAAATCTGGTTATTGGTAGCAGATAAAATACATAAAGCAACAGAGTCTATCTTCCACATTTTAACGGAGCTCTGTGCTGTATCATTTATACCATGGAAACGTGTTCTGGCTTATAGAAGCATCCAAACCTGTTTGCAACACCTCTGCAGGGTGACTCAGTACTGCTCAAAATACCTGATGTATTTATTTCTCTGCCCCAGCATCATTTTCTCCCTATTCTTTTCCTCTTTCAAAATTCTTTTTTTCACTCTTATCTTCTGGAGAAGAGAGTTTACTTCAAAAGCA
This sequence comes from Rissa tridactyla, assembly GCF_028500815.1. Taxonomy (NCBI): domain Eukaryota; kingdom Metazoa; phylum Chordata; class Aves; order Charadriiformes; family Laridae; genus Rissa; species Rissa tridactyla. The sequence goes on from NC_071473.1 coordinate 42,890,263, forward strand.
ACACAACAACATAAAATGTCTTCGAACTCCTGTATGGCTAGTAAAATGGTTAAAGCAAACCAAATTCCCTATACACCAGGACCACCAGTAGTCTTGTTACTGAAACTAAAGAATCATTCATTTATCTGCCCTGGAAAGCCATTGCTACGGCAAGAAAATCCTGATGATTCAACAGTTTTGAATAAGAGTCATCAGAACAGCAATTTTTTAATTTATAACACTGCTCTATTATGATAGTCCTGTAAAAAGCAGTGCTTAAGAAAGAAGTGAGATCCTTTCTTCTGGGCAGCCTCACAGAAAACAGACTAATTAATCCCATTTGAGTGCAGTCAGAGCTGACCTTGCACCAATTTCATAGAAATATGCAAAAGCTTAAACAAGAAAAATTCAAATTAATAGAAGAGACTAAGACTTCAAATTCTTGTGTCCCATCAGAAGTTTCTGTTGTTAAATAATTTGTCATGAAAAAATACCTTGTTCCATTTGAAAAAAAAACATAAAAAGAATATCTGCAGTCTCCTATTTTCCTAGATTCTAAATTTAATTTGATGGCTCAGAAAGCAGCAGATTATTCAAAAAGACCATTCTGACCCCCAACTTAGACTTGCACTTAATACAACCCCTTGGCAAATTACACCACACTGTTGCTTTGGTTCAATAAAAACCAAACAAGAGACAATAAACTGGACTTAAGACAGAGCATTATTCTGGCTCATGTCCAGTCTCTATTTATTATTTTCTCAGATTGTTTTAATAATTATCCCTTAAAATACCAGAGGGTGCTGAAAGAGACAACAGCATTGATCAGTCCAGGTGTAAGTTAATAAAGGCAATGGAGCTGATTCAGTTTTCCTTTAGTTTATATCCTTTACTAAAAAAAAAAGATATTAAAAGATTCTGGAGAGAGGAAAAACTATCAAAATCTGTGGCTATAGCTCTAGAGGAGAGAACCCAGCAGGGAGTTTTGCTTTAAGCCAGAGCAGGAAAAAAAAAAAATCTGATCCGCTATGCACAGTAACAGCAACTAAACGAACAAACTGACAGAAACGACTGTTTATTTACAGTTTCTGTAAGCTGGAATGCAGACCTTTCAGTTGAAAAAGCTGGATTATTTTGTTGCTTTTGAATACGGAGGTCTGAACTGTTGAAAATGAAGCTTTATTCCAGTAATGCACAGTAATCCATTTACAGCCTTCAGCCTACCAAACTCAAAAAATAGTGGGTCCATATCTGACAATGTCTAATAAAGAAAATATAGGACCTGGGAAAAGTACTGAAAAGCCAGAAATTACATCCAGAAAGACAGAGGATATGAGATACAAAGTCAGTAATTACATTTGTCCTTAACTTCTGTCCACCAGAACATGGGCATGGATGCAAACACACACAGCCTAGGCCGGTCTTGCAAACAGCAATCTATCTAAAATTGTGCATATTTGCCACTGATAGTGAGCCTGCAATAATATTCCCTGTAATAAAATCAGTTCTGGGGCTGTGGAATGTTTGCATTAAACTGTAGAACTTGCATGTTTGTTTTCCATCTTTGTACCAAAAGAAAAATAAGTAATTTACTTCAGCAGTCAGAGGATCCACAGTATATACAACATCCACCATTTACGCAGTTTGGCTGAGAACCTGGACAAAGTTTAGCTTTGAATCCAAAAAGCTGAAACATGGCAGCGTATTAGACATAGGAAGGTCATTTGAACCTTTCCAGATGACAAATAAGGACTGCTAGCAGGAGGGCCAAAACCACACTGAAGTAGAGAATTGTGACCGTAATGTTAGAAGGAATTCCCTTTACAGGTGCCAGGGGATTCACCTTTGTTTCCTACAAATGTTCTAGAATAACTTCACCAGTAAGCGTTTTGGCAAACAGTTCATTTTAAGCCATGGAGAACAGCAAATATAAGAAAGAAAAAAAAATAGTTTGACAATACATTTGTATCATAATCCTCGAGAAAAATGTAAGATGAGAACAAAGCAAAGCACTTCTCTAACTCCTCTGAAACCCGTAAGACTAAGGTTGAGATTATCTAGCAGATGTTGTTCATTAACAACATTGTACATTCTTCCATTCCATTAAAAATAACGTTGTGAGGTGCAAATAGCACAGTCTTACCGTGCGCAGTTTGGGTGAGCAGAACTCAAAGTTTACTGTGCCTGCACTACAACCCTTGAGAACCAAGGAAAGGTGTGGATTTCAGCAGAAACAGACAGATGGAATAAATCACTCCTGTTCATCATACTTAGCTCTATTAAAGGTATATGTATCAAATATTCCCTCACTTATCCTTAATCCTGAAAAACACTCATGGAATTTCCATACCAGTGGTAAGCTATAAACCTCATTTCAGGTAGCCTCTCTTGTTTAATTACATAAAGTTTACTTTCTTGGTGAAAAAGTTAATAACCCTGAATATAGGTTTTATGTAGGGCCTTTGGGAAAAGCGGGGCAAGATGAGTCAGTGAACTGCAGAAAGAAGAGCTGAAAAGAGATGGACTGAGTTTGCACTCGCCCTCTCACAAGCCATCAAATTACTAGGGGCTTTTTAGTTTAGCTAGATTTTCCTGTCTAGTTGAACACAGGCAGAAAAAGAAGAGTCACACTCCACCACTTCAAAAAATTCTCAACCGAGTGCATTATGCATGAACAAATTAAGTTTAGGCTCTAGGACAAAAAAACCCAGCCACATTAAAGTTTGCTGCCAAATACAATCCTCCAAGCGTTCTTAAGAGTATTGCAAACTGTAATTCCTTTCAAGAGAAGCCTGCACTTAATTGCAGAGACCTTAAAGGATCAAGAATGCTACATTCAGGATAACCAGTTGGTAATTTATTCATGCCCTAAGCCAATTGGTAAAGGGTTCCTCTACTTCATGACTGAAGGGCCACCGTTCAGTCCTTCATTCATTCCATTATTCAGGGCTCTTCAATCTACCGCTCTACATGTAAAATAATTAAACTTGCAATGTTTTTACATTCTAGAGGTAACACTATGCCACCTCAGCAAGATTAAAGAGAGAACCAAAAATGCTTGACCTGCCCACAACTGAGGATGATTCTGTTAACACAGCTATTAGACACGTTTCAATAAGCCTGCTACATATGGTGTACTACAGTTAACACCATGAATAGCAGCAGCAGCATTGTAGAAATCATAAAATCACAGAGTAATTAAGACTGGGAGACCTCTAGAGATCACCTAGTCAAACCTCTTGCCTAAAGTAGGCCTAATTTCAAAGTCACATCAGGTTGCTCAGGGCTTGTCTTGTTGAGTTTTGAATATTTCCAAGGCTGCATATGCCAGGCCCCTGTGCCACCTTTATTCCAGTCTTAGTGTAAATTTTTTCTCCTCATATTTAGTTGGAATTGCCCTTGTTGCAACTTGTGGCTGCTGGCTCTTTCCACTATGCTCCTCTGAGAAAGCTTGTCTCCATTTTCTCTAACCCTTCTGGAAGTAGGAGACTGCTAGTACCTACTCCCTAGGTCCTCGCTTTTCCAGGCTAAGGAAGCCCATCTCCCTCAGAGTCTCCTCATAAGATTTTTCTTTCCTAACAACTAGGACATTAGTGGGTGGTTATCTGCCTCCCACTATTCTTCGCAAAGGAAAAACCTCAGACTTGGGATATCTCACTTTTAATTTTAGTTCCCATAGAAATGAAGCACGCATACACCAAATTCCCATACACATACAGACATACTTGCTATTTGTTCTAGGGAATAAGGACAGGGGACAAACTTGCCTAGCAGTTGATCCAACAAATCTTTTCCATCTGCTTCGTCACACTTCAGAATTAGTCTTGGCCTGTGTCAGAAAAAGAACAGGGACAAGCCCTGATCTCCACTGGGTGCCTGCATTTACCAGGAAAGGACAAGCTTTAAAAATCCATACAGTAGTTAAAGACCTCTCTTTTGAAGAGAAGCCTTAATTAAGCCAGATGACAGGCTGTCATTACAAGAAATGCCTTCAGTCACCTCATTTATTCAGCCAGCCCAGGTGCAATCCATTCTTGGCTTTCAGAGAGGCAGCAATACCTCCATGGTCCTGCTCCCATGGCAAAGGAGCACTACTGCACGCAGAGCTTGGGAGGGAATCATTTCCCATCACACAACCAGCCCTCCCACAGCTGGCTTTCATGGAACAATGTTTCTCTTAGCAGAACAAGAAACAAACAAAAAAAATTGTTTGGATCCTTTTTTTTTGTCAACCAACACACATAAAAAAAAATAAATCTAGTGTTACAGCACAGAAAGGGGAAGCCAACTTCTCCTTCCTCTCCCAAGGAAAAGAGATCAGAAACACCTGGTGATGCAGCCCATTGCATTATGCATACATTGCCAAAAAATCCACAACTGTGACACGAATTACCAACAGTCTAAGATACAAATTAACCCCAAGAAAACTTTGAAGTGCAGGCCCTCTCACAGTTCAGTAAATTGTACTCACCCACACTTGTTAAGTGCTTCAGTAGCAACAATGAAATTAAAACAGAAAAAAGCCCAGACTACCATTCTATTATTTCTTCCTAATGGTAGACGTCTTCCAGTCTATATAGCCAACCACATTTTACCACTTTAGTAGAAAAGCCATCTCCCCATCCATAAACAGTCAGAGACAACCCCTGTTTTCTTCTTGGTTCCTACCACAACACCCAGCCCATCAGCACTTCAATCATCAGCCAAATTCAGAGAGGGACAGTTATCTTTCACAGCTCTTACCCCTGTATTTTTCTCCCCATTGTGGGTCCAGGAAGGAAAGGATGTACTCACATCTAGCTACTTAGGAGTTTGACAGAGCAGTTAGTCAGTTGAGATATTTGACATCTTATTTTATTTAGAATCATTGTGCGGACAGAAAGAAATTAACAATTCTGAAGCACTAAAGAGTCAGAAAACAAAATTTCAGATTTATGGTTTAAGGTTCTCTTCTTTGCATCAGTTCTGCAAAGAAATAAAGCATGTGTGCTGTCAAAACTAACTTTATCTTACCTATTTTTTCATGCAAATTTCATATTCAGCCCCCCCCAACAGCAAACCCCTATGTTTTCCTGTTTATTGCAGAAATAAGCCCGATTTAAGCTCCTGATGTAAAACCAACTAAACCTTTAAAATCCATAATATTACAGTACAAAGATACAAGAAATCTTGTATCTTCTCAAGTAACATTTCTAAACACAATATAATTTGATTTCATAATTATTAATGTAGTTTTTCCTATAATTTCCAAATGAGGGCTTATCACAGCTGATGATGAAGTTGCCATCATAGAGTACCCTCAGGGATAGCCCTGGCTAATTCCCAGTTCTATCGCAGTTGGTTGATAAGATGCGGACAAAACTTCTGGGATTTCATTTCTGACTGGCAGAGTGTAATAAATTAGGAAACAGAAGTGACATCCCTTATCAAAACTCAACCCAAGTGTCTATTATTAGACCTGATCTCCAGACTCAAATTTCAGAAGATAGTTTCATATAACTTTATTTAAATAATGGTAATACTTATCTATTTGCAGGCTAGCATTTCAAAGCCTGCATTGCCTAAATCTGCTTTGAATTTTTCCTCTTCATCTCTTATTATACTTCAAAGAAATGACTTCAATTACGTTTAATTACTTCCTTCCACAGCTTTGGATACAGCCTTATTATGTTTCATTACCTTTCCTCTTGGACTGCATGGCAAATAGATGACTAATAAAAGTACAAAAACAAAGAAACTATTAAGCAAGTACATTACATATACATAACCATACTGTACATGTATCAGACTAATTAAGTTATTATCGTAGTCTGCAATCACATAAATGGAATATTAGGACAAGGTCAGCAAAACCTGGCTCATTCTCTCAGATTTCTAATACCTTTCATACCTAATTTAGAAATAGTTTTAAATTCCTGAAAGGAAATAAATCTCTTAAAGCACAAAAATAGTTTACACTTTTTACTCAAGAGTACACTAAAGTATATATCATCTAGGCAGTGAGTCAGTTACCAATTACATTCCTCTGTACTCTACTTGTCTAGTAGTTATAGAAGCATAGCTCTATCCTTTCCAGTCGTCTGGAATACCATACCCATGATTCAATACAGATCCTATAATCTCACTTTTTTTCCAACTACAGATGGTAGGAATTATGATGATAGCAATGGTAGAGCTATGTAAGTAAAGCAATTCTTCACACTTCCTTTGGATAAGAAGGTCTCAAGTATTGACTTTAAAAACAAAGCATAACTCATTTTTTTAAAATTGTTAATGACTATTTTGAACCAAGGTTAAAACAACCCTATGTCCACTAAAGTGAAATACTAGATCAATGTTATCATATCATTTCTGGTCCAAGCAATGACATAAGCTTTAAAGGTCCCTTCCAACCTAAACCACTCTATGATTCTATGAAAACAGCAAATTTTTTTGTAGTTTGTAACAAAATACTGATAAACAATATAACTAACAATTACTAAAGCTCGGAGCTGTTTAGGGAACTTTTTACTGAGTGAAGAAACATAGGACTAGTCATCACATACCTCAGGCTGCTACAGCCATAGACCAATGAAGACTGAACAATTCAAAACTCATTTTCATTTGGTACAAGAAAATAAATATGTTTCCTCACAGTAAATAATTTTTAAATCAATTGGATGTTCAGTTTTTTATTATATTTTATTTCCACACACACAAGTAGACTTCCTGCAGTTTTATCTAAACTACTGATGAGTTTTCCATTTTCCTTTTTACAAAGATGTTTATTTCCATAAATGGATTAAATTCTCCCATAAATTGCTTTAGAGCACTTTCACACAGTGCTTCACAAGACACTTTACAAATACAACAACACTGGCTTAATCGTGCCATTAGCAAATCATGACAAGCCGTGGTACCTTGCCTTGAGGCCCAGAAGGAAATTCAGCCCTCTGGCTTTATTCACAAGGGGCTGAGGTCTTCCCTTTGAGAGCAAGATTTGGCAAACAGACAGGAAAAAAAACTAAAAAGGAGCAAGTCTGTCAAATTCAGTTTTCTTTTCAGTGTCACTGATAATGTTTTCCTGCAGATTTTGAAGCTAAAAAGCAGCTACAATACATTTCCACATGTCTGTGACCTGCGTGATATTGCCTTTTGGGGGATGCACTTTTCACTGTACAATTGTTCCTCACTGCAATGGCCTCAGGCAGATTTGAAACTGATGATCAGAGGTAAAAGGTAAAATAGGAGTCTGTAGGTCTAGCAGCTCTTGCAGTTTGCATTCAGAAGAAACACACCAAAGTCAGCTTCTCCCACTGGAATCAACGAATGGCAAGTAGTAATAAGGTCTCATGCAAGACCTCAGTGGGGAAAAAAGCACAGTCAATCTTCTGGTTAATTCGTAAATGCCATCAAGCATAACATTAGTTTTAGCAAATACCGAAAGCTGAATTTTCAGAAACATTCATTTTCCAACCCTCATCTGAAATACCAGACACACCAAGAGGCAAAGAAAGGTATGCAAGCAAAGCTTTAACAAAATGCCAACTGAGCTTCACCTCACGTCCCTCAAAAGCACAAGCACCCCCGGGACACAGCAGATGAACATGCTGCCTTCTAGACATGTGGTCAGAGTTGGAATACCGATGGCATTTAGTAAAACAACAGGAAACAAAATATATTCAGAGGCCAGAAAGATGCAAGACCACAAGCAATTTTAATATTCTTTCTTTATATGACAGACATTCAGTATCACTCTTTCAATAAAGACAGTTTCAATAAAGACGAAGTTAAGCAATGTGAATATTTTGTGGTACCTGGAGTTTGTGCAGGACTGCAGGTGAGGAGGTAGTGGCATATACGACAGGCAGATGGCCCAGGGGTATTGTTCAAAGGTAGTAAAGCTAGATAGCATGCTGCCAGCTCAGCTGACCATAGCTGGAAAAGGTTCTAGAGGTATTTACAAGTCCAGGATAAACAATGATGTCTGTCAGGACTAGATGAAGTAGGGAACAATTTTTTCCATTCTAGGCACGCTAAAACCATATTCCAGTGTTCAAAAGGCACCAATTTATCAGACTGGACAAGGAGACTTGCTGCTTCTCTAACTCAGGGCAGTGGGGCATGAACATAATAAAGCTGCATTTCTGCTACAGAACTTCCCATATAGCTTCTCTTCCCATTTAAACAGTGGCTAGGTCCAGGCTAGGTTTATTGCCTATACGTTGGCAAGCAGTGTCCTGCTGAAGGGCAAGCAATTAACAGTATGGGCAGCTGCTACTACTGCAGGAAGATTTTTGGTAGTAGTACCCACATGAACGTTCCCTGACCCCTCGTAGGCTACTCTTATGCTTGCACCACCTCCTCAGCTGGACCAAATGCAATCTCTGCAATACTTGGGAAAGTAATCTTAAAAATAACCCTCTGGAAAGCAAAAAGAGTTATTCTAATACATTTCCATTTTCTGCTTATGTTACCATAGCCCTACATACAGCTATGCTGGCACAACAGAGGGGAGAGTAGCTGTAGATGGCTCATCAGAGGTGCCAGTCTGAAGCCAGAGCTACACTGAGGAAAGCGTGAGAGATGCTGCTCCCTGGGACAGCAACTACACGTTGACTATCTGGCTCTTGGATTATGGATTTGGCTCAGGGATCTGGGTCTGTTCTTGTGGTTAAGGCAGTGGTTACAGACAAGGAGACCATATCTCTATATTTAGTATTCTTAAGAGGAAGTGTGGTTAGATGGGGGAAGCTTCTATGGCATTTCAAGGTCTTCAGTTCTCTGGTTTCATCTGAAGTGACCTGGTAAATCCACTAAGATACCTTAATTGGTTTAATGATATATGAGTGGGCAAGTGGCAGTGAACACAAAGGAAAAACATAGTATGAATTGCATTTCATAATAAAAGTTGTGAACTGCAGAGACAGACTGCCAGGTCTCAAGAGCAGGTACAGTTAGTGCTGGCTAAGAGAACTAAAGGAAGGATACAGTTTCAAGAAGTGTTCCTAAAGAAGCTATTTCTTTTATCTTGTTTGGAATGTTCAGTGGCTCTTTTCTCTTCCCATTTCCCTAGTCAAGAAAAACATTTAGTAGGGTAAAACCAGTTTTTCTGTAAAAATATTTTTATGCTTTGTGGAAAGAAATTTAAAAAAGATAAGAGGGATGGAGAGACATTCAGAGACAGCTGTCTGAAATTCTGTCATTAATCATATAGGAAAAAAGTTACAAAATATGCATCTTCAACCAGTTTCTCCTCCATGTTACACATTCCACAGCTCCCAAGGATCCCACAGGAGAATGAGTCAGTCTCCTTCTCCATTCCAGTTTTTAAAATGCAAAAGCTTTTTTTTTGTGTGTGTCTCCACATAAGAAGCACTAATAGAAAGTTCTCTTCTGTTAACAGTTAATTATTACCTGACTAGCTTGCCACAGACAAATGCAAACACAGGAAAATTACAATAGATCAGCTGACACACAGTAACTTGTAAATAACTCATTCACGTGGCTGAGAGGTCTAAGCTAGAAGAGTTTAGTAAAACTATAATGCATTTTAATAACCACGTAAGAGTCAGTGTGGACACACATGAACCGGAATTCAAATCTTTATTCCCCTGCCAAATCAGAACAAACAAAATCATATAGGAACTTTATTCTAGTATAACTGCATCCCACAGCAGAAAACACACATTAGAACTTGAAAACCTTCTAGCCTTTTTGGATTAATCCAAAAAATAAGGTGACTTCCACTCACGAAGAAGGGCCAGATCTTAGGATTTACAGAAGTACATACATAAACCACAAGCACAAGATTTCATAATCAAATGTCAAATAATATCATAATAATTATTTAAGGTACACCAGGTGGTGCTCTACTGGCCTGAATGGGTTTGTAATAATACCAAAATGTATATTAAAGAGCTAATAAATACACACTTATTTTTAAAGTGTACTATCAATGCAAGAAGAAAATTATGTTCAAATCTGAGTAAACAATAGATTTAGAAGAAACTAAAAACTAATGATTATAAAAAGGTTGTGAAACTTGCAAAAAAAGAAAAGTGGTATTTGGTTTCTTGCTTTTCCTGTTTAGAATTAAAACACCAAACCTCATAGAACGATGTCTCATGTTGTTACAGGCTCAGGAGGGCATTCCCTTTGCCAAAGACCTGGCAAACTTTTGTTAGTAGTAAAATTCTAAAATTCTTTCCTTAAAATTATATATCAAGACAGAAGATACTTAATCCTACACCAAACTAACATGCAAGGATGCATTATTAGAAGAGACAGGATCTATAAATATTTCATTCCGCATTTCTTCTGTACAAATTGCTATTCCCATGAAATAAACATGTTTTTCTGCTTACTTCCAACTGCTCCAACACCTGCATCCTGCCTGCCTAGGTTAGCATTCCACTGCCTATTGTTAATGCAAATTGCAGCAAAATATACCTTTCGTAAGAAGCCACTGTTTCATTTAATTATTAGCAAGTGTGGTGCTCCCACGTCAATTTTAAAATGTCACACATGCTATATAGACAGACAAGAACTGCTCAATAGGACTGTCTTGAGACAACACAAGCCATTGCTTCTGAACAGCATCACTTACATGATTTCATCTCCCAAACCCTTCCATTTCAGTTCCTGCCTCACCTTTCTTCTTCTCAATAGTAAAGATGAAAAAGAATATCCAGCATGGTATTTTATCCAATTTCAAATATAGAAACCAAGAATTATGTGTTCCAGGTGCTTCTGCTAAAATTATCTGAATAAAAATAACTGTCATTATTTTAAATACAAACCCCATTTATATAAATTTTGTACTGATAACATAATTTCAGTTGGTTGACTTATTTAAAAAAATAAAGAAATACAGCTCCTGAAAAGCATATGAATACACCAGTATATCTTACTCAATAAAAGGTGACAGTACTATCAAGATCATATTTGTAACAGTTTAAAGGCAATATTTGCATAAATATTGGGTGTTGTTGAAGTGGGGTGGAGTGCAAAGAATATGCAGTTTAATATTTAACAGTTTCTGAGATGACATACAGCAATTCACAACTCATTCAGTCATGTTTTATTCTGTCCTCAGACTCAGGAACACAACATACATTTCAATCGCACATTGTCCTTTTTCATTGCAAGTTTCCATTCTGCAGAAACCAATGAAGCCACTGGAAATGTGTTGGTCTATCCTACCTCAGCAGCGCATGGGTTATTTACAAGAACCACCACACAAAACACAGCAGCTGCAGTTTTTCCTCCAACAGGAATAGCAAATTCATCCCACATCAGTATTTGATGCTGACAACAGTGAGGCAACTGCTCCCTCGGTTTTAAGAGATGACAGAGCCCAAGACAGAGTTTTGCCTCATTTCTTGGGAATAAATCAAATAATTAGAGTTGCCTTTACCCTCTCTGTTTATGCATCCCCACAAAGATCAATTCTTCCTGGCTCCTGAACAGAGGTCTCAGAGGTCTCAACTACTAGTAAGATAAAAGACACTTCCATCTCTTCTTTGTTATATACGCGCACGCTTCTAACCTTCTACGCTACCAATCAGATCATGGGTGGAGAGCAACTGTCATGGATAACAACTACAAAATAAATTATCGGTTTGGTTCATAAGATGGCTTTGTTCTTGGGGACAACCAGCTTGCCACACAGCAGCACCTATCTGCAGCAATTAAGGGGCCGAACAGCAGTAGCCAAACCAATTCCTCCCACTCTTCCCATGGGCTTCCCACAGAATTTCCAATGCTCTTCACTTGCCATTTATCGGCAAGTGGCTGCATGTCCCAGGCCCATAATATCTGGAAGTCAAACTAAAAATCTAAAATAAATGTACAACCAATAATTTCACTTTTCTTGCACAAAATAGCTCGCTCTTGGTTTTTTTCCCCATGGTAAAAGCTGCTCTGGGGAGGAGATTGGTCCAAAAGTGATATTCATCCAATAACCACCAGGAAGATAAAGAAATTCACCTTCCATTCCCTGTGTGAGCATTTGACTTTTCCTTTCCTAACAAATACACAGAAACCTCCCCCCCGCCCCCCCCCCGACTTAAGCCACACACAAAAAAATCCCTCTTAAAATAAGTCAATCTGATGCATAGATATTGCTTCTTTGGGAAAAGATGAAAGAACAACCACTGAACAGAGCACCACGTCCAGTACTACACTTGTAGAAGGTGCACAGATACTGCCAGAAAGAAATATGGCAAAAGAACAACAAAAAAAAATGCTGAAAGCTCTGCCTTTTCAAATTAACTGAGCAGATGTTGTGACAGTTGCGACTAGACCCTAAAAAATAAAATAAAAACTGTATGTTTTAAGCTGCATTTCAGACCCCTTAAATTAATCATGAACATTTAGCTACTGCCACAAAACCAGGTCCCCTTTCCTATTGGCTGCCATCTCACTAGAAGTAAGTAAGAGCACATTTGTCCTATATTTCAAGGGGGTTGATATGTTACATCAAAGTATAAGAATTTGCTGCTTCCTGTGATGTTTTATGTCATACTATGACATGCCAAGTTATCTGGTATTCATGACATGTCAAAATGAAAATTTAAAAAAAGAACAAGACATAAGCCACTGAAGCTCACGCACAAGTCTACGAAGAGGATGAATTCTGAGAAGACTGCTCTTTAATATGCAATTCCATACCCATGATAATGCACACAACAATTGTGTATCCTGGGCGGGTGAGAAGCCTAAAACATCTGGATGACACATGCTTCATTGGTGAAAGATGAACTGCAAAACAAAAAGTCTTTCCCCCATTACTGCTTTATCACATAACTACTTAAATGTAAAACTCTGCGTATGAGACATCTCCTAATTTCATGCTCATTTTGCAGTTTTAGTTTTCACACCTCTAATGAATTGAGATAGGAAACTCCAGTTTTAAACCAACTGAAGTATGCTTACACTGGAGATTGTTTTAGTACAGCTACATGGGCATCAAAATGAAATTCATTCAACCAAAGCAAGTCCCCTTCTAGGACTAAGCTGCCATCGCCTTCTGCTTGGGAGAAGGCTAATATATTATTTTTACAGTATAATTAGTTTAAGATCATTGCAAGCAAGAATGAAGAGTGTTTTTACACTTCTTAGAATTTAATTTTCCTTAAATTTTCAAGAAGGCAACATAATAAAAAGCATATTACAAAATTCCACGTAGTACACTCCATAAAATCTTACATGGTAATTAAGCACCACCGGACCATGATACAGCAAATCCTAGCCCTGCACATTGCTGGAGTCATTAATGCAGCTTCATTCACTTTGGAGCGATTCAGAGGTAAACAATGTAGAGCAACAAAGAAGTCTTTTAGTTAGAAACAGAGTAATTTTAAGGAATGGACTTAAAATAGACATATCTAATGTAGAAGGAGCATCAGAAAGCCTTAACTATGGAGTTTTGCTAGTTTTGTTTGGCAGGGGGGTGGGGAAATCAGCGAGTGAGGACAGAGTGATCCAACAAAAAACCTGTTTGCTGCCTCAGAAATCCTGATTCTTCCCTATAACTCCTTGTTGCATCTGCCTGTCACTTTCCAACTCATTTGTGCATACCTCATAAGGGGCACCTTTGCATATTTACACTGTAATTGTGTAAGAAAAAAGTTTTGCTGAAGCTGTGAAGTGCGAAAAAATGGCAGGAACTGGAAACTCAGAAGACTGATCTCTTCGATTTACAAACACTTCCCATCCCCAAAAATATAACCACGTATTCCTAAGAACGATTCCAGTCACAATAGAAATACAGCAGACCACAAAACTGTTGATCATCAGGTTAAGACAGGCAGAGAAGAGACCTCACATTACAGTGGACCTGCAGCAAATTTAGACGTTGCTGGGAAGCGACCCATCAGATGGGCATCTTCCCATGAGGAAGGGAAGTCACCTTGTTACTTTCCCTAGGATCTCTCTGTGTCTTGCCATGCCAGAGGAAAGAGCACAGCATCAGAATCAAACAGGATCCAAGTACAACTCTCGGCATAGGAAAACGGATGGGTGCCACGCATAAACATTGCTGCAGTCAGTTTAACAGTCAAGGGAGTATGTGAATTGTCTTGGACCTGATTCAAGCAGGATATAGAGGTCATCTCCACGGAAGGCCCTGCATCCTGCAAATCCCTAGCAGTGAATGGAATTATGGTGAGACACAAAGCCTACCCTGTAAAACAGAGCAGAGGGGAAACAAGGAATGTGCTCCTGGTGATGTAAAAACTTGGGAGGAAATGTCTACGATCTTCATCATGCACATAGAGGTTAAAAAAAAATCAAATTAATAACTAAATATCCAAAATGACAAGTATCCACACACCATAACCAGATCCTTTTAGACCTCTGCCTCTCCCCTCTGAACAGCTACTTGCCAGGGTGGACAATTTAATATAACGAGATCGGCTTTGCTATTTGAGTCTCAAAATGGAGCTCAGATGGAGCATGTGCCTGCAGATAGTAATGTTATCTGTATTACTGCAATGTCTGAAGACCCCAATCAGACACAGGCCATTGAATACTCAGAGAAAACTCTCAAAGAAAATTCCTGCCAAAAAAACAAGTTACCATGCGAACTAATGGGAAAATGCAACATGTGGATTTAATTAAACCGGCTGAGATAACCACAGAGAGGAAACATGCAAAACAATCATAGGTAAACACACAGGTATGGTCAGCTTTGACAGCATCCTGCAGAAAACTGTTACAAGCATGTGATGAAGGGTTTTGCTCGGTTGAGACCTGTATGTTACATTTTGCAAAACACTTCTTTGATTAGAGTGAAAAAAGCATTAAAGCAGCTACAGATTTCAGTTGGCCACCTGCTTACATTTGGAGAAGAACTCACAGTCAGCTGTGGTAACAAGAACATTGCCTCATGTTATACAAATACTATTTAGACCACAGAATTTCACTGAAGGTTTCAACTGTCTTGTGATCTCTGCTGGTAGAAGGTCACGTCCAGTCCATAGGCACGTGAAATCTCTTTTGTTCACTGCACAGTAAATACACAGCACACAAAATAGAAGGAAATCTCTTTCTAGATACCACACTTAGTCGTCACTGTATGAGCCCATCACACGTGGAGTTTTTTTATTAAGTTTTACCACATTAAGCCTACACAGTTAAAATTGTACTATGATGGCAACATAATCCACCTCCATCATCCTTTTCAAAACCTCCATTTAAAAAGAAGAGTTTGTAAACAGGGAAAGGTGTAATCCCCTGCAAAGCATAGCCTGTGTGATCTAAGTTACCTTTTATATTTGCTTTAAAATATCACTGTCCAGTCCTCAGTGGGGGGTATCAATATTTTTCGAAGTATCATTATCATTCATGTTGTATTTATTGTAAGACAGGTACATTGAAGTATCATTTTTCAATTATGCAAAAAACAGCAGTTCTTTGAAGTAATTTATTGAATAACAACTGTCATCATTTTAAAGGGTCAGTGGCTGATACAGTAGAAGTTAAGGAGTTCAACATCTCTAGGGATAATAGTGACTACATAAACAGTAATCACTTTGTTAATCTTGTAATCAGCAAGGTGGCATGTAGCTACCATAGTAACAAGCATAAAATCAACTGATTCCAAGAAATGCCTACGCCTCACTCAGCTATTCTGCCACAATTTTTAAAGACATGATGGAAAATATAAAAACACATCCTGCGTCTTAGAACTCGCCTCCTTCTCTTCATTTCCTCAACAGAAGAGAGGACTCCTCAGAAGAAGAGAGTTTCACTAATTTTAACGAGAATGTCCCACTGCTGATTGATCGTGGCTCCAAAAACTTTGTCTCCCAGTGGACAGTGTGGCCAGTCTTACATAGAGTGCGGAACAAACACGACAGAGAGCACACACTCCCTAAGAAGAATCACCTTCCCATATATTTCTACAAGGGCTACACACAGAGAGTATTTCTTGCAGTAGTCATAATAAAAGGAGGTCTTGGTATCTAAAGGTTATACACTTTTACTAATATGCTCTTAACCACTGTCAGTAACTCCAGTTAATTATTAATAGCCACCTCTGTTCTTTGCACTTCACAGACACCTCTATCCAATCTCATTCAAACTAAACTCACATATGTAAAGAACTCAAATGTTCAGCAAGTCTTAATATCTTTGTGAGGGGGGATTAAAAAACCTAGGAACGGAGGGAGGGTAAGCCACAAGGCAGAGCCACAGAGGCACTCAGGGCTGAAGTGGCAGGGACACAGTTATTCTGGCTTCCCATCCACTGTGCCACCACGTATTTAAATTCTATACCTATAGCACAGACTATTTTATTTTATTTAATGTTTCCACACAGGCTACTGACTGAATAAATGACAGAGTCAGGATAAACCTAAGAGAAAGGAGGAGGATGTAGCTAACAGGTTTGTATTTTCAGGAAGGAATTAGCCTGGTATCGCATCAAAATATACGTATTATTCTCAATTTCCTTGTTATGGTAAAAACTTGAGGAATACCTGTAGGCATTACATTAAAAACATATACATAGTTAGGTGTCTTGATCTAGACATTTAAATTATTCCTATGGGAAGTCTGTCTGAGAAAGTCCCGCCTGCCTTATGGCAAAGCTAATCTTCACATATCTGTTTCACTTTTTATCCTTGGACCTGCCTGTCTTAACAAGATTAAGAATTAAGCTGGCAGAGAGCTGTGTGTCAAGGGATACCAATTTATCTACTGATTTAATCATCAGAATTACAACCAAATGGAGCTCCAGGAGTGGGCAAAGGGAAGGTGTTATTGTGTTATAATTCATACTGTAAAAAGAAGGCCCTGCAGAAATCATGCTTGTGGCAGGCTGTCACCAGACTGTGCAGAGGAAAGGATTGGGGGCTGGGGGAAGACAGGAGTTTTCTTGTAAAAGGATATTCTTATTTAACTGTTAGGGCCAGAGGGAAGATTTTGCATGTGATCTCTCCACATAGTCAAAAAGAAGTAAA
The DNA here is from genome assembly GCF_028500815.1 of Rissa tridactyla. Lineage (NCBI taxonomy): Eukaryota > Metazoa > Chordata > Aves > Charadriiformes > Laridae > Rissa > Rissa tridactyla. The sequence continues at coordinate 42,907,191 of NC_071473.1, forward strand.
GAAATTCTGTCTTCTGGATCACTCGTAGATCCAAGCTAAGTCATCCAGGGAGTGTTTAAAAAGGAGTGCACACACTTAATCTTTGTGAGGCCAGGCTCCGTTCACAGAGCTCATACCTCCTCAGCCCAAGTCACAACTTAACTCTCAATTGCATCAGTGCTGTCTGCTTAAAGGAGTTTGTCACCATCTACCTCCAAGCAGAACCTGCTAGTTCAGGGAAGTTTCTGCACTAGAGGCATACTTTGCCATATGTATTAATATAAGCTGCCACAACCTACACGCTCACGAAAAACCCTCAAAAAATATCCATGTACCACAGGCACACTAGTAGGGAATGAATGAAAGGGGAGAACAATGCAGCAAAATAAGAAGTTGTTTTTAAAGTTGAATGCCAAAAAAAAAAGTGATAAGAATTAGATTCAAGGAGACACAGGAAGGTTTATTACTTGGGGACTGTTTTGAAGATTCGCAATTTCTCTCATATGCTGAAGGCAACTGCTATGAGAGGCCATCCCTAAATCTGGGATAATCAACCCTTTGTTAGAAGATCAGACTGAAAATAACAAAAGCACTCACAGAGCAGTTTTATTTACTAAAAGGAACGGAGTGCAAATGTATTAAAAATACACACAGAAAGGAGCAAGGGAGATAGCAAATGAATCTGAAACAAACCGCTTTCAAGCCAGGCACAGGAGAGTGACTCCCTGCAAGTGACAACACTGTAAGGAAACAAACGCTGTTTGTTCTCAACTGCCTGCACTTCCGCCTCCTCCCCTTTCATTCAACACTCAGTGCTAGTGATGCTCCCTCCATCTCTATGACATGCTGGTTGCAAATACTTTTATCTCAGTGAGGAAAGCAGGGCGGAGAAAGCACATGATCACACGGGTAAGTTTACGCTTATATTTGCTGACATGAAGGGGAAAAGCCTTCTTCTATCAAATAGGTCCCTTAATTAGAAAAAGCAATTAAAAATTAAGTATAATTGTGTGGAGCATGTGGATCTCTGGTAAATTCGGCAGAGGAGTGTGTGCTTAAGGAGCAACTGTGATAGCTGTGTACATCTGCAATCTTTGCTTTAAAAGCAGTAAATACTGCACAGTCAGAAAAAGAAAATAACTTCCCCTGTTTTGTCCTTTGTACTGGAAGTCTGTTGCCTGAATACTATTGCTGCTGAAGGAATTCAGCTCCAAGTCAACCGAGACAAACCAGAGCCCCTCACCCCCCTCCTATTATTCGGTACACAGTTCCCTTCCCGCTAGCCGGTAGCTCGCAGTTCTGACAATGCAGGGAAAGAGGAAAAGAATGGCAGAGGGAAGCAGAGCACAGCTGTACGTTGCAGAATCTCTCCATATTCATTCACCAAACAAAGCCAGTATTCAAAAAGACAACGAAGATGCAATAGGACCATACCGAATCCATGCCTCTGAGCAGCGAGGGGCTCTCCAACAATGCATTTAAGCAACAGATAGAGATTTACCTTCAAAATGCAGGCCATGTTCTTTCTCTATCCTTCCTACCACAGAGCAGCAGGATTCTACTTTGTGAGCAGCAGTTCCAGTGTCAGGCAAAAGGCTGGTAGAGCTGCAGAACTGCTAGAGCCTACATTCCTGTAGATCCAAATAAGGGTACCACGCATCCAGGATCCGTTAGTCATATTAGTCTTTTTATGCCCCGTTTGTTCCACCCATCAGCTCCTACCACTGGCTGGGAGCCAGCCCGGTACCTCCCCTCTGTCACGTGACCCAATTTGATTCATGGCTCCAGCGTGTATTTTTGTAAGCTCCAGGACGCTCTCGCGCAGTACTATACGTACAATGGCAATCTGTACCTTGCAGATGTTTTGCAACATTTGGGGACCAAGCTGCATGTTTATAATTAATCCCTGTGCAACTCCCTATACGTTCTCAGGAGACAGTTGCTGCCTGTTGGTCAGAAAAGTCCAAACTCTCTCTATTATTTGGGCTCTAAAAATCCTTACGCTGCTTGTTAGTGTGAAATATCGTTTTATGTTCAGCCCCCTTCATTGTACAGCAGGCTTCCCTTTGTCTGAAGGCTGCAACTGCTTCCCAGTGAGAGCTAATCATTGTCAGCAACCAACAAATACCCCACCAGAGGTGCTTGCGTTTTGCTGTGCCTGCCTTTTTGCATAAAGGGCTGGCATGTATCACAGGGAATGTAACATGGGAGCGGTTGGTTTTTGGGTTTTTTTTTTTGTGCAAGTCTGATAAAGGTTCTCTGAACTTTCTTTGAGCTTTCCTATACTGTAGCAGGATTAACTGCAGATTAATACATTCGGCTAATTTGGATGATGTTACATCATCTCATTAAATTCAAATTCTTCTCTTACATATCACACAGGTTTCACTTCATATTTCTTGCTTCTCCTGCAGTCTCTTTCTCCCCTTTTATACTTTCCCAGTACTTCTCATTACTACATCTTGGAACCCTTTGCATTTTCTGTACTTGGCACCTTCCCTGTATTCCTTGTGTGCTACATCGCTTCACTCCTGCTGCTTTAATACACACCAAAGCACTCCCTTTCCCTTAATAAATTCCTTGTAGTGGATGTCTTCATCCTCTCTGCAGTGACTCAGGGTACCTGTTTATGTGGAGCCAATATATTCCAGTTAATGTTCTGATGCTGCTCGCCACAGAGATCCTTACAAATACGTGGAATCCAGAAAGAGTTAGTACTGTGCAGCACATTTGACAACCAACACTGCCTGGCAAGGCTCCCCTATCCAGGTGCAATCCCTCAAGACAGTAAGTAGGTTGAAACTAAAGGAATTATCTGTCCTCGTTTCTATGCAGGGGCAGATCATCCCCAAGAGCAGAACAGAAATGGACTGGGGAGGCTTCCTCCACCTCACATTCCTTGGCTGCCTTCCTGTGCACTTCCAAAGAAGATGCCAATTTGTGTTTGGCCTTTACGCTACCCCTCCAGAGCACCGCAGTTTTACACAGCTCCTGCAAACTCCTCAGCCCCTCTCACCACTGGAAATCCATAAGCTAAAGCTCTTAAGTTCTTGAGCTGAAAACTGTAGTGTTGTTGGGGAGACTAATAAAAAAAACCTTATTGAAGTTTCTAACTATGAGTTGTCTAACATAAGGAAATATCTAAACAATGAACCAGTGGAAGAAGTTGTGAGGGAGGGACCTATGGTCTTTCTTTTACTAGAAGCCACCACTGATCAGTGTTACATCATTCTGGATTGCAGTTTATGCCTCTCTAAGGACTAGTTATTCATAAGGAGTTCTCTAACACAGCTCTTTTAATCAATAAGATACACAAATTGCTCATATTTTTTTCTGATTAAAAAAATATTTGCCTATTTTTCTCTCCAGCAGTCAAGCACCTAGTTTTTCTGGGACTGAAACTATTTCTTCCATCTGTGTAGTGGGCATGGGAGAAGTTTCTGAGACAAATGAAAAATACTCCATCCCCTTTCCACCCACCTTCCCCTTACCAAATCTGTAAAGAAAAAAAGAATGAGACCTGGAGAGAAACTGTCCTGAAAAGGTCAATCATTTCAAGATATCCAAAGCATTGAGAGATTTCTAGTGAATGGTATTCCTCAAGGAAAGGCAGAGATGTGGGTAGGTGTCTTGTTTCAAGCATTTCTCTTACATGCTTTGATTCTAAACACCATATCAGACAAAATAAGGTGACCTTTAACTTTTAGACTTTTTGTAAATGGACATTCATCTTACAGATACTCCATCATTACTTCACTCCAGCGACAGCCATTCTTCCCTCCCTCCCTCCCCACAATCCAACCATCTCATATTCACCTGCCTCCTGGGGTGTTTGTATGACACCTTTCTAAGGGCATAACGAAAGTAATATCTTAGATTGTCCAACAGGCAGCTACAGCCCCTCTAAGTTTTCTTAGTTTAGTAAACTACAGTCAAATATATTTTCTGGAACACTAAAAGTGCTGTGAGTGTCCATGAGTTGCTTACAGTATTCAGAGGGCCCTGCAGCTCCTGTTGGCCGTTCCCAGCCAACGGGGATCCCAGCAGCAGCAGCTCTTGTTTTAGACAGTGCTCTGCTGGTGCTTGTGAGAGCGCCATGTGAAACCGTGTTTGTTCTTTGCAAATACAGAAGCAGCTTGAATTTTTTCTTCCAGAACTTAATTTAGAGAGGAGAAAGTGTAAACCCATGCCTTTCAGACAAATACACACTTTAAGGAGGGATATTAGATTCCACTTTATTTGCTCCTGGGGCAAGAACTGAAGGTGTGACTCCAGCTGAGATCACTGTGAACAACAGCAGAAAGTTCAGCCTTAGGCTGAGCTAATTTCACCTCAGAGAAACTACATGAAGAGATGCATCCACCAAATGATAAAAGCAAACAAACATTGTAAGCACATCTTTTCCATAAGCCTCATGAAGTATTTTACTTGAATTTAAAATGCTCTAGAAATCAGCTTTAGGTCAAACATAGCTCGCTCAAATTTCAGTCGCGCCTGCAACTTTCCATCCAAAATGAACACAGTTGTTGCCTGGTAGGGATGTCAGAGGCAGTATGAAACTGCCTTTCAAGTCTGAATCATTGTGACAGGCGACGCAAAGTCACTACTAGTAGTTCTGAGGACAAAGACCTTGCATATTTGCCATCTAGTTCAAACCCTGCCAATACATGAAAAAATTATACTGGTCCCAATACTGACCCCTGAGGGACACTGCTTGTCACCAATCTCCACCTCAACATGGAACAGCTGACCACCCTCTGGATGTCACCATCCAACCAATTCCTCAACCTCCAAACAGTCCACCCATCAAATCCACCTCTCTCCAGTTTAGAGAGAAGGATGTTGTGGGGAACAGCGTCAAAGTGTTACAGAAGATAGACAACATTCATAGCTCTTCCCTTGTCCTCTGATGCAGCCACTCTACCACAGAAGGCCACTACGCTGGCCAGGCAGGACTTGCCCTTGGTGAAGCCACTCTGGCTGTCTCAAATCACCTCCCTGTCCTCCCTGTGCCTTAGCACAGCTTCTAGGAGGATCTGTTCCACAATCTTGCCAGGCACAGAGGTGAGGCTGACAGGCTGGTATTTCCCAGGGTCCTCCTTTCTACCCTTTTTAAAAATGGGTGCAGTGTTTCCGTTTTTCCAGTCAGCAATGACTTCACCTGGCTGCCATGACTTTTCAAATGCCCTTGAGAGTGGCTGGGCAACTACATCAGCCAGTTCCCTCAGGACTCCGGAATGAGTCATGTGACTGACAAAGCTGTACTTTCACCTATGATAAGAACTTCAAAGACAAAACCCCACAAAGAGGTAGCAGACTTAAACATTAAGTTAATGTGTTAGTCCTATACTCTGTATTTTAAAAGTGCCTGCTTAAAGAAAGTCTGAAAACTATCATCTTCTTGCTAACTGTTGAAATCAGACACTGTCTTCTCTAGTGAAAACATGCCAAAAAGGAAGAAACTATTTTTACACTTGCTGCCACTACAAGATGGCAGTTCTCACCCTTCAGGTGCAACCTGAGTCAGTGGTTGAGTAGCAGATCTGCTCCTCTGTTATCCAGACAACTCATCTTCCCAACCTTTTGTATCAATTTTTCTTTACCTCATGTAAGCAACATAAGCTACTCGGCAGCTCAATGGTGTGACAGAGGTAGAAACTGAGACAGCAGGCTATGATTGGAACAGGAAATCTTATCAAGTTATCCAAAAGTTACACGTAATTTTAATTTAAACCTTTTCATAACCCTGACTTTCCAGGTAAGAAAAAAAGCTAGATCAAACTAGTGTGCTTCATTTCAGGGGTGAACTCCTGCTACACTCTGTTTGGAATCCAGAAGCTGAGGAGAACACGTACAGCCTGAATTCTACCTTTACTTTTCAGAAAATCTGTACATCTTAAAACAAGCACCACATATACACATTAGGGAAGGAGCTCAATCAGAAATATATATTGCCCTACCCAGCTTCCTTCTCAGCACAATTCATCTGTACCTAAGTCAGCTGCAGGGCAACATGCTGCATTTAAAAAAAAAAAAAAAAAAAAAAAAAAAAAAAAAGGTTTAGTTGTGGAATACTTCTGCATGTTTTACTGGCAGGAGACAAGGATTGCTTGGCACCATTAATGCTATTAGAAATTCAGCTCATCACCTCACTATTATTCAGTGTCATGGTAACAATTTAGCATAGCCACACAGCACTTTGGGACCTTGCACGTTCTTGAGTTACACACACACACGGCTGCTTTCTAATGCGCACCTACAAAGACATTCAAATCCACACCTCCCATGTTCTCTTAGTGAGAGAGAACTAAGGTTCTCTTTAGTTCTCTTTCAACTAAACATTCTTAAAAAAACAACATCAATTTTAAAAAGGAAAAAAGAAAGTAAAAAACAAGTTTTAGCCAGACCTAACGGCTTTAGGAAAAAAATTTTCCCTTTATTCTTTAACATGAGGCAAATGTTTGAATAAGGTAAACACTATGCTATTTTATATTTATAGGATATAAATTATATAGTCTTATATCTGTACTATATGGCTTTTATACAAAGCACACAATGTTGTCAATAAATATTTACTATTTAAAAGAAAATAAAAATTCCACAATATTTTTAAATATATGAATATTCAGAGATTAAAACACAGAGGTCTGGAGAAGTTCCTGGAAGCAGAATAAAGCAAGCCCTACAAATAAGTAATCTTTTCAGAATGTTGTCATTTAGTTTTCAGTCTGTCCTGGTTTCAGAGAAATAAAGTTTTCTTTCTGGTGGTTGCTGTGTTTTCAGATATGGTATGAAAGGACTATCAATAATGCATATTATTTTAGTTGTTGCTAAGTGGTGTTCATACTAGGCAAGGACTTTTTTCAGCTTCCCATAGAAGCTGAGAAGGGGCATAGACAGGACAATGGAACAGCCAACAGAATATCCCATACCACAGATGTCATTCTCAGTACATAAATGGGGGCTGGCCAGGGGACAGGAATCTGCTATCTCTGCTAGGGTCAGGCTGGGCAATGGATCATCGGGTGGTGAGAGTGACTTGTGTCTTGTAAATTCTTTTACCATTATTATTATTGTTATTTTCCTTGTCCACAATTGTTCCATTAAACTGTCTTTATCTCAACCCCCAAGATATTTGTTTTTCCTCTTTTCCTCTCCTCTTCTCCCTACCCTTCAGGGTGGGGAGGGGGAGTGAGTGAAAGGCTGCATTGTCCTAGTTGCTGCCTGGGCTTTAAACTACAACACAATCCAAATTCATCTGAGAACTTCAGGTTTCTGCTTTCAGAGTTGCTTATTAAAGAGTAATCATTTTACACTGAACTATAGGTTGTTCTATTTTATATTAATGAAAAATTGTGTGTCATACTTATTTGCAAATTTAACAGAACAAAAGGAATTTAAAAGCTACAGGAAAAAAAAAAAAAATAGGTGCTCAGAGAAGAACACTGTCCATCTTCCCAAGGAGCTTTCCTCTAATTAAAACAGACTAAGCAACTCTGAAGAGTGCTGTGTCCGCTTATGCCGCCAACTGTTTTGCCTGTGTAAAAATAGTAAGATAAACAAATGTATAACTTACTGCAGTCTCCAGGAGAAGAAAACCCACCAATAACATTCTGAAGGGCATTCAAAAGCTAAACGATATGTCATTTAAAAGTAATGTCGTTGACTAGACAATACGATTGGTTGATAGGCATTTCTTGCAGGTTCTTCAGCCCAGGATATATTTGGCTTTTCCATTATTACTTTTTTATATTCTTTACTTCTATTATCAATGCCTTACACTCCCACTATTTTTATAATGCATAATTCTAACATCCCCAAAACATTAACATTATTTCACGCTTAAATACATCCATGTCAATTTGCCCTCTAATGAGATTTTATCTTGGAGAATACAGGTGTTCACATAAAAGGAGCTTAGGTAAAGGAACCAGCAATGACTTCAATCACAGTATTGAAGGCCCTAAATTGGAACAGAAAATTTAAATCCAGCATTTCAATGTAGGAGAATACCTTCTCCTGAACTGCAGAAGCAGGAACTGTCCCCTGCCGTGCTTCCTCCAAAGATCCAGTCAGCTACTGGTTTTAGGAGCTAAGGTCTGTTATTATCCAAACTGCCTGTCTTTTGGAAAAAAAAACAAAGCAAAAAAAAAAATCAAAACAAACAAAAAAACCAACACATCCCTATCCCTTCCTGAGGCTTTATCTAATGTTTCTTTGCACTTGAAAGGAAAAGCTTTAAAAGCACAGCAGTAAAGATAGTTTTGTTTAATGCAGGAGTGAATTAATCTTGTTCTGAGGGGGGAGGAAGGGGGGGGAAGCGTGGGGTTTTTTTGACCACTCTCATGTAACATATCTAGAGGGGCTCAGCCCCAGAGCTGTCAGACTGTGAACCCAGACCTGAGCCACCTTGCTCAACAACATCCTGCTACGCGTACCATCACAAAACTATGAATCCCAAAGCTTTATCTCTGTCTTGAATGAAGAGTTGTCCTCCAGGGAAAATAAGTACGTAAATCAATCCATCTGTATTCTGGGAATGAGATGGGAATTTCAGAATTCTACTTTTGCCAGGGAAGGGGGAAATTGTGAAGAACAGGAACCAATCTCTACTTTGCAGGCTAGAAAATAGGAAAGAAAAGAAAGAGAGCCTGTGGCTCTCACCTTGCCTATCCAGTGTCCCACATATTATCCTTTTAGGCACTGTGTAGACCCAGTCACCGTCAGCATCCTCTGAGGGCTCCTGGAGGTCTTTCCCAGCTCTGGCTGGCAGAAACAGGGCTCTGAGTTCGGACAGCAGCAGACACTGCTCAACAGGCTCTGTTCTGCCATGAATCATGAATAGAAAGCCAGAGGAACATGCAACCAGGGACAACAGATTCTCTGCCCCACACCTTCTTAAGAGACAGAGGGAGCCACATGACAGCCAGGAGAGTCCAGGACAGAGGCTGCACATGGCTGGGGCCCAGAACAATAAAACCTGAAGGCACATTTGGCCTGTGGTCCAGAAGTTTCTATTTCTAATTAAAACCAGCACAACAGCAAGACAAAAGCAGTTGAAGGGTTTTTTCTAACCTTACTCTTAGGTATTAGAGTTCTTTGTAGTTACATGCTTTCAACAGAAAATCAGGCAAGTGTAATCAGAAATGGGTCCTATTCTGCAACAATTTATCACCTGCAGGCTCTAGCAAAGCCAGCAGCACGCACAGGATATAAACTAGTATGAAGAGTAACTCATAGTCTGGTTTCACTGAGCATTATGAATTAGCATTATTTTAGCACGCTATAAATGGATCTGTAACATGATGACAATAATTTTTGGAACAAAAATGTGTTTCACAGATGTTTTCTGGCTTGGATGTATTTTATTCAGTTATGGCCCCAATGTTTAGACATGCAGCAAAAAATGTGATTTATATACCAGAAAACTAAGTAACATTTTCATGTTAACAGAGATGTCATCTGGAGAGATTTACAAAGATGGTCATAAACTCACTAGAGCCCACGTATTCCTGTTTTTAAACCTCATTCAGTACTTGATTTCTGAGTTATGAAACCAATAAAACTATCATACTTAAATCCAACTCTACCCCTTCCATTAAAATTCTCTCAATGAAATTCCCTTCTTGACACATTTAAAGTCTTACCTAAGCCACAGCTTGAGAAACAGAAACAGTAAAAGCTGCTTACAGACCTTGAATCATGAGCTTTACTCCTCTGAATCAACTGATACTCTAGTCCCTATTAAATCCACACTGTTCTTGAAGCCTTTAGAGACAGTAGCCAGCCATCACGCTGTGTCCTAACGTCAACAGGCTTTGCTCCACCAGATCTAAAGAGAAGAAAATATCTACCTTGTTATTAAAGCTACTTTCACCCATGAAAATTGCCAGCAGCAAAACTTTGCTGTACTTTGAAAAGCCCATCTCAAACTAGAAACACACATTATCAAGAAAAAGGCTTTTATATCTTCTGAAACACCTGATAGCTATCATACCAGACTTTTAACAAAATCTATTCCATGCAATGCTTTTAATTAACAATGTTACAAGTTCGTAACTGACAATAATCTTGCTTCTGACAGTTTTCTACACTGCTGTGTAATACCAAACTAGAAGATAAAAAGATGCAATTATACGGGGATTTAAGGTGAGTTAGAGAACTTTTGGATATTGCCTTTATTGTAATAATCAGCAAGCCTGAGTTAAAAGGTTTAGGGTTCCAAACAAAAAAATGAATATACACAAATGCTATTATTGAAAACATGCAATTAAAGTCGTAGAATCAAACACAAGAATAAAGAAATATAGGAATTCAGTTTGTCTGGGCAACTTAAGTTTAGTCTGGGCATACAGATCTCAGAATTTTTACTGACATCATCACACAAGTCTTTCCTCAATGGAAGTTTTGGGTTTGTTTTTTTTTTTTGGTGGTGTTTCTGCCCCCACCCCCACCCGCCCCATTTTTCCTCCCTTTTCCAGCTCAAAAGATGGAACTTGCAAAAGATGAGAGTGAATCAGCATTACTTGAATATGCTGTTTCCTACAGGATCACTGCTTCACTTACTGGAAAAAATTTAAAATTATACAGTGAATGAGAAATGGTTTTAAGGAAAAACTGCAGTAGTCTGATGATTTAATCATTGAAAGCAGCTGTGAAGAGGTGGATTCTGTACTTGTCTCTAAGAGAAACCCTCTGATGCTCTCTGAATTAATAGCTAGGCACTAGTATTAGTTTGTCATTTACTGAACTCGCAATTTGAAACTGTAAGGGCTTATTCACTGATGCACTGGGTACTTGCAGCTGTGGTTGAGGGTAATAGGGGTTATATTTTGAGTATATTAATTGATAGATAGTGCCAAATACTCTTAAAATAAAAGGAAATCTTAGGCATCCCATATTGGACAGCAACATAAATGGACACTTTAACCATTTTTTTTTCTGTGACTCTCTTTCTTATAAAACAGTAGTAATTTTTAATGTGGATATATCATATTACAGTGAATGGCATAAGAGTGTCCATCAGGAAATTAGGCATCCTGTCTTCAGGAAATGCTTTCACTGGCATGAATTAACGTGTGGCATAGGGCCACACTTGGGCAAGGAGGAACAAACAGAATATTAAACAGCTGCTCCCCACCTGCATCTGGCCAACCTGTACACATAAACAAGTCAGGAGCATTATAACAAAACCCATGTTGTTGATCATGTTATTTAAAACTATATATAATGTTTAGGAGATAATTTGACGAAATTAAGACTGCAGAGGTAATCAGCTTGGCATGCCTAGGTTTGTTATTTAATACAATTTTTATTTTAGTATCCCAGAAATCAGAGGCATGGATTCCACCTCCTGCCATTACAGTGCTACTCTGGGTTGCCAGTAAAGTTTTCTAACTTCCAAGACACCACTCCTCAGAAACCAACAACTCACACAAAAGCAGTCACTTCTTGACCTAGAGTACAAGACGCAACCTCTCCCTGATATGTGGTAGCAGCAAAGAAAGGCAAGATCCTGTCCTGCGACAAACACCATTCTAGTGAATGCTGACTGCCGAATCTACCATCTCTGCCATTTAATAGGATACAACTTAATTAATCTCTATCAATGTATATTTTCTGAGTTAGAAGCTACAAAAAGAATGTATGTCATTGTTATGCTAACTTTGAGAAAAAAAACCCAAACAACCCAAACCTGAACCCCCCCCATTACTTTAAGAGTCACAATAAGTTAAGAAACAAGAAGTCTCAGAGTAAGTCCATATAATGGTTCATATAAAGTCCATACGGTGGTCCCCAGTTAATTACAAAAGTGGTGTGTTTGTTAATCTTAATGATTTACGAATTCTGGCGATTCTGATGTTTCATTACAAGTCAGTAGAGTTCCTCAGGGGCTGGTATCAAGTCCAGTGCTGTTTAACATCTTTATCAGTGACATGGACAATGGGATCAAGCGCATCCTCAGCAAGTTTGCCAAAAATAGCAGTCTGCGAGTCACAGTTGACATGCTGGAGGGAAGGATGCCATCCAGAGGGACCTGGACAGGCTTAAGAAGTGGGCCTGTGTGAACCTCATAAGTTCAACAAGGCCACGTGCAAGGTCCTGCAGTTGGGTCAGGGCAATCCCAAGCACAAATACAGGCTGGGTGGAAAATGGATTGAGAGGAGCCCTGAAGAGAAGGACTTGGGGGTGTTGGCGGATGAGAAGCTCAACATGACCCAGTAATGTGCACTTGCAGCCCAGAAGGCCATCCGTATCCAGGGCTACATCAAAAGAAGCGTGGCCAGCAGGTCAAGAGAGGTGATTCTGCCCCTCTGCTCCGCTCTCATGAGACACCACCTGCAGTACTGTGTCCAGCTCTGGGGCCCTCAACATTAGAAGGAAATAGACCTGTTGGAGCAAGTCCAGAGGACGCCCACAAAGACGATCAGAGGGATGGAGCACCTCTTCTATGAAGACAGGCTGAGAGAGTTGTTCAGCCTGGAGAAGAAAAGGCTCTGGGGAGACCTTTTAGTGCCTTCCAGTACTTAAAGGAGAGGTGGGGAGGGACTCTTTATCAGTGAGTGTAGCGATATGACAAGGGGGGACAGTTTTAAACTGAAAGAGGGTAGATTTAGATTAGATATTAGGAAGAAATGGTTTATTGCCAGGGTGGCAAGACACTGGAACAGATTGCCCAGGGAAGTGGATGAGCTGTTCAAGGCCAGGCTGAATGGGGCTTTGAGCAACCTGGTCTAGTGGGAGGCATCCCTGCCCATGGCAGGGGATTGGAAAAGACGACCTTTAAGGTCCCTTCCAACCCAAACCATTCTATGATTTTAGAGTTTTCAGAAAGGCAATAAATCCTCTGTTAACTGTTTCCCCAGACTGAAAGTGGAAGATGCATACATCCATTACAGTGGTAAAAACACAAAGATTTGGTGCTCTGACTATTTTTAAAAAGCCAATTTTTTTAGCAATTTAATCCTGCCATATATCAGTCTAAGCCAGTGAGGGACTTAGACTCAGTGGCCTTTAGTGTAAAACACCAGGTTTTGCAAACATAATTTAATTTGCAAAGTTTTCACTCTAAGTTGTATATCTCCAGGAGAAATTTGCCATGTCTTCAATCACACAATCATTTACAAACCTTCATAACTATCATTCATCCCTCACAACAATTTAAGGGTCTCTGTGAAAATATTCTGAGCAGTTCCAGTACATATTTATTAATATTGCCCTATAGTCACAGCCTGCGTCCCAGTAGCAAAGCTATCAGAACTTGGATGCAAAAACATTTCAGAACATTTATGTTAAATGTGTTCATAATGCAGATTTTTAACAGTAATATGTAAGACAAGTAGAGAGCTTTCCTGCCCCTATATTTTCAAGATGACTATCAGCATATCATTTTTCTATGTCTATTCTTATTATTTAAAGCGCAGCCACTAGTGTTTGCAAGTCACACAACACGCTAATTCTCTTGCAACAAAAGCACAAGTAATGGTGTATGTGAACAGCAAGAAAGGAATAAACTAAGTATAGAGACATATTTTAAATAGAAAACATTTTGGAAATAATTTTACTCATCCTCAGGTGGGTAACGCTCTGCATTTAATTTCCCCGCAGAGATTTATTACTAGAATTACTGTTAATCTCAATAAAACTACAGTATTTCTGTTAATCCACCAGAAACTATCAAAGCTAAAAATAGCCTGTGATTTATCATGCACGCAATGATACAGTTTTATAACATTTTTATTATTTTCAAAGCCTTCTAGGATTTTCCTTATCAAGATGTGACAGAAGTCTTCCCATAGCTCAGTTGTCTCTTTAAAATGCTGCAGTACATGATAAAGAAAATGCTTTATAGTTGGAGATAAACTTACTGTGTCTGGCTTTCCATTTAAATAAAATTTACAACAGCATTTGGAGAAACTGCAGTACCAGATTTCACTGACTCTGGAAAAAAATACACACTAGGAGGTAACATTGACTTTATGCCCATTTAGACATTTTGTACAGCAGTCATGGAAGCAAGAAGTTGTAAGGATTTTAAGCACTGGTTCAATTTCAATTCTGGAGCCCACATGCAAGCAGGATGGCTGCTCACACCTGAAAGTTTCAGAGTACATGGATAGCCTAGATTTTTGTACATGAGACTAAATGTAACACCTGTCTGCAAACACAGAGTTCCTCTACTTTATTCATCTGAAATAAAGTTATTTTTTGCAGTTAAAGGCTCCTAAACTAGAGGTGCATAGTTTTAGAGTTCGTGGTAGCAGGAGATTTAATTATGTTGGACTAATCGTATCTTTTAATTCCCTTAATTATCATCCCAGAAGCGGGTGCCAAAGGAAAAATGACCAAATCCACTGGGCTTTGACCAGGGCCGTATTTATGTCCTTCTTGACATAAGTAACAATCCTTAGAGAGTTTTCCTTAGAAGGAAGATATAAACCTGACTGTTAGGTGAGGTCATGAGCAACTGAGGGGCAACTGGTTCAGAAGTGTCAGGAAGGACAGCTTCTTAAGTCATAGCTCTGTCAGATCCTTTGCACTCTTGAACAATTTGCTTTGCAAGTTAACATCTATCTACCTTCTCCTGATAAGAATAAAGAGAACTGCACATTGCTGCAGTCCTGTAAAAATCTTAGTCTAATGTAATCGCAATAGTAAAGAGTTCTTTTGGAAAAATCGGGAAGGATGTCAGGCTTTGCAGTCACACTTCCCTTCCGTAAACCACACAGTTGCTGTTGTTGCTATAGTCTAAGGGCTGTAACATTAATAAGGTTTCAGTCAGGACTAAAGGGTCTTGGGATAACATGGAGTGAGGGTGGGAAATACAGAAAAACATAGGTCAGACAGGAACTTACCCCTATTGCAACTTTAAGAGCGCTTCCTTCCTTCTCTCTCCTGGTTGCTATTTTTAAATCCCACAAAAGGAAGCATCAGCAATTCCTCCAAGGGACAGAAGCTCTGTATTAGAAAGGTAAAGGCACAAGACCACCGACTGGCATAGTTAAATAGACTAGCATCAGGGCTGGGTAAAGAGCTGACAAATTTGTGTTTAATTCTGTTTTCATAAAGAGAAGTGGAAACTGTTTTTCTAAAATGGAATTCTCTTCCTCTAACATAGCCTCCCAAACATAAGCACTAAGCAAGAGAGAGCAAATCTGTGAATTTTCAAAGCAGTATCTTAAACCGGCTTGAGATTTTTAGTGACATTTACATTTGTACAGCGAGCCCAGTTTATCTCAGTTTCAGAAGGTGGCCATTATTGGCATTGCTTGAAGCTTTTCTTATGCACAGTCAAAACACACACTGTTACACAAAATAAGTTCACTGGAAGGGCAGGAGAATTTAGCTTTGAATACATTTCAGACAGTATCTCTGCTTGGCTTTGAACAAGGCTTTTGGAGATTTTTCATGCTATTCTGTCTCTCCTTAAGAATACCTGCAGGGAGAGATGTGGGATTCTCCCCCCCGACCCCCAGCTCCTGCTCTCCTTTGTCCACACTTCCTCTCTCCAAACCAGCTCAAAGCAAGGATGCGTGACCACAGCCAAGCTAGAACAGCATCAGAGATTGCCCATGCAGTATCTTATTAATGTACTCAGGTAAATAAGCGCTGGAAAATAGTAATTTTGATACAGCAAGGGGAGATGGCTTGTCAGAGGAAATTATTTCAACTGGAAAACAAGTAACAATCTCCAAAAGCCAATATTTCTGCTTTACTTTTTGCATTCTACAGTTCACAAAAATAGTGAAGAAACTGTCAAGAGCCAAACCAAAACTAGATCAGGACTCTGCAAGTCTGAGAGGAAGAACCTGAGAGAGAGAAGACTGAAAGACAAGGTTGTTAACACCCCGATATCACCATGACACAGATGAAATTTAAAGCTTTAAAGCTTTCCTATATTCCTTTATTTTCCATTTCCAGGAGGCATTTTCTTGAGTGTTTAAGACACATTTGCAGTTTGCTTCTAAAACCATGCAAGAATTTTCAGTAATGTGTGAGAATCACTGGAAAATATTCTTGAACAAAACATGAATCTGTTTACAGGAACAGTCTAAATTCATCTATTCCAAGATTAGTCAGAAAGTTTCCTAATTGTGACTGAAATGCAAGTAAACACTATCATGTTTAATTCCACTGAGAAAGAAGACACTGAGAACTGCTCAGGAAGTTGCTAAACATGCTATAAAACGATGTGACTACTCACAGAAGTCAGGATCTGCTCTCAAACAGGAACACAGGACGTTAAATTTAGCGGCTGATTATACTGCATGGGATGAAATCACAAAAAAAGATCTCTTAGAGCTCAGGTTTATATTGGCTCTTTCAATTCTTGTTTCAGGCTGCAGTGTCAGTATTGGAACATTTGATTCTAAAAGCACAGACAAATTATCTACACATTGGAAAAAAAAAGCCCCACCAGGTGGTTATGTCACCCTCCTTTCACAGTAAGCATGTGCATTTTTAGTGAGGTGACAAATTAATCACTGCTAAAGCAGAATTCTCTCATAAGTTATTGAACCGTCTTCTATGCCAAACCTGTGCTGTTGCCTGTTACTTGTGACTATTCAAGGCATGGCTGAAGATGCTCGGGGTGCAAGCTAGTTACCTGCACAGCACCATGAAGCAATTCAAGCAGTGGTGGTGGTAACTACTTGAGTTGAGACACCAGAGTATACTTTGTGTAAAGGCCAGTAGTTTTACTAAGTATATAGTTGGTAGGGTTGGTTACTACAAAAAGCTCTTAATTATATTATCATCAGGAGAGCCACTTGTCTTCAGCGGCAAATACCCCCATTAAAAGATTATTCTGCTTTAGCCTCAGTGTACTCTAGTTCCCACGCAATATTCTTTTTCGTATTTTCCTCAATTCCCAGACATAACAGGACCATTGTTTCCTGTTTCTTGCACATACTGCTACCAATAATTAATTATAAATAGACACATTACTTTTTAAAGAAAGATGGGGTATAGCAGACACCTTCCCAATGGGAGACATCTCAATACACTTCTAGGCCAGGGAGACATACCAACCTCAGATAATGCCATCAGTAAGAGCAGCACCAGCTACTGCCCGCCCAGCTGTTTGGGTGGCACATTCATGCTGTGCCGTGCTGCTTGGTAACCTCAGCGGCCAAACACAGAACTCTGCTGCTGGGCAGCGCTGGGGGAGGAACAACAGCGCAAGGAGGTGCAAACTCTCCTCTGTTTTCAAAAAGCACCACAAGGGAACTGTTCCCGCATGCATAGAAAATCAGAAACTGAGAATTTTTTTTTTAATTAAGAACAACAGGTATGGATTAGAGTCCTGTTCCAGGCCTGTGGACACAAAAGATGTGCTGGAAAGCCCTTGGAGGTTAATATAAAGAACAAAGAACTGCAGAAAGGAAAGATACAAGAAAGAGCAGTTGTTCCATGTACCACATTTGGTACATTTAAACAGGAGAGCAGGAAGATCTATGTTAAAAAAAAGTTAGAATAAGAAAAATCAGTTTTCTATCCAGAAGTTGTATTTACTGTATATAGCTCTCTTCAGCCACAGAGACAGTAGAGTGGCAAGCTGCATGAAACTGTCTTCCCATACATACAAGATGAACCAACTTCATTACAGGTTTATACAGGGACAATCAGACTGTGGCTCTGTTACAGCTTGAATTAATTTAAACTCTTTCCTCTTCGGGATTAATTTTCAGCAAGATAACTCCAGGAGCTGGCACCTGGTTGCATGAGTGCTACTGCTAGTGAAGGAAAAAGTGGGTGTGTGCACGCACAAGGAAGGCAGAAACACAGGAAAAAGGCTACAGGCACAGGACAGTGACTGTTTAGAGTTGCTTAAAGTGACAGGAATCCTTAGAATGACCACAAAAGTTTTTAACCAAGAAATAAGCAAAGCTCACATCCCAAGTAAAGATCATAAATGGAGCAGAGAATTAGTTTACCAAATATGACAAACCATAGCAAGAACACAAATGAAGAGGAAAAAAAAATGGATAGCAAATACAACGTAGAATAGGAAGAAAACCAAAATGCAGGGTAGCACTTGGACTTATGGCGAGAACTGTGATAATGGAAAGTGTTCTGAGTAAAGGGTCATCTGAGCTACAGGTGATAAGGGGAGAAAGAGTGCCATATAAAGGAGTCGCACAATAATTCAATAGATGACATTCTGCATGTAAGGCAAGAGCACACAGTGCAAGCCAGCAAAATATATTAAATGCTCAGATTAGGACCAAGACATGACCTTAGCAGACAGATAGAAAATTGGATGTAAAATAGACATGAAAGCATCAGGGAATGTGATATAATAACTACAAAGGCTTTCCCAGCGTCATGCAAGAGAAGGAAGCAAAGTCATCCAGCCAAGATAAATGCTGGCACGATTGTTAAACCACTGGGACAGTGTAAGTTACAAAGAAAAAAAAAAGTACACTAGCCTAGATGTCAGTTATTCTCAGCTCTAGTACACCATTATCAGCCAACACTTATGTCTCCTTGTTCACCTTCAAAAATAAGCAGAACACATTTTACTATTAAGCTTATAGTAGGGATATAGGGATCACAGCAACATGACCAAGACGGTGATCTACCTCATGAGACTCAGCATCACGCAAAATAAAATTTTGGTGTACGGATTTAAGAGAACAAGAAAGAAATGGTAACACAATCACAGTTAAAATCCCACCTGTCATCCGGAAAGAGCCAGGACAATAATTACAAAATAAAAATGAAGTGGCATTATAATAGGCTTTTGGTCTGCTATGAAATATTTGAAGCACAGGGCAGGGACTCCTGACCAGAAGCTGACCAGGCTGCTATGGCTATGTTGTGCAACACAGTACGTGGCAGATATACTAAACAAAGCTCTGAAAGTTTTGACATGTGCATTTACCCAACATCGCAAACAGTGTTGTTCTGCAAACAGTAAGAGAACTGTGGGAGAAAAGATGCTATAAGCCTTTTATTTTTTCAAATGAAAAATGACTTGAAATTTTAAATGGAGAATCACATAACAGAAATATTACTACGTGCACGTCATGACAAGCAAGAAGGGTTTCTTTCTTCACCTTGGATTGGCAAATTTCACATCAGATATTCCTATATGAACATTGCAACCCAGGTGTAGAGCAGGGCCCGAAAGAGTTGAGCTTATTAAATGATCTACAACAAAGTTACCCACCAGTGCGGGTACATAAGTATGTATCTCTGTGGGTGTAAGTATATAAAATCCTCATATTATTAGCTGCTTTTCTGTGGCTGCGAACATGTTTCAAATTTCCTCACATTTCCTTTCAAAATTATTTTACAGTATTTTTCTCGCTGACTTTAATGGCTTAGTTATCTAATGAAGTAAGAACATAAATAGTGAACATTTAGATTTTTTTGTGTTGGGAAGTACGAGAAAAGAAACTCCCTGAAAATATAATAAGCAGAATTTGTGGTCAACCAGCACTCTACCAATAATGGAGCACAAGACCAATACTAGTCTGGCATTAATGACCTCTCAGGCAGATTGTTTGTGATGGGGTTATGCTGCGCTTTTAGAGAGAGTGCTCTAACCTAAATTCCTGTAGCCATGGCCTTCCTCTTCTGTGTTCAAAGGCAAACCACTGTCATGGAAAAGAAGTAGTACATTTCGGTCAAGATTTCAGCAAAGGGCAATGAAACATAAAATAACATCGGAGAATAAGCTTGTTAGCATCAAGCCCTCCAAATCCCAAAGAAGACTTTTGCTTGGAAGCATGCATGCAGTGGTATTCAGAGAACGTACACTTTTAAAGTGACAAATTCAAGGGGCACCCAAGCACACACACTGACCTCCCTTCCCCTTCATGGTATTTGGTTGGGTACAACAGCTCACTGCAGTTCTTGAATACAATTCAGAACTACAACAGTGCAGTTCCTACCTTGTACTTAACAGAGACGCTCTGGGTGAGAAGATTGAATTACTTTTCCAACTCAAAGCTTTCTAACTTGCCCTTTGTAACCTTGCTGCTCTCCTTTCCTTTCTACTAGTCTTAAGTGCAGCATTCTGATAGCACAGATGCTAAATCAGCCTGATTTATCCAAACAAGTTATGCATTTTCAAATAGTTCAAAAGAAAATCTAGAAAACGATAATAATTAAATCGGACATTGCACTTGTATTCCTATATTACCTGTGGCCCAACCAATTTATTTTTTATTAAAAAAAATTATAGGCATTCAATGGTGTGGACTGAGTTATGTTATATAGCTAGAAGATCATAAAGCAAAACACACCGAGGTAAGCAGGATCACCTAGGCCTGTCTTGTCTTACTTTGAAATCAGTCTCAAGAGGAGAAGGAATAAAAGAAAAATAGATATCAGACACGCCAGAGCAAATGCCAGTAGCACATCAAACATGGACCAAGAGGTAGTCCATGTTATTAACTATTTCCCGTTGGAATGAAATAATGGAATGGGCTTGTCTATCTGAATTTCCCACTTCTGTTCTTACAGCTGGAAACAGATGATGTTGTCCACTATGGTATTCAGAGTTATTAGGAGATAAACCACAGAAAAAAAGGATATGCTTAAAATAAAAAGATAAGCCTTCAATGGTTAGTCATGCTTCAAATTGAATCCTTCATTTTCTGAAGGATGACTGCCTTTTCCGCAGAGTTGGGGGGGATAAAAAACATGGCAATACTATTGCCTGTGAATAGCCAAACACAGTGCAAGATAAGCAGGAAAGAGGTACCAACCCTTTGTAATGCTCTAGCCTGGCTCCGCATACTAGGAGACATTCATATTGTCTCCATATGTTTTCCAATTCATTTTTCAAAATTCTCTTAAGTTGATCTATTGTGTCATTTGGATTTTATACCTACCATCACCCACAGTCCTGAGATGGCAGCAGGTCATAACGTACCTACAGGTAATCCCTTGGAGAAGGGTGAATTACTTCACTGGAATTGTTGTTCTTTGGAAGTAATTAACTTTTTGTCATCTTCCCTGGGAATGCTTTTTGAGAAGAATACTGTCTCTTTGTTTCCCCCATTGCTGTCCCTCACACACCCTGCTGAGTGAAATTTGAAGTCAGTTGAAGATTCCTGCTCTCTTCAGAAACAGATCAGAAATAAACTGTTGATGATGAACATTTTCAAATTTGCCATGTGTGTCTTCCCATTGCTTGCCAGAGACCCTCCATGTGATTCCTCTCTGAATCTATGAGTTCCCATCCAGCACAAGTGACCCTTACAAGCTGATGAAAGCAAAACAAACACAAACAAGCCTTTGAGCCATGCTGGACTCCATTTACAGCATACTGCCTGTAGGAAAGGCATAAATAGTCATGTACGCTTATATAACTAATTGAATTACTTCCAGAATCCCTTTCCCCCAGCTTAACACTCAGACTCATAGGGAAAGGTTTAACATAATTTATTTCTATATATGCTCCTCAGTAATCAAGTGACCCTTGCCTGAAAGCAAAGCCTCAGACTGAATACTAGCACTTTCTCTTCTCCTACTACTGAATTTCTTAGTCATATTTCATATCCATTACATGTTTTCTTGCTGTTTTGAGAGGATGAGATGCCTTGAATTGACTGATGTGAGTCTCCAGAATGAAGGTGGAAGGGGGCAGTGATTATTGGAGGAATCAATGTGCTTCCATTGTACTTCCTAAATGAGTCCACTCCTCCTAGCTAAAATAATGCCTTTTGCTTGCTACGAAACTTCTTAAACCATGTCTTTGAAGATCTCATACAAACACTTTCTGTAGTTACAGAACATCTCTCCGCCACTCCAAATCCAGCACCCCTCTGCCAAGAACAGTTACTTACAACTTTTCATGTAAAAGAATCCATTTCATTAAAAACATGGGAAGGAGAAGTATTGCCGCCTACTTCTTACATAATTACCAGCTACAGAACATCTGCTAGGGAATAGGAGACCTTTATTCAATCCTTCAAAAAGGACATAAAAACAACCCTTGCTTTAAGGTATTCCTCGGTGGAGGCATCCTCCATCTCACATGCTGAATGAACTTGGCCACTGTGGGCCAAGGCTATCAGTGGAGACCAATGAAGGTAGCCACGTGTTGGAGAGAAGCCCCTGCTCATGTTGGCTGGGGCCACAGGTAACATAGGAATACAAATGCTCATTTTCACTACATTGTCATCAGTTACGTGAACTGCCTAGTGTACAGCCCAACCAGGTCCCTCTGCATGGATTGCCAGCTACTCTGTGTACCCTCAAGGTCCCCATGGCTCTGTATCAGCACTTTCAGCTAAACCTCTGGAGTTGAAGGCTGATCATCTCTGTAGCCTATACAAACTGTTACCAACTTGATTTGACTTTTACCTTAATGCCTTCTTTTTAAACTTATGGCCATCCATCACTACAGCAATTTATAGAGTACTTCACACCCAGGATTACAAACAGTTGCATTGCATTCCATATGGGTGTACACCTGTAACATTCTCCTTTATACTAAAGTCTCTCAGTTTCAAATCAAACCAAGGCTGGCTCCTGGCTGTCACTATTCATCAGTTCACTTTCCCCTGTACAGCCTAGGAGATAAGATGATTTATTGTGAAATCCTTTCTCAGTCCTGCCATTAAACGTCTGTGCTATTACATACATTTAACTCTCAACATACCAGTCTCGATGCATTTTTTTTTTGACATGTACCAGAACAAAAATATTTGTACAAGTGAGTCTACAAACTGATGTGCCTGCATACAGGGCTAAGTAATTACCTAAACATACCAATGTAAATACAAATAGCTAACATTCGCCTGCAGAAATTTAGTGGTACGGTGTTGTCTACTGGTCCTCAGACAACACAATGTTTCCAAAGTAACAATGGCTTGAATCAGAATAGGCAAATGAACAGAAGAAATCAAAATTCACCTCCTCTTTGTATTAAAATGGTTAGGTGTTTCTACAGACTTTTTTTGAATTATCAAGCGAGTTTGAAGCTTACCTGCTTTACTCTGAAAAGCTAAACTAGGATGTGTGTAAAAGTCACCCACACGCATCATTGAAGCTTGGACAGTGTTCTACTCCTCCTGCAAGTGCTTCCAATAGGAGCTTTTATTGTTGCCTCCAGCTGGCAAAGCAATGCATGTTGCATACAAAGTCACTTAACATTTGGGAAGCACTCACATACTAAGGTAATCAATGGCAGGCAAGACCCTGGAAAACAAACAATTGCACTGTTGCCCATCAACCACAATGGTACTCTCCTGTCATTGCTCCAGGCCATGGAGCAGCCTGTTTCAACCAGCTCCTGAACTAGTTTCTTGGCAGTACATAAAATGGACTTCTAACGCTGACCACCTTTTCCAGATACCCCCTGCCAAAGCCTCATAAAGGGTGTGAATACCTGCCAGATGCAGAGCACAGCAAGTTAGATCACCAATGTTAACTCAACTTCAAACTGAAACCCTGCAGTGAAAATACAGGGGAGTCTGAATCCCCAACGGGTAGGGAAAATATCCATTATATCATAGACAGCAAAAATTAGCTTACCAAGTACAAAATATTTACATGCTCTATATAGTTGTTCTTATTTTGATACATGGCTTTGCTAGCCAGTATAATGCTTTCTCCCCAGTGCTAGCCATTCCTGGATGTTTACATGCAGCAACACTCACCTCAGTTACAAGTTCTCTCACACGATGCATCTGTTTCTCCAGCTAATCAGCAAAAAGAGTGCTTAAGTTATGCCTAGGCCTGCACTGAATCAAAAATTTAAATTTTCACTCCATTTTATGATTTAAGGAGTCCTCCAGAATAGAAAACACATCTTGTTATTGACAGCTTCTGTACTATGACATCACATTTTTGGCAAGGCACGGGCATTCTGTGTTTCACAGTGCAGATAACTATATTTTATCAAAATACATTTGTAAAAGTCTCTTGGGAAAGGTAAAGGAAAAGGAGACAGAAATCCTAACCACCTATTCATTGGCCTTTCATTCTCTTTAGAAGTGCTCGTCCCTTTGAAAACATATTTTTCCCTTTCTTTTAGAACACCCTTACAGCATCCTACTCAGAATGCGTTTCAAGAATTATTCTGTCAGATGAAGCATAGTAAAATACTGTTACGCAAAACAAAGCTTCTTGCGCAAATAGAAAATAGATTTTCTTCCCATCTTTATGTTGAAATAGTAAATCGCAAAATCAAACTGATTTAAGCTATCACTTAGGTTGCTTGAAAGTGTGCCAGCACATCAGAGGCATACTGTCTTCCTGAGAATACACAGTAGCAGATGATACGCATTAAGACTAGGGCTATGCAAATAATTGATTTTGCAGTTTGCTTGGGGAACACAAAAACTCATTTCAGATTAGTCTGAAATAGTCTCTGTTCTTAGGGGAGAAAACAGGCAAACAGAAAAGAAACCCCACTCAGGTCAGAAGAAGGCATTTCATACTTAAAGGTTTTAACCTTCTGAAATGTGTCTGCATGAGAAGCTATCAGAGGAAACATTTTGAATGTTTATTGCACGTTCTGCAAAAGAGTAATCAATACTATTTTTCAGGCAGACTTTGATGGTCACTGTTTAAAGAGGAAAAACTAGAAACACATCTATCCTTATTCACACGTACTATTAAGTTTCCATTGTAATTATTTATTAAAGAAAGGAAATTCACAGGATGGGTTTTGTGCCTGCTGCTTAGAATACAACACCAAAATCTATACACTTGTATTCCCCCTTGAAGAACACTGGAATTAAGTTGTGATGCTTTTCTGGAGTCTTAACAATTAGGGGAATGCTTTAACCCGTTCATATCTATGCTATAGAATGCTACAGATATTTCTTTCAGATATATATTTCTTTCAGATGAAAAATTATAACCTTTCCATCTAAGGTCTGCCCATCTGTATTTCCTTGTCCTCTGGGACGTAGCGCACATAGTAAAAGGTTTTCTTGTTTGTTCCCTTTCTTTCGTGCATATGCAACAAAATTTAAAACAATAAAAAATACTATGAAGTATCAATTATTCCTAGCATCAGTAGTGACGCAAGATATAGTCCCAGGCCAAATGATGGGCTTTAACTGCCGGTCCCATCACAATCCCTTAACATATTAAGTCTACAAATACATATCAAGCCCTAAAGGTTTTTAGGTATCCATAAAACAAACAGAGGCATATTATTTTCTACAGAGTCATTAAGAATTTTTCTCTACTGTTAATACTTTGAAAGAGTTTTCCATGGCTTTCATTTTACCTTTAAATAACAAACTCAGTGTTATCTAACATGCTGTCTCTGAAAATTCAATGAGCAGCACTTTCTTCACAGCCCACATTTAAATCTTCGCACTCAAATAGTATTCTACACCTTCAAAGAAAGCCCTGTACAAATATTTAAACTAATTCTCATAACACTTCAAGGTCCACATTAGTTCAATAATTTAAAGCAAAGAGAAAGGATTTCTATTGAGTATGAAGAAAAATAATCATTCCAAAAAAGGAAACAAATACACCATACATTTACTACCCTGAACATACAGATACCACAAGCATTAAGCCTGCTTTAAAAACAGCAAATCCCACAGAAGTAAAGATATTGATACTTCTGATATTAAAAAGCCAGCACTACACACACAATATTTTGAGAACAGAAACACTACTAGTAACATCTCACCAATACAGCTTCATTTGCGAACTAACCTTAATGAGCACATTGTACTCCTTCCACGCTTCCCCAACGTCAGACAAACTCTCAACTTATTCTCCTTAGTGTAAACCCTGAGTGAAAAGCTGTTCATTTAGGAAGCAGCTCTCTCACCTGGGTGAAAGCTGTTTTGGCCGTGGAGGTCAACTTGCTTGTTAAGCATTTAGTAGTAAAGAAACCACCCCGCCCTTTCCTGAGTAATCACAAGACAGCTGTGACTAGTTTGGCCAGAGCTTCTGTTCCGCAGCTATTTTGCCAAAGCCAGTGTCCTACCTGTTCACTTCTTTAGCATCTGTGGGAGGTTTACAAATTCTACAACAGCTGTACACATTTAAGAATTTTAAGGACCAGGTTTTTAGGCATATAACTCATTTATGACAACCAGAGTCAGACATCTAACTATCTCTGTGGCTCTAGGCCTTGATTCTATGCAATCTATCGTCTACCAATTCCAGTGAGAGTTGGTCTGAGATGTCAGAGGAGCTTCAACCACGTCGGAGGAAAATGTCCTCTATAAATGAGTCATTTAGGACAGATTAAACAAGCTACCCAGTTCCTGCCACACAGGGTCAGGCGCTAGTCAGGGCTGGCACACCTGGGGCTGCATTTGTAAAGCTGAATGCTGCTTTTAACCACAAAGCCACCCACGGAAAATCACTGTGGAGTCACCCATACACCAAAGTGGCCCCTAACTTACCTTATTTTCATCCATTCAATAGCCAAAATATAAGTGGCAAAATTAACATAAAGACTTTTTTTGCCTTCTCTGCCTGTTGTACCTGCTACGTAAGAGAATCTCTCCCAACTTCTTTCATACAAGCTGTCTCCCAGATCTGCAGGGCTGAAAACTTGACTGCAAAAGGGAAAGATGTGGGAGGCAAAAGACATAGAGATGTTTTTCCTGGGGAAGCTTAATTAATTGTTTTTATAGCACCTTAATGATATCAATTGCTCTGGAAGCGCCAAGTTTTTTTTATCGCTACCACCACAAACAGTCATGGAGGGCAAGAAACAGTCTGACCACTGTACTTGATGCATTGATTTTAGATTGTGACTTGAGTGTTCTGTAGCTTTTTCTTTCAATGGAAACCTCTTCTGTTGCAGATAAAGGATGTTTTGGGGAATAAAAGAGGGAATAAACAGCGCATTATTTTTTTTTCTAATATATTTCTGTGGTGTAGGAACCTCAACCCACCTCTTATGTATTCACTTGTGTCCATGCTGGTTTTATTCCATTCTGAAATTACCTTGGTTCGGTTAGAAGGCACTGCTGTCAGTTGAAATAGATAAATACAAAGGATAAGACAGCAATTAAAGGTTGTTTTTTTCCCAGCTTCTACACGCACAGTTTGACCTTACTGGCAGTCACAGCTAGAGGACTATAGTGCCATCTCTCTCTCTGAGCAATGTTTGCAATGCATTTAACCTGCCTTCATCTCAATACAAAGCTGTGAGGATGAATTATGTTAGTGTATACTAAGCAGGCAATCATTACAGCAATTGTGCATCACAACATCTCTTTTATATAGGTACAGACAGTTTGCCTGACTGCTGTTTCTCTGTGGTCTTCCAGTTTCCGTAACACCTTATTGAAAGAATATAAAATACCATTATTTTCCATCCTCTATGCTATGTGATTGAAATACTGCAGTTATGTAGCATGCCAAAACAAATAACTCCTGCAGAAAAAATGGTGCTGGATTACAAGGGAATATAGATGAGACAGGCAGACAAACATGCTAGCTGGCATACCTCAAGAGACACCTTTGCTCACAAGAATCTTAGGAAGGCTCGTAATGCACTGCTATATTCCTGCCTTTTATATTCTTAATTATCAACTTAATGATTACCTGAAAGCACAGATGAGGGAGAATTTTTGCCATACCAATTCTACCATTGGGTGTACAGGTTGCTCCAAAGGAAATAATCTGCTGGACAGCTGGCTTGGTGCTGTATTAAAAAGATCTATTCAGAGATCAGCAAGCTGTCTGTCCTGGGTCAATTTGATGGGCACCTCTCGTGTCCCAGAAGGATGTTGTGGTAAGCTGTACCCATTAATATTCCTCCTCATGCTGAATTCACAGCGTTCCAAAAATCCTCATAAAATCATAATGCCTGAGTGCCCTTCTGCTCTCATCAGCATCATCTTTGGACGTTGGGTAGGATCCCTTTTTATCCCTTAGCACTAGTCACTGCATTGAATTCCCAGCTTTCTGAGATATGTTGGCCTCTAGGAACAAGCACAGATAGCTGCAGCCAGCACCCTCGGCTACGTCCAGTTACAAGCCTGATTAGAGGCAGAAGTTCACTGTCTTAAATGGCAAAGAAGAAATTTCTCAAAGCAAGCTGGTAGCTTTCCTATGAATCTTGCATATCTGGCTCAGGAAGGTCACACCTAGAGAGAGTTTTCAGCTCACTTAACAGCACTATGTAGACCACAGAACTGCAGAGATGGTCTTGACATGCTAGGCCTGTCCAGAATGTCATTGATCTTTGTTCATATAAGCAGTTACACAATTAAGCCAATATGATTTAGCAAGTGTCCTGGTCAGCTTTAGGTTACAGGTCATACGTGGTGGTGATCTGGCTAACTGGACACATGTTAAGAAAATTATGTAGGGAAAACACAGGATGAAAATTTCAAACCCAAATAGTCCTCTGAATTCAAATTCAAGAAGCCTGTACAAATACCAACGGTGGGCAACTCATTGTATCATGGAAACAGAGTTTAAAACAAAATATTTGGCTTCTTCTGTGTAATAGTTTACCTCTACCCTTCAGGTCACTAACTTGGAGAGTGACAGGAAGGGAAGGGTAAAACAAATAGCAAGTCAAACCCAATATATTGTTTCCCTTTATCTCTCACCAGACAAAGCTTTTCCCACAAACTCCAATAGGAAATAAATTGTGATTCAGTGACCTAAGAAAGTTCAAAGCTACTAAAGCAGCAAATGAGTACAAGTGAGCCAGAGTCAGTGCTAACAAAGAACACATGCTGCCAGTTACACACTTGGAGGCTAATTTTCAGTAGTGCTGAGCACTCATAATGCCAGCTGAAGCCAGGTGGAATGGTAGGAGATCAGCACATCAGAAGATCAGGCTC
This sequence comes from Rissa tridactyla, assembly GCF_028500815.1. NCBI lineage: Eukaryota > Metazoa > Chordata > Aves > Charadriiformes > Laridae > Rissa > Rissa tridactyla. Next base: position 42,935,924 of record NC_071473.1, read on the forward strand.
TTTGATTTAAAGACTATCCTGAGGCACAGAAAGCCTACCAGTGGGATGAAAGAATGGAATACAATGACTGTCAGTAAAAGTCAAGCATTCTGGGAAAACAAGTTGAAGCCAACAAAATAATCTCCTCCGTGTCCCACTCCTCAGAAAGGGATAAACTCAGGACTCTAAGAATACAGAGGTGAGAAATATTTGTGGAGAGGAAAAAAAAGTGATAAATGGTGCAATAGCGTTTCAGAGCTGGGTTTTTAGGGTGACTGCTGAACAGATGCTTAGTGGGAGTACCTAAGGGAAAGCTATTATGTATTCCAGTTGGTAGAACCCATCTCTGCAAACAAATGGTGTAGGAATCCTTCTACTCCCGCAGAAGTAAAGGACAAGCAGATACCCAGATACCCCTGTAACTTGACTGCCCAGCTGTTTAGCAATTTCCAAATCCGCATAAATATAATGAATTACATTTTAATATGAAATATATTCTCTTTACTACCTATAAATGTGACAGCTTATTGCAGAGTCTTGATTCAAGAGTATTTCTATGCCCTCACTTAGTAATTGCCTCACTCACTGACTGACAGCTACAGCTCTATCAAGACGATCGTAGTGATATTCATTATGCAGCGTATACAATATTAAAATACTAAATGCTAACTAAATACTAAAACCATGTCACCCTCTACTCCTTCCCCTTACCAACCAAAAAGGAAATGTAAATAAAGCTTGGTATTTTTGGTAATCACAAAGGAGGAACTGAATATATGTATATTAAACACCAGCAAAAAATTACAAGCACTATCAGTTTAGCCCATTCCAAGTTGTGTCAAACTGCAGGCTCAGGACTGCATCAACGATCAGTCCACAAACATGTGAAAATGAAGCAATGTATTTCAGACTATTTTGTCAGACTGGAGGGATTCAGTGCTTAACCTCTTTTTTAACCTTTCCTTTACCCTTCCTCGTCTTCAAGACCATATAACAGCAGACATGGCTCTCAGCTGTATCCTGCTGCTGTTTCTCTATTGTGATAATTTTTTTTCACTTCTGGAAATGCAGAGATAGTCTGAGTGAACTGGACCATAATCAGTATGCAGCAGTAACAAAGTGCCTCATTCTATCAGGTGCAGAACATAAAATTGGGAGAGAGAACTAGTTTGTAGCTCTTCTGATTTTTTTTTAAGATAAGAGTCTCTCCACCTTTCCTATCATTTAATAAGAAAAGTTGGAACACACACATCTGGAAAGTGGGACGTTCCCAGAATCTGTGGACATCCACGTGAAACTCTTCTTTTTCTTTTTTTTTTTTTTTTTGCAGCATGACCCACACTGTAGACCTTTCAAGCAGTAAACTCCCAATGCCTCCCTGATTGTAGCTGCCTTCTGAAGCGTATTGTAAGGGAGAAAAAGCACAAGTTAATACAGCCTCAAAACCCTTTAGATAAGTAGAGGCTTTCATCTGACTAGAGAAATAGATGGAGGCAATATATTTAACCTGGGAGAACAACTCCAAGATAAGCTTCCCCTTGGAGACTGGACACAGAGAAAAACAAGGAGATTCCAAAGGGTAAATAGGATGTTCAGAAGAAGAGGCTTAAAGGAAAGAAGGTGGAAAGGACATGCCATTTTCAAGTTCTTCAGGAAAGATAGTCTTTAATAACTCACTGGTCACCGAATCCCAAATACTGTGATAAGTTGCTAGTGTGCTAAAGCCCCAATTAAATAGCTTATCTCATCGCGCCAATGTCTAGTCAAGTCTCATATATTGCAGTAGAACATTTTGAAAGAATGTTTTTGGTTCCTTGTAGAGAGGGGATGGATATAAATGTATATAATTCATTTGCTGTGTTGTGCATTAATGCTGGTTATCAGTTGTTACCAGAACTGAGCAGTTTGCGAGTATGTTGTTTTAAGCTACCCCTGCTGCAGTGTCTAGATGCCTTGAGTTTTGTCTATATTTATGAAATTAAGCTGCATTTAAGTTTCCACTGCCAGGGGTGATTTCTGCAGTAACGTGTTGTGAGCTTCTCTCCAGGACAGGCTTTCAATCATACAGATCCCAATAAAGCTTCAATGTAAATACATTGCTGAACCTTGAGCATGAAACACACAAAGTGAAAATAAAGCCAGGCTGGATATCTATGTCTTTTCCTCTTTTCTGCGGCTGGCTGGCTTTTCTGAACAGGAAGTGATCTTGTTATGAATTTTATCAACATTGTATTTAGTGGGCCTTAAGTTCCACATGTCTTTACATATTTTCACTGGCTATTACTGTTTTCAAACAGCTGTTAGTGAAAAACGCAAGAAAAAACTATATTCTGATAGTCTAATTCTTATATATAGCTTCTTGCGTGCTTTGATGTAAATTTGGATGAAATGGACTACAGACCCTATAGGTAAAGATACTTAAAATGAACAGCTTTCTCTAGGATAATAGAGAACTTAAAGTTTGGATGTGATTAATGTTTACTGTGGATCATAAAACTGCATGCAAACACTTGTGCAAAACTCGCATTGATACCTACAGGGGATGTTCACATGTCATTTAGTCATAACGTTCACACTTTGCAGAGGAGCTAATCAGTAAACTGATAAACTACATTGAGACTACGCTTGCTGAGCTTAAAATACAAGAAGAAAATGTCTAAACGCTGGTTATGTGTGATCAGACTGCAGATAGCACAGCTTACTCTGTGCGTCCAGGCTCCCAATTGCAGTCCATACAAATCCGATCCACCTTGACCAATAGCTAGGGCTCCAGCTGAAACTCAAGGGAAAGCCAGCTAAACTCAAGAGAATGCATATGTCTTTTTAAACACTAGTCACATTGAACAACTTAAAGAAAGGGTTTTAAACGCTGTATTTGAAAATGAAATGTGATAAGAAAATTATGCTCTACTTCATCTGGTGTAGAGGGAAAATAAAGATGAGTAAATTTAAGATGGATCAGGTAAAAAGTTCTTCAAACTATAGTTAAAAAAACTGTAAACAAAATATTTGCAGAGTTGTGGGGTTTTTTTCTTAAAGTGCATAGACCTGATGTAGCTGTGTTGATGTGTGTGTTTCAAGGATACTGTAATCTCACCTTTCAGGGAAGGCTTCCATAAAAATCAACAAGGAATCCACCTCTGTTCTCTGAACAAGTATCCCTTCTCTCTGAGTGACTTAGATGGGCATATTCATAGAAGGGTCCTTCATTCCCTGAAGAACCAGATTATAAAACATTAGGCATTGCTAAGGGCAAGAAATCAAACTTGATGGTCCGATGCAATGTGGCAATTCCTATAGCACTACTAGTAGTTCATTTCCATACAAAGTCATTCAAATAGCTAGATAAGAATTCCACTCTCCCTCAGACATATCTGTCATCAAAATTTGCATTGCATGCAATATTTATTACATCCTTCAGGCATTCCATGTGAGCTGTCTCACACTGGCATTTTATACAGGTCCAGGTACATGTCATATTCCCTGAGAGGTTATCAAGGAACCCCTTGGCAAAGGAGCTCCAAGTGGCAGTCAAGGGACTAAGTATCAGAATGATTAGTTGGATTGCACTGAGACCATGAGATATTATGAGTTAGCTCTGTGAAAATGCCTGTTCAAGGCAAAAATTAAGACACAGCAGACATTCCATGTTAAGGAACAGTCCAGCACACCGGTGGCTAATCAATTGTTAAAATTTAGTATATTTGTAGAATGGAGCATAAGGAAACAATTAAGCCTCCATAGTGCTTATAAGCTGTAGAACTGATTTTTGAAAATCTCATACTATTTGATAGAAAATAGCATCAGCTTCCAGCCTGCTATCAAAGTATATGCAGCTAAAGTAGACGATGCAGTTTTCTTCTGACAGTATGTCACTTACATAGCATTTCAGATCAGAATGTGTACTCTCCCCCTACTTTTATTGACAGTTATCTTCTCTTTAATGAAACTGCATATTTTAGAGACAGAAAACAGTCCTACTCTTAAAAAAGTGAACAGAACAGCAACTGTTTACTTTGGAGTGTTCATTAACATCAGATCAACTTCTCTCAAAAAAAAGAGCTGGGTTTTAAAGTCGATTCCCTGAGCAGCATTTTCTATCAAAATACTTGTTAGGTAGCATTTTTTCCCACCAGTTGTTGGAAAATATGCAAAACAAATATTGAAAAAAATGTGACTTTCTTTTCACTGTAGAGAACATACTGATTTGGTGGTTTAGCACAACTAAATTCTCTTTGAAATACGGAGATGTCTCTGATTGGAATTCCAAAATAAACAAGGAACACCCAGCCAAACCCTAGAGAAGGGAAAAAAGCAGATACAAAGCCGTTATCTTTCCTGTAAGCATGCTAAGTGAATTCACCCTTGATTTCCAGCAAATATTTTAGCAAGAGCAAGATGAGTTCTTTATGAACTGAGCAGTAAAGACAAAGTATGTTCCATCAACTGTGCTCTGGAAATAAAATGAAAGGCCTCCATACTTGTAAAAGTAAACTAGATCCGTTTGAAGAAAAGGGAGCATTGCAGAATCTAAACTATTTGCCTTTGCAATATCCCATCCTCCGTTTAGGCTTGATACTAATTGTTACCTCTTCCCTTTTGGTAAGTTTTATCATATTTTTTTTGTGTCTTTTTCCACTTGTTTGGGCTGAAATCAGCCTGTGGACATATCATCATCATATCATGTATTCTATATACCTACACGTAGCACCTATCTTTTGTCACCTCTTAAATATGCTGGAAATATCTTTTTTTTCCCCTCCTTCAGAGAATTCATTGTAGCAAAATATATTTCATGAGTGCCAAAAAAGATATACTGAAGCACCTTGGCAGATTTTTTTCTGTTCCAAAAAGTTGTCTACATTGTAGTCTAGACAGAACGTGCAATGTATCCTCCCCTAGCCATGACTTTTTTGGGGAGTACCTTATCATCACCTCATTGGACTGGTGTGCATCTAACAAGGCTGCCTTCAGCACTAGCTTCACCATAATGCTTCGTAATGGCTTTTGAACAGATTGCATGTCCATCTGGTGCCCCAAGGTGAACTGACAAACTCATTCTGTTGCAAAGAACACAGCCAGCAGCTCCATTTTAGTTTGAGCTTGTCTCCTTTCTGTGCCCATCAAAGCACTGCAAGCTCTACTGAACTGGCTTTGCCTCAGTGGAGCTCCTAGCCATCCTTCCTAGGCATTGTGACCTCAATTATTACACTTCCAGCCATCCCACAGTAAGACTGAAGGTGCTAAAGGATGGTGCTGGTCTTGTGACTTCCTCTGCTCTTTCAGATACTTCTTGACCATACTAGACCGCTTAACTATCATAAAGGCCCGTAGGTATATCAAATCTGAAAACATACTTGGTAACTACTCTAAATCTATTGCCTCTCCATGCTTTGAGGTGGATGTGTTCCTAATCATGCAGTTTTTCTGGTTCTAGACAGAGTTCTTCAGATGTCATGTGCTTTTTTCATTTTCAGTTTTTGACATAGCTTTCACCTTAGTTTGATGTCCTGCTCCCAGTACCCTACTTGGAGTTGTTACAACTTGGTAGAGCACTGAATTCTTTTTCATTGAGGCCTCCTTCTGCTGCACAAAAATCAGTATCAAATGCAGTCTTCATGCTTGAGGTTCCCTCCAGCCCTAGTTTCCATTGACAGTGAAATGCCTCTTGCGTCACACTGCGGGCCAGAAACGCTTTTGATGTTTGGGGTTTTTGTTTAAGAATATCTCCCAAAACCTATAGTAAAGGTCATTAAGGGCTGGTACTTCTTTTTCATATTAGCATCCTGATCCCAAAACTTAGCACTGTAAGATGATCTGTACCTTTCAGAAGTACTGAATGAGTATTACACTTATTACTTTTTGCCTGATGTTTCTGATGGGTTATATTTTATGGAGGCCCTGGATGACACTCCCAGGACAAGTGTCAAAATCTGATTATCATTTCTTTTGACAATATTTCTAGTAAAATAGATAGGTCATCAGAAACCATTTTTTTGACCTTGTACTTTTTTTGAGATCTAAGAGTGAACAAGACTACACAGCAATCTGTCAAAAGTAATATTTATGTGTAACATTAACTTGAAATTATTTGTACACCGAGTAATTTTTATCCTTTATTTTTAAAACAAAAGGAAGACTTTTGTCCAGAAGTTTAGCTGACAGCAATAATTATGGCTAATGAAGACAAAGGGACAACATCTTATGAAAGTTTGTCATTTTGACCTGACTGAATCATCTGAAGTGATCTGTTTTCAGTGTGTGCTTTATGTTAAAATAGCCATAGCTTGCTACTATCACAAGGAAAATGGTTAAGGTTATTGTAAGGTCTCTTTTGCCTGGAGAGAAGACATGTAAAAACCAAACTATTTCAAGACTTCCTTCTTTATTATTAAATTAATTCTGGTAACATCCTTCTGCCTAATGCATTATGCATTGAAATTCGGGGAATTAAATACTGGCTCATTGCTCAAGATTCAAGAGCTATTTTAAAAATTTACTTTGTATTGCAAAGTGTCAGTTGAAAGTACCTGGTTTTGTTATGGTCAAATATTTTATTACAAGGTGTCCCACTAATCCAACACAAACATGAAGGTAGCTTACCTGGAATGTTTTCACAGAACAACTTAAAGACCAAATGATCATTACATACAACTTCAAAGATAAATTACAAATTTTAGAAGCTACTATATAAACCAAGTTATTCTTATATTAATCCACATTAAGTGTTTTTCATATTTGATTTATTATAGTCAAGAAGTCTGTCCAGCCATCACCTGGAGATGTTAAAAAATGTGTGTTGCCCCACTTTTGCTGTCCATGCTTCTTTTGATGCAACACAGGATACTGTTGGCTACCTGGGCTGCGAGCACACATTGCCAGCTTTTCATGCACCAGTACCCCAAGTCCTTCTCCACAGGGCTGCTCTCAATCCCTTCATCCCCGGCCTGTATTGATATCAAGGGTTGCCCTGACCCAGGTGCAGGACCCTGCACTTGGCCTTGTGGAACCTCATGAGATTTATTCTGGTCCATTTATCAAGCCTGTCCAGGCCCCTCTGGACGGCATTCCACTCCTCAGGCACGTCAACCACACTACTCAGCTTGTTGTTATCTGCAAACTTGATGAGGGTGCACTCAATCCCACTGTCTATGTCATTGATGAAGATATTGAACAGTACTGGTCCCAATACTGACCCCTGAGGGACACCGCTTGTCACCATTCTCCACCTCAACATGGAACTGTTGACCACTACCCTCTGGACCACTCAACCACCAAACAGTCCACCCATCAAATCCACCTCTCTCCAGTTTAGAGAGAAGGATGTTGTGGGGAACAGCGTCAAAGTGTTACAGAAGATAGACAACATTCATAGCTCTTCCCTTGTCCTCTGATGCAGCCACTCTACCACAGAAGGCCACTAGGCTGGCCAGGCAGGACTTGCCCTTGGTGAAGCCACTCTGGCTGTCTCAAGTCACCTCCCTGTCCTCCCTGTGCCTTAGCACAGCTTCTAGGAGGATCTGTTCCACAATCTTGCCAGGCACAGAGGTGAGGCTGACAGGCTGGTATTTCCCAGGGTCCTCCTTTCTACCCTTTTTAAAAATGGGTGCAGTGTTTCCATTTTTCCAGTCAGCAATGACTTCACCTGGCTGCCATGACTTTTCAAAAGCCCTTGAGAGTGGCTGGGCAACTACATCAGCCAATTCTCTCAGGACTCTGTGACGCATCTCATCAGGCTCCATAGATTTATATATATTCATGTTCCTCAGCTGGTCATGAACCTGGTCTTCTTTTACAGTGGCGGGGACCTTCGTCCCCCAGTCCCTGCCTTGAGAGTTATGGGGAGAGAGATTGTCAGTGAAGACTGAGGCAAAAATGTTGTTGAGTTCCTCAGCTTTCTCCTCATCCGTTGTTACCAGTTTGCCAGTATTGCTCATCAGGAGGGTATGCTTTCTTTGACCTTCCTTTTCTGACTGACATACCTGTAGAAGCCTTTCGTATTATTCTTTGTGTCCCTTGCCAAGTTCAGCTTCAGCTGCACCTTGGCCTTCATGACTCCATCCCTACGCATCCGGACGGCTTCCCTATACCGTCCCCAGAATACCTATCCCTGCTTCCACTGCCTGTAAGTTTCCTTCTTGCCCTTTAGTTTGACCAGCAGGTCTTGACTCAACCATGCTGGGCTCTTGCCTTCCTTTCCTTATTTCTTACACCTAAGGATCAAGACATCTTGCACTCTATGGAAAGCTTCCTTAGGGATTCGCCAGCTCTGTTCTGCTTCCTTGTCCCTAAGAGCAGTTTCCCAGGGAGTCCTATCAACTAACTCCTTGAAGAGCTGGACGTTTGCTTTCCTAAAATTCAGGGTCCTGGCTTTACTCTTCCCCTGATCCATATCCCTCAGGACTGCAAACTCCACAAGTGCATGATCTCTGAAGCCCAGGCTGCCTCCCGTCTTGACATCACCAATTAGCACACTTGCATTGGTGACCAACATGTCCAGTATCACATCCCCTCTAGTAGGGCTTTCTATTACCCAGCTTAAGAAGTTCTCTTCAGTGCCTTCCAGTAGTCTCCTGGGTTGCCTACAGCTTGCCATGCTACTTTTCCAGCAGATGTTTGGGTGGTTGAAGTCCCCCCAGCAGGGCGAGAGCCTGCGAGTGAGATGTGTCCTGTAGTTGGAGTAAGAAGGCTTCATCCATAGGCTCCCCTTGATCAGGCAACTGTAGCAGACACCGACCACAAGGTTCCCTTTGTTGCCTCAGTCTCTAATTCTTACCCATAAGCCTTCAACATGCTCATGGCTATACTCCAGAGACAGAGGAATATATATTCCCTATAATTAATGATAGGGAGTCACAAATCTTTCAATAAGCAAAGCAGGATCCAGAATCTTTGAAGACCTGGACTAACTTCCAACCCTGAAATGAAAGTCTAGGAAAACCCCCCTATAATTTTCAGGGTGTTAATAATAACTTGGAAAAAAAAAAAAAAGAGACTATTATGTACCTACAGAAAATTGATATAGCCTAGTGACTTGGGAAGAGTAGATGGAAGGTGAGATTCATACGTATATTAATTTCCCAGTTGATAAAAACCACATATTTTAAGAAATAAGACAAAAACAAAAGTAAAAGAAGTAAAACAGAAGTAAAAAAACATGTGTCATGGTTACATTTGGAACATTACAGGGCGGATTCAGTTGCCTGCACATAGGTACATGGTACCATTTAAGATGCTCTTGGTGCCTACCTAGCCTCCAGCTGTCATCCCAGAAGGTCTCTCATAGGTTATGCGTCACATCTGACAGCCCCCTGTATCAACACCATAACAGATTAAAAAAAAAAAAGTATCAGATAGTGCAGTGTTCAATAATTATAATGAAGTTTACTCTTACACCTGTTATCAACTTATTTTGCTTGTATAATCAGATTTCATAAATTATATACTAGCCAATATCTTAGTTAAAAAATTCTATCCAGCATCCTTATAATCTGTAATAGAAACAAGCATAAAATAATCATACAGAAAATAGCGAGATAGAGATTTTACACATCTCTAGTAATTCAGGTCTTTTCTCATGCTAATACTAGAATTGCTTAGATGTAGCAGCAGAAGACACCACGGAGTAGCATAATAAGAAATGAGAAACTTTTAATATCTGTGAGAACAATTACATTATTAGCATTCATAGCATAGCCTATATCGTACTATATTTCCATTACTTAAGAGTAGCATTTGTTTGATCTATTCTGAGCAATTCTGGGCAGGAAGATCTAATTCATGGACACAATCTTATTACAGCATCTGAGACCAACAGGGCTATTGCTGCCTTTCCTGCTCCCTACAGGACTTCTGGGTATGGACTATAAGAACACATTCATGTTTAATTATTATGAAAATGTCACATAAAGAATGAGAAAGGAGTTAAATCACTGTACAAAGATTTAAACTGGAAGCTGGTAAGGCTTTAATAACACTCTGCATGTGAATTATGCTTCCAATAACACATAAATGTATTATGAAGCTTTAGCTGGTATAAAGCAGTTTCTTATGGCTTAATGTATTTGAAAAGAGAACGGCTGCACTTTATGGTAACAGTAATACCAACTATGAATCAAAGTCATAGTTTAATTCACTTAATTATAGCTGCAGTTAAGCTAAGACAAAAGCCATGTTTAAATACTTTCTCTTCGGTTTGTGAAAGCGGAGAGACAACATTCGTTTCCTCATATTTATTGGAGTACAGTAATGAAACACCCCAGCCTTTTGTTGCAGTGCTATATGCCCTCTTGGCCTGCCTCTCCTTCCAGCTGGATCCCAGCCGTGCCGCAGGCCACCTCCTGCCATCCATCACAGGGACATGGCGGTTCCTCCCTCACCGGCCATTTCCCTTTTTACCTACCACAGCGCCTCCAGCCTTACCTCTGTATCCCAGGATATCTAACCATGCAAGTGTTACATGCTTCTACAGGAGAGGGTAGAGATGTAGTTTTGAAGGAAGCCAACACACACTTGGTACTTGGTGTATCAGGCACCCATGCCCAGGCCTTGGTGGGAATCGCGGTGAGGAGAGGTCAGGGCTTCCCGTCACCTCACACAGCTGGTTCCATCCAGTTCCAGCTGAGTCCATCACCGAGGCTGGTGGTGCCTCTGTGGTAACAGATTTAAGAAGTGGAAAACTGCATGTCTGTGAAGAGTGAGGAAAAAAGTGAGAGAACTGAGCCCTGCGAGCACCCCTGTCAGAGAGGGAGGAGGAGCTCTGGGTGCCCCAGCAGAGACTCCCCTGCAGCCCTTGAAGACGCCACAGTGGAGCAGGTTTTTTCCTTAAGGACTGCAGCCTGTGGAGATGGGCGGGGGGAAAAGCGTGAGCTCTGTGGGTCACATAAGCTGAGGATAGCACATATACTTGGCTTTGTCACAAGCCACATGAATAGTCCTTGAAGAAACCCAACCTGCTAGGACCATCTTGCCTCAGCAGGTGAAAGCAATGGCATCAACAGACATTTCGGAAGTGCCTTGTGGTGGCCTCATGTAAGAGGTTGATTACTCTTCAGATTCTTCTTCATTTTACTTACTAACAATGAGAGGATGAGCAGCTCTGTTCTTCCAGTACAGTCACGGCAATAAAAATTTAAAATAACAGCCTCTGTGTTGGTAGACTGGGTTCTACATACAGACTGATTCATATCCATCTGAAAGCAAAATTAACATTTTAAGGAGTATTTGGAAGAAAGGATTTTGATGGTATCGTAACATTTCTTTACCTCATATGTATGTAAGCATTAATCTGTTAAAAAGGCCTCATCACAATCCTGACTGCAGGGGAGACACGACAGAGGCCCAGCAGCTCAGATTTGTCCTGACTGCATCTTTTAGGATTTAAATAGCAATCTTCAGCCTCAGCCCCCATCCCTACATCTGCTTTAGCTGGAAGTGAGCGAGAACATCCAAAATTTACACAGACGGACCTCTTTTGGCCTCAGGACAGCTGCCAAGTGTTCAGGAGCCACTGCTATTCTGTTCCCACTGCTGCACCTCTGAGAAGGCAACCACAGTATTTCATGTACATTTAATATTAACATGAAATATTTATATTTATTACCCTTTCCAGCATTAAGTTCTGTTTAGTGTTTTATCTCAAACCTCAAATTGTCACACACACACCCCCCCATACAACAGGAAATATTTCAGTCCCTAAACCCATGAAAGATGAAGTGAGTTACTTCACAAGAGCACAATTAAAAGTTTATTTGAATTGTGTGTAGCCAACCCTCTTACACTCTAAACCACATTGTCATTACAGTGGTACAGGGACTTTTTAAGAGATGTTAGAGGATTTGAACCTGCATTATCTCATTACCCTACGCAATCTGTCAATAAATCAATGTATTGTGTATGACTGGAAGTGCCTGGCGTATTCTTCTTAACTGTCTACACCAACAGTAAAAGTCACTTTAACATCCCTGAGCATTTCAGACCCCACACCTCAACCTCCAATGCAACTCGAACCCCTCATAATGCAGTGTCCCATCTCTGAAAACCCACAAGAGTGTAAACTGGCCCCAGCCCAGCCCACTGGCTAAGTATACGGGCTTTTAGGTTGTCTGTTGGGCTTCCCTGCCTGCACAGACAGCCCTGCCCCTGACGATTAGGGCACCCACGGTCTCTGACCACCTGCACAAGGGGTATGAGGGGAAGATGAACACAATGCCAGCAGATAGAACAATAGTAGAACAATAGAAAGCAAAATGAAATCAAAAACTCAACGCAACAAGAGAGGTGGAGGATGCATGTTGAGAAGCAGCTAGAATGACACAGGAAGCACGAGTGGCACATCACAGAGGTTTGGCCAGGGCACCCACCACAGAACAGTGGCAGGAGGGAAGGACAGGGAGTGCTGCAAGATGGGGACAAACAGCAGGGCAGGACTGAGGTGCAGCCATGGGAACGAGAGGTGGCCAGGAAAGGCTGAGGTCAGCCTGACACAGGAGACACAGGGCTGAAAACCTGAGCACCCTCACTGCCCTCCCCACCCCCCCGCCAACTAGCTAGGTGTTGTTTAAAAAAAAAAAAAAAATATATATATACACACACACACACATTTACACACACAACTGGAATTAGAGTTTGAAAAACCAGAGCCTGCAGTATGAGGGAAGGTGTCTCACCTTCCACAGACTCCAGCCTCAGCTTCAGGTAGTTCCATCTATTCCCCACCAGACTTCTCTGAAGTAATGTGCCGATACATTAAAAACCCCTTCTTAGAGTAAGCAACTCTAAATAACTCCCACATTTCTGTCTTCTACTATTGCTTCCTCTGAAACTCTACCCCCCAAGCCCAGAAAAAACAAACCCCACTTAAAAAATACATTTTGAAATCCTACCAAAAGTCTGCTTTCTGTTATGTTAACCACTGGCTAGTCAACATCCTTCCCTGGCTTTAAAGAGAACAGCTTCCAAGTGGCCTTCAACTCACTCAAATTGCAGAGGTTTTGTTACAGAGACACTACCCTGCAAGAGACGAATTCCAGCTGGATGTTGATATTTCACATTATTCCTGCATGTTAAATATTTAAAAATATACAAGTTACTTAGCCTTTAAGCAATGTGCTAAATACAAAGAGCAAAGCTTCTCCTTTATTAAGACTTCAAAGAGACAGTATATTAGTTCTGCTCACTCCTGCTTTTGCTGAAAGAGGTGAAGTTACAGTTCACTTCATGTGTCCTTGGCCGTTATTTCCTATTGCACATTCAACTTCCACCTCATTTGTCAGACGTGTTGTTTCCAGCATAAACTCCCATTTAAGAGATCCTCATGTTTAAACAAGAGGGGCTCCCATCAGCACCCATCTCCTCTCACTGCTGTCTTGCTAATGGGGTAATGGATTTTCATGATTCTTGTAGTTCCGTAAGTATAAGATGTAGGACTTGTTCCTATTTTTAACAGTGCCAACTCATTTCAGAAGGTTAAAAAAATAAAAAAATAAAAAAATAAAAAAATAAAAAAATAAAAAAATAAAAAAATAAAAAAATAAAAAAATAAAAAAATAAAAAAATAAAAAAATAAAAAAATAAAAAAATAAAAAAATAAAAAAATAAAAAAATAAAAAAATAAAAAAATAAAAAAATAAAAAAATAAAAAAATAAAAAAATAAAAAAATAAAAAAATAAAAAAATAAAAAAATAAAAAAATAAAAAAATAAAAAAATAAAAAAATAAAAAAATAAAAAAATAAAAAAATAAAAAAATAAAAAAATAAAATCACATCTCATTGTATACAACAGACTAATAAAAAGGCTATGTATCAGCATAACAGGCAACGTATAACCCCTAGTTCTGCTTGTGGATGAAGTTATGCAAAGCCTCCTGGTGTTAAACATCTGGAAGGCAAGAACAACCCAGCATGCTATAAAGTGATAGCCCAGCTCCTGGCAGCTCCTCGCTTGCAGGATCAAGCATGTATTCCAGATATGTAGCATTGCTTTCCCCTGCGTCAGCAACTCTTGTGAACAGGTCCAATCCACCCAGGAAAACAGGACATACACCTCGCATGTCTGAACCGTGGTATACTTGAAGAAAAGCACACAAGTTTTCAGTCTACATATGTGGAGAATAAAATGCAACCAGGCAGACAGGATAGAACTATAGGAAGATCCATCAGGCATGTCCTTGTTCAGTCATTTTGTTTGCTAGAATTGCATCTGTGACACAGAAGTACTCAACACTATAGTCCCAGAAAAGGCCTACAGGAGCCTTCCAAATTTCAGAGGCACAAGACGGGGAGAATTCTACACATCCGGAGTCAGCTGAACAAATCAAACATTTTAAAAAAAAAAAATTCCTTTAACTTCATTGGTGTTATCAAATATACTCAATAGCAAGATCGCTGCAACTCAGTCTGTGCTGATGCATCACAGAGGCCAAAGGAGCATTCTCAGCTGCATTCCCAGTTCTCCTTCTCATCAGCACCTGGATGTGTGTGTAGGGAATCCTGGGGGGTGGAGGGGAAGGGAAGAAAAAAAAATAATAATTTAAGAGATTTCTTATGTGCCCACTTCCCCTTCAGCCCCTACTGCATGAGGAGGATGAAAGAACCCCAACCCTCCCTTTCACCCACAGGCCAGGTAGTGTTATCCCATCCAAACACTACAGTAGATGTTTTGCCACTAAGAGCTTCCCCACCACATTCCCTCTTTGCAGTTTCTTCTCTCCTGCCACTACAAGTTTTAATTTGAACGATCTTGCTTGGGAAGAAAATGAAGCATCTCAGCACAAACATCTCTCATCCTGGTTGCACAAGGCAGCCTTTGCTACCACAGGATTTTTCTTTACCTGGGTTAGAAGCTGGTGACGTCTCAGCTGCCTATAGAACTGCAACACAGAAGGATCAGCTCTCACTACTCTCGGGTCAAAATCCAGAACACGGAGACCTGCAAGGCTACGGGCTCGGGAAAGGGCTACGTAAGCCTGCCCACTTTCAAAGACACGAGACAGGGAGATTTCCACGCAATCTAAAGACATGCCCTATCAAAGACACAAAGAAGCTTGTTACAAAACAAACAAACAAGACCACTGTGCTGTATCAACACTAAGGTGACCTGTGAGTCTGTCAAAGGCACAATCCTCAGTGTACAGGCTTGATAAAAAAAAAAAAAAAAAAAAAAGGGAAGTCCCTTGCTTGACTATGTAACTGATTAAAAGTTCGGGGGGGGGAAAGACAGTTTTGCACTGTCAGGAAGCTGCTAGCAGACAGTAGGGTCCACCAGCTCTGATGATCTTCATGTAAAACTCCACAAATCCCATATACCCAACACAGCAGGGAAAGAAACCCTGTGTTTCCACTCCTAGTAATTAACTAGAGGAGCAGCCAGGCTCGAGCAGTCCTCAGGCAGACCATCTGAGACAGAGTTTGTGTTGGGCCTGGCCAGCCCTGTCTGCACCAAGAGATGTCCCAGGAGGCTGCAGAATTTATCATATGGACTGGTTTAAACAGTAGCATGGGAACAAACTCACAGGTCTTTTACAGAGAGATGTATTTATCAAAGTGTATGAAGTCTTCTGGAAAGGTAGGAACCATATTACTTACATTGAAAAAACCCAACACACCTCTGAAGGGAAAGTCCAGCCCAAAGAGCACATCTGTGACTCTTGTACCTTCCTCAGGTAGACTGCAAACCTCAGGATCACTAGTGGTGATGGCTATCAGGGAAACACTATCCTGATCAGCCCGCAGCAGTAAATAATGATACTTTATAGTTGAATATGAAGTAGGCAGTTTACAGCAGCCTTGTGGAAACTCTAGGGTCAAAGATAGGCTAGCAACACTGCTATAGACAAGTATCACAAACAGGAGAAGAGGTGCTGCCTTCTCTGCAGGTAAAGACACACCTACTCCAGAGCTCCCCCACAACGTGGGCCTCAGTTTTGCTTCCTGTTTTATCAGCAATACAAGCTCACTGAGAAAATAAGACTTATGATGGTGTAGAAGTCTACAGACAGCTGTATAAGAACACTCACCTGACTCTTGTGAATGGAAATGGCCCATGCCAATTTTAAGGGCAACTGTTGACGACACAGGTGAACTCCTGATGGTCCTTTGAAGACCCATTTCTCCATTTTGATGACCTGTGTGACCCCACAGAGAAATCTAACCTTAGGCAGCCCTGTAGGAATGGAAGCAAGAGAGAAATATGGATGTATGCCTGACACTCAAGAACCAGGAAAGGAAGCCAGCAGCCTAGGAACACTTTTTTTTTTTCCCCCTCTCCTTCTCCATGTCAGTCTGTCATGAATTTTAGGGCTACATTAAAAAAGAAAATCCCCAAGTCCCATACCAAAAACACCTAAACCCACATACAGTAAATAGGATGTGCTGAAATGACATTTGGAAGAATTAAAGTCAGATAATTTATCAGTTGTGATGCAGAGAAAAATACACATTGGAGGTAGTAGAACATTATTCTGAGAAAAACCAAACACAAAAAAACCCTCCCCAGAACAACAGGACATGCTTCAACAGGACAGGAAATGCAAACAAGCGTAGACATCTAGAGAATAAGGAAAAGCAAACACAAGAGTCCCTACAGATAGCTACAGCTGATGCAGCACATGATATCGCAGCTCATGAGAACCCCAAACCTCTCACTACAGAGCAGACCTCCTCCCTGCTTTCCCTCAAATTATTCTTACCAGGCAGTAGACAAAATTAACAAGTCATCAGCAGTCAATGATAAGTTGTTTTGTTCCCCCCTGCCACCTTGCCAATAAAAGGCCAAAAGCTTACTTACCCTTCTCTTCACTTTCAAATCCTGCAACCACTCCTCGTGCCCCATTCACCAGCCCTTGAGACACATCCAGATTCTTAGCTAGCATCACCTAC
This sequence comes from Rissa tridactyla, assembly GCF_028500815.1. NCBI lineage: Eukaryota > Metazoa > Chordata > Aves > Charadriiformes > Laridae > Rissa > Rissa tridactyla. The sequence goes on from NC_071473.1 coordinate 42,952,782, forward strand.
AGAGAAAGAGAAAAATCCCTCAGTGCACTGGCTTTACAGCCTGTTCAGCCACCTGCAGCTCAGCTTTTAGCCAAGAAGCACAAGCACAGCAGGCTTGTGTGGCAACAGCCACATCATCCTATTGCAGGATACAGCACCACCTCCAATTTGATTGAAACTCTTTAATAGCCTCTCCTTTGTAGGATTCCCAACTACTACATCAGGCTGGATGAGGCTTTGAGCAACCTGGTCTAGTGGGAGGTGTCCCTCCCCATGGCAGGGGGGTTGGAGCTAGATGATCTTGAAGGTCCCTTCCAACCTGAACCATTCTGTGATTCTGCAGCACTAAATACTTCACTTGAGCTGCTGCTGTGCACAGCCGTGAGCTCAGAAACAGGGAACAGATTCCCCTTCCCCAAACACCACAAGCCTAGACATATATAGATTCTGGGAACACCCAAGGAACAACTTCCCAAGGCAAACAGTGCAGCTGCTAAGCACAATCCTGCATCATTTTCACTCTGACAGCCCCAGCTTACAGCAAGGAATCTAGTCCTACAAATTTGGCAATCTGTGCCCTACTCTTACAAGTCAGGAGGGCTGCTGTACCTGGAGCTGAGGCTGCAGGCAAGGACTGCCTGTGCTCTCTACTATCTGGAAGCTGGAAATGGTTACCACCATCCACAAGACATGGACCTGTACTCAAATCGAATCAATTCTCTGTCTGGATAAGATTCCAAGCAGAAAGGATACAAAGGGTTGGGCTAGAGTCTTCTTTTGGCCTGGTGTAGCTGTTCTATACAGAATATGCATTCTATACATTCACCTACTCGATATATTCGTCTGCTATTCCTTTATATTTTTATGCCATTTGATCCGCTGGTCTTTCACAAATGTATGTACACGCACCCACCTGAGCTCCAAGCTTTAGCTCAATTCTACCACCCACAGGACACTGAGCATCAATTAACTTCACTAGCATTGGGTCACTGTCCAGCGCCTCAAAAGTGTGCACGTCTCCTGTTACGGAAAGAAAGACGTGACAAATTGCAACCCTTGAACATATTCCACACAGCACTGGAGGAGGCTCAGCATTTATTTCTAACAGTGGTTCCTCTTTTAATATCTATTCTGCTCTGCTGGCAGGACATCTTCACACAAACCTCATCACATTTGACAGCAGAAAGCTCACTATTGCCTCTCTTCCCAGCATATGTCCCAGAGCATGAGAAGGCTCAGGATTCAAGGGCCAGCAATAAATAGGAATTGAGCGGTCACCATTTTGAGCATATGACCAGTTTCACTTGCTACCAGCACCAGATCTCTAAAGAGGACTAAAGAAGAATCCTAGGGCCAGAAAGGGAGGCAGAAATTAAATAGTTCTCAATTCAAGTCATGGCTGGATAGAGCGCAGCCTTTCTGAACTGCTATAGAAAGCAGCAGAAGGGGTATGGAGGCAATAATGACCCACCCTACACCACAGAAAGCCACAAGCTCTCTGTCTATTATATACCAAGAAGTAACAGTGTGGATTTTTAAGCAAAAAGCTGTACAACACACACATCTTGGACTGCTGCTGCTATGCACAACAGAACAGCAGTTCCTCCTGACACCGCAGTGTCCCCGTTACATACACTCAGAGCTCAGCCCCAAAGCCAGCAAGTTCCTCCCAGGAGTTCACCTGGTAGCTGTTGCAAGCGTCTCTCATTAGTTATTTCTACATCATCTTTATGGGTGCAGAGCCGCGTAGCCAGGATCCCATCACGCTCAGACCTGTTAGTAGTGGTCTGTATCAGCAGCCTGGTAACCTCCTCTGTGCACCTGGTAACCAGGAAAAGGGGATTATTAGTTAAAGTGATCAGGAACAGGTCTTGAGCAGCAGTAACCTCCACGCAGCTGGATGAGGCTGTGCAAACCCCAGGCTGTGCTTTCTCTAGAGAGAAAGCCAGTGGAAGTTAACTAAACAAAGTTGGAGAGCAGTGTATGTGTGTGCTTGTGCCCTGGCTCTGCCCTGGCCGCCGCCAGCTCAGGATCCATTGTATCCCTGAACAGAAATTGCAGAGAGGAACCCTAGAAAGGGTCCTTCCTTACCAGAGCAGCATATATAAAACCTGCTTACATTAACTAAAGCATTTATAGCCATTGTCCCCAGCCAGGCATTCCTGATAGAGAACAGGGACAGAGTGACAAATCACTCTTTCCTCTGCACCATGGGTAGGGAGCAGGGATTACAGTTAGGTGAGTTTCTCCTCACCTGCCCAAACGGACTGCACTCAGGAGTGAGACAAAGGTCTTGTCGGTCTGTCTCCGCACTTCAGTCAGCTCCATGTTTATGTGGATGCATTTCCTCCAGCTTTTTGACTGGAAAAATCATTCTTTTTTTAAGAAAGATGCAGACTTGAAGCATGAGGGTGAATTTAGGGATAGGTTTGTACCTGGAAGCAGAACTTGGTTTCTTCATTAGCCTTGCAGACTGGGGGTAGCTGCAAGAAGTCCCCACAGATGATTAGCTGAATTCCTCCAAAAGGCTCATCCCGTTTTCTGACAGCCCTGAGAGGGAAGGAAGAGAGGAGAAGTTTTGAATGCCCTCCAGGACCTGGACATACTCTGGTCTTAGAAGTTACTTGGATTATCTGTACATTCAAACATATACCAGCTGCAGTAAAGATGATTATCCTCAGCTGTGTCAGAAGAGCACAAATAATTAAGCAATGCTATTACAAGACACTCATTTTTCTTTGCCTGCCCATCCCAGATGTCATTACCAGCTTCTTTGGTAGCTCCTATACCACAACTGCTTCTCTCTGCAAGAGAGAAGTGCTGAGCGCAGCATAGACAGACAGATGCATTCTGGACTCAGCTCTACAAACAACAGTTGGCTCTGGAGATGGAACCAGGAACCAAAACAGGCCCAGCCAGGGAGCAGGGACATGATTAAAACCTCTTTTAAGATAAAAATCTGCCCAGATGCTGGCAATAATTTAGTCCTTCCTTTCGGTCCTATGCCAGGGATTGCCTTGTATCCATTCACATAACCAGAAGAAGGAAGCAGCCTAGACATTTAGGGAAATTCATTTCTGTTAGTTGTTTGACCTGACGATCACTCACCTCGCCACTGCCTCCAGCCTATCAAAGAACTTGCCGTCCACCATTGAGATCTCATCAATAATTAAGTGCTGGCAGGCCAGCCAGTGCTGGCGCACCCCAGGCCTCTCCGCCAGCTGAATGCACTGTTCCAGCGATGCCTTCCCAGAGCCGATCCCTGGCAGGGGAGAAGAAAGCAAAGCTTTGGGAAGCTCCTGACTCTTTGGGGTGGGAGCGAGAGCTGCCAGCCTCTCACTGCCAGGCAGACCGTTACCTGCAAAGGCGTGGAGAGTGGTACCACCGATATGGCATGCCGCCACTCCTGTGCTGGCTGTAGCATAGGTGCTCTTCGGAGGGAGGGACCCCACGATCTTCTTCAGCAGGAATGACTTCCCGGTCCCTTGGAGGAGGGAGAAGAAGCAGGTAAGCGGCGAGACCCCAGGACTTCACCCGGTGACAGCCGCCCGGCCCCCTCACCTGCACAGCCGGTGAAGAAGATGCTCTTCCCGCTCCTCACGGCACCCAGCACCGCCTCCTGCTCCGCCGAGAGCCTCACCGGGGGCCGTCTCTCTGCGCGGGGCACCTGCGGGACAGGCGGCAGCACGCTGTAGGACCGGGGCCGGTAACCGGGGCCGCCCCCCTCGCCCCGGGACTCACCTTCTCTGGGCGCTCCCCCCGCCCCTCGGCGCCGCGGAGGTGGCCGGGGCCGCGCAGCAGGTCTCGCTCCTGCAGCGGGCTGATGAGGGCGAAGGCCGGCGGCGGCCGGTCCAGCAGGCGGGGGACGCGCTGCGCTCCCCGCGACCCAGCGACCACCTTGAGCCGCAGGAGGCGGAGGAAGCGGCGCAGGGCGTCTGGGGGGCAGTCGGAGAGCAAGACCTGGGCGCCTCCCGGACCCACCCGCACCGCCGCCCGCCCGTCGCCAGCGAACCGCGTGAAGAGCCGCACAGTGTCACCGGCCAGCACGAAGCTCAGCGCCGCCGCCGCCGATCCGCCGCCGCCGCCGACCACCCGCAGCACTGGCTGCCGCAGCTCGTTGCGGCCCAGCAGCACCATCGCGCCCCGCATTACGCGGCGCCGCAGGGCCTGTCCTCCCGGCAGCGGCTGCTCCACGGCCACCGTGCAGCACAGCTCCGCAGCCTCCATCCTGCCGTCCCAGCCGCTGCCGCACCGGCCGTTCAAACCCGCCGCGTGCAGCCGCCGCCAATCAGCGCCAGGGGCTTTAATACGGCGGCCAATAGGAGGCGGGAAGGCCCAAAGAACACCCGCCGGGCCCAATCAGCAGCCTCATGCTTGACCACGTGAGGCATTGCCAGGCTACGGGACGCCGCGTCGCCCGGCGGGACAATGGCCGCCCGCAGTGAGAAGAAGCCTCTGGATCCGGTGCGGCAGAACCAGCTCCTGTGCGAGCGGGTGCGGAAAGAGCTGCAGTGCCAGAGGCTGCACACGCAGTACAGCGTGAACCCGCTCCACCGCGGTGAGGCGGCCCCGCGGTCACAGGGAACTGGCGCGGAAGCCTCGGGGGCAAGGCACAGGGCAGACTGAGGGGCCCACCTGTATAAGGCAAGGGCCTGAGCAGGCCCCAGAGCCCTCAGCTACATGTCAGAGACAAGCAGCTGCACTCAAGAATACCAGCAGCAGCCAGTGAGAGGCGTAGATCTGGAAGGAGCAACTGGTGGGCAACTTTTGCCTAAGGAACTAGTCTGCACACTCAAGGACAGAACAGACAGGACTAATTTGCTCAGATTAGACAGTGCCTTAGTAAACGCGTAGAATGAGACAACTACTCAGGATATGGAATCCATGGATCCTGAGATAACACAGAGCTAGGATGGGGTAGAGACTCTCACCACTACACCATGTTTCTTCAGCCTCTGGATTGATTTCTCCCTGCCAACTCAAGAGTCATAGAATATCACAATCTGTGCTGGCACAGACAGGTGATGTGAATAAATTCACTGAGGTCTAACTTTTACAATAAAACAAACCAAAGGAAAAGAATTTCCTGATACTTGGCACCCTGCAGGCCACCACTTGGGTGGGGTGGAACTTTGCTGTGGTGAATGTAGGCAGCATCCAGTAGAAGGGCCTTTAGCATGCTTAAGGCCCTTCCCTTTCTAGGAAGTTGCTATTAGTCAGTGCTCTAACTCATTTTCTGTTGACATGCTGTTCTTCCTTTACAACTTTAGTGAAGCAGCTGGGTCCAGACTAGGGAATAACCAAAAGGAACATTTGCAATGATGGATATCCTGTACCTGGCTGTGATGCTAAATTCATACTAAAGTAATCCACCTGCATCATTTCTTTCCAGTTCACACGATCACGAGGAAGCCTATGTCTTGGCATGATAATATAGAAGAGCCGGCAGATGGTAAGACATCTCTGAACATCTTGTGATAATTACATAAGAAAATTACTAATAAATAAGATTTAAAAATTCCAATTAGTTTAGACATATGTGGAAACACCCCTGTGACAACAGAAGTAAGTTAAATTAATTCATTTTTGTTAAACATAAGGCAGGTTTTTTCCATTTTAAGGCCCTTTCCCATTACTTTTCATTACTGATGCACGCTTGAATTCATGCAATTATGCTTTTATTTTTGTTTATATTTATCACGCTATAAAATTCTGCTTGAGAAGCTAAACCTCTTTCAGGGGAAAATAAAAAAAAATATAGTAACATGTTTTATACATACATACTGCCTGTCATTGCAGATTCTACCTAACCACCACTACGGTAAACTGCTGAAATGGCTGCTGAGTCGTGCTTTACAGCACTAATAACAGAAACCCTATAGCAACTGCTCATTTATTTCTAACATGCCAATTTTGTCTGAAAACCTTAATGGCTGGTTAAGGTCCACCTGCTCTAGTCAAGAATTAGGAGGGAAAAGAAAACCAAAAAAGGAAAAGGTAGCAGGTCTCAGGCAACTGAGAAAGACAAGAGCTTATGCGAAGCGCTGGTCAATACTAGGTGTGGCATAAGAAAAGTAAGATGCTGCAATACAGTAAACAGGGATGACAAAATTAACAGGACAGTACAGGCAGGCAAATCTTGAAACTTTATTGGGATAAATTTGAGTAGAAATGTCACCCTGCATTTTCTTACATGATCATTCACAGAAGCACAGAGGTTGCTCCAGCCTTTGCTTTCTTGCTATGGCTTGGACAGCGTTACGATGTCCCATTCTAACACACATCCACAGGTGACTTTTTTTAAACATACTTTCTTTCATTTGTATTTGTTCTCTTAAATCAACAGACAAGTTTCTGAATCTTATTCACCACACAGCACTGGAGCCAACAAAGAAATACTCAGAGCCACAAACTGAAAGCCAGGAGATTGGCTGGAACACAACACCTTTGGTGAGTAGGGTGCTTAAGGACTCCACCCTTTGCAGGATTCAGAGAGGTTCAGCCCATCACATTGAAAGATACTCAATTCAAGAAAATAATGTGTGACAAACATGGAAAACAGGAATGACTCGGAATGAGCAGAGGTGTTCACAGACAACAAGTTTTTAAAATGTACAACCAAACCTTCACACTGGCATAGGCTTATGAACACAGAAATAGTAGACTTCCCCTGAGAAACTTGCATGCAAAATATCTACAATGACAGTCGACCCCAAGCATATTGCCAAATGCCACACATGTAGTCACGGCTGTTTATTAAAGCATTCAGCCATGAGAAATGGCATAGTGAGCAATGTGAAGTGACATACATTAAGTACTGTGAAAAGAAGTGTGCTGCTGTACAGTACCTTTCAAATAAACTGCAAGCAGAACCATAAAATTAATAATTAGCTAAGTAAACCCGAGGCAGAATACACCAGTGAGGATTCATTTGGGGAAGCATGAATAAACAGGAGGAAAAGAAATCTTATTAGCAAGCTGAGACATCAATCACATCTGACAAACGAATAGCTGTGACAATGACTGACTTTGTAGATTAGCGTTTTGACAAAAGCAAATGAGGGCCTGATTAATTTTGACCTGTTACAAAGAAAACTAAGATAAATAAGAAAAGATAGTCTTTGCAACTTTTCCTATTACACTTCAGGTAAAATGGTTACTCACACCAAGGTTAGAGAGACATCCCAGCAGGGCTTTACACTGTTAGATACTGGTGGTAGGATTAGGCTGGCAGGAAAGAGGCAACTAAATTTGCGTGTAGGGAAGTGAGTTATCAGGACTCGTGATGCTGTTTCATATGTCAAGTTTCTCTTTTTCACCAGGTTCTATCATAATGAAGCAGTGAACAGTATATTCTCAAATAAGTGGTACCCTATTCATTTGTCATTTGGGCATTTCTTAGCAGCAAGAACACTGTGCATCACTCTTCTCAGGAGAGACTACTACTACTAATTCTAGTAAAAGCACATGACTGTTCATCATTTTTCCTTCCCAGATTCATGTGGACCGTACTGATCGTAGACTCTACTTGCCACGCCGGAAAACCGAGATCACTAAGTAAATGGCTGCCACAGGGCACAGGGAGGAGCAGCTTGAGAAGCTGCAGTAGTAGGGTAGCAAAGCCACACAACTTATATAGAAGCAGTTAATGACACCTAATATGTTAGGCCCTGCTTGATATTAGGTGAGTCTGGTAGATTTCTGGCAAGAGAAGACAGCAAGAAAAGGGAAGAGAGAACCTCAGTCTGTCCAGATTTGCAGCTTGACAATAGTTACAGAAATAAACCTATTTGTAAGATTGCTGCATTTGTCTCACTGCTGTTTGCAAACCCATTTATAGGAATCGTCTAAAAAAACACTTTAACATCTTGACAGGCTTCAGACTTCTTATTCTGACATCAAGCAACATGACCCAGAACTCAAGTTCACCAAGTACATGGCAACAGTAGCTGTGGAAAAAGCTGTCAGAATGGAGGGAACAAAGCGTAGGCTTCAGCCATCATTCATAACACAACTAAACACGAATTAGACATAGTTCTGTGCAAACCATTTAATGCGTTCACACACCAGAGGTTTAAGTAGAAAACAATCCTTCAACAAAACAGATGATAAGAAGAAATTAGTGATAAGGCACTAGTTTCCACTGACTTTTTTTTCTTGCCACTTGGAATCATCCAGCTTGCTCCATGGTTAGCTGCTCAATGACAGCAAAAACATATATTGCAACACAGAAACATAGGAACCCCACTGGGGAGCACAGTCCTCTATCGTGCTCGGTTCTTCATTTTCTGCCTTGCTCTCTTTCCAGGTCTCTTCTGAGAAAAAAAAAAAAAAAAAAAGGACAGATTGAGATCTTTTATTTTCATGTCCTCGATCTTTGTTCTAGCTCTATAGCTTGGCGAGCATACCAAGATGATGTTTGTCAGCACCTCTGGAGAGGGGGGTTTTGGGACCCAAGTAGCAACAAACAGTACTTGCTAACTGTCCCACTCATTTCCCTGCCAAGATACCAAACCACTGTCCTCAACTCTATCTGCAACTGAATCATGCTCAACTCCCAAAGACAGCCATTGTCACTTCCAGATGCTAGAGGCACCCATCATGTACTCAGCTCTCCCTCCCAGGGGAGGCTTCCTAGCCAACCAGGATCATTTGCATGCAACATCTTACTTACATTGAGGGCTTTTTTTCCTCTTTTTCCTGCTTTTCCTGCGCCTTTGTTGTGCGCCACGCTTGGCCGGAAGCTGGATATGTCATTAAAACTCTCCTTCGTGTTCCACTTTGATCCTTTCTTCTTCCCACCGAAACCAAACTTTTGATTCTTGTATCGTCTTTTGGCATTTGGTCTGAAAAAACAACCACACAGCATCATCGTCTATATACCTTTCCTCAGGAAACTCTCAAGACATCACCTGTGCCTGCTGAAGGACTCCCATTTGCCATCATAAACCTTTCTCCTCTTATAGGAGAGGCAGAAATTAGCACATTTCAGTCTCCATTTCATTCTGCCACAGCTTTCCTCCTCTCTAGGGACAGAAAGCCACCTGAGACTTATTTTAATGAACGTTAATCAGAATAGCTTTCTTGTTCCACAAAACAATCCCCTAAAAGACTCAAAAAAAATTCAGGGATTCTGCATTTAAATATCTTTCTTTTCTGGTCTCACCCTTTCTTTATCTGTTGACTTCCACTGCCTTTTTTATTCCCCTGAGACGACGTCTGCTCTTCATCTAGAAAATCCAGCTTGTCAGAGAGACCTGCAAGAGCGAAGACATAACAGTTGCTCAGCCACCACCACAGAAAATACAAATTTTCAGTCTAAGCAAGTAATAGCAACAAGTCACCCTCACTGAAGAACAGCTACTTGGGACGATCTTCACTGCCATTGACATGTGATTCTGCACAGCAGCAGCCTTTCAAGCTCACTGCCCAGCAGGACAGACTGACACCACACATCACACTGCCTTACTTTGCTCACACATCATTATTCCCATTACACATTCGCTCTCTTAGACAAGTTAACTTTACCTTTCTGGTATTTCTTGACCGCGTTCAGCATATTTTTTTTCTCCTTTTGCCTCTTCTGCAGAATCTCAGTTTGCACCTGAGATTAGAAGCAGAATGTTAGTGTTGTTCCTTGTTGTATCCCTTTTTTTTTTTTTTAAGGTATCCCACCTTTTGCTCTGTCTTCCTTCAAAGCAGCTACACAGAAGACTAGAGAAATTCCATATATTTTAGCCAGCCTCCTGCGGTCTCACTGTCTAAGTTCCTCACTTAGGCTCTAGATTCTTGTCATACATAGGTCCCTTTTGTAGCTCCTCCTCACCTTCTTGCCGTATTTTCTCATTGCACGAAGCTGTTTTGCTTTCTCAGACCTCTCCATTGCTTCCTGCTTACTCTTAAGCTTCTGTCGAATCTTATTAGGAGATAGGAAAAAAATACAAAATTTATCAGTAACACAAAAGAAAATATGAGAATTTTATGATTGCTGTGCAGTTCTGAAATCAAGAATTATATGAAACATTTCTCAATCAGATAATGCTCAATTTATCTCCAAACTTACTCACTGGCTACTGCCCTGAAACAATGCAGGTTTTTTCACTGATTATAAGGCATAACGTTCCGTCAACTCAAGGTGGGAACAGTTATTACAGAAACTCCTGAACTGATCTGTAGCCAAATTGACAAAGTCTTGTTAGCACGACAAATCTCACACAGAGACAAGACAAAGCCTTATAATGGGCTCTAATGGAATGGCTAAACAGGAGTATCTTGTCACATCTCGTCAGTCTACTCAGGCGTATGTAGAGGACTCGATAGCTTCTTTCTTATCATTATTAAAAGTAAAGCACTGAAGAAGAGTCAACAATCCTCCCATGCCATAGAAAACATCTTTTTCGTTCCCTCCTTGTTCACAAACATTTCTACAAGGATGCCACGTTACAAGGGATTACAAAAATTTCAATATAGATCTTCTGGATTCAGTCTGTGACTGCACTAGGAGATAAAAACTCCATTCTTCAAACAGAAGCTAGCAAAATAAGGTAACAGTGATGTGCAGAATTGACGTAAGTCTCAGCACAAGCTAATTAGTAATCATCACCTTCTCTAGGAAGATTCTATCAGCCATCAAAACAGTGATCAAGTCATACACGAACCTCCAAATTAGAATCCATCTCATGTTTGTTTAACTTATACAATGTAGTCTTTTTTACAAAACTAAGACAAAAATGAAGGTTCTGTTTTGAACAAAGACCACAATCAAGAAGCAATTTGTGAAATTCTTACTTTCTACACAACTCCTTTCTTATTACCCATGATAGATTAATTCAATAACACACAGTTTAAAATCACAGAGAACCAAAACACACTAAGTATAAACCAACGGTGATACTTAAATAGGTAAAAAAGATCACGTTAATGCCACAGTTGACTGCAAGTCTTAGGACAAAGAGCATAAACACAATCAATTTTACAACCACTGTCACACATACAGAGAAAAAGTCTCCATTTTTAATATTAAATACATTCAGGACAGAACATAAATTGTGCTCTTCTACTTTTAAGTTCCAACCTGTTATGGACCGAAATACCTAAACAGGAATAAATTTCCTGCCACAAACAAAATTTCGAACACAAACATTGTCACAGGCATTTGTCAAAGAGATGAAGGTCATTGTTCACACATCACACTTTAAAGTCAATCCCTAACACAGGCTAGAACCAACACATAACACAGGGAAGAACACCATTATTCACTGCACATACCTTCTGCATCTGTTGGTCTGATTTGGCCATCTCTGCAAAGTAATCATCTGGCCTCCGAGTAGGAACTTGGAGCTTACGCAACCTAGGTAGGGCTTCCAGCACCGCTGCCTGCGCCTGCCGGTAACTAGGGAGACAGCACAGCACCATCTCTGTCACTGGGTATCAGGCATCTCCCAGTGCTGATGGAAACGCTGCTCACATAAGCTAACTGATGCTGGGATCTAACATACATTGATCCAGAATTACATCAACATTCTGTGCCCTACAGCATTCAGGGACACTAAAAGCAATTTAGGTGCCAGGACAATATTAACGCTTATAACTTGCACGTATACATTTATCTAGTTTCCAGTTACAGTTTTGTATGTTGGATTATAAAAGGCAAGCCAAAACACGAGAACTGTAATAACACCCCAAAAAAATCCACAAACAAAAATCCATATCCTGCATTAAAGCCATAGTGCTGCAATCAAGGAACTTTTTAAATAAACTCTCCAGCAAAGGATGAAAGTCTGCTGCAAGGAGGAAAATTATTTCCAGTCACAAGACAAATTTAATATACTAGCATTAATCCATTAATCTGTAGTTATTTTGGAAAACATTCAGAGCCATCAAAAATAAGACACATGGTCCCAGAGTGACATGACACTGGTGACAGCCAGCGCGTCAGTCTGCAGCACACCTGTGAAACACGACTCCAAGCATGCAGCAGTATGCCCAGACCCTGCAAGAAATCTCCCTTTTTGACACTTACAAACTCATTTCTCTCTGGAAATCGTTCTCAGGATCAACACCATCTTTGCTGGAAGCGCTCTGTGAGATGGGATCGACGGCCTGGCCCAAAGTCACATCCAGCCTTTCCACCCAAGCCAGCTGCTGCTTGAATTCGGACAGGCACTGCTTCAGCCCGTTCTGGGAAAGAAGCACAGCTCTGCACACCGCCGCACAGAACCGCCTCCCCAAGGAGCTCACACCGTGGGCTGCTCCTCCAAGGCCATGCCCCAAACCGCCATAGCAGGCCAGGGCCCCCCGGAGGCCTGCCCTGCCCCGACGCGGGCCCAGGCCGCAGCGGGGGCTCCTCTGCCCCGCACCCAGCCCTAGGGAGACGCGGGCCCCGGCCCAGGGATTCCGCCCAGCCCCGGGAAGGCCCCGCTCACCGTGTCGTTGCGCCGCTTCGGCCGCTCCTCCAGCACCACGTTGAGCCCCGGCTTCAGGTCGCCCCTGGAGAAGGCCTCCTGGAGCTGCGGAGAGGGGACACTCAGGCCGCACCGCCGGCGAGGGCACCGGGCGGCCCTGCGCCGCGGCCGCCGGGGGAGGCCTCGCCGCCGAGCCCGCTCCCCGGCCCCACCACCCGCGGACACGGGCTCACCTCCGAGTCGGAGAGAGAGGAGTCCTCCGAGCCGGACTCCGAGTCGGAAAGGGACCCGCGCCGCGCCATGCTGCCGCCACTGCCGCCACCACTTCCGGCCACGTGCGCGCGCCCCCACCGCCTCTTCCGGCGATGCCGGGGCCGCGGTTGCCACGGCGACGGCGGCGGCATCATGTCGGCGGTCGTGGCACAGCCCGTGGCCGTCTTTGGCTGCCGGCCGCGGGTCGCCGGCGGCGTCTGCTTCTTGGAGGACCAGGTCGTGCTGCACGCGGCGGGGACGGGCTGCCTCCAGCTCCACCTCGAGCAGAAATGGCACAAGTTCGTCCCAGGTGCCACCGGCCCCGGCCCTAGTCCCGAGCCCGGCCCCAAGCCCGACCCCGACCCGGGTCCTGGACCCGATCCCGTCCCCGGCGCGCCCTGACCCCTTTCCTCCCCGCAGGCACCGAGAAGAGCGGTGGTGTGCAGGCGCTGGCCGTCAGCCCCAACCGGCGGTACCTGGCGGTCTCGGAGACGGTGGCGGAGCAGCCGGTGCTGACGGTCTACGAGCTGTCGGAGGTACCGGCGCGGCGGCGGAGGAGGCTGGCCGCCGCCGAGCTGCCGGCGCGGGAGGCGGTGTCCCTGGCCTTCTCCCCTGACTGCCGGTACCTGGCGGCCGCCACGGCCCCCCCCGAGGGGCACCTCACCTACTGGCTCTGGGAGAAGCAGCGGCTGATGGCGGTGGTCCGCCTCCAGGCCCCAGGCAGCGGCATCTGCCAGGTAACGGCCGCGGCCCTGGGGGGCTCCCCGTCTACCGTGCCACCAGGCCCGGGTCCCTTCGGCTCCCCCCTGGCCTTGCTAGGGTACGGGGGTGCGCACACCTGCCTCTGAAACTGAGCTGGGCCAGCATCTCTGCAGCTTATTTTTAACGTTTTAATTCATGGTTGACTGGTTCTTTGGGAGCCTATTGCACTATTTTGAAAAGGTGGATAAAAGGAGCAAACTTTAGTTCAACAAGTAGTGGGTGCCAGGCAGCACCTAAGTTCACCCTGCAGGATACGTGCACGGTACATTCTCACATGGCTTCTGCCCAGGGCAAGAGAGGAGGAGAGGGCTCCACACTGTGGATTTTATATACTTTCCGGGGCCTTTCTCGGCATCCGCTGTTGGCCTTCCTCAGCAATAGGCCACTGGGCTAAATAAATTTTTGCTTTGACCCATAATGGGCATTTTCATGTCTGTATTTCGTAACACATGAGATTCTCTTGTATCACACAAGATCTGTGGTACAGGGCCAATACAACTGGCCAGTGAGTGTGCAATGTGTCCCTTGTGTCCCTGCAGAAACACTCATTAAATATATTGGCTGTGCTTAGTAGGCATAACACCCATCTTGGAAGCTCTCGACGTGCTCGTGCCCCTTTTCCGCCCTGCAGTCTGTTCCATGTACAGATCAGAGGAGTAGCCCAGGAAGAGCGGCCAGGAGCAGGCTGATGGTACTCAAACAATTCCTGCGTCCTGCTTTGGGTGCCCTTTTTTAGTATCTTTCTTGCAGGGAGGCAAGAGGCTTTCAGTACCTGGGTTGCTTGGACCCTCGCTGCCATTTTTTACTGGGGTACAGCTACAAGCAGAGGTTGGGTGAACTGCTGCCTTCATGAGAGCAATTCCTAAAGAGAGGAGAGTGACTGTAAAGACAACCACTGTCTAAAGTCCCATTAAGCACAAAAAATGCGGTCTAGCTACCCCTGCTATCCTTAATGTTGGGTATTGACGTGGCTATTCCACTGTTTTCGCCAATAGACACCTAATTATGTGAATTAATATGTATAATGGGTAAGGTTTGCCTGAAATACAGAAATACAGAATTTATTCCTGGCCTTTAAGAATGAATGCTTGCACTTTTCAGGAAGATTGCTACTGGAAAAAAAAAAAACAACTTGCTAATCAGCAGTAAAGAGGTATTTTGGCCTTTTGTCATTTAATCCTGAAGGGCAGAGACAACTTTCTCTTTGGTACTGCGTTGTGATTCAGAACCCTAGCTTAATAGAGTTAATGTATTTGTAGCATCATGTAAAATTGATATACACAGTTTTGAAAGGGAAAACTGCAATATGTAGCTATGATGGTTATTTCTTAGTCTCTTCTGTATTCCTGTATGTTTCTATGAACTTTCTTCCTGTGTTTGTTTTCCTGTATCTGGTATTGAAAGTCTTCAGAACAGGTATAATATTTGCTTATTTGTGAACATAGTTGTGTAAAATAATTTCTCTCTCTTTTGTTCCATAGGTGAGCTTTAGTCCTGAAGACAATGCACAGGTTTGTGTCACTGGAAATGGCTTTTTTAAACTGTTTAAGTATAGTGAAGGAACTTTGAAGCAGACGAATTTACAAAAGGGAGAACCGCAAAACTACTTGTGCCATGCCTGGCTGTCCAAGGAGGAAGTGATATGTGGCACTGACACAGGCAAACTTATCTTGTTTGAAACTGGGGAGTTGCACTGGGAGACAACTGTAGAGTACAAAAAATCACCCAGGGAACTAGAAGAAGATGCAATCTCAAAAGTATATGAGAGGTAAATCTGTTAAATACTATTACTAATAGTTTCATGCTTGTGCCTGCAGATGACTTGCAGGCCATTCACTTATTTCCTTCTTGTCCAGTTTATGAATGGGTTATAATATTTTGATTCCTGCTGATAAGCATGTCTTTATGCATTTCCTGCTTGCAGTTTTTCTGACATCTCTTGTGGACTGGCCTGTGAAGATAATGCTTCACAACAGGATCCTTTGCCTCAAATATCTGCAGTTGCAGCTTATTCCAAAGGCTTTGCATGTTCATCTAGCCCAGGAGTTGTTCTTCTGTTTGAGAAGACCAAGGAAAAGGAAGTCTACAAGGAGAGTCAAGAAATCTGGGTAGGGAGAAAAAAGCGTTTCCCAGGAATTATGCAACAGGGGCCTGTTTAGAGGGGTGAGGGTGCTTCCAATTCAGTTATTAATAATTTTTAGTGCATCTCTAAATTACATTGTAAGCATTAGCTAACTGTCCTGGTGATGCCAAAAGGAAGGGAGTTGCCAGAGGTCACACTGAAAGTCAGTGACAGATGTCCTTTTGCAAGGTAACTCTGCATGTTCCCACAAGTGAGTAACTTTTATTTATAGAGACTTGGAGCTAAGAAGTAGTCTACATCAGTTTTGAAGATCTAGGCTGCTTGTTTTTTCCCAAGGCAAAGCTTTTCTGCCCTCCGATATTTATTATAGCTGTCATGATACTTGTGCACTCTTAAGTAATCTGTTCTGTAGCAAGCTGTATGCACTGATTTACTGCAATCTCTGGATAAGAACATTTAATTCTGATGACCTGGTCAAACCTTTTTACTCTGGGCCTTAAAGGTCAGATCCTCCCTATGCATGAGACCCTGTAATAAGACTGTTATCAACCTGAATGATATGGTACAAAGAATTCTGAGATCACAGTTTTCAGGCAGTTTTCATTCTGACACTTGCTAGGTTTTTTCCTTGATGTTTTTCTGCTACCATTTTCATTTTTGTTTAATGCAGTTCTTAAGATTACTGCTGAAATGTCCTCTGGTACTTTTTTTCAGCTGTAATGCTATAGATTCAGTTAGGTTATCTTGTCCTCTATTCCTTGCCTTGCAGTAGTTATGTACTATTAAATATCCAAGTTATCTTACTGATGTTATGTATATGCTTAGTAGAGTAGCATTACAGCAAAAGTGTATGTGTCTGCATGCCTACTACTAAACCATGGAGACTTGGAATATCCCATGGGATGCATTTCTTGTGCAGCTTCCTCAGGACCTGTTCAGCAGTGAGCCAAAAAAGTCGAGCAGACAAGACATTATATGTATATGTTTCAGCCCCTCTGAGGAAAGGATGGTCATTAACACAAATAAAAATCAGCTTTACATGTTTACTATGCTCTCCAGCGATTTAATGAAGGTGAGTGCAATCTTCTCACATTCCACAGCCATCATGTCCGGTAAGGGATGTATTGTCATGGCACAGGCTATTCAGTGTCGCTTTCTATGATGCATTCTCATAAAATCCATCAAATAGCATCTGAACCCTTAAAACTCATTATATGAAATGCTCCCCATGCTTCTCGGAGAGCTGGATTTCAGTAGTCCCTTGCTCAAGCATCCCTCCATATGAATACTTGATGTTATTCAGCAGAATGATAGAGGACAGTGTTAAGACCATTTAAGAGTGCATGTCACTGTCAAACCACTTAAGTAAGGCTTTAAGGGAAAGATTTTTAATAAAACTGTAGTAGTTTATGCTCCGGTGTAATATGCAGAAACTTTAATGCAATGATAAAGCTGGAACAGCCACGGGAATCTGATGTTACTCTAAAATGATAGTTGTTGAAGTCCTAGTTAGAAGTGAAACTTCTTTGTGAAGGACAAACATAATGAAAAACATTCCCTACTCTGAAGGAATTAAATAATACAAAGACAAGAGATAAATGTATTATCATGAAATAGATTTGCATGGAGTTAAATACCTAACCTGTGTACAGGTGTACAAAAAGATTTTTACAAAAAGAGGTTTTGTAGTTATGGGTCCTTTTTCTGCATGCAGCCTAAAATTTTATTGGTGCTTCATTTCCAGCATATACTCAATAAACATCCAGGTTAAGTTGCTTATCACTCAGCGCTTGATTATTTTTAAATATCTGTCTGACCAGAAGGTCCTAACTGAATTCTTGCAGTCCAGTTTTATTTATTTATCTAACTTGCATTTCTTTGGACATCTACAATTATGTTCTGCTTTCACTAGTGTATGAGAGCTATGGAGCCTACATCTTCCCTACATCACTTTTCTTGATTATTAATTATAAAGTTAAAACTGATTCTAACATTCTTATGTTTTTAGGATTGTAATGTTCAGACTGGTGCAATGAAAGGATTAAGTAGTTTCCTCAAATCTATTGGATTACTGTACACAAAGAGCTATGACAGATTTCTTACCTAACTTACTGCCTGCAGTGAAATATTTGTGATTTTTTTATGTTCTCATTGCTTCTCAGGAGAAGACAACTTATTTTGCATATCTGAATTTCCCATTGCATTCTGCTTCAATCACTGGCCTGGACATCTGTATTTGGAAACCCATTCTTGCTACTTGTTCTCTGGATAGATCTGTTCGCATCTGGAATTACAAGACCAAGTAAACAGTTGTTTGTGTTTGCTATTACCTCTTATTCTTTTGTATATTGAATTTAGCAGGCAACAGCAGCAATCTCATATGAATGAGAGTGGTGTTCTGGTAAAATTCTTGTGTGGTGTGGGATGTAAATGGTCCTACTGACATGGTTTGGGCGGTGTGAATATGCAGCGCCTTTAAAACCAGTACCAAAAGAATCCAAAGCCTTTTCTATTAAGCCATTTTTGTGTCAGACTTCTCATGTGTTTTTGAAAAAAAATCTTCAGGAATGTTTCATGCAGCTTTGTCTTAAGATACTCTTGTCCCATCCCCTGCTTCGTAGCCATAGTTCTTAAGCAAAATGACTCCAGCTTTCAAGGTTCTCTGGAGGGAGACAAATCTCAGAAGAGATGTTTGTGTAGGTTTGCGATCAGCGGTTAATGTACCTTCTTTGTTATATTACAGTAAAACAAGGATTTGCTCTTGCACCTTCCACACATTCTCTATGAACCAGAAAGTTCAGATTTGCCTTTATAACATCTGTGTGATCGTTGCTTGACTGAATGACAACACATTTCCTCAAGGACAAAGCAGAGTCAGATTGTAGCTGCAGGTGTCCTTGCTGGGACAGATAATGTCCTGTCAAGTGTGCACAGGGCGTTCGTACTACTCCATACTGCGCAATGGTTTTCTCTTTCAGCACTTTGGAGCTGTATAAGGAATATCGGGAGGAAGCATACACAGTATCACTTCATCCCACTGGCCTTTTCTGTTTGGTTGGGTTTTCTGACAAACTCCGATTTATAAGTCTACTGTATGAGGACATGCATGTTTTCAAGGAGTTTCCTGTGAGAAAATGTAGAGAGGTAAGGAGCGATGCAAAAATGAAATAGGGGAGCTATAGGGAGCAGAGTGGTGAAGAACACGACAGAAGGTAGAAACCTCTCCAAGAGATTCTAGTAGGATTTAGGATATCAAAGCACAGAGAAAAGGATTCTGACTATTGGAAAATGATCCTGGACGCTGATGCATAACCGTGGATGTGGGAAGCCGCAGAAGGGGTAGTTTGCTCAGAAATACTCAAGGACTGAATTTTACAGGGGAAAGCACCAATTAAGAAAGCAGTAAGAGACTAATTAGGTCATGGAATTTTCTTTTTGTGTAACATTCTGATATTAGACAATGTCATTGGAATTCAACGCATGACTTTTTTTATCCACTGCATCTACAGTAATGGGTGGTTATGTTCTTTTTGTAGTGCTCATTCAGTAACAGAGGCCATCTTTTTGCTGCAGTTAATGGAAATGTGATTCAAATTTATTCCAGCATCACCTTTGAGAATATTAATAATCTGAGAGGACATAGTGGGAAGGTTAGTAAACAAGTCCTATACAATACAACTCAGTAAAGTATGAACTAATTGGTAAGATGTATTTTCCAAAGGTAAAGTACAATTTTGGATCAGAAATGGGCCCAAAAATTAAAAATAGAAATACAAAAGTCAGTTTTGTTTTGTCAGAAATCAATGTTTGCACACACTAGATATATCTAAAGAGTCTGTCCTTAAATTGAAGGTGAATGATTGGCAGGTAGCTGAAACAGCAAAAATATCCCAGTAATAAATTATAAAAATAAAAGGTAGTACTCCTTATTGAAATGAGCTTTTTCCTGACAGTGTGTTCATAAAGTAGTTCTTACTGATTATTTTTTTTTTAATGCTAAAAAGGAATTAGTTGAGAAACATTTAGGGGGTTTTAAATAAGGCTTAGAAATGTGATTCCAAAGTTGTCGTGGATTTACTGGTAAAATGACTCCATGCTGTCCGTCTATGACTTACACATTGGGCTCCCTGGTGTATTTTGCTTTTGCCAGATACATGCAGTTAAATGGAGCACAGATGATGCTGAATTTTTCTCCTGTGACACACATGGTGCTGTGTATGAGTGGAACTTGTTGACAGGTAAAAGGAAGTCAGAGTGTGTGCTCAAGTCCTGCATGTACAGCAGCATTGCCCTGTCTTCTGATGCCAAAATCATCTTTGCTGTTGGATCTGACCAAACTATCAAAGAAATTTCAGAATCTTCGGTGAGCTAACAAGCACTCTGTGATTTTGCTAAGGTCTCTGGGGAGGGTACTAGTGCTTTGGTTTCCTTATCCATTTGGTAAGTAGGAATCAGTCTGGATTTGATAACTGTGATATTTACTGATGATATTCTTGTGTTCTCATGTCCTTTACCATGAAACCTGAGATTTTGTTGTAGTTTTGTATTGTTATAACTTTACCTGGATTTACTTAGAAATCAAACTAACTTGGCAAAATTGTATCGACTGTTTTGCTGAAATACAAATGTATTGCATCTACCACTGCAGGCTACATGCATATTTTTTTTTGTCCAGAAAAGTAGTAAATTGTATGTGATAACTATTACGTCTTTCAGAAGTGATCAACTTGTGGGACTTGCCTTCAAATTTTAAGAATGCTTATCTATAAAGCTTAATACTAATTATTTACTCCTATAGCCACGTAGATTCTTTTAACTGCATTATTTGTTGCAGGCAGAGATATGAGGATTGCTCATGAAATAAGTAATCAAATAGTATTGTGAAACTTAACGTGATGTGAGGATTTTGTGTAGTGGTTTGATATTTTTTTTTTCAGATTCAGCATGAAGTGCCAGCTTTTGGTGTTGTTTATACTGCAATAGCTGTTTCTCATTCCGGGCACATGGTATTTGTTGGTACATCTCTGGGGACAATTCGAGCTATGAAATACCCATTACCTTTGACAAAGGATTTCAACGAGTATCAGGCCCATGCAGGCGCTGTTACAAAGGTAACATAGGGTACTTTCTTTTCCCTGCAATACCAGCTGCGCGTCTTCTTCAGCGCTGATTCTCTTTCCCATTTCATAGCACAATATGTTAAAACTAAGGAGCCTGCATGTGGAGCATGAGTATTACACCATTCATAGAAGTCCTGTCTCTAGAAATAGATGTCACTGGATAAGCTGTTGTTGGCTAAAAAGTGGCTTACACCGGGATACATAACGTGGCATATCCCTGATGGAGAACTTTGATATAGCTCTTTCTGGAAAGAGGAAGATAAAGCTATGTGGCCTTGAAAACCTCTTGTGAGAATAGAAGGAGGAATGAGATAAATGTATTAAGCAACTTGCTGCCAGGGTAAAAAGCAGAAGAGACTGCAGTGCTGGTCTGCTAACCAGGGTGTATTTCTAAATGGCTAATGGACAGCATCTGAAAGGTAGGGATAGGACGAGTAGAGCCTGCAACCGTTTCAGTGCACTTTCTCCAGGAAGCCACATGTTCTGTCATAGTAAAACTGCTTGTACTTTTGGCATTTTAAGTATCACTGTCAAATACAACACCTTGACTTAGGGCTGCACAGTCCAACATTAGGCTATGAACTTCAGTTATTGGAACTCTACTTTCACCTCACTCGTAAACTGTATCTGCTCCCAGGTACTCTATGCCAGGCCACACAGTCACAGGAGGTCTGGAGGAGGTGACAGCAGTTATTACTAGATAGTTCTTGGTGGGCTTATCTGCAGATTCAAAAGAAAACATTTAGCCATCTGTTGCTCAAACAACTTCTCAAAGAAAAAAGCTAGAGACCTTTGGAATTGTCATATAAATTGCTTGTCTGGGCTATAAGTGTCTAGATGGCCTTTTCTGTTCCAGGTTTTTAAAAATCTTCCTACAGCTTTGAGAGCAGAAGCGGATCCAGTGTCTTCACACGTTCTTCTTTTCTTTCCCTTCCCCTGTTGTCTGGACCAGGGTGGAGCAGCAGTAGAGAACATAATCAAAATGTTGGTAGTGGGGCTGTGTTAGTGTTTTCACTATTGACTTTCTGTGGTAGAAATGACAGGGAGTATGTGAGTGGGGAGAAAAAATTGATATAAAACCAAACTGTGTCTCCATTCTTCCTTGTCTCTACTATTATTTTTTTGTTTCTTCCTTCTAAGATGTCCATAACAAACGATGACCTATTTTTGCTTACCGCCTCAGAGGATGGCTCTGTATTTATATGGAAAGTCTATGATAAAGGAGGTGGGATACTGAAATGGGAAAAGGAAGTTGAGTATGCTGAGGAAGTGCTGATCATGAGATCAGATATAGAAGAGAAGGTAGGAGGAGCAATTGTGAATATGTACCATAGGATTCCAATGCACCGGCTATCGTGGTTTGGGCTGGACTGGCCACTAAAGGTTTGTTTACGTTTAACAAACATTTAGTGGCCAGTCCAGCCCAAAGCATGACAACAGCTTATGAAATACATTTGCATGATGTTTGTGACTAGCTGTTCCTGTATGGCCTTCTGTTTAAGAGGGCTTGCGTGGCTTTCGTCATAAAAAGAGGTCACAGCAAGTAGCTGCAGCTGCTTGTTAATATACTAACTGCATTGTAGGAATAGTGAGTGTGGAGAAAAGTTTAGACTTTTCTCTAATACTTTCCCCAATCTCTTGAAAGCAGCTTTAATGGAGCAGAGAAGCCTGAAGCTGCATTTCTATAGACCATCTTGTAAGATAACAAAGAAACCTTACTTCTGGAACTTATTCTTGGTCTGTCTGTCTGAAAATTCTCTGCAAAGGCTGTCCTTCATAAATATGTGCATGTAAATAAATCATTCTTAACAAGCTGTTGCTAATGGCAAATAATCTCTCTGTTAAAACGGTCTTCTCATCCATGCCCTAACAGAGTCAGGCAATGCTAGACCTGCAGATTCGTGTGAAAGAGCTACAGACAGAAAAGGATTACCAGCTATGTCTCAAGGACATCTACTGTAATGAAAAAATAAAGGAACTGGAAGAGAATTTCACTCAGGAAATAGGCTCCCTTAAAACCAAACACCAGGTATGATTCATATTGCAGAACTGAATACCAAGAAATCTTTCACTGAAGAGTTGAATTCAAGCTTGCATTATATGAGTATGAATGCTATAAAGCATCTGAAAAACGAAACATTCCTTTCCATTAAAGATGTTCTTCATATTTCTGAAGCATAAAGCTACCTTTGAGTCAAGTATCTTGTTAAGTACAAAGGAATGCAAGGGTTCTCCTAGGTAGCCTATAAGTATCTTCATATAAAAATGGTTCCAGCAATAAATGCTGCCTGAGATGAAGGATCAGTAAGCTATGTCACCCTTGTGTAGAAATGGGACCATACCTTAAAGCTACATCATATATAAGGTTGCAGCTGATGCAGGATCCAACACTTATTCTCCTTAATGCCACCTTCTTTGTGTCCTGGCCACTTAGCTTTTTTAAGAACATCTGCTGGGATGTCTTGTAAAATATATTCCCTGGATTTCTTCTGTTCATGTGTTTATTGATTTCTCTGTGGTCACGAAGCAGGACTTCCCTGAAAGGCAAAAGCCACAATAATTCTTTCCACTGTCTTATTTATCTGTGTCTGTTAATTCTATTCTGTCCATCTGTCTGCTCTACGCACCAGATTTCTGACCTGTAATTTGCTATATTTCTGGACCCTTTTTAGAGTTAGAAGGCAGGTGATCCAATAGCAATTTCTCTGTCAGTAAGATGGCTTGAAGTAAGATATTACATATCACATGATTCAATTCTGTCAGCCTCATGTTCTTTTTGAGCTTTTGGGTGACTATTATCCTGTCCTGGTGATTTGTTACTGCTTATTTTGATGAGTTGTACATGGTTCCTTCAAGCAGTATTTCAGTTTGACTCCACATAAAGAAGGATTCCAGGATGAAAACTTGCCAAGTTACTTAGTAGTTTTATTATTTGTTGTGTCTAGCAGGCAAATGGAGTATTTCTGCTTATGCAAGACCCATACAGCTGTTATGAGAAGAAAGTGAAAACATTGTACCTATGGTACAATTCCCAACTTTTCTGGGAAATTTCTCACCCATTTTCTTGTTCCAGTTCTTTGTGCTTTTTTAGAAGATATAAGTCATTTGTAGTGGTAGTTGGACATCCCAAGCAAATGGCATTCAAAACTCACTTTTGCAATTCATGCAAAAATTCATTTGTCATTCTGTGTTTTAGGACCTCAAAGTTGCCTCAAGTGAGACAGGAAGCAGCTTGAACTTTAATATCTGGACAACAATTTGTGGAACTGCAAATTCTCCTCAAGCAGGCGCACACAAAGTGGAGGCTTTTGTAGCTCACAAACTTTTCTTGTTAGACTAGGATTATATGGTACTCTGTATTATATGAACTCCATTTGCTACTTTTCCTTAGCTAACTTATCTCTGGGAAAACTATGCTTAGTGACACATGGCAACTGAATTTTGGCGAGAGACTCCAAATGTAAATTCTGTTATGTATGCGTTCCCCACCATGGGCAAGAGCACAAACGATTTGGACACTGCTTGGACTAGTTTCAAATTAAAATGTATTTTCCTTATTTTTTTCCCCAGATTTTACAGGCAGAGAAAGAAAAACAGGAGCTACAACACCAGCTTCAACTGTCTGAGCTGATGAATAAACAAGCCAGGGAGATGCAACAGCTAGGTTAGACTGTAACAAGTGATAGATATTGCAGACCAAATGTTTGTCTAAACTGTATCGCGCACATGACCATGGTGAGAACATGCACATGGGCACTGTATCTTAGATATTTGCGTTTTGAGATTAGTAATTTCTTCATTTATCTTATCGCTCACTGTACAAGAATAGTGAAATCATACAGTTCAGCAAAGAGGCTAATGTACAATGCACACATCATGGAAATACCTGGACCTCAGATTCGTAACCAAGATAAAATGGAAATACTGCAAATTAGTACCAAAAAGCAAGTCAACCCATAAATGAGTCCATTACCTACTCATACTCTGTAGCAGTCGTGCCTTATACAGCTCTGTCGTGGTTGTCATCTCAAGGGGATGCCTAAATTAGCTGTTACTAATTTGTTGTAATGGCAGAGTAGGAGATTTTGGTGTAGGTTTTAGACTTGTTCAAACTGGAACAGAACAACATTCTGTCCTGATGCAGCAAGCAGGGATATAGCAGAATATTCACAGACACAACTGAGAAAGGTGAATGACAGCTTTGGAACAAGCATGATTAGTGAAGTGGAAAGTAAAAGGAAGAACAGGAAATTCAAGAGATGGTTTTCTGATGTAAAATTTTGTATGGCCTCAGAGTCTAAAACCCCTGTATATCTCATGAAAAAAGTGAAGAAGTGCTTTTAGTGTAACTTGTTGCAACCAGCTGCCAAAAAGACAGTAGAGAATAAGACATTGATGGCTGTAGAGGGATAGGATACACCTCTCTTTTCTATTAGTTTTATCTGTTCCATATGTTTCCTGTTACCAGAATCTGACAATAATCAGAAGCTTTTAATGGAAAATGAGAAATACCAGGAGCTGGAAGTGAAATCCCAGAGGATGCAGGAGGAATACGAGAAACAATTACACAATTTGGAGGAAAGCAAAAGCAGGGCTGTGAAGGAGCTAACAGAATATTATGAGGAAAAACTTAATGAGAAATCTGTTCAGCTGGAAGAGGTAAGAACCTTGATTTGCGGTTTGAATTATTAACTAAGTTTATCTCCAACCGTGTTAAAATGTTCCCTAGGACAGGAGAGGTTGGCTCCCTCCATGCAAATCTTAATCTGCCTGTAACCTTGAGGATATATGTTGACAGGTAGAATAGTGACAAGGAAAACCCAGCTGACTTACCAACTTTAGTGGGCTTCATACCGTGAGTAAGTAAGTAACCTGCTAAGAATAATATCCTTTGGCATTCTCAGCTTCACCTCTCTTTCTCCTAGATCCAAGAATTCCCGTTTATTAATGTGGGTTAGATGATACATTTACTGTAATTGAAGAAAGATTCAATCTCCCTGTTCTAGTGGAAAAATAACGTTTCTAAAATGGTGAATTCCATTCTTGAGTCCCTGAGGTTCCTGCCTGCATAATTTGGAGAACAAAGAGAAATACCCTGCGTACTTAAAAAACTCCTGCACATTGAGGTCAAAGACTTGGCTTGACAAAGGGCAGCCAGAGAACTGATATTTACATATCTAAAGTCAATAAATTCTATCAACATTACTGTTTGCAGCCCTATGTTGCAATACCAATTTGGAAAGAATGTGAGGAATGAATGTGAGAAGAGAGGCATACAGAGACTGATGCAAACCTGAGTGGTTATTGGTGCTAATGCATCAGAAAAGCAATTTTAAAAGATCTTCTGAAGTGTTGCTCGTGTTTGCAATTTCTGCAGCCAAAACAAGTTTGCTGATGTTAGTATTTGGGCCAGGTTCCTAACTTGAAGCATCCAAGCCTTAAGAATAATTTTTTTTTAGAATAATTTTTTATGTTTGTCTTAACAGTCTTTAAAGTTACATTAATCCCCTAAGAAATTAAGTTACCTTAAAAGAAATTGCTGCAATTGAAGAGTCCACTAAATATAGATACTCCCAGGAGAAACACAGTTACAGATAAAGAATTCTGCTCTTCTTTATTGGTCTCTTACTGTTGTTTCTGTAATGTTTGCTTTCTGTAACTGCAGGCAAAGGAGGATATGAAGCAGCAGCTTCAAGTACATGAAGAAATTAAGAAACAAATTGAAGAAGATGAAGACCAAGAAATCCTGGAAATCAAAATCAAGTATGAGAGACGGCTCTTGGAAGAAAAGGAATCAAACCTGCAACTGAAAGGAGAAATAGGAGTCATGAATAAAAGGGTATGTCTTATTCTGTGATAGGATCAGACCTGCACATGGAGACCTATAGCCGAGGACTGAATGTGATTAATGCTTGTCAATTTAGTCTGTAAATATGTGGCATTTCACATGAGAACAGTAGACCTTTCTTACATGAGTTTGAATGTTTCAGAATATTTGGGCAGAAGAAGCAGCTGTGTGCTGATTGTATTGCTGATATGATTAGAGATAGATGATAGAGGTGTGGTTTTATTAGTACACTTTCTTTTATCTTACATAGTTTTAAATTATAAATAATAATATTGTTCATCCTATGATGGGAAAGAAATGAACCTTTTCATTTTTCCAAGATACAGTGTGTTGCTTCGTTAGAAAAATACTTCTACTGTTTCGTTCGATGCAATAAATACTTTGTGTTTTGTATGCATCATCATTTTTTTATTGGTTTTACTAGGATTTTTAAGGACGCATAAAATCTTTTACCTCTTTTACTGGCTGGGTATTACATTTGCATAAAGGTGTTAGAGGGACATTTTTTCTTTTCAGTTTCTTCAGTATCTATCTGGAGACAGAGAGGTTCTCTTCCTTCATACCATCTACTATCATGGTACTGTCTTTAGTTCCATTGTCTTTGAGATGCCAGGAATTTCTTTGTTGGTCGGCACAGTTTGACCAGCACCATTCCTTGGTTCCGACTTCCTTGGCTTCACAGATCTTAGTATCGAGGTGGGGATTTTGAGAGTACCCAAGAGCTACGAACTAGGCACCCTTCCAGTCTACTTCTGACATTTTTAGAGATGGATATCCATACCCTTCTTGCTTCTGGATGCAAATTCCTTGATTCCTTGTAGTGCAGTAAGTATTCTGTCAGAGTATATGGAAAATGCAAAAATGGATATTCAACCCCCTTTTGAGTTACAGATATTTAAGTGATGTGATTCTCCTTCATCGTATCTTAGTTTGATATCCTTTATCCCACACTGTCTACAAGGTATCTTACAGAGTAGGATGGCTAAGTAGTGCACAATTTTTGGAGAGTGTTAAGTTCTTATTTGTTTGCTTCTGTAGTTGAACAGTCTACAGAAAGAGCTCAAGGAGCGAAACAGAGACATTGAGGAAATGAGACTGGAACAGCAGAAGCTGCAAGGGATCATCAAGTCACTAGAGAAGGACATCTTAGCACTGAAGACAGAGATTCAAGAGAGAGCTGACACTATCCAAGACAAGGTGAGAAACTGGACAACTGGCTGAGATCAAAGTCACCCTCCCTTAATTTAATACAGCAATTTATTTTAATAGTATGTTGTGATAATATCACATGACTGGAAACTCAGTTTTAACTTGAAGAATTTGTCATCTTTCTTTTGGGATTTTAGTTCTTAGTTGACATTCTAAGCTTTTCTTGGGGAGCTCAAGTTCAGATGTTGAGTTTCTCATTCCCTGTTTTGGGATCTGTAGATGGCGCTATGCCTTATTTGTCCCCTCCTTTCCCACCCAATATGTGTAGATGTGCAACTGAAGTTCAGTCTTCCACTAGACCTGTGACTGCTGTTTTTGCCTTTACTATATTCGTGCCTAGTCCTAGGGATCTGTTTGAGTGCTGTGTCTGATTCAAATCTCTGTACCTATTTCTCCCAGGAGAAGCATATATATGACCTAAAAAAGAAAACTCAGGAACTGGAAAAGTTCAAGTTTGTACTGGATTACAGAATAGAGGAGTTTAAGAAGCAAATAGAGTCACGTGAAAACGATATTGAAACAACGAAGGAGCAGATCCGTGGGGTGAGTAACACTCTCATTTGGCCTCTGCTACTAAGCCCTTTAAATACAAAGATGACCCCACAAGTCCCATGGAAGACTCCACCCTGTTTGTTCCTTGACTTCTTTCACTGTTTCAATATCTTTACAGCTCATAAAAATATTTGTGCACAATAGCTGCTATTTAATTTTCTATCATGTGCTACCAGTGACCAACACAGTTACTTAAGCTCCTGTTTCAGTATTTAATTCTAGACTCTGAGTAGTATCAGTTTTGCTTAAAAATAGATCTTGCCCTGATGTGGTTGCCCTTCACATACCCTGTAGAGTTTGCAAGACACTGCCTTTACTGATCTGGAGGAAGAGAGGGTGAACTCTCAAAAAAGTTGCAGATTTATGCAAACATAGCTGTTTAGGGGTTAGGTATGTGGATAAATTACTGTTCATCAGCTGATCCATGAAAAATTTCCATGTATTCATATTTAGCTTGCAGCAAATTCATTGAGGCAACTTATTTATGAGAGAAGCTTACTGTGATCTCTCCATAGATGTACCTTTAGCTCAGCCAAATTAGGACTATGGTGACATAGCTAATCAATGAACTATTAGCTTTCATAAGTCTGTTTATTCAGAACAAAAGCCTTTTAAATAAAATGCAAACTAATGAACAATGTGTATGTACATCAGACTAGCATGATGAAAGCCCTGTTCTCTCTTCTGGTCACCATCTTATGCCAGTAAATGCTGTAGTACTGTTATTGCTTTTTCCCCCTGTGTTCTACATATGTACCCACAGCTTTTCAATGCATTTGTTTCTTTTGAGTATCAGGTTCTTCTTAGTGTTGCACTTACTCTTTCCAGTAGTGACTGTTAATTTCCATCTTGCCCATTTTTACTCAGATGGAACTGTAAAGCTCCAGTTCAGCTCAAGGAAATGAAGGAGCATCCCATCACTTAAATAGCTAACTCAAAAAGGAGTTGAATATCCATTTTTATGTTTTCTGTATATTCTGACAGAGGGCAGTGTTGTTCCAAAATTGTCTTTTTTTGTGTTGTAATTCAACCTGAAGGGGGATCTACTCCCTCAAGTCTGTATTTCCAGTCTCTGATTTTCCTGTTATGTGTTGTTTTTTCGTGTCTCCTTTTAGTCCTGATTTCCTCCTCCTGCTTCCTTTCAGATGGAGGGGGAGCTGGAACGATTCCGTAAGGAGAGCACACAACTGAAGCTGAACATCACACAACTGCAACAGAAACTAAAGGCAACTGATCGCGAGATGCACAGAGAGAGGCAGAAGGTGTGGCGTACAACCACTGTGCAGGAACTACATAATTAACTTTGTGGGGACAGAACACTGCAGAAGCATTACTCTAAGCAAACAGGTAGTTCAGGGATACTTTGTCCAAGGACCAGGAGAGTCTCTGGTCAGTGGGGACAAAGACAGAAAGCTTCCGAGCCTGCAACCAGATTAGAGAGTTGATATTAAAAAAAATCCAGTTATTTATGTGACAGTTTGTTCAATCAACATATATTCTCCTGGGTTTAACAGAGCAGTGAGTCAAATACTTAACCAACTACGCTTTCCTGCCCAAGCTTGAAATCTGGGGACACTTGGCTTAAACAGGAGCAGCACGTAGGCTACCACCTACAATAATATGTAGGCATTAGTAGGATTAAATGAAGGGTGAGCTTATTAATGGAAGAGACAAGGATCCCTTGTGTTTGATAAGAAGCATGTCAGACATGAGGGAGGAAAAGAGACTGCAAGTGAAGATAAAGGAGCTTAGCGGGCAGTGCAGGGCTGAGGAAGCAGGTAGAGGGGCCTGGTAGAAACCGAGTAAGAACGAGAAGGCAATCTTGATGGGAAGGCATCAAGTTGTGTACGTGTCTGGTATGTGTTTTGTCCTTTGCCTCCTCTCATTAACTGTTTGTGTGTTGTTTCTAAATAACAATGTAGGTTGTAAGTGAAAGGACAGTGGGGGATATCATTCAGAATAATAAGTCACTGGTTTTCAGATGAGATCTCTGGATGCTGGCACTTACATTACCTAATGCAAGTATCTTGGATTATTATTGCTGCTAAAACTTACCACTGCTGTTCGACATGTAGTGCTCGCATCCCCAGTGTGTTTTTTAATTAAACGTTTGGGTTTTTTTAAATTAAGTGGAAGTAAAGTATATGAGAACTTTCACCAGTTCTACTAGGCTTTCTAGAAGATTGCATGTGATAGAGTGCTGTGATGAGCCAAATAAGAATGTACCTACATCATTCTTGCAGAAGCAAAACATGGAAGCTCTCATCAAACGATTTAAAGCAGATCTTCATAATTGTGTGGGCTTCATTCAGGATTCCAAAAAAATGAAGGATGGGATCCGTGAGCTCTACAGCAAGTATGTGCAGCAATCAGACATGGTGAGTCAGGGCCTTTGCCTTCTCCTTGCAGATTAATTTCTCTGGTAGTGTAATTACTGAGGCAACATGCTGTGCCCCCTCAGGTGGAGACTGATGCAGTAGACATAGATTTGCAGCAGGAGTACATGAGACAGCGAGAGTATCTTGAGAGGAATTTGGCAGCTTTAAAAAAGAAAGTGGTGAAGGATCAGGAAATCCACCAAGCTGCTTACATGCGCATCATGCAGGTAATAAGCCTTTTACTTGTGCTATGGAGAGGGAAAACAGAAGTAGCTGCACAAAAGAGACTTTAGTAGCCTTACCTCTATGGTTTCTTAGGACTTTGAAATAGTTTTGGTTCGCTTCCTTGCCAGGAATTCCTGTTTTTCAAGTGCTTCCATTCAAGGATAATATTAATTGAGCTACTGAAGTTCTATAATTTTCTGGACAGAAAGAGCAAGATCTCTGAAGTCAGAAATTGCTGCTGTTTTGTGGATACTTTTGTTTCTGTGCCACTCCCTAATGTAAAAGGAGACAGGGAATCTCTGCTGCCTGCGTACTTTTTAAGCAATTCATGTACTTGTTTGTTATTTCAAACAGTGTTTATCATTGCCGTCATAGTCAATTTGCATCTATCTGAGTTCCAAGCTGTACTTGCTGTGTGGTAGTGTTTAGGAAGTAATTTTGGAGGAAGAAAAGAAAAAAAAGTTACTTTCTTTGGTCACATAGTCCCACGCCTACTGCTCTGAATTCAGAACTTTCTGTTTTTCACGTTCAGGTTTTTTGAGGAAGTTCAGAAACACAAGGCAAGGTAAACTTTGACTGCTGGGGTCAAAGATCCAATTTGTTTTCACCTGGAGTGAGAGGATCTAAGCCCCCACACCAAACATCCTAGGAAGACAGCTTTTTTGCAGTCTCTTCTTACCATGATCTCCTTTTGCTCAGTCAGCATTTCCTTTTCCCCTCACTAGCCCTTTCTTCATTGTTACTTTTTTATGCTTCCTCAGGATTGTTAGAGCTCAGTCCCCGTCTAAGTCATCTTTCTTTGCTGTTTATTCGTAGTACTTCTTCAGGCCTAGGCAGCAGTGATATTCATCCCTGGCCCTGTTTTAACTTTTTTACTCCCTCTGTGAGTTAGATGTTTCCTTTTGGTACAAAAAGAGATGGCTTCAGAATATAACCTGAAGAATCTCCTTGCTGGAATAGGGTGGCAGATGGTGCTCATAATGATAACACTTGATGTCTTGGATCAGTAAGCCTAACATGAAATGATGATTAAAACCCAATTAATAAAACATCTGGAAGATGAAGATATCAAAGGTTCTAACCAGCCTGGTTTCTTCAAAGAAAAAGCAGTTCTCTGAAGTCTAGTAGATTAATGAGACTTTACAGCCAGGAGGAGTTATCATGGTCTTCCAGTCCCTCACAGGGGGCTTTTAAGACTAGTTTAGACAAACTTCTGTCAGGACTTGCTTTGAAAAAGTAAACGACATCTTGACAGCCTTCTGTCTCTGTATTTCTATTATTCCTCAGTTGTGTTTACATTTTCAGAGCTGTGCGTTCCTCTTTGAGTGACTATTCATAGGTACGTTCCACTAGTGGCTGCTGCAACAGATGATTAGAACTGTCAAGATAATTTTAATTATTCATACCAGTTGGCAAGTTGCTTGTTGTTAGACTATTAGTTTTCCCTCCAGCCTTCTATATTTGTAATGGCTTCTTTGGTCACTTGGATACATAAGAACAGACACACTGAGTAATCCTGAAGTAACGCTGCTTGAACTGAAGCATGTATAGGATGATCTTTTCTATAATATGTCCTACCTGTCTCTGACAGTCAGCACTGAGGGAGCTGGGCATGTTTAGCTTGGAGAAGAGGAGGCTGAGGGGAGACCTCATGGAGCCTTATCCCCCATGCATTTGATCAGTCCCTTTTCTGAAACAATTGGTATTTTGCCACAACATCCCATGACAATGAGTTTTACCATGAACATTTATTTTAATCCGTTGCATGATCACTGCATTGCAGTGCAAGCTTTCTGACAGAATGCAAAGATTGAATTAAAGGCTAATCTCTCTGGATAGCATGCCTCTTCAGAAAAATATTATCAGTGTCAACCAGCAGGCTTTTAACACCCAGCAAACGAAACAAGACATTTCTACATAGCCCACATTGCCTCATACAAGATACTGTGTATTATACTGTCTAATAGACCAAAAGCAAAGTCTTCATTTGATAGCAGCATTCAACCACTTGGAGTGAACTTATGAAGATGTTCATTACTAAAGTACACCTAAATGGAAATGCTGTGACCTAACCCTGAAGACTGGTCAAAAGAAAATTACCATGACTGATTGTTGGAAGTTCTCTTCTTCATGTGTTCCTTTCAGGATCAAGCTCTGGGATAAATGCATAGTAGCCTAATGTCATCTGTGTTTGAAGGCTTGAATTAAACAAGTCAACAAAATATTATGGTTTCAGAGCAGGCTGCCTGAGCTCACCAACTCATGCTGCATTTAGAGACCAGCACAACCACTGCAAGAACAACTGTTCTTGCCCAAATTCAGACCTTAATGCATCCCGCAATCTTCCTCCACACAGTGACTTTCAGCTGGGGGGGAAACTAAAGCACCGTTGGTGTACTTGTCTTAGCGTAAAGTATTAAGAATCTTGCCATGCACGTCCACCTTGAGTTGTTGCTGCCAATTTGAACTCCTTGAGTGCATCTATATACAGGTAATTGCAGTAAGAATTGTACTTTGTTACTAACCAGTTTTCAGTTGTGTGGTGCCAATACTTTATAAATATACTGTAAAGAACCAAATCATATGCTGTACATAAATCTCTTATGGCAACATAATTATCTCTATCAACCAAAATTATCTTTTTAAAAAAATCAAGATTTGAAGATACCTTTTTCATAGGAAAATGTCATTAATCCTTGTTTTTATCTCCTGTTGTTTTAGTGGTTTCCCTATTGCTTGAGATAGGTATTATGTCGGGTACACAAAGCATGCCTTTCAGCCATTTATATTTTTAAAACATTGTGATTTATGATAGTGTTCCAGGGATTGGAGTGGTGCTGTGTTACAAAACTTCTAAAAAACCACCACAGGTAGCCGAAATCATCGCTACTCGGTTCAAGCGTGATGGCAGCTGTTTAACATTTGCACTAGTTGTTGATGTGATAAGGTATTTCACTGTCTTTGTAAGAGGCAAATATACAATTCCACTTCCCTTGAATTCAGAAAAGAACTGTTTAGTTAATGGTGCTTCTGTTTCTGAATCATGGGCAACAGTTTTATCATCCTTCGCTAGTATCAGCCCATAATGTTTTTGCTGAAGTCTTTGAATCTGTCACAACAATGAGTAAAGTACATTCACTTTTACTTTCACAACTCCTTTGGCAAGATGCTTTGTGGTAGGCTATTAAAAAATGGGAGGATTGAACTTTTATGGGTTGAAATCTGACTTAAAAAAAGAACAAAAGATGAATAAATAGCCAACTTTTCCTCATGACAGCATGTTAGCAGTAGGTATCTCAAGTCTCCATATGCTTTATACATTTCTTAATAATTTGGAAGAGGTGTTGGGAAGTGATGTCTGTCAGAACTAATGAAGAGGGCTTTGAAGAACTGCAAGGAGATACAGATAATTTAAGTGAACAGACACATAGTGGCAAATGAAAAGCAAAATAATACACCCTGGAGGGCGAAATGGGAATTATTCACATTAATTCTGAATTAATTGGATCAATCCAGGAAAGGACCTGGGCTTCCCTGTGGAATTGGCAAGGAAGATGATAACCTTGGAGTGCAGCTGCAGTCAGAAAAGCAAAAGAAATATTAGCTAATTGAGCAAACATGGTTTGAATACTGTCATGTTTTGTGTCAAATCTACTGTGGCCTTATCTGAAATGTTGTATACTGTACTGATTGCCCTGTATATTCTGCTTGTGATACTGATTCTATACAGTCCAGTGTCCTTCCCAATGATACGAAGATACATATTGCTGAGCCATGTAGTACCTGTGCTTTTCCTCATAGGGCATATTGTTTTTGCAGGAAAATGTGAGTCTGATTAAGGAAATAAATGAGTTGCGGCAAGAACTGAAGGTGGCCCACACCCAGGTGAATGACCTCCGGTCAACACTAAGATTAACCAAGAAAAAGCAAGCAATTCAAGACACAGGTGAATAGTGCTTCTTGTATGTTTTCCATATTGTCAGTACTCATTCCAGAAGCCTTTTTTGTCCTTGGTGAACAATTCTGTTACTGTCTCCCTATCATTCCAGCTTGTCTGCCTGCTAGTACCTGTTCTATTGTAATGCTAGTTGTAGAAGCTGCTAAATACTGCAGAATCTTACTATTTAGCTCTGTTCATTCAGCCATGAAAAATGCCTTTCCTTGTTCATGCCAAAGAATTCTGTGAGCTGGACCTTTCTTACTCTGCACTGTCTTCTCTGATTTTATCTCCTAGCTCCCTCCAGTGAACTGCTGTCCAGCCCAGCTGTCCTGCGGTTGAATGCAGAGAAGGAAAGTGAGACAATCATAGAAATGCAGCAGCTAGAAATTCAATACCTGCGAGACCAAATCCAGGAGAAGGGGCAAGTCCTTGCAGTTCAGCCACTCTTAGATGGCAGTCTTCCTCAGCTGAATCTGGAAAGAAGCCACAAGACACAGCAACAGTGACCTGGTTCAAGGATGCCTTACATTATTATATTCTCCTGGCAAGATCAGAAATGCAACAGCATAGATTAGACTTACATGATTCTATACTTTTCCACTAGAAGCATTTATGCAGCAGTCGCTGCTCTGAACACAAGGTAGCAACCTTCACTCCCTTCTACTTCCCTGGAATCTGCCCTTTCCATGAAGCTTATGAGCCAAGAGAAAAAAAATAAATTTGTGTTAGTGCAAGACTGAACTTTGTGCCTTCATGCTATGGCAGGTACGCACCTTTCTATTAAAAAATAATGTGTCCCAGTTCAGAAGATCTGGTCACACTCTGTAAGCCTTTTCTGCTAGCATTCTAATTTGGTGTCATTGTGCTGCAAACATCAGCGTCAGCCTTTTATTTTCCCGTATTGAATTGCCTATGTCCATACAGAGTACTGCCCGTAGTTAAGACAGACATCAGTGTTATTCCAAGCAGGTATCCAGTCACAGGCTAAAAATCAATTACCTTGTGAGGGCAACTTTTGACTAGTGGTCAAGCACACCTGAGCTGGAGCCCTTGTTCAAGCCTCTGCCTCCTGCCTAGAGATGTGTTGTCTCATCTGTTACAATCATTTCAGCAGGCAAAAAGGCAGCCCAGTTTCAAACTCCAAAACCTGGAATAAAGTCTAAACCTTATATCATAACTCTCCTGTAACTTTGATAAATTAATCTTTTCTTGCCTTTTTTACAACATCTGCAATCCCTTTAGTTCAGTTTTTCTGATAAATTCTCCTAAAAAGTCACTCTGCAAAGTACTCATGTATACAAAAAGGCAGGGAGTAATTTCTTTAATAATAAGGGGGGGAAAGTATATTTTTCATCCTTTGTTGTCAGCGCATGACACACTGTCTCACTGAGGGATACTTCACATACGTCAGAAGTTTAAGCTACTGATTGAGCATGGAACTATATGGTATTACAACAGCCAGTACGTTACTGTTTCCATTTTCTATCCTGAATTGTAGAAAAGTGACAAGTGCTGTCTTCATACTAATAATATCACACAGAAAATAGTGGTGCCAAGGCTGGATAACTTCTAAGCTGTATTACCATCGCGGATACTAGACTCATTTCCAGGCTAACACCATGGCAAAACAGATGGTTCCATGAGGTCCTATGACCTGGGAGACTTCAGTTGAGTGTTTTATCCATAAACATGGAATTAAGTTTCTTTAGTCTTACTTTTTTCATTTTGCATCTTTAACCTGTATGAAGCATAGGTTTCACAGGAACAAAAGGAAGAAGTTATGATGAAATTGGTCTGTTAATGTGCTAGCTTAACACCCTTTCTTCCTGCCCCCCTCCCCATATAATCATCTTGATACTTCCGGTACAGAAAAAGGATGTAATTAATGTAATTAGCAAATTTTTTAGGAACTAGTTCCCTCTTAAATTTTCAGAACACACCCATTTTAATTTGCTAGACTCCCATGTGGTATAATTTTCCCCTCTCTCTGTCAGAATAAATTGAGTGGTAGAAGCCACTGCTTTAATAGATGTGGTTTAGAGAAATGGAATCAATCTTTCTGAAAAAGAAGAACGTTTTCCTAATAAGAGGAAGAAGCATATACAGGTGAAGAATGATTTCTAAGGGGTGAATAATATGCTTAAAGATATGCCTGTGTGTCACCCTCATCAGAAAGCTTTTAAAGGCAATCAAGGCCTGCCCGATGAAGCCTAGGTAGACAACTAGCAAACTTGGTTCAAGAGGATTTTGAACTTGATCTTGGTGGCTAAAAGGCAGCTAAAACATTGTTTGTGAGGGAGAACATTAAAAATCAGGCACAGCGGAGTGTTATAACTGAGATTTATCTGAGACCTGCTGGAAGCAAAATAGATGTACGAGCCCCTTCTGTACTGGGAAAACTAGACCAAGGTCAGTCTCCCACGCATGTGCTGTAGAAATATTTTCAGAATTAAGTTGTAACTAGAGTATGGTTTTGTACGCTCATGGTCTTCTGAATTCTCTCAGGGCGCAAAGACACTTTTCACTTTCCTCTCTTGGTCTGCATTGTCTGTTTCTCCTCTTGGTACCTCTCTAAAGGAGCTGGTAAGCATCTCATGCTCCTATAAAGTTACAGCCCACTTTTTAAAGTGAATATATGTCTATCTTTAAAGCTGAGTAAGGTTTCCCCTCGGATGACGTGTTTGTTAACTGGCCCAACTAAAGGACAGGTTTTTCTGGGTAGGGGCAAGGTCATTGTTCATGGGTGTTTGTATAGGGAAATCCACCACATCCCATTTGTTGGTTTAGGTTTAGGACAACAACCACCAGACAGATGATATTTCACAAGTTTCAAAAGATCTGTCAGATTTTACTGAGACAAATTCCTGAAGCTGTCACACTAATTGGTGTCTATTGTATTAGCGTATCCTGAGCTTCCCTTTTCATAGCCTGCTAAAAAACTAGCACACGGCTTTATAACTGAGCCTTCCTTTCCACTAGTCAGGCAAGAGCTGTTGTTCAGCCCCGTTCTCTTCTTCCTCCTAGCATCTCCCAGCTGCTCAGACTCACAGCAGTGATCCCTTCTGCTGTCTTTGAGCCCAGACACAAAGGAGGGGGCATACACTCGGTCCAGGAGTCCCATTCCCCTGCTGGCTTCAACGTTCCTGGCTACTCCCTTTTTTTCCTCTTCCGCTCTCAAGTGATTCCTTTTCTGTTTCCCTAATTCATCTCAAAATGGTCACCCTTTTCTTTCTGCTAGATAAGCAGGAAGTCAGCTCTTCTGCAGCATAGTAGGCTCTGCTGATGCCGCTGTCTCCCAGGGAGGGGGGTACTGCGGCTGCCTGGTGATGGGGAGATGGCACTGCAATGACATCTTGCCTGACTTAAGTGCCTGCCTGGACTAATGCCATACAAAGATCCAGTCCTGATGCGACCAGATGGCCCTGGCCTATACAGTAGTGCAGGAGCTATTTTATTCAATACTACATAAGACCAAATACTTGCTGAATGTGTCAAATCTTCCCTAGCGCTGCCAACCTGGCTGCAGGCTTCCTCTCACCTGCTGCCTGGGAGCTGCTCCCTGGCTCTTCCAGCCCTTCACCTCCAGCTAGGAGGAAATGAGCCACCTTCCAGGATCGGTGCGTGGCCGGATCCTGCCCGGGGAGGGAGGGGTAGTGCCTGCACACCGGCGCGGCTCTGGAGCCTCTCCAAGGCCAGCAGCAGGTTTGCTGAGACGCCACCCTGCTGGGGAATGCACCTGCCCGGGCAAGAGGTGAGGGCTCGCAGCCTCTCCTCGGTGCTGCCCGCGCCGCAACAGGAAGGGCAGCCGGCAGCAGCACCTGTTTCTTGGCAGGCGGTCGCCAGAGGAAGGGAAGAGATTTTCCCCGTGCGCTCCCTCGTTAGCTCGATCCAGTGGAAGGAAAGCCAGGAAAAACCCTCGCTGCCAGCCAGGAGCAGGGAGCAGTGCTGGGCTGTCGTGTGTGGGCAGCGTCTGCTGCAGGTGAGTGAGTCCTCCTCCCCGGGAGCCGAGCGTGTGCGGGAAGGGACGTACTTCATCCCTAGCTGCTGGCAGGTTTGGGGGCTGCTTCAGACATACTTCTTAAGAGACCCTGCCTCTTGCCTCCACATCATTTCTTCCTTGCGCCATCGTATTTACTCGTGGAACATAACGCTTGGGATTTTCTTGTTCCTTTGGGACTCCCAGGCCTCCCTCGGCAGAGGTGCATCAGGACAGGCTCTGTGGGGTCAGGATGATGGATGCCTGTTGCGCATACACAGAGGACGGGGAACACAAAACTTTTTATAATGGAGCATGCCAAAGCTATCTAGATTTCTGTAAAAAGCAGCTGCACGCTGACTCTGTTACAACAAGCCCTCCACCGTCCTAACCTCCAGAGACCATAGGCTTGGTGAAAGGAAGGGACAGTCCACCATCACCCAGGGCTTCCCCAAGGCTTCCCAAATGATGTCTGGTGGCAGCCGCGCTGGTGGGATAGATGCTCGCTTCTGGGGAAAGTATTATCTCTCTGTCAGGGTAGAGAGAGTAGGTTCTCCCCAGAAATACATGTTAGACAGCACAGGTTTGCCTGGATTTTGAGCATCCCTGGAAAGGAGGAGCACTGGGAATTGGTGGTTGATGTAACAGCCAAAGAAGTGTGGATCTCTTGCTAGTATTTTGGGTGAGACAGACAGGTGCCACATAAAAGCCCCATTACTCCCATTCCCCACGGGTTACTCTATCCCATCTCCTGAGTTCTCAGGAGAAGAGAGGGGACCTTCCCATACGTCCCAGGGCAGCAGCATCCCTGCTCCCAGGGGCAAAGATGGGCCTTGCGCACTACGACACTCAGAGCTTCTGATTTGTGTGTTGGCAGTAATTCAGGCATCAACCAAGATGTACAAGCTTCATTCTCTTCGAGACGACTAGGGAGTTAGAATAGAATACAATATGCTTAGGTCAGCCCTGAACTGGTCAGGCAGTTGGACTAGATGATCATTGTAAGTCCCCTCCAACTGAAATAGAATAGAATAGACAGAATATAATAATAGCTAGACTATTTCAGTTGGAAGGGACCTACAAGAATTCAGGGCTGACCAAGTTAATGCATGTTATTAAGGGCATTGTCCAAATGCCTCTTAAACTCTGACAGGCTTGGGGCATTGACCACCTCTCTAGGAAGTTGGTTGCAGTGTTTGACCACCCTCTTGGTAAGGAAATGCTTCCTGAAGCATTGGACATTGGAAAAATTACATTAAAGGATGGGAAAATATTTGTGGCTATTCTGGACTAGAGGTTTCTGTGAGGCACAGAGTGGTGGCAAGTCCATCCCAAACTGGCTAAGGCCAGACCTGGCCAGAAGCAAATAAGCTGTGATGGACTGGGGAAGCAAGGGGAAGGAGATGGCTTGTATCTGTTTGAGATTGTGAGGCTCTGTGGACTCTCATCTAGATTGCTCATGCAAATCATTTTATGTATTGTTATTTTACAGCAAATCTTGCCAGACTCTCCTGGTCTCCACGATGCTCCCAAAGTCCACATAGCTGCATAAAGCCCTTCCAAGGCTGGAAGCACTGCAGGAGCCTGTCCCACCCCCAGGCTTCCCCTCCTGAACGCTGTGGGTGAGCAATGTCTCATGGTATATGCTGGGTTTGGGGAGAGGAGGGAAGTGAGGAGTATTTCAACAGCTGGGTTGTATGTGGCTCTGAAATGAAAGTGTTAATTAACATACAGTCCCTGGCCCATCTGTCAGATATCAGTCAGTCAGATAGAAAGAGTCTATAAGTAAATAAATAAATGCATGTACCATTCCCAGGCGGTCAGCACACGTGTGTCTCCTGCACCTGCAGCCAGGAGTGGCCAGAAACCAGTTCATGATGACCCTCAATTCCCAGTTAAATTTTGTTAGAGTAGGAAAAAAAAGACAATGAAAAAGGAAAAACACGAACATTTTTGTTTTCCTGCATTCCCAGTGCTTTCCTGTTCTTCCTCCCCAGCTGCCAGCCAGCACTGGAGAAGGACAGCCTGTCTTTTTTTTTCCTGAAATGTGACCTTCAGTCAGAAAGCATTGTGTGGCTGAGCTGGTCCTCTCCTCCTTTTTCTCTTGCGTACAAAGATGGGAGCACTGAGGTACTGGGTTCAGTAGTAAGTAAACAGTAGAGATTAATGACCTGTGATAGACATTATCAAACTGGCTAATCTGATGGGATAACTGGCTTAAGCTCCCAAAGGGTCTGTGTCATGGTCTATCCCAGACCAGTGAGAACAAGTTGCCCAAAGAAGAGCTACAGAAGAGACAACTGCAGGAGAAAGCTGTCCTTCTCCCTCATGGGAGAGCAGGGATCCACATCCCTTCCTTTCTCTTGATCTGATCTAGGCAAACTGATGTGCTGCATAACACCAAGAAACCAGAGATCTTGCTGGGAGATCTAGTTTCATCCCTTCTCCAAGGAGTGGTGGGTGACAGCCCAGGGTAGGGCTGCTTTGGTTTAAGATATAAAGACATTCAGATTTTTCTTAAGAGGATGGGAGGCAATGCAACCATGCTGAGGAATGGGGAACTGTAGTTAGATTTAAGGAAAAATTTATTCGTGGTGAGGATGGTTAAACACTGACATAATCCCAGAGGAGCTGTGGATCCTCCATCCTTGGCAGTATCCAGGACTGGAGTGGCCGGGGCCCTCAGCTACTCAGTCTGACTTTGGGTTTAACTCTGCTTTAAGCAGGTGGATGGACCAGGCGACTTCGCAAGGTCCCATCCCACCTGAATTCTTCTGTGATTCTAAAAGTAAAAATACTGTTGCTAGCGGCACCAACCCTCACAGTCTAGAGAAGACCAGGCAAGTGTGGATGCTTATGGAGTGAAAGATTATATTCCCGGAACATTTTCAAATAGACCCAAGGAAACATGGAGGCACACTTCAGTGGAAGCCTTTGCCTCTCCAAGTCATTTGTCTAATAGAGGTTAATATAACAGCAGGAAATACATGCTCATAGAGGTCACACCTTATTTCATTCTGCAGCCAGATGCTTTAACAGTTTTATCTTTCTCCCTGTCCTTCTTCTGAGCAAATAAAAAAATAACATGGTTAAATTTTAAAAAGTAACATGAGAATGCAGTGCCGTGGCTTGATTTTTGGTCACATTTTCCGTCGTTGTGGTTTGTGCTGCTGTGTTTTTTTTGCTTACTGTTTGACTCACAACTTGTGTGTGCAACTTCGGTCAAGCAGCAGGAGGCCACAGACTTTGCACTTCTCCAAGGTTTATGTTTTCTTAGTCCCAAATCTCAATCTAATCTACAAACCTGCTATCTACTAGACTCACCCGCTTGCAGGTGAGGAGGAGATAAGGCACCTCTGTGCTTGGAGAAGGAAAGGCAGGAGGAAGTAGAGCTTAGCACCGAGCTGGTTTGCATCGGCTGGGGAAATGTCTCCATGCTCAACGTCTTCTTGCCCCTCTACTTGGAAAGTGCCCCGTGACCTCCTCACCTTCTCAGGGACCTGGGCTTATGTGGACAGCACAAGGTATCTGCTGTCTCATGCAAAATCAAAGTGGGTCCCAGCAGGCACAAATCAGCGTACTCAACCACAGCTGCTTTTTTTTTTTTTTCTCTTTAATTGGTGCTTTCTGATTGTTCTGTCTCTAGCCAGGAGCTGCAGGTCTTCCACGAGCCTCCAGGCCAGGGTACCCTCTGGAGCCAGGGTGTCTGTGTCCCAGCCCGTTCCCTGACAGGCCATTCAGGCATCGGCAGCCGTGCAGGGCAATAGCAGGGTGCGCAGCTCGCATGGTGCGATGGGTGCCAGGCCTGCAAACCCGCCGTGGCTACAGACTTCCTGGACACGTGCTGCCAGCTGGCAGTGTGCCCAGAGCCACGTCCAAGGTGACCTCATGCTCCATCACAGCCGGGGAGTGACTCAGGAGGAGCTTGGCCTGACACGGTCAGGCGGTGTCTGGTTCGGGCACCCCCACACACACACACACTATTGTCCTCCCTCTCCCCCCACCCCATGTTGGCTTGTCCCTGATGGAGGGGGGTTTTGAGGCGTTTGCTGGCAGCAAAGGCATTGCCCTAAGGGGATGTGGTCTGTGGAGACTGTCTGAGGACAGGGAGGGCAGTGGGAGGAAAGATCCCTGGTGCGTGCAGAGCTGCCACACGTGGAGGTCACAAACCGTCCCCCTTCATGTGTAATGAGCCCAAAGTCCCGGCGCCGTGCAGAGCAGGGCACAAAGACAAACGGAGTGTGTTTGGCATGGGCTGACAGGCTCCTCATGTTTAGAAGGCAGGGTGGCTGTCTCCCTGCCCGGGAGAAGTGACACAGCTCTGACACAGGGATCTGCATCAGTTCCTGTCCCCACCACGAGCTCCTGTGGGACTCTGAGCTGCTCGTGTGCGTGTGCGTGTGCCTGTGATGGCTGAGGGTGCACTGTTCTGACAGGGAGGTGACCGGGGAGGCATTCTGGGGGTCTCCAGAGTCTGTCCCATGTCTCAAGGGCTCAGCCATACCTGAGATGTTCCCGTGCTGTCCTCCCCAGCATCTCTCCTTGCTTTGGGTACTAGCTCTGCTGGAGGGTCCCTCTGGTGCTGTGGGAGCAGCCAGAGCACTCACATGCCAGGGCAGGATGTTGTCTGAGAGAAATGCAAGTGGTTTCCACTCTTGGTGTAAAACTGCACCCAGAGAAGCATTGAGGGGGGCCAGGATGCTGGGGAGGTGCTGAGCCCGGGAAGCCGGGCTGCAGGTTGAGATAAGGTGCTGTGCCGAGGGGAGCCCAGCAAAGCACAGCAGCATGGAGCCTGCCTCCACCCTGCAGCCACCGCTGCCCTTCCCCTGCTCCCCTCCAGCGGTGAAGTGCTTCAGGGACCAGCAGAGAGGAGAGTAAAATTGCAGGGTACCAGGTCCCAGCTCTCCGGGGGCTCCTTCCAGGGAAGTGCTGAGAGCGCTGGAGATGTAACCATCACATTTCTGTAGGGAACTTGGGAGGGGGAACCACTGGCAGTGCAAGGGTGGGGACAGGGCTGAGAACATGCAGCAAGGGCAGCTTTTGCTCTTCCAGCGACTGGACTGGAAGGGTTAAGCCCTGGACCTGACCCCCACCTCCCGCTGTCATTCTGGGCAGCAGAGCCAGTTGGTGACAAGAGGCTGATGCTGATGAGGGAGCATGTGAAGCCGGAGCTTGTGAATGGGGCTTTATCCCAGGAAGGACCTGCCTCTGCTCCGTCCCTGCCCTGCTGCCAGCACCAGCTGCAGGCAGAGTCCCGCAGGCAGCAATGTGCCAGTAGCCTCCGAGTGGGGCACACTGGGCTGGGGAGGCAGGAGATTCGCCCTTGGGCCAGGCTGAGTTTCCCTCAAAGTGCGTGGAGGTCTCCTGGGAAGACGTGTGTGGCTGAGCTGCACTCCAACGCACGGGGCTTTTGTGAGGGAGGCAGGAGAAGGTCTGCAGGCCAGCCGGGAGCAACCAAGGCCCGGGGTTTGGCAGGTGATTGTTCGGTACAGGGGAGCAGGGTCTCTGTTTAATGATATCTTCTCTTCTTGACTCTTTCAGATGAA
Source organism: Rissa tridactyla (assembly GCF_028500815.1). Lineage (NCBI taxonomy): Eukaryota > Metazoa > Chordata > Aves > Charadriiformes > Laridae > Rissa > Rissa tridactyla. The sequence continues at coordinate 42,997,056 of NC_071473.1, forward strand.
AGACACAGGAAAGGAAGGCTGCAGCCCTGGTTGTTCCCTTACAGTGCCACTCTGGGGATGCTCCACCACGTCCTGCAGCCCTGACTGGGGGGTGGGCTCAGCCCCAGCACATGGACCATAGCTCTTCAGGTGGCACTGCTGCAGAAGGGAGCTCCACCAGGCTCCAAAGAATGAGACGGAGGCGTCCTCGCTTGAGAAATGCAGCTGCCTTCGTAACCGCTAATGCCTTGACCCTCCATTCACTGTAAGGGTGTAGATTCATCTGTGAAACCACCCCACCGTGCCCTTCCCACCCAGCCACCCACCATGCCGGAGCTGGCAGAGCTGAGCAGCCCCCGCACCCCTGCAGACGCGGAGCACATCCAGAGGAATATCTTGGAGGAACATGTGGAACTCTGGTGGTTCCAGGACCCCAAGAAGTCCATCCTATGCTACGGAGTGGCTGTGGTGCTGATCCTGGCCTGTGGGATCGGGGGCATCATCCTGCTGTATAGCACCAGCAGCCGGTCTGGGGAGTGGCGGCTGGCCGTGGGCACCACACTCTGCCTCCTGGCCCTGCTCGTGCTGCTGAAGCAGCTGCTGAGCTCTGCAATCCAGGACATGAACTGCATCCGCAGCCGGGATCAGATCGAGCTCCTGAAGAGCGGGGGCTTCTCGGACTGCCTGGTGCTGCTGCTCAGCGCCCTGGTGCTGGTGGTCTGTGGGGTCGTTCTCACCGTCCTCTCCACCACGACCATGCAGCTCAGCCCCGCGCGGCCGCTGGCCAGCATGTTCACCAGCGGGGTTGTCCTCCTGACTGCCGGCAGTGCCATCCTCCTCTGCCTGCTGCTCTACCTGCTCTGCACCTCCTGCCGCCAGGCAGCTCCTCGGAGCCTGGAGACTGGCGAGATCCGTGTCTTCACCATCTCCGGCCGCCTTGCTGCAAACAGGCGGCTTCCTCCCACCTCCAGCATGGCCAACCTGATCTGACCCAGGACGCCCCTACGTGACCCTCACTGGATACGACGCGTCAGCAGGGTTTGTGCCGGCCTTTCCCCAAGGAAAGCGAGTGCTGCGGTGTGCCTTGCGCTTCTTTTGGAGATGGCTGGCATTTGTTTTGCCCCAGGCTGACGGCACAGCAGGGACTTGAGGTGCCTGGATGGTCTCTGTGCCCAGATGGTCTCTGTGCCCTGGCGCGTTAGGAGCGCAGTGCTGGCGTTTTATCTCTGCAAAGTCTCCTGCGACAGCTGCTGCCTGCCCGGCTGTGAGCCCTGTCAGAGTTAAGGTGAGCCTGTCCTGTACCCCTGGGGACCCCAGCACTTGGTTGGTTCCTGCAGTTCCCGGGGCGGTGTCCTGCGCTCTCCTGGCAAGAGAGGCTGAGACTGCGGGTGATGTAAAACCACCCCGTGCTCCGTGTAGAGACACCAGCTCGGACCTCTGTCTCAGCTGCCACCAGTGCTCTGTGCCTCTGAGCCCATGAAGGTGGGCACACACTGAGTGTGCTGTGATGCTCTGTGTCGCGCATCCCCTCCCTCCCAGGCTGTGGGACCCATGAGCAAAGTAGAGCCTTGAGCAGCTGATGAATGGCAGGAAATGTTCTGTGTGTCAGCGGGCATGCAGCGCAAGCGAGGGGAACTCAGGGAGCAGCAAGGGTTGCTCCCAAGAAAGCACCTGTGTGTCTGGGGGAGGGAGCGTGGGATTTGCACGGCTGGACCTCACATGAACTGCTTTTTGTGTTTGCAATGCCAGGATCTGTGCCAATATTACCTTTCAGCAGCCCACTATCTTCTGTGGTCTATCAAAAGGGTGATCAAAGGGTGCTGGTGTCAGGGCCCTGATGGGTTACCAGTGCTGGACGGCATGTCGGGGCTCTGTTATCGCACCGGTGTGCTCCAGCCACAAACAGCAAGGTGCAGTCGCTGGGGGATGGTGATGGGATGCCCGAATCGGTGCGGTGTGAGGAGGGAGCACTGTTGCCCTCTGACAGGAGTTTCCCAAGTGGAGACACTTGCTGCCACGGGAACGCTGCAGCTCATCCCAGTCCCTGCTATGCCCAGCACTGCAGCATTCCCATCCCCACGCTGTTTCTGTCTCTCAAGTGCTGCAGCTTCTGCGGGACAGAAAAGTTCTTCTGCTACCACTTGGGCCCCTACAAGGTGTCTATCACTCAGGTGTCTTTCCCAGAGGCAGACTAACAACTCACAAGAGCTTTTCCTGTGACTTGAGGCTAATTTACCTGTCAAAATTCTAATTTCCTCCACAGACCCATGAACCATTTCACTGCCCTTTCCATAGACACTGATCCTAACCTCCCAGCGAACCTGCTCCTGTGCGACTTTCTCTTCATCTTCCTGTCTGCTCCCACTTTCCCCTCTCCTGAGCTGCTCTGCCCCAGCCATTATTTTTGCTCATTATTTGTTATGTTCCCTCTATAATGAAACAAGACTGAGCTATTATTTTTTGGTGCCTGGTAGCAAATTTATTTGGAAGAGAATGGTAGCTCATTCCCTTAGTAACAGCACAAATCACTGTCCGTGTTACACCTGGAGGCAGTGTCAGAGTTCAGCATCAGGGAACCCCACCAGGTATATGCTGGACAATGAGGGCTTCATCCCTTCACAGCTCCAGACCACACCATCTCCCATGCACTCGAATCGCATGAGGGCACTTCTGTATTCATCCACTCTTGCCCTGGTCCTGCTGTCTTTCCTTCCCCCAAACCCTTGGATTGTTTTCCCCAAAATATGGGAACATCATTTTTGGCTTTCTTTCTGGGTGTTTGTTATTTCTACATTTTCATCTGCCACTTCCACATCATCTATAGATTTTATTAAACTGCCGTTTCCTCCTCTCTCTGCATTGCTTCCCTTAATCTGCCCAAGAGTTCAAGAGGGTGTTACTAAGCTCAGGTCCTTCTGTGCAAAATCCTCTGCAAAGCAAAGAGCCGTCCTTCCCCTCCGGGCTGTTTGATGCCTGGTCCCTGTGCATACACGGGGAGGGACAGGCCAGAGCCGGACAGTTTTGCACCGTCACCGTGGCTGCTGCTCTGCACGTCTGTGTCGTGCCTGTGCAGTTATGCCAAGCCGCACCGCCTCTGCCGGCACCAGTGCTTTGGCAGTTCACTCCCAGCTCCCCCAACCTGCACATGTGGACAGGCCACAGCTGCCTGCACACCAGCTGTTTTGCACATCTGGGCATTTCTGTGAAGGTGTGTGACTATGCCCAGCTCACAGCTCCGCGCTGCCTGCATGCCGATGTGAATCCTCTGCTCCATAGCCCCTTCAAAAGGTGACCCAAGTGCCCACCAATTGTGCCAGAAAAGGACGCTCGTGGGCCGTGTCAGCAACCCGAGGAAATAATGGCAGAGAACAGGCTGTCCCCGAAGATGGCAGTTTGGGTGTCTGGCTGCCCAGATGGACAGCCTGCGCTGCCCCAGTCTCTGACAGCAGCGGTACTGGTTTGTTCCATTCTTGATTCTTGTGTTGTGTGTGGAAATACATAATAAAGTGTTACAGAAGTTGACCGTGTTGAAAGCTTGTGACTGAGCGTCGGCCTCTCTGCGGAGCGGGAGGTGGCAGGGCTGTGCAGAGCTGGCCTCGGATCAGGCTGAGCCCAGGGCAGAAATCATGACAGCCCTGTGGCTGTGGTTTCAGCTCATCAGCTGCTGTGGCAATGCCACCACAGCCCCCCAGACGCATGTACTTCTTTCCTGATACACAACTCCCACCTCCAGATGTGCGTCCATCTCTCTCTGCTTAAGGACCTAGACACAGCCGCTCCCCCTTACCACCGCCCTGTGAACCCAAGACCTTGCCGTGCCCCTGAAGGGTGCTCACGTGGAGCACGCGAAGCCTCCTGCATGTGTCGGTGCCGGCTGGTTTGTTTACAGAGAAGCTGTTTCACCCTGCGGTAGGGCCGAGCCTCCAGCCTCGCGGCGGCAGCTGCTGCCTGCAATGAGCCTGGAACCAGTCTGCCTGCATACCTGCTACTGGTCCCGTCCCCCAGCCTCCACCGCGGCCCCTCCGGCAGCTTGCTGGGGGAACCCCCTTGAGAAAGCTCCTCCTTTATTGCTCTGACCCCCTTGTACTCCCAGTTCCGCGTGCCAGGTGCATTTACACCCCCTGTGAACTGCCAGGCTCCTGCCCCGCTGGCACTGGAGCTGCCTGGAGAGGGGGCAGAGGGGCTGCCACGGGACCGGGACCCCCTGCACACCAGAAAAACAGCCATGTCTGCTGGGTTAAGGAATAAACGGGTGGGCCTCCCAGCAGGGTCAAAGTAGACAAGCAACCTACCACTGGGTACTGAGGGGTGAGAGTGACCAGCATCCTGGACAAATAACCCAGGGCAGTTGTCTTAAACCTCTTCTAACACATTGCTTAGACCAAAAGTAAAATACTGCATCTAGCAGGATTTCATGTGATTGAAAAGCCCAGAAAATACCCTCCAAAAGATAACTGAAATGCATTTTCCCAGCCCTCAGATTTAAGTCTCCTATCTTAGCTGAAAGATATTAGAAATTTCCTGCAAAAATAAAGCTCAGTTTAGACACACAGCATTTAAGAGCGAAAACTGGCTAACTACTGAAACAAGGCAGCAGGTTTTCCTCCTCCTCCTCCTCCTGGTTTCAAACGGCACGTTCCCCGTCTGGAGGGTGCTTTGAATCACTGTCCCCTCTCGCCCATCCAACGCCTGACCCAGTCGTGCCCTTTGGTTTACATTCTCTGACGTGTATTATTCACTTCTGTATACACTGTGCTCTATAAATATCTTAATGAGTAGAGAAACAGAAAGGCAGTTCACAGTGAAATGGAGGTTTGAAGGATACGGGGGAATTAGCTGTGCTGCAGGGCTGCAAGAAACGCCATCCCTGTGATGATGCTTCATGCTCTGGAGCATGATGGAGAGATTCCCAGGCTACCAGGGGCTGTAACCACCGGGCTGTGCCCTGGGAAATCTCCCCAGATGGATGGTACCAGCCTTGTGAATCACCTGCTAAGGACGGTGAACGCCGCTGCTGCTCCCTGCTTTTAACTCCAGCCTGACCCACACGGGCACGACTGGCTACCGCAGAAACAACTTGCAGTTACCAATGTCTCACGTGCTGTTTATCGTACCGCAAAGATGACAGGAATGCAAAAATTAAAATGTTCGTATAACTCCATGGGTAGAGATACAGACGAGACTCCGTAATGGGTGCCGGGGGACAGGGCGGTCTCGCCCCAGCGCACGTGCCTGCCCGACGCCACAACCGGCGCCGCCGCGTTGCTCGGCTCCGCAGAGCTGGCATGGGAAAGGTAAGTGCAGTCCTGGCACGTCCTGCTGGAGAAGGGAGAGAGAAAAGAGAGAAGGGCCGCAGCAGGAAGCAATGCTGGAGAGACGTGCACAGAAACCCTGCGACGACGCACCGGGGCTGCCCGCGCCCCAGCAGGTGACAGATTTGTTTGCACAGGAGCACTCGCTGTGCCACAGACCTGTGCTCTCACCGCCACAGTTAACCAGGGACGTGTTTATGGTCCTTGAAAGCACATGCAAACAAAACCACACCCCGGCTGTGGGGCTGGGGGTCTCCTCCCGACAAACCACTGCAGGCAGAGGCAGGGTTAAATCACGCTTTAATCACACCCTGGAGTGACAACGCATTGGGGCATTGGGGGACAGAGCAGGGCTGGGTCTGGCACCGTGGGGCAGCAGGACCCATGCACGAGACCCTGCAGGGAGCACCAGGGCAGGCTCCTCTTCCACTCGACCAGGCTGCCTGGGCGTGATAGGCACCATCTCCTTCATCCTCAGCATCTGAGCAGGGCTGGGAGCGCAGCAGAGGGTCTGGAGTCCCCGTGCCGGTGCAGCCCCGCTGGCGTCACGCTTGGGCACCGTGGGGCTGGCTGCCTTCAGCCTCCATCACCATTCATAGCTTACCTCATCTCCCCTCCTCTCCACTCCTTTCCTCCTGCCCCCAGCTATGTGGGGCCAAAAGCCAAGGGCAGGTGGAAAAGGGCAGGAAGGGGATGGAGGTGGGGGGAGGGTGAGAGGCCTCAGCGGTGGTGGCTGGGCTGCAGGCTCAGATGGAGAGGTGTACCTCCCGCTCCTCTTCATCTGGCAGATGCTCACTTGGCTGGATGTAGTTGTCCTCGATGAAGCCATCGTCATCCTCAGCTTGCAGGTCAGCAGCACCAGGCATGGGGTGGTTCTTGCTGGCCCCCTGGCCTGAGGACCCCCTGTCCCAGTCGCTGCTGTCCTCCATGGGGCTACCTCCGATAGAGCTGGTTTCGGGCAGTGGCTGGTGGCGGTAGCTGGCGAAGTTCTTGTGGAAGAGCTTGCACTTGGCAGCCAGAGCGATCAGGATGGAGATGCTGATTGCTGCCACCAGGAAGCCCACCAGGTACGGCCAGCTCCTTCCTGCCTTCATGGTGGGCGGCGTGGTGGCTGCAGTGCAGGAAAGGCACGTCAGGGCATGGCAAGGCAGCCTGTGGCATACCCAGTGTTCCTCAGCTGCCAGCGCCGTGCGTGCCTGCAGTATGCAGCCAGCACTGGATTGCTTTCGTTAGGAGCAATATAAATGCTCTTCACCAAGAGCTAGCTACTAAGGGTATGTGAACACTGTGGGGAAAACAGCCAGACGGCAGTTTGATACTGCTGCCCATCACCGTGGAGTCTCTGCTCCATGTGGCTTTGTGGCATCTGCCGACTTTTCTGTTGCAAAGCCAGCAAACACCTCCAGGTGGTGGCCACCCTCCCAACCAAGCCACTGCACCAGCAGCGACCCAGCAGCCTGAGCCCCTGGGACTGCGGGGCAGAGCAGGGGCTCTCTGCCTGCCGCCCCTCTGGGGTGATGGAGGGCAGGAGGGAGCTAGACCTTACAGACACCTCTGTAGCCGCACAACTTACTGTTGCTGTGGGTCACTGTGATCTGCTGGGCCGTGCTGGCCCCCCGAGGAAACCGCTGCTTCATCCAGCAGCCCAGGTCCTGGGAATCCAGAGCTGCGACCTCCCGGCCCCGCAGCCCCGGGGGCGACGCGCAGGTCACCTGCACAGCTGGGAGACACACAGGCTAAGGTGGGATGGGGGTCTTCGCCCATCCCCTCCCCAGTTTAGAGAAGACGATCCTGCTTGCTCCTGGGTTGATGGGACGCATCGCAAGGTGCTCCTGGCTCTGCCCTCCAGCCTCGCCAGCCCTCAGCATGCTTTAAGGCACAACCAAAGAAAAAAATCCCTGACCAAGGAACTGTGCAAGTGCATGACTGTGATCAGAAGGCTCCTTTTAACTGGATAATACCAAATTCATAGATACGGATAGAAACCTCACTGTCTCAGGGCTGCTCTCACCTGAGCTGAGCTCAGAGCGTTGGAGCCTGATTTGGCTCTACAGGAGGAGTGACTGAGTGCTCAGCAGCTCCTGAAAATGTGGTCACTCCACATAGATACATACAGGTGGATTTATGGGCAGAAGTGCACGTGCAGCCCCTTTCCCAGAAGAGTGGCTAAATTATCTGCTGTCATTCCTAGAAATCTTTGTTATTGTGTGTAACTGCAAGCAAGGAGCGGACCCATCACCTTTCTGTTCGCTGTCCCTCAACAAGGAGGGAGAGGTCCCTGGAAAGTCATCTCAGACCCTGCCCAGGGGTTGGAGCAAAAGGATCGAGCGGGACCCCTGCACCCGGGGCTCCTCCTGCCCGACACCTCTCCTGACACCCGTCCCCATCCACTCACCTCGCCTGCGCTGCAGCCACTGCTGCAGAGGGTGTGCGGCGCAGTCGCAGACCCAGGGGTTCCCTTCTAGCCGGACCTGCGGGACTGCCTCCATCAGCTGCAGGCTCCAAGGGTCCACAGAGACCAGTGCGTTGTGCTGCAGGTCCAGGTGGAAAAGAGCCTTCAGCGGCAGGAAGAAAGGGACCTCAAGCTCTTGCAGACTGTTGTTTCTTAGAAGCAGTGTGTGCAAGTTTCCCAAGCCCTTGAAAGTGTCCGTGTGGAGGTAGGCGATGCTGCAGCTGCTCAGGTCCAGCAGACGCAGTGCTCCGAGGTTGGAGAATACTGCTGGGCTCAGCGCCAGCAGGGCATTGCTGGACAGGTTGAGGGTGTGCAGGGAAGGGAAATGCACCAAAAGAGTCCCGTGACGGGGCACGACCAAGGAGTTGAAGGAGAGGTCCAGACCGGTGATGTTCCTTGGAAGGGAACTTGGAGCGTGCAGGAGGCTCTTCCCATTGCAGTTGGCCCATCCCTGGGAAAAGAGCTGCTGTCTGAGATGTGCTCTCCGTGCTGGGGAAGATCTCTAGACCGAGACTCCCCATGAGTTCAAATGTCTTAATTAATTACCCTTGCAGAGTTTAAAAAAGCAAAGACACAAACACGTTCAAAAAACATGTGAGCTGCCAGTTTATGTGGGCTACGATAAATGGAGAAAGATGAGCAGGACAGCCCAGGACTGAGAGCAGCTGACTGAAAGAGTAAAGGAGGAGTGTGGAGAGCTGGAGGAAACCCAAACAGACAAGGTAGGTGTGAAGGGACCAGCTTGTCTCCCTCCTGTCCTCCCTTACTGGGCAGTTGTCATATGGGGTCAGCTTGCAGAGGGCCTTCCTCTTCCTCCCCCAGATCCCCACCTCCAGCCCCTGGGGAGCTCTTGCGTGACACAAGGGCATCCTCCCAGCTGGGGCAGGGAAGCAGGCGAGACCCCTGCCCGCTGCGAGGGCCGGCAGAGGCAGCCGGCTGGGATGAAGAGCGGTGGGCATCTGCACCAGGCACCCGTGTCACGAGCTGCGCCGCAGGACCTGTGCGGGACATTGCAGCCCTGCCAAGTTTCTGAGGATACACCGCGAGTGGCAGCGGCTTCCTGCAGGCTGGCTGTGGCTGTGCTAGTGAACAAAACAGACCAGGGACCATTCGCTGTCCCGAAAGGCCAGCAGTGCATGCCGGACGGATCCATTGACCCACAGGGATGGATTTTTTTTTTCCCCAGAAAAAACAAGGTGACCCAATTCAAGCTGGTTTTGGGGTGCAATCCCCAGCACGTGTTACTCCCGCCTGGGCTTTATGTGGGAGAGGGCCACTGCCCAAACTGAAGCCGCCAGCGAGCAGGTCAGCAATTTAAGTTTGGTTGGGCTGGCACGGGCTCCTGCTCGGTGCCGTGTTTGGGCCCCGCAGGCAGAGGTGCCGTGCTGGAAGTTTGCTGCGGTCTGTATTCGTGGGTTTCTAGGTCTGGCTGCTTTCCAGCTAGCCAGCCTTTGCATTTCTTTGCCTCTCGTGTGATCACCTCTGCTTTCATCCTCCCGTTCACCCAAATCTCCCATCAGGCCCTGCCATCCCTGCTCGCTAGAGGAACAGATGTGCACTTCGAAACCTGGACTGAGCCACGGGGGCACTGCAGAGGTCCTGTCTCCAGCTCAAAGAGGGCTGGGCTCAGGGAGGCTGGAAAAACCAGTGCAAGCCTCTTGAGGGTGTATCTGAGAACTCAGTGGGCAGCGCTGCCCTGTGCCATCTGCCGTGACAGCCGATTTTCCTGCCGCCTCCCAGCTCCTGCCCGGTGCCACCGAGCTGCTGCCCACGGCGCTTGTCCCGGTGGGATGGGTTAGTTATATTTCCTGCTCCTCACCAGGCGCTCAGGGATCCTGTCCCCATGGTTGCCCTGACCCTTGCTTCACTGCATCACCATGCTCTGGAGAAGGGAGTGAGGGGCTGGGAGCCCCTCCGGGCTGCGCCTTGCTGCTGCTCACCATGTGCCCCTTATGGGCAGCTGTGTTATGGCGGCAGCAAGAGACCCCCAGAGTCAGAAGTGCCACGGCTCAGACAAGGCTTTGCCAGCCCTGCCATGCTCCGGTGAACGGGCTGGACAACGTGACGCGTTCAGCCCGAGGATGGGAGCCTGAGGAGGGGTGTTGTGGGTCTGGGAGATGGGGTGCTGCAGGGCTGGGAGCAGGACGGCCAGGCTCCAGGTGTGGCTGAACCACCTCTGTGGCTGGTGGCCACTGGCACGGCGCATCTCCCCCTTAATGCTGCTTGCTCCCACAGGTTTTGATTGCTAGCCGTCTCTCCAGCCGTGCAGAGCAGGAGCTGCCAGGGCCTGCTGCCCTGCAGGCACACGGTGCCGCCATCCCGGCTGTGCTGGCAGAACCGGGAGTGGGGTATCCCTGCCCACCCCCCCCCGCCTGCGCCGGAGCCCCCTCGGCCCCCCCTACCTGGTGGTCGAGGCTGCAGGGGTGTCCCGTCACCACTGACCAGGCGCACAGGAGGCTGCAGACCCCAAGCAGGCAGGCAGGAGCCATTTGGCTCCAGGAAGCTGCCGGGCAGAAAAACAAGTCTCAGGGAAAGCTGGGAAGCCGGCAGAGCCGGCTGTGCCGGGCGAGGTGTGGCCGCGGCCGCACAGCCCGGGGTCCCTGCCGAGCCCCCGCGCCCCAGCCACACGTCCCCGCAGACCACCAGCACCTGGGAGCCAGCCCGGCTGCCGCCGTGGCCCCGCTCCCTCCCGGCGGCTGGGCACGGGTGAAAGGTGGCGGCACTGGTTACACATTAACCACCGCACCCCACCACCTCCCGCCTGCAACCTCCCGTCACGGGGGACATGGGGACCGCCAGCATTTGCCTGGTGGACTGTGGGGTTCCCTGGGAGCTGCCTCTGTGGGAGCAGAGCACCGGGAGGTGCTGGGGGACACGAGGAGGAGGGGGACACCTCTGAGGCATCCGCCGTGACCGAGGACAGCCCGCTGCTGTGCCCCAGCTCCACACGCCCAGGGCAGGGGCACGCAGCAAGCCTTGGCCAGAGACGCTGGGGCTGAGGCAGCGGGAGTGTCCTACAGGAAAATAGAAGCCTTACTGGGATTCAGGCAGAAAGGTGTTTAAAATGTGCCACAAACGGGCATAAATGTGCCACAAATGTGCCTGGCCCCGGCAGTGGCTCAGCTGTGTTGGTGTCCCAGCATCGGGGAGCCGCTAGTAAAAATGTGAGTTCCCTGAGCAGCACCCAGGGCTCCTGTGAAGGTCCCAGAGGATGGGGGTGCCCCACCACCTTCGGCACCCCCAATGCAGACCCGCCACTCATCAGTAGTGCTCCCTGCCAGCCCTGCCGTGGAGTCAGTGAAAATATGAGAAATCCTGTCAAAGCAGCACCTTGCGGGCGTTTGCTGGCACACGGTTGGGTGGGACGTGCTCCCAGGCCCAGGGGTGCTGGGGTGGGTGAGGGGGCGAGGGATGGCAGAGCCACATCCCGGGCTGGGGGGTGCTGGCAGCACCCGCTCCCAGCTTCACCTCCGCAGCAGGAGGGAGCCCCAAGCTCTCTTCCCCGCTCCTTGCTCCCAGCTCCCGCTCCTGCTCAGTGTCAGGAAGCCGCCTGCCAACAAGAGCACTGCGGATCTGCAGTTTCCACTGCGACGGCGGCTGGGACAGGGCGGCCCCGCTTCCCCCAGCCGACAAGGGTCTCCTCCACAGCCGCGCGTCCCACCCTTTCCTCAGGGAAAGGCCTTCCCAGCAGCCTGTCCTTCATCCTGCGAGCGTGTGGTGGATGCCAAGGCAGCCAGGCAGCTGCCTGCTCCCCAGTCGTCCTGCCGATGCGGCCAGGCGGGCTGGGGATGCTCGGCCATCCCGCTGCCACGCTGCTCTGATGCATGGCGGCAGCAGCCCTTAACCCAACCTTGCAGGGCCTCCCCGGGCCCGGCCATGCACGTAAACCAAAACAAACAGCCGGAGAAGCAGGACTAGAAAATGTTGCTGCGGCAGCCCAGCCCGTCGGTGGATTCACAGGGCGTTTGCATTTCCTATCAGGAAACGTATCGGTGCGTTATGGTTTCTGGCATGCAGTGCCGTGCATTAGAATGTGCAAATGATAACAAAAAAGGGGTATTTTTGTCACTCTTTTTTTTTTTTTTTTTTTTTTTAGTCCGTTGTGATTCAGCAAAAAAGTTGAGGTCTGTGAATTCAGCAGAAATTCAGGTGCTTTTCAGTGTGCTGTGGGTTGGGCAGCCGGAGCTTTCCATGTTACAGGGAGCAAGTGTGGCGAGCTGCTTTGGCTGGGCTCGCCTGCACCCAGCTCCCCGGTTCCTCTTCTGGAGATACATGAGGTTAAACTGGAGCTGTAGGGTCCTGGTTTGGTGTCCCCACAAAAGATCCCGGAGAGGTTTCCTCCCTCACCTCCAACCCGTGGGGTCTGCACAGATAGACACCTCTTATCCAGGTGTTCCTAGAAAAAAAACGCAAAGGGACAAATCAGCTTGGGTCAGATCCCTCGATGGATCCCTGGAATCTCACCTGGTGTGGAGAGCTGACCCCAAATGGCTCCCATTCCCCAAAAGAGCAAAGCAACGTGCTGGTTCCCCTCTAGCAGTAAGAGCGGCCATGCTGTGCTCCCCGAAGGAGCACGCTGCAGGGCCTGCAGTTGCAAAGCCCTCCGATAAAGCGTGTTTGTTCTGGGTAAATAATCCTGTCCTCAAGCGGATCCTCGTGTCAGAGGACATTTCACAGAGCACACCGTAACTCACGGCTCTGCATGCTGCTGGGGGAGCACAGAACGAGTTGCTTCCCCAGGCACAGGACGTGTAAGCACGCAGTGGCACGGTGGCAATCACAGTTCTGAGCGTGACCGGCCCCTACAGCCACCGAACTAGGGGAAGAAGCCATTTATTTATCTATTTGTGTATCTGTCCCCCTCCTGCAGCTGTACTGAGTGCGCAGATGAGTCCCTGACCCAACGTGCTTGCAAATGAGCTTGGGCCTGGCCAGGCAAACGGGGATGAGGGGTGGCCCAGGAGGGCACCGATGGCAGGAGGGACCGGGCTCAGCTGCCCAGCCCCTGCACGTTCCACTGCGGGGTGGCCTCATGCTCCACACCGACATTATGGCTGTGCTTCAAGTGCCCCAGGGGTCTACCAAAAACAGAGCCCCTCGCCTATGCGCAGCCCACAGCAAAGCACCGTGCTTAGTTTTCCAGGCAAATGGGGGCAGCTGCATCTGGTGTCCATCTTTTGTCGGATCCTCTCCATCCCTCTGTCGCGGGGTGGCCGGGTGGCTGCATTGGGGGAGCCCCTGCCCGCTGCCATCTCTCCCTCGGCATGCCGTGGGCACCGCGCGGCTCTGGAGCGCGCTGTAAATAGTCGGAAGTGATGAATGGATTTCCCCTTCCTCTCCATGTGTGCTTTAGATTTTTGGCCGGATATGGCATGGGCTCGGGACACACCAAAACATGAGGCTCGCTCCCCGGCAGCCTTGGCTTTCACGTGGGAACAGCTCGATTTGTGAAGCAGCGTGAGGTCTGGCGGGTGAAGCTTACGGTGATTTCCTGGGAAATGCCTTTCGTTTGCCAGGCGAAGAGCCTGGAGCCCGCCAGAGGCCGGGGCAGCCTGTCAGGAGGGCTGGGTGTGCGACCCCCTGGGGCTGGGGGGACAGCGGGGCCGTGCTGTGCCGTTACCGTGACGGTGCTGTGCATGGGAAAGCGCCTGGGGAAAGCCAGGCTTTCTGCTGCTTTCCACTTCCTCCCAAACATGTTTACTGCAACGCGGAGGGTTTTCTTCCCTGGCGGTGGCCACCGTCCCATGTGGGCTGGCCGGCTTTTTGTCACCCTGCCTGTGCTCCCGCTCAGCCCATTTCAACCCAGACAGTGTCCCCATCACAGGCTGCTGCAGGCGTGAGTCAGGCCCCGGCAAAACACGGAGCCCAGGTGGGGCCATGCCTCAGCACCCCGGCTCGTGGCGGCAGGAGGCCAAGGTGTCACGAGGTGTGTATGGCCTCAGCATCGCCACACGCCGCTCACCGGGGAAAAGCCTGCACAGGGCAGCTCCCTCCGGCTCCTGGAGTCAGGGCCGTCTCCGAACAATGGGTGGAGAGCAGGAAACGCCGCATGGGAAACAGGATTTGGCTCCGCCGCCGCCGCCAGCCACGGCCCCTTGGCCCCTTTCCTTTCCCTGCTCCAGAGAGCCCTTCCCACAGCCGTCAGCCACGGGGCTGCGCCAAGGGGACGGGGATGCTGCCGCCCGGGCGGGCTGGGGCATGAGACCCTCTGCACAGTGGGTGAGGAGGGGGGTCAGGACACTTCCTGGCCAGGCTGGGAGCTCAGCATGGCTTGGGGACCCTGAGCACACAGTCCTAGCCCTGAAGGTGCGGGCACCAGCTCCCCGGGAGAGCTGAGACTGGGCAGGGAACCTCAGTAGCCTCTTCGCCACCAAGCCCTGCTCCTGAGCAACCGGGTGGCCACCAAGCAAGCGGGGACGGGGGCATCTTCCTCATCGTGCCCAGGCTATGCACCAGAGGAGGTGGTTCCAGCTGCCCTGGAAGCCAAGCAGCAAGGCGGAGGCAAGATGGAGGGCATGGGCAGGGAGCACAGGTCCTGAGCCACCGCTGACGTGGAGCCCCTAGGCAGCCGCAGCCTCCAGCTCTGAGCTCTGTGGCTGGGACATGCCGTGGATTTTCTGACCTCTACCAGATTCGGGACAAGGTCCAAGGACATGGGACTCCAGGTTTATCTTCTGCTTCTCTTCCCATGGCTGGCAGGTAAATCGTCTCTTTCCCTCTGCCCCAGGGAGCAGCCCCTGCCCCAGGGAGTCTTGGTGGGACGAGGCAGCTGTGGGAGCTCAGTGGCGCCATCAGAGCAGGGTTTGGAGGGAGGAAACATCCCTTTGTGATCAGCCATTTGGAGACCTCAGCGGCCAGCAGTGCCCTCCCTTGCCGGCATCTGCCCAGCATGGGGCTGGGGTGCGGGCAGCTTGTGGGAGGAGAAGGACCCTGAGACCTCCGTCCTGCCGCACACTTGGCTCATGGCGGGGGGCTGAGCCCGTGGGGATCTCCAAAAGGAGGGTGGATATGCCCACCATGTCATCCCGACGGCTCTGCGCCCAAGCTGGCTGTGTCTCCTGGGCTGGCTGGGGGTGACAAAAATGTCCTGGAAAGGGGGTGACATCTGGATGACGGGGTCTGGCCCTGAGGCAGGGCTGGGATGGCCGTGCCCTTGTCCAGCCGTGACATGCCCTTGTGCTCCCCTGCCCCAGGGGCCATCCTGGACATCACCCTGATCGCCAATGTGCAGAGCCTGTCCCACTCTGACTTCTTCCTCTCCTGCGTCATGGGGGAGCGCGACGTGAGCTACCTGCAGATCGAGCGGGAGAACAAGATCGTGATGACGCACCCCAAGACGGGCTTCCAAAACCACCGCAACCGCAGCAACCATGTCCAGGCCAGGGGCTTCTCCATGGCCGACCTAGTGGGGATCCTCTACTGCCTGGGGCGCACCCCAACTGAGCAGGCCCAGGTGGTCTACGTACACAACAGCCACAATGGTGAGTGGCTGGGGGGGCGGTGGGCAACCCCCCAACTGCTGGCTGGGTCCACATGGGAGCTACCTGCCCCGTGCTTTGCAATTCTGATGCTGGCTGGCGTGGTGGAGGAACAGTGGTGAGCCAGGAACTAGGTTTGGGGTCCACCAGCACCAGCGGGGTGGAGAGGGGAGGGATGTCCAGCTGGAGGAGCATGGCTGAGCCCCGTGGAGGTGTGCGGGGACGGACGGCAGCACGGGCAGCCAGCTGGGTTGGGAACAGTGCCCGGGAGCAGGGCAAGGTCCAAGAGGAAGTCAGGTGCCCTTGGAGGAGGCAATGGGGTCTGGAAATCATTAACCAGGGCAGGGGGCAGCCCATAGGAGCCATGCCAGCCTTGTGCCCCCACCACAGGCTCCGAGGGAGGAGGCAGTGCCGGGGCGCGTGTCCAGCAGCGCCATTTGGCGAGCACCATGTGGCAGCAACACATCGCTGCTCTGGCAGTGGGGTCTTGCCAAGAGGCACTGCCAGGACGCACGGCAGCCAAGGCAGTGCTGAGGTCTTGTCTCCCATTCCCGTTTTGGGCCATATAAGTCGAAAGGGCTTCCCTGGGCCGGCCAGCAGCAGGGATACCACCTGGGGCACTCTCCCACACTGCCGCCCCAACCTCCACTCCCCCCGTGCTTGAGACTTTGCAAAACTATTAGGACTGAAATTTTCTGGGATAGGTGTTTGCCTCAGGATGCTTTCTAGTTGTTTTTTAGAAAGTTTTGGCTAAAACAGCTGACCTTTTGCTGAGAATGAGAGGGCAAGGGATAGAAGATTCTCTGCCTGTGTTAAAACACAGCTTTACCAAGCAGCTCTAGTATCTCCAAGCTGGGGAAGAGAGGCTGCTGGTGGGGTGCAAGTGTCCTCCAAGGAGCAGGGACCAGCCTGTGTCCTTGGACAGAGGCTTGATCCAAAAATGGCCAGTGATCCTATCGGAAATGGAGCCAGCCAGCCTGGGAAAGCAGAACGGCACGGAGGCACCAAGGGAGGGAGGCAGAGGCACTGGGAGAGAGCGGGGGGGGCACGTCTAGTGGCAGAGGTCAAGGAGCACAGAGGAGGCTCTGCACCACCTAAAATATCCCCGTATAGAAGTCATGGAGGGAAGTGACAGCTCTGGGGCTCCATTGGTGTGACGGGGTGTCCAATGGTGGGGGAGTTCTAAGCCAGCCCCCAGCTCCTGGGTTGACTTAGTCAGGCCAAATTAGTGCTGTGGGGGAGCAGGTCAGTGTCTGGGTCCAAGCCCCTGCAGGAGGTTGCCCAGAGGTGGTGGAGGCCCCATCCCTGGAGACATTCAAGGCCAGGCTTGGTGAGGCTCTGAGCAACCTGATCTAGTTAAAGATGTCCCTGCTTACTGCAGGGGGGTTGGACTAGATGACCTTTAAAGGTCCCTTCCAACCCAACACATTCTATGATTGGAGTTTCAAGTGCCAAAAAAGTGTCTTGTTTCCAAGTGTCAAACAGGCTGCTGTTGCTCTGTTTAATTTAGAGAAGTGAAAAAAAAAAAAAGGAAAAAGTAAAAAAAAAAAAATTACATCTTCGCAGGGGGAGGGAGGGCTGTGTCCAGAACCCGCCGGGGAGGCTTGGCACGTGCTGTCTCTCCTGTTTAGCCCAAGAGCGCACCAAAGCAGGCCAGGGTGATGAAGCAGAGGATGGGGAATGCTGAGAGGAAAGCTGGCACCTCCCAAAATGTCATGCATGAAGAAGAACATAGGAAGGGTGATAAACTTTGGAAGTTTTGCTGTAAAAACAAAGTGAAGCAGACCAAAGAGATCCTGAGGAGCAATTTCAGAAGGGTTTAAATTCGGCGATAAACTATTTTTTACAATATCCACAGCACAAAGGTGCCCAGAAAAACAATTGCAGAAAACCAAAATCCTTTTATTTTTGCATCCATGTGCACAATAGAGAAGCTGGGGAAGCTTGCTGGGGTATCTGTCTGAAATGCCAGTGCTGATAGCGGGAGATAGGCAATAAATAGCCGAACAGAGCAGCACGGCATTGCCAGACTGGGCGTGGTGTGAGCCGAGGGTGGGCGGCAAGGCTCCTCATGGGACGCCAGCCTTTCCTAAAAGCTTTCTGAGTAGGGAGTCACAGGCCTGTAAACCCAAATCAGAACAAGGCAAATTAGTAGAATCCATAATGAAGTGCAGAATTTGTGGTTGTGTGGTCCCGGAGAAAGAGCGTGAGTTTGCAGTGTCCTCAGTGCCGTCTCTGGGGCGGCAGCGGTGGGGACACTGTGGATGACCCAGTTGACACAGTCTGTTTGGGTTCCTGGAGGAAAGTGGGAAAATTCCCTTTCAAAGGCTCCTTGGTAGCAGCTCTGCACCCAGGGGATGGGGGGATGTGTTGCATGGGTAAATAACTGACTAAAAGAAAGGGGGCAAGAATAGGAGTTAATTTGCGGTTCTTGTCATGTGGGGAAGTCCCCACTGGCATGGAACGGGGTCTCTGCGGGGACCTGTGCCACTGGTTGTGGTTACAAACAGCTGAACAAGCAGCCATGGACGGCGCCCACATCTGTGTACCCTTTACAAGGCACTGCAAAGTCCGTGGCAGAAAGATCCCGACTGGAGGGACAGGTGGGGAGGCCATTCTGGGGAATTACCGGGACGCGTGACCTGCGGTGCCCTTCCCCGGGTGTCTGCGGCGTGTGCCGCTTCCTCCCGGCCCCCAGCCTCGCCAGGGCAGGACCTGGGGCTGGATATGCCTGAGCTCCAACGCGGGGTGGCTGCTGTTGGTGCGTGCGAGCCGGCGTGCTGGCAGGCTCTGAGTGCCAGCGCCCGCCCGTGCCCTCTTTTGTGTCTGTCCTGGCACGCCCAGGGCTTGTTTTCCCAGGCCTTGACGTATTTATAGCCCCGTTTGGGCTCAAGGCTGGGCTCTGGCTGACTCACATTACTCTGAGAGTTCATTGCTGCTGCATGCCCCAGCACCTGGGAAATCAGGAAAACAGCCGTGACAGGGCCACTAGTCACATAGGGTGGCTTGCAACCACGCTGCACTTCCCGAGCTGGCAGCAAGTGGGGTGCACAGTGCGGATGTGTCCCAGCTGTCACCTCCCCAGGCTGCGGCCACTGTCATCCCGTGCTGGGCTGGGGCTGGCAGGATGGCTGGAGGGCAGGGTCCCCCGTCCTGCTCCTTGGTGTCCTTGGTGTGGCACTTCAGAGCATGCTCTAGTGGCAGACATTGTAGGTTGTTTGGTTGGACTCGATGATCTTAAGGGTCCTTTCCAACCATGAAGATTCTGTGATTCTGTGATTCTGTGTCTGCCCACGGGGGCGGAGGGGCCAGGATGGGAGAGCTTGTCGCTGCAGAGGCTCGAGGGGGTCCCAGCTCCCACACAGGGCGGGCAGGGAAGTGTGTCATGTTGTCCCAGCAGAAACATGTGGTGGGCTGTGTTTTGGGGTGGCTGGTCTGGGGGTGCCGGCACTGCCCTTGGGTGTGAGTTCCCT
This sequence comes from Rissa tridactyla, assembly GCF_028500815.1. Taxonomy (NCBI): domain Eukaryota; kingdom Metazoa; phylum Chordata; class Aves; order Charadriiformes; family Laridae; genus Rissa; species Rissa tridactyla. The sequence continues at coordinate 43,015,750 of NC_071473.1, forward strand.
GGGGAGTGACCACTGCTCAGCCTGCTCCCTCTCCGCCTCCTCCTTTTCCTCTTTCTCCTCCTCCTCCGTTTCCTCTTTCTCCTCCTTCTCCTCCTTCTCCACAGCCCACCTCTTCCCAGTGAAGGCCACACAGTCAGTGAACGTCGCCGAGCCGGCCACCTTCTCTGCCAGGGTCCTCAAGAGGAAGGAGACGGATGTTATGTGGAAAAGAAATGGCAAGTGGCCCCAAGAGCAGGCACAGGGCTGGGGTTGCTCCCAGCCGGTGCCTGGTGCCAGCCCCAGGGGTGGGGGGGGGCCCCAGGTCACCTTCTGCCCCCTTGCAGGTACCTACTACCAGACCACGGACCGGGGTGAGGTGCGGGGCGACCTCGTCACCCTGACGCTCCCCAACGTCAGCGTGAGTGAAAATGGTGTCTACAGTGCCACGTTCATGGGGGACAGCCCTCTGTGGAGCGCCTTCTACCGCCTGATCGTGAGAGGTGAGCAGGGCCCTGGCTCCCCGGGATGCAGGGACAGGCGGCCGTACCCTGCCCTCCAGCCCGGTGCCACCTTGCGCCCCCTCCGCTCTCTCTGCAGCCTGCCCCGCGAAGAAATGGGGACCGTCCTGTGAGAAGGACTGTCCCGACTGTCTGAACGGCGGCATCTGCCATGACCATGTCGGAGAATGCGTCTGCCCTCCCGGGTTCATGGGCACCCGCTGCGAGCGAGGTAGGTGCCGGGCTGCCCAACAGCAGGAGCTGCACCCCCAGACCCAGGCACAGTGGCCAGAAACTCCCCAGAACCTCCCCTGTTTCTGGAGCAGGGCTGGACCATCCACCTTCTCAGCAGGACACAGCTCCTGTGCCTGCTCGGGGTGGCGATACAGTGCTCGAGGTGACGATACGGTGCTCGAGGTACCCGAGCTGGCACCATGCCGTGCGTGTGCACGGGTGAATGGAGGGTGAGGGCAGACCACGCTTGTTTTTCCAGCCTGCCGGGAAGGCCAGTTTGGCCGCAACTGCCAGGAGACGTGCCAGAGAGCCCAGGGCTGCAGGGGGCTGAGCTTCTGCCTGCCGGACCCCTACGGCTGCTCCTGCGCCTCGGGTTGGAGAGGCTCCCGCTGCAACCAAGGTACAGGGACATAGGTGTCCATCAGTTCACCCATCCAGCCTGGGCATCGCAAACCTCTCCCGGCCTGAGGGCCGGTGCAGGCTGAGCTGCGCTGCTTCTTGCACCAGCTGCCCACGGTCTCTGCCTCCATGGTCCTGCACCACGGCCAGGGGTAGCAGCCGGCTCTCCTCTTCCCGCAGCCTGTCCCCCGGGATACTACGGCCCCGATTGCGCCTTGGGGTGTGCCTGCCGAAATGGAGGCAGCTGTAACCGTTTCAGCGGCTGTGTCTGCCCGGCGGGCTGGCATGGGCAGCACTGTGAGAAGTCAGGTGAGACTGGCGCGGGGCTGCGGTGGGTTTCTGTCCTCCACCCTCGGGTGGGTGCCGTCTCCTTCCTCATCGGTGTCTGGGGGTGCCATCAGCTACTGGCCTCGCCAGCTGGCTCAGCAGCATCCTTGCCTGCAGAAATAGCCCCCAACCCTGTGGAAACGAGGGTGATGCAAGGGGACCATCTAATCTGGCCCCCTGGGATTAGCCATGCTGAGAGCATCACTGAGCTCGCCGTGTGGGATGGGGACCACAGCATCTGGCACCGGCTCCTGGCACCAGGGTCTGGCTGCAGCCGGGAGCGGGGAAAGGTGCCAGCCTCTCTTGTGCCTGGGGAGGAGTGGGGCCAGCCCTAACGCTGATTTCTGTGTGCCAGACCGGTTCCCCCAGATCATCCAGCTGGCCTCGGAGCTGGAGTTCAACCTGGGCTCAGAGCCCGTTGTCAGCTGTGTGGCCACAGGCAACCCACTGCCTGCCAGTGACAGCGTGGAGCTGCGCAAGGCTGACGGCACTGTGCTCAAGGTACCGCCCCCGCGCCCTTGCCCCACCACCATCCCTGTGGTGCCGACTCCCTCAAAAGCACCCGTGTCCCCGCCAGTCTGCTGGGCAGCTTCAGGCCAGCATGGGGAGCCAGGGGGCTGAGCTGGGGGGCTGACAGCACCCTCTGTGCCCTCAGCTCATCAAAGCCATCATCGAGCCGGGGCAGATCACCTGTGAGTTTCAGGTGCAGCACCTGACAAAGGCAGATACCGGGCTATGGGAGTGCCGGGTCTCCACGACTGGGGGCCAGGACAGCCGTAAAGTCAAGGTCAACATCCGAGGTGAGGAAGGGGTGGTGGCATGAGTGGGACGAGCTGGGGTTGCTGGGAGAGGCTGACAGCACAGTATGGCAATGCCAAACCCCACGCACTGGGCTGGGTACCACCCATCGTGTGCCGCAGTGCCAGCAGACAGGTTTGGGTGGTGATTAAAGACTTCCCTGATGAAGCTGGAAGGAGCCAAGAGGTGGCAGATGTACGCGCACTCTGGCCCTTGTTGCTCCCAGTCCCACTGGTGTCATTCCCTCCTTTCCCCCAAGTGCCACCTGCACCCCTGAGCCCCCCTCGGCTGCTGGCCAAGCAAAGCCGCCAGCTCGTGGTGTCACCTGTGGACTGCTTCTCTGGTGATGGACCCATCAGCTCCATCAAGCTGCTCTACAAGCCCAAGGACGATACGTCAGCATGGTCATCCATTGTGGGTATGTGTCTGCTGGGGTTGGGGGCACAGGTAGGACCTGGGCAGGAGGGCACAGCTGCCCCAACCAGTGAGGGTCTGGGGTGGGCAGAGGTTTCCATCCCAGGACCCCCATGGTGATGCCAAGGAGAATGCCAGTGGCAGGGCAGATTGTGTGTCATGGGCATCGCTTTGACATGTCCTATTGGCCGACAGTCGACAACAGCGAGAACATCACCCTCATGAACCTCCGGCCGGTGACCGCCTACATCGTCAAGGTGCAGCTGAGCCGGCCAGGGGATGGTGGGGAGGGCAGCAAGGGGCCTGAGGCCGTCATGGTGACAGAGTGCCTTGGTGAGCCTCCAACTCCCTGACCCTGACCCTGACCCTACCCCTAACCCTGCATGGCACGGGGTCTGCAAAACACTGGTGCTGATGTGCCGTGAGGTTTTGCTGCCTTTTTGTTCGCAGAGCCCACAGTCAAGCCTGTGATCGAAGGTTGGTCCATAGAGGAGAAAAACACACTTCACGTTAACTGGAAATTGCCAAGTAACCACGAGCCGGCACACGGGTTCATTGTCCACCTCTTCGACTCCGCAAAGCGGCTAGTCTGTGAGAAAAACATCACGTCCATCTCTGTGCTCTCTGCCCGCATCGGGGACCTGGAGTTCAACAAGGAGTATGGCCTGGAGGTGCTGGTGTACCACTGCGCCAGCCTGGGGCCCCCCTCTGACCTCTACAAGGTCATGATCAACAGCAAAGGTGAGTCTAGCAGAGCACAGGGAATTATTGCAGGGAATTACAATGATAAATCAGTTGTAATTGTGACAGTGACCATCCCCAGGTCTGGCTGCTCCTGTATCCCATCTCTGATAGAGCATGAACAGCTGCTTGGGGGAAAATGGGTTCTTCTTTCCCTGCTAGACCCCACACCCTCCAGCACCAAGCAGCTGAGAAACCTCCTAAGCTAAACACGACATTGAGGCCATCATGAGTGATGCTCAGAAACAGATCTGTCCTCCGCACCCCCGCCCAAGCCCTGATGGACCTGTCTATACTTGCAGCCTTTACAGCACCCTATAGCAACAAGTTCCTCGATACAATTATACATTGCGTGAAGAAATTATTTCCCCTTGGTTTGCTTTAACCCCGCTGCCTGGATGGTCACTAGGGCTTGGGGAGACCTGCAGTCCCTCCTGTGGGCACACACACACACATGTGCACAGCCCCCCACGTGGGTGGGAGACCATGGGGAGGTGGAGCATCAGCCTGACCAACCTGGCAGCCAAGGGGGAAGGAGTTCAAGAGGCCTTTAGTGTGGCTCGGTGCTGGCCACTACATGTTAGGAGGGCTGATGAGCATCAGGCTTGGAGGACATGAAGGTTTCTCCACTTGCTGCTTTTAAAACTTTGTGTGATTTGAGGATTTGGGTTTAGGGATGTGGGCAGGATGGAGAAGGCTCAGAGGAGGCAGTAGGAATGACGAGATATTCAAAACCTGCCCTGTGTGAGGAAGGGTTGAAGAAAGAAAATATCCCAAAAGCTAGTCAATACAGAGATGTCTAGCTTGACGGTCCCTGAGGCTGGGAGTGTTTGTGGGTGCAGTCCTGCTCCATTGTTGTACCCAGAGAGCCACTCCCGGCCCCGGGGTCCATGCGTGCCTCCTCCTGCCTCCACCTAAGTGCGGGACAGGAGTCCCTGGACGTCCTTCAAACCTGGCATGGCTTTGGTTGCCATTGCCATCCATGGGGTCTGGTCCTCAAACCAGTGCTCAGACCCTGCAGGAGCCCGGTCCTGGGGCTGACACTCTCCTCTCCTTGTCCCAGGGCCCTCCTCCCCACGGTCGCTCTCAGCAGAGTCCGTGTCTGACACTGCCGTCAGGCTCTCCTGGCAGGTCCCCGAGTACCCCAATGGGGGCATCACCAAGTACATCGTGGAGCTGCAGCAGGTGGGGGGCACCAGCGAGCCCCAGTGGATCGACACCGACAGTGGCGCCGAGACCACCAAGATCGTCGGGGGCCTCAATGCCAGCACCAGCTACCAGTTCCGCGTCCGGGCCAACTCCCATGTCCCGGGGGAATGGAGCCAGCCTGTGAAAGCCAAGACCCTGGGGGACGGTGAGAGGGGTGTCCCAGCAAGCAGGGGACTCACGGCTCCACTGGAGCTTGGGCTCAGCATCCAGGTCAGCAAAGAGTGACTGGGGTGCTCATGGTAACCTCAAAGAGTGGCTCTGAAGCATCAGCCCAAGCCCAAAACACTTGTGGGTGTCTTCAGAAATCCTTCTTCTCCTAGTCCTGATGGGACAGGGGTGGTATGGTGGCAGCATGGCACCCACAGAGTGGCTCTGCCTTGGCCAGAGGGTGACACAGTGCACAAGGGGCTAAAAGAGCAGGGCACAGCTGGCACTGGAGCTGGTGACTGGACCCAGAGGTGGCTGGAGGTCCAGAAGTTGGCAAATTCGGTGGCAGGGCCCAGGCAGTGACACCCTCACCCCTGTGCCACCATGGCACCAGGAGCTTGGCATGTGGTTGTTATATCTTTGTGGGGTCCCAGGGTGCTGGGAGAACGCTGCTATGGGTGCTTGCCCACCCATGCAGCCTGGGCAGGGCTCAGCCATGGACCACGACCCTCCATCCCTCCTTTCGACAGGAGCGCTGAGCGTGCCGCCCAGCCTGGGCAGCCAGAGCACCGAGCAGGGGGGAATAGACCAGCAGCTGCTCTTGGCCATCGTTGGCTCCGTATCCGTCACCTGCCTCACCATCCTCTTTGCCCTCCTGGCGCTTTTCCTCATCAAGAAGAATTTTTTCCACCGGCGCCGCACCTTTACGTACCAGTCTGGCTCGGTGAGTGCCGCCTGCCCTGCCAGGACCATGTCCCCAGCTCCCCACGTCCCAGCCCGATCCAGGTCACGCTCCATAGCCTCCAGCCAGGACGCAGCCAGACCTCACTTCCACGCAGAGAGGGTGCGGAGCCCAGCCTTGTCCACCACCCTGCCCTGCCGGGACTGCCGCGTGGGCAGAAGGGTGCCCAGTGCCTCTAACCTCACCCACTCCCATCTGCCAGGGGGAAGAGACCATCCTGCAGTTCAACTCAGGGACCCTGACCCTGACGCGCCGGCCCAAGCCGCAGCCCGAGCCCCTCAGCTACCCTATCCTGGAGTGGGAAGATATCAAGTTTGAGGACATGATCGGGGAGGGCAACTTTGGGCAGGTCATCAGGGCCATGATCAAAAAGGATGGCCTGAAGATGAATGCGGCCATCAAGATGCTGAAAGGTGAGCGTGGGTGTAGGCAGGCAGGGTGGGCTGGGGGATGCAGCTGCATCCTGGGCCATGCTCGGCGCTGAGGAGGTGCAGGAGCCATTGGTGGAGGAGCAAAGAAAGGGCCCTTGTTGTAGGACTGAGGTGTCCATCCCTTCTTTCCTTCCAGAGTTTGCTTCAGAGAATGACCATCGGGACTTTGCCGGGGAGCTGGAGGTGCTGTGCAAACTGGGACATCACCCCAACATCATCAACTTGCTGGGTGCCTGTGAGAACAAGGGTGAGGGTTGTTCCCCTCTTCCTTCTCCCCAGCCCCGCAGGCCCTGCCTGGTGCGTATTCCTCTTTGCTGGGGAGATCCCCACGAGCCCAACCTCCTCCTGCCCCCCAGGTTACCTGTACATCGCCATTGAATATGCTCCCTACGGAAACCTCCTTGACTTCCTCCGCAAAAGCCGAGTCTTGGAGACAGACCCAGCCTTTGCCAAGGAGCACGGCACTGCCTCCACCCTCACCTCCCAACAGCTCCTCCAGTTTGCTTCAGACGTGGCCAAGGGGATGCAGTACCTGAGTGAGAAGCAGGTACATCCCCAGCAAGCCCCTCAGAGCATCCTTCCTCAGGGCCTGGGGACTCCCCATCTGGGCACAAGACCCCTGGGGCCAGCAGGAGGGACCATGTGGCTCCTGCTGACTGCTGGACCCCTTCAGTTCATCCACAGGGACCTGGCAGCCAGGAATATCCTGGTAGGAGAAAATCTGGCCTCCAAGATTGCTGACTTCGGCCTCTCCAGAGGGGAGGAGGTCTATGTGAAGAAGACAATGGTGAGGCAGGAGCGATGCATCTCCATAGGGCCTGCACTGATATGGTGGGCAGGACCCCCGCTGCCAGTGGGAATGACCCACCATGCTGGGACCAGCTGGGTCACGGCTGCCCTCTGTCTGTGGGGCATGCTCCCTCCCCTGACGGTCATTCTCTGTTTCCCCAGGGCCGCTTGCCGGTTCGCTGGATGGCCATTGAGTCCCTGAACTACAGCGTGTACACCACCAAGAGCGATGTGTAAGTCCTGCAGGCGGGGGTACTGGGGCTGGAGCATGGCTGCGGCCGCCTCTATCCCTCTCCAGGGTCGCCAGCATGGCGATGCTTTTGCTCTGGGTGCTGCAAGGGTGGGAGCTGATGCTGATGCATCAACCTGGGAAGCTGCTGGTTCATCCCAAGCCCTGACTGCCCGCTCCACCGTGGGCTTTGTTCCGTGCCCATCATCCGGGCATGGCTGGGGCCTCTATCACAGCCTTGACTCCTGCTCTTTCAGGTGGTCATTTGGCGTCCTGCTCTGGGAGATCGTCAGCTTGGGTAAGCATTCTCTGTGTCCCCTGCCTCCACTTGGGTCCCTGCAGGCCTGGTCCTCCTGCAGCCCCGGAGGGGATACCCTGGGGACCGTCCCCGCCAAAGCCAGCTGTGTGTCTCTGGCTGCAGGGGGAACACCTTACTGCGGGATGACGTGTGCCGAGCTCTACGAGAAGCTGCCCCAGGGCTACCGCATGGAGAAGCCACGCAACTGCGATGACGAGGTGTAAGTGGGCAGAGAGCCCGGCTGATGGTGGCACCCATGTCCCCCTGACCCCACTGCCCCACGGGGCTCCCACCAACTTGCAATAGCTTCTGCCTGGTTCCCCTCTGTCCCACACCCCAAACACCCTTTCGGGCTTTAGTTTCCTGCCTACTTTCCCCCACCTCCCACAAACAGCTTTTCTCCCCCCATGCACGCTGAGCCGCTGCTGGCTCTCTGCCCCCAGGTACGAGCTGATGCGGCAGTGCTGGCGCGACCGCCCCTACGAGCGCCCGCCCTTCGCCCAGATCTCCATGCAGCTCATCCGCATGCTGGAGGCCAGGAAGGTGAGTGGCAGCAGCTCAGTGGGAGGAATGCCCTCTCTGTGCAGGGCTTGTCTGAATGCTGCGGCATCCCTTGGGGTCAGGGAGGGCACATCCAGCAGCAGAACCTGTGTGACTCCCCCCACCACGTGTGGGGGTAACCCCAGCATCGCTTTTTGGGTGTGGGGAGCCCCATCGCCTCCCCCCAGGGCACAGCACCCACGAGTGTGGCAGCCCGGACGGGAGGTAGGTGGGGAACCTGGCACAAGCGGCTTCTGACTGGGGTTCCCCCGTAGGCCTATGTCAACATGGCCCTCTTCGAGAACTTCACCTACGCGGGGATCGATGCCACCGCTGAGGAGGCGTGAGGCTGCGCTGGGACCACGCAGAGGGGCAACGCTGGCCCCAGCCTGCTGGGACAGTGCTGTGGGGACAAGGGGCTCCCTGTCCCCCTCTGAGGAAGAGCAGCCAAACACCGGTGCCCCTTCCCAAGAGCGTCTTCCCGGCAGCAGGACTGTGCCATCCCCTCCCTGGCTGCCCACCCACTGTGTGCTGGCCACGCTGACATGCCACCAGCCACCAACATGGCCCCACGTTGCTGGGGGACATGGTGGGATGGCCCCTAAGGACAAGCAGCAGGGTGTTTGCAGCAGAGCGGGCAGGAGAGGGTGCTGCTGCCTGAGCCCACGGACACTAATGGCCAAGTTTTGGGGTGAGATGGGAAGGAGCGGCCCAGCAGCTGCCCACCCTGCAGCTCTCAGCGTGCTCTGGGCCTGACGTGGTGCCAGTGGGGCTGTGAGCATCGCTGCCAGCGTGGGATGCGGCCACCCCAGCACAAGGGACAGACAGCGTTGGCTGTGCACAGCCTCCAGCTCTTTGGTAACCCTTTGGAGGTACCAGCTCTGCCTTATGGACAATAAACATAGTGCAACAGGACGCCGGGTCCAGAGGAGGGGAGGTGGGGACCCAACTCTGCCCCTCTGGTGGCACCGAGGAAGAGGATGCAGGGCCCCAATGGTCTGCTTCCATGGTGGTCACTTCTCGGGAACCTTTCCCCACTGGGGTCCTCTGATGATCCCCAGGGATGCCCCAGCACCCCAAGACAAGCCCCAGATCTCATCATGCCATGGGGATGGGTTTTCTTAGTATCCAACTGGAATCTTCCCCCTCTGCAATTTGAGACTTTGTCCTGTCCCCAAGGGATATGGTGAACAGACTCTGTCCTTCCTCTGCGCAGCTGCCTCTCGCATGCTTGAAAACGGTTCCTGTAGCTTTCCCTTGGGATGGCCCCGCTCCTCCATCCGGTCCCTGCGGGGCTGTGCAGCTCCACACCCTTCCCACCCTGGCCAGATGGCGCCTGCCCAGTGCCTGCGCCAAGCCCTCGGGTAACCCCCCGTGTCTTGCAAAGGGACCGTCCTGCTCGTCCAGCCACTCGAACGCGTGCCGCTGGGGCGATTCTTACATGCCAGTCCCTCGAGGATCGCCTGGGCTCCGCGCTGACCCTCCCGTGGGAGCTCCTGCCCCAGGCTGCCGTCCCTCATCCCGTGCTGCTGCCACTGTTTGTTATATTGACAGTGGGTGGGCTTCATCTCTCTTGGCTTCAGCTTCCTAAGCCCTCAGCGTGCCATCTAGCTGCCCATCTAGCCGCCAATCTAGCCGCCCATCTAGCCATCTTCTGCGGGCCATGGGAAGCAAGGGCTGCTTCTCCGGAGCCTGCTATCCCAGCCAAAGGCAGGGGCATTTGCATTTGCCCGTCTGGGCATGAGTCTTTTTTCCCCACAAGGTGTTTTAACCCTGTCAATACCATTTTGATTTCCCATTCTGGTCTCCATTGCTCTTTGGTGTCCATTGCAGCCATTAGAAAGCAGCCTGTCTGCCCCATCACTGAGGGGGTGAAAGGGTGACGGGGACCAGCCCCCGCAGGCAGCGTGACGTGTGCCACCGCCTCTGCTGCTGGCTGGGAACAGCGTCTGAGGCAGCGTCAACAGCCCTGCTCAAACCAAGGGCTTTCTGCTTTTTGCCTCCCTGACGGCAAAGCCCAGTAGCTGGATGGAGAAGGAAGTGGGACTGGTTTGACAAAATTTGACTGTGACAAATTGGTGCTGGCTGTTCCCTTCTGCCCTCGCTGCCCCCAGTGCTGGCCCTGACTGCAGGGCAAGGAGAAGCCAACCCACCCTTGGCGTGGTGGGGACGCGTGTGCGAGCAGCTCCTCATTCCCTGCCTGGTGCTCCCTGGGCTGTGCCGCAGGGTTGTACCCTGGCAAGGTGAGACACCCCTCCGGCCACTCGCACCATGCTGCGGCGGTGGATTGGCAAGAGGCTGAGCGTGCCTGCAGGACCCCACCATGGTGGCCCTGCTCCTGCACCGGGACTGCTAGCATCTGTGTGGGCCCTGCCAATGTCCCCTGTGCCTGCAGCCCTCCTCCCGGCACAGCCGCTGGGCCAGTGCCACTGGGACACGCAGAGCAGACCCAGCACACACCAGTGCCAGGGGGCACAGGGCAGGATGGAGCCAGAGCAGCCACCCCGTGCCCCGTGGTCCCGTGTGCCTGCAGCCCCCAACAGCCTGCCCTGCCCTCCCTGCCCCATGGGGGGGCCTCCCTGGTTTCTCAGGGGTTGTTTTTCTTCCTACTCCAGCCTCCCAGCGTGCCGGTAGCCACAAGGGCAGGACGTGCTGCCTATCTGATAGGAGCAGTCTCTCTTGGCACTGCGGCTGGCGGCGGAGGGGCTGTGGGACGGTGGTTTCAGGCACGGGGAAGTGCCGGCGATGGGGCGGGGGGAGCCTCCAGCCAGGCTTCCTGAGCTGCACAGCCACCACTTCCCAGATAAAGGTATCACCCGGAGGAGCTGCTGCAGCTCCCAGGGCGCTAGGAAGCGCCGGCACAGGGGTTGCAGCATGGCAGCCTGCCTGCAGCGGGGCTGGCTGCCCTCGCTGCTCCCTGCCATCCTGCTCAGCCTCCACAGCCCACCATCAGCCCCCGAGCCAGTGACATCCCAAGGTAGGTCCTTGGGGCCATTTTCTCCCCCAAAAGATGGGCCAGCAGGGAGCTGGCATGCCGGGCACGGACAGCAAGCACCCCACAGCAGCCAAAATCTGCGGGGCTGGGGAGGGGACATCCCAGGAGGGTGTGCAGGGGGTGTTCAGGGTGGGCGGTGGAGAGCCCTTCTCACCTGTGGGAGACCCTAGGGTGCCCGGAGCAAAGGGACATCCCTGCTCTCTGCAGGCAGGACCTGGCAGCCCCCAGGCGTCCCTTTTGGACGGCAGCCTGGGGCTCCCAGTCCCACGCAGGTAGTAGAGGGGGTCCCCACTCATCAGATGTTCTTGGAGTTACAATCATGAGGGTCTGAGCAAAATTCAAGCTAACGTATGAGGGCACGGCGCTGCACCACGGGTAACACGGTGGCACGGCCAGGCTAATGCCAATGCTCCCGCACCAGACTCGCGTGATCTTACTGCCCCACTGGGCATCCTCAGCTCAGCTGGTAGCCAGCCCCAACCTGGCTCGCTGCACCTGGCAGAGGCACTTCCCGACTTTCTCCGCTTTCAGGCCTGTCCACGCTTTCTTTGAGCCTTTCCTTTGCCCTTTTAACACTTTCTCTGACAGCATAAAAAGCATTAAGTGAACAAAATCCTGTTGATCTCCTTCTTATCTCTCCAGCCCCACACCAGGTCTCTGGCCACGGCAGGCTCGGGAGCACATTTTGAGTCGGGGCAGTGGGAGGAAGGTCGGGGTTGGGCTCGTTCTCCTCCTGCCTGCAGCTTCTGCAACATCGCAGTGCCCTGAGCCCACCGCCAGCTTGGCAGGGCACTGCCTGAGCGTGGCTGATGTGGGCTGCAGAGCTGTCTGGCCGCTCTTCCTAGGAAACGGCCTGTGCCCAGCAGAGATGATCTGGTAGCCCACAGGACCAGCGTGGCCTCCCACCGATGCCATGGGTCCCCGTGCCACGGGACTGCTGGGACCTGGCCCCCCCATCCCCTGGCACTGGGAGCGTCACACGAGGCCTGGGGGGGGGACAATGGGGTGCAAAAAGGGAAGAGCAGGTGGAGGGGGGCTGTGGTTTGTGGGAAGGGGACGTGGGCTGGGGGAGGAAGGCAACATGGGGCTGGGAAAGGAAGAACAAGGCTGGGGGGATCAGGGCAAGGGAAGGCACAGGGAGAGCAGAGGAACACCAAGAAGGTGGCAAGGACATTTGGGGACTGTCCCGTATTCTTCGCTCAGGGTGGGCTCAACTTGCAGCACACGGGACATGTAGCAGAGAACAGACACACTCAGCCCATGGAACAGAGGCAGGCACTGGCAGGGGGCTTGTTATGGGGTCCTGCAGCTGGGAGCAGCCCCTGGGGAAGGGGGCACATCCCAGGAGAAGGATGAGGAAGAGGGCTGGAGCGGGTCCCAGGGCAGAGGCAGTGGGGAGAAGGGAGTGCTGGAGCAATGCTGGGGGCAGCAAGGCCACCCCTGTCCTTCACACATCTCCATTTTGAGGCTGTCCCTTTTCCCTGACCACAGGGACAGGCACCCATGTGCCAGCAAAGCCACTGGTGCTTGGGATGGAGATCCTGCAGGGCGTGATGCTCCAGTTCATGCCTGCAATGACAGGGAGGGCAGCTTGCTGAGCGGGGCAGAGGAACCCACAGCCCCCCAAGCAGTCCCCAGGCCGGGGTTTGAGCATCCCCCCCTGCCCCACACTCAGGACCACACGCCCCCACGCCAGCCCCGAGGCTCTTTCCCTCTTCCCGGGGCACTGCTCCTCCTTATCTCACTTCCGCGCACCTTCCGGCGTGAGCAGGGCAGGGGTGCTTCCCCCCGATCACTGGGCCCTGAGCCCCCCTCCAACCGCAAGGCTATTTCGGGATGTTTGTTTGTCCCAAAGGACCCCGTGTGCTGAGGAGGGGGGAGTGGTGGGGCCGGCCGGCGGGGAGCCCTGCCTCCAGCCAGGACCCTGCTGTGAGCCAGCAGCCATCACACATGCCATGTCCCTCCCTGCCGTGCCAAGTTAGTGGAGGGCACCTGTGCCATGTCCATGGCTATGCCCACACTGACCCAGTTGTCTGCATAAACTGGCCTCAGGGGCAAGCTGGCCAGCAGGCGTGGGGTGGGGGGGCACAGGTGGGATGGGGATGGGTTTGTGCACAGGGGCTCCTTCATACCCACGCTCTTCCCAGACGCTGCGCTGCTGGCAGGGGTGCCTGAGGACATCCTCTGCTTCTCCCGCTCCTTTGAGGACCTCACCTGCTTCTGGGATGAGGAGGAGGAGGCAGCAGCGAGTGGGATGTGCCAATTCTACTACTGGTACAGCAGGTAGGAGGTGGTGGGGACACAGCCCACCCTCCCCCTTGCCTGCACAGGGAGCAGCAGGGTCAGGGTGCTGCAGCTCTCTGTGCCATCCTGGTGGCTCCCAGCTGCAAGGAAAGATGGTGGAGAGCCCATGGGAGCTACACAGCAGCCACCACACACCCTGCAGCAGGACTGGGACCTTGTCTGTCCCACAGTCCCATGGGGATGTTGCTCTGCAGTGGATGCCCCAGGTCCCCTCTCCTCCAGTGTGACCCCAGGCAGGAGGCATGGGGTGCTGCAGTACCCTGCTCTCCGTTCCTCAGGGATGTGCCCACAGCGTGCACAGTCTCCACGTGGCGCCATGGCACCGGTGGGACGCGGCACGTCTGCGTCTTCCCCAGCCAGGACGTGCAGCTCTTCACCCAGCTCCACCTCCATGTCCTGGACACCACCACAAATCAGACCAAGTACTGGCGGGAGATCAGCGTGGACGCGGTGGGTGAGTCCCTCCCATCAGGCAATACCCCTGTGGCCCCAGGACAGTCCCTGGACCTGGGTGTCCTGCCCTCCTGCCCACCATGGGGGCTGGCAGCACTCTGCGCGCTGCAGGACCAGGGGGTGACAAGATGGGGGCTGCTGCAGGAGGGCAAAGAGCCCGGCACGTTCCCTGCAGGTCTCATCGACCCCCCGTGGAACATCACAGCCCACTGGGCTGGGGCTGCGGGGCAGCTCTACGTGTCATGGCAGCCACCGCTCGCCGACTACCCAAACTTCTTCCTCTACGAGGTGCGGTGCTGCCCTGCCAGCTCCCCAGAGATGTCCTGCAGCACCACGTTGGACCCCAGTGGGCAGCACCTGGCAGACCCCTCCGCCCACCCAGAAGTCAGCACCCACGCACCCATGGCTGGGGCAGCCGCAGCCTCCCCAGGAGTGGGGCAGGTACACGGAGGGGCCAGAGAAGGGCAGGGGTATTCACGGTCCACAGCCGCTCCTCAGCCTGTCCCCTCTCCTGCAGGGGCTCATCCAGGCCAACACCTGGGTGGTCCTCCAGGACCTGCAGCCAGGGGTGAGGTACCACATCCAGGTGCGCAGCAAGCCCGACGGCACCTCCATGGATGGTGTCTGGGGACCCTGGTCGCAGGCAGTGGCTGCGGAGACACCCCGCTCCTCCGGTGAGCGGCCATCCCCACCACTGGGGTGCTGACAGGCACAGCGGGGAGGTACTCACACCTGGGGCTGCGAAGGGTGGAGGTCCTGGGGTAGGCAAGGTGCAGCATCCAGGCTTTGGGGGCCCAGGGGGGAAGCAGCCCCCTCCCTGCCCTGGTTCTCACCTGCCCAGGAGACATCGGGCTGTGCTGCAGCACCCCTGACCTGCAGCACGTGCGCTGCAAGTGGATCTGGGACCCCACAGAGCCCCACAGCTCCCACCAGCTCTTCTACCGGCCTCCTCTGAGCGGGGCTGGCACAAGGTAAGGGGCATGTTGGGGACCTGGTGCTCAGGTGGAGGGGCAGCACATCCCAGAGACCACCAGCCCTGCTTAGTGTCCCACATCCCAGCACCAGAGCAGGCTGGCAGTGGGCGAGGGGAGTGGGGCCACCACAGTGGGGCTGACTGGCTCCCTGCTTCTCACGCAGGGAAGACGCGTGGCAGCAGTGCGAGGAGGTGAGCGTGGGGGCGCAGGGCACCCACACCTGCACCTTCCAGCCCAGGGCTGGCAGTGCCATCTCCGTCCTGGTGAACATCACCCGCCCCCACGCACTGCCCACGCTCAGCTACTTCAAGGAGTCCTTCTGGTTGCACCAGGCTGGTGAGTCCCACCGCCACCGTGGCCCCTGGCTGGCATGGACGTGTCCCACATCCCATTCCATGGCAGTGACATATCCCCCCCAACAGTGCTCACAGATGCCCCACAGCTTGTGCAGGCGATGGTGTCACAGGGACAGCTGAGCCTGGAGTGGCTGCCACCCCTGGAGGCATTGGCAGAGCAGCTGGACTACCAGGTCCGCTATGCCGTGGAGAACAGCCATGACTGGAAGGTGAAGGCATGGCCAGGGCTCCCCTGAGCAGCCCTGCACACCTCCGCTGCCAGCACATGGCCTGCATGGGGTCAGGCAGGATGGACCCACACCCCAGTGCTGCCCCTCGGCCGCCCCGCAGCAACCGTTGTCTCCAGCTCAGCTCTGCCCCACAGGTCCTGCAGGTTCCACAGGCATCCAGGAAAGAAGTCCTGGACCTACGGCCAGGTGCCCGCTACCATGCCCAGGTGCGAGCCCAGCCCAGCGGGCCGTGGTACCGGGGCAGCTGGAGCGCCTGGTCTGAACCTGTCATGGTTGACGTCACGGACGATGCGGGTAAGGGACAGGGCAGGAGCAAAGGCTGCAGCCAGAGGAGCCACACGGCTGAGGGCAGGAGACTGAGAGCTCTGGAAATGGAATGGGGAGTGCTGGGAAGAGGGTGACAGGGCTGAGAAGGGCTCAGTGGTGGCGGGTCTGGGGTGGGGGGCTACAGTCCCAGCGCTCCTCCTCCGGTGCAGGCTGGATCATCCCGAGTGTTACGGTGGTGCCGCTGCTCTTCACGGGAGTGCTCCTGGGGCTGCGGTGCACCTTCCCCTCCCTCTACAGGTAAGGGCTGTGCCTGGGGCAGGTGGGGGGAGGAAGGGGGGGGGGGGGCCAGCACCAGCCCTGGGCACCCTACCCGGGGGCGTCAGGGCACCCCAGGACTGGGCTTTGCCTTCGACACCCCCTTCCCCAGCAACGTGAAGCAGAAGCTCTGGCCCCCCGTCCCCGACCTGCACCGCGCCCTGGGCAGCTTCCTCCACGAAAGCAGCAAGCACGGCCAGGTGAGGGGGCCGGGACTGGGCCCACCGCTGCCGAGCCTCTCCCGGAGGCAGCTCCAAGGGCAGCCCCCACCGCGCCCCCTCTGTCACCCTCTAGGCCAACAGCTTCTACAAGCAGCCGCCGGAGGAGGAGGCCGTCCTGCCCTGCCTGCTGGAGGTGCTGCCCGGCCCGCGGGGGGAGGCGGGCCCGCCGCCAGAGCCAGCTGCTGGCCGGCTGTCCGGCACCGACATCGCCAACCAGTCCTACCTGCTCATGAACGGCTGGGACCCGCGCGGGCCGCCCTGAGCCGCTCCCCCTCGCCTCCATGCCCCGAAATAAACGAAACGCGCAACCACCCGGCTTCCCCCCTCCTTCGCGGCGTCCCGGTCCCTGTCCCTCAGCGAAGCAGAGCGGCGATGCCCACGCCCCCACGCTGACCCACCACCCACCCACTAGCGGCACGGCACCGGCGCAGCCGTTCCGGTGCGATAGAGCCCCGCCCCGCCGGGGCGCGCAGCCAATGGCGGCGCGGCGCGCAGTGGTCGCCATGGCAGCGGGCGGCGGTTGGGTTTGAACCAGCCAATGGGAGGAGCGGCCGTGCGGGGTTTAAATGCTGCCGCCGGGTCGGGCTGCGCGAGCTTCAACTCTGGAGCGGAGGTAAGGGGTGGCTGGGCCGCGGCGGGCAGGGAGGGCCGGAGCCCCGGGGGGAGCCTGGGGAGGTGGGGGGCGCGCCCTGAGGCGAAGCGGACCCCGAGAGAGACTGTGGTGGTGAAGGGGGCCTTGGGCGAGGGAGGGAAGGCTGTGGTAAAGCGGCCGCTGAGGAGTGCCCTGGGGTAGGGGGCCTCCCGTGGGGGGGGGGGGGCGGCCTGGGGTGGGAGGGTGTCTTGTAATGGAGAGGGCCTTGAGGAGCGGCCTGAGGCGCGGGTGTCCTGTAATGGAGGGAGCCTTAAGGCGCAGCCGGAGGGGGGCCCGGCGGAGGAGGGCTGCAGCCCGGCCGGTGTCCCTGCGCTGGGCCCCGCTGACGCCGTCCGCCCGCAGCGCCATGGCGCAGTTCGTGTTCGAGGCGGACCTGCACGGGCTGCTGAAGCTGGACACACCGATCCCGAACGCGCCGCCCGCGCGGTGGCAGCGCAAGGCCAAGGAAAGCGGCGCCCCCGGGCCCAGCCCCGCTGGCGGCCTGTCGCCCATGAAGCCGGCCAATCGCTCCCACAGCTCCAGCAAGACGCCATCCAGGACACCCGGTAAGCGGCGGCGACCAGCGGCATAGGTTGGGCGAGGGGAGCGTCGTCTGGGCTGCTCGCCTTGTAGCCATAGGGCTCCGGGCTCCGTGCCAGCAGCCGGGCCTGCTGGTCAAGCAGGAGGAGGTGGGCTACGCTGACTGGCTCCTGGGAGCCACCCACCTTCTCCTCCCCAGCATGAGGTGGGCGGAGATCTGTGCACTGGGGCTGAGTGAACAGTTGACCCCCAGCTGAGTCTTGCTGGCACATGTGTTGGCACAAGTGTGGGTGGGACTGTCTGCCTGACAGCTTTACATGCTGTAGCGGTATTTTGGCATCCTCCCCTTATCTACGAATTAGGGTATTGCTGCACTAGGCCCAAGGAGATGTCTCCTGTCAGTCCCTAACCAGAGTTTGGCGCCCTTAGACAGGGGCGATGGGGAGATGGGAGGAGCAGAAATATGACTCGGGTGGCATGAGCTCCTTGAGTCCTGCTTGTCTCAGGTGTGATGTGGAAAAAGTGTTAGGTTTGCTGTCTCTTGGAAGCTCTAATACAGGCTGTTCATTAGCTGTAAACCAATACTTATGAATGTGAATGCAGGTAAATCTGGATCCAAAATCCAGAGCACGCCAACAAAAGCCGGGGGGGATCGCTACATTCCAAACCGAAGCACTATGCAGATGGAGATGGCCAATTTCCTCCTAACCAAAGAGAATGACCCTGCTGAGGAGTCCCCTACCAAGAAGGTGAGCAGTGTTGCTGAATTACGATTACAACAATGATTGCTATCAAACACCTAATCATTCCTGGCCTTCTACAGAGAAGCAAACTGTTAAGTTCTGTCAAGTGGGTGCATGGGGCTGACAGCTCCAGCTGTGACTGCTTCCAGTTCTGGGCTTCAGGAGCCTGGGATGAGGTAGAAGCTGTAGAGCCTGTGAATGGAACAGGTACACATCTGCTACACAGGAGCCTGAGCACAGTGGCTCTTTAGACGTGTTTTCTCTAGGCACAGGGAAATGCATAGAGCCTTAAACCTCTGCTTCCATTCACTCTAGCCTGTGCCACTTCTGGTAGCAAAATTCAACTTTGGGCTAATGAGCCTTTAAAATATAGCAGGCTACAGAGACACAAAACTGTGAGTCTGTGCACAGTGAAACTGCTGGTGGTAGCTATTCTAGAACAATGTCTACATGTGGAGCTATTCTGGAATGTGTACACTGTGTTCTGAAATGTGTTTATGAAGCATTTGGTTCCTTGTGGCTGTGGCTTTCCCCACTGTTGATGAGACACTGAACTTGCCACTCTTCTGTATGAAAATGTGAGCAGGACAGTGTGCCAATGTCTGAGGAAAAACTACTCTGAGCTGCCTGCCTGTAGCTGACTCTCACAGCACAGCTGTACACCTTCTGAGTGTAGGAGAAGGGGGCTTAGGTGTATGCTCTGCCTACTGCAGTTTTAAGTGCAGCATGGGCTTTGTGTTTCAAGTGCATCTTGCTGAGGATTGTTTGTCTCTGTAGGAGCAACAGAAAGCCTGGGCAGTGAATCTGAATGGCTTTGATATAGAAGAGGCGAAGATCCTCCGCCTCAGCGGAAAGCCACAGAATGCTCCAGAAGGTATGATACAGGTTCTGTGTGAGTTGACGGAGCTGGAGAGATCTCGGCAGGGTAACAGCAACACAGGGGCTCCATGTGTGGATGTGGGAGAGATCAACAGAGCTCCTGTGCACACTGGAGTCTCCCTCCTTAGGTCTTATGAGGTTGAGGGGTTGCATAACAGCTACAGTGAATTTATTTACAAAAGTTGAAATGAGTGCCAGTTGCTCACTGGTACTGCAGGTGGCAAACATTCCTGATGTCTGCAAAAGCTCCAGGCTCTCTACTGTGCACTTTGTAGCTTAACAGTCAATAAACATAATGGGATACAGAAAACTAAGTGCTTGTCATTTAAACTTGTTCCTGTGAATTAGGGAATCAGAGCTCACCCTGGTTCAGCAGTTAATACTGCCAGTGATGTCAGTACATTGTGCTCTTCTGAGTGTTTCTCTTTTCTCTCAGGACTTTTCACTGGAAGGGATTTCTACTTCAGTGAGCAGTGCTCAGCTGGGAGGAAACAGTAACTCAGGTTAACAAATCTGTTCCCCTGCACACAGGCTACCAGAATAACCTGAAAGTGCTCTACAGTCAGAAAATGACACCGGGATCCAGCAGGAAGAATGGCAGATACATTCCCTCAATGCCAGACCGGATCCTGGATGCACCAGAGATCCGCAATGACTATTGTAAGTAGCCTACAACGTCGAGTGCTGGGCACCAAGATCATTCTGCACTGGAGTGCAGTTCCTAGGATGGTATGGCCCAAGGAACTGGAACTCTAACTGGGTTGTTTCAGCACCTTATGCACTCAGGCTGGCACGGACCACTTCTGGAGTTGTTCCTGTGTAGCCTCATAGGACCAGTGGTCCAGAGTGCTGTCTAGGTGACATGGATCAGGGCTACCTGACCTCAATAGCTGGGCATGGTGACACCCAGAAGGCTGTCCCTTACCCGCATGTGGTGTGCATGCATGCACATACACACCTGATGCAGGTGAAAGATCTGGCATCAGCGCTGGTGAAAGGCAGGGCTCTCCAGGTAAGCTCAGCGTGACCTGTGTTACTCTTCCAAATTGTAGATCTGAATCTCATTGACTGGAGCTCTCAGAACTTCCTAGCAGTGGCTCTAGACAACTCTGTCTATTTGTGGAACAACACTTCTGGGGAGATTATCCAGCTGCTGCAGATGGAGCATCCAGATGATTACGTTTCCTCTGTGTCATGGATTACAGAAGGAAACTACCTTGCTGTTGGCACAAGTAATGCTGAGGTCCAGGTGAGTAAAGCTAGAGGTGTTGTCTAGGGATTGCCAGAGCTGCGGGGCCTTGGGACAAAGGCTTGGCTAGCACAAGAAGGATGCGGTGCACTCTGACTTGCTGTGACTGGTGTGGGGTGTAAATGTCCACATCCAGCCACGGCCAGTGACCAACTGCAGCAGCAAGGCAGGGTTTGGTTTTGGGGTTTTCTTGACACCTGGAGTTACCTTCTGTTCTGTGGGCATGAGATTGATCTCTGCTCCCATACTGATAAGGTTGAATGCTGGAGCCTGTGCAGTGAGGTTCCTAGGGCAAAGCAACAGGGCTGGGTTTCCTCATCCTCTGGAGAACTTATTGCTCTGCCTCTCTAGCTATGGGACATACAGCAGCAGAAACGTCTCCGAAATATGACCAGCCATTCTTCCCGTGTGGGATCCCTCAGCTGGAACAGCTACATCCTCTCCAGGTAAAGCAGTGGGTGGGGGCTGGCAAAGGGCAGTGTCTAGCTGTTGCAGATTCTTATCCTAGATCTGTGAGCGGTGCAGGTTAGGGATGGCAGAGAGGAGCTTCTGTCCTGGCTTGGGATTATTACTGAGCCTGTTCTGTGGGGACTGTGGGGAGAAGGCCTGTCTTCTCTTTTGCCCTTTGTGCTGAAGTTGTGAAGAACTTCTGTGGCTGCTTCTCTCATGCCAAGAGGCCAGTGATGCAGGTAACACTGGTTGAAAGCCAATGGCAGATATGTCAATCTTGCAACAGCACAAAAATGTTTTTTGGTGAAAATATGTGCCAGCCTGACCCTGCAAGCCTTCTCTCTGCAGTGGGGCAAGGACTGGCCACATCCACCACCACGATGTCAGAGTGGCTGAGCACCATGTGGCCACGCTTGTGGGCCACACGCAGGAGGTGTGTGGACTCAAGTGGTCTCTAGATGGCCGCTACCTGGCCAGTGGTGGTAATGACAACCTGGTGAACATCTGGCCGTGTACCCAGGGGGACAGCGGAGACTTTGCTCCTGTACAAACCTTCACTCAGCACCAGGGTGCTGTCAAGGTGAGTGCAGGGCTGCTGTGACCAGGGGTGGGCACATGTCTGTGTGCAAGGCAGACATGAAGCAATGGCTGTGCACGGGTTGCCTCTTGCATGTCTTAAAATTAACACTTTTCTCTCAGGCTGTGGCGTGGTGTCCCTGGCAGTCAAATGTTCTAGCCACTGGAGGTGGGACTAGTGACAGACATATCCGCATCTGGAATGTGTGTTCTGGCACCTGCCTCAGTGCTGTTGATACCCATTCCCAGGTGAGACATGAACATTGGCTTGGTGACAAACAGCTTCTGGCAGGATGCCTATACAGAGCTGCTGGCTCCCAGGGGCATGGGAAAGGAGGGGGACTATGCTCATCTCTGGATGGTGAGCAGCAGCACAAGCAGTTTGTCTTACCTGCATTATTACCACTTCCCAGGTCTGTTCTATCCTGTGGTCAACAAACTACAAGGAGTTCATCTCAGGCCATGGCTTTGCACAGAATCAGCTGGTGGTATGGAAGTATCCAACGATGGCCAAGGTCACTGAGCTGCGAGGTAGGCTGGGCCCTTTGCCTGGGGAAGGGAGGGCTGCTAGAGACTGAAGGCAGATGTAATCCTTGGTTTGAGCAGACTGGTGGTCTAGCCTGGAGCATTACTGATACAGAATGGTGTCCAGGGGCATGCTGCTAGAGGCAGACACTCCTATGGGCCACGGAAGAAACACTGTTGTTGCAAATGCATGCCTAGGGTGCGAATTCGTGCTGCTGCAGCATGATGTAGGGACAGCTATGCAAGCTGGGGTGGGGCACAGGGGAGTGAACTTGACCATTGTGGTAGAACCACAGGGACAGGGCATGCGATGATCAGCCCAGCCCTGACTGCACACCTCCTCCTCAGGTCACACTGCCAGAGTGCTGAACCTGACTATGAGCCCTGATGGTGCAACGGTGGCCTCAGCAGCCGCTGATGAAACGCTGCGGCTCTGGCGCTGTTTTGAGATGGACCCCATAAAGAAGAAGGAGAAAGAAAAGGCCAACACTGCCAAAAGCAGCATCATTCACCAGGGCATCCGATGAAGGCACAGGGCTGTTGGGGGGAGTGGGGAAACTTAGCTTGCACACTGTACAGTTATTTTAAAAGTTAATAAACTGCTTTGACTTTTTTTATGGAGTCCGGTGGAAGAAAAGGCCATGACTCACAGAACCAAGACCTTCTTTCCTGAGGTTTGGTATCTGGGCAAGTGGTGGAGCTCTTGCTCTTTAGGGCTAGTTTGCAGCACCCCTAGGACAGCCCTGAAGTCCTGGGAGAAGGATGCTGTACTTCTGTATCTGTCCTAAGGCAGATGTGTCACCTGCCACATCATGCTGACCACAAGTGCAGCAGCTCCACCAGAAGGGCTGTGACTTGCTTGTACCCCACAGGGGGACGCTGTAGCACTGAAAGACCCTAGGTATGGGTGCTCTGCTTGCAGCAGAAACTGCTCTCCGAAGGAAGCTGAGGTCTAGCCTGTGTCTGTGGAAGTCCTGACCTGGCCCCTTCTCTAGTAAAGCTCTACAAGGGAAACCCAGCTTTCTTTGTACCTCTTAACTTTCTCAAACCAGAATCATGGAGCAGCCTGGCCTGTGGCTAGATACTGGGTCTGGTGTCCTGGCTCTGGTAAGAGAAAGGAAAGTGTTAGGGGATAAAGAGGGCCTCTGTATTAACATCTGTGCTCTTGGTTACTCTCAGAATAAAGGGTTAGAGCCTGAGTGGCTTCCTAGCCCTCCATCCCTGATCAGTGTGTCAAAACTGACCCTTCCCAGGGTTCCAGCCCTGCAGTGGGGCTAGGAGGAAGTGTCCCTGACTTGTCTCAGTTTCTACTGAGCAGTGAACCAGCTCTAAACTGGACCCTGCCAAGGGAGGGCCCCTCTGCCCATCTGCTGCCTGCTTTGGTGCCAGCTGTGGTAGGGAGGAGCATGGCTCAACTGAAAACACAGTGTGTCTCGATCCCCAGCTTCTCCTGTGTCTTGCCTTACTGTGCCTCTGCAGGTAACTACCAGCAGTGATCACCTGTGCCAGAGCAGTCTGGGGCCTGGCTCTTGACAGGCTGAGCTGTAGTCTCACCTGCACACAGCAGTTAGTCTCGTTCTGCTACACCCAGCCTCTGTGCTGCAGCCAATGCTACCTGCTCTTACAGTGCTACAGTAGAATAGCTATTTTTGCAGTGAGTTTAGTACCAAATTTATGAGTATGTGCAACTTGAAAAAAAGCAGGGGTGGGCAGGGTCTGGAAACATACAGCAACAGCTGTGTAATCACACCAAAGCCCAGAAAGGGGCTGGCAATGGCGTGAAGCCTGATGCAAAACAAAAGGTTAGTTTACATTGCCAGAGCCAGCTTGGACGTCACAGAAGAGACTCCCAAAGCACCATCAAGCCAGTGCACAGCCCTTAGTCATATACTCTTCAGCTTAGCCCTGGTACATGCTGAGGCTGCATGCAGGGAAGGGGGCAGCAGAGCTCAGCTGACATTTGGTTGAGCTTGACTCTCCAGCACTTGGAATATGCATTTTTTTTCCTGGCTCAGTTACACTGGTGCAAGTTACAGGGAGCATATTTGAGCCTTTACCTGAGCAAGAGACAGCAGGGCCACAGCTGCCATGCTGCTCTGCACGTTGGAGCCACGGTGCCTGAGGTTGTGGGGCTGCACCAGACCCATCCAGCCTGTCCTTCAGCTGCACAAGCACAGCCCGGGGCTGTCAGGGATGCTGCACAGCAGATTAGGACCTTGGTCTGTGCAAAGCAGCTCGACAAAGCCTGTGCCTCCCATCAGCCTATGATTAGCTAAGGGTGGATTATTATTAACTGTTTTCACCTTCCTCTTAGCACAGTACCACACTGTACCTGGCGCCGGCTCCTGCTCTGCCTCCTGAGCTTTAAGCCAGCTGGAGCCTTCAAAGGTGGGCAGTACGGACTCAACTTGAGCTGTGCCAAGCCCAGCTACAGCACACCCCCGCCACACCCCCACCAGAGCAGCTCCTCACTTATTGCTGAGATGGGGGGCACAGTCTCAAAAAACAGCTTGCAGCAGCTGAGCCCAGCACCTTCCCAGCAGGTCTGTTGGTGCGTCCTCATTTGGCTACTCTTCTTCAGAAGCAAATCCCAGGGCTGGATCTAAATGGGGAAGGGGGCAGGAACCCACATTACAAGGTTTGGCTCTTCCCCAGAGCTGTGCTGCTGTTGTAGGAACCCTGCCCCACACCCCTGCAGTTCAATGCTGGGAGTTAGCACAGACTTGCCCTGTGGCCCCACAGCAGATTAAGACTTCCAATGGTTCCTAACCCTGGAAGGCTTTACATGCCTGAAAGCTGGTGTAGTTTCTTCACTCCCCTTTAATAGCAGTTTATCTTTCTCAGACAGAGCCTGTCTTGCCTCTCCTTAGCACATACCCACCCCCAGAAACTGTGCATTACACACTCCTTGAAAGTCCTCTGGGAGTTACTGGAAGGTGATGGTGTCTTCCTTTGGTCCCATACTGGTCCTACTGCCCTGGAGCAAGGAGGAGTGGAGGAAGGAGCTGGGCACTGACCCAGTAGGCCCAGGAAACACTGCCATATAAGGTGGGAACTGAGTTCAGAGCAGCAGCCCAGACTGACCATGACAGGGTATAAATTACCAAGTGCTGCAGCCAGCCCATGGAAAGATGACAGCTCACAGGAACAATTGGAGGAAGGGAGAGCAGAACACACGTAGGGAACAGCCCGCTTAAAAATGCCAAGCATAAGTAGTTTGAAGTATTGTTACTATTTTGGGCAAAAGCAAAGACAGTCCTGTCTTTGCCAAGAGCCAGCTGAAGCAGGGAGAAGGAGGCTAGACAGGAAAAGCTCCCTCACAGCTGGACTCTCACCTCCAGCTCCTGAAGCAGTGAGCACTGAACTACTGCTACACACCACCTCAGCAGGGACCAGAACAAAACCTCCTGCTAGCCCTTGCCCACAGAGAAGTGGCAACAACTGGGAGAACACCACACAGTGCAGCAGCTAGATCCCATTTTAAGGCTTCATACATACAAGGGCACCGAGCCCTGTGAAACAGCGATGCAGTTTGGCATATTGGTCACACCAGTTCAGCTCACTTGAAGAGGTTGAGCTACATTTCAGAGCATGACCTTGAGGTGTACAGCAGCTCAGGCAGGGTCAGCAGAGCTTTCCCTCACAGCCCTGGCTCTAGGGCTTTGGCTGGACATCCAGTAAAGCCTTCCCACACACCAGATGCAGTGAAACTCAGCTTCTGGAGGCTTGCTGGTCTAATGCATTCCTCCCAGCCAGCTACCCACCCCCCTTCCCAGGCTTGAGTCAGCACCTAGGCTGGGCCCTGCTCAAGAGGGCCCTGCTCACAAGGTGATGGGGAAGGCAGCACTGCACCCCAGCAACACTGAAGGGAAGCCAAGACTCTCTCATGGGGTAGAGAGGGCAGAGCCCAGGCAGACAGATGCACTGCTACAGCAAGAGCAAGGCAGCAGCAACATAAGCCTCCCTCATCTGTGTTCTGCACAGACTCACACTGCAGGGCCAGTCACAGGTGGCAGCAGCTCTTTCCCCATCACCTGGGTTTCCAGGGTCTCTAGTCCCTGCTCTGCCACACCTCAGCTCCCTGGGATTTCTGAAAAGCAGCAGCTCCTCCTGGGCAGCTGGCCCAGGTCCCAGCCCACACCCACACTCCACCCCAGCCATTCTTTCACAGGGTGGAGCCACTTTCACAACAGGAGCCTTGACACATTTCCTGCCCTGAGCACTGCTCTACCAGAGCACTTGGAAACAATCTGCCATCTGCTTCATCAGCACACTGCTATCACCCTCTCCCCCCAACACACAAACCTGCTACGCCAGCTGCTTCTCCCAGCCCTGCCTCCAACCGCACTAGGCAGGACCAAGGACCTGGAACAGCTTCTGAGCACAGCAAGCCAGGAAAAACAAGAGGGCAGAGCCATTTCTCCTTCTGTTGGTTTATTTGTGATAGAAGAGCAGCCCACTCTGATAGGGCCTGGCTCCTTCACCTCATCCTCAAGGCCACCAGCATGGTTTTGGTTACAGCCAGAGCAGGTGATGGGCACCAGGCCCAGCAGAGCTGCTGCACTGCCCTGCTGTAGGGCAGAGTACACCTTCACCCAGGCCCAGTTGGATCCACAGAGGCAAGAGGTGCTCACCATTACACCACAGCAGGGCACGCTACAACCACCCTCTGCTGTGCTCACGCTGCACCAGAGCAGGGCTGGTCCCAAGCAGGTGAGCCTGGGAGATGATTCTAGGGGCAATTATTGCTCAAGTCTTGAGTTTGCAGGAATGGAAGTGGTCCACGGCAAGGCTGAGCTTGTCCCCCCCTACTCTGGAGCAAGCCACCAGCTGCCATACAGGATCAGGTAAGTGTGGCTAAAGCACACACCAAGCACCCAGCCCAGGCACAGAAAGGCAAGGCAACCTGGGCTTATTGTGTGCGGGGGAGGCATTTCAGGCTGTCACAACCCCTGCTATGTACTAGGCACAGGGCATGTGTACTGTACTGGGCAGGTCTGGGCCCTCAAGTCCCATACATGCTGCCCCTACATTCTCCACAGCCACACCTGAGCACAGATACACCAGGGCAAGACCCCCCACCTGGGCACACAGGGACCAGAAGGGACATGCAGCACTGTGGCATGGAACAGGGTGGCACAAGGCATAGTAGAGCAGGAACACTCACACTTGAGCTGGCAGCAGCAAGCAACCAGGGACAAATCTGCTCATCCACACAGGCTCCGATGAGCCAGGGACGAGGAGAGGGCACCAGGACAGGGACCAGTCTCTTCTTCTTTTGGTCCTACTCAGAAGGAAATGGGCCCCAGGTAGAAGGGCCAGATGTAGGCACTTGGGGGAAGTTCCTTTGGAAACACTGGAATGGGACTGCAGCCCTGCAGCTGTGATGCAGGCAGCTGCCTCTCTGCTCAGCTACACCAAGAAACAGCATGAGCCCTCCAAGGAGCAGGAGAAGTTGCCCATGGCTGCTCAGAGCAGAGGGGCTGGGCATGCAGACAGAGGACAGCAGGGCTGGGCACAGGGGTACAACAGTCTGTAGGCACTTGACTTGGCTAGTGGCACCCAGGAGCAGGGGAACAGGTCCCAGCTGCCTCTGCCCCAGGGCTCTCATTGGCTCTGGGAGGGCCTTGCCCTCTAGTTGGCTTTGACCTTGCCGTTGGTGACAGTGCCATTCTCATGGATGCTGCTACCATTCTGCTGGGCTGCTTGCTGAGCCACCCTGGGCAACCGTTTGCCCTTGGTGTAGGACTGGTACCAAAAGTTGGAGAAGAGGATGAAGAAGATGGTCCCATAAATCCAGATGAGGTGGATGAAGATGGGGAACTGGTACTGGCAGCTGGGCATGAAGTAATACTGGGAGATGTGGACGGAGACAATCACGAACTGTGCCTGGGAGCAAGGCAGAGCAGGGACAAGTTATTCATGGGAGCAAGGTCAGGGATCCCACTAAACACCTTCTTTCTAAATGAAAGCAATAGGCTCCTTTCCCACTCTGAAGCAGAGGTCCTTATGGTGAGGCACAGTCAGCAGGAGCTAGAAGAGGCTGGCACAAGCATGTGCCTCTCACCCTCCCAACGTGGCTGCAGCCCAGGGGCAACAGGCTGAACAGCACGCACTCCCCGACCAGGCTGGTAGGGGCTATCAGAGGCCTATGGCAGGCCAGAGCTGCTAGAAACCCAGAGTGAGAGGCTGCAGAAGAGAAAACTAGAGCTGCTGGCTGCACCCTTCATAGGTACAAAGGCTGGGCTGCCCCTCACATCAGAGGCTGAGAGCACATGCTCTGCTCCACAGCACAGACTCACCAGCTGGATGGCCGTGATGTGCTTCTTCCACCACAGGTATTTCTGAAAGGCAGGTCCTGCTGCTGAGAGCCCATAGTAGAAGTACATGACAACATGCACCATGGAATTGATCATGGCATGGAATGAGCCCATTCCCCCTGTTAAGACAGATTTTCATTAGCATAAGTCAATCCTCCACAGCAGTTAGCACTACAAGGAGCTCCTAAGAACCCAGCAGGGCTAAAACACCCTTCTCAGCATGCTGGCACTAACCCAGCTAACCCCTTTCCCCCAAGCTGTGAGCCCAGTTTTCATCTTACCTGGACCAAACTTTGCTCCCCACCACCAGCTCCAAGGCAGAACAGAGTGGTGGAAGAGGTGCAGGAATGTGACCTGTTCATTCTTCTTCCGCAGGACAAAGATCACCTGCAATGAAAGCCCAACAGCATTAAGGACCTGCAGCCCTGGGAGCAGCTGGAGTAGGCTGGACCACTAATTCACACATTAGGTCACTCCACAGCTTCCAGAGCTGTAACATGCCAACAGTGGCTTTGCATTAGCCCAGAGTGGCCTCCTTGGCAGTGATGCCAGACAGAAGCACTGCCAGGTCAGACTGGAAGGGCTGAAGAAAGCACCTACCCCAGCACAGTGCCCCAACTCCCTGCCCAGCAAGCAGTGACGAGGTCTCCTCAGTAACTCACTCACCGTGTCTGTCAGTTCGATGAACTTGGAGAAGACAAAGAGCCAAGCAACACTCACCATCTGTAACAGAAAAGGTTAACATTAGAGACCCACCTCACCCTGAGCATGCCCAGTGACCAAGGGTCTCCATACGCCCAGTAACCCTGGGGTGAAATTAAGAGGCAGGGACTGTAAGGCCTCTGCCTCAGGAGAGGCAGGTAGCTGTGACCTTGCTGTCCAAACACAAGCACTAAAGACCATCCCCACTTATTGCAAGAGGGATGAGAACTCACCCTGAGGGCCTTGGGGTCCTGCGAGAAGTCCACAGGGTCACATTGCCAGGTGTACCCAGTAAGCCACCCTGCCATCAGGAACTGCAACAAGAGCATCATCAGGGTGAGGCCCAACACATCACCCCTGCTTCAAGCCCTGCGCAGAACAGCAGGGAACAGCTTGCAAAAGGGCTCCCCATCACCCACACAGCCTGCATGAACTGCATCATGTATGCCACACAAAGCCTACTGTCAACAACTCACCTCATAGACTATGTAAAGTGAGAGTCCCACCAGAAAGAAGTTGTATAGCACCATGAACTTCTTCAGGTTTAAAGGCTTCCTGTTGGCCATTAGCCGGGGACCCAAGGATAATACGAAGTAGACATATCCCAGAAGGATGCCCAACACAAGGAATGGGGACTGCATCAGTGGATAATCAGCAATGCGGGGGTCTGCGGAGAGAGATGCAATGCAGGGCAGTTAGCATCCACACCCCAGTCTGCTGCCAGCAATGCTACTGCCAGAGTGGAGGCAAAGACATGGCTATCCTGTTCTCCCAGGACAGGAATCCAGGTAGGGGAGGGGCAGTCAGGGAGCAGAGGCTGGTGAAGCCAGCCAAACTCAGTAAGGTACAGCCTGAAGCCATGCTGCAGGGCAGCCTGAAGGCTTGCTGCCCAGGAGGGTACAAGTGTCCCAAAAGGCCCTGCACAGGGACTGATGCAAGACAATCTCATAACAGCCAGCCCAAAAACCCCAGGGCTGCCTCTGTATCAGGGCAGGGTGGGGGGGGGCAGTTAGATCCAGACTGCGAATGACAGACCACCCCCCTGTGCCCATGGTAGTAAGGCATGTAGTGCCACTTGCCCTGCAGCTGAGCAGAGTCAAATACTCACCTGCTTTCTTCATGAAGTCCTGATACATGGTCACAATCCCCTCCATGGTGGTGGCAGTATCTCTGTGGAGAGAGGAAGGGCAGATCAGGCAGCTGTCTTCCCAGGAAGGCACCCTGCAGAGCACAGCCCTGCAGATCAGCAAGTCTCATGCATGGCTTCAGAGCTACAGTCATGTGTATCTGGCCAACATTCCTCTCAGCTGATCACACACCAGCATCCACTTTCCAGTTGAGCCACATGCTCCCTATTTCTCACTGAGCCTGGCCCCGTCTCCCCACCTCTGCTGCAAACTCCACCATCCACCACCAGCAGTCTTTCCAAGGCAGGATCCTAACACTTCAAGCCAGCCAGGAAAGCTTACCAACCTCAGAGCCATATCTCCAGCCCCTTAGTCTTGCTCCCACAGTACAGGCTCGAGCATTATCACCCACAACCACTATGATACTGCCAACAACCTTGCCACCCATACCCACTGCTCTGCCTGACCCTGGTGCAAGGTCTCCAAGGGAGATGCACAGCCAGCCCACACTCTCCACAGAGCAGCACCTTTATGATCAGTTTTGGGCTCCTGCCCACCAATCCCCACTAGAGAAGCAACATAGCACCAATGGCAGACTCACTGCATGAGGAAGGAAAGCCATCGGTTCAGAAACAGACACTAGTTTCTGGTGTGAGAGTTCCTGGTTTCATATCTTGCACAAAACCCTCCTGACAAGAGCTACCACCTCATAACCCGTCACTTCAGTGGCTAGGTACATCCTACTTGGCAATGACATTTCCACACTCCCTCCAGACAGGGGACAGTATCCCCAGGTACTGGAGAAAGTTGCAGGAGAAGGATATAAGGCTGCAAACAGGACTGGTACTCCCCACACTTACTCAGCCTCACTTAGAACACACATCAGACAGCAATCCAGATAGACACTCTCCATAACAGCAGGAAGGGCCCAGGCTCTTGCTGCCACAGGCACATTTGAGACACCCTCACCCAGCACCCTGTGCTCCCCAACTTTTCTCCAGCCCACAGGACACCAGAGCAGCAGGAAGGGAGGCAGAGCACAGGCCCAGCCTCACCTGACTCACCCATCTGCAAGGGAGGCATTCCCCACAGCTGCTATCAGACACTCCACCTACCCCTTCCTCCAGGAAGGTGCACAGGAATCACTGCCCACACACAGGCCTGGGAAAACAGGCCCCCAGCCCAGTCTCCCCAGAAAGTTTATTGCTGCTGCCACCAGAAAGCACACAGCCTCTCCTAGACCAGCAGCCGGAAGGCTGAAGCTACAGTAACCTTCTTCCCAGTAAGGTCCCAGCTGGGAATATCCAGCAGCCCCTGCCACCTCAAGCCCTCACCAGCCAGCAGCATCATCCCTCCTTCAGCTTCACAGCAAGAGCTCAGCAAAGTGCTCTTTGCGCTAGCTGGGACCCAGGCAGCACAGCAGCAGACACTACCTGTCTAGTGCTACCAAGCACCTACATGACAGGCTTTGCTGGCAGCACTCTTCACAGGGGCCCGGCACACATCATTCCAGCTCACTGTTCTCCGCAAATCACTTTAGTGTAGCAACAGTGCTGGCTCTGTGCCTGCCCAGTCATACCCTGTGTGCTCCGACGAACTGGGGAGTGCCACCCAACCTCTCTGCAACAGCAGTGGGGTGGAACAGGTCTCCCCCTTCACCCCCCAGAAGTACCCATCCCTCCAAGCAGAGCTCCTGCACAGCCGTGCACACCAGGGAGAGCCCAAGTTTTGCTGTGCTTCAGAAAGCACAGAAGGCAGCTCGAGCAATAGGGCAAAGCCCACGAAGATCCCCACACCTCAGGAACACCAGCAGCAGAACAGATGCTCACCTTCCCAACCCAAGGTTTCAAGGGGTTTAATTGCAAGTAATACTCACTTGTAGTGTCACCGTGACACAAGCAATATTTAAGGTCCTGGGTACTGCCAAGATTATCCACCCTCCACATGCAGCAGAGGCCAAAAAAGCGTAGCAAGAACTATAGCATCTCTGAGAGCCACTCAAGGCACCAGCTGTGGGAAACGCAGTAAGTACAAGTTCTGAAAGCTGCTGAGCTTTACGCTGCTTTAATGGCTAAGAGCAAGCTCCAAACTTGTCTGTCTAGTTTCAACTTTCAACCACTACATCCAGCTACACCTTTATTTGCTAGATTGAGGAGCCCTCAAGAGTTAGTTCCCAGCACAGGTACCTGACTATTCAAGCTCTGTGTTTATCTTATCAATCTGAATGAGTCAGCCTTACTACAGGTCTAGGGCAGAGACAAAACTCCTGTGGAGCACTGGCCTATTTTGGGGAGGCTAGGATGAGAAGATAGTATCAGTCGCCCACAAGCTCAGAGCTCTATCACACTTCAGGGAAACACTTGAGCTCAGGCACTATGGATTACTTTGCTGACCCTGATGCCAGCAAGGCTCTAGCACCACTGACCAATTAGGACCCCAGGTCAAAACAACTTGGGGTCCCAGGACACTGGGGACTTGGGCAAGAAGACTCACACACAGTTTTGCCCTGACAGACCTGCTGAAAGCTGCACAGAGCACAAAGAAGACAAGGGTCATCCTGGCAGCAGCCCTGAACCCAGACAACTATCCGCCCAAGCAGTGGGAAAATGCCACTGCAACACAACACTAGCACAGAAGTCCCCACTTGTGTGAACAGCTACAAGTCCCTCTTATTGCTGCGCCTTGTGAAGCACCTCCAGCACTTCTACAGCCATACATGCCACAGGAAGAGGGGAGGCATTGGACTTGTCCTGGTGCTTGCCCAGAGGCATTTCAGGACTTCTACCAGGGCAGAACTATCAGGATTATGCTACTGGCCCTTATGAAAAGGGCCTATGTGTTTTCCACAGCTTCCCTAGGCAGAATAACATCCTGCTGCACTCAGCTAAGAGAGCAACCACATCTCCAGGGAACCCCTGAGGCCTTCAGGTCTTTGCAAGACCTGTCATCCACACTAGCGTGCTACATGGTCCTGCATTAGACAGTGTGCCTTGCTCCATGAGCAGATGCAGGTATGTCTCACCCTCCTCTGTCTCCCAAGGGGCAGCCACTGGCCTTGAGGTGTTGGCAATTGAGCTGCAAAGGGGGAGCTGTAGAGCAGGCCCAAGCACTACCCTCACTAAGCAGGAGGATACAAAGTGAACTGGCCTGCCTGAGCCACAATGGCTCCATGCCAGCCCTTCTGCTGCAGCCAGGCATTTTTCAGCACAGAGCAGCAAGTGTCTGGGAACCTGAACTCACCCCTGCCATTTCCTCTGTGCACAACACCAGCACTTCATGTCCCTCTGCACTTTGAGAAGGGTTCACCATCCAGCCAGGCATCCGCTCTTACGACCCTCCACACTACACTGCACATCACAATGCAGATGTTTACAGCTCAGCAGGGGAGACAGTTAATCTCCTTTGACTCCTCCTGGATCCTGATCCTCTTGGGCAAGGAACTGGGAGGAGATGGGGAACCCAAAGCTGAGCCTTCAACAGCTGAAGAGAAGTCAAGCAGACAGGTCCAAGCATCTCAAAGCACCAAGAACCCTTGGGGCTCAAACACACCCTGCACAATACCTAGAGACCTTGCAACACATCTTCTTCCACCTCTCACCAACTGGGAGTCACTTCCCCATCTCAGCGAGAAAGTTCCCACTGTTTGTAAACCAGAGCACCAGGCCACATTCTGTCCCAGTAGCCAACATCAAGGATTAGATACTTGCTTACGCCAGGCAATGTGCAGACTGCTTATTTCCAACAAGCTATACAGCTAATTAGTGCAACTTCAGCAAGAACAGCAAGGCCCTTTATAACCCACCCCAGCAGCCCAAGAGTAGTCAGACCACAGCACTGCGAACTGCAACACTGACAGAGACCAGAGCTCAATCCAGTTTTGTTAACAGCCTCACAGAGCACATCTCTCCCCACACAGTAGCCACCTGCAAGGAACAGACTCAGCCCCAGCCATCCAACACCCAACACTCCTACCCCATCAGCATTCGAGTTACAAATCAGTCCTGTAATAAGAAAGCAAGCCACCCTAATCTCCCCACTAGTTTAATTACAGGCAGCACCAAAACAGTCTGGTAGGTGGATGCAGAGCTGTCACCCCCAGGAGGGCTGGCACAGGGCCCTTGCTGAACTGGCTAAAGCAGGCCTGGCCTCTATGGGGCTCCCAAGGGAGCAGCAACCCTCAAAGGTCAGGAGATAACCAGCTGGCCAGAGATGAAACCAACCGTCATCCCTGACCTACAAGCTGGCAGCAAGGCTTGCTGCCCGATGCAGCTCTGAGCTCCACAGTCTCCCAGGAAGAGGCATCTCCTCAGCCAGCTCCCCACCACAGCACCTGCCCAGCTTCCTGGAGCTCCAGAAAGTCATTGCAGGGTCCAGCAAAGCCTGCATGGAGCTCCATGCACCCAGGGAGCATGTTTCCCAGCAGAGCTATGGGGACCAGTGGTTTAGAAGCATCTGCTAGCAGCAGCTGTTGCTGTGGACGAGTGGGACTGACCAACCTAGGGACTGGTAGCCGCTGACCAGGCACAGACAGGGCTCCAAACAGCACACTGTGGCTGGCACTTCAAACTGTCACCAAGAGCTGTGAGTCACAGCTCCAGAAGAAGCTTTCCTGAGCTTATGCACAAGTGAATCTCGGAAGAAAAGGAGCACAAAGTCACATCTGCCCTGAACAACACACAAGCAGCAAGGCAGACAGAGCAAGATGAAAGGGAGAAGCTTGGCCAGCCCTGAGCAGCAGCAGCACCACCATCTTCATGAAATCCACAGCAGGATTGTTCCAAGGCTGAAGTTTACTGTGAAGCAGAGAAAAATGGATTTGTCTCTCCTCCTTCTGCCACTCTGCACCCAGGTGAGAGGGGCCTGTAACCAGCCAGTGCATGCTTGCTTCACACACAGCATTTCAGGACACCAGCTCAAGCATATACAGCAGAGAACACTCAATAGAAGAGCTGTATTCAAGTACATCTGCATTACTGGTAACAATTTCAGCCATCCCACTGAAGACTCACTTAAAGCACTGTAGTCCACACGCTACTAAAGTCACAGTTTTCCCTCAGGAGAAAAATCACAGCCTAAGAAAATGCCTGTGCATCAGTTTACAGGGCACACAAGACCAGTCTGGCAGCAGAGCACAAGCTGCTGTTTCATGTGTGGAAAGCCATACCAGCAGATTAGGGCAGAGCAGGAAAGTAGAGCTCTCCTGGTCTGGCATTTCAGCTTTGAGGACTCAAGACAGACTCTCTGATCAAAGTCAGAAGACAACTAGTCCCAGAACTCTCAGCCCACATTATAGCTACACAGTCTACAAGGCAACTTCATGCTAACACCACCAGATAAGTTTTCCTACTTGAATCACATGTATTGTCACTTCCTCTGGGTCAGCTACTTCATGCCAAGTGTCAAAGGACATGGCTAACAGCCTGCCACCATATGCTCTGCATCAGCATACTTTGAAGGCAGTATAGGATGACTGCGTTCAGAAAGAAGAGATGTAAACTCTCAAACCCTTGATAGCAACAGCTCTTGCAAGAGCTGCCTCTGCCGCTGGTGCAGGAGGCATGCTGGCTCCAAGGAGCAGGAAGTGACCTACCTGAAGTTGAGGAGTTTCCCCATCTTCACCAAGTGTGTGTTCATACCCTACCACTATCTCACACAGTGGCTGTGAAACCCTGAGGCCTTTGGATAGCATCCTGTAAACAGAGATTAAGCTCTCCCCTTCCCATGCTTGCTGGAAGCAGGGAAGACAGAGAGGAGACTCCCAGATTAGCAAGCAAGCTCTGCAGAGCCTGGGCAGCCAGTGTGGCGCCCTGAAAGCTTTCAGGAGAAGGAACAAGTCCACCTCAATAGGTTACTTGGAACCTTGTACCAAAACCAAGGCAGGTAATTAGACTTCAAGGTCCCACAAGAGCATATGTTGCAGTAAAAGGTCTATATGCACAGCACACAGTGTTTTTTCAGGGACAGCACCTCCCCAAGCTGATCAGGCAAGCTGTTAGAGTAGTTTTACTCCTTATCACATACAACACTGATGGCTGCGTATTCAGGGCACTGGTATCGGTAGAGATGAGAGCAGTCAGGGAAAAGGCAACATTAGGCAGAAAGTCTGACATAGCAAGGAACAAAGGAATAAAGTAGTGAATGAAGAAAAGAACAGAGGGTGGTGTGTTTACAGAAGTGGAAAATAAGGTATTTCCTTTCCAAGCTAAGCACAGAGCTGTGTCCACTCCTTCACACAGCACCAGGTGAGTGGGAAAGGAGGTGGAGATGGCTGGGCTCCCTCTCTGAAGTGATGGTACCCAGCAGCCCCCCAGGGTGCACAGGAGAGCACTCAGGAAAGACAGAACTAAGCAGGTGACAGAGGAGGACAGGCAGGGTTAGACCAAGCAGGACTGGCTCCCAACACCTGCTTCTATATATAGGTCAAGCCTTCCAAAGCCCTCTAGCAGAGGAGCACAGAGCAACCCTATCTGGAGGTGGGACAGGGCATTCATCTCTGTGGTTTTAATCATTATGCAAGCGCCTCACTACAAGGCTTCACCTCTGTTCCCACAGCAGTGTCTGTAATCATTACCCAGTAATGATTACTGTGCTCTGTCCCATCCAGGCCTGTGCATTAATTGGACAGGCATACCAAAACGAGATGGACATTAAAAGTCTACAACACAAGATGCAGAAAGGAAAGACTCCTAAAATGCCTCCAACAGCTCTATCTGGATAATTCAAGAAGCTCAAGTGTGAACCCAGAGCCGCTTCTCATTGAGACAAGGGGTCACTGCCTGGTACTCACCATGACATCTTCTTTAGAACTCCACTACCCTCTGCACCAAGAAGGCACTGCAGTCACACAACCATCTTCTAACAAGGGAGGCTCTCTGACAATACTAAAGACATCAGACTCCAGCATCACAGTGTATGTACCACAGGCCCCAAAAGGCATAAGGCTTAATAGATACCACCTTTAACAAGGTTCACAGCCCTCCAACACAAAAAAAAAAGGAAGCATTAGGCCTGAATATCTCCACACAGATACAGATGGACCACTCAGAGCCAGGGCTGTTGCTCCCACTGCTTGTCCTGTACAGACAGGGAAAGCTTCTCAGGGTTAATGTAGAAGCAGCACAAGATATAAATCTGTATGTATACAGGGCAAATCTATTAACAAACCGTGAGAGCAAGCTAGCTGATCTGATCCACAGGGCATGAGCACTCCTTGCAGCAAGGTTGGAGAACTTGCTGCCACAGTGAAAGCTTACCACCCTGAGCCATCCCACAGGGAAGAACCCACCAGAAATTAAATACCCTGTGAGACGCTAAGGGAAATCAAGAACCATCAGACCCAGTCACCACCTCCACCAGCCCCAAGCCACTACAGTCTCAGATAGCATCCAAACACAGGCCTGCTGGTGGGGAGCTGGCTGTGGCAGCTGCAATATGTCATCTGAGCAACAGCAGCCCCACAGCTCCTGCAGGGAAGAGCTCTGGCTCCTGGGGACAGGCTCCTCCCTGTAGGAGCCCAGGCTGCCTCACCTGTTTGACTGGCAAGAACCTGACTTTCCAGCCCAAGTACTCCCACCATCTGACAGCCAGTAGGGCACAAGCTAGCACAAATCCAATAGGAAAGCACAGAAACACAGAAGATCTCTTGGGCCACCACAGGCACCACTCCCAATACCTCCTGCAAGCTTCTTCCTAAAGGAAGTATCTCAGCCTGAGTGTTGACTGTGTTGTAACCCCAGCAGAAAAGGGGAAAGCCTTCACCGACAACCTTCAAGGACAGTGCCAAGCCAAGCATGCAGCAATGCACCCACTTCTGACACCAGCTTCAGAGCTTCCTGGGGGTGCAAAGCTTTTATCCAACAGGAGAGAAAGGAGATACTATGCACCTCAAATAAGCTTTTATTTTCACCTCCAAAACATGGTGTGAAACACCTCTATGTCAAAGTTCTTACTCTCCTAGCCTGAGTTTTAACAGTACTTTCTATCATATTACATTTCTGCCCTGAAGGACCATATAATTCCCCGCCCCGGCAACTAACAGACTTGCAGGAAACAGAGGTGAGAATATGATGCAGGGCAGGACTGTGGAGGCCCAGGCTGCGTGGGTGGCATGGCTTAGTCCCCACAGCAAGAAGATGCTGCAACAGCTGGCATCATGCTACTTCTCAAAAGAACAGGCTGTCAGCAGCAGCTGACACCCATGAGCTAGAGGGGCTTCCCAGGATAGAGATAAGACACAGCAGTCTCAGTCAAGCCCCAAGGGCTCAGACAATTGTTTGACTCTCTAAACCATCCTCAAGAAGCTGTCCAGCAGGTCTGGTGGGAAGGTCAGTTCCATCCAGCTAGGAATCTGCCCTGGCTGCATTCTGGCAAAACAAAAGGTGGTCAATTTGGGGAGGCACAGCAGGATGGATGCACTGCTGCACAGGCAATCCTGTCCTCCAAGAGGGGAAGAGATGCTCTGAGGAAGACACAGCCTGGGCACTGAGGCATACAGACTGCTCTCCAAAGCCTCCCCTCCTGTCACAATCAATGCCCGTGTATTTATGCTGTCTCATTTAGCCTGTTGCAGAGATCAAAAAGAAGCAGCTTTCCTAACTGCCTCTTCATTACAAGAGAGGAACAGGCCCACATAAGAGACCTACAGACCAAGTCCAGTACTGCCTGTGGAAGGTCAGATGAGCATTTGGCCATGGTTATTAAACCTGCAGTTGCCCAGCAAGTGCAGAAACCCTGTGCACGACCGCACATCAGCCCGAGGTAAGTCTGCAGCCAAGCTACTGCTGCCACCAGGAGGGTGACAGGGACCTCCTCCTCCTCCCACCAGCGTTCCAGAGCAAGAGCCAGAGGGAGGCCAAGCACCTACACCAGTCAGCACTCAAAGATCACATTGTGTCGCAGCAGCGGGGGAGGCCTGGTACTGCCACCCTGTCCGGAGGAGGAGGGAAGAGCCATCTCAATGGTACATTGATGCTGAGGGCTGTGTAGGAGAAAGCTCTCTGGCCACCGCGCAGCTAGCGCCACTGCCGGAGGCTGCTCTCGCCCTGCCACAGCAAACCACAGCCCGTTCAACATCCCCGCGGTTCTCAGACAGGGGCGAACCCACCGGCCACACCGCGATGGAGGGTGCTGGGAAGCCAAGCACAGCCAGGGTCCCCGGGCAGCGCCCCAAACGGGCCTTACTCCCACCCCCAGCGAGGCGGCTCCAGCGCCGGCCCCAGGGCGCGCTGAGCCCCGCAGGGACCCCCTCCCGCCGCGCCCCCGCCCGCCAGCGGGAAGCGCGGGCAGCTCTGGGCAGGGCCTCGGGGTGTGGCGCCGCCGGGGCCTACCGCCGCTCCGGGCCCCGGAAGCGCCGTGCCGCGGCCCGGACGAGCGCCGGCCCGGCCGCCAACGGAGAGCCCGTACGGCCGGGCCCGGGGCTGCGGGGAAGGGCCGCTGCCTGACACCCCGGCGGCGGCTGGCCCCGGGGAGGCCCCGCACCGCCGCCGGGAGGACTGGGCGGGGGGGTCAGCGGTTAAACCCCGGCCGCGGCCTGCCCCACTGGAAGGGCAGATCAGGGCCAGCCAGAGCTGCCCCCAGCCCCACCAGAGGCACCACCACAGCAATCCCAATAAGGGGATTGGGATCCCCTGAAGCTGCGCAGCCACTAGATCTTGACCGGGAGAGAAAACAAGCCCCTGGCCGAGGGCCCATCTCTGCTAGCAGCACGGAGGCAGCCCGGGCACAGCCGGAACCCTGCCCCCAGCATGGCCACTGGGCAAAGATCTACCAGTCCAGAGGCCAGGGTGGTTGTGCCCTGGCACACAACTAGCAAGCAGAAACAGTCCTCCCTCCTGGCAGGCTGGAAAAGCATCCCAAGCACCTCACTGAGACAGTAGACAGTGGGTGGCTCTGGCATACAGCTGCCCCAAAGGAGGGCAGCCCATCTGCGGGAAGGGAATTATGTCCCTTCCCTGGGCACCTCAGAGGGTGCTCTGGGGCAGCAGCACCAGGCCAGGTGCTCTCGGGAGCACTGCAGCTCCTCACACCATCAGGACCCAGATGCTCTTAAAAAACACTTCAACAGCCCAACGTGGACTCCACTCATCTTCCTCCTTCTGACATAGGCAAGCTTGCACACCAATGGCCTGTCACAAGGATCCACACTGCTATTATAGTTATTCCCTCTGCCTCCAGGGGGGTGACAGCCCCCGCTAGTGCCTTCCTGCCTGGTGGCAGCCGCACCCAGCCTCACCACCTGCCAAGGCCATGTCGCAACACCCATCAGGCCACAGCCTCCCCAGACTCATCCCTCCAATGCTCTGGCAAGGGGGACACCACCCACCTCCTCCCATGCCCCAGAGCATCCCAGGTGACAGGGAACACAGGAACACACACAAGCCTCCTCCAGGCAGGTGCCAAACCCAGCACAAGGCCTGGCCGGGGCAGTGCCCACCATTCCTGACAGGCAAAGCTTCAATCCCAAAGCAGCTAAACCCCACTAAGGCCTCAGCACTCCCCTGGGAACCACCAGCCCCAGCAGGCAGGGCAGGAGCCAGCACCCGCCACCCCGGCGGGGTCATCGACCCCTCCCCTCAGCACCTACCGCTACAGCTGAGCCCGTCTCCCCCCTTCCCACGTGTTCGCAGCACCCCGCGGCCGCACCAACTCACCACCAGCCGCACCCCACTCTGCCCGCCACCACCGCTGCCCCGCCTTTAAATAGTGCTGCCCTACCCCCCTCGCCGCTGCCGATTGGCCTCGGAGGGGAGAGCTCCGCCCAGAGGGCGGAGCTCTCCCCTCCGAGGCCAATCGGCGCTGGCGCCGCGTCCCTCCCATTCTTAGCCACGCCCACCCCGGCAGCCGCCTCACGGGCCGGGGCCGCGCAGCTCCCTGACATTCTGAGGCGGGGGAGGTGTGTGTGTGCGGGCGCTGGTTTTTGGGGCGGTTTTGGCTGATTTTTAGGGGCGAGGCGGATGACTGGGAAGGCCGAAGGGGTGGAGAGGCAGCAACGGGAGGGAAAAAAAAATGGAAAATGGCTGGGAAAAGGCTGCAGATCTGGGTGGGGTGTAGGGGGGTTGGCTGGAGGGTGGTGGCAAGGGCATGAGGGAAATGGCGGAAAGAGGGCCCTGCCGTTGCTCTCACACTGACCTCTGTTTTGTCTGGTGGTCGTGAGGTGGAGCCGGTCCTGTCCAAGTCCAGTCCCATCTTGACATCTATTTCAAATGAGAGTCCCTGTCCTCCTGGGGGTTCCCCCATGGTGGCCACTGTCCACCCCAGCAGGCCAAGCAGCAGCGTGGTGGGCAGAGAGGCCCGGCAAAGCCTGGGTCACCATCTCCATCCGGGTCACTCATAGGTGGTGGTGCACACACCTTCACAAGAGCTCAGTGTCAACGGGAAACCCTTAGCTTGGATGGTTTAGGTGGGCTCTTCCAGTCCTGCACTTTTAGGAAACAACCAACTACAGATCAATAAACAAGTGGCACATAACCTCATTTTTTTTTTCCCAATGGCACCACAACAGCCACTGCCAGTATTTGGAAACACAGGACAGAAGGACACTCCAGAGACAAATCTGACTGCATGCTGTTTCCAGCACCCCTTCATCCTGTGTTTTCTTCACAGACTTATCAAGATCCATCTTAAAAAGTGGCTGGGCTTTGACTCGCACTCGTCTGATCTGAAGGCGGTTTCAGAATTCACTATTATAGTTGTTAGGAATCACCTTCTCATTTCCAGCTTAATTTGATGTACGGCCA
Source organism: Rissa tridactyla (assembly GCF_028500815.1). NCBI lineage: Eukaryota > Metazoa > Chordata > Aves > Charadriiformes > Laridae > Rissa > Rissa tridactyla. The sequence goes on from NC_071473.1 coordinate 43,057,116, forward strand.
TTTGTTCCTGTGCCAATGTTGTCTTTTATCTCGCATAAGTCCTTGCCTAGGTATTTATGCTCCAATGTGTTTGTAGAGAGCAATCATCTCCCTCTCAGCCATTACACAGAAGACTAAACAAGTTTTTCCAGCGTTTTCTTACTAGCCAGCCTGTCCCTGCGCCTAATGCCATGGTAACTCTTCTGTCCATGCTGCTGTTCAAGTCTCCTGAAGATGGGTGACCAGGAGTGGTCACAGACTTTGTGCTCACTTGGAGAGAATTCCCTGTCTGGATACAGCCAGGGCAGCGTTTGCTCTTCTTAGTCTCACTTTACAGTGACAGCTCAGAGTCACTCTGTGGCCGGTTACTCCTGTAACTCCTTGTATTCAGGTGCTCACAGCTCACAAAATCCCCCAAAGGAGGTAAAGAACTACACTCCTGGTGACATTCATGCCTTTTTTTGGCGGTACAGCGTTCCTTTACTTTCCCCTACAGTTCCAATGCACCACAACATTCTGATTTCATCAGATTGCACCTACTATTTGTGCCAGTCCTTAAGGAAATCAGTTTATAAGAACATCCACGAAGTACCTCAGTTGCAACCTTCTTTGTGTCCTGATATGCTCCCTTTCACCAGGCTCTGCTTTCATCTTCACCTTAACTAGTCCTTCCCACATGAAATTCCTGTGCTCGTTTCTGCCCCACCATCTACCAAGGCTCCCACTTGGTCCCAAGGTTCCCAGCTCCTTCCCTGGAGTCCACACAGGGCCTATAGCTTTATAGAAATGATTTTTTTAACCATCAGGTTAGTCAGACATCATAGACTATATTTTATCCCACTTTCCATTTCCTGTCCATGTGCTGTGTTACTCTTTAATTGAATCCTATTAACATCAGACTGGCAGGCCTGCAGCTGTCTCGATCATTCTTCCTCCCTTGTTAAGTATAGGCATCAGTCTTATTTGCTATTCACTTCTTTTTGGTTCTCCTTTTGTTTTGCACTGTTCATCTATTTTAAGTTGATTCGTCCAATTCAGAGGAAATCTTGCTGTGTTGTTTGTCATGAAATGAGAGATCACCAGTGGATTCCTTCCCACTCCCTACTAGATACTTTTCCACCTCATATCCCACATCTCATAGTTTTCTCCAAGCATTCCTTCTGTCCTCTGGATCCACCCTTGCTGGCAGGCTTGTCAGTCTCTAACAATGAGCCCCAAATTGCACAGCCCAGCCTCTTCCTGCTATTGGAATAAATTTCCAGGTCACTCTCTTATGCTCTGGATGCAATTTCTTTCTCCTCTCTCTCAGTCCTTGACTCGTTCTCTGTTGTGTCTGCTGTCTCCACCATTTTTCCTGTGGGGTATTTGCTCTTTGGTTTTGCCTTGCTACTGCATCTTCTGTTTCTCTCCTTAATTCTCCAATACATCAAATATATATTTCCATTTTATTTTCCATTTTATTTCTCCTCTATTAGTTGGCTTTTCTTTTCACACTCACTTGCTTTGATGGGTTACCCTTGTCTGCCTGTCTACTTTTTTTTACTGCTTATGCTCAGCAGGTATTTGCAGTTCCTCGGTGTTCCCCCTTCCTACCATGTCCCCAGAGCTGCAGCAGCCTGGGCAGGGGCTCCAGCTGGTGCGAGGACCGTGGTCTGCCAGAGCACCCTAGCTGTGGGCAAGTGGATCTGGTGCAGTGCTGGCCCAGTCACGGCTAGCCAGGGGGGTGATGCAGGGTGCTCTCCTAACACTCGGGGACAGGCCTCCAGCAATCTGCTGCATGTTGTGGATCTGGGCTTCTGCTTTCTGGCCTCTTTGGAAGCAGGGCATCCCAGGCACACATAGTAAAGAAACTTCCTCAAAAATAAGGGAGATGAGGGTGAGGGAGACAAGGGCAGAGTGATGTGACCTGTTGTGTACAGCCTGATGTTCCCAAAGTGTCTGAAGAGAGACTTTTATAAATGGATAATCTTCTGATTCCACCTTGAATCCTGCCTGCGTGACCTGAAATCTGGGAGAGAAGCTGTTTGCAGCCAGCCAAGTGTGTGGCTTTGCCTGCAGTCTGGACTGCTGCACCAGAGATGATCGTGTCACATGCCTGCAGGAGGGTGTCCTTCCTGCACCAACTACTCCCGCAGCAGGCAAAGCCCTTCGGGTCATTAACTCTTCAGCTGCAATTCAGGAAATAACCTGGCTGTTGTGCTCTCAGTCACAGCAGCCTGGGCGGCACCAGGCTCCAGTCTGGGAGAACTTAAGCTCCTTCCTCCGTTGCTTACCCTGGAGAGCAACGCGCCATTTCCAGTGTAGCTTGAGTGAGAGCTTTGCTGATCCTTCTCAGCACAGAGATCCGATCAGATGGAGGTGGGTGCGTGTCTCTGCACTCCTCCTTCCTGTTGTTCCCTCCACTAGTCCCTGTCTCCTGGTTTCTCCTTGCTTCTTGCAGAGCCAGCTGCGCCTCTCTTTCTCCTTGTTGCTCTGTCTTGGTGCAAAAAGCAGGCGTGCACTAATGTAACTTGCTGAAGGCACAAAAATGGGAGCCATCATCAGTGCAGAGGATTATCAGACTATCAGATGGGAAGGTCTGGAGGAACCAAGCAATGAAAAAGGAATGAAGTTCAATGAAAGGTTATGACCTTAAGGATTAGTAACGATAATTTCTTCTGCATGTAATGTGAGATGCTGGTGCAGTTTCTCAGTGTTGCACCTTTTCTGGTGCAAGTCTTGAAGAGTGGCCTAGGATCACCATGCAGCTGCATGGGGAAAAGGGGGCTTTGAGCCCCTCCCGGTGCTACGTTTCTCAGTTTTTATGACAGAGATAGAAAGGCTTTCTGGGGAACTAAAATATCTATTTGATCATGTCTGATTTGTACAGTAAGTTTCTATTCTGTTATTCACTGAACTTATAACTATGAATTTATTTTTTAAAAATACTGAAAAAATGAACTGTGAGGTTTTTGTGGCAAAACTATTGTCATTATTCAACTTGAAAAATCTAAAAGATAATAAAAAGACCAAATGAATTTAGTGAAATTAAACACATATGCACTTGGCCGTGTAATTGTGCAGTAATGTATTTGACATACATAGTTAGCAAATTCACCTACATTATTACACCCAGGGAGTGAAAAAAAGATTTCCAGATCCTCCCATGCTTTTCTGTTTAATCCTGAAAAGCCAGCGATTTTGCATGTGATCAGATAAAAACACTGCATGTAAATTGGCTCTCTAATGTTGTTTAACTCTTCTCCCTTTCTCCCGAGGTTAGACCCTGAAGCACTATCAACGACACATCATTGCTGCGCACCTCCTCTATGACTCCATGGCAAAAAATGACAAGTTGATTACGCTGGCAACCACAAAACATAAAAGAAATGCTCCTACGCCACCTCTGTCTATACTGAGAAAATAAAACAAGGCTTTCACGGCCACTAAAAGTGGAGAGAGATGACACTTCTCAGAGCCTGAAAAACCATTAAATGGCATAATGTCAGTTTGCGATTTCAGCAAATAGAGATGGGCAGATAGGCTGTGCCCAAGCACACACGCTTTGCTAATCTCAGGCTGGTGTGCTGCTTCCTTCCACAGTTGATATCAACATTAAGTGGCTCATCTTCTGCAAACTTTTATCTGTTATTTAATGCTGATTACATCATCCTGGCAGTAAAGACCAATTACCCCATCGCTGTCAGTGTTGCCCTCTTCCCCTTCATCCAGGAGAAATACCTTCCATCCTGGAATCCAAAGTCCCTAGAAGCCCCTCAAGCTACCAGGAAACAGCTCACAACATTTCTGTAGCCAGCAGGCATGAAATGACCCCGCTGAAATCCCTGCTGTAACATGATGCTGTAGTTCTACTTTGAAACATCACCTGGAAAAAGCATAGCATGAGATAAAAGGGAAGACAGAAGCATCACCTAGGAGCTTGCAGGCACCGTGGTGGTGCGCGGGAGCACAGATGCTTTGATGGCAGACTTTCACCCTGGTGTGTTTAATTGCTGGACTTTGCCTGCCAGCCGGGGTGGGCAGCACGCATGACTGCGGTTTCCTGCCAGGACAAGAATTCTTTATCAGCTGCATAAAAGCCATCAGCCTCTCTGGCGTGAGTCCTGACACTCACCTCCGTGGGCTGGCAACATCACGCCAGCAATGCGTGACACCCTGGGCTCCTCCACAGACATGCCAGAAGTCTCAGCCCACTCTGGACCTGCTGAAGTATCCCCATTTTTTCCTGCGGCCTATAAGATAACCTTATGGAATAGCAGTGCTTGTTCTGAACCCGCAAAAATCCTGGGTGGGGAACAGGCTGCAGAGCCATAGCTGGAGTCAGGAGGTGTGGGGGCTTCAATATGTGCAGCAGAACAGGAGTCCAAGCAGACCAGTGCAAGTGTTTGTGATTGTTGACATGCATCATGCCATGGCAGAAGACCATGGCAGTTCTGTGAGCTCTGTCTCTGGTAGGGACCTGAAAACTGCCCCTTCTTAGGGAGCTTTCAAGGCTGCCCCATAGGCACATGCTCCTGAAGAGGGAAAATGCATGTCACGGGAAAGCCCTGGTCCTTCTCATCCCCAGAATCTCCCTTTCCGTCTGAAGCCATTTTATCTCTGTGATTTAGAGCCCACGGGAGTTGATCAGCTCCAGAAACCTGCCCCAGACTGCCTGGAGCCTGAGAGAGCAGCTTGGCAAAGCCGGGTGACTTCTCCACCCCCGGCAGGCAGTTGGGATTACAGTCAGATTTGGTGACTTGACTCCCACATGCCACGCTCCACAGCTGCGTCCTAGGGCTGCCCTCCTAACGTGTGGTGCAGCGGCACCATGCAGCTCCGTGGAGCAAACAAAGCCAGAAGAAAATCCCCTCCCAAGTGCTCCAGGCTTTGCTGGAGACTTTCCTGGGAAGACTTTGCCTTGACCTGAAGCGGCCGCAGAGTCCCGAGCAGAGGCTGCCCAGGCCGGGGGTCCCGGGTGCTGCACCTCGGCTGTGGGGCAGCAGGGCTGTGGGCAGGCGCTGGTGCAAGTTGCCAGGCGTCAGGCTGAGCACGCTGCTGGTCACTCTGCAGGGACTAAGCCACAGAAAGGACATTGTCAGAGCAGAGGATTGTTCTGGGAGAACAGGCCGCACAAAGAGGGATTGTTTTGCCGTGAAATGAGGCCGTGTTTGAGCTCCAGCCGGGGCTGGGCTTTGCCTGCTCATCCGGGCTGCAGGCTGGTGGGGGACGCTGCCTGCCTCCCCAGTGGCTGCCGTCCTCCCCAGCCTACCTGGCATCTTCTGTGCTTCTGAGGTTCTCCACCGGCACAGTCAGCAGCACAGTGCATGCCTTGAGACCCACAGTGGGTGAGGAGGAAAAGGAAATTGAGGGATAAGAGAACTCGTGGCAGATCCTGCCATGGGCTCCTGCCTGCCTGGCAGGTCCAAGGGGCATGGGGACAGGGGAGAGAAACAATGGGGCAGCTCCCACAGTGAGGGGCTGCAGCGTTTCTCCCAGATAGCCAGGAGCAACCGTCCGCCCTTGAAGGGACAGATATAACCAGGAGGGAAACAGAGATATGCAGTAAACTGCTCCGAGATAGTGGGCAGAGAACGTAGTGGCCTCCTTTCTGCAAATACTCACCTCTCCAAAAAGTGTTGTTGATGGTGAACATAACAAGCCTTCTTGGATGCCCTCCTGCCTGCACTGTGTATGGGGACAAGCATCTTGTGCTTAAGCTCCAGCAAGACACAGCAGGGAGCACAGGACACAAAGAAGCAAAGGAGAGGGAGCTGCGTGCTCAAAATGTGGGTTGGAGCATGCGTATTAATCCCTATTTTTTTTTATTCCCTATGTGAGTGAATACAAATGGTTAAGAGCAACAGTGGGCGCACCCACAGAGGCTTCGTATAAGTCATTCCCAGCTCAGCAGCTGCCCAGGGCTGTGCGTCCTGCTGCCCAGCTCCTCCTGCCCGCAGCCCCGTGCTGCCCAGCTCCCTGCCCAGCCCTGAGCTCTGCAGTGTGGGGCTGCACACGATGTGTGCTCCCCAGAGCCCCATGCAATCGAGTCACGACCTGGTGCGTTGTTTCACTGGCTGGAGCAAAACGGGCTGCTCTACAATGATGATGATGACTGTGGCTGTTTCTATTGCTGCGATGCCCAAGGGAACCTAAATATACAAAACCAAGACAGCCAAAATTATGGCGCCTCGGCCCCATTTACGCAGAATGCATTTCTCAGGGGGGATACAAACCTGTCCCGTATTAGCTACTGCCATTAGCTCTTTAGGCAGTGCTTTGAAGTCCCGCCATGCTGCTGCCACAGAGCAGGAGACAAGAGCCATCTCTCCCATCCCGCACAGCAGGACCCTGACTTCAGTACTGCATCAGTACCAAAAATAAACTCCACGTAAACATGCACCGCATGCTTCAAAGCCCAGTTCCCGCTGGAGCAGCACACCTCCATGCTGCTTCCAGGGCAGGCAGACCCCAGGACTAGCACATGGCACTAGGCGACAGGCACGTCCCACCAAGGCCGCCTGGCAATAGGCATAGAAGGGTTCAGGAGTTCCTCTCCTGCGTTCAGGAGAGGAACATCCTGGGAAACGCTGCAGCTTCAAAATAGACAGCAATGATGTCCCTTTGGCACAAAGCATAGCCAGCAAACACTCAACGAAAAAAATAATGCAAAAGTACCCTGGGGCAGAGTCTTTACTCAGAGGAAAGGAGCTCCATGCCAAGCAGGACCTTAGCACCACTGCTAATTCAATGCAGAAGATGTTTGGACACGATGGTAGCAAAGGGAGAAGCCTTACAGCAAGTGGGTAAATCAGTGACAGAATCTGAGCACCACTGACAAGATAGCTGCTGCAGGAACCACAGCTCTTGATCCCCTGACTTTGGAAAATATGCATCTCAGAAAAATACATGCAGTAATTTCCTTTCTTAAAAAAAACCCAAAAGCTTCTCCTTCAGAGGAGCCAGCCAGCACACTTTGCATTACTCTTATGTGCTTCCTCGTGTACAGGGTTACCCCTGAGGAAATTCCAGACGATTTTCATTAATTTGTAAGTGCAGGTTTCCACCAAGGCAAATGTTCATGCATCCACCCAGACAGCTACAGTATCATAAGGACAACAAATAAACTGTGGAGCATGTACTTCTATTACCACAGCATCTGTGTGAGGTACAAAGTGGTAACATTTTACTTCTAAGACAGATGAAGATTTATTGCACTGGGTTGGAAGGAGGAGTTCCATGGGATTTTTCCGAAGCACCTGTATCTTCATTTGGAGGCACCAGCTGTCACGTAGACATGCTCTGGCTCTCTGGGGGCCACCAAGCTCATGGGGGGAGCCCAGGGGAAAGCAGGGGGCCAGCCTGGGGTTTCTGTTTTCTCTCCGTTTGTGCCTTTGACTTTCAAGCATTTTCCGAGCTTTTCAGTGGCCGTTTCAGAGGCACGTTTTGCTGCTGTTTCCATGTTTGTGAGCTGCAGGTGAAGCTGCTTTGGCAGTGATGCAGATGCAAAACTTGGCTTACTGCCTTTTGGCAGCACACACCCCATTATGTTGCTTCTTAGCATAAAAAAATGCTCGGGCTCCCCCAACCCAGCCACCAGAAGACTTCTCCTTTGGTCTCAGATGTTTCTGTCAGAAAGGTCCCATCCAAGCATGAGGATGGAAAACAGCCCCCCAGCTCATGCTGAGACCCTGCCTTCCTGCCTTAGCCGCAGTGTGGAGAGCAGAGAATGGCAGAGGTTCCCCTCCCTCAGCTGTCCCCCTGATCTTCTCGGTCACGTCTCTCCTCACACCTTACATACTTCACCTCCACTGTAAAGGCTTAATGACACCCACTTAAAAGATCTGTAGGCTAAAAAAAAAAACCAAACAAAAGTGTTATGTTTTCCTTTTTCAAACAAAAGACAACACCTGTGTGCACATCTCTGCTTGGGGATGGGACAAGAGAATGAACACATGGCAAATGTTTGTTGTGCTGATCAGTGGATGCAGAGAGATACAGGGAAGTGGTGGCACCACGCCGAGCTTCACAGCTTCCAGAGGCAAGTTGGCCCAAGGCATCAGCAGGACAGGCTGGGCGCACCACCCAGCACGGCTGGATGCACGTATGGGCTGCAGATAGCTGGGCAGGAAGGAAAGGCAATAAATATCTTGCTCCCGCATTTGGGAGGAAGCCAGATGAAGCATTCCTGTCACGAGGGTGAAACGCTTTCCACTCTAACAGTAACTCAGGAAGATGTTAAACAACAGTTGCATAAGGCAAATGTTAAAAATTCAGCAGTCCAGGTATCCTGCATCTCAAAATAAATAAAAAAAAAAATCTGTTTTTAAAAATGCAAATGATTAATGCTGGCATTCAGTAAGACAAGGAAGCCTGGAGAAGGTCCAGAGAACAAGCAAGCTGATGTTATGCCAGCATTTTAAAAAAGTAAACAGGATGGCCTGGTAAACAGGTGTGTCTATTCGACAGTCACCCCATGCAAAATAATGACCAAAAAATATGTGATCGTATCGATCAGAGAAGCAGAGAAATATAAATAGCAATCATCAGGGATTACAGACAATAAACCTGTCAAACTAACATGATCGTTTTTGTGGCACTGTATACTCTTAAATATCAGAGAGTGAGCTGGCTGGTATGGCGGCGTGTGTGATCAAGGAACAAGAGCGCTGGCGGCCTGGCCGGGTGCGAGGCAGCAGAGGAGATGCTCCCTGGGGAACTGGCACCCAGGATGTGTTTCTAGCAGGGAATGCTAAGTAGTGTAAAGCTGATGACCTGGAAAGAAACGAAGTCATGATGGGTAAAGCATGCTGTCCTGGGAGCTAGGGGCACGTCAGTGATCTGGAGCCCTTGGGATCCCTGGGGCAGCGAGGCCATGTGGCAAAACGTGTCCATCCTCTGCACTAGAGCCTGGCTGGTACTGACAGGAGGCTTGGGGGGACAGAATAAACCGGTGCTCATGGTCTCCATCACGTTCCCGCACCCGAGCTGGGGCCCAGACAGCCTGGCAGTGCCTGCTGTGCCGGGGCTGAGCCTCCTCCCTGCCGAAATCATCCTATTAGGAAGAGACAAGTTCAAAAAGGGATCGGACAAGTCAGGGAAAAAAACCCTGAGGGCTCAGTGTGGCAGCACATCCCATGTGCTTCCCTGATCGCCTGCTCGGTCCCTGCCGCAGCGGGGCGCAGAGCCTTTACCCTGACCCAGCAGGGCTGTGTTTTTATTCTGACAGAGTGCACCGGCAACGGTGAATCCCTGTTGAACTTGCAGGCCATGCTGACAAGCAGTGGACCATGAACTTCCACCATGACTTTATGGGTAAAAGGCCTGTTCCCTGTTTAAACATTCAAGCATTGGCAGCGACTGGATAAGAGGTTAAAGTCACTCTGCATTTGAAATTCCCATTCCCACAATTAGAATAGCGTGTCCTAGTCCAGTGTCCCAAAGGACACAGATGCATAAGAAGATTTGGACGTGAGCCAAGAAGTAGAAAATGGAAAATATGCCTTAAAGCAAAAGGGACTTTCATCAGTTCAGTTTATCATAAGAAAGGATCAGGAAGGCTTGATCATAATATCCGACTCCTCTCTCTGGGACTAACAACTCGGGGGCTCACTCCCTGGCTGAGAAGATCCAGCGACTTGAAGGGAATGAAAGAAATGCAGCCTCAATATAAGGTGCAATAAGAAAATTAACCTTTAGAACAACCTACCAACCACTGTAGCAGAGACGTATCCGTTCAAGATCAACTGTTTTCCTAACAACAGTGTTCTAATTTACACAAGAACTAATTCAGGGCAGTCTGTGTCATGCAGGAAGTTATGCTGGCGAGCCTAGCCGGCCTCCCCAGCTCTATAATCTACGGAAAAAAACCCTGCCTGTATTTCCCTTCCTCCCGTCCAAGTGTGTGAAAGGTCTGGCCTGCCCCACTGGAGGCGTTTTCGGGAGAGCCAGGTTAGTGCGGGTAGCAGGCAGCCTGTGTCCCAGGCTGACCGAATCGCCCCAGCCAGCTGCTGGCCCAGGCGCTCCTGAATGGGACATTTTACCTTTATAAGGAAGCCAAGCTGGGGTGATGAAGTGAGCAGCATCCTAGAGCTGAGGCTCCATGGATGATGAGTGCCAGGGATCTGACACATGTTCCTCTGACAGTTTTCTGCCTTCCTTCCCAACCAAAGCAGGGACATGACATAGAGCAGGGAACAGCCATCCTCACGGTGCTCAGCCCATCGCCCTACAGGCTCCAACTCCCCTGCCATCGGGCTGCAGGCACTGCACAAAACCCTCACGCCAGAGCCAGCAGTGTGCCCTGCCTTCACACCAGCTCCCCGCTGCAGTCAGCGGCACCCGAGAGAGCCAGGAGCTCCGCGTTCATCAGGAGCAAAAAGCAATCCTATCAGCCTGTCTGGGCTGGTGCCATTGCAGACACGTTGCTGGACTCATTTGTAGCGGAGCGGCTTTGCTTATCATATAAGCTGCTCGTGCTTCCAGCTCAACTTTTTCTACTTCCCAGCCCAGTGCTTTCTCAAGGGCCTGCACATCAAAATGGGTTGATAACTGCCCTAGTCACAGCTTTGTGGAAGGTTTTGTTTTGGGAGAACAGCCTACAGCCTCCACAAATAAGCTGGATCTGATTAGCTCAGAGGCAAGCAGTGCAGGAGCAGCTGCAGGCTGTATCTGCTGAGTGGAGATTTCCTCACCCGTAAGATTGCTGACAGATGCTATTGAGTAAAATACAGTGCTGGCTTTCACCACAAGTCGAAAGGGAAGTCCAGGCAAGAGCAGCAAGTGGCAGGGCAGTTGTCTTTAGGATAGCACTGTATGTAGTGACATGCTCTGTGGGCATGTGTCCCCACCCTTTATTCTCAGAGGAATCTTTCATTAGGCAGATTATATGTTACAGCTCAAGGGCAGAAAGTAGAACAGGGATGGCTTCCCCATGCCCACTTCCAAAGACAAATGGGCCAGACCTCACAGCCTGGCCACTTCAGAAGTGCCACAGTCCTGAGCAGATTCAAACACCCCTCTGAAGTGATGAATTAATCCTGAAGTAGCTAAGAAACTTTACAGGAAACACAGAAGCAGAGAACTATGGAAGTAAAATCAGATCCAGCTGGGATTTGCAGCAGCATCAGAGTACAAAGCTCTGTGCTTCTGTTCCTGAAATGCTGCCTTCTTGCTGTGGGCCTTGTAATAGTCTTTCCCACTATTTTGCTTTCTGGGGAAGAGTCATAATGGGTTTACAATGAACAAGATGTTTACTTCTTATGTTTGTACACTGCTGACTCACTTTATAACAGCTCTTTACACATAAACCTGCAGCTCCAGCACTCAGCCTTCAACATTTTCTATGTATTTTAGACTGGAGCTGCTCTGTAGCTTTTCCCAAAGGGAAATGAGAGTCCTTATGACCCAAGAGATGGACACCAGTGTCTTGCAGTGTGCATAACAAGGTCTTTATTCAACAAGAGGGAGTAAAGAAAGCAGTGAACAAGCAGAAACAAGACTGCTCTGTGCACATCTTCAGGTTCTGTATCAGGAAAGGGTAGTTCTCCTCCAGGCCAGACGTGAAGATGGGATCAATACCAGAAGCAAAGTCCTCTGCTCTGACTGAACAGAGAAGTACTTGTATTCTGGAGACATAGCCGCAAACAGCTCCACACAAGCCACCTGGCACTAAACAAAGCCCAGGGAAGGGCCTCATAACCCCTATCTCCCTAAATATGGTGTGTGGATATGTGAAGGGACTTGGAAGTCCTAGATGGAATCCAGGTGTGGTGGCTGCAGTGGGAACAACGCTGGTAACTGCTGATCCCTGGGTCTGGTTCATCTCAGCTCATCTCTGATATGGATGCATTGAAGCAGATTTGATGTTTGTTTTTATGCCACTTGGCATTTTTCCTGGAGAGAGAAAAGAGAAAAAGCAGTGCAAAATTGGCTATATGAGACGACATTTGCTCAGGAGCATGCAAGACTCACAGCAACCCTGCCTGGGCTTTTCCTGTTCCAGTCAAGGTATACTTACACTAGGTAAGCCACGCCAGGCTTATCTGCTACAGCATCTTCCAGCTTCTGACCTAACACAATCAATCTCTTCTACAAATTGGCATCTTTCTGTTGAGAAATCTCCTTGGCAATTCTTGTGTCCCCCTGCTATCCTCTTAAATTCTATCCTTGTTCCATCTTAAACAAGCCTTTCTCTTTGTCAGGAGGCTCTTACAAGAGTGTGGGACTTTAGCCTCATGGAAGTTGCTGGCAGCAGCACTCACAGAAGTACCCAGACTGATCTCCACTTCCATTTCAGAGAGGCAAACACAACAGCCTGTATCCCCTTCTACGTAGAATTATTTATAGTCAGGGCGTATATTTAAATTACTAAGCCTCTCTCAGATCTCTTAATTTCTCTTAACCGCATCCACCTCTTGGGCATTATTACTCTTTGCTGATACCAATCACACATGGGAGTGTGTTCAAAGACATTGTACTAGCAGTGTACAGTGCTAGACAAAACTAAAATGATCAGAAAAATAAACAAAAAGACAGTGATTAAAGAGCAGCACAGTCGGATGTTCAAAGAACACTCCTTCAGAAAGTGTAATGTGTGTTCAAATTACAACAGGAAAAAAGGACAACTTCTGAAAATTAAAACTGTAGTGCAGCAGGACAAGAAAAGATTTGATGAGCAAATGGCTAAAAGAATAAAGATTATTGAACTTTCTCAAACATATCCAAAGTGAGTCATTGCCTGCAATGAATTTTCAGGCAATCTGATATCACTTCAGTGCTAATAATCAGTAGAAAAATACTGTTAGACATTACTCCAAAAGGAAGAGTGAACAGGATTGTATGGTTCACCCACGTCCGGAATACTGTGAGCAGTTCTGGTGTTCCCAGTCTTGAAAATGAACAGAAAAGGTACAGGTAAGAGTGACAAGGATGGTCCAAGATGTATTATAATTTTCACACGAAGACATATTAAACAGAATAGGACTCATTAGCTGGGAAAAAAAAAAAGATGGACAAAGGGAAGAGGATATGACAGACTTTCAAATGAAAACTAGTATGGAGAAGGTAACTGAGGAATGATTGTTCGCAGTTTCTCACAACACGGCTAAAAAGGAATGCAATAAAATTATTAGGCAAAAGATTTAAACATAAAAAGGAAATTTTTTTTAAGCAAAACATGTGATAAAGCTGTGGGACACACTGCCATAGGTGTTCTAGAAGTCAAAATTGTAATTCAAAAAGGAACTGCCGAAATTGATGGCTGCTCTATACCCACTGGTCTCAAGTCAAACTCTGGCTTAAAATCCCTAAATGACAACTGCTGTCAGGATATACTTTGTTCTTATATTCTTTCAGCCTCGGCTGTGGGCACTATCAAAACCGGGACGATGGGGACTGACCTTTGGCGAAACCCAATATAGCTGCTCTTATCAGAAGGGAACTTCCCAGTAACACAGGCTGGACAAGTGCTCGTTACCAGTGCACTCTGCTTGATGTACAGAAGTGACTGTCTTTCCATCCCCGAGACAGTGTTTGTGGGTATGCAGCCAGAAATCACAGGGGCCTTCTTTGTTTCCAAATCACACTGGAAATTACTTTCTAACTCTTACATAAATACATAATTAAATTAGGATTAATATTATTGCTCAAGTTCATTTCTGAACAACAGTCATTATACAGGCAAGAAAACACCAATTAGGATATCCGATATCCAAAATCTCAATTAATGTGAACATAAGAATGACGGCACAGGGTTAGGCCTGTAGATCCCCCAGGCCAAACCCACTCCTGACAGAAGAGGAGATTTAAGGAGATTTAAGGAGCTGTTGACTGATTTTTCATCATTTTTCATTTACCTATTTGCTTACTTTTCCATCCCATATAAACTTTATCTACCTATCACACACTTGGCAATGTGCTCTACAGTGTAATTATTTAGTATTCAGAAAAGTATCTCCCTTTTGTTCTGAATCTACAAGCTGATAGTGCACTTTCATCAATGCTTCTGTATCATGGGAATCAGTGAACGATCATTCCCCATTCACCTGCTATAAACAATTTGGGACTTTATAGGCTTCCATATTTTCTTCTCCCTACCCCAAAGTTATCCCCAGTACCAGAGAAGAGATCAGAAGTGCACATAATATTGCAGGTGTGGGTGCCCAATGGATTCATACAATGGCCTAATAATATCCTCTGTTTCTCTGTTCTTTTTCTAGTAATTTCTAACATTTGTTTTGCATTTTTGCCCCAACTGAACGTCTAATTATTGTCTTTACAGAACTGTTATATCATGTATCTATTTCCCAAATACAAGTAACTAGCCAAGGTGATGGACATGTAAAGTCAAATTGCAATGCCTATGTTTTTCACTTTATATTTAATACAAATGTCATCTACTATTATTAAGTGAAGTCACTTGGTATATGAAATCCTTCTGTCACTCTTTACAGACAGCTTTTGGTTTTTTCCTTACCTAAAATAACTCATTATCATCAAACTTTTCAACTTTATTGCCTACCCACAACTTAAATTTGACAGCAAAACCCCCAACACAGATCCCTGCAAAACTACACTGTCATCTCCCTCCATATTGATTGCTATGTTCATGAAGTCTATTATTAAAATGGTACTGCAGAGTGAGTTAAGAAGCTGAAGCTGGATGGCTGGCATCCATTTCAACCTCTGAGCCAATTTTAAGCAGGTATTACTCCACTGTTACAACCTGACTCATGTTAATAAGGCCAGAAAGGAACCTCTTACTCGGCTGTATCTAAAAGGTGATGGGGTAAGAATCTTTACATCTGCATTTGTCTTTCTTGCTCCCTGTATTTCAATTGCTCTCAGATATGCAACTTATTTACCTGGCTGTCCTGCTTGTGCCATCTGCACTCCTGCCAGCATTGGCTGCTGCTGAGCTGGTGCACCTGACATTGGGACCTGCTGCATGCCTGAAGCACCTGCAATGATGGCACCAGCTCCTGGTTGACCTGACTGGACAGATGCTCCAGAGCCAGGGGGTCTCCGGTTTGACAGTCCTTTCCCAAAGGCCACAGCTGCTACCAGTGCATTGGTATCTGCAGGGTTGAAAGTCTGCTTGTTCTGTCGTAAACCTGCAGAAAAAGAAGATATTTTGGAGCTTTTTAGCAATCAAGTCTAAAAACTAGCATAGCTGGTCCTGATTTTACTTTTCTGCTATTTTGGGGCATGTAACAGAGATCAGCTTCTAACAATCTGTCTTACAGGAATCTCAGCAGGGTCAAAGAAGCTGCAAAATCCAGGGACAGGGGTGACCCACGAGTTTCTCCACTGAGAGCAGGGCATATGCTGCTTAGGGAAGGAGGACAGCGGGAGGCAACTCCTCCATGCCCATGACAATGTTCCCACTAAAGGCTCTTCCATGCTGAATCCTATGGCAGGTAACAAGGACTGTGTTTTAGATAAACAATGGCAACATCCCCTTTTGGAGGACCATGAGCAGCATGATGTCTGCAAGTTTTTCTACCACACACCTGCCCAGTTAAGCTATTAATCCTAGAAACCCGACAGAACCTGTGCTTGGGTCCTTGCTTACACTCTGACTGTGTCAAAGATGACAAAAAAACCCTTTGAGAGTTGTGCATCGCACTCCCAGGAACAGTGAACAGCTGATGGCAGAGGCCAATAAAATACAGATGTCCAGCATCAGAGTCAGAAACAGAAAAGGTTGACCATGAGTGAAGCAGACATCACCTAGAGGATGTCACAGAAAAGCCTGCCAAAAAACATGTTGTAGACTCAGTCCAAACATAGCTAGGGGGTTTCCCATTCACTGACACTGCATTTTCACAGCTATTTTTATTAATCCAAGTTGATTGGGATGTTTTCCTGGTAAATACTTACCACCTCCTCAAAGGGGGGATATGGCAAAGGGCTGGAATGACCTTTCTGCCATGCATACATCACACAAGCAGGACACATCACACCCACAGGACCTCCTTTCAAATGTGGGGTCTCCAGGACAGCCAATCTTGCATCTTCTGGAATGGTTTCCTCTATGCTGCTCATCTGCATTTTCCATGCTTCAGGCCCTCTGATTTACCTATTTTGCCACTACTCTCTCAAGCCTGCTGCTTGGACCCTGTAGCCCACTTCCATCTCAGTGACATACCTCCGCTTTCAGATTCACGCTCCTCCTTACTGATTTTCTCCAGCAGATTTGAGCACATTTTGTTCAGACTTTGGATCTGTTTCTGCAAAATGAAAACCATCAGAAACCACCAGAAGACCTCCAACTTCGTACAAGTCAGCAAGGTAAACTAACAAGCTTTCGCTGACCAGGGTCTGTGTAACCAAACATAAGCATTTTGGTAGCAGGGCTCAGAAAGCCCAGTGCTAATGCACACAGGAGGGCACTATGGGGATGGGACAGCCTTTCTGGTCTGATGGCAGCTCTTGTGAACAGCCAACGGGCAAGATACCCTTGGTTTGTGAAACTGTGGAGGAAACCAAACCTCAGCTAGGGTCAGCTGGAGAAATTTCAGAGAGAAAAGGACATAGCAAAAAAACCCAACTGTCAGATGGAAGGGTGAAGGAAGCAGAGTTAAAGGGCATTTTGTGTCCTAGGACTAAGAGGCAGAAGAATCAAACTCTTCTTCACCTACCTGTGCCACATCAGGGCTAATTCGAGCTGCATCTGTGATCAGCTGCTTCTCTTGCTCCTCCACCTCAGGGTCAGGCTTAGTTCGAAGATGGTCAGGCACGACCTCATGGCTGAACACGGGCACACGCCCCTCTGTCTGCCGCTGCAATAGTTGGACAAGCCACACTCAGAGCCTCCTCCCCCAGCCCAGCACTCAGACTGCTCAAGACCAGAGCTGGAACAAGGCCATTAGCATGCTGGGGGGACACCTTGATCTGGGGAGCATTAGGAAGTTTCAACAATTTGTCTAGGAATTTGCACTGTGCCTGTTTAGTCAGAACAACTGACTAAATGCCGCCGCGGGGGTCTGCAGTGCAATCCCACCAGCATGGCCATGATCAGTTGAAATATCTTCTCACTCAAGCAGAGAATAAACGTTACCAGCGCACTCTCCACGTTCTGTAACACACCCTATGTTGGTCAGATGACAAACAGTGCAAATCTAGGTGCAGATGTCTGACAGAAACAGCACAGCTGCGGCAGAGAAAACCAGGAGCTTGCAAGGAGACTTCCCAGTTACACAAGACGACACTATCTCTTTCAGCCCCAACATCATGAAAATAAGATATTTATGAACAGGAACACCTCCTGCAAAGTGTATCCAGTGCAAGTGTTTGTAGGTGAAAGCCCCCCAGCAAAGCAGCTCCCAGGCAGAACTACTCATCACCTTTTCTTTCTCTACAGACAGAGCTGAGGAATGCCAAGCACAAGGAAAGCCAAGCTGGAGCAGATACACAAGCACTTTCTGATACTCCAGGGCCAACACTCAGAGAAGTTCCTTACCATGATCTCTTCATCGCGGTCTGGAGACAGTACTAGGGGTATGATAACCTGGTTTCGTAATAGTGGGGTCTTCTCATGCTTTAGCACTTTATTCAAGGTGTTCAGCTGTCCTGAGAGCAATGCAAAGCTGTCCAGAACTGAAGGCCTGGGAAAGCAAATAAAAAGGACAGAACACGGAAAGGGATGCCACAGATAGCTTTTATCTCTTCTTCACTCAAATGGCTGAGAAGTGAGGAAATAACACTATTACTCCTCAAACCAGTCTACTCCAGACAGTAATCAGTAAAACCTAGTGCTGAACGTACAGGTGTGGACAAACCCCAGTTCCTGCTACAAATAGCTCAAATGCTGCAAACAGCTCAGGGACGTTACAAGCAGTACCACTGGAAGTGGCAGTTGTTTGGGATTTCAGTAACACACACAGAAGCGATGCTTTCCTTATCACTAACTCTCCCAGCGCAATTCTAGAGCAAGGTCTGAGAAACAATTTAAGTCCTAAGCAGCACAGCCAGGAGAGACAACATTTATAGCTTGGCTATCCAGCCTAAGCAATAATGAAGCAAAATAACTGATAATCTTGTCAAGGAGGTCCCCTTCAGCTTGCTCTCTCTGGGGGATTCATCACCTCACCTGCCTTCTGCAACATTAACTATAAATGCTAACTGCCTGTGAAGCTTTGCTGCAGTGGCAGACACTAAGATACTGCCTAGTTTACTAATCTGTAGCTATAACATATTTATGCTCCATCAGGAAGAAAATGCCACCTTTCAAGTCTCTCAAACTGTCTTGTAAAACACACAGAACGAGCAAAACACTAGAGCTCAGTTTATACCAGAGCCAGAAAGAGCCAGAAAGGTCAAGAAATGCAGAAAGAACCATTGCTCATTTTATAGTGTATGGGGGTTTCTAAGATATTTTGTCCAAGAAGCTTCCAGATCCAGAAGCAAATCTAGTTCTCATAACAGGTCTAGATTAAAAGGTGTTAGCATGACTCCGTTACTATACAGCACGAAACCAATGGATTTCAACTGGTTTTCTGATGAAAGACGTGTAGTGGTTCCTCGAGCAGAAATGTGAAAAGCAAATTTAAACATATTGACAATAGGCTAATGGTTTTTAATGAGCCAAGTCTGGAACAGCTTCAGCAGTGATCGACAGTGCCCCCAGCTCTGTGACACCTTACCACGTGAGTCGGTCATACTCGTTCTCCAGCTTGTAGATAAAACTGACCAAGGAGTTCTTGAGGTCGGCCACCTGACTGATGAGTGCTTCCAGGGTCAGCTCCAGCTGCTTCTCCTCTCTCTAAAAAAAGGCAAGAAAGACAAGGGACGAGGACAAAGCTTAACACTTTCCCATGGTGTTGTGGATCCACACACATGCATCCATAGTCCAATCTCTCCTACAGAGAGCCTCCTTTACAGGGGAAGAAAACAGAGACTCTGGAGATTAAAATCCTATGGTTTCACACTGACCCCTTCCCCTTGGGTAGGAACACTTAGGCAAAAGACTTATGCCTGAGACAAACCCTTGGGTAGCTGTTCTTTTTAAGATCTAGATGAGTGTAGTGAAGACATTATCACTTACATCTCCTTTTTACTACATCAGGCAAAGTCATCAAATTTAGCTCATGCCACCTTCGTGAGCCATTTAAGCTAACCCAGCTCAAAGTAGATTAGCATTCCCTCAACCTTTTCTGACAGCAGATGTGGGTACAGTGACGTCTTCATCCGAAACAGTCCTTTCCAAAATGAGTATCAGGTCCGTGGCCAAAAGACTCCAGTTTCTGCCCTTCACCTCATTCTTTACTTTCTTCCTGCCCCAGTGCCACTTCCAGCTGTTAAAGAAACCAGCAGCTCCTATGCTGCTTGTGCCTCACTGGCTGCGGGAGACCCTGCTGTGACAGAGACCGGACATACCAACACACGCACACATCACCTCCTGCCTTTTGCTCTGGATTACAACTACCGACGTCCCGGGGTGAGGGAGGATGGTGACAGACAAAGTGTCAGGACAGGGATTCTGTTGCCAAAGACACCAAGGCATACCCTTGACTATTGCAAAAACCCTCTAGAATCTTATCTACTCTAACTTATTCATACTGTGGTATTGGGCAAAACATAATTAAAGCCCCATCCCTAATGAACTGCTCATGTAAATTGAGAACTGTACAATAATAATCCATGAGGAGGGTGGGACAAAGCAATCAAATAATAGAAAGGGAATGCCGATTGAGAAAGCAGATAGAGTGACTCAGGCTGTTGGCACGCTTGCTATTGGGTTTGTTTTTCTGTTTAAACACACTGGACCAGTGTGACCTTCACTGGAGAGATTACCAGCTATCTTCCATGTTCCCAAGAACACAAAATTATTCTATTTTATTTCTAGTTTGACAAGATTATAAAGGCTTTTTGTACTAATCAGTGATCAGACTTCACTTCACTTAACCACCTTAGAAGAAACAGCTGAGTCAACTTTGTTAAAATTTGATCCCCAGTCCATGGAGTGGATTCATGGAGCAGATTTTTGTGTGTTGCAGCTCCAGATAAAATCATTCTCCTCCATCTTGTGCTGGGACTAGTCAGTTCCTGTGCAATTAAGAAATGAGTCTACAACTGTTTGTGTGCACTGTGTTTGTGCAAGAAGATTAACTAATGCCTGTTTTACAAGCTGGGCCGGTAGCCAGTGTTTTACTGCAGGGGTGCCAGGCATATGCACCTACGACAATTCACCTGGCGTGTTGCCTGCGCTTATTCAAGAAGCCCTCAAGAGGATGAATGAAATCCTATGGCACACGGATTGCTCTTGCAGCAGCAGTGTACTTCAAGCCTCCTTCTTTCATAGGCTCTCTCCAAAGCTATTAAGAGCTGGAAGCAGATGTATGCACTGCAAAGCAAGCATGCAATAAAACCGACCGGTTCTTCCAAGGAATGCTGTGCTTGTCACAGGCATATACTATATTCAAGCGGTGCTTTAAGGAGTTTGTTAGCAATACTAAATTGCCGCAAGGTAGTAAAGATAGGGCTTACGGGAGGGGTTGCTGAAGGACCTCCTGATATGGAGCAACTGAGAGGTAAAGATGAAATTCAGAGTAGGTAAATGTAAAGCAACACACGTGTCAAAACAAAGAGGGGAAAAAACCAATCTTGACTTTCCGTACACAATGACAGTCTCTGAGCTGATAACGTTATCACTCAGCAACAAAATCTCAGGATTATCTGAGGGTAACCCACGAAAACATCTGCCCAAGGCTCAAGAAGCAGTCAAGGAAGGAAAAGCAATAATAGGATTTATTAGGAAAGCAACAGAAAACTAAGCATCATTATGTCATCGTAAAAATACATCGTATGTTTGTATCTCTAATATTATGTGTCACTCCTGTCCCTCCAACTGAAAAGGGATACAGTAGGAATATGTACAAATAAAGGCAACAACGACGATCAAAAATGTTTTTCAGTTCCATAGATGCAGCAGAGTGGCTGAAATGACGAGACAATATAGCAAACCCTATAGACAAGGAATTGCAGGACAATCCGTTTTCACTTTCTTTTCCAGTAGGAAAACCAAGAGACTTGCATAAAGCCAGCAGGTAGTGGTTTCAAACAAACCAAAGGAGGTGGATCTTTACAGCCTGTTAACCTGTCATTAACCTCTTCAACTTTTTTCCATTGGACACCATGGATGCTAAAAATTCACAGTGCTTCAAAAAGTAACTAGATCCTTCTTCCATCAATGAAAATTCATTCAAGGCTATTAAACACAAGGGATGTGCAAACAACAGTTTATAGAGAATTACATCAGTAGCTTATTTTGCTCTCACAACTACTTTTGGGCATTGCCTTCTTGGGTAGTGGCAAAACCAGGCTGCTGGGTAGCTGCACCTTTGGTGCGATGACTCTTACCAAGGGCTGCAGCAAGGCCTGAGAGGGAGAGGTGCACGCAGGTACCGGGACACACGCTCACCCTACAGCCGTGCAGCAAGAGGAGGCTGGTGCGCAGGAAAGCACTGCATCAGCTGCTCGGGGGCGAGCTCGGCCTCCCATCCAGGCTGCTTCAGACTGGGGTGGGTTCGAACCCCCGGCGACCAGAGGGGACGAGGATGGGCAGGAATCGCGCTGGCCGCCGCCTCAGGCCGAGCCCCGCAGAGCTCGGGCCGTCCGTGGCAGGAGGCACCGAAACGCGGGGCCCGGCCCCGCAGGCCGCGCTGGCCTCCCGCTCGCGGGCAAGGCCCCGGCCGGGCCTGCCCCGCCACCCGCCCGGCCCGCCACGCCGTTGAGCCGCCCCGCTGCCCCCGGACGGGCCGCACCCGCGCTCGGCCCCGGCCCGGCCCCGCCGCCCCTCACCTGCATGGCGGCGCCCGCCCGTTGCCACGGGAGAGCGGCGCTTCCGGGTCAGCCGCGCGCCGCGATGGGGCGGGGCCGGGCGGGCGCGAGGGCGGAGGTCAGAGGGCGCGGGGCGGGGCCGCGCCGGACATGGCGGCCGCCGAGAGGCCCGACTCGGAGGTGGGAATGGGCCGGGGGCAGGGCTGAGCCGGGCCGGGGAGAGGGGAATCGGAGAGCCGAGGGTGGGTCGGGGGCAGGGCTGAGCTGGGGAGGGGGGAGCCGGGGGCAGAAGGGGGGGGGGAGGGAGGGAGGTGAGGGGTGGCCGCGGTGCAGGGGACAGGCCCGCGGTGGGGAGCAGGGGGCTGGCCTGGCCTGTGGGGCAAGGCGAGGGATGCGGGGCTGCAGCAGCCCAGGGGTGTGCTGCCCGGGGTGCCCGCCTGGGGTGCTCACCGGGCCCCGGGGTGACTTGGCCGCTGTGCTCCCGCTACAGGTGGAGGAGGCCGGGCATGTCTTCCTGCTGATGAAGAAAGATTATCGCATCTCCCGCAACGTGCGCCTCGCCTGGGTCCTCAGCCGGCTCCATCAGGTCATCTGGGCTGTGCCCGAGCCCGAGCTGGTGAGTTGGTGCCCCAAGGCTGGATGGTGTCACCACAGTGTGATGTGGCAAGCTGGCTCCGTACCACTCATGAGCAGCTGGACCCTGCAGAACATTTTAACCCAGTTCCTTTCTCTGATTCTTACTTTGACTCGGCTTGACGTTCTCTCACCACTTAACTTGTTTTCTTAGGTAAAGTCAGAAAATGAACTTGATGTTCTCAGCATCCTGCCTAATGGGTGGCAGCCAGATGAGCCTGTCCAGCCCAGGCCCTATCTCCTTGTGCCCTCTACACGGGTCACCTTCCTGGCCCGCCAGTACCGATTTGTGATTGAGCTTGATCTGAGCCCTTCCACAGGGATTGTGGTAAGTGCAGAAACTGCCTCTCTGGGTGTTCTGTGTTAAAAGGCTGGACTCATTTCTATTTGCTGAGAAGGCTTATTCCTCTCTCAACTTTTGCAGAAGTCTTTCTTTTCACAGGAGGGAGGCATGCAGTGCTCCTAGCTAGGCAGCTTAATGGCAGATCCCATTTCTCTGCTCAATGCACTGTCTCCCTCCTGTGAAGAGAGTCACCTGTCATTTGAATCCAGCTGCCATTGCAGAAGGATGTTTGCTGTTGGCTGTGCATGGTGAGGCAACCAGCAATGAGACTGAAAGTCCTAGAAGATGAAAAAGCTGTTCCCTTACTCTGTTTCCATAGGATGACTCAACGGGGGAGATAATTTTTGATGAAGTGTTTCATGCCCTTTCCCGATGCTTGGTGGGATTGTTAAGACCCTTTCGTATCCCTGGTTCAGACATTATCTACCAGCCAGAGATCTTCGTCACCATCCAGGCGTATTCCTCTATCATTGGCCTGCAGTCCCATCAGGTAAAGTTCAGCCTCTCCCTTGGCACGGCTCAGCGTGTTGAGCAGCTCGCTGTATGGGCTTCCTGGGAATGCAGAGGAAAGTGGGGACGTGTGGTAGTTGGGCTCTGTTATCTGTGATGCTGCAGCCTTGTCTCATTAAAATGTGCAACCTGGTGTGGTGGGGAAGTGTGTTTGAGCAGCTTCTCCTTTCTGGGCAGGAAGCAGAGGTTTCTCCTGGGGGAGCAGGGCCCAGCAGAGAATGCCGCCCACAGGCACGGTCTTAGAGTTGGGCAACAGGGAATATTTCCCTCATGATGAATGTGTGCTTGTTGTTTTTGTTTTGTTGTTGTTTGTTTTTTTTTTTTAATTTCTGTTGACTAATTCTTTTTGGCCTGTTACAATTAGCTTGAAGCATTCAAGAAGAGCTGGTGTGCCCAAAAGCTTGTCTGCCTGCTTCATCTGTGTAGCAGTGGTTTATTCAAAGATAATTGCCTCTTCCTACAAACCTTGCTCTTTTTTTACACTGGTATGAATATTTCTCCTTGCTTGAGAGAGCAGCCAGCCCCGTTGTTTAGATTATCAGTGAGATTTTACTTGAACCGTGGCAGGTCTGTTTAATAAATTGAAGTCTGGTTTATGGTGCCAGTGTGGTTTTTGAAGTTTATCCTTCTTGTATTGGTCCGTTCCACCTCACAGTATCTTCACTTCATTTTCACGTTTTGGGTGGTGTATTTCATCCCTTTGCTAATACTAGGGAAAGTGGGTGGTTACAAGATGAGCCTGTTAGTCTATGCTTGTTCTCTCCCTCTCTCTCCCCCACCTGCCTCTGCCCAAGCCTTCTATGAGGCTGTAGCCTTTAACGGTTTGTACAGTGCTTGAAGAGCATGACCCTCACTTTGGTCCGTTCCTAAGTCCTACCAAAGTGTAGCAGGAATTTTCTCCATTTGCCAGTGATGTTTAGTGTGTCATCTTGTCCAGCTATCCTGCAGACACCATCATGCTTTGCCTTGGTATCTCCCCTGTTTACACTAAATTGAGCACTCTGAAGTTGCTACGTTTTTCTTCTTTGGATCCCTCTTTATTGTTTGAGGCCAGGAACTGTAATCTCTGAGTACTGCTGGATAAGCTTTATGCTCCTTTGGTGGAGGAAAAGGCATATATGTGTATCAGTCATCCAGGAAATCCTGTCTGTATTGTAATCATTTACTTTTGCTATGTTGCTGTGAGGTCTTGCCCATCTGAGGTTGAGGGAATGTGGATAACATGTAGAATCCCGTCAGTCTGTTGAGCTTTGTCTGTACGTTGTGTCTTCTTTGCCTCCTGGTTGTGGACAGCAGTGGCGTCTGTAAACGCAAGTGTCATGTCTGTCAGCTTGGGGAGTTTCTGTGGTGGCAGGCTCCCTCTGTCACATCACTCAGCCTCTCTTGTAAAATCCAGTCTAATTTTTTCTTTTCTTTATTTCAATTTGCTCTTCCTTTATCCAGCCACTTACTGGAAGGTAATTGGATCAGTCCATAGATGAGTTAGATTAGAACAAACAGGCCTTCCTTAGAAACTTCAGACCAGAGTTAATGGCTTCTAACAGGGATCCTGCATGTCAACTGCTTATCCTGGAAGAAGGCAAACGAGGTAGAAATTTCTTGCTCAAGGAGATTTCCCAAGGAGTGATGCGAGCGTCTGCTGCGGAGTGCACTGCAGATGCTCTGAGACACTGCTGCTCACAGGCAGTTGACCCTGAGCAGGAATAGTGAGAAGAGGTCTGTGCTGTACCTGTACTTTCAGGGACGTGTCTGAACTTCACCGAGCAGAACTGTGTTCCTGTGTACCATCTTGGGGGCTGCTACTATAAAACCTTAACTTGATGACTGACATGCGTGTCCTTGGGCCAGGTACTATTCCAGGGCTGTCAGCTGGATGAGACGAAGCGAGAGGCCTTTCTGCACCAAGTTTACACACAGCTATGTGCCTTTGAGAACAAAGTGGCAGAGATGCTCCAGCAACAGTATGAACCCAAACCGCAGGTAAGGAGGGCGAAAGTGGTTGGGGTCTCTTGCATCCCTGGAGATTTGCACTCTGAGGCCCCTCCAGGGTGGCAAGAGGAACAGCAGTGTAGGTCTGGAGAAGGAACATCTAAGGAGTTTGTAAGATAACTTTGTGGGATCCAGTAATGAAATGTAAACACTGAGGAAAGGGTGGGGGAGCTGGGCATGTTTAGCTTGGAGAAGAGGAGGCTGAGGGGAGACCTCATTGCCCTCTACAACTCCCTGAAAGGAGGGTGTAGAGAGGTGGGTGTTGGCCTCTTCTCCCAGGTGAATAATGACAGGACCAGAGGAAATGGTCTGAAGTTGCAGCAGGGGAGGTTTAGATTAGATATTAGGAAGAATTACTTTACTGAAAGAGTGGTCAGGCACTGGAACAGCCTGCCTAGGGGGGTGGTTGCGTCACCATCCCTAGAGGTATTTAAGAAACGTGTAGATATGGCACTTCAGGGCATGCTCTAGTGGCAGAGATTGTAGGGGCTTGGGTTTTTTCGTGTGTGTATGGTTGGACTCGATGATCTCAAAGGTCCTTTCCAACCATGAAGATTCTATGATTCTATGAAAGCAGAACCAGTAAGTGTTTAGAAGGACTGATGAGAATGGTTATCTTTCCCAAGATCATTGTGCAGTAAAGCAGCCTGACTTCTTGTATATCATGGGACAAACTGTAGGGTGCACTTTCTCTCTAAAGAAGATGGTGGGAGCGGTGATTATGCTCATATCGTTACTCTATAAATAGCTGTGAATATGCCCTTGGCCCTTGTTACATTTCTTTAATGAAAATACTTCCTTGTTACCACAAAAAACTGACCATGAAACTGAATAAACAGACAGTGCAGCTTCTAATACTCCTTGAAATCTGTGGGAGATGCTGTGTAGTAGCCATGGATATAGGTATCAGTAAGTTAATGATAGCACTATAAAATAAAGCTTAGGATGAAATTAAAAGTGAGAGTCTAGGAATTCAGAATGTCTATGGATTTCTCATCAAGATCATCTCTCCTGATCTTGGAAAGGAAGGAAGTTAACGTTGTGATACTCACAATTTCACGTGGCAGTCACAATCATATCTATGGGCACCCTTCTTGCAGTCAAAGGCATTATTGGCCTGACTGATGTTATTTAGTTCTTATTTAGCGTTAGTTATTAGAGTTCGGGCAAAGAGAAAAATAATTCTCATGAGCAAGAGGCTACTGGTCATCTGTTTCAGTTGCATATCTGAAGTGCTTCAAATTTCATATTCTAGCTGAAATTTATATCTTTGAATAGAAATATACCTTTGACAGGACTGTCGGTCCTGGAACAGAAAGAGGATTGCAGGAAGTAAATACCTTTTATCAGTGTGTCCAACTGGTGTTTTTGCAGTGCTTTGTATGCATTCCTGCCTGCTGCGGTATTTCTCTCATGGTAAGCTACCCCATAACTTCTTCCATGCAAATGAGGGAAAGAGACGCGCTTGCAGGCCGGAAGGACTGGCGAATCCTGCTGCAGGCTGTGGGGTGGAGGTGGGAGGCCCCAGGGCAAGGGCAGGGACTGAAACTTTTTTTACTTTTGAAGTTGCATTAGCTGTGTCATTGTCAACAAGTGTCTGAATTTAAGGCATCTGGTAAATTAAGTTTATGGATAGTCAGGTTTTTTTGCTCACAGCCACAGACTGCTCCCAGTTGTGCAGAACAAAAGTTTAGTTAGTTCTAATTTTCTTTTCCCAGCTCCAATCATCTGTAGCTTTGCAGGGGAGGGTCTTGCCCAGTCTCTGTATTAGCAGTGAAAATGAAGCAGTAGTTTATTAAAGGGTTGAACTGCCAGAGCTTTCTGGAGATGAGGGGACTACGAATGCAGTAGGTTCCTCACCAGTGTAATTATACAAATTTCGGGCTTTGACTGGGGGATATTTTTCATAGAAGATGTAGGAGAAGCCTACCTACATTTGCTTATATCAGCGCTGCATAACGAGTGCTGTTTGAACAGAGTTAAATGTATAGGCACTAGACTTTGTCCTTGGAAGGCTCCTTACCCCCTCTGCTGCAGTGCTTCATAAACGAGGCATAGCTGTGTCTGCCTCTCCAGTGTTTCTGGGCTTTGCTTGAATAGCTGCTGAATAGCTGCATCTTCTGCTAAATGACAAGGAAAGAAGTAGTATTCACTGTCTCTTTAGTTCGGAACTGCTTTGCTCTGCAGAGGAGCTTTAGTGACCCCAAAATGTTTCATCTTTCCCCTTCTGTGAGAAATCAGCTTATAATAAAGCTCTGAGCATGCTATCCTCTTCCTCCACCCCCAAACAGCCTTGTCCAGCTGTTCTAAGGGGCCCAAGTGACTTTGAGAACACCTGAAAATTAAAGCTAGAAGTGTAGTCTGCTGAAGTGTTCCAGGGCTGTGGTACCATGGGGCTGCTAGACTGAAGGCACTTTGGGAGAGTGAGAACTAGAGCTAGGTTGAAGCCTGCCCCATGGGGCTTTGTGGTTTGTTGGGTTTTTTTTGCTTTTCCAGGTGGATTTGTCACCCCTGAGCCAAGAGAGCCCTGGTGATGTGCAGGAGTCATCTGGGAGGAAGCCCAGTGTGTCTGTTGTCACTGCTGATGTTGGCCTTGTCAGCATGGTCCGGCAGGGGATCCTAGCACTGCAGCTGCTGCCCTCCAACTCCAGCGCAGGTTGGCTTCATCCTCTGGGTTAAGGTTTGCCCAGTTGTTTGCGAAGGGTTGTATTCCTCCTGCCTTAGGCTGAGATTAATTTTAGAAGGGCTGGTGCATGGACCCTTCCGGTAGGGATGAAATCTCAACAGCTGCTTTTGCTCTGCGCTCTGTGGGCAAATTCTTGTGGTGGGAATGGGGAAGAGAACAACATTGCACCACGTGCCATGTGTCGGTGTTAGGGAGTTTGTGAGGAAGAACAGCCATGACTGTTGCTCAGAACAGCCCAAGGTGTGCAGAGCTGTGCCCACCCGGAAGACTTTGCTGAACCTAGTTGGGAAGTTTGCGAGCTCCAGAACACCTTGAAAGCTATAAACCAAGCTCAGGATTTTCCTTTCTAATTTGCCCTACCTAAATTCATCCCTGGTGGATATAGCTGGAGAGTGGTATCTGGTTGAGATGGAGAATGCACTAAGATACTGCCTTCTTTACAGGTATAATAATAATTACGGATGGTGTGACTAGTGTCCCTGATGTGGCTGTGTGCGAGACTTTACTCAACCAGCTCCGCAGTGGCACTGTGGCCTGCTCCTTTGTACAGGTATGTCTGCTGTTAGCAGTGAGTGTGCGGGCAGCTGCCTGCAAGAGGGAAGGAGGTGAGTTGCTGTCAGTAGCGTTCACCTCCAGAGGGGACTTGCCTGCCCGTCTGAGGCTCTTACTGGTTCTCTCCCTTGTCCTCAGCAATGCTGTACTCTCTCAGGTATCTTCTTTATCCATCCTGTAGGTGGGCGGTGTCTACTCATACGATTGCAGCTTTGGCCACGTTCCCAATGTGGAACTGATGAAATTCATCGCCATGGCCACTTTTGGTGCTTACCTCTCCACGTGCCCTGAGCTGGATCCCCTGAGCCTGGATCTGAATGTGTATCACAAGGCATTTCTGCTGTACTCCTTTCTGCATACTGGGGAGTCCCTGAATCCAGAATACTACTGCGGTGAGGAGTGCGCATGTCCTCCTTCCAGCAGATGGATAGATGTCTTACAGCACCCCTCTCTTTGGGGTGACAGCCCCAGGCTTGGTTATGCTGATGCTCTCCCTTGTCCCCTCCGGGCCATTCTGAGTATTACGGAGGCGAGGAAAAGGCAGCAGTCTGTGTGCTTTGGCAAGAGTGCTGCCTTCTCTTGCGGGCCATGTTGTACACTTGTGCCTGTGTGAGAAGGAGGGCCCTGAGGGTGCTCAATATCTTGGACCCCACAGAGCTCCATGCCTCCTGTAGACTCTGGGCACTGTTGAGCTGTGCAGCCTCATCTGTGAGTCCCCTCCTGATTACAGGAACTGGGTGGAAAACTAATGGCCCGTTTTGCACCATTCCCCTTTCTGTGGACTTCACTCAGAAAACTGCAGTTAGGCCTGCTGTGTTGGAGCTTGGAGGGGGTGAGAAGCTCTCATCTGACCTTTCCTGTACACTGGCTAGCTCATAGACGGGGATGTTCTGGAGAGCTTGTCCTAATTGGGCTTGCAGATGGCAGTTTGGATTGAAAAACTAGACCCCTGAGAACCATCCCAAATGCCTCTCTTGGTTGTTCTTATTTTGTGAATGTTAGTGACTGAGAGAATGCCAGGAGAGATTAGTTACCAGTAAAATGTGGAAACACCCTCTCATGCCCTGGCTTTCTGTAACTTGCCAGCAGAAGCTGCATACAGTGGCAAGTTTGAAGAGAGCTGGCCTGGGATTTGGAAACATTGAATCTTAAAAAGATCAGGTGTGAGTGGTTTAAACTCAAGGTTTCCACATCCTGGTACCTTTCAGAAAGCACCTGGGAATTCAGCGTTTTCCAGGGAAAAGCTTGCTGTGTGACTATTGCAACGGCTGTGCAGTTTCTGCCTCTCTAGGCTCAATGTGTAACTCCAAAGTGTGCCTTGTCACAAAGGCTGTCCCAGAGGAAGCAGGGCCTGGCACCCCACCCAGCCCCTTTCCCAGGCCTCTTGACCATGCTAGTGGACTTGTTTGCCGCATTGTGGAATCAGGAGTGGGTGTAAGTGATGCCTGAAAGGTATACTGTTCTTCAGGCCCATGAGTGTTCCTGAGGGCTTTTGTAAAGCACTTTGGGAGGGCTGTTGTTGTAGGACGAGGAGCAGGGGAGTTGCTTTCTCACCAACCCCATGTCTGCCATTTGCAGTGTCCCAGCACAGACTGTTCAATGAGCACCTGGTGTCTGCAAGCAGCAACCCTGCTCTAGCAATGAGGAGGAAGAAGCACACTGAGAAGGAGGTGCACGCTGACCTCGTGAGCATTGTCTCAGTCCGGCTGCGCGAGGGCTACAGCATCCGTGAGGTCAACATCACGAAAGGTGACTGCGCTGGGGGCTGGAGGCTCAGATAGGACTCTGTTCTCAGCTCTTTAGAGGAAAGTGCAGGGTCTGCCATCTCAGCAGCATGGTTGGTATTGTGGAGGAAGGAGCCATTTTCTCCAAACTCTTAAGTTTCTTTTTGTAAACAACTGCCTGACGCAGGACTGTCCAGTATTGTTGTGTAGTTTTTGCACTTGCCAGGCTCATCGTCTGTAGCTGTAAGTGCCTGGGGAGGGACAGACAGATCATGACCCTCTATCTTGGAAATGAGTCCCTGCAGTTGCAGGGAAACTAGTGACAGAACTTGGGGCTTTGCAGAGTTTTCTGGAATTTCCTCTATACTTTTCCTTTTTTCATATGTTCCTAGTCCTTTGCTTAGATGCACTCCGAAATACTAACACAAAGTTGAACCCTTTGGCACAACAGATTTAATGCCTCCAAACTACATTTTTCCAAAGGAAGAAATAGGGGGAAACAAGGATATTGTTAAGTGAAAATGCCAGATCAGTCAGGACCAGGACCAATACTAGAAGAACATAAAAACCATCCAGTGGTCCTGTTCTCTCATCTGAGTCGCTAGAGATTATGGCACCTGGAGTGTGAGAACTAGTCACTGACTGAGGACCTTGAGGGGTATGAGTATCCCAAGGATTGCCAGTAAGCCCTGCCTAACTTTCCATCTCCAGCTGTGGCTAGTGCTTTATCTGAAGGGGGGATGAGAAAATCCAAATGCAAGTTATGAATTGCAAGCAAGAGAAGAAATTATTCATGACCTTTGCAATGACCAGCAGAAAGCCTGGAGGATGGGATTCTTAAAACACAGGATAAACGTGTACATCACACAGTGATCCGGTGTCTTCACTATTCTTTTTGGGACGTTAGTACACAAAATATGTTTTGTATCAGAAAATCAGTGTCTGTGATATAACTCCAAAATCATTCCAAACTTGCCATATGATGTTTTATATGAATTTACAGTGATCTGCCTTAGAACTATGTAAACATCTTACGCCAGTGCGCTGCTTGGAAGATTGTCCCAGAGCTTCATTTCTCTTTTTCTAGCTTCCTTTCTAAACTCCCTCAGACCAAATTAGACCTGTGTGACTTATTATCCTTAATTAAGTTTATCCTCCTGCTCTGGCATTGCATAAACATATTTAAGAACAATGCCTTTCTCCTTGTAACCTTCCTTTTGGCAGGTTAAGCAAGCCAAAGTTTCAGCCTCCTTTTCTAAGAGCAGGCTTTCTCTTCTGTTCTTTAACTTAACAGCACTTTTTTTTTTTTTCCCTGCAGTTAGTTTTTCACAGTTTGGTCTCATATTTCTTGAAACAGTTGATTAGACTGTTGTAAATGTGGCTTCTTCGGTGCCTTGTTCAGTAATGCTAACACTTCCCTGCTTCTGAAGTAAAATACCATATCTGATAGACCGGGAATCACCTGAGCTTTCTCCATGATTGCATAGCATTGTTAGTGCAGAAATCCCTGCGTCTTTCCTGCACCTTTGCTTCCAGCTGATGAGTCCGTAGGGGTTTTTTATTGGATTTTGTTTGTTTGTTTAGTAGTCCCTCAATGTGCTGTTCTTCACATAATGCTACTCTTAAATTCACCTTACTTAGTTCAGCTCACTATTCCCATGCTATGACTGGGAATTGCAGTTCTTTGGGCTTGATGCTTCTTACAAACTGAATGGATCTAAACCAGCTTTTTTGGGAAAGTTGCTGACAGTCACATTAGGTGGGTTAATTTCTGAAGCTGGTCTTCCAGGAATATCCCTAATTTCATGTTTCAGGAGTTTTTGATTAAAAGAATCTGTAAGGTCTTCAATTGAGACAGCTCTTCTAGTAATGTCTGTAGATTACTTTCACTAATCTCCTGGTGTGGCATGAGATACTTCCCTTAAATCCAGGCACATTAGGTCCATTGCACTCTCCTTGTCTAGGAATGTGTATGAAACAGTCCAACAAGTCAGTTCCTGTCCAAGCTGCGCTCAGTATTGTGTCTTTTGTCCTCCTATGCACCAGTTCATTTACAGTTTGGACAGGCCGGAGAAAAAGCCTTTCTTTAATCTGGCAGCAATGGTGAATTGCTGTTAGTGACTGTGAAGTCCTATATAGAAATGCTGGAAGAGGTAACAGCATGAATCGTTCCAAAAGCAATCAGACAAATCCATGTTGTACCTTTTTGCACAAAGGTGTAGCTAAAACCTCTGGCTCAGGATATCATAAAGCAGCAAATTCTGGCGTCTGGAAGAATGTATCAGAAATATCACCACATGTTCACCATGCTCCCTGCACTTTCCTCTAGGTCTCTTCCCACCACCTTTTAGCCCTTGGAACCATAAATGGACTGGTCTTCCATTTTTACAAGAGCAGAGAGCAGAAGAGCAGCTGCACTGGATCAGAGTTGCCTTCTGTGGTGAATAGCTATGGGCAGGTGCGCAGGAGGGAGTAAGAATAGGGTAAACGTACATGATGCCTCCTTTCTCCTTTCCTTTTTCTTTCCTTTGAGCACTCTAGCCCTTTGCAGCTCAGGGGCTCCCTGAGCCAAAAGTGCTTTCTGTGTATTTTGATGAAGTTTTTTTTAGAAGGAATTTAAAAATGAAATGTCTGAGCTGTCAAAAATACAGTGTGTATTTCTGTGCCGGCTTTCAGAATAGTAGCAGATAATGTTACTTATATTTTGGAAAGGTTAAATGCTCTGGGGAGTTGCTGGCTGTGATCAGAAAAATTGTTGAACTAACATCTTAAAGTAGAATTCGTAAAAGATCAAGACATTTAGACATTCTGCACTAAGGAAAAGCGTGTTTTGCTAATCGGGGCTCTCTGGGCCATTCTGTAGAGAAGTGTATGACAAAGAACAGTTAATTAACCTGGATTGCCAAAAGCTTTTGCCAAAACTTGCAAACTAAAGGCTGTTAAGGAGCCAGCTGGCTGTGAAGCAAGAGGAAAGAGTGCAGTTGTGGACTTTAACACTGTCGCTTTTCTGCTTCAGTTTGCCAAAGGCAAAATAGAATAAATAGCTAGCTTTGTGCTCAGAGTTGCCTGGAGAAGTTGTTTGTGATATTTATAAGTGCTCTGGTAACCCTCGCTATTTGATTTCAGACATTTAGGCATTTAGAAGGCTACTATGGTTAGCTAGGAATGCAGAAGCGCTTGTGAAAGGGGGAGGACTGGAAGGTAGGGAAGGGAAAGAAGCTGTGTCTGAGAAGCCATGGGGCTGTGGCGTGTGATGGAGCTCAGCTCCTCTCCTGTTTCTTTCTGGGACAATGTCAGAGGACTGTACTCTGTAACAAAAACAAATTCTCACTGGCCATTTTGTGTTGCTGTGTGTTGAAGGGAACCTAGAGGACATTTTTCAAGACCTCATCTTCCTCTGTGAATCAGTCCAGCACAAAAAATGGCTGGGCATGAGCTGACCAGTGAGAATGTCTTCCCAATTCCCGACACTGAGGACAACCAAAGTGAGCTTTCTGAAAAACTAGAGCTGGACTTTATGACAGAAATCAAAGCAGCAAAAAATTGTATTAGTTATAAAGTCAAGAACCATAAATAGATTGCTTTGCAGTAAAAACAAGCTAAAGATTCATCTAGCTATGACTTCAAACTAAGCAAATATTTTGCCTGTGTTTTTGGTTTTGTTTGTGTTGGATTGTAGGAGTGAAGCCAGAATGACTAATGGAAACACAGGTGGAAGTAGGAAATATTTTCATTAATGATCTAGGCAAAAAATGCAGGAATTTACTTATCGTGTTTGCTGTTGATGAATTAGAAAGGCTTTCTTATGAGAACCAAAATATTGTGCAGAAAGCAGTGGATGACCACTAAAGCAATAAGAGTGAGGTGACAGTATGAAATGGAAAGAGACAAATTTATAAATTCTTGTTTAGCCTCTCTGATAAACTAGGCAATCTTCATACGGAAACAACAGATGTTACAACCCTGGCAAATGCATTTATAGTAACGCAAAGCACCCATTGTGGAAAATATTACTGACCTTAAGTAAAATCCCAGTATTCCCTCAGATGAAATATAGTATACACCTTTGATCATCTTTGTTCAGGAAAGATGAATCCTTGAGATGCAGAAAGGTCTGGGACTGTTGAGGGGAATGGGTAGTCTGTCACAGGCTGATGACTATGGAGGGGTTTAACCTGCACAGTAACAGCTGAAACTGGGTAAGGATTTCTCCCCCTAGTGCATGCTCCTTGTCAATGTTATGGAAATGAAGCTTCTCAGAATAAAAAAAAATTAATCAAAAGAACAGCCGTGCAGGAATTTGACATGTACTCTGGAAGGTTTCTTCTAAACATTGACGAGAGAGGAGTACTCTGAGGGAGCCTCCCAGCAGGCACCATGGGAGCAAAAAGCAAGGTGGCTTTAAAATGGAGTGTAATCAACCTGTGATGGGGATGGCACGATATGCTTGTGACAGCAGCAGATGCAACTCTGCAGGAAACATAGGATCCAGGCTGATGACCTGTTCGGACGGTTTCCAGCGCATCCAGTCACTTATCTCACAAATGCTGCAAGTCCAACAAACTATAGAGCAGGCTGGACATCAGAATAGATGATTGAGCAGTTGAAAGAGCAGCGTGGCACTGTTACAGAAAGTCATGTGTTTCCCTGGGTTGTTTCAGTACAAATACACATGCCCAGTCAGCAGGACTGTGACAGTTTTCTTCTCTTCTGGCTCAGTAATGCTTGCTGTCAGGTGTTTGTGTTAATCTTGCTAGACGTGCAATGGCCTGCCTAAAGAAAAAGGTAAAAAATGTACAGTTTGAAGAATGGGTGAATAGTCATTCTTAACTTTGGGAGGAGAAGAGGGTAAACATGGTGAGAAGCTTTTGATGCTTGAAGTTCTAGACTACATGAAATACTGTCTGTGCAGGAAGAACATAGAATTTAATTCAAGAATTGGGCATCACCTTCCAGGTTGTTTATGATCTAGGCCCATCATGTCCAAATGCCTATGTTTCTGCAATGGGATAGATCAGCTCTGCAGAGTGCAGATGATAAAGCTTTATAGCTTAAAGGCCCTGCTTATCTGTAGAAAGCATCTTGGAAACAAAGATGAGGCTGTGAAGAAAAGAGCCCATTGCAAATGTCGGCACCTCCCCTGAATTTCAGTTGCCTTCTCTAGTGTAGATACTACACGTATGTTTAAAGAAGTGTTCACCAAGTGCTGCTGCGTAAGCAAAGCCTCCCTCTGTTGGCTAGAAGAGAGAACAACTTCAGCTAGAGCAAACAGTTGTTAGATCATGTCCTGCTTGCAGCGGTCAAACAATCTCACAGTATTCATGAGTCCCTGGTCAGAGATAAAGCTCAGCTGTGTACCAAACAAGAACTTAAACTTACCCCTCTGCTCCCATGCAGGTGGGTCTCAGCTGGAGGTGAAACTAGTGCTGCTCTGGAAGCATAACATGAGGATAGAGTACTTAGCTGTGACACCCTGGCCCCTGGACCCATCAAAGCGCAGCACATGGGTGGAGGTGACGATGGAGGGAAGCTATGACATCTTGCATGACATCAGTTGCACCATGAGGAAGCCTATCACCAGTCTGTACCGCACTACAGTAATCCGACGCTTCTGGAACACCTTGCAGAGGTGAGCCGGACCATCCCCAGCAGTTCCCAGTGTCTGATGGAACCAAGAAATTACTTCCTTGGCATGCTGGGCATGGGTTATGCAGGTGGCCATCTGAACCCAGGGTCCCAAAGGAATATGCTCTGAGGAGGTGGCATGACTGGTGACAAGCTTGCCATCTAGCCAAGGAAAAGACTCGAGGTGGCCTGTGACCTGGTCTGTAAGATGGCTTCATGGTGACGGTATTGCTGCCCCTGAGTCCTGATCCTGTGATGCAAACCTCAGCTCTGACTGCCGTCCCATGGAGGTGATGTGCTTTTACAGCACAGCCTTGCAGCTGTGCGTCATGGTCACACAAGGAACAACACCTCATGTCTCTAGTCCTGAAGGGCCTGTGGGCTATAACCGTTTCCTGGCCAGGGTGACTGTTACTCCCTGCTATTTGGCAGATTCCCTTTCTAGCACTTCATTCCCACCTCTTATTATCCTCCTTGTATATTAGGCTGTTACACTTGAACTTCTTTAACATGCTTTAACATAACAATTGGGCATTGAATCCCAGCATTGCCCTAGAAAGCTGTGTTGGTGTAGATGGGCTCCCAAAACATAGGGAGTGCTGTGTGTGCAGGCACTGGGCTGACTGGAGCAGCAAGAGGGACAGCGTGGACTTTTGTGGCTAACTGCCTCTTCTCTTGCAGCATCAACCAGACAGATCAGATGTTGGTTCATCTGCAGTCTTTTGACACAGTTCCAGAACATTTCACCATTCCTGAGAGCACCAAGAATGGGGTGCCTCTCTTCTACATCCCCCCAGGCTCCACCACTCCGGTATGTTCCCTCTCTCTCCCATTTATTGTGGGATAGGTTTTCCCTCTTGCCTATTCTATCTTGCACCAGGGGATGCTGAGTCCCAACAGGCAATCGAGATCGTCTGTAACTCTCCGGCTTCGTCTCTTGCTCTTTGTTCTGCTCAGTAAGAGAGTTCAGGTGCAATGCAGCACCTGTGAACATCCCATCCCATACTTTTTCCACTCTGAGACACCACCTTATGTCTTTATTGCTGCTGCTACACCTCTAAGCCCCACAGCAAGTCTCCTAGGTGTGCTGTGAAGCCTTCTCCTGTAGCGATGTGATGTGTGAGACTGATGAGGAGGCAGACATGCTTATTTTTGCCATGCTTTTTCAGTGAATACCTCTCATGCGTGGAGTTGCTACTGGCAGTCTTATGCCCTGGTGATGTGGCTCAACACTGTCAGGTGAAGATCTAGGATGTGCTGAATAGTTACTATTTAATACGCTCATTGCTCTGAGCACTCATGGGGAAGGTGCAAGAGAGATACTTGTCATCTGCACAGCAGAAACTAAACAAAATATGAGCTAATAGTTTCCACTGCAAAATTCAAACTCATTGAAGCTCACTGAGCAGAAGTGCTAGCATATTATCTGCTCCCTGCTAGCAGTGTCCTTGGCATTGATAGAAGATGACTAGCAGATATCAAAGCTGGGGGAGCTTTAATTAAAGAGAACTATCCCTTTAATTTTATTGCTTAAGCCCTCTACTACTTTAGGTTTGGCTAGTAAATTTTCACTGTGTAGGGTTATGTATCCCACAATATATCAGGAGCATCCCATCTCATGGCTAACCACCACTTAATTTCTGTGTCAGCAGAGTTGCTATAGTTGGTGGAATCACAGTGTTACCATACAGACATGTTAGAGTTGCCCAATGCCACCCATTGCTGGTGCCGTATTTGCATGAGCACTCTCAGATTAGTTATCTCGGCGTTTAATTGCTCTGCTGACACAAGCCACATATCCCCCTCTCAATCAGAAAGCACACCATTACATATACCATCTTTTCCATGGTTGACTTACTTGATGCTAAGTAGTTAAATTCCTAATTAACTTGACATTTCAGGACATAATTTATTTTTGCTTACATTGTACTGCCTGTTTCAATGTGAACGCACTTAGTTATTCCGCTGAGAGGCAGTTACCAAAAGCCAGGGATGTTGCTAGCCTTTTAGACCTACACAACTCAGCCACTAGAGAAATTTCTGCTCTCTCTGGGTGGAACCAGACAGTTTCTTGCTGAATATTGCCCTGTCATTTTCTCAGGTGCTATCCCTGCAGCACAGTGGGTCTGACTCAAGCCATTCCCAGTTTGCCTCCTACTGGAAGCCTATCCTTTCCATGGATGCCAACTTCTGGCAGAGGTGGCTGCACATGCATCGTATAGTCCTCCTTCTGGAGCATGACACGTATGTAACTGTCAGGGCGGAGCTCACGTGCACAGTGTGGGCCAGCCTGGGAAAGCAGGGCGTCCAGTTCAGTCCAGTTGCAGAGTTGCAGCTGTCTTGCAGGTGCTTATGGCCAAGGGATGGGCGTTGCTAGTGGGACCTGGTGGATGGTGAAGGCTTGTTT
This sequence comes from Rissa tridactyla, assembly GCF_028500815.1. NCBI lineage: Eukaryota > Metazoa > Chordata > Aves > Charadriiformes > Laridae > Rissa > Rissa tridactyla. The sequence continues at coordinate 43,095,326 of NC_071473.1, forward strand.
ATCTGACAGAGACCGTAGGTTGGGAAGTCATCTTTGTCAAGAATGGGGCTGTTCTCAGGAACATAAATTGTTTATCAGGTCCCTCTTGGGTTTGGATTTCCTGATTGTAGGGGGTGTGGAACATCCAGTTGGAGCTATCCCATGTGTTTTTGTTTGCTGCTGGAAAACAACTTCCCCAAAGGCATTGCTTTCCTGAGGCTGGTCCTAGTTGCAGAGTTATGTGAATAATAGCCATATATTGCATGGAGGGAGACAGAAACAATACCAGGGTGTGCTCCCTGCAAGTTGGAGAGCAGGATCGCTGTGCGCTCAGGGAGTGTGGCAGGTACCAACAGACACAGGTAGGGGAGGTGCTTGGGTATCGGCTGCTGTGGCGGAATAAGGCTGATGCACCAGTCAGAGGATGAGCTGGAATGGATGTAGCAAAGTCTCTCTGGGCTTTGGGGGAAGAAGAGAAACTGTGGTTCTAAAGCAACTTTCTGCCACACTCTGCAGGCCTGTGCCCAAGCACCTGCACACGCCGGGCAACAATGGCCGCTACAGCACCATCCAGTGCCGCATCTCTCACTCGGCACTCACCTCCTTGCTGCGAGACTGGAGCAGCTTCGTGCTGGTGGAGGGCTACTCCTACGTCAAGCTGATACACGGGTGAGTGGCTCTGAAGCAGTCCCGTGTGGGGACAGGCAAATGGCCAGACCAAAGATCCAGTTAGACCAGTACACTGTGATGGGCCAGAAGCAGATGTCTAGAGGAGAGGATAAGTGCAAGACAACTGGGTATGAAACCCTGCTTATTCTGAACTGCTGCTACTGCATTCCAGGTGCAGCCCAGAGGGAGAGGGAAGCCAGCTGGGGGGGTTCTGCACACTAGAACTGACCTGTGTTGCTGCCAAGTTGTGTGGGCTGTTGAGTTCTGCGAAGCAGGCCTCCACTTGGTCTGACACAACAGAGTGGCAAGATCTGTGCTATTTCAGCCCTGTCTTAATCCCTCCTCCCTAGCTCTGAGGATCCCACACCTTCCTCGTTTTATGTGGTGCGAATCATCTCCAAAGCTCCCTGCATGGTTCTCCGGCTGGGGTTCCCCATTGGCACACCTGCACAGGCCAGGAACAAGGTGAGAGCTGGCTAGCTGCTTCCTGGGGTACGAGCAGAGCAAGAAGTTCTGGATGTGGAAGCGGTGGGTAGATCACAGGCAACACTGTGGGCAGGTGTCCTCTGATAACAAACTGCTATGTTAAGGCTTAGATGGGTGTGAATTTACTGTAACAGAAAGGGACAGTTTGGACAAAGCTTTCTGTGTTAAGGCTATGAAAGATCTAAACCCAAAGACGCAAAGATCAATAGAATAGCCGGTCACATTAAATTTTTTCCTACTGCTTAATTCAACTGTGGGGTGTGAAATGACTCAAAGGTTATCTATTCTATCCTTGTGACCAAAGCTCAATCAATACTGTCTGTCATGAGCAGCAGGTACTTGTCTGACTCATCTGTAAAGACCTCTGTGACGGATGTACTACATGTTCCCTAGGCTATCTGCTTCAGTAGGTGGTGAATTGCGTATGTATATCGTATCATTTGGGCAAGGAGGAGTTAGAGTTATAATGTGAACAGTGCCCCATATGAGCAGTACAGGGAGAGAAAAAAATGTAATACCCAGAAAACGTTTTAGAGAGATGGAAGTCTGCTAGATAGACTTTTAATAACCTCTTTGTATCAAAAGAAATGTGCTGCGCTAGTCAGGTGCAGAAGGTGTGGTTACTGTCTGGACTGTTTCTCCAGCTCTAAAGGCTGAGACAATTCTAAGTGTTCCTAGGTAAAACAGTAAGTACGAGAAATAGGTCCTGCTATTAAGCTATGTGAACCTTTTGTTAAAAACAAGTGGTTTATCATTAAACCTTGATCTTTTGTCTTAATGAAAGAAATCTTTTGTTTGTCTCACTTAGCTTTAGTGTTAGATTAGTCTGAGGAGACGCTGACAAACACGGGAAGGACCATCTCTTTCTGAGATAATGAACCCAGATAACACTAAATGCTCTGGCACTCTGGAGGATCTGCCCTTTCATGTCTTTAGGGGATCCAGGCTTTGGGCACTGGTTGCTGGGCCAACACATGGGCTGGTAATGCCAAGTAACAGGTTTTATGAAGGAGTTCCCTCTGGCAGGTGTGAGTTAATACCTGCCTCATGAAGAAGGTGTGAGACAGGCACCATACCCTGCAGCTCTGGGCAAGCTCCAGATCATTGCAGCAGGAGCTGCAAGTAGATTATAAATTGTATCATGCGCAACCTTTTTCTTGGTTTGTTTTTTAAGAGTTTTTTTGCCTGCCATGGGGCTGATGAGCTACCCAGTGTGGACGATGGCAGTAGAACTTAGTCTGCCTTATTTAAGGGGAATGATTTTTTTGTGTTGAGCTTTTCAAATTTCCAGTGTTCAAGGGAAGGAAAGCATTTGGTACAGTCTGACTTTCAGAAGGCTTTTGGTGAGACTCCATATAGGGCACAACTGAAGATCTGGAGTAGGAATGGGGTATCATAAAGCAGAAACTCTTAGGGAACAAGGCAAGGAAATTGAAAAAGTACTGGGTTCTCACCAAAGCAGAAGCCGTTTGTGATTTTCCCGATCTTTTTTACTGGTCAAAGGGTAGGGAACTCAGCTGCAGGTGGTGAGCTGAGAAAATCTGCAGGTGGCAGAAAGCTATTTGGTTTTCTCTGCCCTTTCAGCCTATGTGTTTTGTGGACACCTAAGCAGCACAATGGTGGCTGCAAGCCAGTATTGACAACTGTAAAATAGCACACCTTGGATTTGAGGGCTTAAACACCACCAGTGATTCTGTATTATCAGTATGAAACCACAAAGGGGACCCGAGTGGCATCATAGTGCAGAAGAGAGCTCTGCTTAACGTTTGGGTTTGGGGACACTTCTTTCCTTGCGAAAGGCATAATAATGATGGGAAAGTAGCTGAAATAATTACTGTTGAGGAGGGAGATGGAGAGCTGCTGTTCTCCTGTTTGCCTACAATGGTAATGGAAATTAAAAGGAGTTGAACAAAGATCATGAAAAGAAACCTAACCATGGAATTTCAAAGAAAACACGGGGGCATTGTGGGGATCAGATGCTGGTGTGGGTAGATCCATATTCAGAGCGGCTAAAAGCTAAAAAGAGTAATCAGGAAGTCATTTTGAAAGTATCTTGGAAAAATAACCTAAAAAACAACCTAAGCTCTTGAAACCTTTTACCATAAAGTTTTGACACATGAACGTAATAGTGGGGGAACACATCAGCTGTGGGAACAGTCTGTCTCTGTCTTATATGTACTAGTTTACATTTATTGTAGGCTGTTGAGGATAGGAGGAGGGGAGGAATGAGGGTGGGTACTCAGGCTGCTTCTGTGGAAGAGCTGACATGCCATTAATTTGTTTTTCATCAGAGTTATGGAAGGCAATTTCTTCAGCCTTGAAATCATCTTTGGGGTTTTTTGGACCTTTCTTTTGCTTTTAAAAATATTTGTAGTAGTTAAAATGTGGACCTAAGAGCCTTGTGTCATCTTGATGCGCTCTTGCTAGTGCCTCAGAAGTAAAATGACCTTTAGCTCCAGCTCATCTGTATATTTAAGGAGTGTTCCATTCTTTTAGTCAGGCTCTTCTTGTGGAAACTTATTTTAGGTAGCTTATGTCTCCAGCAAAGGTGGTCACGTTTACCTTTTGCTTTTGCCATGACAGATAGTGGAGGAGTTACGGGACCGAATCTTGCAGCTGCGCTTTCCCCACAGGGTCCAGAGCAAGGAGGCAACTCCAAAAGCAAAGAGGAAAATGTTTGGCAGTAGTTCTCCCTCCAAGTCTCCACCTGTGGCTGGCGCCCAGTCAGCCTTCTCAGACAGACCCTGCCTTGTTGTGCTGCACAAACCGTTGGAGAAGCTACTTATCAGGTAGTGATGGAGATCCTGCCCAGCACTCTTACCCTGGGAACTGGGAGAGAGGAGGATCTGGGGATGGTGCTGCCAGTTGCAGGGTTAGAGTGCTGTGAAGCTGGTGCTTGTTGTGGTGGGTTTGGGTTGTGTGGCTGGGAATGGCAGCTGTAGTCTGGGAGGGCTGTGACTTGCAGCAGGGGACCTTGCTGGACAGGCAGATTCGTTACTCCTAACTAATATGATGCAGAAGTAAATTTAGTTACTGCTGTCTGAGCAGGATCCTGTGCTGGGCTAGCCATGTTCTGCAGCACTCTGTGCTGGGCCCAGCAAGCAGGCTGTGAATCCAGACAGCTCTGGCCCTGAGCATAGCATTCCTTCCACCTCAGTGAGCCACACTTCTGCCCTCTCCTAGGTACGAGAAGCTGCCTTCTGACTATCGAGCCCCCTTCATTCTCAACCTGGAGCATCCCCCAGTGTCTGGCCCGCTCACTATGGTGGCCAATCGTACTGCCTCTTCCACCCTGGCCTCGCTGTCCCGCTACTTCTATCACCAGCGCTGGATCTGGAGTGTCCAGTCGGGGCTGGCACCGGCTGTGCCCATCACCGCTGTAGCCCAGCTCCTTTCCACACTCACAGAGTAAGTTGCACACCTGAACAGGGATGCTTTCTCCAGATAGTTCTGGGGATGCAGAGAAAGCAGGGTGGATCTGAAGCCTTGTTATAGGTAACAGTTGAAGCTGCTGTGCAAAAGGTTTTGGTCCTGTACACAGCTTCTAGAGCAACTTGGGTTAGTGCTTTACCAAGTTCTGCAGCTGCAGTTGAGGAAAAGGAGAGTCCTGGAAAACATACAAAAGGGCAAGAGGTGTTACTGTGCTTGGAATATGCTCATCTTCACACAGACTGTCCTGTGCAAAGCATCACATCTCCGCATTGGGAATGAGGGTGTTATGGGGTGAAGGGTACAGTCATGCTTGTATTTAAGGCTTGCAGTATGGGTAGAGAAGTCCTCCATGTCTGACTGCCGCAGTATGGGTAGAGAAGTCCTCCATGTCTGACTGCCTCTCTGTTGCCAGGGTTCGTCTGTCAGAGGGTTTCCACTTCGCATCCAGTGGGGACGGAATTATCAACATGGTCCTGGAGCTGCCCATACAGGTGAGCCTGGGTGCTGCAGTGTGGGCACAAGCCTTCATTGCTTCTTCCTGTGATGGGATTTCCCATCCATTCTAGCACACACCCTTGACATGTACAGGGAGACCTACCTCCTCCTCTGAAATAAAGCAGCTTGTGGGTTGGGCATTTTCCTGTCTTCATCTGCAGTTAGAGAGTTGCTTTGCTGGTACGGACATGGTGTGCTGGGGGAGTTCTTGGAGCTGGGACAGGCTCCCTCTCTTCTCCGCTACTAGTGAAATTGGGTCATGGTGCTGTGTTGTGGAGAGGGGCACTGGGTAGGTGTGGTCTGTTGCTGCTGGCCAGGCTCATGCAGTGTCTCCCCTCCAGATCGATGGCTCAAGTGAGAGCAGCAACGGCAGGGAGAAGCACACCTGTGTCGTCCAGTACATTCTCTTCCCACCCCACTCCACCTCCACCAAGGACAGGTGAGGCTGTTGCCCTGCTCCCAGGGAGGGCTGGCAGCAGAGTCACAGCTCCAGACTTACTCTTTGTGGGCAGTGTGGGAAGGAGGGAGTCCTCCATCATCTGGTACAGACAACTAGCTGTCATGCATTGATCACCTTGCTTTACCTGCAAACCTAGGGTTTGTGTGGCTGTTTTCACAACTCTGAGAGGAGCTGCAGCGGCCTGCTGGCTCTGGGCCATCTCGCAGGACTTGCCTTATGTCTTTCCTCCAGCTTTTCCACAGATGATGACAACGATACGGAGGTAGAGGCCATTGAGGTGGACACAGAACTGAACCTGGTCACTGAGTGCTGGGTAGAGCCACAGAGCGGCCATGTCCACAGTACTGCTGAGAACTGGAAGCACCTCCATGGCTTGCCCTACCAGAAAATACCTAAAGCAGTGAGTTCCTGAAGGGGTAGGGGCATGGGTTCTTTTTTGGAGGGAGAAGGGCTTATTGTAAATGCACTGCAAGACTGCAGGTGAATTATTGAGAGCCAGAAGAGATGGGAATGCTGTTAACAAAAGAGCCTAAAAGAGGAACTGGGCTACTGGGCAGAAAAGGGTTCTGGATTGCAAGGCAGTGGATGCAATGCTGCTCTGGGATAGGTGGGAAAATACAAATGACTTTGTCAAGAGCCATTCCATCAGAGGGGAGCAAGCTGGACCAGAGCAGGGATTGCAGGTGGTACTGCCAGTGCACCTCCTGAACAAGGCGAAAAGAGGCTAAAGTGCTGGTGGAGGAGGAGGGAGCAATGAGTGAGAATAGGTCATGTCAGGGGATGGGATTATGGGTGTTTCCTCTCTTTGGTTTTAGACTGTTCTCTCCTGCATTTGGGGGTAATAATTCTGCTGCATACAGCTGAGCCTTGACTGCTTATTGCAGCTCTATCCTCGGGACCTTGCGTGCATTGCCACCATGCTGACCTTCGAGTACATCAGCCAGTTGTGCCAGAACAAGGAGTGGGTCTGCCCTCCTTCAGACACCAAAGCTACTGAAGGTGAGCCCAGCAGATACTGTGTGAGTTTGAGGGAGCCAGGATCATACCAAAGGCTGAAGGCAGGAGCTGAGGGAACCCTATTGGATCATATCACTGGCCCTGTGGGTGGGGAAGAGGGCCAGGAAAGCTCAGGGTCTGGAGGGCAGAGACTCCTTCCTGAGGAAGAGGGCAGGAAACGCCTGCAGGGATATGCAGAGCCTGCCAGATGGGAGAGCTCTCCCAAAAGCAGGGGGGTACTTGTCTCTGACTATGCTGGCAATTCAGGCTGCCGCTGGCTTCCAGCATGGTCATTGCTCTCCAGCAGAGTTACCTGTGACACTGATGTTTGGGTTTTGTCCCCTGGCAGCTCTGGGCATCAGCTGCATAAGGCCTTGTGGTGGCTCCCTCCTTGTATGAAGGTGGCAATAGGCCCAGGGGACTCTTACATAGAGATAACTCTTTGTAGGTAGCTCGCAACCTGCTGTAGCCTCTGGTAGGCTTTGCTCTTTCCCCACATTCATCCTTTGTATCCCCCTGCTCTCCTAAAGCAGAGGGAGTTGGGACAGTGTTGCTGTGTACCTTCACTTGTGCTGCCTGCACTGTGTTTAGGTCTGGCACCATGCATATCGAGGTGACCTGAGAGGTAGGGCTATGTGATGCACGAAGGCATGTTACATTCCCGGTTCTTGTTGCAGATCCAGACATGGGGGCTGGTTTTCGAGTGCATGAGATCCCATTCCAGTTCAACCTCATGAAGCTGTTGCCCAGGTGCCAGCAGGTTGAAATGTTCTTCCTAATGCTGACAAAAGGTAGGTGCCTCTTCACCACCTGCCTCCTTTTGTCCTCCCTCCATGGCTATGGGCACCTTGCTCTGTGTGCTTGTCTCCCTGGGCAGCAGGCATGTGAGAGCTGCCATGCCTCTTTCAGTAGCTCGGTGCTGTTCTTCCCATCCCTGCAGCCCCAGAGCTGTCTACGTATATTACTGTCTTCCTTGGGATGATAGTTTTGGAAGAGTTGCTTTTGAAAACATTGAACCTAGACTGTTGCTCGGTGGTGGCGGTTTCTTGTCTGTAGCCCCAAACATCTCCAGAACAGTTACAGCAGCAGCATGAGTCAGTGCAGGGTAGCTAATGATGCTGGAACTCAAGGGCTTCCTCAACACCCTCCAAGTCAGCCTTACAGAGGTGCTGGGGAAAACTCTTGGCTTTGCAAAGGGCTGTCTCCCGGGGGCCTGGGCAGGTGGTGGTTGTGGAGGTGCTCTCTCTGAAGCTGCCATGGTTCTGTTTTGGAGCAGAGAATGAGGAGGTGACCAAGGACTCTTCGTTTGTGCCCAATGAAATGCTACTAAACCTCTTCCATGGCTGCCTGCAGCATGACCTCAGTGACCGGGAGATCCCCATGGCTGATGCTGATCATGTGGCTTTCATGGAGCAGGTTCTGCAGCGGGATCGTGATGGCCATCAACCCCCCTTCACACTCCCTGTGATCAGAGGTAGGTGTCAGGAGTGTGGCAGCAGTGACACTAGGAGCTGGAGTGTTTCAGGAGCCTTGCTTTCAAGTCTCTTCCTCAGCCGGCGTTTCTCAAGTTGGTTTCTCTGTGCTCCATTTCAGAAGAAACCCTGAAAGCCTCTGGGACCCTGGAGCAGCAGGATGCTTCTGCATCCTATCATCTTGTTGGCAGCAATGGCACGAGGGATATGACTGGCTCCACAAGTACTCTGCAGGTACTGCTACCCTGCTGTCCTTTTCCTAAGCCCCCACTGAAGGCAAGGCAGCAGCTGTTGAAAAGCAGGAGAGTTAGTAGGAGGGTTGAGAACAGAATGAAAGGCTGGTGTTTTCTCCATGCTTGGCACCAGTTTTTAAGCTGTAGCCTGTGGCTGAAGGCAAGCAGGAATCTGGTAGGTGTGTGGGTAGTTGCATTCACCATGGGCCTAGCCTGTTACAGCAGCACTGGTGCTGTGCCTCAGATTGCTCAGAAGCCATGGCCAGTCACTGCCTGAAGGTCAGAACGGGCCCCAGCAAAACTGGCTAAGCATCTGCTGACTGTGTGCTGTGTTTTCTGGAGCCAGGCTGCTCTGAGAATGGTGCAGGGGGTGGCCAGGGTGATTTCAGTGCTGTGCCAACCAGCAGTCATGGAGGAACTTGCTCTGTGTGGTTGCTACCTGCCTCAAGGTAGGCCTGTGCCTTGTGCTGTGAGCTTATCCAGCTTCTGCTCTTTCATCAGAGCCTAGGCAACACAGAGCTGCCTGAGGATGACGTGACCCTGAGTGACACGACGGGGCCCTTTCCCCCACAATGGCGATGTTATGCCAAACTGGTCAACCCGCAGCATGTGTTCCTGACCTTCCTGCCAGCCACCTTTTCAGGTGAGACCACATGTTGTGGGGAACAAGAGGAGGTAGCAATCCCAAGCGCCACCTCAGGAAAACAGCAAAACCAGAATCGGTTCTGGTAGGATGGAGAGAAAATTGAACAGTGGAGTCTAGACCCAGTCTTTTTGCACCATATGGCCAGGAATGGAATAGGGCAAAGCGCTGAATGTCTTGCTCCTCTCTCCTTGGTGCTGCCTACATGGTGTTTTCAGGCAGGGGATGTGGCTTCAAGTTGTTTGCTGGCTGCAACCATTGGACCATTTTCCCAGTAGGGTTGTTAATGGATGGAGTAAGGAGACTGCTAATGGAATGGTCTGGGAGAGTCCCAGCTTCTGGGTATTGGCACACGTCTGGCTTCCGCTGAGCTAGTGGTGAAGACTGCTAGGCTCAGCTGGAAGTACTCTGTGGAGCAGCTCCGACACACAAGGAGGTAGCAGGGACGTTTGCCCTCTTGGGAATGTAGATGGAGGGGTTAAACTGTTCCCACTGGACAGATGGTAATTTTATTTTGTTTTCTTCCAGATGTACAGAAGCTGATGACTTGTGGGTTGGACAAACCTCCAAAAGATGAGAGTCGATCTGGAGAGGATACCCTGGGACCTGTCTGGGCAGAGCGAGTCAGGGCTGAGGCTGAAGAAGCAGATGCTGCAGTGCTATTACCTACCCTCAGTGTAACACCAGCCCATGGTACTAACCTCAGGACAGCACCTTGCGAAAGTATTAGTATCCTTGCTATTTCTGAGCACGCTGTTGGGCAGAGAGGTAGTAGGTAGAACAGGTTGCTACAGCCTGTCAGCTCCTGCCTGGCGGTCATCAGTTGGATTCAGGAAAAGGGGTACAGCTTTCATGATATTCATGGCGGGGTGAGGGAGTGTAATGTGAGCTGACTGCCCATGGCTCAAGGATATCTCCCTGTGGGCAAGGAGGCTGCAAGCAGATAGAAGCTGCTAGGAATGACACTACTGTGTGGCTGTGGAAGGTCAGTGACTCTTGTGTCATGATCTGGACTGGCACTACCAGCAGCACATTGTCTTAGGGAGGAGGGCATGGATCTTGACATATGGGATTTGACTGCACAGTCCCTGGTGCAGTCAGCCAGGACTGCAATGAGGATGGAGGGTTGTGCTGCTGCAGAAGGTGGTGGTGAACAATCATGACTGCCCAAGAAGGGGATCACTGCACTGAGTAGCTGGGTGTTGGGTGGGGAGAATGGCCCCTGAGATTTGAGTGGTGAGAAGCTTGTAAAACTGATATGTACCTGCGGTTGCTGCTGTGAGGGCTGTGACCTCTCAGACCAGCAATGAGGAGTTTTTGTCTCAGGGACGTTTCTTTTGCAGAAGTGAGCCGTGACCCTGGAGAACAGGGTGGTCCCTCGCGGAGAGATGTACATATCTCCTTCTGTCGCCAAAACTCACAATCTGAGCTAGGTGACTGCCGCCGATTTCGCTGCCCCATTTACATCTACAGCTGCTCTTTGGAGCTGTTACGAGAGCAGCTTGTCAGCCCACGGGCACACCGTCCTCCCCGGGACATCTTTTTCAGGTAATACCAACCATACTTGATTCCTAGACATGAAACAGAGGAGCTTCCTTGACAAGAGGCTGGCTCCAGCCCTGCCTTATTCTCTTGGCTTGGCCTCTCTGCCATGTAGCAGCCACAGCCTGGTTGTGCCCTAGGGCCCTGCTTTACTGGCGCCAGAGCCGTTTATAGTCTCAAATGTGCTTCATGGGTGCTAAAGGCGGCAGCTCCTCTTTTCCAGGTCCCAGTCTCTGGAACGTCCTCCTACTGCTGCTTGGCTAGACCACAAGCATAAGGAGTTGGTGAGTTACTGCACGCTGCTGCAGGAGCATTCCCACCAGTGCTATGTGAAAGGTGAGGAGCAGCGCGATGGGAGCTAAAGGCAGGGTTAGGGTTGGGGCTGGACCCTGGATCTTCTTTTAAGAAAGCAATGTCTCATTTTCCTTGTGATCTTACACTGAGCTGTAGGACTGGTCTTCCACCAGGAGGGATTTAAAGATGCCTCTGTGTGTTCCCTGTGGGCCATGCATAGGCTGTTTCTGGACCTGTGCATTGCTGTGAAGGGAAGTCCCTTCTTTTACTTTTTCCTGTCACCTTCAGGGTGGCACATCCCTAGGTCACTCTGGCATGACATAAGCCCAGGGTATCATGTAGCATTAGGCATCCTGGCTGAGTGTTGTCTCCCAGCATCTGCTCTGACTGCAACTCCGTGTTGGAACTTGATGAAAATCTGTATGTGGCTATTGCCTGACTCTCATGGCCTTGCATCCTTGCGGTGGGGCACTCAGGCTCTGTGTTTGTTCTGTAGGGCTGTTCAAGAGCCTTCAGCAGTCACACAGCATCAGCTCACAGGACCTACTCACAGCCATGGACTACTGTGAGGAGCTGCTCCAAGAGATTGATATCACCAACTTCCTGCTGACGGTGTGCAGCCATGTCCGCTCATTCAGAGAGAGCCACCAACATTTCCGTACGCACTCCAAGACAGCCAGCTTCCAAGTGGGCAGCACAGAGCAAGAAGAGGAGCAGAACTCTAGGGAACGGGGTGTCTTGGTCTCTGAATCAAGGTAGGGGCCCACCTCAGTCATGCTTCTGTTCTTAGCATTAGGCCAGGGCAGATCTTTCTTCAAGCACCTTCTACTGCCTGCTAGAAGGAATGTTGTAGGGCAGGGTCTAACAGAGCCACATGTAGGGACAAATATTTCCAGTGGGATACCCACCTGGTATGGTGTACACCAGGACCTTCTAATTTTTATAATCTCTGGTGACATCCATCCTTTCACTTTCTCTTGTAGTCTTAGCTCATTACTGTCCCATCTGGCCTGAGCTGGAGGGCAGTTTGTCTGCAAGTAACTCTCAGACCTGTTGTTTCTGAAGAAATTATGCATCTCCTGCTGCTTGACTCATTTGAGTTTGCTATTGACTTTGGTGAAAATGACAGGTTTGTTATCTTTCTAATGAATAAAATGTCATTTTTTTAAAATTAAAACTCTGGAAAAAAAAAAAACCACAAGAGAAATAACAAGGCAGAAGTGGAATATGCTTGATGCTAAGCTTCTGTCCTGCCTATTCCTTAGGGTTTTTCTGAGGTTTGTATTGCCTCTGGAAACAAGGAGGGGGAAAAAGTACTCTACTGTGCTTTAGTGTCTGTTGAAGAAACACCCTCTTTAGGTCCTTTGTCCTCTGTTTTCACTTGACTATCCTCAGTTCCTTTATGTGAATTCACTAGCATTTGTTGGGAATCCCCATTCTTATTTCTTCTTATACTGTAAGTCATTGAGATGAGGCTGTGGTTTTGAAGAGCACTCAATGTTTGGAAAGTCAGGTGACTTCTTCCAGTGCTACTTTCCCAGAGAAAAACTGTGGCAACTTTTTTTTTCTTGTTTATAAGATATTACGAATCACCTATTCCAGTGCAAACATTACTGAATGTTCAGTAATGTAAACATTACTGAAATACGTACAGTTTGTGACACATTGCACCCAGTTCTGCCATCTGTATTACTGATTTGAATACCTTGAGAGTATTTTGACCAAACGACATCCCACTCCGCAGATTGCTTATTCTGAGTTTTAGGAACTGATTCTGTCATGGAGCTGCTGAGTGAGCATGGGCCAGAGCTTTGCGCTCTGCTCTGTGCTGCCAAGACACTAGGGATGCTGGGGTGGTGGTATTTGCTGTGAGGTGCCCTGTCTAGGTGTTGCTAATTCAGATTGCTCCAGGCCTGTCCCTTTACTCATCCACGTGTCTCTATTTCCCAGGGAGGGTGTGTAGTGTGGTGTAGAGCATCCAGACACGGGATCAGCATGGTTGAACTGCCTCTGGCCTGGCTTCAGACAGTCTGAGTGCTTATCTGGGTTAGTGGGTGGCAGGAGGGTTTCTGGGGTTGTAGGTGTTGGGGCTGTGTAAGTCACATCGTGTTTACATAGCTAAGGTGTGGGGAGCTGTGAGGTGGGATGCTTGCAGGGTAGATAATACATACAACTATTCCTGTTTCTCGATTTGCCTGTCTGACCTGTCCACAATCCTGTCAGTGCGGAAATGGAGGACTACAGCGAGCAGGACTCCCATAACGTTGCTAGTCCTACAGAGGAGCCAAAGAGCAGTATGGGCACCAGCTGCTGTTCAGAGTTTCCCCTCTCGCTGCTGGAAAATGGACAGCCCTGCCAGGCACACCCTGACTTGCATAAAATTATCCAGGTGAGGAACGTGGGAGCTTGGCTTGCCTCCTGCAGGAGAGTAGAGTAGAATGTCTGCTTCACATTTGGGATTTCTCTTTTAGGAAAAATTCCTGGAAATTGGAAGCTTACATTTCAAGCCAGTGCCATCAAATCCTCACTATTTCTTCTATTGCCCACCATCGGCCAAGAAAGAGGTAGGTGTGGTGCTGCCCTGGCAGGCACCTAGTCCTTGTGGAGGGAAGTAGCTTTGCTTGGTGTCAGATCTGGATTGGGGCTGGCAAACCCATGGATAGACTAAGGCCCTGGGGGGGGCCGTGAACAGCCTGCTTCACTGCCTGGCATGGTTCTAGTATCTGCCCTTCCTCTCTCCGTCTCAGGAAGAGGCATCTCGGGATCAGGCAGACCGGAAAGGCAGTGAGGACATGGAGGGATCAGAGGCAGAACTGGCAGCTGAAGAAGGTAATGTTTGCTCGCTCTGTCCTGGAGAAGAGGGTGTCTGTAGTCTCACTGTGGTGATTCCTTTCAGAGCTTGACTGTGTCTGATGGGGTCTCTGGGGATGTGCGCCTGGTTTGCTAACAGGGAACCTGTGTCAGCAGGAACTGTGTCTGGATGCTGCATTGCCACAGAGAGCGACCCAGAGCTGGAGGTGGAGTACCGTGAGAAGCTGGAGCATGAGTTCCCAGATACGGATTCCCTCTCAGACTCCAACACAGTGAACCAGGATGATGACTCCTTCAGTGTGCTGGGAGGGGACTCGCTCAATGAACAGGAGTTCCTGGAGCAGGAGATGCCTCCGCTCTTTGTACACCTCACCTGCTCAGTGAAGCTGCGTAGCCAGCACAGTTCCATGCCCGTGCAGTCCCTGCCAACTTGTCTAGGTAAGAGTAAGCCTTGCTTTGAGGTTAAAGGGCAGTAGAGTTTCTGTCAGGTCCCTGATGGGTGAGCAGCCCCTGGAACAAACACGCTGTGTCCTAAACAGAAATCCCTCTGAACCAGCCCTACCTGTACAGAGCCCTCAGGATCTCCAAACATCAGATAAGGGCTTTTTCACCAGGTCTCCCACTGGCTGTAGGATTGGTCATGGAAGGATGAAAGGATTGTGGAGGATGGTGGCCTTGAGCCTGTCCAGGTGTGTGGGACAGCCACCTCTTGCAGTCTCCGTACTTGCCACCAGGATGTGTATGTGTGTAAGCAGAGCTGTTTGTTGTTTGATTCCCTTTGTGATCTCTCCTCAGGGGAAGTTCTGGGCTGCCTGGAAAGCTGCCAGGGCTTGAACACCATTGACTTGGGGGACCTCTGTGTGACCCTGGACATCTTTGTGCTGACATTGCCCCTGGAGATAGAAGTTGTGAACACAGACATTCTCCACAACAGGTAGGTGGAAAGAGGTCCAGTCACTCACCCACCCTCTGCCTGCCCTTCCCGGCTAGCCAGTTTCAGCTCCTCTCCATGTGCTGAAACTTGGGATTCTCCTTCTCACAAAGCCTCCCACAGCCCTAAGCAAACTTAAGATGTTTCCGAGATGGCCTCACCTTCTCTAGAGATCCCTTTTTCCTCTCTGGAGCCTGTGTCTCTTTATCCTCTCTGGCTTAAAAGCTGATGCTCAGCCTGCTTTCTCTCCTGTGGCAGATGCACCTCGGAGAGCAGTGTGTCCTTCACACGCTCTCCAGGCCAACCATCCTCTTTCCGCTCAGATGAGGATATTATGCACAACTTGGAACGGCTCCCGTCCACAGGAGATGAGAGGTATGGCACTGCAGAAGTAGCAAGTTCCCCATGGGCTCCTTTTTGCTGCCTAGGAGCTGCACTGTGATGGCTGTATGAATGTTGATTCTTCTTCTCTGTCTCAGGCACCCTGCACTTTCCAACCTCCCTGGAGTGCACAGGCAGGCTATTGAAGCCACTATGAATGAGGTAAGCGAGCTTTGCCTACTTCTTGCTTCCAGATGGAGCAATGTGGCCACAGCACACAATTACCGTTCCACACTTCCTTGCCTGCTTCAAACTGCAACCTCTGTCAACTGAAGCGCCTTTCAGGCCTTCACACAAGCCATTGGCCTTGTGCTTCCCAAAAGTGTGGGGTTACCCTGACAAAATTCTTACTACAGGTGGGGTGGGACAGACAGACCTTTCTTCCAAAGACCTTTTCTTAGGCACATTCAGAAGGAGATGGGGGGGGATGTAGGTGATGAGAGGGACTGCCCTCATCCTGTTGGGACTTGGATCAGAATTGGGGCACCTGTGCAAATGCTGGTCCCCTAGGTCTTGTGCTGTGTCCTTGCTCTGCTCAGATTCGCTGGCTCCTGGATGATGAGATTGTGTCTGCACTGCGCCACTCACAGGTCATTAGTACCTCCATCCTGCACCGGGTGGCCACCCACATCTATAACTCCAAGGGGCGGCCCAGCTGCCACAGCGAGGTGGTGCTGCTCCAGTTTGTCTTTGGACCTGAGCACTCTCTGGAGAAGTTCAAGGAGGTAAAAAGAAAGCCCTGAGGCAGCATCATGCACTTAGCTAGTGGGGTGCTTATTCTTCCCTGTGTTGCAGGAGTTCAGAAGAATGGCTCTGCCAGGCTACATGCTCAATGCAGAAGGCGGTGACTACCACTACATCTCCATCAGCCGCCTGCACTCCAGGCGGGCGGCTCCAAACCCTTCGGGGACACCCTGCTTGCAGCAGCCTTCTGGAGGGGACACCGGGACAGCTCTAGGCCAGGCAGGCCAGGAGGGGAGCAGTGAACCAGAGGGCTCTGAGCTACACCATGCAAGCTGTGTCCTCCCAGAAGCAGCCCAGGGTCTCTGGGGGTGGCCAGAGAGTGAGACACACGTTGTGCCAGACACAGGAAACCCCATATGTGAAGGCAGCCACGCACAGGATGAGGTGAGAGACGCTCTTGGTGGGAAGGTGTGGGACACTGTGGTAACAGAAGGTAGAAGGATGCAGGAGTATGATTGGACGTTTTTTGATGCTGTTTTTCTGGTCATTTTTGCAACCTTGCCTTGTGTACAGGTCCCAGCGCTGAGCCTTGAGCAGAGCAGAGCACTCGGCCATGACTCCCTGGAGGAGTCAGCTCTAGAGACAACCATACAGTCACTGCCATCCTCATCCTCTGAAAAGGGCAACAGTGAGAAATCACCATTGGTGACACCATCTGCAGCAAGCCTGGCTGACTCTGTAACACACGGCAGGGAAGGTAGGAGCTGTGAATGCAGGCGGGATGTACCTCAACCTCATTAACTTTTAAGGGAAGGGCCCCATTTTGGCCCATACAAAACACGACTGCTGCTCCAGTTGCAGTCCCTAAACACCATAATTGGTGCTGGCAATTCACTACTTAACAGTACCCAAGGTACTAGGCTGTGCTGCCACACTGATATCCCTAATGACATGAAGTTCCTGGTGACTCTAGTAATGGCTGCAAGAACCCGAGCACTGCCTCCCCATGGCCAGTGCTGCCTGGTTGTCCTGTGGTGTAATGTTTCTCCAGCAGACAGATTGTGCGAAGAGGCTTAGCAAGTGCTCTTATGATCAAACCCCTCCTCTCTTCGCAGGCTCCAGCAAGCAGCGTCCCAGCCGCGTGCAGAGCCTTGTGTCGAGCCAGGGCAGCATGGACTCTGACCACCTGGGTGAGTCTGCCGGGGCAGGGGTGCCTGACAGCGTGCAGGCAGACACTGGCAGTGACATGATAGCGTGGGGGCATGGGGGACCATGTGCCTGGGCTGGGGTGAGCCCTGAGGACAGGACTTGTGAATGGCTCTGATCTCCTAGAGCCTGCTGTGCCCGAGGAGGAGGCTGGCTTGCCAGGCAGCCTGGGACTGAAGCGAGGATACATTGCAGGTTACGATGGGGGAAGCAGTGACTCGGAGTATGAGGAGGCGCTAATGAGCGACCAGGAACCCAGGTGTCCCCTGATGCCGGATTTCTGGCTCATCATAAAAATCCAGCAGGACCGAGTGGAGGTCTATTACCACACACGGTAAGGAAAGTCCCGCTGTCTGGCCACGGCTTCTCTGTACCAGGACCTTATTGCCACTCCCTCATCTCTGGACAGGATCTCCTTCCTGTCCCATGTGGGTGGGGAGCTGCAGGACTAGACTGGTGCCCCATAAGGGAAAAGCAGCCATCCTTCCCCACTGTGTTCCCGCTCCCAGCACGTAGGGACAGGCACTGTTCAGGTGCTCTGCTGACCCTTCTCTCCCCTTCCCCGTGAAGCAGCCTGAGTGTGGAGAAGGCAGCATCAGCAGAAACAGAAGAGGAGCAGCCAGGGGAGTGCCAGAGCCTCAACCAGGTGGTGGTGAAGAAGATCAGTGAAATCTGCAGGGTTGTCAATCAGGTAACAAATCTGCAGAGGGCAGGAACAGAGCTGCAAGTTATGAGATGGCTTAGATGAGAAGGGACCTCTGGAGGTTGTCTGGTCTGGAGCCAGCTCAGCTCAGTCTCAGCCTGGGGGTCAAAGGAACATAGACTCAGTCCAGCCTTAAGCCCTTCTCTGTGCTGTCCTCTGTGGGATGTGCAAGCAACAGAACCAATCTTTTCTCATCCTTTACAGCGCTTGCTGCTGCAAGACCTGCATGACAGTCACATATGCAACTCGTTATTGGTGGCAGAAAGTGAGGAGGACATCTGGAAGAGTGAGACACCCTATACTTCCTACAGGCAGCGCGTCATGCCCACAGATGGTATGAATATGCTTTGGCCATGCCTCAGCGGCACTGCCACTGCCTACCCATGGATGACTAAAAAGATGGGGACTTCCATACTATGGCCCCAGCTATGTCCTATGTTCTTTCTAGATTACTCTGTAGAGGAGAGCTACCAGCCCCGGGACTACCTGGCTGCCACCATGCAGTTCATGCCAGGACACTTTGCTTGTGACGTTGTGTGGAGCACACTCATCCATGTGCATTCACGCCTCAAGATGGGCCCCAACATGGGAGTCTCACGAGGTGCGTACGTCCCAGGTTCCCCCTCATTTTGCATGTCCTGAGTCTGGCTTCTGGCTGGATTGGCACACCAGAGGAGGATGTGTGGGATACCTAACATCCCACGTTGCCCACAGCTATCCAGGCGCTTCGCTCGGTGCTCAACGCCTTCTCTGTGGTGAACAGGAAGAATATGTTTGTCTACCAGGAGCGTGCCACTAAATCTGTTTTCTACCTCCGGTAAGAAGCCAACATGACTTGTTGGCCTGACCCTGCCCTGCTACATGCATTACACCAGACTGAGAACTCCTTGGGGCAGAAAGTGTCTGCCCAGTCTCAGGGACTCTGCTGTGACCCACACAGCAAATACCTGGTTTCTGATGAGTCAAAGTCACATCAAGACAGGTCCCTCCTGCTGTCCCTGCACTAAAGCTTTACATGGGAGGGAAAAGGATGATTTTTTTTTTTTTTTTTGAGGGAGCCAGAGGGAATTTTTCCACAAGCTCCATCTCATAAGGACTAATCCCCAGAAAGTGCACAGGGGAGAGCAAGGAAGTTGCGGATCTTCTGTGGAGTTATGATGCTGTCACGCTTGGGAATGCAGGCTGACATGTCTTTCTCCTGTATTCAGACTGACTGAAACCACCTACAGTGGGAAGGTGTGGGAAGCAGAGAGTGCCCTTAGTCCAGCATCTCGCTCGCTGGCACTGACGCGCAGCCAGGAGCCCATTTACACTGAGGATCTAACGGTGAGTCTGCTGCTCTCTGGGAGTGGATGTTGGTGCTCGTGGTCACAGGAGCATAGGGAACTCAGTAGTTCCAGCAACCTGGATTTTACATAGGATAAAACTTACGTTGTAGATGTGTGGAGTGAGGCAGCAGGGGGTTGGTTCTGCCTGACTTTACTGACAGCCAGAGGCAATGATGGATCTAGAATTCACGTGGAAACTGCTTCCATGTGGCTTTTTTTTCCCTCCTTCTCCAGGGCTCTCGTTCCTCTCTGGACACAGTCTCATGCCGTAGTGTGGACTCTGCCCGCCCTGTGGGACAGGTAGACAGACACATCCAGCTGATGGTCCATGGTGTTGCCCCAGCAGGTAAGCGTTGCAGCACCTGGCCAGCAGATGGACTGTGCTGATGTAAAGCAGAGGAAGAGAGCTCCAGTCGCTGCCCTCTTTGTATCTCCCTCCTGTGCAACTTGCTTTTCCTTAGCCCAGAGCTGCTCTCTGTTCTTTCTGGATGGGAATGTGAGGAAATGATCTGTGGCCCACGATGAAATCTCCTGCAGACTGGGTGGCTTATGCCAACTTTCCCTGTGCAGGAGTGCATTTGTCTTTGCCTGCTGCACCTGCAGTCTTTTGTGATCATGAATGGGTAGAAAAAGATGCCTGAAGAAATTGATAGCGGGGAAAGACAGGTTCCCTGTGGAAAGTGACTGTGAGGGTGGTACATCCCGAACAGCCAGGGAGGGGTGGCTGTGGTCATTCTTACTGGATGGGGTGAAAAAGCTGCTTGTACCTCTGCTTACTTGTCAGGGCCTGAGATCACAGATGAGCTGGTCAAAGTGCTGCGCAGGCGCCTGGATGAGGCCACTCTGGATATCATCACTGTGATGCTGGTGCGGAACTGCAAGCTGACCCCAGCAGATGTGGAGGTACCTCACGCTCTGCTCATCCCGGAGATCATAACACTTTCCTACTTTTTGACCTGTCTCAGCCTCTCCTGCCCCAGGGCAGGGAAGGCCAGAGAAGTTTTCTGCATCCCATTCCCTGCTTCAGTGCTTGCTCAGGGTAGCGTTCACCGAGGTATATACTGTGTGCGTGCCAGGGTGGGTGGGAGATGCCCTTTGCTGAGGTTTGCCGCATGGCAGGGCCTCCCTGTGAATACCCCTGGAACAACATATGTTTCAGGATGCTGCCTGTGGACCCGGGTTCTGCCCACCGCACTCTCCCTTTGCATAGCCAGCTGGCATAATTTCATAGAATCATAGAATGTGTTTGTTGGAAGGGACCTTTAAAGGTCATCTAGTCCAACCTCCCTGCAGTAAGCAGGGACATCTTTAACTAGACGAGATTGCTCAGAGCCTCATCCAGCCTGGCCTTGGATGTCTTCAGGGATACATAATTTGGATGAGCATCAGAGACCCAGGGCATCCTGCTAGTCTCAGCTGAGTTTTAAAGCCTTCTCTCTGCAGTTTATCCAGCCCCCTGGGACGCCACCCACAGAGGTCCTGCAGTTCGCACTGCCACCTTCTGCCCTGCCTTGGCTGCATGCGGTGGCCTACTACCTACGCCAGAACCTGCTCATCTTCCTGCACACCCCAAAGTACACGGACAGCAACGTGGAGCACCACTTCAAGGTGAGGGGGGCTGTGAGTTGGGACAGCAGTCTGCCCAGCTTTTACGTGCTGCGGGGGGCATTCATTCAGTCAGCTCAGTCGTTATGTTCCCAGCTCTGCCCTGTAGCATCAGGGAGGAACTGACATCGAATACTGACGCCTGGAGGAGTTTCAAGGACTAAGCAGTTCTTGTTTGGCCCAGTATAAACTTGGACAGGCCTTACTTTGATACAGGTGGTCACTTGCTGTGCAAAAAGCAGCAGCGGTAATGCTTATGCCCACGCTCTTTTTCCCAGGAGCATGGGAGAAGACCCCCTTGCAAAGGTGAGCTTGTCTCCTTACATGGCTCCCTCAGACCGAAACATCAGGGTTAATAAAAGTTTGGGAGCAGCTACCCACCCCCACAAAATGGCCATAGCAAGGGTAGAGGGTGAGGCTGGATGTGTAGTGCTGTGCAACCCTGCACAGAGCTGTTGGAGGGCCCTTCTGCCCAACAGTGGCCAAGGCTGTGCTGGCAACTGTTTTAAGTAGGTCTGGATTGCCTGCTACCGGTCTGGGGACAAGCTCTGCACACACGTGGGCCTCTGCTTCCAGTTAAAGCAACTCTCTGTCACCATTCTTCCTTGCTCTCCTTAGCACTACTTCAACCACAGCGGGAGCATCCCTGACCAGGATCTCTATCTGTACAACAAGCCAGGCGGCCAAGGCACTGGTGGCAAAGGTACTGTGATCAACTAATTTCTGAAACAGGCTATGGGGCTGCGTGTTGGAGAGCCGTTTCCCCCATTGGAGAGCTCTGAGTAACTGAGGAGGGCCAGCATCGCAGCAAAGTGTTCCTCCGATGGCTGGGAGGTGGGCAGGGTGTGTGCTTGGGGGACTGCACGCCTTTGCATGTGTGGTGGAGCCAGCCGAGGCCTCCCACAGAGCAACTTCCTGAGCTTGACCTGTTGCTGTAGGAAGCAGCTCTAGGTTGCGTAGCTGTGGGGGCAAGACACAGTGAGACCTCAGTAAGTGTGGGCATGGAGGCTCAGTGGGGCTGGAGCAGGGACAGTTGTTGCTGGAGCCTTGCCACGAAGAGGAAGCTGGGTGCTGTGGGTAACCGAGCACGGGCAGTGGGGGCAACATCCTTGCTCTTTTCTCTGGACTGCTGGAGGAGGGATTGGATAGGGTCCGTCCTGCAGCAGGCTCTCATGTCATGTTTTGTCCAGGCCATGTGGTCTGTCACCTGGACGTCATGTGTCTTGTGCCCCATCTGAATGTTCTTCTGTTATGTAGGTACTATGTCGGACCTTGTGCAGCACCTCTTTCCACTCTCCCACTTCCAAGGTAGCACCTGTGGTTCCAAATATTACTCCAGTTCCCTTTCCCGTGCAGCTCCCCGGCCCCTCTGGTCCTTGCTGTTCTTGTTTCCTTTGTGTTGTGGCTTCAGCTCTGGCTCCTCTCTGTGTTTGTGTTTGTGTGTCCATTCAGCTGAGCCCTCTTTTTTGCTGGCTGGATAAATGAGCAAACAGAACCTGCTGCCCTGAGATGGCAGCTCTGCAGTCCCAGGCTGATGAGGCTCCGTGTGCTGCCCTGTTAGCTTGCAAGCAGTGAACTCCAAAAACCCTTCACCCTTTATTTCCCCACAGGTCCAAACGGGCATCTCCTCCCTGAGGAAGACGGGTCATGATGTTTCAGCTGTGGTTTCATGCTCCAGGGTGTAGCATCATCACTCTCCCAGTGGCTGTGTCCTGGGGTGTGGGGGTTCCCTTGCATACCAATAGGCTAGAGTGGCTGGGCACCACCAGACGCGTACGTTGTTTTTCAGTGAGCCTGAGTCAGAGGGGGCTCAGCGTCCCTCACAGACGGGAGGTAACGGCTCCCTTGCACCCCACCTCTCCGTGGGATGTGATGGCTGAGTGTGTAGCCAAACTCCAGTGCCGCAGGCAATGAGGTCCTTGGCAGCTCTTGCTAACTTAGCTCGTCCCACAGCCCCAGAGGTCTGGTCTTGAGTTTCTTACCTGTGATTTAGTGGTTGCATTTCAGCTTCTCTGTGATCCTGTAACAAGACTTGTTCCCTGCGGTGGGGAGGCTAGCCTCTCTGCTGGTGGGGCAGGGGCAGCTACCATCTCCACCCCGAGGGACTGAGTCAGCTGCAGCCTGTCGAGTGCTTGGCGTTTGCTTGGCAAACCATCTCTGTCTCAGGGAGCACGTGTAAACGAGGAGTCTGCTCCTGCGGCTAGTGACCTGGCCTGCTTGAAAGCACTGCCATGGGTGCTCCCTCTCTACAGCAAGTGTCGCAGCACAAGGAGGACGTGGGACATTGTGCTTGGTGGTTCTCATGTCCTCACGTGAGACGGACTGAAGCAGAGCAGAGCTACAGAATGGATATGAGAGGGGGAGGCTGAAGGGGCTCCATGTGGGAACTTATCTGGAAGAAGAAGAGGGGAATAACTACACCTTAGACTGCAATTACCTGCATGAACATCCACTGTCATTCTGGTGGGCCCGAGGCTGACTGTCAAGCCAGACAGATGAGGAGTTTGTGCCCTTTACTGCTTAAAGAGAGAAAGTCTACTTGGGAGAGCTCATGTTCGCTGTCACATGGGGCAGATTTGCTGTTCTGGGTGAAGTCTTGGTCCCCTCTACCTTTGATAGTTAGGAAATTATTAACTTCTCCATTGTTTGCTGGATAAAGCATTGTTCCCTTGTCGGCCTGGGGACGAGACATGTCAGAGGCTGCTGCAGAGCACCTCTGAGATAAGGCAGCTCCTGTACTTTGCTTCAAGTGGAGGAATGCTCATAGATGTAGAGTTTCCTTTCCTCAGCGTGAGTGCAAGTGAGCTGCCCTCTGACTTGAACGGCCACCTCTCTCCTTTGGGAGCTGCTCTCTCCATCCCAGTGCCTTCTCCCTTGCATCTGGCATGTCTTGGGGGAAAGGTTGCTACAGAGCTTACGCGTCATTAGAAATGAGGGAAACCAGGTGGTTGTGCTGCTGATTAGACCTCGGACCAGTCTGCTGGGGTTGGATTTGTCCCAGCACAGGGTGGGCACCCATCCTCCACATAGTTCTGTGGATCCAGTCGGGTGCAGTTTGGTTGCTCTGTGTCAGTGAGCCTGGTGTCACTCCTATCCTTGCTGGGCTGGAGTATGGGCTCAGCAATGCTGTAGGGCTGAGGTGGTTTGCATCTGGACACATCATCCATTGGCAATGTTGGGGCAGCTTTGCCATTCAGTCACCTGAGTGCTGGCTTAGTTGGTCAAGAGGCTTTGAAAGGGAGTGGGAGCATCTAGGGTTACGGCATGGGGTTTAGACCTCACAACTGCATCCCTGCTGCAGCTTCCCTGGTGCCCTGGCCAGCGAGCTGGGCCATGGGGAGTGAGCTCCTGTTTCCACTCTGGTCTGTAGCAGAGCTTCTCCTTCTATGTGGCCCAGGGCACAAAGCACATGAGGTGTGGAGCAAGCACCATGCTGCTCCTCTGCGTCGCTGAACTGTGCTGTTATGCCTGCGCAAGGCTCGTTGTAGGGATGCGACAGCCACGGCCTGAATTTTACTCTACAGCGACTCCAGGCTAATGCTACATGTCAGCTTTGTCCCCAGCCCAGCTGGTAGGAGTGTGTGGAGAAAGCCTTAAGATCAGATCTTGTATAGTGGGGAGGGGGCCGTAAGTGTAATCTGCAACAAGGTGTCATGTATACAGCCCACTTCTGCAGGGACCTGAGGTCCTTCATAGCCTGGAGAGGGCTGCTGGAGAGTATCAGGGTTCTATACTCTGTCCCTGAAGAGGACAGGGATGGTGAGCCCCATCCTGGATCTCTATGCATAAAGGCCCTCCTGGGGTAAATGGAAATACTTTCCCCTTGCGTATGGGGCCGGACAACCCAGGAAGCTCCTGCAGGACAAGGTGAAAGCTGCTGTGATGCTGCAGGAGGGAGATTCTTGGTGTGATGGGAACACCTTGTGCCAAACACCACGCTACATACCCTGGCTCCCCATGGGCACAGCTAGCCTCTGCTTCCCTGGCTGCGTCCCCTCCTGTGGGCCCTGCCTGCCAAGTGGCACTGTGCAACCCAAGTAGTGACACAACGGTCCCAAGTGCAGGGTGGCAGGCTGTAGGCAGGGCTTGTAGGGGTGCGCCCAGTGCCGTGCTGACGGAGGCTGTCTCGGGCTCTCCCCTGCAGGAATCGCATGCATTGCACTGACGTTTGTGGATGAGCACGGCAACCCCACCGCGCTGCCCCACGGGGAGAGGCCTGACCCTCTGAAGCTGCCTTCCTCCTCGCCCATAGTGGGCCTGCTGCAGGATGCCGACTTTGAAAGCCTCACTGCGGTCAGCAGGCACCAGCCGGAGAACGGCACCCTGCATTCAGGTAAGGAGTGAAACAGGCCACAAGCTGCCAATTCCCTGGTGCCTCTGCATCCTCTGGGTCACCTAGGAAGGCCAGAGAATGTAGGGGTGCAGAGCCATGCAGGACTGCCCTTACCCACAGAGCCCTGCGTGCTGGTGCGCCTGGATATCTGGGAGAAGGGCAACATCAGCCTGCTGCAGCTGTCGGAGAAGCTACGTGGGGCCCTGCGCCATGCTCTCTGCGATGCCATCATGGAGTTCCTTGTGCTGCCTGCTCCGCTCTGTGTGGAAACCGCCTGCCCCCTGGGTGCCACGGACATGGAGGACCTGAGCTCTGCGGGTGAGAGTTCAGCAGGGACAGCCACCCTGAGCCGCCAGCTGGCTTTGTTCCTCTTTTCAGGTTGGCTGTGCTGGGGGAACTGGGGCTGAGGGGACCGGAAGGGAGGAAGCCACTCTACCTTCTGCAAGCCGGACTGTGTGATGTCTCGGGGAAGAAGCATTATGGAAATTAGGGTCGGAAGAGATATTCAAAGGTCTGTCTGCTCCCCAAGACTGAATCTAATTTGCTGAGTGGTGCTGAGGGCTCTCTCCCTTCTCTCCAGCCAGGCAGCAGGGGACACCATCAGTGTGGCAGTGGGAGGCTCTGGAGTCTGATATGCTCTGTCTCCACAGGAGGTCTAAGGAGAACCATGTCAGAGACCAAGGGCTTGGCTCTGGCCACTGGTGGGGCTGGCAGGAGCTGTCCTCCACCCTTGCACTTCACTTCTGCCCCTTCATCCAGCTCTGGGGAGCCAGTGACACCCACAAGCAAGCTGGGACGCCGCAGCTTCTGGGACATGCTGGTAATGTTATTGAGGGACCAACGAGGAGCAGGGCCTGCAAGTCCTTATGGTGTGTCAGGCCAGGAGGAATGGAGAGGGGGGGATCTGGCTGGGGTTGGGTGGCTGGGCTGGTAGTCCGGACTTTGATATAAGGGTGTTAGCTGGGCTGCGCGTGTGCACAGCCTTAACTCACCCCCTTCTCCCTAGAGCAAGACAGAGTCCTCAGAGCTGGGCAGCCCCAAGACTACTGATGATATTGTGCTGGAGAGGCCAGAAGAGGCTCGCACAAGGCGACGGCACAAGACTGAGAGTGTCAAGCAGCACCTGAGCCAGGATCGGGCCACAGCCACAGCTGAACTGGAACAGGCACAGAGGCAAGCACATCCTGCAGGCCAAGCAGTCGTGGTGGTGTTTCCCTCCATCTGCTGTGCATCACTCTGCAGCCTGATATCCTGCTGGCTCTATATGTGTCTCAGCCCTCTGGACCACATCCCTTTTCATTGTAGTTTCTCGCTTACACAGCCAGTTAGGGGAGCTGCCTTCCACTCACAAAACCTTGATCCTTATTACTGAAGTGCTGCTGGCATCACTGCTGGTTCTCCCTGCCAGAGATCCCTTCCCTGCATTGTGGGGCCCTGTGCAACACCTAACACTCCTGTGGCTACTAACCCAGAGGGACCATGCTCAAGGGCTGTAACAACCCAAAACGGAGGCTCCCTGGGCCCTGCTCTGGAGCTGGGAGGGGACCATTGCACTTTTGTGCCTTCGTTGCTGTTGACTGACCTGGTGTGACTGTGCTTCCCTTTCTTCTTCCCAGGCGCCGAGCCTGCCAGTTGGAAGAAGGGGATGTAGGTACCATGCACCCACTCTTCAGTCAGACCTGCCAGCAGTGGATGGCATTCATGAACCACCTGGGTATGTATCTCAGGCCCCAGCTCCTCCAGATGAGCTGGGAGTAGGCCTTTCTACCCAGAAGTTTGAGGACAGGTCCTGATGTGGCAGCAAGTCATCCTTCTTCATCCCTTGTTGATCTCTACCTAGTTACACATCCTGTCTCCCCCCAAACCTCACCAGAGTCTTAGGGCCAGCATCAGCATTACAAAGCTGTGGCAGGAGTCCTGGTGTGTGTCTGTGCATCTGAACAGACCTGCTAAGGCCTATGGTTGTGTCTGCCTTGCTCCAAGTCTACGGCATGCTGGACTTGGCTGTAGCTGCTTTGGAGAGACCTGGAATCCAACAACAGCTGCAGTAGTGATTTAACTTCCAGATGTAGCAGGGAGGGAGGATCTGAGCCTCTGCAACATGCTCTGGGGCTGTGGAGCTGCATGTGGGACCCCCACTCTTGCAGGGAGGGAGAGGAGGAGGCACTTGGGTCTGTGTGGCTGCCCTGTTGCTGCTTTCTGGATACCTCTCACCGCAGTGTTTGTACATTCTCTGACACCTCCTGCTGGTAAGGTAGAGCTGTCCTCCTCCTCTGATGAGGAGTAAGCCAGGGAAAAAGGAAAAAGTAGGGGAATGAAGTGCTGTTCTCAGGACACGCAGGGAGTTTGGTCCAGGTCCCACCAGGGGCTATTTCAGCCTTCGTCTTCCCCCTCTGCATATAAGGTCCTTGTTCTCCAGCTTTGCCTGCCTCAGTCCCTGGCAAGGCAGGAACTTGGCCTGCTCTGGGCAGCAGGCCTGCAACAGGGCTCCCTTAGCGCTCTCTGCTGCCCAGGTGGGCAGGGCTTGGCTCTGGGGCAGCTTGGCACCTTGTCCTACAGTACTTCTTCCATGCAGGGTGCCCATCGGTGCAGCAATGCTCGGTGGAGATTGTGTCCCGTTTCCTCCTGTCATCCATCCTTGTGGAAGTGGTGAGCCTGGTCACTGCCCTGGCGAGCGACACTACTGTAAAGGTGTTTGAGCGGATCTGGTGAGTTAAACGATTCGTAGGGAGCTGTTTGGCACAAGCAAATGCCAATCAGCTGTGCCAGCCTCTACTCCTGTGACTCTACTTGTCAGCCACCTTTGGTGCTCTTCTTTGCAGCTACCATCGGAGCACCGCCTTCCTGCCCTACAAGCCTGGCCAGAGCGCCAGCCCTCGCCCTGCAGCTGTCAGACACTTCATCCTGCTGGGACGCAACTTCCAGCAGTGGCGTTGCAGCACAGAACAGGGTGAGTGTCCAGCCAGGGTCCATGGGACTGTGTGCTGGGGGGTCTTGGGGTGGGAGATGTATGAG
Source organism: Rissa tridactyla (assembly GCF_028500815.1). Lineage (NCBI taxonomy): Eukaryota > Metazoa > Chordata > Aves > Charadriiformes > Laridae > Rissa > Rissa tridactyla. The sequence continues at coordinate 43,123,024 of NC_071473.1, forward strand.
CAGGGTCCCCCTCCTTGCTGGGAGAGGCTTCTTGTGCCCGGAGGTGGGCAGTGGGTTGTCTGTTTTCAGCTCCTGAGACCTTATTCTCAAATTTACTTATAACTGCTTATTTCAGATGAGCTGAGCAGTACTGTGGCACAACATCCTGTCATGCCACCTTAATGGCACGTGGGATGTAAGAGCGCGATGAACTGGTACTGAGGGTCATAACTCTGGCTTCTTCCAGCTCACAAAGGTCTCCAGCGCTTTGAGGCCATGGAATTCAGCTCGGCAGAGAGAGGCTCTGATCCCAGCCTTGTTGGACGAGACCTGGTGCCCCGGCAAAGGTTCCTCTTCATGGAGATCATAGACAAAAAGGTAGCAATGGTGCTTATGTGAGGTTGTTTCCTGATAGCCAGGTTGTTCCCAGCTGGCCCAGGGCTAGAAAGAGGAGAGGAAGAGTGCTTCTGCAGGCAACCAGCCTTCCCTAGGCAGGAGCCCTCCAAAGCAGCAGTGCAGGATGTCTCTGCTTGTGCTGCAAGTGGAGCTGGGGGTTCCCTGCAGCATTCTGGGGAGTGCCAGGGTGCAGTAGCCCTTGCTGTCTCTGACTTCAGCTGCTCCACTGTGGACTATAGTTGTCCTTTCTCTACCCACAGCAAGGCCCATATCAGACTGGGCACTTGTGCTGCCAGTGCAAGTACCACCACCACTCTCCCTGTCCCAGCCTTGTCATCTGAAACTGGCTGCAGCAAGTACCACCCAGAGCACCTGGGGCAGCCTGTGTCACCATGCAGCTCTTCTGAGCAGGTCCTTCAGCCATTCTCCTCTTCTCTTTCCAGCTGACGCTCTACACCTACAACTGGTCCCCAGACCTGGGGGCCAACCTGAACTGCTCCCTTACTCGCCTGCTGCAGTGGCAGAATGCCCGGTCCCACATCGTGCACTGCCTGCTCAGTCAGAAGCTGGGACTCTTCCACCACCACTGCTTCATGGACACACCATGGCATGAGGACAGCAAGCAGGTAGGACAGTCTGCTGGGCAGAGCAGTCCTTTCCTCTTCAGGAGGGGCCTTGGCAGTCTGGGGGTCTGAGGAAGGTTGCGGACACTGGTGTGCTTTTGTGTGCTGGCATGCCCAGGTGCTCACATGTCCAACTGTGGCCACGTCCAGCCAGGCTGTTGCTGTCTGCTCTTGGAGACAGCCAGAAGTGGAAAGGGAAGCCAGATCCTGCTGCTGACAGCACTTATGGATTATTTAGACTGGAATAAGCTGGGGAATGGGCTTCCCACTGGACATTAGGGCTACCTGGGCCAAGGCCTGCTCTCCTTGGGGCTGGTGATGGAGAAGGCTAACAGAGATGTCTGCAGATGGCTAAAAATGGGTTTACTGTGTTCTTGTGGGTCCTTACTCCAAGGCTGGCAGTAAGGAGGCTTTCATGGCTGTGTCTGCTTGCTTAGGAGCCAAATCCTTTCCTGAACTCCACTTTGGAGGTGGATGCACTGATCCGGAGCTCCAGTCCCCCACCTAGCAAGGAACAGGGCCGGCTGAGCAGCTCTGCCCGCAGCCTACCATCTCTGCATTTCCATCCTGATGTGGTGCCCTTTGACGAAGCTCTGCGGGATGTTACCACCGTCAAGCGCATACCCCATGGGCCTGACTTGGGACCTTTTGACCCCGTGTCTCGGCATGGGGCACAATTCCTGGAAATCAAGAGCATGGAGAGGAAAGGTAAAGGAGGGGTCTTGATGTCACAGGAGCCTCCTGGAAAAGGAGCTCAGAAAGAGCATAACAAGAGTTCTGGCACACGGGAGGGACAGTTTTCAGCGGCTCCTGCCAGGGTGCTGTGAGGGGATGGGTTATGGTCAGAGTAGGGTGGGAGCAATGGGGAGTGGTGGTACTTGGGGTTGTGGCTTGATACTCTTGTGGCTGCTTTCTCTCCTCCAGAACTGGAGAAGCAGATGAAGATTGAGAATCTCTTTGTCACCTGGCAGCAGAGATCGGCACAGTCCAACATGCCTATCAGTGTGAGTGCAGCCCAGGCGGGTGGCAGGCTGGGCCTTCTTACAGCACACTGGGAGCACCAGCTTGCCTATGGCAAAGGAGAGCACTGGAGCTCAGAGCAGGGTGCATGTCAGGGATGGTGTTTGGCAGTGGAGCAGTGCTCTCCACTTGAACTTTTGGGGTTGCTGGGCTCTAGCACCAGACTGGGAAAGGAGCCTCGCTTCCCAGCACTGGAAAGGCTGTAAAGCTGGGGGGTTCACTCGAGTTTGATCCCCACTTGAGCAGCAGCAGAGTGTTGCGATGGCTTGTTCCCAGGCTTGACGAGGGATGCGTGCTGTAACCGTCTTGCTCTTGTGCTGTGTAGCTGGCAGACCTGGAGACCCTGAAGCAGTCCTCACGCCTGGTTCACTACTGCGCTACCCCCTTGCTCTTCGACCCGGCCTTCCGGCAGCAAATCCAGACTGACCAGCAGGGCAAGGTAGAGGGGAAGGTGAGTGTCAGCAAGCGCTGGTAGGGTTGGGCTTTGTGCACTGGGACATAGGATGGCTTTGCAAGCTTTTCCCGAGTCAAGGTTTCTCTGAGCTCACCCCTGCATTACAGGATGCATTTTCACCCTGTAAGGTGGAGACTGAAAAAATCGTTGGGTTCTCAAAGCCTTTCTCCTGCAACCACACCGTCCCTGAGGAAGACTGACTTCTGTTTTCTACCCAGATTATTCAGGGCTGAGTCTAGCAAAGCCATCAGAGCGTGCTGTCTGATACGATCTGTTGAGGAAGCAAAACTTCACTTTATGCATTCAGCACCCAGACCTGGTAAACCTTGCCTGGACCCAGCAAATAGCTAGAATAATTGAAAGCAAACCAGCTGAATCTTGAGCAGGTTGCAATGTGACAGACTCTAACCAGTGCAGATCCCGCACTGGCTGTTCACGGTCTGTACGTGTGTCAGAAGGGAAGAACAGGCTGTTGTAATTTATCTAAATGTCAAAAGAATTCTGACAGGGTCTTTAAACAGAGGTTGCTACAGAAATTGAGCACTCACAAGAGAAAGGAAAAGTATCATCACAGAATGAAAACTTCACTTAGTTTTTGTAACAGAGCAAAATGAAAATTGGTTATTCAATTTGAAGAGCCTGGCAGCAGGGGTTTCAAGGTTGTGTATTGGGTTCTGTATCTCCAGATCATTTATCGCAGTACATATGAGATGTCACGCTTTGCAATGCTGTGTGGCTGTTCAGATTGGTCAGAACAGAAAAAGACTGCAAGAAACTCGAGAAGAACCTGAGTAGCCTGTGAAATGAGAGGTATTATGGGAGCTGGGACCTGGTTCCCAGTAAAACAGAGCACAATGTGGAGAGAAATTTGAACTCCTCCTGTGTTGTACGCTAACTGCAGGGCCTGCACAGAGCAGATGGGTCAGTGGATTTCTTTAATTTATGAACAGTTGCATGCAAAAAGCAGGCTATTTAGAGTACATCAGAAAGGAATGTTAGTATTATGGGTAATATTTCAATATGTTTCTAAAATGCTAGTGTATTAATGTCTTCATCTGGACAGTAAGTGTGAGACCAAGCATCTTGTGGCAAAGGCACTGAACTAGAGAGAGTCGGAGAAGGTCAGAGAGACCCCAGGTAAAGAGACTGCTGCTGGGGTAGGTGAATGAAAGGGCAGGTAGAAATATGTAAAAGAGCCCCAGACTTGAAGTAGAGAGATCAAGAAAAGAAACCTACGTCTTTCACAGCACAAAGACAAGTAGTATTCAGGACACCAAAAGGAGAATTCAAAATGTTTAAAAGGAAACGCTATTCCTGTTCAGTGCTACCTAGAACTACTAGTAAATCCTGAGTAGTTAGCAGAATTCATAAGGGGATTGGACTCTTACCATGGCAATAGGAGCTGAAGCTCTGTTGAGCCTTGCATGAACTAGTTGTGAGCCGTTAAAACTTTGTGGAAGCTGTTCTGTGGGGGGAATATGTGAATTATCCCCTTCTTCCAGGGCACCTCTTGCTGTAGTCTATTGAATTGCTGTTAGGTCAGTTCATGGCTGGGTAAAATTTGGATCTTGTGTTTCAGCTCATGCACTAGGACAGTGTTTGAGGAGCCAGCTGTTAGGGTTCTCTGGCAGAGGGGGATCTACCCTCTGCTCAACCAGAGCAACTGGTGGTGTCTCAGCAAGTGTCACCTGCTAGGGCCAGACACAGCAGCTCTCCTTAGGAGATTATTTGCTTTTCCAGAAGCGCCACCGCTCAAATGATTCTACAGCTTCAGGGAGGGACCGCAGCCACAGCTGTGACTCGACAGAAGCACTCCCCTGCAAAGTGAAGGAGGAGCCCTGGCTGCAGGAGATGTGCAACGCCTTCTTGCAGCAATACATCCAGTACCTGCAGAGCATGGGCTTCATTCTGGTACAGGTGCGGCCACCCTCACCCACCACTCGCAGGTCAGTGACATTCTGGGAACCCTGTTGTGAGAGAAGGGCTGACGCACTGAGCAATGCCCTAGTTTGACACAAGAAGCATTGACTCCACTGTTCAAAGCTCTCTCTGTTGTAATTTCCAGTAGCACAAGCCGGATCCGAGCTCTGGCAGCAATGGGTGTGGAGGGGAGAGGGTCCTTTTCCTACACGAAGCCAAAAGCAGAGGGGAGTCCAAAGGTGAGAGTGCATGTCTGCTAGAGGGGTGGAACTGGGATGGAAGGCAGCTGTGGAGTGGGGCAGTTCTCCTGGTTGGCTTTTGAATCGGTTTCAGACAGAAAGGATGTGAGAGGGCACAGAAAGTAAAAAAGTAAAAAGCAAAAAAAAACATCTGTCTAGTCCAACACCATCTTTGGGATGTTGGGTCAGATGAGACCTCCTTGCCCTCCTGCATGTCTTCCTGCAGCCCCTTCTTGGACTGGGTGGAACCTGGGAAATCTCAAAAGGCTGGCAACAACGTGGAGGGGGCTCAAAAGAGGAAAAGGGTGAGCTGGGGCCAGGACAGCTGCCTTTGGGTGTGATTCTGGAGGTTTACCTGTCAGATAAACTTTAGCATCTATGTGAAGGGCAATTCTGGGGCAGAAGGATCTTGAGTTAAAGTGAGATGAATGCTGAAGTTGAAGAGATTGGAGAAGATAAACCCAGAATGGCTCTACCGCAAGAGCAGGCTGAGGCTGTTCATTTTTAAAGAAGTGGCAGCTAGGGAGGGACAGGACAGAGCTCAACCAAATCACAGCTAACCTGGGGAGGGATTGACTCCTTGCCGTCTTATTCGATACAACACCTAGACGCCATCAAATGAAAGTGCTTTGAAACTGGCTCCCAATAAAAGGGAGTGTTTCTTTGTGCAGCAGGTAACAGTGGCCTTTATCAAAAGGTTTTGTGAACACTAAGAGCTTACATGAGTTTTGTGAACACAAGAGCTTACAAAAGAGAACAGGTAAGTACCTGGAAGAGGAATCCATCTGAGTTGCTGGTTAGGCAGAAAGCATCTGTGGCTTGTGAAATCACCCAGGGATGATGGGAACATATAGCATTTGCACACTTTTTTCTCACACTTTCCTGGCACCTACCTTTGGCTGATGTTGGTACAGGCTCATGGGCAAGCAACATCTTGCCGTTAAAATGAGAAGAGAGCAATCCACTGGAACAACTCAACAGGGGGCAAGTGAATTTGCTGGCAGCTACTCTCTGAGTCCAAGCTGGATGCCTTTCATAGCTGCTGTGTCAGGCAGATGTGATGGTCTGGGGACTGCTCGGCAGGGAGAGGTGGGAATGAGGTTTTGTGGACAGCATCACCCCTTTCAAGGTGTTTGAAAGGGGTGTTCAACATTACACGTCCTTGAACTCTAGAGACACCCTGTCCTGAGTAAGCAGGAGGCGAAGGGAGCAGTGTGCCTGGTGTGCTCTCTTGAAGGCTTGTTAGAATTCTTTCACAGTCAGCTCTGGCATGTCTGCTCTCCTCCCTTCAGCGAGGGTGCTTGGGTGATGAGGCTCCTCCATTTCCGTCTCTGCCACAGAGCCTTATGGCAGCCTTGCACTGCGGTGTGCAGGCTGCTCTCCTGTGCCAGAGAGCCTCTCCAGCTTTGTCCTTCTTTTCCTAGAGCACAAGCCCTGCTGTTGCCACCTACCATCTACAGAGAGCTCTTCCAGGTGGGATTGTGCTGATGGAGTTGGCCTTCCAGGTAAGAAGGAACAGGAAAGAAAGTACAATCTCTGGGGGTTTGAGGGCAGTCTTCAGAGGAGACAAAATGAATGATGAGGAGGGGTGCAGGGACATGGATTCTTCCTTTCTTGTCCTGCCTCTTCCGTGGTCCTGCATGACTGTGGATCATCTAGGAATGGTTCTGCAGGGCTCAGAGCAGTAAGAGTTTCCTGGAGGGGGGCTAATGAAAGATGCAAGGGCTCAGCACGAGATGTGTCGCTCTGTGCTCAGCCATGTGTTGGCTGGGATGGCTTGGTTCAGACACGAGGGGAGACAAACCATGGAGCAATAGTGTCTGGGACCCATCCCAGAAGGTGAAGCATGGGGACTGTTCTCTTTCCCTGGAGAGGCTCAAGGCCTGTGCTGTGCTCATGTGCTCTCTCCTCCAGGGTTATTACTTCTGTGTGAAGCAGTACGCGCTGGAGTGCTCACGGATCCCCATGGGCCAGTCTGTGAACTCCCAGGTAATGGCTTTGCAGGCACAGCCAGTGCTCCTCAGGGTCAGGGTCTGCTTTGGGAGAGCCAGCAAGCTCTGGGACAGAGTGGGCATTTGAGGTGCAGCAAGTTCTGGAGAGCTCTGCTCCCTCCTCCTGGAAAGGCAGAGCCTTTTGCAGCCACATGCCCTCCATGGCCCACTGCTTGAGCAAATCTGGAGTGCAGTGAAAGGTGGTGGGACGTTTGGCAAGAGGATGACTCTTGTCCTAGATTAGGGAGCAAGATAGAGCAGGCTGGGAAGGAATAGGGGCAATTCTGTCAAAGATGACTGCTCCAGGGAAAGTCAGTGCATGGAGAGCTAGAAGCTCCGTGCTTCCCTTGGAACAAAAGGGAAGCAGAGTGGGAGCAGGGATCTGTGAACATAGATGGCTGCCCTTTGCTGGAGGAGATCACTTTCTGCACCATGAGCCCTGGTTCTTGATTACCTCTGTACCTTGCTCTACAGCACCATGGGGTTGCCTGTTCCCTTCTCTTTTGGTGTGTCATGGTGTGTCCTGCCTGTCCCCAGGGCACTGGGTGTCTGCTTAGAAGCTGACCAGCCCCAGCTGTCTGAGGCAGGAGGTGTGCATGACCATACTGTCCTTTCCAAGGTCGCTCTGTAGCAAGGCCGTGTCTTATAAGTGCCAAGAGTGGTTCTCCTAAGCTTTGAGCCTGCCAGGGCCTTGCCTGAGGGTTTGCTGAGTCTTTCCTGGGAAGCCTGCACATGCACGGGGCAGGGTTACCAGGCTGCAGCTGGCATTGCTGGGAACATCCAGGCTCTGGCTGACTTGGGAAAAGACTTTGCCTGGTTTTGCAGTGGGAGGGGATGGTCCTGGGAGCAGCAGGCGAGAGGTGTGGGACTTGCTGTAGGGGCCTTCCCACACGCTGGGACTAGCTTCCTCCAGGTGGGGCAGCTGGGCTCCTCTGCCACTTCTCTCCCTTTGTCCCACCCTGGGCCTGTGCAGGACAGGCTGGATGCAGGAACAGGGCTGGGCAGTGCCTTGTCCTTCTTCCCACTGGCTGTGCATCTCTCTCCATCAGGGCACTCTTACAGCCAGAGCTCGCAGCAAGAGCTGCATGGGACCCAGCTCCGTCTCTGAGTCTGCGGTACGTCCTCTCCTCCCACTGCCATGCTGGGCACGGCAGGACCTGCCAGTGCAGGGCTGAACCTACCACTGGCTGTGGTTGCACCCTTCCTGTCCCAGAGCCTGGCAGTGGGAGCTGCCTCTTGCCTCCTGTGCCAGTGCTTTCTGTAGCAGTACGTGCCACAGTGGGCAGCCCAGCGTGGGAGGAGGATTGGGTGAGCCCCGGGTGCTGGCATGGGGGCAGCGCCTTGTGTTTCTTGCTCTTTGCCCTGCCCTTCTTGGGGCAGAGCTACAAGCTTCTCTCCAGGCTCTTCCTGGCTGTGCGGGTCGCCCTCTGGCTCATGGCAGCAGCAACGCAGGTGGTGCAGAGAACGAGGGCAGCCTGTTCTCATGCCAATCCTGCCTGCTGGTTTTCCCTGCTTGCCCCCTTCTTAAACCAAGGAATTAATGGTGTGAGTCAGCTGCCCAAAGAGGTCAGAGAGCCGAAAGACATTAAAACTGGGGGCTGCTGGCATGAGGACAATGCTGAAGCCTTCACCAATGCTGTCCCCTGGCACAGTAGCTGTGGTTGTGGTGGGTGCATGGCCGGGGGCGTGGGTGTGTGTGAAGGCTGGTGCTGCCCCGGTAAAAGACCAGCACGCTGAGCAGAGGTGATGGCCATGTGCCGGAGGGATCCTCTCTGGGCACAGCAGTGACACACTAGCCACAGCTGCATCTGGCTTCCCAGCAGCCAGCCTGGATCCCTGTTAGTTACAGAGCACAGGGAATTAGCAGTTCTGTTGTTGCCCATCTCTGGGTCTAACCACTCCCCACAGGTCCCTGTGCTGTCTCCTGCTCTCAGGGGACATTCAAGGTGTCAGCCTTTGTAGATCCAGAACTTGCTGGGGCTCCAGCCCCAGTGTGTCCTGTACCCACTGAGGGACTCAGCTGAAAGGAGGCTGTGTCCTTCACAGCCATGTGGCTTTCAGCTCAAAGGGGGGATGAATCTCATGCTAAAAGGGACGCAGTGCCGATCAGTCCATGCTGCTAGAGGAGACCAGGAGTGGGGTCAAGTGTGGAAGGAGCCACCAAGCTGTATCCCTTGGGGCCAGGCCTGCAGGTCTGCTATTTGCGGTGTGCACACAGCTTCTCGTCTGCGTCCTGCTCTGGTGTCGGGGCAGGGGTGGCTGCACTGGCTCTACCATGCCTTGCTGTCAGCAGGGCTTTGCAGGAGGGTGTGAGGTGGCTGGTAACATTCCTGCCTTGACTCCCTGTCCCTCCGCAGCTCTCCATGCTCTTCACGGAGGAGTGTGACAAGGTGCGGGACCTCATGCACGTGCATTCATTCAGCTACGACTTCCACTTGCGTATAGTCCACCAGTATCTGCTGGGTTCCCACATGACCCTCCGCCAGGGCTACCATCTCACCAGCTTCCTGGAGGATTTCATTGCCCACCACCCTGACATCCCCAAGTTTGGCCGCAACCACGTTTTCCAAGGTGAGTAGTTCAACATGTGATCGGTCTGGGGTTGATCACCAGCCCATAAATTGGCAAAAGGTTCCCAAGTACTTTAGAAGTAAACCTGACCTGGGGAGAATCCAGGGAGATGACAAGGAGAGGATGACATGAGGGGCCCAGCTCCAGAGGAAGTCCTTGCTACCCTGTTGTGGCAGGGAGGCGGGTTGCTCTAGAGCTCTGTCCCCCAGAGTAGTTTGTAGGACACCAGGTAAGAAGCACTGAGCAGCTCCTGTGATAGCACTGTGTCCTCCTCCACTAGGCATGCTGGCCCTACCCACCAACATGATCACTGCACACCAGCTGTACAACTACATCGCTGACCATGCCAACACCTACCACATGAAGCCCCTACGCATGGCCCGGCCAGCCACGGGCAGTGACAACAAGAAGGGGACGCCAGGCACAGAGCAGAACGAATATGCACTAGTCTCTATTTGGAACAGGTGAGTGCATCTGCTGCAAGTTCCTGGAGCTGCTGGAGATTGGTGGGCACCCTGTAGTCATGGGAACACTGCGCCAAGGTGCCAGCAAAGCTGCCGGTTCTACATAATGCCAGGCAGCAGTTTCGCCCAGCTTTTCTGATATGGCCAACAGGGGTGCTGTGCATGTGTACACATGCATTTGGCATTTCTCATAGCACTTCTGAGGAGTCCTGCTGTGTCAAGTTCCCCATGCCCAATAGTTCTGTTGTGACCAAGAGCTCTTGGGGAACAAAGTGAGGTCCCCTTCATACTGGTGTGCTTTTTGTTCCCAGCTCGGGCTCCTACAAAGACTCTGAAGGTCTGCGTCATCATGATGACTTCGATGTGTCCCTGCTGGTGTGTCACAGTGCAGCACCATTTGAGGAGCAGAGCGAGGCAGAGAGACGCATGCTCCGGTGAGTACTAGGGACACAGAGATGTGACATCAAAACTTCCTAGCTGGGGAGGAGGGCTCTGTGAGAGACTGGCTCTGTCTGGGACATCACAAGCAGATTTGGTGCTGTCTGGGGAAGATCCTTGCAGGGAACTGGGCAGTGTGGTGTCTGTCCTTGTCTGGGCAGAGAAGCACCCTTACTGGCAGGGACAGAGGCGCCCATGATTCATTTGCAGCCCAGCTGAAAAGGGACCAGCCCTTGCACAGCTCACAAATGTCTCCTTGCTTTCAGCTTACGTTTCTACGTCATCATGACTAGCCAGCGGGAGCTGTTTCCCCGCCTCACAGCCGATATGCGACGCTTCAAGAAGCTGCCGCGCTTGCAAAGAGAAGTGCTGGAGCCTGTGGTGGGCCGGGCGGCATGGGAGGCAGCGGAGCCAGAGACAAGCCTGGGGCAGCAACAGCCAGCAGAGCGGGAGATGTGGCAGGACGTGGAGGACAGCAGCGAGTTCTATGCAGGGGGCACACAAGTCAAACTGGGGCCAGGTCTCTTCTACACCTCACCGCTCTTCCCCTTGCTGGCCTCTGAGGTGGCTTCAGCCCAGAAGCAGCTCAGCAGCATGGTGCAGCTGGCCAAGTGCCACTGCCGCAGGGACAACCTCTGGAAGCGCCTCTTCCTTCTGGAGCCTCTGGCTTCTGACAAGCTGAAGTTGGGCAAGCTGTCACTGGTGGAGCTGGAGGAGCTGCTTGATGCTGTGCATGGGAAATCCATTGCTGATGTCGACCCCCAGCTGGTGAGCAGCAGGGATGGAGTCACGGTGCACAGCAGCTGCTGTTCTGCTCTGGAGATGGAGTGGGGTGCCGGGTGAAGGGCCTGCAGGGCACATCTCTTCCTGTTTGGTGGGAAGATAAGAGGCGGGAACATAGCTCCTAGCTGGCAGGAGAAGGGGGAGGCTGCATGGACTTGTGTATGGAGAGTGAATAGCCCTGGGTCACCACACCTCAGTGGGCTGTGAGGGATGCATCTGACTTGGGGTCTGAAGGCTGCTGTAGCATTATGGCTGCTGGTGCCATGGCTAGAGGGAGGCTAAAATCAGCCCTTTTCCATGCCCGCAGGGATGCTTCCTCACCATGACAGTCTCCTGGTACCAGAGCCTCATCAAAGTGCTGTTGAGCCGCTTTCCCCAGAGCTGTCGGCACTTTCACAACGCTGAAACTGGCACCCAGTATCTGGTAAGACACAGCCCATCGCCTACTTGCAGCCTCTCTCCCCTGTCCAGGGCCCCTGCCTGCTGTGGCTTCTCACAGTGTGAGCCTGGCATGTGCTGTCAGGACAACATGGGTGCCATCGTGATGTTGCTCTCCACTCCGCTACTGGTGCAGCATGAGGTGTGTGCTCCTGTGGTACAGCACTGTCTGTTTGCCCTCAGGCAGGCAGGACACTGAGCCTCATGCCACATATATCCCCATGGTTTGGCAGTGTCACCTGTGAGCCAGGCAGACTTGCATCTTTGTGGCTCTATCATGCCACTCGTCCTGCATGTCAGCATGTCCCTGGGCTGGTGGTGTTCATATCCCTGTCCTGGGGTTTGTGCTCTCTCCTTTGCAATGTGTGCTGTGGCTCTCTTGACAGGTGGTGCTCAACCAGAAGTTCACGGATTGCTTCGTTCTTGTGTTTCTCGATTCCCATTCAGGAAAGACGGTAAGAACATGGGAACGTAAGAGCAGCTATATTGGCTCAGGCCGGGAGTCTGTCTAGATTGATCCAGCCAAGGGCAGGTGCCCATGGGGAGAATAAGAACAAGACAAAGAAGTTTGTTAACACTTTTCTCAGTTACTGTTCCAACATCTGACAAACTGTGGCCCAGGCCTGTCCTGAGCTAGAGGTAGCCTTCTGCAGCTTAATTTCCTTTGCATAATTTGTGGCATCCATGATTTTCCCCTGACTTGCTGCTCCATGATGCAGTTACAACGTAGGTGAAGAGCTGCCTTCCTTGGCTTGTTTTTTGAACCTCCTTCTGCTCTTTTCATGTGATGCCCCTTTGTTCTTCTATTGGAAAACAGTGAGCAGTTGATCCCCTTTTCCTTCACAGGGTTGCTTTTGGATCATGTTGTCAGCCGCCTGCTGTATTCAGTCCAAAGCCAGAGCACACTGGGTCTGGCTGTGAGGGGTCAACCAGTGCTGCGGGTGCTCTTACCTGGGCAAAAGGGAGGGGGAGCTGCACTGTGAGGGTCCCAGCAAATCTGCACGGGCCTTGGCCTTCATCGGACTTGAGGGCAAAAATGCTCTGCTTTCAGCTGTGCTCCCAGGCAGGGTGCAGGATGGGTCACAGGGGATGCAGCTCCATGTGAGAGCAGGGGATCTAAAAGATGCTTCAGTCCACAATGAGGCTTTTGCAGAGACTGCAGCGTAACCGATCCTTCTGTAAATAAATCACACTCCATCTAAAGGCAGGTAGGGGAGACAGAAGAGGTGGTGCCTGCTGGAAGGCTGCTCAGTGCCTCCTGCCACTTGTTGGTCAAGAGCCCTTCCCATTTTGTGCTGGAGCTTTTGTTGTGGCCAGTTCTATCCTCTTCATGCCAGTGGTAGTTCAGAGCTGAACCTGCTCTTTACTCTGCAGATACTGGCTTCCTCCCGGGTCGCTGAGGTTCACCTCCACATCTGAAGGTGGAATTTTTGCTAAGTCTGTTGCTGTATTAAGCAAGCGGAGCTCTTAAGCCTGCCTTGCTTTCTCCAATGGCTTCATTGTCATTCAGAGCCCTTCATGGCTCAGGTCAGCCTTTGTAAATACAAGTGTCCGGGACTGCACCCATTCCCATTCCTCCCTATTCCTGAGGAGCCTCAGCAGAGCCTTCTGTGATTGCACTAAGGTTTTTATGTCCCTGCCTGGTGCTTCTGGTACAGCCTAGGGTGGCATTTGCCTTTTCATGTTCGTGTCTTCCTGGTCATAGTGTCACCTTGTGGTCATTGATATGATATACCCAGACCCTCTATCACCTCTCCCAGTGACTCCCATCTTATAAGAGAAATCCTTTATGTTCCTCATGTTGTATTTCGTGCTTAACATTCATCCCATTCCTGTGGCATCTCAAAAGTCTCTAGGGCTTTTTTTCATTATCCCAATTTTGTATTAGTGCCTCAAATTTTATCGGCATGCTCCTCATCTTTGTGCCAGACTCATTAAAGTACTAGGCAACTTGAGTCCCAAAACTGTCCTGGAGGAACTCCACTTGTAACCTCCCCAGCCTGATACTTCCCCTTTCAGCACTACCATCTTCATCTTATAATTTTTGCATTAATTCCTATCTTTTCAGCTTACCTAAATTTCCCATGTGGCACTACATCAAATCCTTCCTGAAGCTCAGATAAGATATACTGTGATTCCTTTGTCTAGAAATACTACCTTATCAAAGAAAACTCTAGTGTTAGCACATCACTTCGGTAACACCAAGCTGCACTTTCCTCCTGGTTCGTTCTCTCCAAGTCTCTAAAGCCTTGCACACTGCTGGAATTAGGTTCACAAATCACTTTCTCTTCCCTCGTAAATGATGGTGCTGCATTTGCTGTTTTGCAGTTACACAGCTGTTCCCATGGCTTTACGGGTTTGTTGGGGGACCCTGGCTACTACATGTGCTGCGTTTCAGCTCTGGAGAGCATCCAGTCCCCGTGTCTTGCTTCCATGACACTGATCTCGGTGCACTGAGTCGCTCGTGTTTTTCTTCTGCTTTAGTTCCTGCGGCCTTCTCTTCTGAACCCTGTTCTCTGCTCCCCTCTGCCCTTGCCCTGCCTTGTCAGTACAGTCACTAATGAGAATGGAGCAGCCAGCATTTATTTTTAGGATTGCAGTTATTATGTTTAATCTCCTCCCCTTCCCCAGTTGTTGCACTCCTACTCTTTGCCTTAGAAGAAGAGATTTCCCTCTGATTTCCCTGGAAGCCCCTATTACTGTGGAGGCAGTAGGATCCCTCCTCTCCTGAGGCTGCTGCTGGGGTTGGTGTAACTGCAGAGGCATGGGGGCTGGGACAGAGTGGGCAACTCCTTGCACCTAATTTCCACTGGGAAGATTGGGAGGAGGCTCAAACATGCTCTGTCACAGAAGGAGACACTAGCTTAGTGCTGTTGGCATTTTGGGACTTCTCCCTTTTTTGACATTGTCAGAAAAGTGCCCAGGCACCTGGACTAGCGAAGGCACAGTGCTTGTCTGAATCCTGTCCCCTGACCTGCTCCTCCTTCTCAGCAGAGCCTCACCGTGGTTTTCCGGGAGCCATTCCCAGTGCAGCCCCAGAACAGCGAGAGCCCTCTGCCTCAGCTTGTGTCCACATACCACCACCTGGAGTCAGTTATCAACACTGCCTGCTTCAACCTCTGGACCGGCCTGCTCTAGCACTGGCACCCCCATCCTGGAGCAACACATGTACCGGACCTCTTGGTGTGGCTGTGCCATGGGTGACAATGGGGAAGAATAGGCCTCTGAGGGGGACCTGTGCTCTGGCACCACAGGCAGCGCCGCTAGCGGCACGCATGGATACTGAACTGAGGAGCCTGGGGATGTGCACCTCCATCGTTTGCTGGCTGGCTGGTGTGGCCCTCGGTGTGCTGCTTTTGGTGCGTTTGATACTGAATGACCTTGAACCGAACCGCAAGGGCAGGAGCTTGGCTGCTGTGGCTTGGCTGAAGTAGAGCAACTCTCAGGGACACAGCTTTGGCATCTGCAGGTGAGTTCTGCCTGTCGGGAAGGCATGGAGGAGCATGTGCAGCACATCTTCTGCACAGGGCAGCACTGCCCAGCGCTCTGGCTTTAGATGGGAAGACTCCTGCATTTCAGCGCTCTGGACAATGAGGCTGCCCACTTGTGGCCCTTTGCTTTCAGCAGGAGAGCACCGGATGGGACAGGAAAGGTGAACTGGACCAGGGAAAGGTTTTATGGAGATGTACATTAAAGCCATTGATGTATCTGTGAAATAAACTGAACCAGATCCCCACTCATGTGCCATAGGCTAGGATGTGCAAAGCCTCCTGTAGGGGATGCAGAGGCAGCCCTGGCTGTGGGGCTGGCGGGGTTTGCACCAGAGTCTCCTACTGGCTCCGGAGCAGAACAGGCACCCCCCAGCCCATTACCTTGGTTCGGGCAGCCTGCAAGGGGGCTGCTTGCTTCACTTTCCCCACCTGCTGCAGCATCAGTGCTGGGCACTGGCAGCAGCCTCAAGAACTGCAGGACTTCGAAGCGCAGAGCCCTCTTCCCACAACTCCACTCACCAGCTGGAGCTGGACCGGGAACACTTGTGCCCTTCCCAAGGAGTGAACGCTCCCCTCAGCAGGAGGGACTGGAAACCTCTCCCTGGACACCCCTGCAGACTGGAGATGAAGGTGCTGCTGTGTACCTCACATCACCTACAGTGGTGCCCATACCATCCCCAAATATGACATGCTTAGAGAGTGCTTGAGTACCAACTGCCGGGGCTGGCCCGGCAGGGCAATAGGACATAGGTGCTTTTAACTTTGACCCAAGTCATAGAGAAGACAGACACGCTCCTCTGTTAAGCCATTGCTTTGAAGTTTATTCCAACGTTTTCCTTGGTTTACTCTGCTGCTTTGCTGGTCCCACCATGCCGCAAGCCTCGGCTCTCCCAGTACGAGCGCAGCCAGCCCAGACCTTCCAGAGTGTCTCCTGCAGTGACAGACACGGCCTCCTGCTGGCACCCGAGGCAAGCTGGAGCAGGTGCTGTTCTGGGCAGGGCTCTCATCCCCAGGTAGGGACCCTGATGCCTGCCACTCTCCAAGACATGCCTACCTCTGCACAGGCCCCAGCCAACTGCTCCATGCTGGGACCTGCCACTGGTGCTCAGACCACCCCCAGGGCCACTCACCTTTTGGAGCATACTCGCACCCCACGTAGCCACTGTAGCCGAGGGACTCCAGGAGCTCAAAGATGTAGGGGAAGTTCAACTCCCCAGGACTATCGGGCTCATGCCGCCCTGGCACCTGTGCAATCTGCATATGACCTAGGGAGGGAATGGGAGATGCTCTGCCCAAGGCAGCCCTTGCAGCAGCCTTCTCTAGGCATGGGACAAGGTGACACAAGAACAGCCCCCCATTCCCAGCCAGCTGCAGCAGAGCGTGGGGCAGTACGGCCCCATCTCAAAGCCGCTCCTGCCCCGTGGCCGGTTTGGGTGCAGGGTGTTACCAATGAGTGGGAAGTATGTTTCCAGGTTGCGAGACAAATTCCCATCCATGATCTGGCAGTGAAAGAGGTCCTGTGGGAGACGGAGGAGCTCAGCAGCAAGCAAAGATGGCTGTGACGGCTGTCCCTGTCCCTCGCCATGTTCCCAGGAGGGAATAACAAGCCCACAGCCCCTGGGGTTCCCCTGTGGGCGTGTGGAAGGTTCCCTGGTGGAGGGTGGCCCCTGGAGATCTTCAGTGCTGACTCACCAGCTGCAGCTTCAGGTTGGGCCGTCCCACCTTCTCCAGGATGGCAGCAGCTAAGGGTGCAAAGAAATGAGAGACCATCACCCTCAGGCTCGAAGCTTCATTGTGAAGCCCCACGATCCCCCTTCATCAGCTGTGCTCCCTCAGCATCTCCCTGCAGGTAAGGCAACCTCCTGCCTTTCAGACTTTGGGGATCCTTCTCCCTTGAAGAAGACTTTGGGGAGAGATGTCTGCCTCACCTTGGTGCGGGGTGTTCAGAAAGTAGCGAGGGTCAGTGATGCGGTTGTTAATAGGCTCCACTAGTCCAATCATGTCTTCCTGTAACACAGTAATGTTACCTGTGGACCATCCTGTCACCTCTGCAGCAGGGAGCACACCTTCCCCGTGCCAGGCTCGAGAGGGATTCTCCATCCTCCGTACCCTAAGAGCTGCACGCATGGAGCAGGACCTGTTCCCCACTTACCTGGGCCAGGAGGTCAGCAGCATATCTGAGATTCTCGATGAAGGTGGTTTCCATCTCATCTGCCACTGCTGCCCGGTCTGCGCCCAGGGGAACCCGCCCTGCCATCAGGTGGATCCTACAGACACAGACACATCAGCCACAGGCAGCTGCCCCAGTCTCCAAGCAATACACCTTTCTCTGCGTGTGGAAAATAGGGCCAGGGTGGGGAAGCAGACACAGAATGGGGTAAGAGGAGCCATGACAGGCACCAGCAAGCAGCAGGGACACAACCTCGCTACGCTGAGGGATGTCTGTGAACATTTTGCCTCACAAATCACAGACCTTGGAAAACAAGGAAATGGAAAAAAAAAAGAAAAAAAATGGAAAAAACAAGAATGGAAACAAAAACCTCTTTATTCTGCCCACTACCAGAGAACGCCAAGGGGTCTGGGCAAGCTCTGGCCTGCCTGGCCCATGCCCTCCCCAGGGCTTTGGACTGCATTTCTAAGGGAAAGCATGGTGCGAAGTAAAGGGAATAAAAAGGCCAAGTTGTTTTTCTGAAGGGGGTTGTGCCAGGCTAATTGCATCTCTTACAGTGCTGTGCTCAGTGCGGCCTTCAATAAAGCAACTCCTGTGCTGTCCTGGGGGAAACGACGGGCATCATCGGGGAGGAAAAGGGGAGGATTATCCCAGGGACTGTTGTGTGGAGGTGCGGACAAAAGCCACCACGGGGAAGGGCAGGGCTGGACGAGAGTACGGGCCAGCGCTGGGCCAGCTCCCAGCGACCGCGTTACGGCCGGGGCTCCGCAACGAACCGTCTCTCACCAAACACCACCGAGCGTGGAGAGACCCAGTGGGAGGCAGCACGGCGGTGCAAAGGGCAACCCCCGCTGCTAGGAAGAGCTGGCGCAGGAAGGTTCCGGAGGAGCGACTTAGTGCGGCCGGGGGGATCCGAGGCGCCGCAGGAGCGGGGTCCCGCCTCGCACCTACCTGGGGCAGCCCACCGCCCGGGCGTACTGCACCGCCGCCGACAGCTCCTGCCGGAAGGCAGCCTGGCGACCGGGCACGGCCGCCAGCCCCATCTCGCCCGCCTCCTGGTTCCCTAGGAGAGACCGACGGGGCGGTCAGCGGCGCCGGGGCGCCCCCGCGGTTACCCTAGGGGCGCCCCCCGCCCGCGCAGCCCGGGGGAGGCGGCCGCACCGGGAGGGGTGTTGAGGAGGACGATCCGCACCCCGGCCCGTTCCGCCGCGGCCCGCAGCGCCTGGGCCGGGCAACCCGCCGGCCAGGCCGCCTCCACCGCCCCGAACCCGGCGGCCGCCGCCGCCTCCAGCCGCGCCGGCAGCGCCGGGAGCTGCGGGAAGAGCCAGGAGAGGTTGGCGGAGAAGCGGAGCGACATGGCGCGCGGCGGGGGCGGGGCCAGGCGGCGCAGGGGGCGGGGCTATGCGGAGTAGGGGCGGGGTCATACTGTGCATGGGCGTGGTTATGCAGAGTCATACGCAGTGGGGGCGTGGCTATGCTGAGTAGGGGCGGGGCCGAGGCGGAGCTTTCCCGCCAGCCCGGCCGCCGCGTCCCGCGTGTGCAGCGGCGGGTCCCGGCAGGGCCGACCCACCCGTGGGGCTGCCGAGAGGGCCCGCGGGCGTGAGCCGGCCGCATCCTCGGCCTGGGCACTGCGGGAGCGCAGCAGCTCACGGCTGCTACGCCCGCAGCGCTCTGCCCTGCGAGAGGGCAGCTGCATCATCCCTGGGAAAGGTGTTTTTGCCAGGTGTTGGCCTGACATACGCAAAGCGCCGTGTTAATTGGTTTCCTGGGGAGCTTGTCTCTAACAGTGTCTCATTATGCAAGAAACGCTTTCTTTTTTGTCCCACGCTCTGCATATTTTACCATAAAATGTTCATCTCTGCTTCTCCAGTGTGCGGGAGTCTGACCCCTGCCGTGCCCATGACCAGCCCCGTGTCCCCCGTCCCTGTCCCCTGTGCTCTCCCAGCACGGCTCGCTGGCTGTAGGGCCAGGGTGGGTGTCCTGTCCAGCCCGTGGCCACCCAGGGGCTGTGCCGGGGCTGGCAGAGGTGGCACTATGAGCCGTGGACATTTTGCAGCCCCTTGTGCTGAGCCTGTTTCTGGGGGTTGTGACCCACCTGCCCGTGCCTGGGGAGACCTGCGTGCTCCGGCTCCTCCGTGACCACAGCAGAAGCCCTCCGCAGCCCCCAGCCCCATGGCCCGCTGCAAGCCCCAGCAATTCCCGGCAGTTTGGGAGAGCCCAGCCACAGCGAGAGGTTTTTGGTGGGAGGACAGGGCAGCGCCAGCAAAGGGGAGCGCAGCGGTGAAGCTATCCATTAAAGAGTCTCAACTCAATTAAGGCTATTGATTAATCAATTAGAAGAAGCTTGGCTCAACTTCTTAGTAATAATCCAAACTGTCCCCAGTGATGTACAGCTGGTGGCATCCCGGCCCCCAGCACACGCGTCCCCAGTGCACATGTCCCCGGCCCACATCCCAGTGCATGTCCCCTGCACTCATGTCCCCAGCATACATGTTCCCAGCAGATGGTCTGCTCCCTGCCCGCAGCTGCCGTGCCGGGGGAGAGCTGTGCCTTCCACGCATCCTTCTGCATCCTCATGCCGCAGGGCACTGGGATTGTTCTTCCCCTTCAATCAAACCCAGGGGGTGCTGGAGCATGCTGAGCTCAGCACCACCAGCTGCGTCGGTGGCAGAGCCACACAGGCATGGGGACCCCCAGAACGAGGTGGGGCACCTGCCTGGCCCTGGGGGTGCAGCCCCACTAGGTCCTTGCGCTGTGGGGATGGAAAGGTGCACGTCAAAGCCATGCACTGCTCCAGCCCCAGCAGTCCTGGCCATATTCCCAGCTGGAGGCCAGGCACCAGGACAGTGCAAAGCCCAGGAGGTGGCTGGTGGGAGCAGAAGACTTTTGATGGGGAAAGGAGATGGGGGGGGACGGCAAGTAAACCCAGCATGTGGGAGACCTGGGCAGCAAGATGGGAATTCGGGGAGACCTTGCAGCAAACCTGCCCTGCCGACAGCAAGCGAAGCTGCTGGGCTCCACGCTGAAGCATTAATGGTGTCTTTATGTCTCTGGTAATATATCGCATTGATTTTCTCTTGTTATAACTGCAACTCCTGCATTGCAGACCCATGTTTTGTCACTTTACCTTGACAGGGCACAGTGGATTTACTCCCTGAGGTCCTACTTACGGCTCTGGAGCCTTGTGCCATGCCAGCACTGGGGCCTGCTCCCGGCACCTGCTGTTTGGGGGGCCCGGCATGAGCGTGGGGTCAGACTGGCCCCTATGTCCCCCCAGGGAAGTGGGGAGGGGGCTCAGTGGGGCGCTGGTGCGGGAAGACAGCTGAGTGCCGAGCATCCCTGCCGCCACACTAGAGTTTTATTGGCCCAAAGAAAACGCAGCTCCTGCACATTTCATTAGCGAGCTGACATTTCAGCGCAGACCCGGCTCTGGCCTCTGCGATGGCCTGGGGGGGAGGCAGCGGGTGTCCCCCTCACCCCAGCACGGTGCCTTGGGGTGCCCTGCGGTGCCATCAGCGACAGCTGAGCCAGCCCCCCCCCCGAGCCCACTGCAGTGGGGAGCACCAGTCCTCCCAGTACCCCATAAATCCCTCAGCTCGTTGTGCTGCGGGGAAGGTTTTATCTGTCTCCCTCTTTATGAAACACATTTTAATTTAAATTGACATTTCTGTATTTTCACTACCTGTCCCTGGGCTCCCGGGCGGCTCGGCTGGCACCCTGGGGGCTGGGAGGGCGGAGGTGCTGCGTGCCGGGGGTGGCTGGGTTGCACCGTCCCACCGGGCCTTGTCATCCCTGACCCTCCTGGGCACCCCCAGATCTCTCTCGCGCTCCCCCTGCGCCCACGGCTCTGCCAGGCGATCCGGGGCTGGGGATGGGAGAGGGCACCCTCGCCGTCCTTTCCTTCCTGGGCTTTCTTCTTTGCTGTAAAGTACCCCAATATTTTGTAACTGTGTTTGGTTTTTGGCTTTTATAGGTGAGTAAATTCTAGCCTTTTTATGTGTAGCAAAAGGCTGGGAAAAATAATCCGCATGTGACCCAGCATCTCATAGAGGCAGCTGCAAGAGCTTTGCTTGTATTAAATCTCGTGATTTTTCACCAAAGATGGTTTTCCCCAAAGCCATCCCCTCTGGGTGCGAAGGGACCGAGAGATGAAAAGCGTCTCCAGTGGGACCCAGCCCCCCCCTCCTCGCCTGTGTCCCCGAGGCCAGTGTGTCCCCTCGATGGCCATGCCTCCTGTCACCACCAGCCCCTGCCAGGACATCCCTCCCAGCTCCTCCAGCCATGTTGGGGCAGACTTTGCTGAGCGATGTGGCCAGCTGCATGTGTATCCCAGCTCTCCTCCCTGCCCAGAATCCCACCCAAATTCCTTGGACTTCCCTGTTTTCACAGCTCTGGGCACCACTGGGGACTCAGGGACCTGGCACTAAGGGGACACGCCAGCCCTGGTGCCCGCTGGGGACTCCTTGGTGGGATCCATCACTCCGCCAGGTCCTTCTCCACTTACCACAGTCTGTGTGTACTGTGCAGAGACAATTTGTTAATTACTGTCTTTCTGCTGCTGAGCTGGCTGCTTCACCATCGTCACAGCGAGCTCTGCCCTTTGCAGCCACCTTTGCTGCTCAGCCTCTTTCCCCTTCCCGAAACGAAGGACCTGCCTGGGTTACAAATGGCTAATGAGGGGTGCAGCAGGGCTGTGCTGTAGCCAGGGCTTATGCTGGTCCTGTGGATCCTCCTCTCCCGCTGGGAACCTCCTCCTCCTCCTCCTCTTCTGCTTCTTCCTTCTGCTGCTCCTCTCCCTCCATCCCCTCCATCTCTCCATCCCCTCCGTCCCCCATTGCCTCCATCCCTCTGTTCTCTCCATCCCTCCAGTCCCAGGCGCGGGGCAGCATGTGGGAGACGCAGGGAAAGATGCCAAGCCCTCCCAAAGCTGTGACGGAAGATTTCTGCGGGATGCCTTAACGAGCACATTGCCCCTCTCAGGCTTACTTTTCTTACAGCCTCCAAAAACACTTGGGTAAAAGCAAATCTATACATCATATTATGGGAAACAAATGCCCAACCTTTGCCAGTTTATGGCTATTCTTCATCAGGGAGGATCGAAACGGGTGGGAAAGTGATATAAATCCCAGCGGAGCCAAGAGGAGGAGGTGAGGACCGAGCACCCCCACGTCCCCACGGCTCCTGGCGCGGGTGGGCTCTCCATCAGCCGGCTGGGATTTTCTCGCTATTTCAAGATTTCACAGGAAATTAATGAGGAGGCCAAATTCTCCTCCAGCTCTTGGAGGGGGCCGGGGCGGGCGGTGCCTGGGCCCGCTGAGCTGGCAGATGTTGTTTAACATTCCCGGCAGTAATTAATAGACGGCTTCATCACTCTTGTATGATTCAAGCATGTCATCCCGCTTCTCTCCAAATACAGAGCAGAAATATTTGTTAAACGTGGCTGGCGTTTTTGTGTGATCATTAGCGCTCGAGCAGCTCCAGTGGCTGCAGGATTTATCGCCTTGCCAGGATTTCTTTTGGCCTCACGATGCCATCGCCATCCCTTCCTCCGCTGCCGGCCTCTCCTGGCGAGAGGCTCCCTTTATCACTTCCCCTCTGATTTATGTCCTGCCGGTTGCAACCTCTCCTTTACGCTACGGTTATGGATTCCCCCCTTTCCCATTTGTTACGCTCTGGGAGGATGGGCTTCAGCCAAACCATCCCCCTGACCAGGGGCACCCAGCGAAATTCAGCCCAGCAAAGCTCTGCTGGGATGGTTCCCACCATCTGGCACCTGCGTCGGGATGCAGGGGAAGGGTCCCCCCAGGATGCTTCAGCCCACAGCACCCGGGTGGGCTGGCAAGGCCACCCTGAGCAGTGACAGGTGGGGGGACATAGCCTGGGCTGGGCTGGGCACAGTGACAAGTGGTGACCTGGGGAGCAGGGGCAGAGCTGGCTTACGGGAGGTGGCAGCCCTTTAGCCAGCACCGCCGGTGGCCCGGGGAACCACTGCAGAGACAAATTAATAGGAGCGTCCCAGCTCATCCTCACTTGCAAACAAAAGGAAGCAGAGTCCCCCCAGGAGCGCCCCGCTCATGGCACGGGACAGCACGGCATCAGCCCCTGCGCCCAGAGTGGGGACGTGGTGGGGACGCAGGGAATGGGCACTCAGGAGGGCCCTGATGGCCACACCAATGAGGAGGGAAGGGGATGCTCCCACCGCCACCTGCCCGGCCGAGCCGGGGCTGCTGAGGTGCCCATGGTCGGGGCTCAGCCGTGCCCTGGCTGGGGGAGCAGGGACCCGTCAGCCTGGCACCCCTAGGGCACAGCCCGGCCCCGGTTCCCATTCCCTCCGGGCCCCAGCTCCCCTTCCCTCCCGCAGCCCCCCGGGGCTCAGGAACCGGCCCCAGCTCTGCCAGCCCCAGCACTCCATGCCCCTCGCCGGGGGGTGCAGGGGCCGGCCCACACGGCACCCATCCCCAGCGTGGCCCTCTGCAGCCCGGTCACCATGTTAAGCCATCTCTTAATTAATCAGGCTGATTGTAATGTGTTTTTAGGGCATTAAAATTCAATTGTGGAATTCTCCGCTGGCTGGGCTCGCAATGAATACAGAAGTTTGCCTAATTAGAGCTGACACGCAGCCGGCGGGAGAACCAGAGGAACGGCCCCGCCAGGGCTGCCCGCCTCGCGGCCCCTCGCCCGGCCCCCAGCACCCCCATCCCTGCCGCCGCAGGGACACGGTGGGGACCAGCGCCTGCCGTGGGCACCCGGACCCTGCCGTGGGCACAGGGAGGGCAGCGCTTCCCGGCCCCAGCGTCCCTGGGGACATCCCCAGCCATGTGCCCGTGCCAACCCCCTGGCCAGGCACCAGCCAAGAGCCGAGGAGATGTTTCCTTATCAGGTCTTCTCTGTCATTACCATGGCAATTATCATCTCATTTGGAGTCTTTAGCTGCCATAATCTGTCTCTTGCACTGATTTATTCCACAGGCCTCTTCCCCAGCAGTGCAGGAGGGAAAGAGCCATCAATAAGGAGGCAACAAGCTCCATCTCCCGCAGAAGCTTTTCCCCGGCCGGAGTGGAGCAGAGGTGCCCCGTGGCCAGACCATCCTCCCGGGGCATGTCTGTCCCCACGGCAGCCTGTGGCCAGGACCAAACCAAAACCTGCCACTGGTTTGGAGCTGGTTCCCCCAAATCTGACGCATGCTTATTATTTCAGCTGCTGTTGGCACCAGCACACATGGGGCTGAACTAGCCGTGCACGCAGGCAGGCTGGGAAGCAGAGGAAGGTGTTCACCCTCTGGGGACAGATGGAGGGACGCCAAATCCGCAGCTTCCTTGCCTTTCTCCTGTCTCCAGACCGGGCTGTTGCTTGGAGTTGTTTTTTCCTCTGTTTGCTCCAACCAGTACCTCCTGTGACTCCACCAGCCACCAAGAGCTTTGTCGAGACTTTTCTCACTGGCGTTTGCTGACTGACAACTCGCACTCCCTGCTCCCAGCTTTCCCATTGCCCTGGGCTATGGGCAGCTCTCGCCTCCTCTTTCACCTCCTCTTGCAGCTGGGACATCTGGGGCTTTTCCAGACAGCAGTTTGGTGGCAGCCCCAGCGACGGTGATGGCTGCTGGGCAGAGTTCCCCAGGTGCTGTGAGCTGCCCCGGAGGAGAGGCAGAGTGATGGGATGGGGACAACGGGGCAGTGCCAGGTGACTGCCAGCCCCGAGTGGGCTCATGCCGTGGCCTGAGCTGCCGCAGCGCTGCTGCATGTGGTCACAGCAGCTCCCTGGGCTGGGGCACCGCTACTGCCTGGCTCTGGCACATGAGAGGCTGTGGCTGTGCCAGCAAAGCCCTGCTCCCACCTGCCTGCTCCTCTGCCTGCCCCGCTGTCTCTGCCAGGAGGGAGCCATGCCAGGCCAGGCACAGGGCAGGCTGGAGCCATGCTGTGGGGCTCGGAGCTGGCGCATGCCCTGGGAAGGGCCCAGCGGTGACAGAGGTGACACAGCAGCAGAAGGCCACCTGCTTGCGCCCGCTAGTCCCGCTGCCCAGCCTTCCCCAGACATCACTGCCTTTAGCATCATCCTGGGACCGGATGCGGGTCCCCTGGCTGCTGGGAGCAGCCAGCCCACCACCCCCATACAGGTGGTGGCAGCAGGCACAGAGCAGGATGTTGTGCCTGCAGGATGGGCCCTCTGTGCCCCTCATGGCCTCACTGACACCCTGAGCAAGACAAATCCAGTGCTGCAGCAGCTTCGGTGCCCATCTTTGCCCCTACCCGCATCCCCAAGCTGTGGTGCGATGCCTGGGTTAGGTGTGGGGTCAGCAGGGCAAGGGGAAGCCACTGGGTCTGGTCACGGGATGGAAGCCACTGACTGAGCCCCCACACCATGACTGAGCCCATCTGCAGGGCACAGTGGGGGGGGCAGGCCGGGTGGCAGCGGTGCCACCAGTCCTCACAGCTCCATCCCAGTCCGGTGACACTGCTCCTGTCCCACCCCTGCACCCGCCAGAGCTCAGCCTGCCTAATGGAATCCATTTATATGCAAAATCCCCAGAAAAAAGCGGTAATTAATGAAGTCCCTTTCATTACCATTATGCAAATGCAATTAATTTCAGCTGTTATGAATATGCAAATATTACAATTATGATCTAATTGCCAATGTGTGTAGGGGAGCAGGCAGAATATCAAGTCTTAGCCCAGGCCCCAGGAGCTTTGAGGTGTGGAGTTGCACCGGGATGGTGCGGGCAGGAGGGGAGAGCCGGGGGGGGAATGCCCAGCCGGGGGGGCTCTGCGTGCTCCTGTGGGTTCAGCAGGAGCATGTGTGAGGGGCCAGGCAGCAGGGACGTGTCTCAGCCACTGGCTGCCCGTACTATGGGTCCTGCACAGGCCTCCTCTGCCCACCTGCCAGTGGTCTGGGGCAGGACCCCTGCTGTGCCGTGACCCTCCAAACCCTGTGCCGGGCAAGCCTGCACCAGGGCTGGGGCTGAAGGGCTCTCCAAAACCACTGTCCGTCCATCTCCAGCCCTGGTCAGCCTTATCAGACATTCATCCCTGGGCTGCAGGGTGGAGAAGGAGGAGGAGGAGGGGGGTTACCAGGCAACTCAGTGCTTCATCCTCGGAGGGCAAGGAGGCAAACGGCAGCGAGAGGCAGGAACCTGCCCTGACCCCACTCCCTCCCATTGCCCCGTGCCCCCACGCACTGCCTGCGGGGTGCCACCACTGCTAGTAAACCCCAGCTGTGTGCCACCATCCTGGCTGCAATCTCAGCATGGGGCCACTGTCACCCTCCCCACGAGGGGGTCCTGTCCTTTCAGCCAACTGGGCCCCCCCCAGTGTTGGGGGGGGGTTCAGCATCCCCCACAGCCGGGGATGCTCTGGGCTCATGGTGGGGCTGGGGGGGACGCGACAGGCAGCACAGCCGCTCTGGCAGGGGATGCGCCCTGGTCCAGAGCGAGCCCGCGGCAGGCAGGTTGGGCTGTGGGGATGCCCTGCGCGGGGATGTCCCCCGTGGGGGCACAGGGATGCTGTGTTTGGGGGGGCTATGGCGATGCTGTGCGCGGGACCAGGGGGATGCCGTGCGTGGGGCCAGCGCTCGGGCCGGAATGCGGGCGGCCGGCGGGGGCCGGGCAGTGCAGCCGGCAGCCAGCAGGCTGTGCTCCTGCACCCCGCAGCGCTCGGGTGTCACGCAAGGAAAAGGCCAGCAGCGGGGCACGGCCCTCCCCGGGCCAGCTGCGGCGCCGGCGGGGGCGGCGGCCGGCGGGGCTGCCCGGGCTGCCCGGGGGGAGGATGCTCTCTCGCCCGCACCACCGCGCTCGGCCGTCGCGCCCCGCAGCGCAGCCCCAGCTCGGCCTGGTGGCCGCCGAGCCTTGTGCACAAGGAAGAGCAGCAGCTGGTCCCAGCTGTGCCCGCAGCTGGCAAAAGCACTTTCCCCCGGGGGCTAGAGCAGCCCACATCTGCCCCAGCGCCTCCCGACCCCCTCCTGCCTTCCCTGCCAGGGCGACAGCCCCATCCCAGCTCTCACAGCAGCACCCCCACCCCGTAGCCCCAGGTAGGGGGAGAGTAAAATAGGGGTCGCTGCCTGGCCCTGGGTGCGGGCTAATGGCTGATGGCAGTGCCCCGTGCGCGGGCTTTGTTGTGCCACAGAGGATGGGCGTGCTGGAAGGCCAGGGAGACCCTCTTGTCTTTGGTCCCTCTGTCCCAACAGCCCCCATCCTGCCACCCCCAGCATTCCACTCCCGGCCTTGGGGCTCCTGTCCTTGCGGTGCACGGGGAGCCCAGGCTTCCACCCCAGGGATGGCATGTGGGGGAAGGGGGGCTGTAAGGGCACTGTCACCCCCTGGGGACCCTGCCACCTGCTCCCCACGGCCCCAGTAACCCCACCTCCACAACCCGGCAAGGGCTCCACAGGACCCCCCTGCTCTCGGGCTGGATGGGCTTTTCCTCATCCACCACCACGACCCTTTTCTCCACGGTGGCAGGAACTGGCTGGAATCCACATCTTCCCTCCCCTCCCCCACCGCCCCATTTCCCTGATTTGGGGATGGAGTGAGACCCTCCCCATTGCTCACGTTAATTTGAGCATCATTTGCTTTGATGGTGGACTTCTTGTGCTCAGGAAGGAGGGACCGAGCAAGGCAGTGGGCAGCAGGGTGCCAGGTGCGGGGGTGCAGCCTGAGCAGCACCAAACCCCCAAATCCCCTGGCCCCTTCCCATGGGGCTCAGCTAGGAGGAGGAGGAGGAGGAGAAGGAGGAGGAGGAGGTGGAGAGGCTTCTCAGAGCTGCTGCTCGGTTTCCAAGGCAATGAGACGTAATGGCTGTTCATCCCGGCAGGGTCATCCCTCTGCGCTGGAGCCCCTGAGGAAGGGGCTGGGGAGAAGCCGCAGACCCCGCAGACCTGCCCAGCACCCGCAGCCTCATCCCCGCTGGGGCCAGCCCTGCTCCGTGCAGGTCAGTGCAGGCCAGGCACCCCTCGGGGACACAGGGACCTTCACACAAGCTGTTCCCTGTCAGTTGCCATCAATGCTGGGGATGGAGCGGGACATTCAGTTCCCCGGCACAGCTGCCGCCACATCCTGCAGATGCCGATGGGGTGTCAGACCCAGGGTGACCCCCAAGGGTTGCAAACCGAGTAAAATAACAACGCATGGCAGTTCTCCCCCATCTCTCCAGAGCGGTGTGGGCACCCACAGGTGCTGTCACCGCTGTGTCCAGCGGCCCTGTGGTGACTCGCAGCGGGTGCTGGGAGCTCCAGTCCCCGGGGTATGACAAAGGCACACAGCCCCAGCCCTGCTCCCCGTGCCACCCCTTGTGTTTTCCCAACTAATTGAATTCAGAGAGATTTCTTCCCAGCACTGCCAATCGATGAACCCCATGTTATCAGCCCTCCCGGCCCTCAGGATGGATATGGGCGAGGGGAAAAATTGAATTTGTGGCCATTTTCATTGGGATTTAATTGGGCAGTCTCACCTCGTTGCCTTAATCCCGGGCGCTGACGCGCGCAGCCGAGCCGGCAGCTCCCCTTATTTATCACTTTTCAAATATTTGCCTCTTCGCAGTTGTGGGAAATCGATGCTCCCGCCTGTGGCATGCCGGGAGCGACCTGGCCGGGCGGCCGGGCGGCCGGGGATCCATCAGCCGCTGCCATCGCTATCGACAGGGCGATTGGGGTTTAAGAGGCACTTTGATAGCAGAACCGGCACACATTAAGTGCTCGTCATCAGGGGATGATCATGACTTATTACCGCTAATTCTCCCTGCGCAGTGGCAGGGCTGCAGGGCTCTTCCTTGCTAATCGCTGCGTGGCTCCGTGCTGAGGCGCCGGTGCGAGGCTCCTGCCCCGCTCCCTAGGGACAGGGTGCTGTGTCACCCTCTGCGCTCCCGGCTCAACCCTCGGTGCCTTTGGGGGTCCTTGTCCCCAGGGTGCAGGTTGTTGCTGGAGGACCAGGGGCTTTCTCTGTCCCCCCACCACACATCCAGCCTGGGGGAGACTCAGTCCCTGTGGGGCTCCTGCCAGCCCGGCTGGGTCAGCGGAGGGGCTGCAAAGCTGCAGCTGGAGCCACAGTGGCAGACACCTGCGGAGGGGCCAGCTGCCCACAATGTTCATTTCATCCGCCGTTGGGCAGCCCCAGGCACCGGTGCTGGCTCCAGTCCCCCTGTCTTGCACCATCGCGCCCCTCAAGCCATCAGCATCCTGGTCCCTGGGAGTCTCAGCTGAACGGGAGACAGGACCAGCGCCTGTGAGAAGGGCAACACTGTCAGGGTGACCCTGTACAGCTGCCATGCCAGCCCAGAGACAGGGGACGGCTGAGCTACACAGCGTGCATCTCTCCTGCAGGCTGGGGTGTGGGGGGAGCTGTCTTCCCAAGCTCAGTCCAGGTGGCTCTCAGTGCTGGTGGTCGTGGTCATGCCAGTTTGGTGCTAGCCCCATGTTTGCCTGCCTGGGTCCCTCCTCCCTGAGATGCTCTGGGATCCCTGTGCAAACCCGGGCAGCCTCCAGCCCTGGCGGCCCTGTTCCCCAGCGGAGCTATGGTGGGGCAGCCACCAAGCCCTTTGCCGACGTGGTCTCTTGCTGTGAAACCAGACGGATTAGTGCCATCCAGCCCCGTCGCTTGGAAGGCGTCCAGTAATGAGCAGCCGGAGAGAGAGAGATCCTCGGTGGCAGCAAACAGACGCTGCTGTCGCCGTGCAGCAGCTCTGGCACACGCGGGCTGCCAGCTCCATGCTGGGAGCAGGACCGCCGAGGTGCTTCCCGACAGCCCCGTGGAAGGGATGGGACCAGCAGACGACCCTGTCCTGTCCCCTCTGGATGAGGAAGGGGGTTGCAGCCTCCCCACAGTGGCACCGGGGCAGGCAGGGAACGCTCCCGAGTCACACAGATGTCCTCCCAGCCATGGTGCAGAGGACAAATGTCTTGGCAGCCGGACACCGGAGCCTCACCGGCATGGGGTGGGCACACCCAGGAGGAAGGACACATGGAGCTGGGAACGGCCCTGTGCCTGGCTGCTGCGATCTCGCTGGCACCCATCCATCCCTGCATACGGCTCGGCTCAGTCTCCAGCCCAGCTTGAGCTCGTGCCCTGGGCAGTCCCATCCTGGGACCACCCCAGGCCGGCTGCTCTGGCAGTGAGGACTCTGCTTCTAATTTTCCAGCCTAAATTTATTCATGGCCAGTTCAAACCCATCATCCCTGTGCCAATGCTGTGCTCCAGCCCGGCAGTGCTGTGCCCTCCTGGGTGTTCATCCTTGGAGTGTGCTCAGAGAGAGTGAGCCCCATCCCCTCCAAATCCCAGGGGGATGCAGGTCTCCATGGGGACCTCCTCAGATGGAAGCAGGATTTGTGCCCAGCTCCCCTCACCAGCCCCTTGCCCTGTGCCCCCAGCCAGGTTGTGTCCCCTGCTGCCTGCCCTGGGGTTGGTGTCCCTTCCCTGTCCGCAGAGCCACCCCGGGGTGATGTGCTTCACCCGCTTGTCCCCATTGCCATGGCAATGGGCGCTCACTGTCCTCCACCTCACAGGGTAGCCCTCAACAAGGGGCTTAATGAAATAAAGAGGTCAAACCAGGCCAAATGGGGCTGGTGACATGCTGCTGACCCCCAGCTCATGGGGCCTCAGTGCCACTGCCACCAGCAACCCCAGCATGGTTCCCTGTGGCTGTGCTGCCCGTGCCGGCATGAGGAGCAGGTACCGCACCAGGATGCTCCGGAAAGGGCGCAGGGCCGGCTCCCCTCGCTGCTGCTGCCATTTGGGAACCCCTTTCTGGAGACAAAAGATTTAACAGAGGCTGAGCCAGGGTCTGGGGCTTTTCGGGGTGGGAATTGGTTTCCTTGTTAAGCGCTGGGTTTGGTTTTTTTAGCAGCCTGTTTATGGGAACAGAACCGCCCCGGCGTGAATTATTCATGGCCCCTCTCAAGCTCATTCTCAAAATATCAATTTCTCCCAGTCACGCCAAGCAGCACTTAAGCCTAAAAGCCTTGTTAAAATGAACCGCCAGCCCAGTGAGCCAGAGAGGGGACAGGAGCAGCTGGGAGCGGGGCTCTGCAGGGGGGGTCCTGCCCTCGGCCCCTGCACTCACCTTGCAGGTCCCAGAGCCATGGGGCAGGACATGGCGGGAATTGCAGAAAGGGACCTGGTGTGGGGTGGAGGGTGGGCATGGGGCTGGCAGGCATCACCGCGGAGGGGAGCAAGGGACGGTCATTCAGTGCATGGGGACTGTCCCTCAGGCTCTCTCCCAGGCAGGGGGGACACGCAGGTCATATGGAGCCACATGAGGAATTAGGTGGAGGAGCGGGGACAAATGCAGGCATTAGCAGGGGGAGCTGCTGGAGTGGGTGGGAGGGAGAGAGTGGCTGCAGCACAAACGAAACCAGCTGTGGCCGCAGATGGCACAGCGATGCTCCTCTCTCTCAGGGCTGCATCCGGGACACCCGGACCTCCCCGTGCTTTTCCACAGAGCCCTGCTCAGCAAAGTCACCCTCGTCTGCTGGGGGACACCAGTGTTGAACCCTCTGCGCTCCTGCTGGCGTGGGGAGGAGGGCAGGGCGATGGCATCTCCAGCTGCAGGGGCTCAGAGGGCTCTGAGCAGCACCCCAGCCAGGCCACCACACGAGCACCCGCACCAGGGCCACCCTTGGCACCCGCCAGGGCCACCTGTCACGAGGTGGTGCAGTGCCACCACCTCGACCCTGCCCCAGCATGGGCAGCCCCCAGGCAGCAGGGACCCTGCAGGGAACAGCTGGGCTGGAGCAGCACTGCTGGTAATTACTAATTAAAATGCAGATGCTCCCCGAACTGCAACTTTTAGTTTCTCTAGCAACTGCTAAACCAAAAGCAACAAGGCAGGGACCACCAAGGCATGCAGAGGGTGCCACCACTCCGTAAACCCCCACCTAAACGCGTCCCCAGCGTCACCCCTTGCACTGCAGCTCGCTCTGCTGCGCTCGCCCTGGCACCTCAGCCTGTGATGCTGCAGCAAACCATCATCTTGCTCGTTATTACTTCACAAGTCTTCCTCACGCCAGTGAAGTTTTTGCACCCTCACGTTGCCTGCTGGTGCAAACAGTAAATGGTTTTGGTCCCCAGGGCCTCTCCTTGGCACGGCCCTTCCCTGGTGCCTCCCCACTAACAAGGCCATTTAGGGAAGCTGTCCATGAGCGGATCTTTAATCCATCTACTGTGCCCTCTTAATTCCTCATAAAACAAGTTTTTAATCAAAACGTCATGTGGCAACAAGTGAAACCGCTGGCGGGAAGTCAGTGGTGCTGCGTGGGTGCTGCTGCCCGTACCTGCCAGGTCTGCTCCTGCCCAGAGAGGTGGCAGGGCTGTTGTACAGGGCTGAGGTGGGACACGCAGCGGTTCCCTGCCCAGTTCCTGGACGTGACCCCAGATGAACCCTCCGCTGTTCTGTGGAGCTCAGCATCTCCACACTTGGTCTTTGCTTTTTGCACCATCCCATTTTCTTTGCCATCCCAGTCCAGGGAAAAGTGACTCAGTTTCTGACACGTGGTTTGGGCCAGGCTCCAGGCTTTGAGCATGTCTCAATTTTTCCGTCATTTGTCCAAATTAGTGGCTGGAGGACTCGTCGGGAAGATCTCTCGGCAACGGGGTGGGTTACCTGCACCCAGGGACGTGCCCCTGCTGCACCCGTGCAGCTCCTGCCGCATCCCCTTCAGCTGCAGGGCTGCAGGTCACCTGCTGGCCGGCATCACCAGCCCCAGAGCAGGTGCCTGCAGGGCTGCCCGGTGGTACCCAGGTGCCCTGGGTGGGAGGATGTCAGTGTGTGACAGTGTGATCATTTCCATGGCAACGGTGTGTGACAGCGCAAGCACCAGCTGCTCCACGGTGTTGGTGCCGGCGCCTGGAGCTAGGGTCGCCCGTCAGTATGTTTTTCCTGGAGGGAACCAGCACGTTTTGGGCACCTGCTGCTGATGGTGGGATGTGAGGGGCTGCCATGAGCCCCAGCTCCATCCGAGCAAACCCACAGCCGGTCCCTGATCACGTGCTCTGTGAGAGTGGGACAGAACTGTGCCCGCAGCCAGCTTGGCAGAGGCAGCGTCGGGAGCCAGGGACACCGTCGCCCAGGTCCCCTTGCCCCACAGTGAGGGCAGAAGCCACTCAGGATCATGACAACGCAGCGGGTGCTGCAGCTCCTCTGCCAGCATCAGCCCCTGTCCCTCTCAGGCACAGGACAAGGCGGCATCCCCCTGTACCCTGCGCCTTTCCCCAAAACGGATGCACCAACACGCAGATGCCGAGCACAGCATCCCTGCTCCGAGTGGAGCTGGGAGCAGCCCACCCTGAGCCCTGGCGTGTGGGAGCCCGGCCCTCCTCTGCTCCCGCCGTGCAGGTGATGCCACAGCCCGCACTGCACCCAGGGTGAGCACCCATGGGTCGGGGGCTGCCACCGAGCATGGGGGGGCTGCGTGGCCATCTGGGGACATGGCAGGGATGGAGGGAGGGAGGGCAGGCGACCGGCACGTGAGTGCTCAGCCTTGCTCCCATCCCCAGCGTGCCTGTTGCTCGGAGAGATCTGCCAGGGAGAATGGAGTGGGCACTTAATCTCCCCCTATAAGTTTAATTAATGGGCTGCAGCGCTCATTCTGTGCTGCTGCCTTAATTGGTACAAGCTGCAAACGCTGTGGAGCCTGGAAAAAAACATTTGGAAATGAAAAATATATTAAGCAGGAAACAGATCAATGGCTCTTAATGAAGCTGATTCGGGGCTGCCTGTCGTCGAGGGGCTGGGGCCCGGGAGACACTGCTGCTGCCCAGGCTCCATGGCCCCAGCACCCCCCTCGTCAGTGCCAACGAGCAGCCCCGCTCCTGTCCGCAGCAGAGCGGTCTGGGGCTGTAGCCCCTCTGTGCGGGGCTGTGGGGCTGCACCCCTATGTTCTGGGGACAGCATGAACTCTCCTTGCAGTGCCGGAGAGCCCCAGGTGAGCACAGCTGGAGGAGCCAGCCCTGCACAGCTGGAGCCCCCTCCCACCCCTGCACAGCTGGAGAAGCACCCCCAGGCACAGCTGAAAAATCACCTCTGCACATCGGCAGCCCCTGGCACAGCTGGAAGGAGCCACCCAGGGCACAGCTGGCCCATGCGGGACTGCCTGGGGCCAGCCCCAAGAGCACCTGCAGCCCCGTGGGGACAGAGCAGGGTGGCCGAGGGCTGCGGGCAGCACCAGGCGTGTTTCACGGTGGTGGTTTAATGCGAGTTTCTCCCTTTACACAGGGTACGGGGGTGGGGGGGGATCAGGACTGATTTGCATGAGGGGGCCGGGGGGGGGGTGGCGGGGCTGCGCTGAGGGCTGTAATTGCCTCGGCTGTGCACAGAACATTAGCTGCGCTTCCCAGATATTTACACAGGGGAAAACAAAGTCATAACTCACCAAATAAATAATCTCCCAGGCGCGGCGCTCTGGGAGCGGGTGCTCCCCCGCTCTCGCACAGCCACCCCGGTACAGAGCATCCTCTGGGATCTCCCGAGGACTGGCAGCACCCCCCGGGCCACGCACTGGGGGGCAGAGAGGGCACCCCGTGAGCTGAGGAGGGGGTGTCAGGCATGCTGGGGTGCAGCAGTGCAATCCTCCCTGCTGGGGACAGAGGGGTGAGAGACCAGGGACTGGGTTCGGGCAGACATCCCAGCTCCGGCGCAGTGGGACAACCCCAGTCCCCCCGCAAATCAATGGGGCCAGGGGGGTCCTGCATGTGTCCCACATGCCAATGCACACCCCAAGAGCACCCGTCTCCCGGGGCCCAGGCCCGTGAGAGCTATAAATCGCCCTGAGCCCCGTGTGGAAGCAGGTTGCCGTGCAGGAAACACGGACCTCAGCGCCAGCCCATTTCACACAATGCATTTCATTTAATATTTGGCATTTCGCTTCGTCTACTTGACAGCCAGCTAACAAATTAGCACGGCGTGGTATCAATAGCTCCAGACCGTGTAGATTAAAATCTGTTTAACCAATAGAACTCAAGAATAAAATAGCCAATGGGGGCAGCACGGCCACAAGGGCTGGGATTCTGCCGGGGCTTGAGCGCACCTGGGAGCAGAGCGAAGCGTGCTCAGGTGCCATCCAAGGAGGCTCAGTGACCAAGTGTCCAAGCAGGACGACCCTGTGGCTCCCAATGCCGGCAGGAGCAAGGAGGAGCCCAGCGCATCCCGATCCATCTGTGACCAGGGAACGTGTGGGGATGAGCAGCCCCTCCGTGCCCCTCGGCTGCCCCGCTCGCTCAGCCATGGGCTGGGGTCTGCAGGGACCACTTTGATTTCCTGCTGCTAAATCCTGGCCCCACTAATGTGATTGCTAACGGCATGCGGCCCCTAATGGGGAAAGTACACTGCAGCCTGCCTGCCTGCCCGGGACAAATTGCAAATCTCGTTATGCGTTTGTGTCCAGATTTTTAACGTGGTAATAGCTCCCCAGCTCAATTACGCCTTTGGCTCAATCCCCTGATGGTCCCCAAGAAAGGGCTTAAGCAGCTGCACTCTGCCGTGCTCCGGGGGTGAGGGCAGAGGTGGGGCGGACAGGGATTGTCTATGGGAACCCCTTTAAGATGCCCCCAGAGCTGCCCTTCGGTGGCCGTAGCCCCTGGTGATGCCTGGTGAGGGATGAGTGTGTGCCAGCCATGCTGCCCCATGCTTGGTCCCCTGACCCGTGGGTCTGGCTCCCCATGTTAACCCCCGGGCTGGGCAGCAGCAGATGAAACCCAGCCCCACATTTATTTCCCTCCTGCCGCGTAGGGGCACTCGGCCCCCACTGGGCCGGAGCGCGGCCATGCTGCTCCCATTCGGCTACGCACGGCTGCTCCTCACGGCATCTAGTTAGAAAAAGAGAGAGAATAAAAAAACCCAAACCACCCCGGATAAATAATTTAAAACATGAAATCCTTTGCACCTCTTTAGTGCTTTGCACTTTGAAAGCCCGGCGTGCCCATTAACTAATGAACCACATCAAACGTGCTCTCGCCTCGCGTCTCGCTGGCCTCTCTGTTTGTACCAGCCTCTCCTGGCTCGCTGTCCCTGCTGTCCCCAACCCTTCCCAGGCCCCCTGGCATGTCGCCACCAACCCTTTCCCAGCATGGGGCTCTGCGGAAGCAGCCCTGGCCGGGCAGGCAGCCCCCGTGCGACACTGGGGTGCCTACGAGCTCCCTGTGACTCCCCCCTGCCGTGGGCTGTGCCCCTCGCTGCTCCCATTGTCGCTGGGATTACTGGTGAGCGCTGTAGCGCGGGGATGTGAGACTGCCACATTTCGGTTGTCATTATGCATTCATTACTTGGTATCTTTTGCAAGCTTTTAAGCGTGTTACGGAGTTAAGACCACGTAAGTACAGGGATCATTTTCCTTCTCCCACCTCCGAAACGCAGCCGCCCCGCAGCAGGGTGTAATCGCTGTTTAGCGACACACAGGGATGTTACTCAGCAGGGGGAGAGGGATCCCACGTGCCCCAGAGGTGGCGGATGCGTAAGCGTAAATTACCCGAACTGAGCATTTCACCGCTTCTGCTCTTGGAAAAGCGGTGGGCAGGGGTGCGGGGGGTGCACTCGGCACCCCCGTGGGCACACGCTGCTCTCAGCTCCGCCGCCCCTCCGCAGCCACCCCTGCTCCCAAGGGACGCGCAGCCGTGTCACCAGCCGGCCCCGCTCCCGGTGTCACAGCTCCGCAGGGGAGATGCTGGGGGCCCCAGCCCCACGGTGGGCAGAGTGGCAGGAGCAGGCAGGGCTGGGTCTTTCAGGCAGCCCCCCCGCCCCGGGTGTGTGCCCGCTGCCTGCAGGGCAGCAGGAGAAGTGGGGTTTAGTCCAAACAAAGAGGTGTTTTTCAGAGGGCTGAAATTAATAACACAAACCCTAATTTAAAATTATATTAGGCTATCAATTA
The DNA here is from genome assembly GCF_028500815.1 of Rissa tridactyla. NCBI lineage: Eukaryota > Metazoa > Chordata > Aves > Charadriiformes > Laridae > Rissa > Rissa tridactyla. The sequence goes on from NC_071473.1 coordinate 43,159,840, forward strand.
CTCCCCAAGCGTCCAAGAGGTCTGCTGGCAGCATCAAGTTGCCAGCTGTGATAAATGGTTTTATTGGAATTTCATAAGGTCTGAATTATTTGCAGATAGGAAATTTTTGTAGATTAATTAAAATTTTGTAACGAGCTGGAGTGGTTTGTGGCACTCCCCTTCGCTGCTGGCCCCAGGTGGGATTGGGGCTTTCCTGAAACACGTCCCCAGGCTGTCCCTGGGGACTGCTGTGGCAGGGGTGGCCCTGCTGGCGCCACAGGAGCACCGCAAGGAAAAATTCTTCGTGTTTGGCAAATTGGCAGAGCTGATTATCCAAACCGGAGTGGCTGGAAGATTGCAACGTGCTCGGCTTGAGCCAGCATAGCTTCTGCACGGGAGCATCCAGCCTCATTTGTTATATTAGAGTTCTTCTAATACTTCAGTAAAGAGTGGGTAGAAGAAAAACCACTCAACATAGTTTATTCAGATTTTCAAAAGGCCTTTCGACGAGATCCAGCACAGGAGGTTACTATAGAAATTAAGTTGTCATGGAGCAAGAGGCAAAGTATTGCCACGGATCAAAGGCTCACTGAGAGAGAGAAAGCAGAGGAGGAATAAACGGGCAGTTGTCATCCCAGCACAGGGCAGCTGCAGGGGCTTGCAGGCTCCACCGTGGCCCTGTGTCACTCAACGTATTCATGGGGCATCTGGGGAGCAGCAATTTGGGAGACAGGATTTTGGAGATATAACAGGGTCAGAGAGCCTATCGATGTGCCTATCGATGCTGGCATGCAGGTCATGGCAGAGCCGTGGGGCCGCGCTGTGGCGAGCATCCCCCGGGGGCAGCTCATGGGTGACCACAGCCTCGCGCCTCAGTGGACCACCACAGCGTTTCTTGGATAACGAGCTGTGAGCGCAGCGGGGGACAGAGCCCACAGGTGGTGGGGTGAAGAGGCCGGTGGGGGCTGTGGAGGTGGCGAGCAGGTTCAGGGCTGTGGGGTTGGCTTGGGCAACCACCCTCTGCCATCCCCACCTCTCAGCCCACGCTGTGCCACCATGGTTATCCCGTCAGGAATGTGACTGGGGGCAGCTCCAGCCCTGCTGGTCTCTGCTCCCCCCCCGGGGGCTCCTGTGCAGGGCAGGGCACCATCCCACCGGGCAGGTGACGCCCCCACTCCCACGGTGGCCATGCCAGTGGGAGTGCTGTGGGCATGGCAAGCCCCCACCGCCCTTGCAGGCAGGTTGCAGCAAAGCCCGGGTGCCACAGCCAATGCCTTTGGGGTACGGATGGGCTGTCCCACGCTGCCCATGGTGCATCGTGTCCTCACATGGCATCTCGATGCAGAGCTCGGCTGCCGATGGGCAAAGCGGTGCCTGCGGGGCAGAGCCCTCCCTGCGGGGACACTCTGGGGGGCTGCTGCAGGCACTACTGGGGCAGGGAGCTCAGGGACAGCCCACGTACAGGTGCAGGCAGCAGCGTGCAGAGCCAGTGCCGCGCTCGCGTGTCTCCCAGGCCTGTGGCGCACAGCGCCGCACGGCACGGCACGGTGAGCCTTTGTTCTCCTCTGGGCTCTGGGAGTTTCCACCTCTCCTGCAGCTGCCTGCGACTCCACATGCTGGGGAAGTTCCCTCCTTCATCTGGCAGCGCTCCCCAGCCTAGTTTGCCGCTTTGCTGTCATTAGCCCTGGCAAGAGCCCTGCCGGCACGGCCGCAGCTCCCTGCCTCCCTCCTGCTAAACAGGCAATTACCAGCGAGACAAGCGACGGCCGTGATTACTGCACGGCTGGCTGCTTCCCCCAGCACTGGAGCCCGGCCGTGGGGAACGGCCCCAGCCCTTCCCTGGCTGCCCCACGCACAGCCGCGGTCCCACGGCTGCTCCCCCGGTGGGAGCCTGGGAGGTCCGTGGGGTGGAACACTGTGGGGTGCGGGCGGCGAGAGCACCGAGAGGAACTGCGCGGGCCCCCGGGAGCCGAGCAATGAGCTCACGCAGCTCCTGTGCGGGTCCGGCACACACTGCCTTGCTGGGCCGGCCGGGCCGGTGTGTGGGGGATGCCCTGGTCACAAGCAGCAGCAGCCAACTCCTCCCGGCTCCCAGGATACGCTCCCAGGACTAGTAATTTCCTGGGGAAATGGCCGAGGCTCAGTTTAGCGAGCAGGAGGGCTGGCGATGCCACGCTGCCACGCAGTGCTGTCCTGCCCCTGGAGTCACCCTCTGCCCTGCCTGTGCGCGGGGTGGTAGAGGCTCAGCACCCAGAGGTGCTGCCCATGCCACCTCTGGAGCAGAGCCACAGGCCCCCAGGCTCAGGGCACAGCTCCATCTGCCCACTGCATGACGGCGAGGGGGACGCACCCAGGGATGCCACGACCCCCCTGCCCCTCTGTGGGGCAAGACCCTTTTGCACACACGTCTCCCAGCTGCAAGAAGCAAAGAGGGATTCACCCCCTGCCAGGAAAAGCCAAGCAAGAAAGTCACCATGCTGGGTGACTCTGAGTCACTCGCACTCCCAGATCCTGGAGGGCGAGGTGTGGAGAAGCGGGTATGCACTGGGGACCCCCCAGCCCCACGCAAGACATAAGGTCGATGGGGCTTTGGCCCATGGCTGCCCCATCCCACATCCCTGTCCCTGCAGGCGTCCCCGGGCAAGGAGGGTGCGGGGCCAGCGCTGGCGCCCAGGTCCCTGCTCCCACCACCGAGAACCTGTTCAGCGGGAAAGGGGCCCCACGGGTGCCTGAGCGCAGATAAGGACGGGAATGTAAACACCCTCCCGGCTCCGGCATCCCAGCTATCTGAAGTAGCAAGTGCCTCCAGAGCAAATTCCTCCCCCTTCGACTCTCCCCTCAACTGCGGGGCCCTCCTGCCCTGATCTGCAGGGTCGTGGCCAGCCCTCACTGTCCTGCAGCCCCTCCATTTTTATTCTCCCCACATGTGTGGCTGCCTCCTTCCCCTCTGCTCCCACCCAGCTCCCCAGGAGCCTCCCAGGGCACCCCACACTGTCATCCCATCCCACCAGGAGCCTCAGTGGAGGGTGGTGGTGATGCCCCCCAATGCCGGCAGCCTCAGCCTCCTGCTCAGACTGGTTTTGCCAGATGAAAAGTCTCTGCTGTGCAACCCTGCCAGTGGTCAAGGGGCATTTCTCACTGATTTCAGCAGCTGGAGCACACCCATGCTGGGGCGGGAGAGGCCTTGGAAGGGGCTCAGGACATTGCAGAGCACCCCAGTATGGGGCACCGAGCATCGCTGCCAGGCACTTCAGATGCTGTCACAGGATAAAACTCCCTTTCCCGCTCTGAAATCAGTAAAGACAGCTCTTGTCAGCTCCCTTCTGCTTTTGTGGGCTGGGGGGGGGACAGCCCTGCTGCCACTATAGGGGAAGGGATTCTGCAGGTCTTTGGGAGCAGCCACCAGTCCCCGCTGCTCCCTCTCTCACCCGGCCATGCCTCAGTGTCCCACCCGTCCCCCTCGGCACCAGCTACAGCTGCTCACACTGCTGCCCTGCTCTCACAACCGTGTGCTGTTGCAGGGATCTGCTCTGCTGTGCCGGCAGCAGGCTGCAAACCAGCAACACTGGGAGAAGCAAAATGCACCCGGGGACATTGCCTGGCAGAGCCCTGGGGAGGAGGAGATGAGAGGAGAGGGCACCCGAGGGGCTGTGGGGCCATGGCAGCACAGGGGGCTCGGCGTGAGCCGGGAGGGCTTGTATCGCAGCATCCCAAAACGCTGCATCCGCAGCGAGGATCTCCGCTGGGGAACCTGTTGATATGGCAACCCTGCGTGGAGGGAGCATCTGCCCTGCTCGCCTCTGCGTTCCCTCCACGTCCCCTCTGCGTTCCCTCCACATCCCCTCTGCACCCAGTGTCCCCAGCCAGCGTGGTCCCCGGGTCCACAGCTGGGTTGGGAAATGGATGATGGGGGGGTGTGTGAAATGCAGCAGGATGAAGTAATATGCCACATACAGCAGAAAAATAACTCCGTCACTCATGCACGACGCAGGGCTTTCAATTGCCAATGGGTAAGGGACCTCAGCTTCCCTGCAGGCTCCTCTGTGAAGCTCCAGTGATGCTCAGAAAGATGAGGAGAGGGACGGATGGATGCTGGAAAGAAAACAGTGGGTGCCGGTGTGGCAGAGCCACGGCCTGAGAAGTGCAGCCGGTAGCCACCCTGGCTCCACGAGGGACTGAGCATGGTCCAGGTGGGGTGACGAGCTGTGGCCGTGTTTTTGGTTGAGAAGAAATTCAATAGCCTGGGAGTCTTCATCAGTATTCACCGTGCCTCTCAAAACAAGGAGAGCACACGAATTAGATGGTTTGGCAAGTTGAAAATCTAGGATGTATTTTCTTACAACGTACAGTTAAGAATGCGGAGCCCATGGCTGCCGGGTCTGGTGGGGTACAAGGGGGATCACTCCCCACCTGCCTTGGTGTTGCCTTTTTTGTGTGTACCCTTGGGGTTCGTGAGAACAGACAGCCCTGGCAGCACCTGCCGGCTTCACCAGAGGGGTCGGGGGGTGCAGGCACGGGTGGTGGCACTGCCAGCGCGGTGGGACAGCCCGGTGGCACTGCCGGCTCTCAGGGCTGGCTTTGGAAAAGGTGCGCTTGCACTCGTCTGGGAGTTGCTGGTAGCGGCAGACTCCGGCTCTTTAAAATGAACAGTGCTTAAAATTAATTCTCTTCGCTGATGACTGAAGTTTGATGGATGAGTGGAATTTCTCTGCATTTCCAAACAAATTTTTTGGTGGCAGCTCTGCCGCTGGCCTTCTTGCCCTCACCCCAGGAAACAGCCCCGGACACAGTGATGGCCGAGCTGCTCTCGGGGACATATGGGGCACCCTGGCTGTGACCACCAGGAAAGGTGAGCACAGACAGCAAACAAGGAATTGCTATGAGGTATAATTAAACTAGAAAAGGAGCGATTCCTCACTGCGCGGAGCTGCGGTGAGCTGCTTTAGAGGGTGGTTAGATCCATCTCAAGAGCCGCTGAGCCTTTAATCCCACCTGCTAATCCCCTACCTGAACCTTTCTCTTCATCTTCCAGGGACTTTGGTGCCTCATCACCACAGGGTGATCTCTTCAGAGGGACCCCCTGAAGTTTGGTGCCTCCAGCAGTCCCTTATCTAAGGGTCAGAGCCGGCGCTGACGCTGCTGCAGAGGTTTCTCTCCGGTGGGGGGAACGGGGCTGCAATCCCCAGCTCCGGGGCAGCCCCAGCCATGGCAGCGATGCTCCAGTTGCTGCTTTGAGATGCTCTGGGATGTGTGCACTGCCAGTGGCTTGTTTCCGAGCTCACCATGGCCTGCTGTGCCCAGTGTCACTCCCAACCCTGGACGTGTTTTAACAGCTGGGGAGCACTCGAGGAGCCGCATGGAGGTGTTTCCCAGGCGTGGGGCTGCAAAACCAGCGTGTGCAGTCAGCGCTGACGCTCCACATCACAGCCCGGGCACAGGGACCACTGGCCATTGGCAGAGGCTTCTTCTAGGGGTGGCAAAAGGTCTTTGGATGAAAGGCAAGATGGCTCCTTGCCAGCAACCCCAGCAGTACAGTTGGCTGATGGACCCCAGCTTGGTTTCCCCAGAACTTCCCTGCCCTCCCGCAGGCACTGGGATGGCTGCAGAGGGGGTGGCCCACCCCAAGAGCCGTCCCAGGGGCAAACCTGTGCCCCTGTGCAGAGCGCTCTGCCCGCAGGCAGGATGCGGCCCCAGCCCCCGGCAGGGGCTGGGGCCATAGAGGTGACCTTCAGGAGTGGTGGCAGCATGAGCCGCCAGCCCTGCTGCGGGAGGCTGAGTGAGGAGGCCATTAGGAGTGTCAGGTGTCTACGATGCCATTACGCGTGTGATGCCTGTCTCTACACCCAGTTAATTATTAATGGGGGTCCATGTTGCTGCCAAGGGGGACACAGTCAGGCTCACCCGGCACCAGTCGCTCCCTGCAGTGGCTGCTGCCAGAAGCGAGTCTCCCAGCGGAGCACAGCCTTTCCCGCAGCAGCCCCCGCTGCCTGCGGCACAGCAGTGAGGCAGCCCTCGGAGCAGGGAATCCCGCATCCCACGGAGGAGCTGTGCCACCAGCCAGGGACAAACACACACATTCACAATAACGCCTCTCTTTTCTCCCCTGCAGACTTTGTGCCTTTTTTCTCTTCTCCTTCTCTCCTCCTGGCTTTGCCATATGCAAAGAGGAGTAAATAAAGAATACTGATGTTAAAAAAAAAAAAAATCAAGGGAAAGGCTGGGAATCCTTTCCCTGGGATCCTTTCCCTGGGATCTCACTCACACCAGCCCTGGCTCCATGCACATATGGTTTGCAGGGCCACGGGGCTGCCTGCCCTTGATGCTGCAGCCGGGAGGGACCTGAGGCAGCTGGGAAAGCACCGGCAAGCCCGGCTGGTGTGATGGCACGGGGATGCCACACAAGGCCACAATAGGGACTTGAGCAAGGGAGTGACTTGGACAGGCACAAGAGGTGACTCCCACTCCAAGAATCACAGAATCATAGGATTGCCTAGGTTGGAAGAAACACATTCAAAGCGCTGCTCAGCTGTTCTGCGGTGTTTTCCCCAGCAGGTCTCAAGCAAGCCTCGGTTTGACTCTTTAAGTGTCTGGGGGAAAAGAAAAACCAAATTTCTGAATTTCAATAAGAGCCCCCCTTATCTCAACCTCCTTCATCAAGGCTGCTCCCCATTCTCTGCCCTCCAGCCTCCTTCACTTAGTGATTTACATGGTAATGGGTGTCTTTGGCCCAGAGTTCAATGGGGAATTTGCACTGATGCCTGGCTGCTGGCTTGCCCTTGGGGCAGGGGGGCAGGGGGCCAGGGGTCTGCCCCAGCCCCCTGCCCACAGCAAGGGGAACCACTCTGCTTAGTGCAGGCAAAAGCCCTGGGCAAGGGGGCGTGGGGTGTCCCAAGGCCACCCAGTGCGCCGGTGTGTGTGGGACGCGTGGATGGCACGAGCCTCCCCGCGGGACCGCTCGAGCTTGGCACGTAGCGCCGCTTCTTCCCTGCTCTTGCCAGATGGTGACTGGTGCAGAAAGGCAGAAATGTTTAGTAGATATTTCTGTTCTGTATTTGGAATGAAGCAGGAGGATATATTCATCTCCAGATGATACTGTGGATGGAATATAAATCCTGCCATCTGTAACAATGGGGGATGTGAGGCATGATCTCCTCGAATTCAGCATTTGCAGATCATCCGGACAGCTGATGCTCGAGTCTAGAAGGAACTAGCTCAAGCCAACACTATGGTTTAACAGATCTTAGAAAAATGGGCAAATTCCAAAAGATTGGAGAAATGTCAGTGTAGTTGCAGTGTTTAGAAAAATTTAAAGGCGCAGCCCAGAGACCCGCACATCAACCGGCCTGTTTATGGGGTTTTGTGGGATCTTTTTTTGGATGGGCTGATAGATCTGGTTGATAAATGCAAGCATACCGTTATAGCAAACTTGGATTTCTTCAAAGCATTTTGCTTATTACCATGTGACATTTGGATTAAAAAGCCCACGCGGTAGAAGGCATTTTCAGGTCACACACTAGATGGACTAAAATCTGTCTCAGACAGATCTCACCACGCGGTGGTTACTGGGGAGACTTCAGGGGATGGAGGTGTCCTTAGCAGGGTCCCTTGGGGAATCTGTTCCTGTTGCAACACTATGTATGTCCTTATCCAGTGATCACCCTGATTATGAAAAAGGCTGTGACGGTGAAGTCTGCAAGTGATGCAGTGGCTGGTAGGGATGTTAATAACAAGCAGGCCAGGTTGCTGTTCTAGTATCCACCAAATTGCCTGGTGAAATGGCCATAATCTAACTAAATTCATTTTAATATGGCTGCATGCAAGGGAAGGCATCTGGGAACAAAGACCGCTGCCTTTATCTCCAGGATGGGGCTTGGAAAGCTGCGGCTCAGAAGAAGGCTCAGGAATGATTGCAGGTAACTGCCTCTACATGAGCTCTCATTTTAAAAGCACGCTGAAAGCAGCTAACACCTTTCTTGAATATCTAACGGGAGAATATCAAACAAAATTAGGGGAGCAATCTCGCCTCTGTTCACGTTCCTGTTGAAATGATTACTATGGATGTTATTTCCAACTTGGGTGTCCATAATTAAAAAGGACACCAAAGTTCTGCAAAGGAAAGTCGTATGTACCGTCTGGGCATCAAACAAGCTCTGGTACGAGACTGGAAGTGTACAAACTGCTCAGCTTGCTGGAGAGAAGATTGAGAGATGCCCCGACGCCAGCGAGAAGAGTTCCTGGCAGTTCAGCAGCCTCTGCCTCGCAGAGGAGCGACAAGATCTGAAAGCTGAAACAGAAGTTAAAAAATTCAGCCTGGGAAGAAGATACAAGATCCCAGCAGGAGGTCGGGAGATGCTGGAAGAGGTGACTAGAAGGCAGCAGAATTACCAATTTCACAACAAATTCCTGTATGTGAGATATAGGTAAATCCTGATTCCGGGGAGGCTCCGAAGCCCTGTTGTGCACAACCTCGTCTGCACCCAGGGGTGCTTCAGCCACCCCCGGGACACCAGGACTGCCTGTGCTGGCTTCGAGAGGTTCATGGCCAGGAAGTGGCTCAGGACTGACTTTGTTTCCCTCTCTCCCTCCTTTCCCAGGATGGAGAGTCCGGGTGAGCAGGGCCAGGCAGCTGCTCAGCCGGACACCTTGCGGAGGTGGCCTGGGATGCTGAGCCCTTGCTGATGGCTCCTTTTTTTTTTTTAAATAAGAAAATCTATCTATTTTGTTGAAATCAAAAAGTTTGGAAGTTTGGTGTGTTATTTCCCCTGCCTCTTCTCCCATCTCTTCCCATTAGTTGTTCCTGCTCCGGAGCGGAGCAGAAGGATGGTGGGTGGCAACTGCCTTATGACTTTTCCCTTTCTAGCTGGAACGAGGCCAAACTTCCTCAACTTTGGAAAAGTGACAAGAGGAAAAAAAGAAACACTAATTCTGGAGATCTGGAATGGCAGAATAAGAAAAACAGGGGTTTGGGTTTGTTGTTTTTTTTTTTTTTTCCAAAGAAGCAAAAGAGAGGAGTGGAAGGAAAATCCATGAACAAGCATGTGGAGAGAACGTGGATGGATGAAAATGAGGGAGGATGTGCAGAAAGGCCCAGGTTTTGAAAAGCAAAACAAATTAGGGAAAGCTTTCATTGGAACCAAGCAAAACAGAAACAAGATTGAGATTTTTCATGAAGTTGCTTTTCCATTTGTCTCTGTTTGGGCAACAACGAGAGCCCCGGCGGGGGCACAGCAGCATCGCTTCGGGGAACGAGCTCATCTCCTTTGCCAGAGAAATCTGTAGAGCCCCTGCGCTGAAGCAGCCCTCAGCAAGAAGAGGGTCTGAGGGGTCGGGAGGGGGTGTTTCACCGTGTCAGGGCCCTGAGTGAGGGTTTCTGACTCTGCGCAGGCAGGAAAATGAATCTGTGATGAGAATAGGCAACTTCAAGGGAGAATTAGAGAGGGAATAAGCAAAATATGTCAGAGCTGTCTCTGCGTTGAGGCTGGAAACCAAGGGAATAGGCAGGAGGAATGAGAGGTTCTCATGCATGAAGACGGTTGTGATTTAGCTGGTATTGCAGGGGCCTGGTGGGAGGGTATGTGACTGAAATACCGGGGGGGGAACCGTGCGGAGGCACTGCGCTGGGGGGACCGCAGGGAGGAGCGCCGGATGGCCAGCCCCCCGAGCAGGCGTGCCGGAGAGGGGGAATCAGCAAACTCCTGGAGACGTCAGCCACCATTGCAGCCATGGAGCCCTTTCACACCAGGATGGAGCCTTGGTGCCCATCACAGGGCTCATGGGAGGCTCTGCCATTGTTTAGAAGAAAAGCTGATCTTTATTCACAATTAATTGCAATGCAGATCAGCGGATGCACATGTGACAGGCTTAAACCTTAAAGCTCAAACATAGGATTGTTGAAAACTTAGTGACTCATTAATAACAGGCAGGCTCGTACGGAGAAGATCATTAAGTAAATGAGTTACAGAGGGTTGTGAGAAACTGCCGTAACCTGAACCTCAGCCAGAGGCTTTTGGGGTGAGATTCAGGCCGGGCAGTGGGTCAGCTGCCGGGCTGTACGCGCCTCTCGCCGAAAGACAGGAAGATAAAAAGGTTGGCAGTCACCAGCCGGGCTCTAAATCCCTCTCTGCAGAATAAGCAGTTATTTATGCTGCATAGGTTCCAAAACAAAAAGCTAAAAAAAAAAAAAAAAAAAAAGAAGAAGAAAAGACAGTAGGAATAAGACATTTTCTGACAGGTGGGAGTCCCTGTTTGCTAAGTTTTGTTGGAAACACAAGGCAAAAATCATCTAATATTTAGTCAAATATGCCACAAATGAAGCAGAAAAGAATTCTCTCTGGTAGTGGCAGAGTGGTGCCAGGGTGCCTTCTGGCAGAAAGGGCAGAGACAAGACTGCACGTGCAGTGAATGTCAGCGGAGCAAACACTTGCAGAGGGGCAAATACCCTCAAGTGAGTGGTGAAACTTTCAAAAAAAAAAAAGAGAAACGGGTGTGCAGCCACCAAAAGCCAGCAATATTGCCAAGCACTAAAACCCCATACCTCCAAAATATCCCTCCAAATATCACGTATTTGGTGTTATTAGCCTTCCAGCTTCTGAGAAGACAGTTGCATCATGTTTTAACACCCTTCTCTGAAACTTTGTGGGATATAAATTTTTTTCTCCCCAACAGAACAAAATAAATTGGCCAGAACTGGTGAATATGTCTGAAAAGATGGGCTTATGGAAGTATCCTTGAAACTGGAGCCCTGGGTGGTGCTGTGCTGAGCCAGCCCTGCCCAAGCCGTGGTGGGGCATGAGGTGATGGACATGGGGTGACGGGCACAGGGCGATGGGCATGGGGTGATGGGCATGAGGTGGTGGACATGGGGCGATGGGCATGTTGTGATGGGCATGGGGCAATGGGCACAGGGCAAAGGGCATGGGGTGATGGGTTCAGGGGCAAGGGGCTGCAGAGCGGGGGCCTCCTGGAGGGGATGCAGCAGGCACCTCGACTGAGAGGCACAAAACCACTTCAGAAATCACCATTTGAAAGCAATACAGGGTACTGTATTTTAAGGGAATTAATCAGGAGCCTGTAACCAAGGCTGCTTCGCATGTAGGATATAAACAAGAATAATAACACACAGCACCGTTTGTCTTTAAATAAGCACCAGGTAATACATTTCCAACAATTCTATCCAGATGCGCCACTTGAGAACCTCTCCTAATTGTGAAATTAGAAATATTTTTGTGGTAAATGCCACAGGATGACATATAGGGAGATATTCACCCTGTGCCACTCCACAGTCTTTGCGACAGTCGAGTCCCACTTTAGTTTAAAGGTTGGTGCACGGAATGTCATTTATACTGAAAAAAAAAAGTCAGCTGCAAAGTAGGAGAAACATTTGCTGTAACAGGCTTAACCTGTGAGGATTCTCAGATATCTGGTTGGGCTGAGACTGTCTGGAAAGGGAACACCACATTAAACTCCGAAGATCGGTTACTTCAATGATCTCTCCATAACAGAAAAAAAAAAAAAATCCCACTTTTAAGGGGTAAAGCAAAAAGGTAACATGATATAGAAAATCTGGGAGTTATTGAAAGGATGAGAAATTTCAGATGGAGCTAATTCTGTATCTGTCCTTGAAAAGCTTAAGGGGGAGATGCTTTGGTTTACATTATTTAAATGCAGCTGCAACACACAAACACTGTGCTGCGAAACTGCCATATGACAGGCAGGTTCCCAGCAAAAGGGAAAAAAAATTACTGTGAAATGAAGGGCATTTGCTTCAGCAAATAAACTGTGAAGAGACAAGCTTAAATCTAACTTCAACAAGATCTTTAATATGCTATTTGGATGTTGTAAGGGTATGAGAATGCCCTTTGATATTAGTCCTGCTCCTGAGATATTTCATGCAGTAATTGCCTACATCTTTAAGGTACAATGTATTGAAACTATGGTGATTGCTATACTAAATCGGGCGATGGCTCTAAAAAAGCAGAACCGAAGAGCCGGGCAAGAACCACAGAGAGCGGAGAAGACACTTCAGAATGAACTTTAAAAGGTCAAAATTTGGTCTAGCAGAATTACCTGTACTGGCTCTGAGCTGAGCTACGATGGCTTTGTTGCCAATTTAGATAAAATAGAAGCAATAATTAGAATGTCTAGCCTCTAGGATATAAAGCGGATCTACGGAGATTTATGAAAACAATATACTATTTGGCAATATCTATTCCTAAATCTATGGCCAGTATTTTCTCAGGAGAGAAGTGCTGCGGTCTGAAATTGCCTGGCGTCAGGCAGGCAGAGAAGCAATCTCTGGAAAGGCTAAAGCCATGGTGAAGGGGACCCTTCAAGCACGCCGCGGGCTCGCTGCCCGACGCCTGCCTGCCCTTTGCCGGTCCTGCCCAAAGGCAGCGAGCCCTGGGCGAGCCATTCCTGGGCTTATCTCGCGAAAGCCAAGCGTTCGGCACTGGAGTGGATTTATCATCTGAGCCTTTGTGGGGTCTTTCTCTTGTGCCCGTTGGATGCATGCAGCGTGCCCTAAGTTTCCCTATGGGTCTGGATGAAAGCAGAGCAGTGAGCTCTGTGGCAGGCTGCTGGCCCCCCAAAACCTGTGCTACCCGGCACATCAGCCTGAGGTAGCATTGCTAAGCATGGTGAAACACAAAACCATCGAGGTCCTGGCACAGAAGGAGGAGGCTTTGCAGAGTCTGTCTTGCACAAGCCCTGTCCTTCCAGTTCCACCACAGCAAAAAGGATTAGAACAGGCTGCAGACTATTCCTTTCTTAGGAAACCCTGCAACTGCTTAAATCCAAGAGATAGAGCACTGCCAAGTATCCCGGGGGAAGAGCCCTGCTCCAGCTTCAGTGGGAGTGTGGGATACCCAGACAGGTCTGTTCTCTTCGGTCTATAACCATGGTAATATACAACTGCTGTTGTCAGCACCTAAATTTGGGCTACCAAACACCATAAGCATGATATACATAGGGGTTCACTTAAAAGTCTCAGCTTCAGGAGGTGCTAAGCACCGTCTTTCCCACAGCAAAACACATATGCAAGTGTCTTAAACAGCTTTGGAGCCCCGACACACTTACGTTGGATGTGTGGATGTGTCAGATGCTCCGCTGTCTACGTCCCACTGCTCAGCATCTCGCAGCATCACGCCCACGGTGATCAACAGGCGATAGTTAATAACATCAATAGTTAATAGTTGAACTCCAGGTTGAATATCCTTTCCTAGTGACTTCCTAGTGACTAGATGCAAGTGCTTCTGTAAAAAAGCAAAGCCATCCAGAGTTTTCATCACCATTTTGCTGGTGAGTGGTTGCAAATGGAGGTGGTGAACCCCACGCCTCCCCTGAAGGCAGGGATACATCGAGAGTGCTTGGCAATGACTTACCTGTTTTCCAGGTCCTCCCTGGAGATGTTGCCGCACCTTCATCAATCCACCGGCTAGACAGAGTCAGCGGGTTGGTGCCAGGTCCTTTGTCCTGTCCCCATTTAGCTGTAAGCGGCTGACGGATGGTTCTGTCACCCGCGGGCAATGACTGCCGGTACGCCGTGCAGGCAGAATTGCGATGTGAGTGGCCAGGTGGTGAGCGGAGCGATTCAAAGATAATCCACGGGTATAAAATGGCAGGCAAGAAATACATAGCTAGGAAAGCATAAAAAACAGCATCAAAATTACAGGGGAGAGTTAGGAAACAAGAAACCAGAAAACAGTCCATATACGTGGGCAGATCCACGACCTACTCATTTAATCTACCAAAAATATGAACACACCAGATCCACATGAAGGCGAGCAAGTGCCAAAACGACGTATACCTGTAACAGGATATTAAACATCCTCCATGTGGACAGCTTCGCTCTAGTCACGCTGCAGTGTTTGTGCATTAATATTTTTTATTTAAAAACAAAAACAGAAGGGCAGAGGAATTAGGGAATAAATCCGAGTCCTCCAGCAACTGAAGGCTGAGTTGGGCTGACTCCAGGGTGGTTTGGGTTGGAGAACTGCTCTCACCTACCTTCAGTAATGATAATGAAGAAATTGAGGATTCTTCTGCAGGAAGCAGAGGATTTATGAGAGAGCAGCTGGAGAGGCCAAGAGCAAAGGATAAACACAGAGATGGTAAAAGAGTATCTGACAAAAGTCAACCTACATATTGTAAATCTGCAGGTCCAGACACAGTGTGCCTGAGAATTTTAAAAGAAATCTCCGAAGACAATCTTGAAAAATAATCTTCCCTTCATTGCAGGAGTTATCTGGGCCCTGGGAGAGGCCAGATGTGCATCCCATTACAAAAAAGGGTCGAGAAGACGGGGCGGGAATTTGCCACCCACCTGCCGGCAGCTCTCTGGCAGGAGAGATTCAAACTGGGGGGTTTTTTCCTCTTCCCTCCATCTCCTCCTTTCCTGCTTCTCCTTCTTACTGCCTTACCGAGCCTACTGCCTTTGACCAGGGCTCCAGAAAACCGTGGGGAGCTCGGAGGCAAGGCAGCCTGCCCGCAGCACTCGTTGCCTGCGTACGCAGCCCTGTTTCAGTCCTTCCCGTACGTCAGGAGCGGGTATATTTGCTCTCCACGTTTGCTTTTGCACAGGGAGCCTTTTTTCGCAAAACCCGAAGGGGAGTGGATGTCAGTGGGGAGGGAAAGCTAACTCTACATCTTATTTTCAAACTTCAGCACCTCATATAACCCACAGCCTTTTTTAAGTGCAGTTGCTGGAAAATAAGAATTTCAATAACCTCCACTCTCAGATAACCCGCTGAGCTGCCGCACATCTCTCTCCCTCCCCGGGAAGCAGATGCATTGCCCTCCTCCCCAGCTCTTTCTTGTTTTGGGAAAGCACTAAGATGTGAGGGAGACAGTGTGATTTGAGGAGCAAAAGCTGGGGGAATCAGTAGCGTGTGAAGTTTCTTGAGGATGGGGAAACTCCCCTTCGCCCAGCTCCTCCCAGTGCACAGCTCACACCAGGGGTGAATCCCAGAGCTGATGAGCCGAGCGCATGAAAACGTGGTAATGAGGAAGACGATGGGGGATGCACCGTGAGCCTTACAAGCAGCTTGTGGTTTTGGGACCTCCACAGCAACCAGAGCTGCTGTGCAATCAGCTGCTGCAAGGCACCCAACCGCCTGCTCTCTGCAACCCAGAGGGACATTCAGCAGGTGTGGAGGTGGGACTGCACTGCCTCCATCCCGGTGTCTGACAACTAGTTTTCTTCCCTTTTTGAACAGATCGTCCTCATTATGCAGCCTGCTTCTCCTGTGGGGCTGGTCCTCTCGGAATCGTTCTTGTAGTGCTCATAGTTTTCTTGAAAACTCTATAGATTCAAAGAATTTGGTGTGGGCTAGAAATTGGTTGATGAGTCACAGACTCAGATAGTAACCATAAAAATGAAACTTCAAAATTGGGAACAATTTTAGTGACGTTACCACAGTACCAGCACTTGCATTTAAAGTTTCATTAAGCAGAGAATGAGGTAACACCGTTCATATCAGCGTCACCAGTGGGCACTGAGCACAGCCTGGGATGCACACAAATCCGCCCGGGAATGTTACAGCCATGGGTTGAATGCAACAAGACAGGACCCAGCACTGACAAACAGCAGTCTGGAACCTGGGAGAGAAAGAGGAATAGCTCGGGTCGCTGGAAAGCAGTGAGATCAAGGCTAATGGGTGAGAGCCAAGCTAATACCATATAATTTTGCAGTTTAACAGCCCTGAACGGATCTGACGCCATTCAGCATGGCGAAAAGTGCTGTAGTGCTGTACAGCAGCTGCTGCAAGAGTGCCGGCTCCGGCATCGCCCTTCGGCAATGCCAGCAATGCTGCCAGCGTGGTCGCCCCACCCCGTTCTTTTGTCCCTTCTGTGTCTGATCACCTGCCAGCTGTGCACCAGCCCTGGGGACGGACCCCTCTTGCACCAGGCTCCTCTCCTGCCTCCCCATGGGGAGAGGGACCCAAGCAGCAGAGATGCGGGCAGCATGTTAGAGAGCACGTCCGCTCGCCTGAGTGCAAGTTGTTCCATGTTCAAAATACGAAAAATGTCCCTCCATTTTAAGAAATAAAGGTAATAGGTAAGTAATAGGAATGGTGCCAGGATTAAAGTGTGTGGTTATGAAAGACTGAGGGAACCAACGTTTTATAAATTAGCAGTGTGAAGAGTCAGAGGGGATGCAGTCTTGCTCTATAAATACCTTCAAGGTAACGATATAAATGAAGGAAGGGAATTAATTCACAGTCTCTGAAGGTGGCAGGACAAGGAGCCTGAAGTTAAGGAGGAAAAGCTGAGGCTGGATGTAAGACGCTGTCAGCAGTGAGCATCCCCGAGCAGGGCATCGGCTCCCCATGGCACACAAGGCTGGAGCGATGCAGCAGGCGGGATGGTGGCAAGGAGCAGCTCATGACACGCTGCCACGAGCCAGCTCCTCACACACTCTAATTGCTGGTGGTTAAAAATCAGAAAGAAGTTTGAGGCTCTGGCTCCCCAAGAAAATAACACCCATTAGAGCAGAGATACACCATGAGCTGGAGGATTTGTGCGTTCGCTGTGGTGAGAAGCTCTGATGGTGGCTCTGGAACAGGAGCTGTCTCCTCCTGCCCCGAGCAGCCGCTCAGGAGGCAGCAGTGGCTGATTGCTCCATGCTCCTGCTGGGACATGCGGTTGGGTTATGGTCCCATTTGCAGCGTGGCCTCTCCTCAGGGAGCTGCCAGGGTGGGTACTGGCCACACATGGTACCTCCCTACTCCACCTGGGGCAGGAGGGCAACTCCAGTGAGACCTGCCAGGCATTGCCACCTGTCCCCACAGCCATGTCAGCAGATCCTTGGAGGGATGGTCCTTCCACCACTTCCATAAATCCATATTCTGGCTAGGACGTTGGTGAGGACAAATCCAGTATCCAGTGCTGCCACACAGTGGTGAAGAGGCATTTCAGAAGGCAACATCTGCAAAACCACCCCACGGAGGATCTTTGGTTGGAGCCAGAGACAACCCTGCATTGACCTCAGGGGACACCTGGGCAGGTGCTGACAAGAGCTTATGGTCACACGCCCAATTTAAAGCTCTTTGGTGACCAACCCAACTCTTCCCCAGTGGACACGATTCCCTGCAAGGTGCTTCCAAAGGCATGCTTTCCTTTCCACCAGTGGTGTTGGGGACATGTCCCTCATTGTAGTAATATCACTGTGTGCAACATTTTGTTATTATTAATTTAAGTTTCTTTTATTTGATTTCAGCCCTCTTTATAACCTCTCACATCATCCAGACCAAGCAGCCTCCCACGTTGGGTTCCATAGACTTCATAGACTCACAGCCCAACAGTTTGTCCTCTTTTGGCCATGACCGTGAAAAGTGACACTGTACTGACACAACAGGTTCATACAGTACGTTTTTAAATATTGGTGATTAAATATGCAGAAAGGTACCAAGGGGGACTACCAAGATATCCAGATGCCCAATTCGCACCTCGTTGCAAGGCTCAGAGCCCTCCAGCAAGAGCCCTGACACTGCAGAGACTGACCTTAAAAATGTGATCTCTTGACCAGGCAGAATATATTCATCATTGAAATGTTGAACAGAATGAAATGCAGGACTCCATTCCTCATGACTCCCTCCAAAATATGTCTGTCTTTCCAGAGCGTAGCTCACTTACTGCGATAGCTCCTGCCCGTGTTGCTGAAGTTCACAACCCTTTTGTATTATTTATCTTTCTTGTCTGGTGCATACAACACCCCTGGTTTTGGGATGATGTGCACGCACAATGTGCTATTAATACTCCATTGCAGAAGTTAATTAATACTCTGCCTAAGTATTAGGCCTGTGGCAACCTGCTGGAAACTCCATACAATCAGCGAGCTGTAGTTTACTGTTGCTCGTCGTTCACCCCGCTGGCATCCCGCTTCCCCCATTTCACCACTCTCAATTAACTTCTGAGGTATGACAATAGCTGAGATTGAGGTGAGCCCATCATCCAGCAGCTATAATCAAAAGGAATAATTATATCGAGGGAAATAATAAAGCTTTATATAGTATGTATTAATAAATTAAGCTTTGTCTAATGTAGCTATACAGATATTATTATTTATAATAGTAAAGAGGTCACACCATGGCCAGGCAAAGAGGCAATGGGATCTCCTGGCCAGCATTTGGGTACTCTGTACCTAACTCTGGGGCACCCCAGAGTTTCACCAGCTCTTTTGGCCCCAAACCATGCTGGCAGCTCATCTGCAAGTGATTCCCTGCCAAGACCTGTAAGTCCTTCTCAGAGTCACCGCTTCCAAAGTCCTCATTCCCTATTTGTCGCCCTCCTTCTTTGTTTTTAGATAAATGAGTTTACTATCGCTCATACTGGAAGAGGTATTGTTTGCCTGCTCCTGTGTTACATGCCACAGTCTGGATTGCTTAGCAAATGACTCTCTGCTGTTCATCACCTGCGACGCCTGGAAGGGTAGCTGCGGGGTAACAGCCCTCGCTCCTGGCAGGCAGCGCGACCGTTCATGCCAGTTGGAGGGACCTTCTTCCCCAAAGTGGGAAACTGGCAACACGAGCGCTTGCTTTCCTCCATCACCACCCACTTACCCTCGGCAGGCTGGCAAACACCACTTGCTGGGTTCCCTCCCTCCATCGCGGGCACACAGGTTTCTCAAGACATCTTTGAAGGAGTCTGGAAGCAGAGGGTGAGTAGTGAGATGACACAGACTGAAGATGATACGAGATTATTCAGGTTCCTGAAGTGAAGCTAAACACAACTAAAGCTGATTGCAAAGAGTGGAGGGTGATCTCATAATATTGAGTCAGTGAGTTTTAAAATTAAATTCAGTATTTGTAGCTGCGAAATAATACACGGGGGAAAAAAGTAACCTTACCTCTACGTATAAAACCCTGGGCCCTACGTGAGCTGTTAGTACTACGAAAGGGGTTGTGGAGTCATTGCAGAAGGCTCCCTGAAAACAATACCTCACACTCAGCACCAGTCCAAAAAGTAAATCTAAGATTAGGAATTATTCAGGAAAGACTGGAGAAAAAAACAGATGAAATCACTGTCACACTAAATCCCCCTTACGGCCATGTCTTGAATATTGCACCCACGACTGATTCCTTTTTTTCTCTTCATCTTCCCTCCCTCCCTAATTCAGGATCATACCAACGTAGTGGAAGAGGTACAAAAGCCTATGCTATCAACATAGTCACCAGACATTTGGAAAAGAAAGAGGTTGACCAGTGAAGTGACAGAATTTGTTGACAGTAGTTATTCAAGGTTGAAGGACAAGATCTTACTGTGAAGAGATTAGAAGGATCTTACATTTCAGAAGGACTGGACAATAAAATGTCACTGAAATCAGTGTAGGTATCTGTAAAGTGCTGTAATGAGAATACACAAATCTAATTTCAAGCACACGTGTTGGTCTGTGAGTTGACTGTTACCACACGAGAAAAGATTTTGAGGTTATCACAGAGAAATGCCTGGAAATGTCATCCCAGTGTTCTGCAGAGATCAGAAAAGCAAGCAGAATAATTGAGGAAGGAATACAGACAGCAGCTGGTCAGTATAAAACAGTACAAAGCAGCAAACAGCAGCAGGTCAGTATAAAACCCATGCACCGGGGGCGCTGGGTGCAGCTCTGGTTCCATGTCTGGAAAAGCAGAGAGCAGAGCTGGAAAAAAGGGGAGCAGAATACCAAAAGCAGTTCAAAACCCCCAGTGCACAGGGATACAGGAATGGCAGAACAGATGAGGGCTCCTAATCTGAACTGACACAATCGTGCTGGACTTCTATAAGGTCCTGAACAGTCTGGAAAAGCTGAATGGGGATTTACTGTTCAAGGCTTCTTTCAATACAAGAAGTCAGGGGCGTGAGCAAAGCGACCAGACGGAGGTCCAACACCAAGCAGAGGAGATACCCCTTCAGAGGAGCAGCAAACGAGCTGAGGAACTTCACTGCCAAAAGGTGCCGAGCATGATGAAGGATCACAGCGCTCAAGAAGCAACTGATTAACTAAAGAAAATTTTGTCATAGTGTGTAAACTGAAAAAAGGCTCACCTTTTCTGGTTTAGGAAAGGCCTGAGCTGTGACCAGTGGGAGGAGGCAGAACAGACCATTAAGGCACCTGCTGTTGTCCTCTCTGGTCTCCATGGGCTTTTGGTGCAATCTCCCACAACCTTCTTGGGGCCTGTGAGGGCAGCAAATTGTGGAAAAACACCCGTGCAAGGAAAGATTAGGATTATGCACCCTGTAAAAGACAGAGCTGAGGAGATACCATAGAAGTCTATAAAATAAAAAAATGATATAGAGAAAGTGATCCAAGATAAACTACTCACTCTTTCTCACTACACAGGAACTGGCAAGCTCCCAGCTGAAATGGGTCACAGGTGTAAAACCAACAAAAGGAAGTACTTTTCTGCACAAGATATACGTGTGTGTATATATATATATATATATATAAACCATATATATAAAATTGTGTAATTCATTGCCACAAGATACTGCAGAGTATAAATGGGCTTAAAATGAGATTAGACAAATTCATGAAGGATAGGCACGTTTGTGGCTATGAAACACAATCCTGTGGTTGCAAATTTTCTTTCAGAAGCCGAAAAGTGCCGATGTGTTGCAGCTCCTGCTAATTCCTCCCTGGCCCCAGCGACTGAATACAAGTGCTTAGGTTTCTATAAACTGTATAGCATTCTGCATAAGTATCATACAAAGTATTAAGTATAAGCTTATGGTTTCTGGTATATTCTTAGCCTTTGATGGAGAATGCAAACGCTATTTTAGAGCGTACTGTGAAGAAGGCACTTTGCCAAGACAAGCCTTTGGTGCAGACTGTCTTCTTTCATCTAGTATCAGGGCTTTCCGCATTCCAGTATTTCCACAATTTTTGTGCCATCGACAAACTAATGATTAACAATTTATATTTTCTTTTTTCTTCACTGCTAAAACTTTCAAAATGTGCGTGGCCAGGAACTAATTGCTTCAGGCTCTTTAGTCACATCTCCTCCTGTGAGCATTCCTCATTTACCATTACAGTGCCAAACCCATGTCGGAACTGTCGAGGAGCCACCCTCCGATTCGCTTAATCTTTAGCATGTTTGCTTGCATGTTTCTAATTTATTAAGGAGAATGTTTGGTATTAGGCAATTAGAAGTCTAGCTGTAGATGGTATTAATAGACTATTACTTTTTTAAATTGAACTTGTCAGCTATTCAAAAATATATCAAATTAGCTTGGTATTTTCTATAAATCCAATGGGTATGAGTTACATTTGCCAGTTTTAATTCTTCACCAACACGCTGCATCAGTCATTTCATTCTTTTGCTGTGGCTAGTTGTCAAGACGAAGGGCCTACAACTGTGTATCTTCTTAAATACTTGAACAATATTAGTTTTTTAATAGATCCCTGAACTTTTCTTAGTTCCAAAACTTGTTGAAAACCAAGGGTAATCATCTGGACAGCTTCCTGGCTGGCTCCTACAAAATTCTCGGATGCAAATTATTTAAGCTACTGATTTAAAAATGGTGCTATGCATTGCCTTCCATGATCAACGAGAGTTAATTATGTCTCACCATCATTTAACATGACAATGTTATCTATCTTTTCGTCTAAAGACAGAGGACGATGATTTATAAAAAATTGTGCTTTTACAATTTCATCATTTCTAGTAATAGACCAGTATTACCGTTAGGATTGTTTTCATTCCAAATACACTTACCAAAAAAAAAAGGTTTTAAAAATTAATTATGTTAGGCATAGCTTTCCAGTTTCATCCTGACTGATTCTCCTTTTAAAAAATGATGAAGATTAGTCTGGATTTCAGGTTCTTCTATGCTGATTCTTAATTTGTTTGGCTTGTGATTATCTTCCAGCAATGAAAAATACTGCTCAACTCAAACTGAAATGATAATTTGAAATAAATATGAGGCGGAAGAAAGGATGCAAATGAGTCAGTACTGGTGAGAGCTTTCTCCCACTTCTGACCATGGCTCTCATTTTCAATTCCTCTCAAATTCTCCCTACCCTATTAAAAAACGTATACATGGTTTAGTAAGTTCATCAGTATGGCACACATCGAAGTGCATCCGCATGGGAGCTAAGCTGTGGGATGGAGGCAGGTGGCCACGGATAACAGATGCTGGAGGAGGTGGAGATGGACCACGGCTCTTGGAGGAGGTGGGAGCCCAGCACCAGCCACCCATCCCCAATGTCCCCAGTGTGTAGTGCCATCCTTCATGCTACAGCCAGGGAAGACAGCAATTCGACTGAAATACATCTTACACCTCAGTCACCCCCTTTAAGCTGCTTGTAATTGCCTTACGCAAATTCTGCTGGGTCTCGAATTCTAGCTAAGATGACATTTTTAAGCCTTTCAGCAAATCTGTCCTGCCATTTTGCATTTGGCCTTGGCATGAAGAAACCACAGACATGTCATACAGCTTTCCATCATCAGTTTTGCAGAGGCATAACAAATTATATTAGAAGGAAATAGCTCAGTCAGTTTAAATTAAGAAGTTCTGTTTTTCTTAATATTGATGACCTAAATATTCTAAAATTTCAGGTAACTTAAGTGTTCAAGAAATTGAGTTTATTAGCCTCTATATAATATTAATGATAGATTTGGTTTTCCTTTCAGTTAAGTTAGTACATTAAATAATATTGATGTTCATCATTCTGAAGATGGTCTCAGAAATACTCTCTATGAAATTAGTAGAAATTTTGCTATTGGCTTTGATGGGCCCAAGGTTTTACCCCTAGCAATTAGCAGTCATTCTACTGTATAACATGGCTCCCTGAAGGTCTGCAGAGCTCAGCATAATTATAACGGATTGTGTAATCAGGTTGGCAGGACATGCAACCAGCAAAGAGAACCATGTCTCCCCCCCCCTTTTTTTTTTTTAATTTTAAAATAAGATATTTCCCAAAAGGAAGGGTAAATTTAAATTAATACATTTTCATTATAAAAGTCTAAAATGCAAGCTAATGATTAGGGTGAGCTACAGAAAAAAGATTCAAAAAACCATCATGTTTGAAAATATTTACATGTTCTATTTCGTCTCTAATGAGGGAGAAGATGATGTGCAGAGAAAGCTGCCAGGCCATTCTTTACCATGACTGGAGTATTCTCCCTAAAAAGAGGGGGAAAAAAGAGAGAGAGAGAGGATGGGGGAGAGGCAGAGACCAAGAGTGAGCCCAGTGTGTGTAGGATGGAGTCAGCCTTAAATGAGAATGTCTTTTGGCTTTTGTGGAGACATCGCCAAGGTCGTCGAGCTCCAGACTCACTTCCCTTCTCCCTTATGGCTGTTCGCAAACTCGTTAGGATTCTTAATACCTGTTTGCCTTTCTCCCAAATGCTTCAGTGCCCTTAGTTCAAACCAAACACACACACATGACATCCCCCCAAGTGTTTCTCTACCTCCAGCAGCCACAAGTGACACCCCCCAGCAAACCCCCAGCACCGGGTCCGTGCAAAAGCAGCGGGTCCAGCCTGGCCCTTCCCCTGGCCAGGAGGTCTGATGCCAACGCGCTCAACATCCAGCACAAACCCCAAACCTGACTTTCACGGAACAACCCCAGCAGGCTGAAATAGCTGTGCATTTGCTGGAATTCAGAAGAAAGTTACCCAAAAAAAACAACAAACCAAACCAAAAAAAAATAACAAACCCATGTGCACGCGCACCAGGGGGTGGAAAGACGAGGCTTGGGGAAGGAAGGGAAGCAGATGGGACATTTAATTCAGGGAACAAACTAATTTAAATCTTTCAAGGAGTTTGTTATTATTTCCAGAGTGTTAAGAATGCATTTTTTTCCCTGCGTATAAAATGCAACATCCCTGCTCGGAAAAGCTCTAAGTAAAAAACCCGACAATCTAGAACGAAGAGAAAAAGAAGTCCAGAATGTTTTGATGATATCCTTTAAGGATGCTATTATTTATATATCTCACAGATTTATATAAATAATCATAAATGTGCAGTTGGTGTAGGTCTCTTGGGTAAAGGTAAAAGCAGGCAGATTTATAAAATGGGTTTACGTGCCAGGGTGATTGTAATGGCTCCTTCTGTCAGGTAAACACATAATTAGGATGTTTTCAAATAAATGTATTATGCACATGATTGAAGCCAATCCAGGCTGCAGTATAAATATTATGCTTTTTTTAAAGTTGTATAATTACCTATCTACCCATGGAGCTTCTCGCCTGATAGGCATCTATTTATGCAACACCACACTGTGGCTTTTCCACAGGTGCTGTAGCAGATACTTGCTGAACACGCAGCCCGGCTGATTTTTAAACTGCAATATCTCAGCTTTCTCTCAAAATACCAATTCTGCCTCAACCCCTTTTTGCCTAATTGCTTCTTAGATTTATTGTTTAATTAAAACCGTTCTCGGGTTATACAAACAACAAATCCCACTAATGTGCGGTTTTTCCACATACAAATTATTTTTCGAGGGGTTATGTATCTTCAGCTCGGGAAAGGATTCCGTCCTCCTTGGCTGGGTGGTCATTGCCAAGCGCAGCCTCGTGGTCAAAGCCGTAAGTTGAAGTTTATGATGGCAGCGTGACAAAGCTGTATCTATAGAGTCAAAGTGGCAATACTAAATGCCATTTGAAAGACTGATGCAGTCTTTAAGCCGATGCAGTAAAAACTCTTCTTTATTTTATAGCATTTTCATACGGAGTCTCACAGCACGCCTGGTCACGCACTAGGGAAACATAAATAAGACGCGAGTGATGAGCTGGATGAGGAGGCACCCCAAGAAGACTCTGAGGGACATCACCTCCGTGGCAAGCTTCTCCTCAAAGCCTTCCTTGCCTGGCAGGGTCCCATGGGGACACAGGGGAAGGGAGAGCGTGGGGACATACCGCAGCACTGCCCACGCACTCTGCAGCATCATCTGAACTCCTCACTAACAAACTGACGTTTCTAGACATCTACTCCCAGCCTGGACATCTACCTCCTAGCTTCAGAGATGAGGCTTGAGCTCCAACCCCTTTTTGCCTAGTTTGGACAATACGGAAACGTCGCCTAAAATCCCGGCACCTGGGGTAAGTTCTAGGTGGACACTCAAGTTTCAGGAGCACAACTCTGCCCCTCAGAAAAAAAGTGGTGTTCAGATATAAACTGGCATTTGGATGTTTTTACAGCATGAACACTGAAAATATGGAAAGATTTTCTGCAAGGAGCATATGCTGCAGTTCCTGGAACAAGAACCCAGCTCTTGCAAGGATTCTGGCTGTCTCCAGCTTTTCAATATTAAAGGACTCTCTAGCAGATAAGAGTGGCATAATAAAAGCTAATAAAGATGAAACTGGACAAATTCAGACTAGAAATTAAGATGTCCATTTTTAACAGCAATAGAATTAAACGGGTTCCACAGGGATGTGACAGATTACTCAAAGCCGGAGCCCGACAAAGTTAGGCCAGCAGTCGGAGCAGTCTTGCAGGTGGGACGGAGGATGGCTGGGAGAGGGCAGCTGGGCTTAGGGAAGCTCCGTGCTGGAGCGGGAGGCTGGAGAAAGCGGTGGGATGGGGGGGATCCTACTAGCAGCAGGCTGGAGGTGTAATGCAACCACCTGGAGGGAGGTTTCTTGGGGCAGAGCTGCCAACCTCTGTATCCCTCTGACCACCTTCTATTTCCTTCTCCATCCTCAGCTCATGTCCCTTGGGTAAGGGACCTTACTCCAGCTTCTCCCGAGTGCTGTAGGTGTCCCCCTTTCCCCGATAGCCTCCACACTCACCTTCAAGCAGCTCCCTTCTCCCTCCGGTTCCCCTCCAGCGTCTGTCGGTGCCTCCAGCCTGCTGTGGAGGGAAGGCTTAGGCTCTGCATCCTGCTGGGGAATTAATATAGAGACTAGGAGAGGAAACAGGAGGAGAAGAGGGTGTTTGTTGCCAGGGTTGGGATGGGGGGATTGCAGCTGTTGCTGCCATGAGGGGCTGCCTCCCAGCTCAGAGATGGGAAAACCGGAGAGCGGAGATGAATCGCTCTCTGGCACCGAGGTTCTCTCTCCTTTTGTCTCTCTGACGCAACATATAAAAAGATGAAGTATATCCGCGATTCACCCCAGTGCTGGCTGTGCTGTGCCCCAACGGTAATGCAAAGCAGTTACCCGAATTTACAGCTGCTTTACAAGGCCAGCGCCGAACATAGCAACCAAAGCATGCAGCGCTTTCGGTCATGCGGCTGGAAGCATTGATATATGTTTTAACCTAGGGAAACCTTTTAAATTCAAAGTAGGTGCAAAGCAATACCTTTTACATTAGGCTGTAATTTCACATATCATTTAGGCCAGCATAAACTATCACTGCTGCAGAGAGAAATGTCAGCTGTCCAACAGCAAATGCATAAAGGAGCCTGGCCATGGAAAGCATCCCTGCCTTCCCACCGCCGCGGCTCTTCAGCCCAGCCCTTGCACACCTTCACCTTGTGCTGATGCCAGCATACACAAGGCTGCAAGGGAAAATGCATCAAGATTAAAACTTGCCCCTTTTTTTTTTTTTTTGCCAGATCAGTTTTAATGCAGAACTGTCCCCTGATTGGATTCACACTGCAGCCGCTTCTGTTAATGCAATGGAAAACGTGGTATCAGGTAGGAATAAAATGATGCAGATGCTTCTTTTGGTGGCAGCACCAGCTTTTTCTGGTGTGTGAAGGTCACATCTGAAGATACTGAGTGTGCCTGGCTATGCATGGAGATCCCCCTCGTCACGAAAACGGGGAAAGGCTTGTCTCAGCAGCAACTCTGTCCTGCCCCAGATGCTGGGGAAGGGGACAGTGGGTAGGAGGAGACGTGGAAGAAAACGGGCTCATCTTCCTCCCAGCTGCCTGCGGCAAATGCATGTTCGACCACAGCAGCTGAAGCTTGCTTGTCTCCCCTTCTTTGCAGTTTAATTTTTATCAGTTTTGATTGCTCTAAACCAATTCCTAAGACAGTAGATGATGCTATGGTGTGCCACAGGAATCCCCAAGGGAACTTATTTGTACAACATTTTTACAGATCATTTTGTATCTTATGAGAGTGAGACTTTGAGTGGCAGTTTTGTTTCTTGATCAACAATTTGAATTGTTTAAGACTTTAGGGTTCTTTACGTGCTTTTTAAAAATCACCTGTTCTACTACACCTCTCCTCCTGAACTCAGTTGTTCCTTTTCTTTTCCACTCAGAACTGGCTGGAGCATAGGGAGAGCAGAAACTGAGGCCATCATTTAAAACAAATATGAACCTGATGATCACACTATTTTATTTCAATGTCTTCTCTACAGTGGAGTTCTTACTGTAATTAAAAGTAGAAAGTACAAATGAGATAAACCAATTCCACCTTCAAGAAGCTAACTTTCTGCTAATATCCCATGGAATGAAAAGTAGTCATTAAATATGACAACGCCAAATATTCTTGGTATCAGAGGAATGCAGTGCAGAGATAAGATAATAATTGTGAAAATCTTCAACATGTTAGCAGAGAACATTGAAGGGATGAAAGAATGAAGATTGTGTGTGACACCCCCCAGCCTCTTGGTCATGGAAAAATCTCACAAACTGAAATTTTACCCAAGGAAAACAAAGACTCCAGCACAGCAGGCACAGCCCTCCTTCTTGGGAGAGAATGGGGAGAGAGAACAAATCACCCGAGCCTGACGTGAGTCACATCACTTCATGCATGACTGAAAGGTGCTCAGATACTACAGCCATGAGCCCAGGCCGAGAACCTAGATAAAGAAAATTTGGCCAGTGACGTGATAAAGCTGTTAAAAAGACTTGCAGGTGGGAAAATGTGGGGTAGAGAAATAAAAGCGTGGGTGAGTTTGGTACCTCTGTTTTGAAGTTTGGCTTGGGGGCAGTCTGAGCAAGGAGAGCTTGGAGATGCGGAGAGGGTGGCCTGTCCCCAGGGCGGCGACTCAGCCCTGTGAGTGCTCAGCAGGGGAGCGCTTTGGGGGCTTTGTGCGTGTACGTGTGTGCGCGCAAGTGTGCGTGCAGGAGGGAACGGGGTGGAGAGAGAAGAAATAGGCAGAAAAGCACAGAGAGCTGCTGGGACAAGGGTCAGCAGAAGGGAAAGGCAGGTGAGGCTTGGTTTAGAGGAGGGCTGAGGAGGAAGCCTTGCAGCTTCCCGTAGGGGCCGTGGCTCAGGCGAGAGACAGTCAGGAATGCCCAGCCAGCCCATTTCATTTGCTGAACCCACCTAACCCTTCAGCTTTGGACAAATGCCATCTCAAGGTGCTTTTAAAAACAAACCCAAACACCACTTTGTAATATTTGCAGAGTGACTATTGGAGCCAGCTTTCCCACACTTCGAACACCACTGCAAAAACCCTTTATTCCCAAATTTTAACGAAGTCCGTACCGTGTTTATAGCCTGTTCCTCACCCACTTTATTGCTTTTACTTAAACTTGCAGACAGTTATCTTCAAAGTTGGGACACATTTTTCAGGAACAGGTTTCCATATCCATTGCTCTGAACACCTTAATGGGAACAGCGCTTAGAGAAGACACTGGTATTATCGCTACAAAAGCAGTTGTTATGCTGATGGACTGCACCTTTCTGCTAGAAGTGTGATGGACAGGTTAGTTAAATTTAAACAAAATTTGTTCCCTGAAATTCTGACCATCTTTAATAGCAAAAGCTATAACCTCCCTGATGCACAAAACAGCCCTTGCAGCTGATGTCTGAAGCCTGCACCTGTTATTCCAACAGAGGTGACCTCTGAAACAAGAAAGCCATTCTATACAAACACTGAGTTAAGTGACTTTCCCCATGTCTCCTCAAATAACACCCAAATATCTTTTCTTGTCAAAATCTTGCACTTGTCCCATAGTATACACAGTAAATCATGACAACTGGTGACTTATTGGAAGGCTGGAGCCCAAAGCAAGGGGTGCTGGAGCTGAAAGAAGTTTAAGCAGTCACCAGCCTCTAAAATATTAAGCTATAAAATACAAATCTGTTTTTACAAAAGCAGTGTCATGACAGCTGGTCCCTGCTGCGTTCTTTTTTTTTTTTTTTGTCAGGGGGGTGGTAGAAGGAATGAATTAAAGGGAAAAAAAAATCATTAGGGAATCGTTTCAGTTCACTTCTCTAATATGTGCATGTCCCGCAATAGGGTAGCAAAATTCAGGGAAGCATCCTGTTGAAGTTTATGAGATTAAGCATCGTATATCCCTCATTCTGGCCTCTTCCCGGGTGCGAATCCTGCCCTGTGTGCGCTGGGAGGATTAGTCCCGCAGACCGGAGGAGGACCGCTGCTCCAGGCTCGTACCCACCACCGCTGGCGTTCATCACACCGCGGTCACACTTTGCAGCACCGCAGCCTTCCCCGGCACTGTGCCGTTCCCGTCCTGTTCACACGGACCGGTCACGGCAACCTGGCAGCAGAGCGCTGAGCTCGGATGCCCGGCTTCACACTGAGAAAATTCACTGTTGGCTGTAAGAGGAATAAGTACAATTCAACCATGAAATTCATGGCTGCCTGTTGCACTCCAGGCCAGCTCCGGCCCCTGTCATACTTCAACCGGGAGATCGCAGCTTTCACTTATGTAGCCAGGCAGGCCCCAAACTGGAGCGCCCAAATTCTTCTGCTTGTTTTCTTTGCAGACCTCAGCTGTGGAGCGGAGCTATAGTAACCGTGCTGTGCCCGAGGGCTCCTGACACCCTTCCGAGGCCCCTCTTCCCATCCATACACGAAAGGCTGAGATTATTCATTGTGGGGGGTAATACTTTATTCCCACCACCTTTTCAGGACTATAGCTCTCAAACACTGAGGTAAGAATACGGGACTCCCCATTTAATGCACCCTGAAAATTTCAGATCCGGTCTTCTAAGTTAAAATTTTGTAGACAGCGATGGTGTCAGCTCGTTTGGGGACATAAACGTCAATCCAATATATTTGTCCTGTTTGCCTGTCATCTGTTGCAGCAGAGCCGCAGTCAGGGTGATCCTTCTCCCAGTTAGACTTGCTGGCTCTGCTCTGAATTACCTTTTTATCATAGGCGGCTGTTGTCAGAGGGTGCTGCTGCAGCAAGAACCGAGGGCAGAATCCATCCTGCAATCAGACCCAAAGCCAATGATACCGTCAAAGAAAAGCACTAGCTTTGCAATCCCACAAAATATTAAAAAGCTGGTAAGAGGCAGAGTTCTCGGAGGGAGGAGCAGCTGTTTGGGCAGAATCATTTTTGGTGCTGGGGAAGAGTATTTCGGGCTACTTGCCTTGCTTTAATGTGAAATATTCCGTATTACTTCATCTGCTACTTGGTTGTGAGCTGAAAATTTAAGGTGGATTTTTATTGCAGAAAGGAGGTGTGGAAAAGTTTAGTCAGCACAAAAGTTTAACCTCGCTAACAAGGTCTATAAATTTGCTGCAAAGATAAGGCAATGCCACTCCCTTTCCCGTCTCAATGCTTATAAGGACAAGCATTTAATCAAAACCCACTCTTGTACACAGGAGCTGTGTTAGCGTCATTCCTCATCTCCTACTTACAAGCCAACCTGAAGTTTTAAAAGAGAATTGTTTTTAAGGTCTCTGAATATTAGTCTCCGGTATTTTCTTAACTGCTTCAAGGCTTCTTTGAAAATGCTTTCAACATGTTCTGAAAACTGAATATAAAAGGAAACAGTACTAAAAATTAATATGAAAAAAAAAGGGATTGGGATGAAATTTTTTTTCCAGAAGCTCCTATTTTCACTGTCATGAAAGCGAGGAGAGGAGCTCTCAGCCCCCAGATGGATTTTCTGACAAGGTTGAAATGAGACGAGCGCTTTGATTCAATATCAGGAATCACTTCTCAACAGTTGTCAGGGAAAAAAAAATTAAAAATGCTTCCTCCCCAGAGCAAGTCCAAAAGCCCAGTGGCTCTGCAAACCTGGGCCAGGCTGGAATTGCTGCCGCTGCCTGCTTCGGATCTGAGCGCAAATCCCTCCCTGCCTTCCTGGGTCGCTGCGATCTGAAAGCTCGTGCTTTGAATTTTCCACGCTGGGTTGCCGTCCTCTGAAAGCTTGTGCTTTGCATTTCCACAGGGCTATAAAAGCCCGTGGGCACCGACCGGGCTTTCAAAACCGTTTGAGCCGACCTGTCCTCCGGCACATGGCACTGGGGCCAGAGGCTGATCTCATTTCGCTGCTCTGCCCCCGGCTCCTGTGCGACATTAGCTAAGTCAATTAGCTTCTGCGTGCATCTGGTTTTCATCTCTGAAAGGGGGACAGCAGTAATTTCCTACCTCACAGAAATCCTGTGAGGATAAATATATTAGCTTAGGAAGTGCTCAAATACTGGTGTGATTAGTGCTCCTCTCCATCTCTTTGACAGCCTGGATTTTGCAGCCTGGAAGCCTGTGGTCTGCCAAAGCGTAAAGGATTGGAGCTGAAGACCACCAGAGCAACTCTTGGACTGGCTGAGCACAGATGTCATCGCAATGAAAGCCAGAAAAACACAGTTTCTCCGGGACCTGACAAGAACGGAAAGAAATGCAGGAGAGGCAAATTCCGGCCGGAAAACCCAGAGGGGAGCAGAGACCATTCCAGCGTCAACCTCACAGCGTTTTCTGTATTGTTTGCTTTAACTTACACCTATGTGATGTATGTTAGTCTTTCCGTTACCATTCATTTAGGGTTAGAAAAGGATAGTAAGCTGGTATCTCTGGGGCTCGAACACATGGAGACCATGATGCAAAGGATAATTACTCATCTCTCAGTCTGCTTTTCCGAACAAGTGATTGCGTTTCGGGAAGCCTTCCATGGGACGGTTGCCATCAGTATTCCAGATTTTGGTCCTTAGCAGAAGCAGGAGGTCATTTCAATCTCAGTCCCAGTGACCAGCATTCCCAGGGCCTTCCTCTGTCACGTTTTATTCAGCCAGGGGCAGAAAACTTTTCCCATTTAATAGTGCCTGAAATATATTTACATACCAGGAATAAATTGTCAGGTGGTGCTTTTTTTTGGTTTGCTTTTTTTTTTTTCCCCAATGAACTTACCTTTCTAGTTTACTGTGAGGAGAAGGAGGTAAATGAACTACAAGAATTATTACTTATGTTTATGTCTTTGTAGGATCTCCAAGGCATCAATCACTGTGCTAAGCATTATGCAAAGCCACAGTAAGAAAGGGCACGTATCCTGAACAGATCTAGTCAGGCAGCTGAGATGAAGGATGTGGAAAGGGAAAGACACTCGTACCCACTTTACAGAAAGATACCTGAGGAGCAGAAAACCTACAGGCCTTGTCAAGGAAACAGACACTGTAGCATTGTGACTGCGTTTTTATTACGACACTGACTTCTATTTCTTCAATCAGGTACAGCAAAATTAAGGGTAAGTTGTTATTCTCAGCTTAAGGATTCCCCAGTCCAGACAACCTCGTGCTGTGGATGAGAAAGCATCAGGGCTGTCTCTCCAAGGCTGCAGTTCCTTCAACTGGAGAAGAACAGAAATGGCCAACACAGAGTGGTTTTTTATTGTTGTTATTTGGAGCAAAACAGAGTATTCTAATAATCCTGTCTTACAAAGGAAATGAAAGAGTCTTGGGGGTAATACTGAAAAAGTGGTGGGCAGTCAGTGTCATGGCCATATGGTCCTCAAGCTGTGCTGTCAAGTAGATCTACAGATGGAGATGTATTATCTTACATGAGCACCAAGTTGAGCATTGCACTAGGCGCTTGTGAATGAGTCCAGGAGACCTGACGATACAATTGACAATTACTAAAAAATCAGGTGACAAAAAGTCATCAGCAAGCATACTCCCTCAAAGAAAAAACAGTTGGAGAAAGGACGAGCTTCCAACAGGCTCTGCAGTTTACAGATTCAATCCAGAGTACTTAGCAAGTTTAGCAACACCTGAAACGAGAAGGGAAGTTGTTCTGACAAGTCTTAAAAAATTCAGAATCCTCGTCTTTTGATTTTATACCAGTTTATTATGTTAAAGGCAAGCAAAACCCATCCCACGGTATGTATACACTAGCTGGCTATCAAGTGACACACACGACAAGTATATGGGTGTGTTCGTTTGCTCTGAAGAGCTGGATCAAAGGCAAGGAAGAGCGACCAGGAGCAGTGACCTCCAAGCCAGGTGCTGCAAACACACACGGAGACTTTGCCTTCCAAAAAGCTTCTCGCTGAAATGGCTGGAGCCATGAGAGCTTCCAAGATGATGCAACGGGGTGCTACATATAAACTGGTGGATCAAACTCAGGGCTTTAGGACTCTTGTGACACCTCCTTCCTGACTACAGCTCTGGTGACAACATGCCAGCGTATCCTGTCCTAAGCAAACTGAAGTGGATGCCTTTGCTTTGAGGAACAGGGCCCCATGACTGCAGAGTCCCCAGGCAGGGAAAGGGGTGACAAACCGGCCGCCCCGTTTTCAGCAAAGCACCAAGTGCCTATTGGGCTCACACTATTCAGAGCCTTCCAAGTCTTTGCGTCATGAAGGCATGGAGTGCACGGGGGCATTATACAGAGTTTCGGATGGTAGCTGTGTGTGAAAACTCTTTGTTTCGTGATTCAGATGATTAATGGCTTACGCCCATGGGACAATCATTTACCTGCAAGTCTTGGCTAGAAGCTCCAGGGCATCAAAAGTTTATGAGGCAGCTCAGTGTCAGTCACATGAATCCAGATTTGTGAAGGTGTTTAGGAACCTGCTCCTTTAGGTGTCTAAAAATATATTAAAAATCTGTCCTGTAGATTGTCCCAACATTTCTATGTCTCCGAAACTCAAAAGTTTGTAACCATCTGACAGTATTAGCAAAGGAGCATTAAGTCACAAATCTTCTATTTTTCAAGTAAACTTCAAAAACCTGTCGCTTCCACATAAAATGAACAAGTGTCGGGTTGACATGACCCACCTTAAACTTGCCAACATGGCTGCTGCACGAGCTGGCGGAACAGCTCCGGCGGCTCCGTGAATCCCTGCTCTAAAGGAGGAATCTCCCAGCTTTCCCTGTGGTCTTGTGCTCCGGAGCATTCTGAAGCAGATCCAAATTTTAACACGGAGAGCGGAGCCCATGGGCACTTTGGCAGTGCTGCGTGGCACTCGGCCAGCACCACTTACTCTAAGCGCCGCGGCCTTGCCGTGTATCGCACAGAAGGGCCGTTTGCAGCAACATTTGGATACT
Source organism: Rissa tridactyla (assembly GCF_028500815.1). Classification (NCBI taxonomy): domain Eukaryota; kingdom Metazoa; phylum Chordata; class Aves; order Charadriiformes; family Laridae; genus Rissa; species Rissa tridactyla. The sequence goes on from NC_071473.1 coordinate 43,193,884, forward strand.
GAGTAGGAGGGAAAATATCCCCAGAACCAAAGGCTTTCAGTGCCAGAGCTTCCCGCCATGCGGCAGAGGTGTGGGACTGGCTTCACGTGCCCAGTTTAGGGCAGAGGCGAGGGACGCAGGAGGGCCGGGGCATTGCATTCAGGAGTGTGAAGCCCAGAGCTCCTCAGTGTGCTTGAGGTGACCATGCTGGGGGCAGAGGAAGAACCTCTGCAAACTATCTGGCCCTTATGTACCACCACCCTGGCTGGGCAGAGAGGAGAGGGCAACGGCAAAAGATCCTCCAAGGAACATAGTTACCACACAGGAGGAGAAATCCTGGAGACCACAAAGGGGATAAAAATGAGCATGTGGTGGGAAAGCGGGACCGACCCTAGCCCAGGGCGGGGAGGAGGCCTTGCCTGCGCTGATGCAAGCCCAGCTCCTGGGAAGGGCTGGCTGGGCCGCGAGCCAAAGAGCACCAAGACAATCGGTGCAGTTGGCTGCCTTCGCCCTTCAAACCATCTAAAAGAAGGTGGTGGAAAATCTCCCTTCAGTTTCGCTGTTTCTGAGTTCAGGGCCCTGGACAGCGAGGCAGAAGAAAGGGCTGGAGTCACGAAGCAGGGGCGCTCGCTGCCTGCATGGGCTGAAACAACTCCCGGCAGCCGCAACAGGGGGAAAAACCCATCGCGGACCGCAACAGGTCTCGGCGCGGGGCCCACCCGCCGCCGCCACAGCCGGGGAGCCCCGGGAGAGCTCCGGTTCACCTCCCTCGCCCCCGTCGCTTCCACCTCCCGCCGGCCCGATCGCCACACAACCGGCGCGGCGACACGGGCGTACGAGAGGAGTCACCGGGCGCTCCCCCCAGGCGCGGCGGGGCCCCGGCCCCCTCCCGCGGGCCGTAGGGCGGCGCGGGGCCCCCCGGCTGCCAGGCCGGCTCCTTCCGGCGGCGCCGCCGGAGCGCCCGCCCCGGCCCCGGGGCCGCGCCCTCCCCCGCCCCTCGCCCGCCCCCGCCCACACCTGGCCGGGGCGGGCCCTGCCCGCCGGCTGCGGGCCCGACTCGGCGGGCAGGGGAGCGGGCGGCAGCGCAGCGCAGGCCGCGGTGGAGCGGAGCGGGGCTCAGTGGGGAGCAGCACTGCGCCTCGCCGCGGGGCCGAGCGCGGCAGCCGGGGCCCGGCCCAGCCCAGGTGAGCCCGCGGGCGGCAGGTGGCGGCGCGGCGGCGGCGGCGGGGCGGGCTGGCGGCAGGGCGGGCGCGGCGCGCGGCCCCGGCGGGGGCGGGCTGGCGGCGGGGGCGCGCGCGGAGCGCGGTCGCGCGCGGCGGCAGCAGCAGCGGCTGAAGCTGAGGGAGCGGAGCAGGAGCGGAGCCGCCGGGCGGGCGGCGGGCAGCGGGAGCGGGTTCTCGCGCGGCGCCCGGAGGCAGCATGCGGGCGGCGGAGCCCCGGAGCCCCGGTAAGTGGCTCGGACGCGGCGCCTTCCCCTCCCCACCCTCCCATCCCCTCCACTCTCTCAACCGCGCTCCCGGTGCGGCGGGATCGTCTTCCCGGGGAGCCGCCAAACTCCGCCGCCTGTTGAGCCCCGCGGATCGGTGCCCCCGAGAGCCGGCCCCGCCGCGCTCCTCGGTCCCGGGTGCAGTACCGGTCGTCCCCCCCCCCGCGTCCCGGGGCCCCCACGCGGTGCCCGGTGCCCGCTGGCTGCGCCCCGCGGGGCCTCCTCGGGTCGGCGGGGAGCAGCCAGGCACCTGCCGGCGCTGCGCCGCGGTGCCGGGGGCGCGGGGCTCGCCGCCGCGGCGTGACCTTCCCGGCGGGCAGCCCCCCCGCGGTGGGTTGGCGGGGATGGGGGGCTTGGGGGCGGAGGTGGTTCGTGTCCCGCGGGGCGCAGCGCCGAGAGCGGTGGGGCGTCCCGGGCGCGGTGCTTCCGGGCAGGCGGGGAGGCGCGGGGCGATCGGCGACGGCCCCGAAGCGTTTCCCCGCGGCCGGCGCTGGCCGTTCGGCGCCGGGAGGAGGGAGGGCGCTGCAGCGGGGCGGGTGGGGTGGTGGGGGGCGGCGGCAGATCCGCGCCTTCACCCCCGCCCCGGAGGGGCGAGCCGCCGCCTGGGAGAGCGCGGGGCTGCCGGGCGGCGGCGTCTTGGGTGGCGAGAACAAAGGGCCCCCGGCGGGAGCGGGCAGGGAGCTCCGCCGCGGCGCCCGGGGTGCCCCCTCCCAAAACCGGGCCGGGCAGTGTGTGTAGGGGTCACCCCCATCTCCCCCGCCCGCCCTCCCGGGGGAGCCCGGCTGCTGCCTCCCTGGGGCCAGCTCCTGCCCCCGCAACCTGTTGGGCCGCCTGCCTGGTCGGGAAGCCCCCGGGGGTGCTCGAGGAAGGGGGGGGGGGGCAGTTCTCCCCCCCCCGCCATCCCCCATGGGACACCCGGGGGTGCCGGGCACGCGTGGGGCGGCGCTGGGTGGGCGCAGGCAGCCTGCGGCCAGCGGGAGCTGAGGCTGAAGGCGAACGCCGCAAACGGCTGTGTTTGCCTTTTTCGGCACCCAGAAACTGTTGTAAGACCCAACTTCCCAGCAGTTCCAAGACCTGGCGTAAATTAAATTTATTGAAAGAAAGTATTTCCCCGCAGTTAAACAAAGATCTGTTCCAGCAGACCTTCTTGTGTGTGGAAAAGATGTGCTCTGTTTCCAGGAGACTGACTGGGGCAGCTGCTTTAAAGCGTTTTGTTGGAGTTTTGTGTTTATTTCAGATGTAACCAAATGAAGCTGTATTGTCAGTATCAAATAAAATGTTCTTTTGTCAAGTGTAGAATTGAGCTATAAAAAGTGATTTAGTCTGAAGATAACTGGATAATCAAAGCTTCAAATGTACGTTAACGTTGAATATTTGCTAGTTTAGAGATCTCTGAAGGCACCTAACTTGAGCAGGGACGGTGAGCAAATAGAGTTTCCTTACGCTGCTTGTATAACCACCTTTGTTCGTTTTTTCAAGGTAAATGTTAGAGAAATGACAAATTTAATTTGAGATTACTGAGGTCCTGTGCTGCAGATGACTTACCTCCGTGTCTGGTTACAGGGTGATTGTTCCAAGCCTGCCAGTGTGGCTTTGAAAACAGCTTTTTAAGTAAAGTTCATTGCACTCCTTATGTTAATGCAGGAAATGTGTGGCTCATGAGAATGGTTTTATGGAGGGAGCAAGTGTACTTTACTCCTGACTTTATTATTTCTGCTGTGGTGGTTCGCTGTGAGGCTGAGGCCGTAGGAGTAATAGATATCCCTACCTTGAAGTGCACGATCAGCAGCCTGAACTTTGAAAGTGAGGGGTAAAATCTGCATGGCAAAAACGTCTGGTTTGCGATCTGGGTGTGTGGTGGGTGACAGTGTTGGGTTATTTAAGTTCTCAGTTTCTGCCTCTGACCGACCATCTTAACGTGCGAGTTTCTTAGCCTACGTCACTGGCATGCGTCCTGGTCCTTGAAATAGGATGCAGCATGACCATACATGAGAAGGGGTTAAAACAGCTTATGGCCAAAGAGTTAATGCATCACTTCAGCTCAAGAGATTTTTATAATTCAGCTTAGTTACAAGTATTGCCATCTGCCCTTTTCTTTGTGTGTGTGTGTCGATAAATGTGTCTTGGATAAATACTGGTTGGGGCCGTTAGCAAAATAGTAGAAGCCACAGACAACACTTTATTCTCATACATGTTGCCAGTGAAAATGTCAATTTCTGCAAAATCAAAGTAGAACCCGTCCTACATTGTGTCTGTGTTTGGTTGTGGATTGAGAAGTATGCAGGTATTTTTAATTATTTTTTTTTTTTAAACTAAGTTCTGCTTTTGGGAACGTGAGATATCTGTCATTGGCAAAAGCAGAGAAGACAGCCAAAGCTTGTGATTATAAGGAGAAAGATCTAAGCTTGTGGGTAACGGAGAAGAAATGTTTTCCTCTTTGTGTCCACATAATGCAGGGCTGTGGGAAGATATGCTTAATGAGGATGATTATTGCTGTGGCTTTCCATAAATCCACTTGTAATGGAGGCTTTGTACAGTTACTTCTGAATCTGTACATTTAAAAACTGCAAATAGCGATAATGGAGTTGGCTAATAGCAGACTGTCAAGTAAGTGCAATCCTTGTGATAACGTTCCGCCATAGATCTCCATTTAAGTATTACTTTTAAGCAGAAAATGTTTCTTGTAGGTCATAGTATATGCAATTTGGATGAAAAAAACACACAGTTGCTGCTGCCTATTCTTGAATCTTAACCGGCTAACTTTAATTGTGCAAAGGGTACTTTTTTCCTCCAGGTTTTTATCAGATAATGGGAGATCAACAATTCAGTAGATGCGTTTGATTTGAATTTAGATAGTAAAAAGGCATAATAATAATAACCAGCTTAAAAAAGCTGGCTGAAGAGGTCTACCCAAGCAGCCAATGTGTGGCTCTGTGCAAATTAAAGGTGGGACTTGCACCTTTTGAAGAATTGCAAACTTCTCTATAAAGCATTGGAGTGAGCTGAACGCCACTAGGTGAGAGTCTGAGCTGATCTTGTTAGTACTAGTAACCGGGACAAACCTTTCTCTTTCAGTGCTTTTTTTTCAGTGCCTCTTAGAAGCCAGGGCTGAGCGTTAAATTACTCAGGTCTGTTATGCAACTTAAAAATAAAAGGTGAAGGTAAGATAGCAGGGAAAATTCTTAATGTGTTATCTCACCCCAGTACAGAAGTATGTAAAATCGCCTATTATTTTCAAGTAAAGCAACTCATAATAGCTACTGGATGTTTTATGCAGTGTTTTGAATGAATGCGGTTTTAACTTGTGTAGCTAAGAAACAGTTTTGGAAGAAATCTGACATGTGAGTTGCTTATGTTTATGTTTGGAAGAATTCATTGAGAAATATTTGTGATACTCACCATCATTGCTTACTCTAGTTTAAAAGCAATGCCTTGACTTTCACCTTTCATACAGTTTGTGAGGGCTCCTTGCGCAGATTTACTTTTGCTCAAAATCTGACCATAAAAGTAAGCTTTGTTTCTACAGATCTTAGTGCAGTGATCAAATCCAAAATGTATGCTTCCTTTCCAGTAAAAACTTATAATTACATGGGGTGGTAGCTAACTGGAAAGTATTGCAAAACATATGTAAGAATACTGTCGTACAAACTCTAAAACTGACGAATGACTCACTGCACCAGTGCTATATCAAATTCTATCTATACACAAGGTTTAAATGACAAGTTTACTTTAGGCAAGGAATATGCAATTTTCATGTACTCTTTCTTCATCTAATGTCAAGTGAGCTTAATGAAATGGTACATGTGGGCATACAGGAGGCACCAGTTGTAGAGCTTTAATGAGCAAAGGGAAGAAGCACTGCTTGGCTCTATTTGTGAAGATGATAGAGATGTAAGTACTCTGTATATTAAAAACCAAGTTCATGGTACTGATGCGCGTCTTGAGACATTTGTTTCTTTTAGTGTACCTCATCATGATTTGTTTATGTACATTTACTAATGTTTGTTCTTTTTCTATAGGAGAGGGAACTTGGTTTTCTAGCAGTATATGTATTCATCTTTACGTATTTGTATTAGTTGCGTCTCTAACTGGCATTTCAGAATTTTGGCAATATTTTTGTGAATATAAAATTCAGGTCACTGCCAAAATGAAAACGGGATGATGTTCAGCATGGGAAAGGGGCCAATGATTGTAGGTTAAAGAGGAAAAGGCTGCTTTCCACTGCAGCGACACGGGTTTTATTTGTGCTTTTGACTTTCTGATTGTGATTTATTATGAGAAGCTTCATAGAGCTTTGGAGGCCCCACCTAAAAAAAAATTCGGGACATGTAAACAGGCAGTAACATCCTATAGCTGGGAAGCCTGTGCAAGCTAGGAGGAGGAGAGGGAAGATGATGGAGTGGAGGTATCAGGGTCTTGCACTGTTTCGTTGTGTGTCTCACCTGTGTCTCTGTGGATGCCAGGGTGCCCGGCAAACACCCGTGGGGAAGCCTACCTAGCCTGCAAAGCAGGAACCCAATATCTACTCAGCCCTGGGTGGAAGACTTCAAACCCTTCACGACCTTTTTCTTTTGATTTCTAATTGAGCCATAATCCATTCTGCCACAGAACCTATCCCCTCTGCTCTCTGTTAATCGTAGTCTTTCTGGGCTGCAGGGAAGATGTAGTGTAGGTCCTTGGTCTTCGCCTTGTGGTGTTCATGAGAGCTGTAGTGACCAGTGCCTGCATGTGTTTTTATTCCCTGTAGGAAGGTCAAAGTCTCCTCGGGCTGTGAAAAGAGGCTAAGGAAGGGGAGCTGGAGCACTTGCTATTTAATGTTAGTGTACACAAGTGTATGGGAAAAAAAAAAAAGGGATGAAACAGGTCTTGCTCCTTCGAGGACTTTATTATCTGAGAACTTTTCTAAAGATCAAAAATACAGAGATAAGTTAGGATTTTTGGAGCAGAGGGTGGAAGCAACATATATAAAAAGCCTGGTTGAGAGCAAAATTGACAAAAGCATCTACTAATACCTGGTGTCGGTACTTGGAAGAAGTAACTCTGTTTGGATGCTTCCATTAAGTGCAATCCACTGTGTAGCTGAAATACAGCAACACCATTAATCTGTGAAGGGATAGGGTGGTCCCACTCTTATTCTTGTCCTTCAGCAGGCATAGAAGCTTCCAGTTTACAACCTGCCCAAAAGACATTTATTTCTTGGCACAAAATTTCAACTGCAGCTGGCAAGTGGGTAAGTACTTTCTTCCAGCCTTACTGAGAAAGAGAGGAATTATTTAGGTTGGCACAAGAAGTTTATAGTTCGGAATTGTCAGATGAAATTGAACAGAGAAAAAATGTGAAGGCTGGGCATGTGGCATCGCTCTTTGAAAAGCAATGCTGGAAATCCCGTCATTGCTTGAAACCAAACAAAACATGTATGTGCTTGACCATGGTGAGGAATTATCTATTGGCTTCATAGGCATCTCCTGATTTTATTTTTTTTTCCTGTAAATGTAGTGTTTGACATTGAATTGCTTGTATGTATACAAAGGATCACATCTGTTCTATTTTATGAGATCCACATAGCGTGGTTGCTTTTTTTATCCCTCCAGTGTATGGATTCTTCTCTCGTGTGTCATCCTTACTGCTGAAGGCAGCCGGGCCCTTCAGCTTTGTAATATCTCTTCTCCCTTCAGGAGAGGGAAGTTATTCATGGGACGGTACTTGATTCTTCAGTTAGATTTCCTTGCAAAATTAGGTCTTGCAGTGTTTTGGAAAAGCCATTATTTTTCTAGAGGGTTTTGTGAGTAGGGATGGAAGAGGGATGATTGTGTGGTGCTCCTTCTGGAGGAGTTTTGGTAATTGTTGTATCAACAGGTTGGATTTTCTGCACTGAAGAAGGGCAGCAAAGCTGGTGAAGGGTCTCGAGACAAGTCTTACGAGGAGCGGCTGAGGGAACTGGGGTTATTTTAGCCTGGAGAAAAGGAGGCTGAGGGGAGACCTTATTGCTCTCTACAACTAAGTGAAAGGAGGCTGTAGCCATGTGGGGGTTAATCTCCTTTCTCAAGTAACGAGCGATAGGATGAGAAGAAATGGCCTCAAGTTGCGCCAGGGGAGGTTTAGATTAGATATTAGGAAACATTTCTTCACTGAAAGGGTTGTCAAGCATTGGAGCAGGCTCCCCAGGGAAGCGTTTGAGCCACCATCCCTGGAGGTATTTAAGAGACGTGTGGATGTTCAGCCTGGAGAAGAGAAGGCTCTGGGGAGACCTTATAGACCCTTCCAGTACCTGAAGGGGGCCTACAAGAAAGTGGGGAGGGGCTTTTTGCAAGGGCATGTAGCGATAGGACGAGGGGCAACAGTTTTAAACTAGAGCAGGGCAGGTTTAGATCAGGCATTTGGAAGAAGCTCTTTACAATGAGGGTGGTGAGACACTGGAACAGGTTGCCCAGAGAGGTGGTGGAGGCCCCATCCCTGGAGACATTCAAGGCCAGGTTTGATGAGGCTCTGAGCAACCTGATCTAGTTGAAGATGTCCCTGCTTACTGCAGGGGGGTTGGACTAGATGACCTAAAGGTCCATTCCAGCCCAACGCATTCTATGATTCTGTGTGGTGCTTAGGGACGTGGTTTAGTGGTGGACTTGGCAGTTTTAGGTGTACGGTTAGACTTTGATCTTAAAGGTCTTTTCCAACCTAAATGATACTATGTATTTTGACAGGATCATTAACTGGGCAGGTAAATTAGATCTGAGTAGTATGAAAAAGTCTAGTCTAGTGTTTGGATTTTAAGGTATATATTTAAAAATATATATTTTTTTCTTTTGTCTGACAGATATTGTGCTTCTGATCTTTTATTTTGAAGGAGAACCATAGAAGTGCTAAAAAGGATCCTTTTGGACACAGTGTCTTAAGAAGGTGCTGAGGTGTTATGTACTTGGAAGACATGAGATGGGGGAAAGGTGGAAAAAGTGACCTCTTGGTTTTGGATGGTGCTGTTGCCTTTTTATAAACTACTGTTTTCTTCAAATACAAAGGAGTTGTGTTTGTTTCTGTCTTATTAAGTAACATTGGTTTCACCAAATTTTATCAAAGGTTTTAGTTATTGCAGAATCAATAATAATTCTCTTCTCTTAAGGAAAAACCAGTAACTTATGAAGGTACTGTCCATTGTATTTTAACTACTTCTAATACAGAATTTGCAAGATTACACAAATTGACTAGAAGATACACGCAAAATCCAATAATACATTTTCCATGTCAGAGTTCAGTGAAATATGAAACATAATTACCATAAACAATGAAAATTAGCCTCTTAAACCTGTGAACTAGAAGGTGTGGAAATAATTTTGTAATATATATTCTCATTGGTTTTGTTGAGACTGTTCTTGGGCACCGCCAAAATTCCTTTACAGTCTTACGTGTTCTAATCTCTGTGTTATTATGTGGTGAAAAATGTACTCATAAACTTGTATTTAACCTGAGGAGGAAGCGAGCATTTTTGAACATGCATATTCGATAGTGACTGTCTCCTCACTACAGCCTAGCCTTGTTCGTGGGTATTTTCCAATTAATGAGTGCAGACTTGAAGAATTACACCTAGGGAGACAAGTATTTCAGCAGGCTGTAGAGGTACTGCTTTAATTCTGCCTTTTGACATGACGGGAGAGTTATAAACTTTTGAAGGAAAGTTTGTCGCCTTCAATATACTTGGGAGATCAAAGTCTGTTGCTAACAGAGTTGCCGCTCTTGTTGGTTTGAATTTTCTCTGGATTCTGCTACATCTTTATAGTTGTAAAACTATACTTTATGCTTTGGGTGTAGTGTTAGGGTAGTCTACCTGTTTGGGGTCTCCTGGCTCAAAAAAAGGCATTTTAGAATAGCACTTCCATTAGCCTGATTTCCTGAAGGCGGTCCCATTGCAGGGGGGTTCATTTTAGCACAGGTCTGTGGGTGCCAGGTCCTATGTCTTCCCCCAGACAGGTCAAGACAGGGAGAGCTTGTGGAAGCCTGTAGCATGGTCGTGATTTTGGCTACTTTTTTCAGGTTGATGCAAAGTGTAGCTTTCTGTTGGTAGCTCGGTATTGGATGAGACGGAAGCGAGCGCGGGCTCTCGCTGCCACTGCGTTTGGGTGGGCACGAACCATCCTTTGTGCAGAGATGTCTTATCTCCTGACAGCGAGCATCGTGCTCAGTTTTTCTGTCTTTGATGACTTCCCTGGCTGTCGGTGTCTGCAGCCGAGGCTGTGGTGGCAAGGGGAGTCTCTTTCTCACCTGTATGTGGGGGAAATGCACAGGAGTGTAACACGTGTGCCTCGGGGAGAACCCTCCCCTGGCTCTATTGGAGCAAGATGCTGTTCCGAGAATTGAGCTCGGCTCCTACTATGTTTCTTGACCAAAGTTTTTTTTTCTTTGTAAACAACACCACAACGAAGCGTGCTGCTGTAATACTTCTGTGCCAGTCTCTTGCTTATGTCTGTGGAAGGAATAAGGAGCGTAATTAATTGTAAGAAGTTCTGAAGGGTAATGTGCGGCAGGCTGTCGTGCTGTTCTAGTGGTCCCCCACCCCAGTGTCAGAAAGCTGACTTTAAGAATAGTATTTTACTTTAAGAATAGTATTTTACTAAAGAGTGATCAAAGGCTTCTTCATTGGCCAAAACCATCTAGGTAGATGGGCAAACATTTATCTTAAAATGACTTGCGTGGTATTACTGGGATCAACAACTTGACTGCAGTGACGAAAAACATCTTTAATACACTAGAAATAGTGAATTGTATTTTGTTTGCTTGGATCATTAGGTGTTCAGGGCAGGCACCATGGATTACACGGTGTTAAAGAATACATTGCACAGCAGTTATGCTGCTGGAAAGCATTTGTAAATGTAAGTTTGAATTAGATTTTTTTTTTTTTGTTATTAAACTTTGAAGGGTTGTGCTTTGAAGACCAGTGAATTTTTGATGCTCTTAAACATTGTCTACAAGGAGCAGGTGAGGGATCTCCTGACCCGTTTTTCTTTTTCCCTTTTTTTTGTCTTTGAGCTGATACCCAAAAGCAACATACAATAGAGGTATTACAAGAAATGCAGACGTTCTGGTTTTGGAGTTTAGGTGATGGGCTGATGCAACTGTGTAGGTTATAAATGGAGGATGAGCTCTCAGATACTGGCTTTCTTTTTATCTGAATTGAGTTAGCAGCCTCTTGGATTCTTGTTGCACGGTGTAATTAAAATAAACACTATAATGCTAATCATTTATGTATTTTTGCCTGTGGGTGAAGTTCTAAATTAGAAGTAGCTATACTTTGGTGGAAGTGGATTTTTGTTTTATTATTATAACGTTGTCTGTTTCCAGTCTGGTAATATTTCTGTGAGAGTGCATAAAAAATATTGCTAGGCAGATTTGTTTTTGTTTTTTATTACCTAATTGTATATTCTAGTAACAATGTAATTATTGCTTTTAACAAAAACTGCCTGACTTGAGTGTTTAATTCCATCAGACTCAAGCAGGCACTGATGAGGTGATAAATGATAGGTTATATGTAGAAGTGGATTTGCAATTATTTGCTGCTTTGGGGGGAAAAAAAAAGAGAAGAGATGTTTTGTTTCTGTCCAATGACTAATGTTGAAAATCAAAGCAGCACACCAGATGTTTTTTCTAATGACTGTGGTTCAAGGTCTGTTTTGTACGGAGGAGGGTTTCGACTGAGTTCGTCTCTTGGCTTTGAAGTTTCTCTTGTTCGTTAATGCAGCACTCCTCTAAATCTTCTGCTCCGGACTTCGCCGTGGACGGGTTTTATGGAAGAGCTCCTTTCCCAACCCTTCCTGTATCTCGCAGCTCCCCGCTTTTCAGGAGGCGGAGGGGCAATGGCGTTTTTGTGGTGCGGGCTGAGCACTTCCATTCACTTTGTGTTTATTTTGTAGAATTAAAACAAGAATAAGTGTTTCGCTTTATTTGTTGATGTCTGATTAGGAATTAGTGGAAGAAACTGAATCGCTGGTGTGATTAACGGTAGGTTTTGTTTCTGATCTATGAAAGGACTCATTGTCTGAGGCTTTTCCTCCATCGCGCTCTGCCTAATCCTGCTGAAATCATGCTAACGACGGCAGTGCTGGAGGCTCCTCGTCTTGTTTTCCTGCGTGCTTAATCATACAGCTGGAAAAACTTCCTCTTTGAAGGGACGGTTGCTTCCTGTGCCGAATCTGCTGTCACATCGAAGGGGCCTTGCTAATAAGGTGGGCATCGGTTTGGTGTGGGGAGAGGGAGGCTAATCCGAAATCTACAAACTGCTCTAATTTGTGCGACTTTTGGGTTTTGAATCTGGGCCTGATGGTTTTGTGAACACTCTCTGTGCCTACCCTTCTGCACCCACATCTGAAGGTGGTGAGCTGCCTTGGTCCAATTTTAATTCCTCACAACTGTTTTTGTTAGATCCACTTTCTATAATTGCTGATATAGTATGTCTGCAAGGACGAACTTTAATATTGCTCAGTGTATGTTTTCAAAAGTGATTTTAGAAGTTCGAGGTTTGTGGAAATGAAGACATTTCTGAAATACACAGCAAGAAATTATAGTGGGCACGACTGTTCCTCTTTCAGAAAAACCCCGGAAGAAACACAATAGCTGACCCCACGAACACTAGCCTTTCTTTTCCTCTGAATCAGGTTGTCATTCCAAGGTCTCAGAATGATTTAAAAATATAAAATAAACTCCCCTGAGGAATCTATTAAAAATTATTTGGTTCACTGAACATGCAGTGCACGTTCAGTCTTGGAATCCATTACATGCCTGTAGAAAGACTTTTAAAATCCTCTCCGACAAAGTTGGTCTGAGTTGTGTCCCTTTGGCAGGTGGGCATGAGGGAATTTCGTTGCTTTATTTTCAAAACAGAAGTGTGCGGAATTAATATTGATTTTTATTATAGCTGTCTGCTAGTGCCACTGTATAGGGGTCGTATGTCAGACCTGCTTTTGTAGTGGCAGCTTTCCCTGTTCCTTTAGTTGAAATCTGTAGTTGTGGAGCTCTGGAAATAATTGGGAAATGCTGTGTTTTTTTTCCTTTGAATTCAATTTGTAAAGCTTTATTACCTAGAATTAAATTCTTATCAGGTTGAAATGGTGCATAAATTCATGTTGAATGGAGACAAATGCTATTAGAAATCGGTGAAACTAAGCTATATTTTAATCCTAGATTTATTTTCATTTCCATTGTTGCCCACTGAAAACACTTTGCATCTACTTTGTCCATCCGTATTGGTGTTTTCTTGTTCTGATAATTTTTAATGGTTGGGTCTGAGAGAGGCAATGTGTGTTGGATTCCCACTTAGAGCGTGGTTACGTGCTGTGACATGGGTTATATTTCCAGGTACCTCGTGTAGGTGTTGTCACTTCCCATCAGCACATGCTGCCTTTGTGTGCTGAAGAGAGTTGTCATGTTATCCAGCAAAAATATTTCTTTTGGAAGAACTCTCCCATGTTTTCAGCTCATGATGAAGAGCTGTGATGTCTGCTCTGTTGGTTTTTGTATGCAATTACTCATAGTTCCTCAGAGTTCGGTCATTTTTCAGAGCCTGAAGTCAGGTAAGGACTTAAAGAAAACACAAATAACAGGCAATCCCTCCGGATATGCTAGTTTATTTGATTAACCCACCTGACCCGCAGCATTCGAGAGCAGTTAAATATTTGGGCAGTCAGCAGTCCCGTTAGTCATGTTTCATTAGGTGATGGCCTCCTCCGTTTGGAGTTTACTCTGTTTTGCTGCCGTTGCCGAGTCTTGTGCGATCTGGGAAGGGAGCTGGGCTGGGGGGACACGGTGGGTGCTTTTGGGGGTGTCGCTGGAGCAGGCTCCTGGGAGGATTTGGGGATGCATCTTGCTCCAACAGCATCACCTGCAGCGGGGAGGGGATGGGAGGCAAGGGAGAAAATTGTTAATTGCAATTGTCAATACTGTAAAGGTTAGCTGGTAGATAAAGGTAACCTCAGCAGAAATAGCAACACTGCCCTGAGAAGTGTAAAAGACTTGTCAAAACCTAATCTAATCTCCTGCATTAACTGTACATTGCAATAATGAATAAATGAAATTCCAGCAAGCCGAGATGGTCCAATTTTAATAACTTCTCAAAAAAATCAGGATGAAGTATTGTGCTGGAAGAGGCATATCATGGTTATCCAAATTTTTTCTATAGAATCGTTTTTAATTTTATGCGAGCGTACACTAATGGTTTAAAAACTCATTTGTCTCCTTGTCAGCAGCTTGACCAGTATTTTAATACAAAGGACATGGTTTTATCTTGAACCGGTCTTGTTTTTCAATGGGTGTTGCAGCCAGCTGGAAAATTGCTTGACTTCTTAACTGCTGTGGTTTTGATGTGGCGTCTACTGTAAGAAAGTAAAATTTATGTAAAACCAGCAACACTTTCAATAGCCGTATTTCCATTTAGATTCAAGGGAAGGGGAGTGGCTGTTTATGCTAAAGCTCTCAGTTTTGCCCTTTTTCTGAAAATCCGTGGTAACTCTTCATATTACGACTAGGTAAAATTCCTACCTTTGCAAAAATCTGGGGAAAATAAGGAGGAAATAGCTGCTGGGATTCTAACTTAGTGCATTTCTGGATAGCATTGCTGAAGCTGTTCTGGTAGAAACATGGCTAGTAAGTTTTATGGGAGAAAGAGCTAGTACAAAAAAAACCTTCTCTTGGGATTCAAATGTGGTTTTAAAAATGCTGATAGTACCTTTTTGTCTATTCTGGCAAGAAAAGAGCGTGATTATAATGTGTTTTCATCATACAGGTTTTGTGAGTGACCAGACAGGATTGAGCTCTGAATTCCTGACTTTGGAGTGATCAAACTGTGCATAATTAACTTAAAAGTCAGGTTTTGGAGACTGAAATGTTTCACAGGAAAATTAATGATAAATTTAGTGTAATGTACTACTCTTTCCAGTATGCTTTTCTCACCTGAAATTACTGAGTTATAAATATTTTAAATTGAAAATGGTTCTTAAACTTTGATTCTGAAATGAGCTGTGAACAAGTATTCTTCTGCATTTGTGGCCTCAAAGTGAAAAATGTTTTGATTAACAGAACCACTACATTAGTTTTTATGGTAGTTTGCTGTGACACAGATGTAGTTTCTAGGTGTGCTTAAAAGGTGTCAGTTTGGCAGACTTTCTGCTGTATCTTCTCACCTAATTCCTTTGAGTTTGCATACAATCTTGTTAAGTTGTTTTTGTGTGGTCACTAAAGCATCTCTGAATAGGCAAAAAGGTATCAGTTGTGCTGCCGGTGTTGGGTGTTGTCCCACTGTTGCTGCGAGATCTTCTCAGAAGGGTTGCCTTGCCATAACCATGCTGCGGTGTGGGTAAGTGGAAACGAATGACTTCAGAGGAGGTTTAAGGCAAAGGCGAGTGTCACGGTGAAGGTAACTCCGGAGACCAGCCCAGCCCAGCAGCCGTGGGCTCAGTTTGTTGAGCGCTGGCCGTGACCTTGGCTCTGCGCCGGCGAGCTGCAAGAGCTACCGACAAGCTACAGGAATCTTGGGTGGATGCATGGCCTCTCGCTTTGTTAATAGTGGATATTTATTTTCTTTTTTTTTTCTTTTTCGAGGAGGGACGAAGAAGCCGAGAGTTCCCCAGCTACAACTCTCTTCAGATCCTTATTTGAAAGTGTTTTAAACAAGGGACATCAGAAGCTGAGATACAAAGCAACCTTTTGAAGTTAAAAGTGGGTCTGCATGAAAATGAACTGCTTGCCTGTGAAAAGAGTCAAGTGTGAAAGGATAGGATGGTTTCGCTAAATGAATTTGATAGTCTGAATAAGTGTGGCGAGGCAGAGAGGAGAATCTGGAAAGGTCAGGACTGAGCATGTGACTCTAGACGAGGCGGTGGAAAGACATGAAAGGAACTGACTGGAAATGCCTTGGTTTACATTTTTTTTTTTTTTAACTTAAAAGTGATTTATTTATTTTGGTGAAGGTGGTCATAAAAAGGGAACTTTAGAAGCCTGCTGCGGAGAAGTGGGGAATCCGACTCCTTTGGGATCTTGCACCTTTTTCATTCAACTTTTGTGTGGTTTCATATAGCTAAAAGATCAAAGCCCGAAGGAACTCCTTGTTACGTGTGCAGTCCATTCGTAGGACTGCTCTATCCTGCTCAGCTCTCTGCAGTTGAGTGCTTCAGCAGCTTTTTGTCCCAAGTAAAGGATTTCTTATTATTGCTGGCTCGTTTTCAGTGATAAGCACAACTTGCAGATTTTAACTCAAATAATTTGTGACATGTTTTCAAGGTCCCTGATACTGCTCAAGAGGATAGTGCAGAGTGTGTGATTCCTGCATTTGGTGTAGATAAAGGTGAGATGTTTGCACTGGAGGAGGGAACGGTCTGAACTTTTTGTACAAAGTGATGGACTCCAGATTGATTGTCACCACTCCGGGTGGGATCTTGAGACCGACAATAGTTCCATCAAACCATCTGCTCTGTGCTTAGTAGTGATCAAAGAAAGCATATAAAATCTTATGAAATGCTATGAAAAGAGAAAAGAACAAGATACAGAGTGTTGTTATACCATGTCTAAATCCATGGTTTGTCCATATGTTAGATACTGTTTCATCTTCCCTTCCTTTCATCTGTGTGGAGTGTTGAGAAGTGTGGAGAAACGCAACACGAGTTGTTGTCATGTGGCTTCCGTGTGACAAATGACTGGGAAAGGGGTGGTTGAAGAAGGATGTGACAGAGGTCTGTGAAATCGTGAGTGCCTTGAAGAGGGTTTGGCTATTTCATCTCCCAGTGTAACGGCAAGTAAAGTTAACTAAACTTCATAGGAGCCAGGTTCAGACCCCAGCAGGAGGAAGTGCTTCCTCAGGCAGGGTGAGAAGCCTGTGGAACTCCTGGAAAGGTCTTCTGGGGGCTACTCGGTGGACAAATCATACCAGTCTAAGGAAATCCCTACCAGTGAAAGTATTGAAGGCTACAAAGATGCTTGGGGGAAGTGCAGATGTGCTCATCCTGTTCTTGCTCTTCTCTAGCTCTGTGCTTACAGGCTGTGTTGGAGACTGGGTGTTAGGCAAGCAGGGCCAGTGGTGTGACCCAGCACATCCATTTTTACATTTGTGTTGTGTGCTTTGCCATGAACTCTGTGAACTTTGTGTCCCTGCTTTGCTTAACACAGGGCAAGCCCTCTGCACTAAAGCCTTTTCCATGGAACTTATTTTCTTGAGCAAGAGCAATGAATAGATAAGCTGCAGCTAGCAAAAGCTGAAAGCGAGAAGGGGGAGTTGCTGCTTTCCCATTCTTGTTCCCAGTTGCTGTGGTTTACCTTATGCTATTTTGGTGTTGGGCCATTTCACTGAAGCAGCAGAAAAATAACTTTGCGGGGAGAGGAAGAGCTGAATAGCTTGCTGCTGGTTAGTGGATTAAAGCAGTTCATAGGTGGCAATGGATGCGTAAGGGGATGGGACTGCACAGCCCAAGAGAAGGCAGCGAGGCATTTCTCCTTTTTACCGCCAGCAAGCCATGAGATAACCCAGCTGTCTCTGGGCACAGCCTACCCATCTCCCAGCTGCACAGTCCGCTCTTGCTTACGCTGACTTTGGGGATTGTTAAAGCAACTTGTGGAAGGCTGTGGCTCCATAACACGAAAGAAAATGCATCAAATTCTGCTTGCAGTCTACACAGTTTTTAGCAAGCTTAAGTAGATCACAACCGGTGCTCCAGCTGGGCTCCATGCCAGCGTTGGGTAAATGGCAGCAGTGCCCAAACAGGCACGAGCAGTCCCTTTTGCAGGGGTGGTAGCCTCCCTTGCAGAACCAGACCGCTGCTGGTGTAGGTGTGGAGCTGCCACCCACGACATGGTGGAGATCAAGACTCTCCTTGCTGTCCGAAACGCCGAAGCGGTGTCGTTACCTGCCCCAGTAACCTTGGGGTGCTCTGGAGTGAAGAGGGCACTCAGGCGTGCAGGTGGGCAGAAGTTATTTACTCATTTCTGCATTGAGGGATGGATCAGGAAGCATTTTTCCAAAAGCAACTTGAGAAAGGGAAGGTGGTGGGAGTTGGGTCTGGAGCAGAGTTTCTTCTTGAGCGTCTGTGGTGACAGCGTGGAGATGTTGCTTGCCCAGGGAATAGCAAAAGGCTTGTTCTTTTGCTTCTGTGAAAGTGGTTTGTTTTCTGTTAGACTCAGTGCTTTGTGTACAAAATGCTAATCAAGGTCTTAACACGTTATTAGTGTGTGCAAAAGAGCAATGTTTGCAAATGTGCCCGTTTGTTTTAAAAAAAAAATGACGGATCATGCCTCATGCCTCCTCTCTTTGACACCAGACCCCTCCAAAGGCTGTGAGAAGCTGTAATCTTCAGGGCTTTTTATTTTTATTGGATAGGAAGCAAAAAAAGGCCACTTCACAAAATGAAAGAGAGATCTGCTCTTTGTTGAAGGGAGTTACACTGTGAATGTCATAAGACACCTATGCGTAATAATGGTAGAGGATAGAGATTTGTGTTTGAATTCTTCTAAGAGAACTAACGCTTGAGATTGATGGAAAAAATGTGTTTACTTTTAAAAATAGAATACAATATTAATGACTTCCAACTATTCTGCAAATATCTTCATCTTTCTAGGTAGATCTTTCTACCTTACCTATTTCAGAAGAGATTTGCTCTACTGCTTCTATCTAGTGCTACATGTCAAAATAATTTTTCTTTCATGGACAGGCCAGCAAAATGTCATGTAGACTTTTTTTCCATTATCATTTTAGTACGGGCAGGTCAGCAGCACTTTATAAGGGCTAGAAAATTTCCCTGCCTTTGCCAGGCTGTGTAACTAGGCATATCTGTGGCCTACTTTTCAACACTTCTGTAGTGTTTTAGATTCTCACAAACTTGGATTTGTTGTTTTTCACAAAGCTTTACAATTCGTTTTTAAATCAGTGCTAATTCAGCGTGTCTAACTAGCTGAAGATCATTAATAGCTTCTCTATTCAGTACAGTTATGCAGTAAAGCTCCTTCTGGAGTGATGTTATTAAATAATTCACTTATTTTCCTCAACTTCTTTTTCTGGTGGCCTAGCTTTTTTAAAATCTTTACTAAAATATTGTTTGAAATCCTAATCTTATTTCTTCTTTAAAGATTAATTCCGTTAGTGTGTAGTTTATGGAGGAAAATGTTCTATTACGGGAGAAACATACATAACTTTTATGATGGATTTTGAAAATGTCAGTATGAATATAGGCGTGACTGGTGATAGAAGATGACTGTAGAAAAGTAGCACATTCTGTTTAGCTCTTGGAGTGTACGTGTTAGGATTGTGGATATTAAGGTAAGTAAAACAGGTTACATAAATGGAAATATGTTTAGAGTGGTGGAAAATAAAAACATCTCAATGCACACTTTTTTAAAATCACTTTGGTGATAGTCACAAAAGCTTTCCAAAATTTAAACTATTCAGTGAAGGGAGTGGGTTATACTGTTTATTTGAGGGAGAAATTGCTCCCTAAACGTCTCCCACAGCCACCCTATCAGGAGTTACTTTTTGCAGGGGACATGGCCTGGAGTCATGGTGTGCTCAGGCATCAGTCATGGGTCCTCAACTTGATTTTTACCTGGGATTTGCACTGGCTCATTTCATCATCTAGGGAACTGGCTTGTGATGAGTGATTTGCAATACAGTTATTTTTTCCACATTGCCCAATAGCCGCCTTTATTTTATTCCTTGGTTAGCTGCCAGAAATAACAATTAAATCCAAACCTTTACCTGCGTTTTGCTGAGGGCAGATTTGAATGGATTTCTGGTGAGATCTTTGTTCTTTTCAGGATCGTTGTACTGTTCTGGCTGTTTTCCAAATGTGTTTAATGGTCTTTGGTCCCTTTTCTCCTAGTGTGCATGGAAGAAACTGGCTTTTTTGTTCAGCTCGGTGACAGTTTGCCCGGCGGTGGTTATCAGCCTGCCAGGACTGTCTGTATGGGTCTCTGCTTGCCTTGTCGTCCTTAGCTCCCACAGTGTATGGTTAAAGGTGTTCCCCCATTTTCACTGGTGGGGCATGACTTTGGTCACGCTGTGTCTCTGTGAAATAGCGTGCTTGGGGTTGCCTCATGAAGAGCATGGCCTCCAGCAGCATGCTCATCAGCTGGGACCCCACGAGACGTTTATGCCTGATGCAGACTCAGTTTTTTCTCCAGATTAGGAGATCCTCTCATCAAGGCCGGCACTGAGTTTTGTTGGAACAGACTGATGGACCTGTTTTCCTTTGTGCACCTTGTGCTTCAGAGTGGAAGTCACCTGGTGTACCCAAGACATCAGGAGGGCTTTGCTTGTCTGGGCAGCCAGACCCTGTGGACGAACCTCAAGGTTAGTTGTCCTGGTGGCGTAGGGCCCCAGGCAGTGATACTCAGGAACTTTCAGAATGGACAGCAGCACATGCTAGGGGCTATGTTGGGAAGCAGCAACCGAAGTGACGTGCTTGGGAGGATGTTGTCCACCTGTGCTTTCTGCAAGGGTATTTGTCTCATGATGATGAAGAGCAGCCAATGTGAGCTCTGCTTGCCCCTTCCTGGGCACAGAGCTGCTGGCAGAGCACCTTAGCATGAGGCTGTGTTCATCAGGGATACGTTGAATCTTTATTCCCATGAAATTTGACTTCTGGGGTTCTTGAAGTCGTGGGTGTGTGTGTCGCACTGCTTGCAGACACCCATAGTTCAAACGAGCGTTTTGACTTCTGCTTAAAGATGGGAACAACCGTTACTTGCCTGTGAGTGGAGTCCCTGAAGATGTGCAGACCACACATGTTCCTTTGTTCTCCTGGGTTTGTTGGGGGCAGTAGGGATGGAATGTGTACTCCAGTCCCGTCCTCTTGTATCATGCCTTTGCATGTCTGTGTGCAGAAGCAGTGCTGGTAAATCTAAGAAGGTATCTATCTCCTCTGGAGTGCTTTGTGGTTGCCCAGCTTGTGAGTGTAATTGTGGACCACACTTCTGGTACCTTGGGTTGGTAGTTCTCGCTCAGCAGTTCTCCATCAGGCATGCTCCTTTCCCCAGTCCGTGGAGTTGCAGCCGCAGAGTTTGCACGCAGGGTTTCACAGCTGCCCCTTTCCACCTGTATTGCTTATTCCAAAGACTATTGGTAGCTGCTAATGATTTGCTGGAAAGACTGCTGCGGGAAGTGAAACATTGCCCGCTTGTATATTTCTTTATTTTAGTCTGGAAAACAGCATTTGACTCATTCACAGCATGATGCAAAATATTTATAGTACTTGAAATGCTTGCAAATATGTTGCAAGCAACAATATAAGCAATGGTTTAAGCCACGTGGAGCAGTTTAATCTCTCTGAAACTGCTCCCTGGGTAACTTTTTGATCTCATCAATATAGAAGACTGACTCAGGGTAATTCCATCAATGTTACTAATTTTTAAAGTAATAAAAATATCATTTGATATACCTCCAATCTGGCCCAAATTCTTCTGTTGAAGCAGAAGTTCTTCGGATCTCAAACTCCAGTAATACTCTGTAAGTAAATAATAAAATGCTATTTGGATTTTATTTAGGAGCTTTACATTAGGAATTAAAAGAGATGCTGGGAAAGGTGAACAGTGATGATCTGTGGCTGGGAATATTTCATAAGAAGAGAAGCTGAACTGTTTTGTATCAAAAAAAAAAAAAGGCAAATCGGAAGGGGCATAAGAAGTCTAAAATGTAATACATTATTTAGGGAATCTAGGTCAGGAGACTGTTCTTGTGTTGTGAGATAGAAAGGAAATCTGAAACACTTCAAAATCGGTCAGCTCAAGACGAGTGAAACGAAAATCCTTTTTATAGTGCGTGGAGGAAGACCGTAGCAGGTGTTTGTATGGGAGGTCAGTTCTTAAAGCTCGGAAGAGGGTTAGATATTTATATGGGTATTGGAGATATTATACGGGTATTGGGACTGGCAAAACCATTTAAAGAGGAAACAGAATGCCGTACTTCACTCTACTTTGAGCAGTCCCTAACTGTTAAAAGACTAGGCTGAAGCTTAAACTGAACTAGGCAGCACTTTCTCTGTTGGAGGTTCTTGCGTCTTCCCCCGAGCCCCGCACTGTCTCTGTAACAGGCTGGTGGTGGCTGGGTGGGCTTCGAGGCTCATCCTGCCTTGCTCATAGCATCCTCTGAGCCTGGACATCTTGTGCACCTCTGAGATCAGCAAAGCGCACTTCATTTGACTACTATGCAAATAAAAAGTAGAGGACATATAGCCTTCTTGTGGGAAACGGGCAGATTGTGTTGACTGTTTGATAGGCTTTTTATCTGCAGGTATAACTGTAATGTTGGTATCTGCTGTGATTTCTGCTGAGTTGGTGCAGAGATTCCCGTTGACTTCTGTGGACGTTAGGTCAGGTCCATTAAAATCAATCCTATATCCTGTGTTAACTACTGTATTAAAAGCTCTGTCTGCCTTTACTTGATATTTTTATACTGTTGGAGGAAAATATTTTAAATTGTAAGCAAAAATCTCGTATATTATTAACCCGTGAGGAATTACCCAATTACCATGATCCCAAAGGTCTGCCCAAAAGTCTTGCCCAGCCAGCAGTATTTTTAGCAGTCTCTGTCTCTAAAGCAGGTCACATAAGTTCTTTTTAGCTACAATTTACTACTAAAATCTGCTTTGTTTTGGGAACACTTCATTCATTTCTCAGAACTGGGGCGACTGCCGAAGGTCATCTCGGAGGGAAGAAAAACTGTTTTTAAACCTTGAGGTTTAACCTTGGGAAATGTGATGGTGAAAACTCAATGTGCCAGGCAGAACTGAGGTTGCAGTCACCCTGACAAAAACTGTCAGAGCAAGTGATGATTGAACAGAAGGGACAGAAGAAAGCAGAGGACTTGAAATGTGGGTAGTTGATACATTGTTATGTCCATCTTGAAAACTCTGTGTCAGACAATTAGCGTCCTTGGTCCACAAATGACAAAATGGTGTCATACAGATTAATGTTACCTCCAGCTATTATTAAAAAGTTTTGATGAAAATATAAAATAACTTAAAAAAAATCCTGATTTTTGTGATTGCAGGACAGCAAATAGGTCTTAAAATGGGTACGTTGGTAGGGGAAAATAGGTATTTCTTTAAAATCTTTGATCTAATGAACAGTCCAAAATAATATATGTAGAGCTAGTTGTCTAAACTAATTCTCAGTGGAAACTGGAGTATTTCTGGCAAAGTTGCCACCCTTGTGTTCGTTCCTCTTCTCCCTCTTGTGCAGAAGTAACCTGAAAGCCATCTTGTATTTGAGAAAGTCTCCAGCCACGAGATCACTGGATTGCGGCACCGTTTGTGCCAAATCGATGGCACAACCTCTTGTTGTATTGCAATAGGCGTGTTCAATAAACACCACCTGGCAAAGTTATTTAAAAGTTCTGGTATTAGTGAGAAACCTTAATGTCTAAATATGCTTGCAGTGTTGTTCTCTGAATAATACATGCTCGGGAAACAATGCGTGCTGAGGGGAGGGAGACGGGCTGGCTGTACACAGGCTGGGTAGTCAAGCACCGCAGAAAGGAATGGGAAAACACAGCAGACACCGCAGTTCAGACAGTCTGTTTCAGTTACACTCTACATTTTTTCCTTTAAAAAAAAAGACTGAACTTGGTATGCTACAGCAACAAAAGAAAACCAGAGCTTTTACCCTACAAAGTTTACGCCCGGTTAGACAAAGTCCTGTGACCTGCCTGATGCCAAATGCCAGGGTAGGAGTATTCTGTTTTGAACAGTTCTTCAGCATTTGTGTTTATTGATGTGTATCGGTGTTTGAGCTGTGCAGGGAAAAATGTGGATTTCGCGTGGAGAGGACAGATCCGTGACACTGTAGGGAGAAGGTTTTGTGCCTGCTTGGTGTTTCAGCATCCATCCCAGGGATGAGTGAAGTTCAAAGCCAGCTGCCTGCTGGGAGGTGCAGTGCCACTCCGCTTGTGTGTGTTTGCTTTGCTTTTGTTAAAGAAAGACAGAAGTACACGCTGCATTAAGATACAACTGTTAATTAAAAAAAGTCTGGACACCCCCCCCCCCCAAATTTTTAACACTACATGTATAGCATTTATTTTCTTTGTTTACTGCTCATGTGTTCAGCAAACAAGAGGTGGTTTATCTTCCTCTTCCTCGATACATTTCTGTTATGAAAATTGTGCTTGGAAGAAAGTAAATATTTACCTACTCATTTGCTGAGAAATCCATGACCTTCAGCCAACTCGAGCTACCTGGACTCATTGTTTGGCCCCGGTGTAGAGTTGCTTTGCACTGTTTATATATTCCTGCCTCGCCGGGTCCGTGCAAAGGTGTTTGCAGAACAAGCCTGTGGTGATTCCTGTGGGAGACCCTTCAGCACGTCTTCAGCTTTCTGCTACTGATCTCATCTGTGGGAATGAACTCTTTCTTAAATGGTCATTTAAGTGTCTCTCATGGGTCTGGTTGTAATATTGGGGCTTCAGAAAGGAAGCTTTCAGACGCTTATCCCTATTTTCCTTTCTTTTTAAACATGTCCACCTACTGCCACATACTAGTCTGAATAAGACCTGTCTCATTCCAGTGGTATTTGCATCCATTTTAATACTGCAGACTTCCGTGATTATTTTTTCTATATTGCTTGCTACCCGAAGTGGGCATGTTTAGCTGTTGCTTCTCTCTTGCTTGTTGTGGCATTTTTTTTTTTTTTTTTTTTGCATGAGCAGCCAAGGTTTCATTAATCTTTCTTGCTACCCAGATCACACTGCAAACCTTGTAAGAATTTCTTGGCTCCTCAGTTTGTCACTCCCACTGAATATTTCTTTCAGATTATTTTCCTGTTGGATGTCTTCGCTGCACTTTCCCAAGGAGAACCTTGTTTTTAATTGCGTGCTTCTCAACTTTCTCTGTCCTCGCTGGGGCTTGCAACTCCTAAATTTAGTACCATCCACAGATTTCAAGAACACACGTTTTACTCCTGTTCTGCATCATTAACTAAGATTTTTTTAAGTAAGAGACTATATAAGAAAATTTCCTGCATCCTTGAGAGATACTTTCAAAGTTTCGGTATATGATTTTCATTTTCTTTTGTGTATGTTTTTTTGTACAGTGTTCAGTCCACATCGAAACTGGTTTCTTAAATTATTTTGAAACAGTATCATTTGATACAGTCAAATGCTTTACTGACTTCCAAGTGTATTTTATCCACTGTGTGCTTGCTATCAACGACTACAATTCTCTAAAAAAGTGGTGGGCTGCATCAGATTTTGTGCATACTTTATAAAGCCCTGTTGTGGTTTAACCCAGCGGGCAGCTAAATGCCACACAGCCATTCGCTCACTCCCCCCAGCCGGATGAGGGGGAAAAAGGTAAAACTTGTGGGTTGAGACAGAGACAGTTTAATAGGACAGAAAAGGAGGGGAAAATAATGGTAAAAGAATATAGAAAACAAGTGATGCACAATATAGTTGCTCACCACCCGCTGACTGATGCCCAGCCCGTCCCCAAGCAGTGGCCACCATCCCCTGGCCAGCTCCCCCCCTGCCCCGTTTTATTCTTCAGCAGGACACCATAGGGTATGGAATGTCCCTTTGGCCAGGTGGGGTCAGCTGTCCTGGCTGTGCCCCCTCCCAGATTCTTGTGCACCCCCAGCCTCCTCGCTGGCAAAGCATGAGAAGCTCAAAAGTCCTTGACTTAGTGTAAGCACTGCTCAGCAACAACTAAAACATCAGCATGTTATCAACATTATTCTCATCCTAAATCCAAAACGCAGCACTACACCAGCTACTAGGAAGAAAATTAACTCTATCCCAGATGAAACCACAACAACCCCATTTCTCATTTTGGTTGAAAGAGGATAATCATCTTCCAGGAGTCTTATGAGCTGGTTTCTACTATCTTAACAAAATGGTTCTTTCAGGAGAAGTAAAATTTTCTTGCTTATATGATAACAATTTCCACATGTTTTTCTTCTGTGAAGTTGAGGTCTCAGTATGTCTGTCATCTATAGATATTCCACATCGTAAAGGAATTTGTGGCTATAGCTACTAAGCTTATTTGCTAATTTGTCTTTACTGGCTCAACTCCTTGGAATAAATGATATTACGGAGAGGTTGTGATATGTATGTCTACATTTCCTAAGGCTTTTACTTGTAATTATTAATGCCCATTTGTAATGGCTATCAATTGGTACTTTACTGAGGTAATACAGATAAAAGCGTGGAACTGCAGTAGCGGGTATTGCCAGGAGTGCTTGCTGAGAATAGCTGTCCGTCACAATTTTGATCTCTCTGTGTTTGAGTGCGTGTGTTTCTCACTGTAGGTGCCTGAAATGTTGAGTTTCTTTGTGGCAGCTAAATATCTGTGTGTGGATGTATATATGTGTGTATATATATATCTCTAAAAAATGTTTTATAAGTTCATAATTGCATTCTAATTGTTCAGCCTTTCCTTTATTTTCCCGTTTATATTTTAAAAGGTGGTCAGTGTAGCAAGCTACTTGAGTTTTTAATTCCTCCTCCTTCATCATTTATTAATGGTCCAGCCTATCCTTGTAATGGCCACAAAAGCATTAGCTTGTTTGGCTTTTATGCTGTGCTTATCTTTCCCTGCAGGCTGTAACTAGCTGTGTAATTCTTGTTAGGGTGTCCTCCTCCTCCTCTTCTCCGGTACAGAGGCTTATTGAGACACAAATCTTGGCGTAGTCTCCCTGGAGCCCACATTGATCACATCTCGGTTCTTGCTTCCTTGCTTTGAGAAGGCCTGGACACACTAAACTTATGGGTTATTTTGTGGATCTCACAAGCTTGTTTCACGCTCTTCCTTTCTTCCACTTGACATTATTCAGCTTTTAATGCCACAGGGCTTTTGTTCCTGGAATGAAATTCCAGCACTCTGATGGACACCTTGAATGGTAGTTCCCAGTTCACCTGTGTGCCAAATCCATGTAATTATTTGTCACCAAAACATTTATTTACTCGCATCACCAGTAAGTTGTTGGTAGGAAGCCAATTTGGGGCAGTTTCCCTTCTTGGGAGATCTCTTGTAGGTCTATTAAGTGCCATGCTTTGTGGGCTGTTGCTGTCTAATTTTGTGTGTGTGTTAATCAACAAGAAGCCAATCTAACTGAAGCCCTTCTGAGCGCGGAGTCCGTGCTGAGTGTGTGCTGCTGTTTGGTCTGGGAATGTTTTGTCGTCTCCATCGCCCAGCCCTGAAGGCCTGTGGTGAACATCAGTACGCCCCCTTCTCTTCTATCCTTTTCCCACTCATTTTTTTTGTCTTAAATTCTTTCCTTAAACATGTCAAACTTCTGAGTATACAATTTTTATTCCTTTGTAGTTGGGTAAAACTGCTTTAGCCTTCGTCTTTTGTAGCTCAGATTTCATTTGATAGTTAAGTGCTGTAGTCTGTCTTACTCATAATATATTTCATTTTAATTCTCATGTGTATTATCTCTCTTGTTTCTGCTGCATTCTGGATTACTATCTCTTGGATACATGTGTTGGATTATTTTTTCTGCTTGTGTTTTTCCAGGTTGAAACATCTTTTTTTTTTTTTTTTCTTTATTACCTGCCATAATGTATAATCTCATAGTCTCTGATGGTAGCTTTCCGTTTTGTAGACTCTCCCAGAAAATGTAATTGCAAAGGTTTATTCCCATCTTTATATTAAATAAGATACTTAATACAGCCAGACAAAATT
Source organism: Rissa tridactyla (assembly GCF_028500815.1). NCBI lineage: Eukaryota > Metazoa > Chordata > Aves > Charadriiformes > Laridae > Rissa > Rissa tridactyla. Next base: position 43,220,977 of record NC_071473.1, read on the forward strand.
CTAATCCCTGTGGCAATGTACTGAACGTATTTGTCGGCATGTAGCATAGCTAACTATTTTAGTCCTTCAGCCATTCTTCAAACCACATCATGGGCTTGGTAGTTACAGTCACGCTTCTTTAAGGCTATGTTTTCGGGAGGAGTTTTTCACCCTGTCTTTGTCCCTACCTGTTTCAAGACTAGGAGTACTTTAGGTGGTGGTCTCCACTTCTGTGTAAAAATGAACATACAGGTTCAAAATTTTCTTGCTGTGTGCGGGGTTTTTTTTTTTGTGTGTGTGCTTGAAGTGCAGAGCTTTGTAGCTGAAAGTTAAAAACTTCTGGTTTCTTTGGCCCAATGTACAGCCCCCAGGGGTTTTCTGGCTGACCTCACAGGCTAAAAACGACTGGGAGCATTGTGCTGTTCGTAGTTACCTTCTTTGGGGGTTGTTTTTCTTTAAGAAAAGCCACCACCCAGTCATGGAACCGTAGAGGTGACAAAAGAAAGGGTTGTGACATACAGGAGAAGGCTACGTGTCCTCTCCTGCACGAGGATGCACAAGTTGCAGTGGCACCGACCTGCTGTGCTCTGGGGAAGCTTGGAAGCTGAACTTCGCCCTTTCAAGAGTAAGTGAAAATTGGCACGTTATTGTTAAATTAGGAAAAAAAAGGAGTTTTTCAGTTAAATGAAACAGACCTCAGACTGACTCTAACTGCATGGAAAATTACACCTTGCATTAAGGCCTGAAAACTTAATATTTCCTTTAAGCATTGTATTTTTGCTTCCAGTACTGAACAAAATAATCAAATTGCTGAACTTGGGAAGTTGTTTGTTTACCACTTGGATTTAGAGTTAGTAGCAATGTTACATCAGCTGTAGCTCACTCTACATCTGCAGACAAAACATCTGCCCTGGTTTACTTAGTGAATTCCATTAGTGGCCTCATTCATACACTGTTAAGCAACGGAAAGACTTATTTTTCTTGCACAAGATGGAAAGTTCATTTTCTACTGTATATGAATAAAAATTTCATGAAAGATGATGAGACCGTTTTGATGTATGGTAGATAGATCCTTAGTTTAAACCTGATAGATTTAAAATTGAAAAATATGTTCAGATAAACTTTTTCCATTTCATGTGAACACTCTGAAAGACTTAAATCTTAAAAGAGTCGCTCTTGCGTACTTTTGAGCTCAGTTTCCATCCAAATTCGACTGTAACAAGTAAAAATAAAAAAAATGTAGTTAGTAAACAAGAAAGAGAAATTATGCTTCGTGTCAGATGTAAAACTAAAAATGAAAAGTATGTGTGTGTCTACACATACATGCATGCTTATACACACAAACAGGTAATACAATTTCTGTGGATGCTTTAACCATATAACTACTTTAAGAAAAGTGTGAAGTGTAGGTTTAGAAGCAGATTAATGCCCGCTGGTACTGAGCAATCAATAAGAAACAGCATTTCTTTAGGAAAATAGCTGGAAAGCACAAAAGCATACACAGATTAAACCTGGTTATTTAAATCATGGGAGGGAAATGCATTCTGTTTGTCACCTTTTTAGAAACCAAATCATATATATATTGTTGAAGTAAATGGTATAAAGTATGGGGCTTTAATTTTTTTTGGTAGGTGTTTGTTACGGAAAGTCTGGTCAAAAGGTGAGGAATGAATCTGGTATGATACCTGAAATGAGGATTATGTTTTGTGGTTTATCACCACTGAAAATGCGTTCTCTGTCATTTGCTTCTTAGATAATCTTTGCATTTCAGCAGTCACATGGTAAGGATTTACCTCTTGAAACGACTTAGGCAGTTTACAATGCACAGTTTATACAGTGATACAAAGCCCAGGTAGGAGGGGTGATTTAGGCATGGCTGAAAACTTCGTTATGAAGCCTCACTGGTAAGGGAGGTTTAGGTATGGAGGAAAACTTTGTTACCTGCAAGCATTTAGCTCTCTACTTGAATGTAAATGCATATAACGTATGCAGGACCATGCCATGTAGATATTTCAGAGAGAAGCTTCAAGTGTTGATCCCCTTATGTTTACTGGGGGGTTGTGCGGTGGGTGCTTATCTCGAAAGCTCACAAAAGGACGTTATTTCACAGAGTGGTAGGGATTGAAAGGGACCTCTGGAGATCTAGTCCAACCCCCCCTGCCAAAGCAGGTTCACCAAGAACAGGCTGGACAGGAACGCATCCAGGCAGGTTTTGAATGTCTCCAGAGACGGAGACTCCACCACCCCTCTGGGCAGCCTGTTCCAGTGCTCTGCCACCCTCAAAGTAAGGAAGTTCCTCCTCATGTTTAGGTGGAACTTCCTATGCTCAAGTTTGTGCCCATTACCTCTTGTCCTGTCTCTGGGCACCACTGAAAAGAGCCTGGCCCCATCCTCCTGACACCCATCCTTTAAGTATTTATAAGCATTGATAAGATCCCCAGTCACTCGTCTTTTTTCCAGACTAAAAAGACTGAAATCCCTCAGCCTTTCTTCATAAGAGAGGTGTTCCAGTCCCCTAATCATCTTTGTAGCCCTTTATGCACCCTCTCCAGCAGTTCCCTGCCCTTCTTGAACCGGGGAGCCCAGAACTGGACAGAGTTGGAAATTTTCCCTTGGCTTTAATTAACCAGAGCTTTTCCCTGAGCTACAGCTGTTGTTTAGCTGCATCGAGGAGGGCTTTCTTGTAGTCATCGGTCCGTGTTGTCAAGTTGTGCAGAAACAGCAGCTTCAGCTCGCTGGGTTGTGGAGTAGTGGTTGTGGAGCAGACACAGAAGTGTTGATGAAGAACCAACACTGCAGGCAACGTTGCCAGCGGCCCCGGCTGTGCAGGCTGCTGAGTGCCTGCAAAACTTGTGGTGGTTGTGTGTTACTGGGTGTTAGACATGCAGCCAACACACGTTACTGGACATGAGACTTGGAAGCTGAGTGGCTCTGAGCTCCTGCCGCCAGGTCAGTAAGTCCAAGGGTCTGAGAACCAGAACTGAGGGGCAGCGCAGGTGGCTTTAGGAAAATGGTATGGACACAGCACACGTTTTGTCTGGCCTAAAGAGCTCATCTCTCAAAATACTTGCTATGCTGATTTTTGTATGAATTTTTGTAGTGTACCCAGTTATAACGTGCCCATCAACACTGTGAATGAACATCTTATACCTGATAAGTTATGTAGTGATATTTAACATTTGTCATTTACACAGTTTCTGGAGTTTGAAATGCTGTGGGTTTGTCTTACGTTTGTTAATGCGCAGCTTGCGGCTTAAGTGTCCACCTTTCACCTGCAACCCACAGTGAAATGCGTCTTTCCCTCCTCCCCCTCCTGGCCCCCACGTTGCATCTGTAAAAGAAAGAAAATGTCTGAGAAAGGAAGGGATGTTTCAATTGTACCTTAGTTTTGTGGTCTATAGCCTTCATCTGTTCTGTGGCTGTAAAGATTTAGGGACAAGGAATTCTTGGGGAGAGTAAATCTTTGGTTTTCTTTTTCTAAGGTAGAAAAAAATTTATGTTTTTGATTATTTTCCAGTCCAGTAACTCGGAAGGATTAACTTTGCACTCTAATAAATAAAACAGCCAAGCAGATTTTGTCCAAATGTTTCTTCACCAGACTTAAATCCTAATCCTGGACTAAAATCTCACAGGCTAGTAGTAAAATTGTTCCAGACTAAAACTTGGCAAAGTAAAAAATCTCTGAAAGCAGGGTTCACAATGGAAATGCTGATGCAAGCATAACTGGAGCATTGCAAACGCGACGCCATAAGAACAGCTTTGCATATTGCTCATGAATAGCTCAGAGGTAAAAGGATTAACACTTCTTAATACTGCTTTGAATCTGCTAGACTTTTTGCTTGCTGGACTCAACACAGATATTCTGTAGCGTATGTAGGCTTCGTATATTAGCCTTTTATTCTGATCACCCCCCCCTCCCCGCACCCTCTCGCTGAGAGTTCTTTATTGCTGGGAACAGAAGCCTTTGTTATCTCGAATTTCCTGCATCACCTATCGGGATCTGTCAGGAGACAGAAATTAATACCAAAAATAACAATTTGAGCTCAGTGCATAGCTATTTAATTTGCAGACTAAAGGAACTCTTGCACATTTCGTATTCAAAGAAAAGGAGGAATTGGACTATTGGTGGAGGAGAGGAGGGGCTGGATCTCTTTTAAAATAGTGTACATGCTCCAGTGAGGTTCTAGCACTGGGGGGAAAAAGCTTCATTTTTAAAAAAAAAAAAAAAAAAAAAGTCCTGAAAATGAAGTGCCTCTTATTTTGATGGTGTCACTGAATCAGTGCCTGCAGACATTTGGGTTTCTTTTTGGTTGTAGCTAAAGCAGTCTGAAGTGAGCATGTGTTTGTGTACACTCTGTAAATGTTGGTAGGTTTCTAAGCTTCTCTCTTGGAAGATTTTCATCATGTAAAACTTGCTGCTGCCACCTCAAGCCCTCTCGTTTAGAAATGGTCACCTGTTCCTGTGAAAATGAGAGCAAAGACAATCTTGAGGATCATCTTAAGCAGTTCGGGGTTGTGTGTGTGTATGGGAGTGTGTATATATGTAAGCACACACATGCACACATACACACAGACACATAAATATCCTATTGCTGTTGCCATAGTCACACTCTCACTGGGCTTTGTACCAGCAACTGTTCAGGGAGGTGTCAGCAAAACATGATGTATTTTAAATATAATCTGAAACACCATCCAGCGGCAAATCAGATGTTTATTAAAGGTCCTTTCCTCCGCCAAGATTTCACTTAATTTGCTTTCTCACAAAAGGGAACAAACTTGAAATACTTCAGTGTTTAAGCAAATAATTTATAAAAAGGGTAATGTGCATGATTAAAGATAAAATACGAGGGCTTTGGCTGGTGATTATTTACAATAGGCATGGCCCTCAGACAGCAATGGTAAGAAAAGTGAGTATATAGTAACTGTTAATCCACTTGACAACTGATAGCAATAGAAATTATGTTGGCAGGAAAATAGAGAGAGGTCTTGTACAAACACGACGTTATTATTTTCTTAGATTTCTTTTTTCTTTGAAATTTTTTTATAGAACTAAGATAAGTGTGTATATAGATCAAAGTAATTTGAATTATATGCCAAAAAACCCCGTGGTCTTGATTGCTGTAAATCACGGTGTTGGTACACCTTGCTATTTTGGAACTTATGGTCTTGGCCATTTATTACTGGTGGGTGTCAGAGATTTTGATGTTGTTAATGCATTTGAGCTTGCTATGGTATGTGCTGTGCGTGGTGCTGTATGTGTAAAAACTAAGGGCATCATGGTAGTCTCTAATTTCTTTAGCTTTGAAAATTACCAAATAAAAGAATAAGCAAGAAATGTACATAGTTAAAATTCACATGGAAAGGAAGATCCTTTAGGAAGATTTGAGTTGGTCTGGATAGTTATTAAAGTGGCTGATTAATATTTTTAATATAACTTCTGAAGCAGCTTTTATCGAAAGATCTAGGTGCATATTACAGACTAGTTTAGACTCATAACATCCCTGTGGCGAGCTGGGCAAGTATTTTCAAGAAACTGATGTCCAGAGATGCTTGCCATGTTTGCCTGTGCTAATTTGGAAAGCTGGGTCTTGTTTATGCTTGAAGTGAATGCAGATTAAGGTAGGGTGTAAGCACAGTAGTCGTTTCTGATTAATTAAATGTGCAGAAATTCTTTCTCTGGAACAAGAGTGTCTTGTTTCTGGTTAGCATATCCTCTTTGAAATGGCACTCATTTGCAGAAAACTGCCCACTCGTGGCTTTAATAAAGAGGTATTGTGTGAGCAGGAAGGTCCTTATTACTGAAGCTGGGGAAACAGAACGTGGGTTTCTTGCTCTTGGTCCTTTGTCCTGTCTGCTGGACCAGTTGGTCCAACAAGTGGTCAGATGGTGTCGGGGGATCAAGGGCCGCAAGCGACTGGGGCGGAGGTTTACCAGTTCTTACCAGCATTAGGCAGACGGCACATTCCGAGCCTGGGAGGTGTGGTGTCCCTCCGGTGCTTCTCAGTTGTTACGTGAGCGAACCCTTAACAAAAATGAAAGGGCTCCATTTTGCGTTGGATGACACCAAATGTCGCAAAGGAGAAAAGTCTGTATTTTGTAGTTGCTGTAGTGAAACCCTATTGCAACTCTGCACTTCAACCTTTTTCTGAAGACTGAGGAGGCTTTCCCAGCTGTTTCTCTGTTGCTCAATACTTTGGCGGACTGGTCAGGTCTCCTAAAATTTGAGTTAATGTTGCTGTTTGTTAGGGAACTATTTTCCTTGTCTTTCTGACTGGTTGTTAATGTAGCTAAAAGGCTTGTCTTGTTTCTGGGTGAAATTTTGCAGCCCTGAAACACCCCCTTCTGGGTGCCTTAAAAGATGTACAATTGTTGTTTCCACATGAAGATGTTGCACAAGTCTTTCTCTGTCCGCATGTCCACCCAGATACTTAGATATAACAGCCTGTATTGCTGCTGTAAGAGACTTGCAGTTATTGACAGATTTTTATCCTTAGTAAATCCCTGTGGAAGTGGGACAGTAAAAGCCTCACTTCTTACATGTGGAACCAAGGAGTCTGGTGGATTAAATAACTTGACATTGGGTTTTCAGCTGAGCTCAGAATGAAACCAAGGTCTCTTAAATCTCTGCCTGATACTAGGCACATTAGTTTCTTTCTTGCTAATTAGCCTAAAACAATTTGCTGGTGGGGATATATCCATTTTGTGTTTATTTTGCCTTATTTGGAAAAGCCTTGAATTAAAATGTAGGGCATGGTTGATCTGCACAGAATTGGATTGGTTTAAATTAGCGCATGTAGGTCCTCTCCTAAATGTGCCTGCAACCACTACATGGAGCAGAAGAACCTGCTCTCTGCATGGTTGGTTGATCAGGTGTATTAAATGTCTGTTTAAAAAACAAACAAATAAAAAACCCCAACAAACCACAAACATAAGCAGCCTAACCCAAAACTTCTTCCCCTTCTTTCAGTAGTTTTCTTTTCAGTTTTGCTGGCAGATCTGCTAATTTGAGTGTTTTGTCGATCTGAACTGACATGGAGGATACTCATAAGAACCTCCATTGACACACAGACTAAAGAAGCACGTAAAGGGGGGTAACGTCATCCTTGGCACAACTCTCGTTGGGATGGAACCTGAGACCATCACTGTGGCAGCAGGAAGAAAATGAAAATAAGAAAGGGAGAGCAACAAGATATTTGGATGTCCAAAGACAGGCAGATAAAAACCTTCCAGGTTAGTACCTTTAAGTATAAATTTGCACTTCCTTTGTTTCCTGGACCCTATTAGTGATAGCTTGTCTTTGGCAAAAGAGCTGTAAGACTCATGGAGCGCAGGGAAAGAAATGCAAGATGAGTGGTTCCACAGGGTCCCACCACTCCGGCTCGAGTGTCTGGTATTTCCTAGAACAGAGAAGGAGGTCAGCCGCATGGGCCCTGCTGGCTTGCTGCCTCTTGCTGCAGTGGGTTTGGCTTCTTTGGCATTTTGGAATACGGTGTGCCAGAACGATGCTTCTGCCAGGCAAAAGCAGCCCCTCTATCCATCTCGTGAGCAGCACTGTATGTCAGTGACCATGGGTTGGACACGTTGGTCATAGATTTTGGTGATGTCAACTGCCACAGCAATTGACCTGAAATGTCTTACGTGAGTTCCCAACAGTCTGTATAATGGGGACAATAAAACTGATGTGTTGTATTTTAATGTTAAAAATTTTAAAGAAGCATTCTGTAAGTGTAAAGTAATTCATAATTCATCAGGAATAAGTGAATGTCTTGCTTCTCTGTTCTGAAGTGGGCATTGCTTGTTCATGCTGGGGTCTGTTTGCTTGCAGTCTTTAGTGCTTGTTTGATCACTTAAGCAGCTCATGAGAGCACCCTTATAATACAGGAAAAAAGGCCAGTTTGGGGAGCCGTTGTATAATGTAAAATGTTATGACCAGAAGATACTATGCAGCTCTTTGTCCTTAGAAAATCCTGCAAAAATATTTCCAAGGGTCTCTACGCACCAGGATCAGTGGCAGCTTATGTGCGAGTGGAAATGGCTTTTGCTTTGCTCATGTTCTGCTTGGAAGGTGCCGCGTCTCTTGGGCAGTGCTTGGTGCGATGCAGGTGTCTCTGGTAAATCTGGTTTACAGTCTCAACTGTGGAATGAGAATTACTTTTTTGAAAGCTTTCCACGATGTTTTTTGTATGATTCCCAAACACAGGTGATGATTTTACATTGGTTTCTGGAAACTTTTTTTTTAAAGTAGTCTGGCTCTTTTTATGTAAAGAATAAGCTACTTCTGTTCCCCAGGCAAGTTAGGGTTCCTGGGTTTCCGTTTCGGTTTTGAGGCTGAAGCTGGGTTAAAACTTGTCTGTGTTGACCAGGGAGTGTTCTGGCATAGCTCCTCGTGGTAACCGTCCCTATTGTGGGATAATTAGCATGCTTGCAAAATGGAGCCAGTAAAACCAACTCTCGCTGTGGAACAGCGTGTCCACTGGAGGAATAGTCCCAGTTGTTTTCCACCACGTTTCTTGCAGCAAAAGCCTGTCCAGTGACCTTACAGGTTGCTGAGGTGGAGGTACAGTTTTTTCCCGCAGTCTCCGTTGCTGTGGGCTACACTCTCTAATTGAATTCCCTTTTCACTGCCACGCATTGCTTAACAGTATCTATAGGATGTGTTACTAATTGCATGTTTTCACTGTGGTAGTTAGCGTAATTGAAAGCAAAAGTTTCCAACATAATAGAGTACAGCTTCTCCTGTGTAATGTTTTTTCATGCTGACACTACATTTTTAGGGAGTGCAGTGAAGCCAGTTTGATAGTTGGAAGAAGCTGGAAGTCCAGGCAAGCAGTTAGGCATCTCGTGCAGTAATTTTGGATTTGTGGAAGGCTGCAGGTACACGGGAGACAGATGTAAAGAACTCATTTCGGAGAGGTGAGGTGCTAAAGGTGCTCTGGTAACATTGCTTTTCACAGTGCAGGTATTCTGTTTTTATTTGGTCAATAGGAGATAGGCAGGGGAACATGCGACCATTAAAGAGTAAAACATCATGGGCTCTGAAGTCTTCTGATGCAAAAGTGAAGAAGCCCATCCAGAGCGAAAGGGGAAGGCAGTCTGGATTGGAAAGGTCAAAATCAGGACTCATGTTTGTTTGTTTTGTTTTGTTTTTTTTAAAGGTTAAATGGGTGTCTCTGTTTCAACAGGTATTTTGTTGGTGTCGGTTTAGAAATCGGTGAGGTCAGAGCTCTAGTGAACTTCGCAGAATGGTTTTTGCTATCTTCTCTGCCAAGTCTTAGTGAAAGAAAACACAGTCTCTCCTTGTCTTTCATCCTGTGTTTGACTCTTTCAGAGGAAAGACTTGCTCAACCAATAGGGTATATCACAGGGGTTACGTTTGCTGGGAGATGAGATTTAAGAAGACATCTTGAGTGTGGCAAGAAATGTAGGTATAGTCTCATAGTGTTATGACTGATAACAGAGAATCAGATAATGACTGCTAAACTGAATAACAAGCAGGCTTAGCTGACTTTTACTTCTTATGTGTTCAAAAAGTTGAAGTGGAAGAGAAAGAAGATCCTATTTCTCTCCATTGCTCTTTGCATCTCTCTCTTCTGTAGAACCTTTATAGACTCCTTGGAGCCGCGAGTCAGTCTGTGTTGGGGTGATAAGTAACTCCAGGGTAAGAATTATTCTGGGTTAGACTGGAGTTCAGGGAAAATGCTTTAGTATTTCTGTCTGTACCTGCCTGGCTGATTCTTGCTGGTCTTGCCCTGCAGATTCAGATGCCTGCTGTTTGGTTGATGCTTTGTCTAATCTTGGCTCTTACTTCCCACTTCGTGACTTGCCATCTCAGGTTGGGTTTTTATACGTCCTTAGTTCTCTCAAAAGACTCTTAACTGTCTTGTCAGGCATGTGTTTGCTGGTGTGAAAGCAGCAGGATTTGAAAAGGTTCTTGTCATGCTGCTGTTGAGAATTCAGCATCCTTACCCTGAGAATGCCAGGCTGCCCAGGAGGTGGGCCATGCCATGGCAATCTGTTTGCCCAAGCATATATCCATTGCCTTTGTGGGAAGATAGATATCCCCCCACAAACCCTTAACACTTATGTTTATGCGTGTGTGAAAGGTGGAGGTGAACACGTGGCTGGTAAGTGCTTTGAGAAGCCTGGACAGAGCCATTGCTGTTGTCCTGGACTGTTGGTGACTTTCCTTCTCTATGAAAGGACCTCACTGTGCTAATCTTCTTGCATTGTAGCACCTGTCACCTGCCAGGTAGGTGTTAAATACTGCATTCAGAGGGGATTATCAACAGCTCTTCTGCTCTGGCTACAGAAAAGGAGGAGAGAAATTTCAGCTGCCCTATAAGGGAGGAGTAAAGGGGAATCCACTAACATGGTTGTGAAGGTCAGGAACAGCACTTTGGGAATCCTTTGGGATGTATCATTAATCCCTACATCTGGGATTTCATATTTGAGATAGATTTTGATGTAGAACTCACAAGCTGGAGATGTGCAGTTCGATGTTATATCACTTGAATCGATGCAGGCTGTTCATCATTGCTATCTAAAAAGCCAGTGTGTTGACATATGACAGTGTTGTTATATCAACATGAATTGTTCTGACAGGCTCTGGGAGTTGGGTACTTTTTTTTTTTAAGGTGTGTAGCTGTAGACTGGACCACTATATGACATGGTTGAAATTCAGCTCTTATGTGACTCTTACCTGATTGCCGTTGTTTCTGCGTGCACAGTAATTTCTTGATGTCTTTGAGAAGACCTTTTTGTGGAGCATAATAAAGCAACAACTTGAGTGTTAACAGAAGTCTGGAGTGTTACGTGTGTGTGGAAATTGCTGCTACTGTAATATATTTCAAAGCTATGCTTAAAAAAAAAAAAGGAAAACAATAAACAGCAGGAAACATGGATTGCTATCATGGATTTATCCAACCTAAGACAACTCTCCAGCAAGCTTTGCTTGATCTAAGGCTGTTTATACAAGCTGAATATTTTGTAGCTGTGTCATCTTGTGAGTTTTAAGCAGTACAAATGAAAAGTTACTTTTGGCATTGCTCCAACATACAACTCAGTCTGGTGACTTACTGGAGAGCAGCTAAAGTGAAAGGGCTGCCTTGCTCAGAGCATCTTCTCTCCAACAGTATGGCCTGTGTTTATCCCTGAGAGCGGTCCTGGCTTCTGAAGCACTGTACCAGTAGACATGTGTTGCCCATGCAGTGATGAGGAAAACAAGGGTAATACATGCTGCAGGGTGTTTCCTATGCATCTGCCCAGTTTTATTTTTACATGATATATTTATACACATGTGCTATCTTCCCAGTTTAGCTCTAATGCCCTCTAATTCTGGGTATGCAGTTACAAAGAAAGCCAAAATCAATGTTAGAGGGAAGAACAAGGACCTTTAAAGTTTTGTAGAATATAAGAAATTCCCAAATCTTCAAGTGTTTTGCATGTTTAAATGCATTATTGCTCCCTGTAAAAGTGTTCCTGCCGATAAATAGAAAAATAAAACTCTGGCGTGAGAACTGTAGAAGAATACAAGAAGACTCAAGCTGTCTGATTGTAGGCTTTAAATATCCAGAATGATTCATCCCGCTTTTTTGTTGTCCAAACCTGTAGTTAAAAATTACTGTATACTTTAAGTAAATTGAAGAAGGGTTACTGCAGAAATGTGAGAATAAACCTGAATGACAAAACATCAAATTATTTTTCAATTCCTCCTTTATAAGACTGCTCTTACAGTCAAAGAATAATTATTAGTGACCTGCAGTGCTATCCAGAAGGAGTTTGTAATTTTCAGTTGAGTTGACACCGAGGATTTAGCAGCTGCCTGTGCAAGAAGAGTGGGCGACATAAGCAAATTGTGAGACTTGGCAGAATGTGGCTTGGATGGCTACTTATTAGATGAAGACTGGAGCGCACAAGACAGTCTAAACAGACTGCTGATAAATTAGGACGTACCTATGAAGTAGACTGCAAAGCGAAATGACAGTATAACAAGTCTAGACACTTGTATCTCAGTTCTTCTTAACTGGTGATTAGCAATGAGCTTGGCATTTTTATATCATCTTCCTCAACATATGGCTTTTGCTGTCCTTCAGCCTTTGCTTGCAGAAAGTAGAGAACAGATGGGAGAAACAATAGCCCTTTGTGTCTGACTGAGGAAAGATAACAGAATTAGGTGTCTCAAACCTGAAAGTAATCTGGTCATACTGCTGCATCATTCAGTATGTAGCTGTGGCATTCCCCCGGTATCAAAAGCCCAAGCATCTTTGGTCAGCATGGACGAGTGCCTGGGACGTGCCGGTTTCTGTGCAAATGACAGTAGTGCTTTCCTCTGCTTGAACTGTCTGGAGGGGTGAAATTCAGAACCACCTCTTTCTTTCTTCTCCCATCCCATCCTGATTACAGGCAAGATGGGAACTCACAGGGAGTATGGAAGATGTCCTCCTAGGTGGAGAGCTAATTGAACAATGTGACCTCCTGATCTCCCAAAAGGTTGAAAAGAGGAAAAGAGACGAGAGGAACTGCATGGTTAGTTGTGTTTTGGTCTATGAAAGAAAGCATAGCTGCCAAGGAGGGAGAGGAATTATGCATGTTTATCTGTATGGTGTAAGAGGGTGAGAAAAGCTGTGCTCCCGTATTCACTTGTACCTGTGGTGAGCACAGAGCGGACCCTTCACAGAACCACAGAATGGTAGGGTTGGAAGGGACCTCTGGAGATCATCTACTCCAACCCCCCTGCCAGAGCAGGGTCACCTAGAGCAGGTTGCACAGGAAATGTGTCCAGGTGGGTTTTGAATGTCTCCAAAAGGCACCTTGCAGTGGTGGGATACAAACCGATGCCCCCGCAGAGACTGGACTCATTTTTAGCCTCTCATGTAAAAGTAATTCCCCTATTGCCACTTCGTAACTTAAGAAAGAAATGAGCTTGGGCATCAGTTGTGGCTCTTAGGTGGGACACTAACTGGTTTTCATTCACCACCCTCTCTGCCTCAACGATGATCTCTCAGCCACACGTTGAAGTGGTTGTGTGGGTCTGGGCGCTCCACGGGAAAGTGGCAGCTACTCCCCACTTCCCCAAGCAAGAAGGGGATGTCAATGAGCTTTCCATCTTGTGTTTGGTGTCTTGGTTTTTCCTATCTCCTTTACAAACTGGTGAGTTTGTGTTCTGCAGAACATCATACGAAATCCGTATATGTAAGTGCCACTGTGCTAATAAGCGAAAGCTATTTTGAGACCTTTTCTGTCTTTCTGGGGGTGGAGCGACTGGAGTGAGGCAACTTTATAAGACCAGTGCTGTGGTTTATCAGGGAGCATTGCACTGCATTCAGTGTGAGCAGATGTCTGGGGAGCTGCTTTGACCTTGCTTCTGGGTGGCTTATAAATAGGGAGTGGAAATAAATTATTTCTTCATTTGTCGTTGTAAGGGAGACATTAAACAAGGAGCCTACAGTTTCTGAGAAGTCCAGTGATGGGTGGACAATAAAAGGAGGAGTGGTGAGGAGAGAAGAGATTAGGAACTGAGAACCTTACTGGGGTAAGGGTTTTGGATCAGAGCAGCAAAATGTCTGAACCTGGCATATTTTTAATGAAAAAAGAAAACAAACCCAAAAACGGTTTATGGTGACAGGATGACTAGGGAAGAAAAATCCTTAGATTTCTGTGGAGTGATCCGTGTGTCAGAAATGCTGGCACTTGGAGAAGCATTCACAAAATAGCTCTCCTACCCTGCTCTCCTGTTTTCTTCTCTCTTTAAATGACCATGCTGTAGACTGAGAGACAAATTTGAGGAGCCCTTGGTCCAGTTCTGAAACAGGGCACCTATCAACGTTAGTTTCGGCTGTCCTGGTGAACATTAACTCGTCTCTTGCTTTCTGAGTTTGCCGACTCAGCCAAGACACAAAGAACTGAATAGCCCTTGAAGAATGAACTCCTTTGTTGCCCACCGAGGCATAGCTGTGGCATTGTTTTCACCACAGGCAGGACAGTGAGTAATAGCGTCACAACTGCTTCACTGAGCTCTGTGCTGGAGGATGCCTTAGTCTCCTTGGACTTTTCTTTCCAAAGTCGTTCACGTGTGGAAAAAGATTAAATACGTTTGTAAGCAAGACTTCATTATTTTTTTTGTAAATGTAAGAAAACAGAATTGTACTGTGGAAAAAAAATAATGAATGCTCTCAGACTTCACTCTGTAGAAATTTGAAGGTATGTGGTGAGGCGTCGATGCCAACTTTTTTTCAAAGTAAATTTTCACAATGTGGACACAGCTTTCTTCTCATCCTGTGTTCTGCATCTGGTATTACTAGTCTGGGCAGAACTTTATCTCCGTTGATCAAGGAGACTGCCCTTGCCTAGGCGGCATTTAGCACTGCTCCATCCTCAAGGCCCAACAAGGAGTAGGCTGCTCATTGCAGTGACTCAAAGCGTTTACCTTGCAGCATTCCACTTCTATGTTTGATTTAGTAGCACCAACTGCCTTTTAAAAATGTTTTTGCATTGCTCTCAACTCAGTTGGCCAAGAACTTTTGTCCAGTAGAGTTTAGGCTACTTTTTAAGTGTAATTTAGACATAATTATCTCACCAAGATTGTATCTATTGAGAGCAAGACTGTATTCATCAAGGGCTCCTTTTAAAATATTCTCTCAAGTGGATTCTTCTCTATTTTGCCAGACCCACTTTTATATGATGAAAGTGATAAGCCTTCAGCATCTTTGCACAATAGTCCACTGATCACTGGTGTGGTCAGCCGCGATCAAAAAAAGAAAACAATTTTACGAATTACCGTGAGATGAATAGAAAATAGAATGAAGGGGTAATTGTTGTCTTAGTCTGTGGTGTGTCTTACGCCCTGAATGATGGTCAGTTTTTAGTCTTCTGTCTAGGAAAGAACTTAGTAGAATTTAAAATTACAGAGAAATGCAGCAAGAATTTCACCGTATTTGGTGAAATACCTTGAGTTACCAGGCACTAGCAAGGAGCTGTGTCTTCTTTTGTGTACAACATAGATGATGGCGTGGATTTTGACTGTTCTTGATGCAGAGAAGAGACATGATGTGAATGAGACCCATTGTTTTAGACATGCTGGGCTCATGAAACAGTCTGTCCCAACCATAATTTTTAGATACAAAACCGGAGTCTAATATTAGAAGCTGCATACTACTTTTATTTCATAGACAAGGTTTTTTAGTATTTTTCTACAAATAATTATTTGAAAAGAAACCTTTCAGGTATAAATTATATGTGTTTCTTTGTGCTTTTTAAAAAAGGGTAGTTCTACCTATGCTTGTCTTGCCCTCCTTCAAAAAAGCTTAGTATGAAAGGAGACCAACAGAAGTGTACCTTTTCTGCTGTCGGTTAAAAGTGAACTATCATAACAAGACTTGAAGGTCACAGTGTGAATATCCTTGGTTTTTTTAATGTAAAGCATTTGACATCTATCAGTGTTGTCATATCATACCGCTGTCACCACACTGTATTTGGAAGAGGAATGCTACTAGTAATTTGCAGAGCATCATTTAATCATCTTTGTCAAGTAATGGATTTATTATTGATTTCAGGCTCCTAGTTAGCTTAGAGAATTGTATCTTAATTTGCTTTGCCTTTCTTCTTCCCCAGAGTATGTAGTGCCATGCTGCAAATTTCGTAAAGAACATCATCAGGGTTGAAAATTCAAGCATTCAGTTCAAGCACTGAGAATTCAAGCATGAGTATCATCGGTTTTATTCACTGACTGTGACATGATTTTGCGAAAGAAATGGTACCTAGAAGTGCATTTAGGTCAGGAAACATATCCAGGAGAAGCTGGACTGTTCTAATTTTGGAATGTACTCATTTTTTTTAATGTGTGCCTTTGAATTTTTCCTGTTCTGAATAGCTTTTACATGTAATATAAGGAATAATGCTCTGTAGTTCTTGATTTACAGAGAAGTTAAGTTTGGAGGAAACGTAATAGTTCCACTACAAATAAGTATATTAAATTCTATGCAGATTATCATTAGGGTTGAATCACAGCAGTTCACAGTTCATGGCAAACAAAGAGCAACTAATAGCAGTAGTAGATTCCTATGCTTTATCCACATGCTTTAAGGTGGGATGCTGTTGTTAGATGCCTTTTCTCATTTTTCTGCATATTGCAAACCAATACCTTTCATCTAGGCCAAGGCATTAACTCTGATTTTGTTAATTGACGATTTCCTAAAAGACATCTAGCTCAAGGTAAAGGTGTGGAGGAAGAGGAAATTCCCGTTCTATTAGTTAATCTACCACTGAGAGCATTAGAAAGGCAAACCTTGGTTTTTTTTTCTTTTTTTTTCTTTTTCATTTTCATCTGGACTAGCTTCAGCATCTAGTTGTGGTTTCTGCTTAAAATTTTCTCCTCTACGTGGTCCACTCGTATATCTTGCTGCTTGGATATTGTAACTAAGTCACCTTTGCCAACTTTTTGATAACCAGAAACATGCTTTTCCTGTTTGTGTGTGTTGGTTTTTTTTTTTTTTCCCTCCCAGTTTACTACAGCTGCATTTTACGGTCTCTTAGCAAGTTTGTAATCCAAATAACATGTGTTCTGGTATTTCATAATGTTAACTTTCTAATCAGAATATCAGGTGACAGTAAATTGTGTCCCACTGGCCAGTGTTGGTTCCTCAGCTGTTTGCTGAGCAGCTGGGGGATATTGACATTCATCGAACATGAATTTGTTTTTAGAGTTTTTAGTCACTTGGCCCTCACTACACTTTTCAATTGTTTCCTGCTGTTATCACCATCCTGTCTTCTATTCTTCTTGTGATCTATCAGCATCATCTGCCCTCCCACCTGTGTTCAGCTCAGGTTGCTGCCTTCTCTCCCCTGTTCCTGGGTCCACCTGAAGCTGGAGACCTGGGGGACAGAAGTAACTGGGAGGGAGGCATCTTCATTCCTGGTGTCCACTGGGGTTTCTGAGGGGTGGGGGAAGAAATGGGGAAAGGATCTACTAGATCACAAGACAATTCAGTTTCTTGTCTAGGTAAAGTGTGCAGTCAGGTGGATGCATCAGTGGGAGAAGTGGAGTAATGGGCATATAGCATGTGGCTTGGGTCTTCTGCAGCTGCGTTGCCAGCCTCCAGCAGGGACTGAGCTGGTGCGTGCTCTGTGTTTTGTGTAGCCACATGCTTCCTGAAGCCTGTACGGATGTCCTGGGTCAGTGTTTTGGCGAGCATTAGAGAAGCCACTTTGAGAGGCAAAAAACTAAACAATCTCAACCTGGATGTTAGTTGTATGTCAGTGTGCAGACCACATAGAAACAGATCTATTAAAACAGGGGAATTGACAGTTAACCATTTGCAAGATTCTGTGGGGAGTTTAATAATACAATGTAGCTGTTACTTGTTATGGAATAACTCGCAGTTAATAATCGTAAGCTCTGAGATGGCATGGAAAGTGGAGCTCAGCCTGGTCACAGCACTGACCTAAGAAATGGCAGGGCTGAAGAATTGAAGTCAGCTTCGCCGTCTGAGTTACCATCTTAAAGTTGACAAAGGCCTCTTGCATTCTTTTATCTCCATTTAAGAGGCGTTTTACTTTAATTGTGTAGTTTAGGTAGGTTGCCTCGAATCAGTAACTTTTACAAGTAGCAGACTATTTTTCTTCCAGAAGAAAAGGGATATTTCTATAGATTTAGATGGTCCTTATTACTGAATTGCAAGATCAATACCATGGAGAATTTCACTCAGGTTGTATGCTCAGTTTCCAAAGAGAGGATTTAATATTTTTGGGTGGGTTTTTTTTCTTTTTTTCTGGAAATACTTAACAATTATACAACTTGTTTCACAGCATCCTTTTAAACATTCACACCTGAAAGCTTTTTATTACAATGAGAAGACAATTGTTTGCTCAGAAGCGTAGTAAAATTTTGCGGTGGTGCAAATCTTGCTCTAAATCTGGTTTTATCAATAACTTAGTTTTCTCAGTAGGGCACCAGAAGTGATGGGAGAATCAACAGACACTTGTGCTTAGTTTTCTTCTTCAAACCCCAGAGAAATTGTAGTTTCTATAATAAAGTGGCATCCATTTTGTTAGAGAAAACAGCAAGCTTTTAAAATGGCATTTTATTCTCTTTTATAATCTTAATTTAAATGAAAATTGCATACGAGAGTGCCAAGCTTACTCAGATTTGCCTTTGCAACTTGTAGAAAATGCTTTCTCAAGAGACTACGGAAAATTATAAGTATGTTATTCTGTCTCAATATCTGCCTAAGGGGAGTTTTGCCCTCCAATAAATAAGAGTCTACAGATCATAAATCAGCATTTTATCGTCAGCCACCAGGTGACTCTCAAATGTCAAAAAAAGGTGCATGATAACTCCCAGACTTCTGTTGATGGCAGTAGCTGCCATCATGTTGCATTAAGCAGACTTCTGCAAGAGGCAAATGTCACCTTTCCTAAATCTTTCAAGTGTATGCTTTGTGCCTTTTTAATTGAGTCTCTATAAATCCAAATCTAAAATTTGACTAAAATCTTTGTTGAAACCAAGTAGAAGCATTTGGAAGAGGAGGATAAGGTGGAGAAGTCTTGGCACTACTGGAGGAGATGCCCAACTTGGAATGCTGTCCAATGATAGGGAAGGTTTCAGTGAGGAGCATGAAGAAATCAGCTGTTCTGCAGCGTAACCATGATCGAAGGGGTTATTGAATGCATTTCTCACGTTCATTTGTGTCGGCCTTTGAAAGTGCCATAAACAAGTCTGTAAGACCTTGGTAGTGATTTATATTGTAGAAAGAATTGTCGTGAAAACAGCTTTAGAAACTGGAACTTCATGGGCTCTTTATTGTTGAGACAAGAATTTTTTGTCTTTATTTAAAACAAAACAACTAATTTTTTCTCTCTATCCCCCTTCTATTCCCTCCCCTTCCCCCCCAGCTTCCTCCTCCTGTTTTCCACTTCTGCCACTCACAGCATCATGTCACTAAATCATGAAATGACACAGAGAAAAGTAAGTTAATTGTGCATCGCTGTCTGATTAAATCCACTCTTCTGCATCTAGACTCTAGTGGATTTATGAAGATGAAGTAAAGGGGAAGAAATGACATGGCTACTGAGGGAAAAATGAGTATTAATGCCTTTACAACAGCCGTCTGATGAAATGTTATATGTTTAAGCTACCTGGCTGTTTCAATTACTCATGAAACAGCATGGGTTGGATGTAATTCTGCTTGCTGGTGCTTGCTAAATGCTTCCTAAGTGCTTTTA
This sequence comes from Rissa tridactyla, assembly GCF_028500815.1. NCBI lineage: Eukaryota > Metazoa > Chordata > Aves > Charadriiformes > Laridae > Rissa > Rissa tridactyla. Next base: position 43,240,174 of record NC_071473.1, read on the forward strand.
GATGACACAGTTTTGGGATTGATATAAGGAACCTGTAATTGTTAAATGCAAAAGAAACACTCTAAAAGGGCTCAGCAAAACTCCTGAATTGGGCTGTGTTCTCCAGGAAATGTGGGACTGGTGTTTTAAAATGCCAGATGTCTATTTATTTGGAAAAGTGAAAAAGTGATAGTATGTTGTTAATGAAGTAAATAAGTGGAGCAGATCAATAGGTGAATATTTAAGAGGCTCTTTAGATGATTATGTTACAAAAAGTGTGCAGGAGGAAGAAATATCAGGCTTCTGACAACTAAATCAAGCATCGGTAATGCAGATAAGCTTGTCATCGAGATTTCTACCCACGTGTGAGGAAAGAACCGGGACAAAATTGTTAAAGATTTTTTCAGTCTTCACCCTGAGCTTTTTTCCCAAACCTAACCTTCCTTAAACTTAACAAAACAGAGCAAATTAAAGAAATAAAAGTAATACTGGAAAGCTTCAGTCTGAATAGAAATTGCTTTGGAAAGCTTGAGCCTTTGACATCAGGGTTAGATCAGATATTACTGGTCTGCAAATTCAGTTGCTAGCTGTGAAGGGCTTTATTGCTCTTTCTGCATTTTAAGACTTCAATATACGCAGTTTCTGTGGAAGTAGTGAGGAAGGAATTTTCAGAAGTGCAAAAATTTGCTCAGAACCTTATTTTTAGTGCACTAAATCCCAATTACCATACGCATTGCACGTTTGGGGTACGTGAACAGTCTCATCCACTGCCTCTTGCCTTATGAATACTTAATAACACTTACGTGGTTGACTTTTACAGATCCACACCTTTTCTAGGAGTGTTTTGTTTTGTAATGCGACTTCCGTCAGTTAAAGCAGATAAAAGTTCACTGGTGAAGATCACGAGTGCTAGCTAGCATGCTGAAACTATTTACTCCTTGGACAGAGATGCAATAAAAGAACTCAGCACTTTCTCCATAGTCTATATTTAGCCTACATCCCCCACTTCTGCAGCACGGGTTTTACTTACATTACCTTGAGCCTCATACCCATTTAGTCCAACACAGTGCACAATGAGGTCAGCCTTCTGATGTGCGAGGGTTTCATTTTATGGTCACACTTGAGCAGGCAACAAACTACAGGTGAACTTTGGTTCCTCCGGGTTCTTGTTAGCATGCTCAGTCCTAGCAGTGTTGCACCTTGCAGCTGGAGCTGAGGCCGCTGTCGTGTTTCATAATCTGCAGTGACTTCGAGGTGTAGGGTTGTTCAGCTGGTCCTCCTGCATGGTGAGACGGTGGATGAGGAAAGCAGAGAACATAACGTCTAGCGTCCATTGGTTTATGGTAGGGACTGACTGGTCCTTCCTAGTTAAATAGAAAAGCTTTCCGTATCTCTTTAGGTGTCTCTGCAATGCACAAGGTGAATCTTTCAAAACTTTATAGCTTCTGCTACTTGTCTGGTATTTTGAGGCCAGTTGTGTTGCTGACATGTTTCCCTGTTCTTCTTGGGTGAAACACGTCTCTGCTGGAGGAGTCTTTGTTTTGTGGATTGCAGACTTTCTTTCCTCAATGGTTTGAAGACTGTTTTCACAGAAGTAATTCCAAATATTTAATTTCTTATTTTGTGGATGGATCCATTTATTGCAACTGTTGGGATTCTCATTAGTGGAAATTAACACAAGCTGTGACATAGCTTGGCTTGACTTTTCCACCACAGACCACAGGTACATGAGCTGAAATAACGCATTACTGAAAGCATCTGTAGTTAAGACAAGCTTTCTGTCAATTGGATTTGCTGAGAGCGGAGCACGATTACAGCCTGGAGAGCAGTGTAACGCAGAGCAGTTCCTCCACTGGAGCAGGACGTCTGGCGAGCCGTTGGCTGAGCCTGCATCTCCAACTTGATGGCCATGATTGCCTATCTCCTGTGTGAGCTGTAAGATAGGGTGACGCTGCAGGTGGAAAGAAGTGATGGTGTTACCTGGAAGGGAGCTGATGTAATTGCATTCTTTTAATGCTGTGCATTTCTTGATACTTCTTCTTAGAAAATGTCTTGAAAAAGGACGGGTATGGCATGAGGTCAATAGAGCCTGCCTTGCCTGAGCTTCTGTACTCTCTGTTAGTGGCTTATTTCCAAGAAGGTTCAGAGATGACTTAATTACCACCAGCGCGCAAGTGCCTGCATGAGTGGGGAATTTCTGGTGGAGAGATGTTAAATTTAGTAGCAGAATGAATGATAAGGTCAGTTGGAGCAAAAAGAAAAATAAGTTGTGGGGGCCATAAATACTCTTTCCCAAGGAAGGGATATTTGCAATCAGGGTGACTGAGCAAAGGTGGTGGAATATAACCACTCTGTCTATGTGCTGCTGAAGATGGTGGCTTGCCCCAGCTGCTGGGTCGGAGGTAGAAGCCTCACGAGGAGATCTATACACAATGGTAAAAAGGACTGCCTGGCCGTAGGGAGGCAAATGTAGGTTTGCTAAACATAGAGGAGGTTTGCCGTAGCCTGTTGGCCTTCCTGCCCTTGACATGTTCCATGTTTAGCCTACTTTCTCTCTCCACCCCCCGCCCCCTTTTTTTTTTTTTTTTTAATAAAACCCACGGTGACTTCTGCAGGAAAGCCTGTCTGTATTTTGGTTCTTATTTACTCCAGTTACTTCTTGGCATCTCAGTCACCAGTTATTTACATGCTTTTACTGGGAGCTGTAGTTCTGCCACTTGTTCAGCTCCTGGCACAGGTGACTAACTGGTAGGCTTGGAAGGAAACGTGCTTCTGCGCTCTTTTTTAAGAGTTGAGAATAAACTTGTGAAAACTGGTTGTTTCTTACGGCTTTTGTATGTGATGGAATGATGGGAAGGCAGGTGTAATAATATTATGTATTGATTTTTCATTTAATCAGTCCTGAAGGTAATTTTTCTCTAGCGTTGTGTATTGTTTGTGGATGAGTCTACTCACAAAAAGATGGCTAGTGTTGTAATATGGCTACAAGAAGTTACTGTGAACCCTTAAATCTAGTGATGTGGTGTATCCGTGAGTTCAGCTATTTGGATTTTGTTGTAAACCTCTTAGATATGATACAGTGGAATCCTCTTAAACACAAATTCCATGTAGCAAGTGACAGAACATAATGAAAGCATAAACTGCTACACAAATAAAACTGTCAGATGCATAATGCCGTAGCTATAAACAGCTGTGGATTTCAGCATGTTCCATGGAGTTGAGCGAGCTGGCTTAGGACGCACGTTTTTGGGGTCAGTTTTGACTATCACAGAAGAGCTTGAAACAGTATTGATATTTGCTAAAATAAAACTTCTGGCTTGCAAAGGAGGCCTTTCTTGTCAATATCTTAAAATATGGGCACTGCAGACGAATTAGTAGTTATCTTTATATAACGAATTGTAATTGAAAAACACTGCATGGACATCAGGTGATGCAAATATTAGGAGACTGATATGTCTTTGATACAATGCAAAAGATTTCACAACCTTTGTGGAACAGCACTACTAAAGAATGCTTGAATTAAGGGTGAGTTTTTTTGTTTATGCTTTAGGTATTTTAAAATGTGTAAGGAAGTGTGTCAGCGTTGTCAGAGTAATTCAAAGCAGCTTCCCACTGTCCTCCAGAGGAGTCTGCATTGTCGCTGCTGGACTCTGTGACCGGCTGGGCTATTGAAGGAGCGTGGCCATCATAGGTCTACCCTGGGCTGTATAGCGGGGTAGAGGGGAGTAGAGGAGGTCCTGAACGCCTCTGTGCTCCCTGTCATTGGTCTTCAGAAGAAGGCAGTGATGTTTTACCAAATCGCTCCCACAGCTGCAGATCTGGGCATCTGGGGAAGAGTTTTTGGTAAGATCCCACCACTGATCTAGCGAAGGGATGTTTTCCTGCTGTGATGATGTTTTCCTGCTTTGTACCTGGCACAAACATTTTGGAAAGGATCTTATCGTCATTAACCTTGCTCGGCATGGGTGATGGAGGCTTTAGCAAGAAAAGAAAAACAACCTGTCCTCCATTAAACAAACCAACACCACACCATCCCATCAGGTGGTGCCAGTGCCAGCTCTGGGATTGGGATGTGTGTCTGGGAGCTGCTGAAGAGGAGGATGGGAGTGCCTGGCTGCTGCTCGCCGTGCTGGTGGGCACTTTGTAGGAGAAGCCATCTCCTCCTCGCAGCAGCACTGGGCTGCGTGTGGTGCTTGCCATGGTGTGAATGGATGTATCGACAAAATGTGAGCGTTCTCCTTTTGGCGTTGTCTGTCTCAGCTCAAAGTTCTTTGTGATGCAGCTGTATAAATACCCGATTCCTGCCTACGTGGCCAGTAACTGCAGATCCTCCTCGTGTCTGCAGCCACATACAGAGCACGCGCCTGCCAGTGCTGCTGCAGCTTGGTGATCCCTTCTCGACTCAGCCCCTGCTGTAAAACAAAGCTACTAAAGCACGGGTAGGTTTCAGACACACCTGAAACTTCGAAGTGGGATGATCGGTGTGTTATAGTTGGGTACGTCTCCTTTGGATGCTGTAAATAAAGATTTTTTTCCTGCACAGTGATGCTTGTGGCCCACAGATATGTCGTATTAAGAGGAAGACTGTGGCTTACTTTAGTGGACCTCAATCAGATTAAACTGTTTTTAAGCAGCCTACATTATTTTAACAAAGGGATTTTTTTTTCTTTTCCTCCCCAGGAGAATTGTTCCTATGTAAAAGTAAAGTAATTTGGATGACTTCTGAAGGCATGTGACTCACGTTTTGCATAATGCTGAGTTTTCAGGTGACCTGCGCTGTGACCCAGTATCCCGTTTCTCTGGCAGATTTGTAAATGTTTGTAGTACAAATTTGCAATGCAGGGCACGTTCCTCTTTGCTGCTGGAAGGATGCTTGCTGCCACCAGGACAGGACAGATGCCCGTCACCCCTGTTCCAGGCAGCGTGCTGGTGGGAGGCTGAACTGCTCAGTTTCTATCAAAGAAACCGAGGCAAGAAGAGCAAGGAGAGGAAAGGGGAGGTTTTACGTTGGTGGAAAAGCCAGGTTGTTGGCTTGCTTCTGCTTAGTCACTAGTTCTGTGTGGACCCAAGATTCTAAAGAGAAGCTATCTAGGGATCTCCCAGAACGCAGTCAAGGGGGAAATAATGGCCAGTGCTGCAGTGGTGGTCCTCTTGGAGACCTGGAGAAAACACGGGTATTCCCATCCTGTGTAATTTATGGAGAAGCTTGTACTACCCTGCTCCTGCTCAGCAGAGGGGTGAGGATCTCTTGCTGAAACCTGCAGCAGTGGTGTCATCCTTGAGCCGTGTCAGCTTCAATTACAAAGGTCAATCACTAGGACTTCATTAAACCAAACTCTGTATTTTAAAGTTTATAAAAGTTACTATTAGCAGTAATGAAGAAAGATCTGTTTGTTTTTGTAGAGTATTTTAAGTGTAACATTGATTTTGACTTGAAAGTGTCCAAAACCAGAATTTAAGGCAAATAAAATGGGCATGAAGGGACGTGTTTTGCTTGCATTCATAAAGATGGTACTTCAGGGATTTATATGAAATAGAAAACCTTCTGCAAGTTGCATGAAATGTAATAAATTGTGCCTGAAAACGCACCCAGTTTGACTATAAAGGCCTTATCTCACCCATGTAAAATATTTATGCGTAAATGCATATTTTATATTTTTCCTTTACCATCCTTGGGTTGCTTTCATAAATGGCATCTCTGGTGTTTACTTGTAGTGGAGGCAGCAAAAAAACCTCATACGTTTTATTTGATGTTATTACTTTGACTTTTCTTTTGGTTTATTTTTGGTATAAGGAGGAGCAAAAAGGCTGATTAGAGTAGAGAGCGCGAGGGTGATAAAAGCAAAAGTTGGAGAGCTGGAAATTTTTCTTGAAGATCTTTCTTTAATTGGGACTTATCCCTCAGACACATGAATACAAAGTTTTTCGTGTTGTTTTACATGTCATTGTTCTTTGTCTGCCACTTCTACCCCACTTAGTCTAAGAGGATACAACTTACTGTATCTGATTTTTAAGGCATTTGCCACTGATTCTGTGGTTAAAAGACCCAAAAAGTTCTTGAGTTTTATAGTTGGGGAAAGTATTGTCTGAACGTACTAAGGTGATGCTGTCTTGGCATTCGGTAGTGATGTAGTTGCTGTAGGAATATTTGTGTCCTGTTTTAATGTTTATGTTTCTAAAAACGTTCAGTATTTTGAGTGTTCTCAATAAAATCTTCAAGAGTGATTCAAGTTCGGGAGATGCTTCAGTGAGTGATTTAAAGCTCAAACTGTTTATTGAAGAGAAGGTGAAAAGGTGACATGGTTGTTGCTTAGAAATACTTAAATAAGAGAAAGATACCAATTTAGAAAAAAAGGAAAGAAGAAAGCTACAGGAAAAGCCAGAATTGATAGTTGAAGCAAGACAATTTGCAGGGAGAACATAGAAAACATGTTTACAGAAGGTAATTAGCGGTTGATGCAGTTTTTTAAGGGACTTGGTAGATCAAAGATGTAGTGGTTTTAGCAGCTTTTCACCTTAAAAATTGTACTTACCAATTTTATCGCAGCATGCTTTCAACTTCCCGAAGTTGAAAGGTTTATAAAAGGATTTCCCCCCTTTTCCCCTGTATCCTTCTCTGGAGGTATTAAAAACCTGCCTGGATGCATTCCCGTCCAGCCTGGTGTAGGTGAACCTGCTTTGGTAGGGGGTTGGACTAGGTGATCTCTGATGGGCCCTTCCAACCCCTACAGTTCTGCGATTCCAGTGGTGCTTCTGATTCAACCCTTTGCTGTCCCACCTCGTTGCTTTGTTCTGTTTTTTTTCAATGGTATAGCTGAGGCAAGGTGCTGGGGGAGGTCTTGCTCCTGCCGCCAACCCTTGCTTCTCTTGTGCTGGTACCAGTGCGAGCTTGGTGTGGTGGTGGGGAGTAACCCCATAATTAGCAGCTCTGCCGGGTTAGGGCTGGCAACAAAACTTAGAGGAGCTTTTAGCTCTTTGCACCAGCTAAACGGGAGTGGTGTTGGTGCTGGAATAAGAGAGGGACCAGCACAATCAGAAGTGAGAAATGGGACGGTGCTCTTTGGTGGCACTGATGCCTTGGCTTAGCTCAGCTGTCGTGCGAGCTGCACCCTAATTTCTAGAGCCCCGGAGCAGGGGCAGGGAGGTCACCAGCTGAAGGAGCGATCCAGGCAGTTGTGCCTCCCAGCCGGGGGATTTAATCCTGTGTTTTCAGCAGATTCTGTGAAATGGATGAATTTAAGACAGTTGTAATGCACTTTGTTTTCCAGATATCCTGGTGAAATGTTTGCGGAGTTAGTCATCCAGAGGGAGGGAAAGGGTGGGCAACTCCTACACAGTACGACTCCTACACAGTACAAGATGTGGGAGGTGCAGGATTACACTGGTGTGGTGTGGTATCTTATTCTTAACCCTTTTTTTAGTCAAGGCATTGCTGAAGAGGAGAGGGTTTGGGTTTTTTTGCTTGCAGACCTGGTCTGTGTTTTATCAGCTCTTTCTTGAAGAATTTCACAACCTTTTGGGATGCTGCTGGTCATCTCTTGATCAGTTGTCCTTTTGGCATGAAGGACTAATTTTTCAAGATGTTGCAAGAAGAAAACATCTTAAGCATAAAGAAACTTGCAAAGTGGCTATTTCAATTGAGTGTAAGGGATTTGTGGTGTTCTGGTTAACCTACCATTTCACTGGATGCCAGGACTGACTGATCCTGCAGTTTCAGGAAGTATGTGGAGCTGAGCAGGGGTGGAGAGACCTGTCGCTGTAGGTCTCGTCATGCTCCCTGGGCTTGCTGAGCTAGTGAGACTCTGCCCTGTAGACTTGGTGCTTTAACTTTTTTGAAAGTGGGCCTTGTATATATTAAATAAAATACTAAATTTCATTCCGTTAGTGTTAATCTCTCCAAATAAATAATTTAATAGCAGCTTGGAACTGGCTGTTGAGCCATGATAGCAGTGGCCAGTGGAGAAGGGTAATTCTTACTTAGCTGAAATAAATCTGAGCATTGCAAGAGATCACAAAGCTAGTTAATTCCGATCTCAAAGCAAAACCTTTTTAGTCTTCCAGTAACTGAGACTTATCGAACACTTCAAATTTTAAGCCATAGGTTTCCGACTTTTTCCAGGAAGGGAAAAAACTCAAACTTATTTAACTTACCACAAGAGGAAAAACTTCTTGTGCCCAACCAGTCTGGATGGTCTGTTGGCTCAGAATGAATCCAAATTCTTTATTGACATTCAGACTGCAAAATACAACAGATATCTAGAAAGTAGTTCATTTTCATATGCTGTTGCTAACGTAGCTGTTTGAATGCTGATTTACTCACCGCGTGAGAGCAGAATACAGATTTACACTATAGGATTCATGCCCTGTGCTTGAGATGGCTTTTTGTATCTGTGTAAATATTGTTTAGGAGAGTGAACTTCTGATTGTACAAGTACCTTGAGCTTAGGAATGTTTTCATAAAAGCCTAATTTTTATTTTTACTATTCCTTGAGGTTGTGAAGCCCCACACATACTGTTGTGATATCCATGGTGTTGCGGTAATGGAATTATTCTAAATTCATTTTAGCCGTTTGTAAAGCAATTTTGCGAGTACCCGTAGAAGAGGATTGTGCTGACTTAACTAAATCGCTCCCTGAATTGCTATGATTTACATGAGCATGAGGTTGATGGACATACTGGTAAGAGGTGGGGGGGACACGACCGGATGAGAAGTGGGTGTGTGGGAGCGGAGGCTCATTCGAGATCCATCGCTGTGGTGGTTGCGTTGCTCCTCCGAAACAGCCGGGCAGTGGCAGGTGAGCTCCAGCCTGCCGGCATGGTTCGTTTTCTGGAGCTCGGGGTCTACTGATGCTTTGGGTACAGCCGGTCGGTTGTCCCATGAAGCTGATGCGTGTGGAATAGTTCCCACAAGAGACAAAAACATCTGGATCATGTATTTCTGCATTTTGCTGGAAAACTCAAGTCGCTAGAGTTTGAGATCATAGCTGGGGTGTCCATCGGTCCATGACTTCTGTGGATGCGGGTAATGGTGTAATGTGTACCTGCAACCTTTTGCTGCGAGAAAATCACTTTCTCGTTAAGGCTGCAGTGCCCGACCCTATGTGAGTGCAAGGGGCTTTCAGTTTGAGTAATTCTGTGTTGTGAAAAGCTGATAGGAGAGAAGAGGTTAACGAAGCTTCTCAGCTCTCTTCAAAACAAAAGCTCTCTTCCCAGCCCTGGGTTTAGTTTTTAATTAGTTTGGATTACGGTTTGATTTAAAGCGGGTGAAGGGATGATGAGTTCATGTGGTCTGGAGGTTTGAACCTTATGCTGCTATTTGTACTTTTGTGGTTAATAATGTATCCTTTGCTAGAAGGATGACTGGTGGGTTAACAGGATTCTTTCCTGTATAACGCTTTTTTTAAGAAAAAACAGACCATTTTTGCAAACTTCATACCAGATTAGAGTTGCCAGACAGCAGTGCAGAATGAAGAAAAGAGTGGTTTATTGCAAAATCCGCTTCTGTTTAGGAAAAAATAAATTCTGTGCAATGCCTAATTCAGTGCTGTTACATTTTTTTTTTTTTTTTGTTCTTCCTCTAAGCTATAGAGGCAGCATAATTTTATATACTTCATATTGAAAATTCATTCAAATGCAGACTGGATTTATTTATTTTTACTATCTCATCAACAGAATATACTTTTTTTTACATGAATGTATTTTATAGATATATAAAAAAGCAGGTTAAAAAGAATGTTCTGGAGGATTTGTTTTATTTGTTAGCACAATATATATGCTTTTAATGCAATTTAGATTGTATCTAGCGAAAGTTGAGCTTGAAATTCTGAAGCTGGTGCTTGTTCTTGTAAATAATGCACACTTTAAGTCAACACTTTGCATCATTATCTTGAGCAATGGTTTAGCCTTGATATATTTCAAAACACATGTATTAGATAATGTGCTGTATACATATATGGTTATTTATGGGTATAAACTTTCTGATTATATATTAATGGTAAAATAATACCAGAGTGTTTGTAGAAGATGCCTTCCTTGTGCTGCCCTTTAATCAAGACATGGTGTTAATACTGCATGTAAGAAATAATATGCAGGTACTAGAATTTGTCAACTTTTAGTGAATCGGATAAGTGCTCTGTTTATGACTTGGAGCTCTTTTCCTTCAAAATGAAATATTAAATAACATGTAAAATAAATAAAAGAGGATATGTTTTCTAGCAAGCAGTTCATTGTAGTTTGCTTGTTGAGAAGGCCGTGGGGTTTTTTTTGGTATTTAAAGGAAGGTGGTCCTGAAAATGTCTTAGCAGAGCAAATTACCTGATTGAAGACAGTGCATTTGATACTCCTTATTTCAGAAGTGGAGCTGTTTGTGCAGTCATTTATAAAGACTGAGCTAGCAACAGTGTCTGGAGAGCATGGCCTTTGTCTAAACGAAAAACCCACCCTGAGAAAGGATTTTTATTAGGATATTTTGCGAGAGAGCTTAGACATCGGTTCTGCTATCTTTACTATTACACCTTCAGCTGAGTGTTTCTTTCTTGGTCCTTCCTTGATACACACGGATGATGATTTTTTTTGCCTTATATTGCAAAAGGACTTCCCACAGATGGAAGAAAGGGGTAGGAAAAAACCTCTCACCAGCTTCTTTTGCTAGCCATTATCTGTCTCGGTTGCATGGAGCTTATGTGTAAATGCAAATTTAGTAGTATTGTTTCTTGAATTATGCTTGGTTGTTAGTCATTGCTGAGATTTGTTAATGGTGACATTTTGATAAAGTCACAGCATGCAGATGTGTTCCTCAACTTCCATACGAAGAAACTTGTGTTCTTCTAAGTACATTTAAATGTACTTTCTTAATTCAAAATACCATTGTGTAAAAGGTTACTGTGAACCTAGTTATTTTGTTTTCTTAATGCCATTCCACTCAGAGCCTTAATTTCATTTCTTCCTATAGTTAGAACAACTGGGTTGCTGACTGATTACACCTGCAGTGCCCTGGTCCTGTAAGTCTCCTATACGGAAATTAAGATGAGAGTTTGTAGTGTTTATCAAGAGCATCTTCCATTGTCCCGGTAGGAGATTACATTTCTGCTGAAAATCCTCAAGAGCTGGGATTTACTCTGTAATTTACTCTGGCAGCTGCTATGCAAGAAACTCCCCTGTTGCAGTGGTATTTTGGATTTTGTCTGTCAGCAATTTCCAGATAACTACTTGGGGACAGTAGATACCTGGATGGCTAACTTAGTCACCCACAAATGCTGGAGCTTGCTGATTTGGAGGCAAAAGTCTTTGCTAGTGTATGCAATGTAATCGGAACCTTGCTTATAATTTCAGATATCGATCGCTTGCATATGTTGGCTAAGCCTGCAGCATACCTTTGCTGATCTGACTTTCATAACCCTTCGTCCATGGTGAAGCTGTGGCAGGTATGCCAACCCTCGAGGGATGGTGAGGTGCAATAGCACAGGGGTTGACGTACAAGCTAACTGACCCACGCTTTCCTCTTCTGCAGTTGCACTGTGATGTACAAGGTAGAGCAAAAACATTTTTAACTTTTTAAACCAGGACATGCCTTAATGATGTAGCACACACTTTAAAGCTTTTTAGCTGGGGAGCGTGCAGGTGTTTCAAGAACCACTGATGTTACTTTGCATGCCCAAACTATTCTCTGTAGGTGAAACGAAGAAAATGCAGCTCATGGCATTGGTCTTCTGAGGTTGTCCAAGCAGTACTCTAATTCTCTAGGTAACGTTCTAGGTGGTATCTGCAAAGAACTTGATGAGAAAAGGAGATAAATTTAGTTACAGACTTGCCAGGTGCTAAAACAAAAGTGATGATCTGAGGGAAGTGTGTTGTTAATCTGGTATTTGGGGATTAATTATTCTTTTGCATTCTGTATGTTGTAGCTGTCTGCTAGGTATACTGCGAGCTGAGCAAAGTGGGGCCAATCTGTTCACATCAAATATTTGCCTGCACTCTTCCTGTACCTTTATTTTGCATGTATGTAGGTGTTGACTGATAGTAAGGAAAACAGTGGGTAAACAGTTCAGTCAAAAAAGCTTATTTGTAAGATTTTAGTATGCATCTAAGAAGGAACCTCTGGCATGGAGTGGAATAATGAAGTTTACACAGGCACAGTTTCAATTGCAATTTTGGATGGATGCTTATTGATGGTAGAAAGAGCCGCTTCTGCTGAAGTGCTAGTGCTGCCGCTGCTAAAGGACATGAGATGGGCTGCTTTTCTCCACAATGCAAAATAATCTACTTTCTTGCTAGAAATCTGTTTTCACATTTTCCTTTTTTTCCTTTCCTGGAGCTTTGTGCGTGAGGAAACTGGGGGAATTATCCTCAGCTGATAGTGTCTCCAGCTCATCTCTGCATTGCCCGGCGAATCCTGCTATCCTGTTGTCACCTGTATAGTTATGAAGATGTATGAGACCCCAGCCTCCGTGTAATACAGCTCTGGGCAGTGGTGGATTTTCGCTCGGGTTGCTTTGCACACCAACGCCAACATGTCAGATGCAGTTTACACTGTTTGAATGAACACCAGCCCTCCAGCAGGAACTTTTAAAAACATTACTCAATAAAATTCAGAGCAGAGTTGAGATAGCGAAGATAATCCTCCATTTGCTTGTAGAACAGGTGTACATTATATAAAACAGGACGGCACTGGGGATGGTTTCTGAGGATTATGGTTGGGAGGGAAAGAAATTTGCATCATCGAGCGTGTGCCGGATTTCATTGTCTTGGGCTAGATTTGAGCTGGAATTCCTGTGCGCTGTGTGGGGAGGGATCTGCTCTGGTCTCTGAGACTGCGCTGCCAGTTTTGCATCTCAAATACCAATTGCTCGTCCTCACGCGCCTTTTGACTTCTGTAAGCTTTGAAGAAACACACTTTGTAGAAGTGTAATTTCTCTTCAGTTCTCCTCGAGCTGACCCAGCCCCCTGGTTAATATGCTGCGTGTTGTAACATTAAGCCTTGTAAAACTTAGCAAATGCAGGTTTAGAGCTGAGCATACTATCAGCCCTAAAAGTCAAATCAATAATTTGAGGATCCGTAGTTCCTTATCCAGAAGGAAACGCCGTGCTAGTGTGACATGCCTCGCGGGGTGGAGAGAGGAGCACAGCTGGGCAGCCCTGTCTTCTCCTGGCATTTGGCTCGGCTCACGACACAGCCTCGGGAGAGGGTGGCTCTGCCATAGCCTTTCCCTGCAGGTAAGAGGGTGGCAGGAGGAAGAGTGCTCTCTGAAAGAGAGCTCTGTCCCCATCTGTAATAGGGAGATAAAAAAACCATATGAGTCTCAACGATGCATCCTTCTCCTGCAGAGTCAACTCTCCCCTTACATCCATCAGCCTTGCTGGGTGCTGCTTCCCTGCCCGATGTCATGACTGGATCTTCTGTAAGGTGTTTTATTCAGAAATACAGGGAACGATGTCGTGTTTTTCCTAGTGGCAAGTGTTTGGTGGAAATCTTGGCCGGCCCTTTCAATACCGTCTGTCTGTCTTTGGCCAGGAGCATCTGGGTGGGGACAGGAGGGGGGTTAAGGCTGTGTTTCGGGGCAGCTTGGAGCTGCGCAAGGATCATGTGGGAAATTCATTAGGGATTTAGTTACATAGAGATACTAGGAAATGAAAAACCTGCCAGCACTGGGGAGGGAGAGCATCTGTGTCGTGTCCCGTGTCCCTTCCCCCCCCCCCCCCCTCCCCCGGCTCTAATAGCTGCAGTTTTTGGGCACAACCAAACTCGTTCTGTATAAGAGCAGAGCCCCAGGGAGGTGGTTTCTTCCATCGGTCCATATGTGCGGAGATGTGCATAGCAGAGCCTGCCTGTGAAGGGTGGTACGCAGCGGGTCTGAGGTTAATGGGTGATATGGATTTATGGGTAATTTTGGTTACACTGGCCGGTTTCTGAGTTCAAACCTCTTGCCATTAAAAAGAGGCTCTCTTCCATTTAGCTTGAAACACGTGTACTGTGTGGCCAAACAGCAGGACAGCAGGTGACAATGCATCATCAGCTCATAGGCCATCAGTCAAAAAAGATGGTGCTTACATCATGAGATGTGAGATCATCGCAGAACAAAATTGATAGAGGAAATTAATTATGCAGCTTTTATATTAATCCAAATATCTCTGGCTGTGATGATGAGTCTACTAGCACACTTATAAAACTTTTAACATATGATGTCTTACCTCACTGGAGAAAAAAGTCTTTTGGAGTGTTTTAAATTCTGTTGCCTTGACCACTGAGGTCTGATAGCATGCTGGGCTGTCCATGAAGCTGCGTTCTGGGAGGCTTGTGTTTTTTGTCACTGTAAGTCATTCATTAGTTTTGCTATGAACCTGCCTCTTACTGGATGGTTGCGTGATTTCTGGAGGCTTTTGATTTAAACTTAATGCAGAAAAGTGAAGAAATATTGATGTATTTATCAGAAAAATGATTCATATATTTGATGTAAAGTTACTTCCGTTTGAAATGTCCACAAACGTAGAATGATGGTGAGAAGCACTGGAGCACATAGACAAGGTTTTTGTAGTGGCTGGGAGAGTCTGAGCTTCGTCATCTTCAGGTTGTGCATCTTGAGGCTGGCTGACAAGTGTGGTGGAAGTCATGTAGCAGGAAGGAAGGCTGCAACAGTGTCTGTGTTTTGGTATCCTAAAGTTTAGTTTCCATATGTCTCACCATTTTACTTTTCTCCATGTAATCGAGCACTGCAGAGATGTGGAAACCCATCAGGTGCCCTGTGGTGGAAACTGTATTTAACGGTCTTCTGTAGCATGAGAGAGACTCAAGCATGGTTTAGAATTTTTCACTGCAAAGTAGACCAGAGGAGCTGTTAAGTGCACGAAGGAATGACACCTCCAGCAAGTGCCTGTAACGTGTACACCATGTGCGTGCAGGCAGAGGGGGGGAAAAAAATCCCCAATTTTACGATCAGTTTGCTTCTGCTATGTTTTAAGACGATATAGGTGTAGCGTTGTGTGAAAAATAACTTACCTGTTTATTCATTTTGGAATTTAAGGTCTGCTCTGAGAGACAGGCATATCTAATCTAAATGTGTTTGCAAAAGTCAGAAATGCGAAGGCACGTTTTCTTGATGTGTGGAACATCACAGATTTATTTCATTGTTTACTCCTGTGTTGATAGATGCTGCAAAAGCTTTAGACGTGGAGGTGAAGTAGTACTTCTTGTTCTGGGTCTCTTGGGTGTCCAGAATCAGACCTAATTTGATTAGAGGCACTGTTCTGTTTAAAGCAGTGACATCTGAAATCTGCAATTTACATACGCACAAAACGTTCACACTGTTGAGAGACCCCAGGCAAGGCCATCCACCCTTTCCCAGTGCTTTAAAGCCTCTGGCAATAGCCATTAGGAGCAATGCATCACTAAAAGGCATAACTGTGGGGAGTGGATTATACAAAACACCTTACTGTGCCGGTACTCTGGAGAACTATTGATGGATACAGAAAACGTGGAGATTTAGCTGGTGTTAGCTGATGTGTCTAAACACTGTGCCAACAGAATGAGCTATTTAAGGAGAAAAGTTGCTACTGTTTGTTATTTCCGGTGAATGCAAAAGGAAAGTGCCTTGGGACAGCTGCAATGGAGTGATGGTTTTGAGCATACTGACATTGATGATGATGCTCTGTTTTGAGAGAGAACGTCCCCGGTGTCACGCTGGGGGAGGTGGCCGAGGCGTGCATGGGGCTGCAGAGTCACCGATATTTGTTAGTTCTGGCAGTTGTGAGTTACTGAAAAAGAAAAAAAGAATAAAACCTGAGTGGTGCGGAGGGTCACAGCGTGTGCCCGGTGCTGTGTGCAGGCGTCCCAGTGGGACCCTGGGTGGCTGCACGTGAGGCCACCTCCCTGGCTGCTGGGGCAGGCAGCAGCATTCCAGCTGCTTGGAAATGCTTAAGGACAACAGCACAGTGGCTGGACCCCCATCCTGGGCAGGCTCGGGGGGACCCCTTTGTTCCCTCCAGATACAGCGACCAGAAGAGTGAGGACATTTCTCCAGAAAAATTGCAGTTTTCCAGTCTTCAGCCAGCAAAGAGAGAAAAGCTCTTAAATCATTATATCTGCAAGGAGATGAAAACAAGGAAATCCACTCTCTTCCCTCCATGATCTTGGAATGGGACAAGAGGAGACCTCTGCATCAGGTACTAACATGCCCATTCAAAAAGTGTACATAAAACTTAGTTTAAAAAGAAACCCAAAACTTGAGTTGAGCCCTGGTGTCTCCTGTGAAGGTTTCCTGACTTCTTATTTAGTTTCTGGAACAACTTCACCTACACTTAGAAATACTTTTTTTTTTTTTTTTTTTTTGTTAATTGCATGGAGCCTGCTGTGCTGTGAGCTTTTGAGAAGGACCTACCCTTCTTGGCCACCGCTAGGTCTGCCTCATTCAATTAAAAGGGGAAAAAAAAAATTAGAAAAGTGTGGGAGACACCTGCAAGAACGTGTTGGGAGCAGTGTAGGGTGGAGGAGCTTGTACTTGGATAAGCCGGTGCTGGCTGAGCCGATGCAGCTCCGGGTTTTGGGCAGCAGCTGCCCCTGCGATGGGAGATGGGAGGGAGAAAGGGATGCGTTCGGCTGGTTGCCCATGTCAGAGTACGTCCTTTGCTCCAACAGTATGAGGTCTTAATAACGAACGCGGGAAAAGGCTCTCAGAGTGAAAGTGACCTTGTGAACCTTAATTGCCGACTCATTTGCATCGGCTCTGATGCTCCCTGAAGGCTCCCGGCAGGCTGGCTGTTAGCAGAGGCATCCTATGGGAGGGTCTTAACCTTCGTTTCCATAATTTGGGTATCAGGCGTTTATACAACAAAATATTCCCAGTCATCTTGCAGTCCCCAGTCTTTTTCCGTCCTTTTCCTCTTGGATTATACTCGCTGCTCTGAGACATACTTCAATAGCAAATGTTACTCTGTCTGGGCATGCTCATTAGGAAAATGTTGATGGTGGAGTTAATAGGAAAAATATTCAAATGTTCTAGACTAAGTCAAGAAAATTGAGGCTTCATTCTTTGTACCAACGCCCAGCATACTGTTACATCTTTGAATTTCTTAATTTGCATGTTTTGTATGTATTTTTTCCTCATTATGTTCATTTTTGTGAAAAGAAATACTGTGTTATTGAAAGACAAAGTAAATTAAGCTCAGTACTAAAACGGTCATCACAAAATGTATCGGTTATATGCGCTAATGAGTACCCAGACCTTGGATGGTGCAGAAATAAATTGCTTGCTCTTTTTTACTAATTTTTTAGCTTTTATTGGAAAAGTAAAATTGGAGCCTGCCTTCCTTCCTTCTTACACCCTGTTTTCCTTAAATAAAACTCAAAGCAAGGTGTGATTTCTCTTCCCATTCTGGTGGAGGCTTGAGTAGCTTTTTTTTAAACAGGTTTGCCAGGATCTATTTTCGGGGCGGATGTCCGCTGGACCCTTAGCAGAAGTCGAGACCTTGACAGATACGGAGCTGCTTGGAAGAGGTGGCGCTTGGAGGCAGCCGCTGTTCCTCTGCCAGCCTTCACAGCTGATCAATTCATTACTCTGCTGAGTGCTTAAAGAGAATACCCTTGTGGCTGTTCAACGTGGCTCCAAAACAAAACCATATTTTGCTCATTTAATAATTGAAAATACGTTATTATGTAAGGCTTCATCAGTGCTTTATGGTGCTAGAAGAGCTGTTGTTATTGGGCTTTAACCCCATATTTAACTCCGTGCTTTTCTGCAGCCTGATTGAAGATGTCGCTTAAAATCCAAGCGATTTTAATGACTCTGACCAACTCCTTTTTTTTTTTTTTTTTTTTAAAGAATCAATTATGAATCTTGGTCTAAATATGTTCTGTGCTCCCTCTGCTGGCTCAGAGGCAAGGATTAACGCCTTGCCTGCCCCCCCATGGGGAGCGATGATGGACGTGTGCCCACAATACACGAACGCAGGAGCAGGAACTTCATTAAAATTGCAGCAGGAGAGACCTCGGTGCATCAGAAAGGAAAAGGTGGTTTGGGCCAGGAAACCCATTTTGTATTCAGTGGTCACGTAAGGTTTTACTAACAGAGATAGAGCTATAATTTGAAAATAGTATGTCAGTAAAAAAGGTGGCATCTTTCAAAGGTAGTTAGCTTTCTCAAAAAATAAAATAGGAAGCGGGTGGTATTGACAGGAAAATAACATTTTTAGTAGTAAGCTTGGGGAAGCTGAAGTTTGTACCAGGGTAAAATCAAGCTTTTTACATACAATTAAAAGAGCAGAAGGAATTAAATGCATTTTAGGTATAATTTGATGCCTACAGTTTCTTTTTCCTTGGAAACCAATGAATATGTGTTAAATTTATCTTGGCATATGAAAAAGATGTAATGACTTGTGCTAACAAGATAAAGGAGAAAGCAGCACTTAATTTCCTAGGTAATACACAAAATAAAAATGATTTGCATGCCTTCAAATGATTATGCACAACCTCGTTAAGTGCCGTGCAGTACAAACGAAGAACAAATGAGTTATCCCGATAGGACATATTTTTGTGACTGCAGAATGCCCATGAAGGGGCACGAGGCGCAGGACTCATTCTCCACTGGCGCTCAGGTTTCTGCTAATCGTTGCTGGCAAGGCAGTGCGTTGAGAAACACAACAATGTCAAGAACATAAAACGGCAATGAAACGTCTGTGTGATATTTGATGGCTACACGGTGGTGTGTTGGTTAAGGATGTGTTTGTTCTCTGAATTTAAATTGGCTGAGTTGCTCTCCTTTATATGTTTCCTCCCCAGTTGCTGTACAAGGTGCAACCCATTGGTGATGCGTACGGCCCTGCTGCCGTTTCCTTCTAGGGGCTCTCCTAGTAACTTGACATTTTCTGCTGGTGTTTTACAGGCAAATTGCGCTCTTTGAGATTCCGGAGGGCATTTGGTTTCTCTGTAGACCACTGTAACGAATAATGGCCGTAGTAGCGATAGCAGGTAGTGCTGCGTATATTGACTGGTGCGGCACTGTAATGAGGCGTGGAGAGGAGCTTTGTCCCCAGCTCTCTCTGTTCGAGTTGTCAGTCACTGCTACATCATGGTCGAAACGCTTTATTGGGTATGACTGCCAAATTTTACACAGGTGCCAGATTAATTTTGATATATTGTACTTGTAGCAGCAACTCTGGACAGTTTGCGACGTCTCTGCTAGAAGACTGTCAATGGAAGTGTATTAGCAGTTGGCTAACATATCAATGGTGCTGTAAATAATTTCCTCTAGTATTTTCAAAACATCTCAAACAAAAAATACACTACACAGAAACAGGGAAGGGTTCTGACTTCTCTCCCATTTCAGGTTGACTTTTAGATGGGTAAGGGCTGTTCAAAGTGTTGCTTTGCTGTTCCTCAGCCCCTGGCGTGAACAAGTCCACTCTGCTCTGGGTAAGATGGATATTCGCATCTCCTGCTTCTTCTCTTGCTAGGGTCTTTGTCTCCCGAAAACCTCTTTACTGTCAAGCACTGTGATGCAGATAGTTTTTCTTTGAGAGGTTTGGAATTGCCATCTTAGCTTTCTTACGTAGTCCTGTGATGCACAAATGCCTCCCTCAAAGGTCCCACCTGGCAAATGTCCTTTCTTCCTCTTCCAGCCCACCCTGCTCGTGTTGCTTACAGGAGACTGATGTGCAATAACAACGGCTCTGGTGGTGCAAATCCCAGGATGCTGCAAAGCCTGGGATGCTGCACATACTGGGTGGTGGTGGGGACCTTCCCGGAGCTTGTGCTGGTTTGCGAGGCGTGACTGTGGGCCGGCGCTGTGGCCGCTGTGCTGCAGTCAGGTCACCACTGCGTGTCAGGTACTGGAAAGAGTGCTGTAAGCCGATTCCGGATTAAAGTGGAGGCATGCTATCAAGGCAAACATGGGCAAGTTGGTTTGAGGTAGAATAGTTCGGCTTGAAATACAAAAGAGTTAGCTTTGGTGGTGCCAATTACCTGTAATTCCTGGAAAAGTGCGCTCAGGGCAGAATGGGGACCCAGAGTCCTGGCACCCATCTCTAGTACTGGACTGTTAATTTTCTTGTTTAAGAAGCAACATAATTCCAATCCCTACTGTTGCTTCCTTTTTTTTTTTTTAAATGCTCAGACTTTTTATTCTCTGATCCCTCGTAGTGAGGAAAATCCTTTGAGCCCACTGTCTCTAGACTTCCCAAACGAGAGATCCAGGTTTCTCCTAAGAGCCACATCTTGTTTTCTGCATCTGGTGCATCACGATCAAACTTAATGACTAGTTCAGACCTCTGGATATTGAGTCGTTCACCTGATTTCTTCTGCTGTTGTCTCGCCTGACATCCATACACAGTTGTGTTCCTTAATTATTCGGTATAATTTGGTATGCTCCTAGAATACAGCTTGTTTTTTCTCTGCCCGAGTAATCTGGGGAGAAAAAATTTTCCAGTGAGCATTAGCCATGTTCAAAAGCTGTTCTTTAAAAGTAGATTTGAAAAATGGCTTCTACTAACACAGTGGGATGTTTAAAGCAATCTCTAGTGACCATACAAATCACGTTAGTTATTTTACTAGCTTGCTTCTTGCCCACTTTTCCATGATTTTATAGCAAGGCATATTGATGAATCTTGCTTTTCAATAACAGCCTTCCAAGAATTAAACTACTACTGGAAAGTGATCCAGCTTTTTTTTTTTCCTTATTTTGTAATCATATTCCAGTCCACAGTGGAAGTTTGTTTTATCTCATACCTTTCTGCTCTCCCTGGTGAGGTAGCCTTATGATAAATTCATTAATTTCCCCATGATATTTCACTGAAATTACTGACGGGTTTGGTTTTTCTTCCCTGTTCAAACTTGCAAAGATTTCTAATAAGTTGAGGAAGCGTTTTACAGAAACTATGTTCATTTTATTTGTAGTCTGAATTTTGTACAGGGCTTTGTAACTTGGCAGTAAGTAGTTGTATTGGGCAGGCTGTTAGGAAATACGTAGTGGGAGCAATCTGAGGACAGGGTAACCTTACAGGTTTGTTCTGCCTCTGACTTCTGGGATTTTTTTAATTTTCTAGCCGAGAAAATTCAAGTAAAGTCACCAAAAAAAATATAATTTGCTGGAAGTAGTAATTTTTCATTTTTTATTACTGTAGCTTTATGGTTTGCTCTTAGGCAAAAGTAAGTGAAAGAATAGTGTTGATCATGTAATTCTCATGCAGCCCGTCTCTGGGACAATGCAACTACAAATCTCGGTATTATTTGTAGGCTTTTTACAACTGAAATGTATGGATTGGGTAATATTCCTGTCTGTTTGTGAAGTATCTTTTTTTTTTTTTTTTTTTTTACTGTGAGCCCTGATCTCAGCTGGAGGTTTTGGTGGTGTTTCTGTACTAATCATCTCAACACTCTGGACTGATTGTTCAGCCTTCCTCTAGGAAAATGTTTTGGGTGAAACCAAAGGTGGTACTTGGGGTTAATCAACACAATATATTTGCATAATATTTGTAGGGCCATCTGACCTCTCCGGGTGTAGTGGATGGAAACTGAATTTTTTTCATTTTTTGCTGGGGTTCTAGATATATCTAATAGTGATTGTTTTCAGTTGAACGAATACAACTATTTTGTCGCATCAATAGCAGTTGATCTATGCAGCTAAAAGATTACCAAGAACAAAAAACTCAGCCTCTGTTACCCTTACAGGGCTGCCATCATGTCAAGACAAGTTTTATGCAGGGATTATGCATGAAGTGTCGTAAACGATTGTTTCGTGGAGCAGCTTGGTGGAGAGTCCCTGAGAAGAGAATCATGTCTTGATGTGGTCGGTTTGAGGTGGAAGTAGAGCCACTGCGACAGCGGCTGTCTTCTACTGGATTTTAGAGCAATAAACCCCCCCAACACTGTCATATTCAACTTCTGTGATGAGAATGACATGAAAATTATGAAGATAAGAATTCCTTCTCTCTTCTTTTTTCCTTTGTAAAAGAAACAGCTGAAATTTTAAAGTGGCCACAGGATGCACAGTGACTGCTTAAAGACAGTGGTGAAGAGCAAACTTATGCCACCAATAAAAAAAAAGGGTTTTTTGGGAGGGGAAAAGCCAATATTGTTAAATCGAAGATGATTACTAGAAGTCAAAAGACACGTCTCACAAAGAGGCAGCCATCAGAAAACAAAGAAACTAGAAAAGGGCATGAATTCTGGAAAGTTGAATGTAAGAAAGAAATAGGAAAGTCTGCTTCTGAGATTGAAGATGGGCTTATTAACGACTGTAAGTAAAAGCCACTAATAAAACCTTTTCCAAATAGATTGGCTTCCAGGTGTAAAAGGAGCATTTCAGGAAGATAGGAAAGCAAATGTAGAAACTAAACTATTTCTTTGCATGTGAGAGGATTGTAGGGTGAGTTGTGCACATTGGAGCCTTTTTCTTCCAGAAGACTTTTCTGAGGAACTGTCTCAAATTGAAGTGTCAGTGGAATAGGATTTATAATTAATTGGTGAAAGGAACTGTAACAAATCATCAGGACCAGATGGTATAAATCAAGATTTCTAAAAGCATTTGAATGTGAACTTGATGAGCCGCTGACTCTGGTGTGTAACCTATTACTTAAGTCAGCCTTGATGCTGAAGAATAGAAGATTACAAATGCGATGCCAGGATTTTTTTCCTTTTCGCATTTTTTTTTTTCCTTTTCTTTTTTCTTTTGGAGCTTGGTGAGTATTGCAAGGAGCTGCAGACAGTAAATGTACAGGGCATATTGATAGAAACTGTAATAAAGAATAGACTTAATGAAAACATGGAGAAGAGTCAATATTAGCTCTCGGAGAGGAGAGTTGTTTGAAGGAGCCCGCAAGTATGTGGGTGTAGGCGAGCTGGCTGGCATGGCAGGAGCAGCAGCTTTCCAGGAAGGTTACAAGAAGGTCCCTCACTGAAAGCTCTTAATGTTTCCGGACTCCCAGGTAGAGCCTCTGCTTGACCGGTCACAGCTCAGCAGTAGGCTCTGTGCAGTTCAGATGCATATGGAAAAGGGTATAAGAAAAAAAAATATTTATGTTTTCTTGGAATTTTGTGATTTCTTGTAGTTTCATGACTCCTGCCACTGGGGTTCTCAGACAGCGGGCTTGAATCCGCTGGCAGGAATACTTTAAAACTCATGGCAGAGTGGTCAAATGTTCGGAGTGAACTCAAGGCGGATGGTTAGTGCCTATTAATTTTCAAGTTTCACATATCACCTGCAACTTGAAGTTCACTTGCTGTAGGCCACTAACCAGAGCAGGGGGCTTAGCTGGGCTTTTGGATCTGGTGTGGCCACTAGATACTTTTGTCTGTTTTACATTGGCAGTAACTCAGTTACTACAGCAACGTTACGGAAAAGCATGGTGGGCTGTACTTCTGTGGCATGCAGATGTATAAATACCTATTTTCTTCTTAACGGTGGAAAAGAGAATATATGGGTTCCCCTCTGGGTATTGTAGTCTAACTTCAGGTTCTACAGCGTTTGAGGTTATTTGAATAAAAATATTTAAAGGAAAGAATAGAGGCATTTCAGAACATGTGAATCTTGTGCATTATGACAAGATAATGAACATTCAGCTTGTTCAAATTATTCTTTGTTTCTGCCACCTTCATCATGTTGAAACTAAAAATGTTCAGAGGCTGCAGAAAGGAGAAGAAACAAAGATATTAATGCTCAAGATCAAGAATCCAGATTCCCAAGTTTACCTGTTTTCTTGATGTGAGGAAGGGAAAAATGGGTTTGAGCCACTTGTCCAAAATCTGCTCTGATATTCTGGCAATAGCTGTCTATTTAATGCTGTATTTTAGACATCTGATGTCCTGACTTCTCTCCCTTGCTTCCCATTATGGTTGAAATTTTGCTCTTGATGATCGCTGTGTTGGACACGTAGCCGTTCCTTTGGATGCATGCAACACGCACAGCCGGGATGTAATGCATATTGTTACTCCTATCCTGGCGCGTGGAAGAGGAACTGCAAACGCTGGAGTGTTTATTACCATTCAGCAACACATTCATTTGAGGTTTGTGATGGAATTTGCCAGCTCCTGCAGGACCATTTTTACTTAGTATTTCTGGCAGCGTATATTTGCTTTTGTTACAAGAAAAAACTCCAGGAAAGCAGTAGTGTGTTTACAAAATGAAAAGTGTTTCATCATGGTGTCTGCAGTTTATAGAAGGCTTCGGGGACTGAATGCGTGCAAGTCTGCGTACAACTGTTCAACCTTGCCTTCAACGGTCTGTATCAATCCAGGTTGTGGGTTTTTTCTCCATTTTTTGCCTCCTGACTCCATCTTTCCTGTTCTTTATAGGGCTGGCTCAGCCTGGGACAGCTGCTGGATTAAAAAAAATGTCCAAGGGAATATGTTGTTCAATAAATAGCAATTAATGTAAACTACTCACTTTTTTTGTTTATATGCAGTGTAAGGACTCTAGGAACTTTGTACTGGAAATGTATCATTTTTGGACAGAGGATAATTATATGCATCTTTGGCTCATCTCAAATTGAAATATAAAAGACTTAATAGCTCAATTTAAAGGGCTTGCTTTTCCTTTTCATCAGTGGAACTTCAAGTAGGGTTATTTCTGAAAAGGAGGAGAACTTGCACTACTTACAATTACGAAAATAGAAGTGAAAATAACTGTTTTATATATATCATATCTATGTATAGTGTGTGTGTGTCTACTGACATATTTAGAATTAATAAAGTGATGTTTACACAGTAATCACTTCATTTCTGGAATTTGCTGCAAGAAAGATTCATTTTTTTTCCCCTGCTTCAAAAAACCCCAACCCAATAAAAATATGATGATATGATTGCCAACAGTAACAGATATGCAGCACAGGATAATTTTAACCAGCTCTCATTTCTTTAGAATATAGGATTGCTTGTTTGAGGGGTCAGGAGCCTGTTGGTGCCACTGTACCTGAGTCTAATATTTTGCTGCTCACTTATGTGCCTTTCCCCCATTTTAAGTGTGGGGCACGCTAGTGGCTTGCAGATTTGGCTTTGGTCACCAGAGCAGGGTTTGTACATGTGCAGGAGGCCATCTTCTCTCTTCTGCTTAAGTGCAACTGTACAAACTAAATTTAGTCCTTTATAAATCTTTTAAATCCATTTTAATTCCTGTTAGGAGTTGTGGAGACTTGTAGGGGCTGAATAACTCCTGTTGTACTAGAGGGGTGCTGTTAGGTTTATTATCTTATTATCAGGAGAAAAAAAAAAAAAAATCAAAAAAGCAATGAATTGTCAGCAATCCACATGTGCTAAATGCACCATCCAGGCTGCCCTGGTGATTCCCAGGTGTTGGTGCGTGTTTTCTTATGCAAGGGAGGTATTTGGTTGCATTACCTAAGAGTCGTTAAAACAGTTGGAGTAAGGCAATGTGACTGCAATGGTTAGTTCTCAAATCAGTTATCTGTTGGAGCGCTCACCTCTGGCGTTAGGTTGATCTAAGAGAACTCTCTCCAGTGGGATTAAAAAATTCTTTCTAAATTAAAAAAAATAATAATTTAGCCATGAAGTAAAATGCATCGTTCCTTGTGCCCTCATCCTCGTGTTACTGAAGGGCCTGTAGCAAAGCTCAGATTGAAAGATCTTGGTGAGATCTACTTCGGGAGCTAGAATTTAACTGAAGTAAAATGTTTTAAGAGGGAGAGTTTATTAGTGAATTAAGAAATACTTCTGACCTTTCAGGTTTTCAGAAAGCACTGGGTGACGCCAAAGGATTCTTTTTTTTTTTTTTTTTTTATTTCCTTTAAAGCAAAACAAATCCCCTCTTGCTGTTCCTGTCACCCTGCTCTGTTTCTTCTTTTAAAATGAAACCAGTGTCTGAAGAGCGGCTTCAGTGATATTTTGTGAAGAGAATACAGAGAACTGTGTACTCACTTGCCTGCTCTCTGGTTCCTTCACTAGTTGTCCTTCCTGGTTTACCAGTACCAATTTTCTTTCACTCAGATATGTGCTGAAGAACTTGCTTTTAAAGAGAAAAGCAATGCCAACGCCACTTCAGATTTTTCCCTGTATTTTTTGTCCTGGTGTGGATACACGTCACATCTAGTCCACTGCTGTCGCAGGCAATTGCATCAGGGTCCTTCTTGTAATCTGATCAAGTACCACTTCAAAAATAGTATCTTTTTTTTTTTTTTTTTTGTGGCAGTTGCTTGCTGAATGGGTAAACCATTCATATTAAAAAAAATTTCCAGTTTCTAGCCTAAATTTATTTCGGGATTTCTTGTCCTCAGGGTGTTGTTTTGAAGGAATTTTGTGTGATTATGAGTGACCAGGGCTGCCCGTGAGGCTGTACTGAGCTGTGAGTGACGCGAGCAGCAAAAAAATGCTTCTCCGAGACTTTTCTCAGAGCTTTGTCACTTATCTGTCCTCCATCTAATGCACCATATCTTTTCTTAAGCATTTTCTACCTCATTGTATGAGGTACAATCTTCTTGTTTTCTCCTTGAGTGCACAATTTTGTGTGTGGTACTAAGTATTTGGGTCTATGTTTGTTACCTGTCCTTAAAATTACCCTGTTCTTAGCGTATGACAGATGTCATTCTCTCCACTGACATGCAGCAGGCTTGATTAGTGTTTTCCTTTTTTCTTCAAGTCACTTTCATTTTTATATATATACATATGCACATAGGTATAATTAATCTCTCTCTCTCTCTCTCTCTCTCTCTCTCTCCCCTCTCTCTCTCTCAGGATAAACCCTTGGGGAAAAAAATCTATTAGTAACCACTGAAGCCTCATTTTTCTTTTCGTATTTGACCTTTTGACTTTAACCCCTTTCCTTATTTATCTTAGGATTCTTACACTGTTTTTTGTTTTCTCCCTCTAAATTAGTTATTTCCTACATAACATCGCAGTGTTGTTTTCTGACAGCCGAATAAACGAGACCTACCGCATTATGTTTAGAGAAATCTTGCGCTTTATTTGCAAAACATACTGGGGAAATGTGGCATGAATTATTGCTGGTTAACCCAAGTTGTGTCTTATCCTGGTGTTTTTGTGTTTTTGGTTTTTTTTTTTCCCCCCCTCTTTCCTTCAGATCGCTAATTATCTGCCTTTTGAAATGTTTTAAAACATTTCATTACTCCTGAGATCAAATCAGCCAACGTTTAGATAACAAAATTAGTTTTTCCCCCCACCTTTTTTTTTTTTTAAACAGACATCTGCATTTGCTCTTCTATAATCCTCTGGTACCAGTCTAGCTTGATGTATTTGCTATCAGACCTGCAGTAATCACATGCCATGGGAATGTTTTGAAAGGCCTTTTCTGGGTCCTTGAGCTGCGGCGCACTGAGTATCGTAGAGCTGGGCTTCCTCTCTGGTTGATGAAGCTCCCATGTCCATCCCAACTTCCTTCAGCATCCTGCCTTCATCCCACCTTTCTTGTGGCTGTTGCCCTCGCTGAGGCCAACTATCCAGGCAGTTGTGGGTAATTTATCCGTGCATTCAACAACCCCTTTTTCCTCTGGTTTACTCATAGGGCCTGACAACCTTTTTTACTCAATTCCCTTAATGCAAAAGAAACTGGAACTGTGGTGATTGTCACTTTGGTTTTAGGCTGCTTGTTCTTTAGCCATCAGTCTTTTTTGCCATTTATTTGAGCTCGTGTCTTGTTCCCCCCAGTCTTTGTGGAACAGCTCTATTTGCAGAGGTGTGGATCCCTTCTTTCAACAAGTTTTTCTCTGGTGATTAGGATCTGCATTCCACTTAGCTTTTACAGCTTTGTGCTAGAGAAATGCCAAGTTTTCCCTTAACAGAAAAGTCTGAGTAAATTTGCCTTTTCCTGCATGTACGTGTGCATACATGAGTACGTGTACAAAATCATGAGTGCTGCAAAGACTCAAATAAAACCACTTTAGTCCAAATGTGCTGTGAGTAAATAAAAATGGCTTTGGGATAGAGGACATTTATAGCTAACTTAGTGTTGGTTAGCGTGGCTTGGCTGCTTAAAGTTACCTTTCTCATGGTTGTGCAAATGCTAAACTGGCAGAAGAACGTTGACTCCTTAAGAATATGAACTGTGGGTTTAATTAGTTGGAAGCAATGAGCTTACATGACAGAGGAGCAGTTCTCAGGGTGTTTCTTGGTAAGTTAATATACTGCAGATTGAACCTTTGAAGCATGGCTCTACAGAAAGCCTCCAGTGAAAACGCGTTCCTAATTGCCAACAGCACTGGTTAACAGGTTGTCTAAGCAATTTAGTGGCCCAACTTCAGAATAGCGTTAATATATGCTTGTCGCCCCATGTGAATAAATTGATATACCGATTAAGATAAAGCTGCCTTGTTATTCAAATATTGATAGTAGTGTTTTTTTGTATGTTCTCTTTATTGTTATATCCTTTTGTACTGCTATGCATATTCATGGCCGCTCAGTGGGAATAAAGGACCTCAAAAAGGTCTGCTTTTTCCTTGACCAGGGAAATAAATATTTGTCAAGTTCAGATGAGCGAGAGATAACAGGTTATTTTATTTTCATAAAGAATGAAGACTCCATAATTTAGGATTATTTGGAAGCAACGCATACCTTGCCAGCAGGCTTTCGAGACAGTGGTGTAATCAGTGGTGTTTGGCTGGGTTCCATATTACATATATTTTGCTCAGAAACTTGGGTTCAGTGTATTACAAATGATGTTTTTTGGAGGATGAGCATTCAGTAATAAAAAAAATACCAGAATGAAGATTGTAATCAGTGCATAGTCTTTACAGCCTCGGGTCTTGATGGTTATTTAGTATATTGCGGGGTTTTTTTTGTCTCTCCACCTGTGATATTGCAGTGTCAAGGTTTGTTGTCACTGGTGGTGGTTTTCATTTGGTGGTGACCTTACTCATCCTGGAGACAGAGGTTCTACGCTGCAGCGTCAGCCTTGGGCAAGCTTTCCGCATGGATTTATGGGTTTTGGTTCCCTCCATCCCCGTCATGACATGTGGCAAATGCCATTACTAGCCCTTAAACAGAATCTGTTTTACGCAGGAAGGACGAATCAGTCACAGTGAAGTGTGGCTTTCAGGAAACTGAATGTGGTCGTGGAAAATGACTTGAACTCGTGGTTTGTTTTGTTTATTTATTTATTGTGATCCAGTTACATGCTTTGTGTGTTACCAGTCTTACTGCACCGAATATATGAAATTCAATATGTATTACATAAGTTTTATTGAGGTGATATGCAAAATGGAAGGCCTCTTGTCATCTCTTCACATGGAAGAATCTCTAACTAGGCTTACAAAATGGTTGGTGGTGGTAGGAAACAAGCGAGATTTAAATCTGCAAAGGACGAGTAAGACGAGGGGGCAAGGGTGTTCGTAGAAACCTGTGATTCCTTAGATTGGTTTGGTAAAGAGGCAAATGGCTTTTAGTTAAAGCAACTAGAAACCTTGGTGAATGTAGTTCTTGTTGAAAATACAGTGAAAATGAGTGGTTATAATTCCCCCTTCCTAGGTTAGATGGACCTTAACTGCCTTTTTACTAAGAACCTTTGAGTTTTGGCATGGGAATAGCTGAACGCACCAAGAGGACTATAAGGGGTTATGTGAGTTCTTGCTGCTTCATCACTTGCAACAATTCCTTTTTGGTTGTTCTAGAAAAATGGCAAGACTGTAGATGGCTTATTATTCCTCTGCCACAAATTGATAATGTTTAAGATTATAAATTATATTACATAGTACTAGTTAAGGTTCAAGTTTGAAAGCACTGTAACTACTTCTCAGAACCACTTAAGCATTTACTCCTTAAAGGGCTACTATGGTAACTACTACTATTTATCTTTATTTGCTCCCTGCCTAAAGGGATTTTTCAGTAGTTAGAGAACTAACTAACTGTACCTTTAAGTTGATGACTTCCCAATCTTCTCTTCCCTTGATTGCTCGTCGTATTTCTTCGTTGCATCTTGTCTATATTAGATCATAACTTCTTCAAGGCAGGAACCGTATGGTGGAGAATCCAGGATCGTGGGGTATGATCTTGGTTTAGGACCTTCATGCAATATTAAAATACAAATAACTATGCTTGAAAGATTTTTAACATATGATCTAAACTGTTACAGGGCAGCAGTTTACATTCTGTTCGAGCTTAGCAATATACAGTCAAGTTCAAACAAGCTGGAAGCTGACTGTCCTGAGTTTTAGTGCTTGCTCTGTCATTTGTCTGCTTCTTGAGTCTTAACCAAGTTCTGTTATCAGAAAATGAAGCACAAACAGGTATGCCAATACAACATTTATTTGGGGATTTTACTTGTAGGAAAACCAGATAATTCCAGTATTTCTAGTAGCAGTTTTTGCAGTGTAATACAGCTCTTCACAGTGTGATTTTTGTATGCAGTAATGCACATTCAGATGCTGTAAAAGCAGTAGATCTTTATTTAAAAAAAATAATTTCTTCATAAGGGTAAGCGCTTAAAAATTGGACCACAACATTCCTTTTTATGCACGTGTTAAAGTGTAGTATTCAGCGGCGTTATTGCATTCCGTTTCTCAGATGATCAGATAATGTAATTTTTAATAACTTGTCAACTAGCAGTAATATGCAGCTGTGTGCAATTTGTACAGGATCCATGAAAGTCTTCAAAGTGGAAAAATGTACAATAAACTATCCGTGCGACATACGATGCATTTATTTAACATCATAAAGTGTTGTAATGCTGAAAATTTACGGCTGTCTGTAAGCCACGTTAATAGGATGGTAAGTTACCTTTGCAACGAATGTGCCTGACGTGGGAGCCTCTCCCTGCAGCCACCGGTGCCTCCTCGCTGTCAGCGGTGGAGATGTCAGGCTGAGCCTGCTGCTGAGCACCTGGGCAATCCAGGCACATCAGGGTTGTGTTGGGGTTTTTTTGTTTGTTTTTTGGCACTTTAATTAATTTTTGTGTCCGTGGATGTCGTCGCGATTGCGAATACGATGAAGGAAAAAAATATTTCTAAACAGAATTGAACAACCTCCACTGGCGCAGCTGGTTGCCCTTAGTCAAAAGTCCATCTTGTGTTGGTTGAAAGGTTGCCTTATCAGGAATTAAATTTTTCAGCTGAGGAAGCCATCTGACTGGAAAGAGAAGAGATATAGGGGGTTAGGGTTAACTGAACTGTTAAAAAAAAAAAAGCATAAAAGCATTCTGTTGGCTTTCATATAGGAGGAGGTGGGTCATCTCTTGATTTGCACGGGAAGCATTTGTTGCGCTGAATCTTACTGAAGAAATTACTGTGTGTGACAAATTTTTATGTTGGGTAGGGTTGTGTGAAGTCATAAACAGGAGGCCGATTAAGGGACATCTAAAGCTGAGGTTTTATGTGAAATTTAATTTAAAGTTCCGTAAAATGGACAGTTCTACTAAAATGCAATTTGTTCTTGCAACACTAAGTGTGTCTTTATGGTCAGCCTAATTGGTTTGGAGATAAGTTGCTGAGTTTTAATACTGGGGGAGAAGGTAGGACTGTTACGAAATAAACCTGACAGAGTGGCAGTGAGTCCTACTGGTGGTTCCTGGCTGTGGTGGAGCCTTGTTCATACCCCATGGTAGGGATGGGGTGTTTTGGGGTGAGGGCTTGGAACTGTGGTCTCCTTTGCCCGCTGGCCATTTATCAGAAGATAAAATTGAGCTGTGGGGTTTTTTGGTGGTTCTTTATTTTTTGTTTTCTAGCATGATTAGGAACTTGGAGAACTGAGGGGCTTTTGGGGGGCAGGCGTTGATTATTTTGAAGATTAGCTTTCTACCTGGGGTTAATTTGGGGAGCCTGTGATACCTGAGGGCAGGTGGTCCTCTCTGGCCTTGATATGCACACAGGTGCACCTGGGAATGACCTGTTGGGTTAATACTTTGCATTTTTTGTCACCCTACAGGGGGCTTTCATTGCTTTTTTTTATGCACCTCTTCCTTCTCTTGAAAATCTGGGAATCAATGAAAGCAAGCTGGACGATAACAGGCAGCCATGAAACAAGGTAGTAAAGGTGTAATGTCTGAGTGGGGCTCTTAACATTAGGACAGAGTGCCCCAAAATGAAGTGTGTGGGAGGAGGGATAGTTGGGGGACAGGTTGCTGATTTTGGAAGTCACCTTGGTCTTGGTGCAGGAGCCTATTCTGTCCCAGCAGTGCTCCCGGTGCCAGACAGGAGCCCATGAGCCGAAATGATGAGGTTTGGGGTAGCGGGGAGTTACCCTCCACTTGGAAACTCCTCTGATGATCAGGGTTGATTCTCTGACACTTTTTAGACATCTGTCCCAGGATTAAATTTCCAAATGACTGTCTAAACTATCTTCAGGTCTTTTTAAGGATGGAATTACATAATAAAAAGTAGCTTGACAGAATGTCATACCATGTTTATATATAATATATATAATTTTCTAAATGTGATTCACTCAGAGTGTGAATACAGCTGTAAAATTAACCAGGTAGATAGCTGAATGGTTTAGCATGAGTTTCTGTATTGTCATAATTAAAAGGAAGCAAATTTTGAGAAGCTGTGGCTCGTTACTGCTTGATTTCATTTCAAATGCCAGAGCAATCCTGGATACTACTGGAAAACCAAGAAGTAATAGGGCCCTGGGAGAGCTTAAATGGGAATATCAGTGGCATGTTTCTGGGTGAAATCCTCCCAAAATGTGAGCTGTGTCTTGGCGCTACTGTGTAATTGCCCCTTTGTTGGCTATCAAAAAAAAATCACTGGCAGCGTTCATGAGTAGTTCAAAGTGATCTGACAAATTCTACTGGGAGAAATCACGGGGCTGGGAGTATTACTCTGGCCTCACACAGTGACTAGTTTGGGCTCTTTCATTGATATGTTTGCTTTCTAATAAGTAATTCACTCTAGGAAATTATTTCTCCATATTTCTGCGACAGGTTAGTGGAAGTCTGAAAATTAGGTGAGACTAATATAAAGATGTGAAATTGATGCTGAAACCTAATATCCAGAAAGGCTGTCTGTTAGCACAGGAGAAATAGAGTTAAAGCAAATGTGACTTTAAAGTTGTCTAAAGGGGAGGAAAAATCATGTGAGTTCCAGCAGCGCCATTTGGATAGGCTGCATGTGAACAGATGGGTACCGCTTGTCCCTCGGTCTTATTCAGACTTTGAAAACAAGTAATTTCTAAGTTGTCTGCAGTCTCTGCTGAAGGAGACTACTTCCAGGTTATTTCCTAAACGGACAGGGCAATTTGTATGATGTGAAATTGGTTATTTGCTACTACTGTTGTTACACTTTGCTTGTATTCAATAACTAGATCCATGTACAAAAACGGCCTCCCTAAAATACTGCCTTGCAGTTTATTTAGAACTTGCATTTGCCTGTTAGATAAAATGGGGAGTTTGGCAAAAACCTTCTAATCAGTGTAAGCTTATTTAACAACAAAAAAAAAGTCTTTCCTAAATACCACTGTGCTTTTTTGGCATTTATTAATGTTATGAAATACCATTCTGAAGCAGTAGTTTTGAGTGTTGTGTGCCTTTGTCTACGTTGAATATGTACACTGTTGAGAGTGGTGGGCTGAAAGACCACAGAGATCCTGTTTTCTTCCTTGCACGTGCAGTTCCTGTGCATTTATGTAGGATTTTAGAAAACCTCTTTTAACAGCATCTAAAGTGCTGCTGAGTCTGTTGCCCTAATGCAGTGTAAGGCGTTTACCTCAAAAGCAGCCTGTTGTTACAAAAGAAATTGGTTGCATTGAAAAGGCATAAATATTGAGAAGATATTTTTCTGGCTGGATACTGAGAGGAAGCCTTTTAAGCCTTTCTGTTTACCTCCTGTGTTTGGAACTGTGCTGATCTGGTTGTGGGAGTGAATAGGAGCGGGTGGAGGGGAGGGCAGAACCTGGAATTAGCCGCTGCCGGGTGAGCCTAGAGACTGGCCTCCACATGAATAAGTTGATGTGGCCACAGACTGGAGTGTACCTTTACAAAAAGTAAAAAACAAACAAACAAACAAAAACAAACCAAAAAACAAACCCAAACAAACCAAAAAACTGTGAAGCTGGTGAATGGGATGTGGAATGAAGGCTCATACCACAGGCGCATTGGCAGGAGGTGTTAGAAGGAGAAGTGATGCTTTGGCAAGCCGGTAGAGCAAGGACCAGCTGGCCCGTGGGAGAGGCTGTCCAAGGCAGTGTCTTGCTTGGGTTTTGATGGGGGATGAGTCTTTCACCAAAGCATGTCAACATCCGTCTTCCATGGAATAAATGATTAAAGAGGAGGAAGGGCAGGACTATACAGCTGGAGCGTCAGTCTGTCCTGGAGTGTGTCCATCCCCTGTTGCATCCGGGCTGTGGGAGTGTGCCCTCGTACGGGCATGGCGTGGAAGGTGCTACCCCATCCATTAATATTCGTTCTCATCAGCGGTTCTTTGTGGAAACACAATACAAATATTAAATTACTCTCCTTTTTTTTTTTTTTTGTGTTGTGTTCTGTTAAACGTTTCCCTTCACAATGCAGACAAATTGCTGTTGGCGCAGCTATTGTCTTTGGCGGGGGTTACTCTGGGGATGTATCCGACAGATCGCTATTGCAGCACATGGAGGAAGATTCTGAGTGGTCTCCTCTTTCAAACGATTCAAAAGCTTTTCATTTGGTTTTGTTATTTAATTAAAATAAATACACCCAGAGGCTTGAGCAATTGCTGGATGTTTAAAAAACAGAAATAGGAAGATTAAACAATTGAAAAAAAAACATTGTAATGCACAAACTTATTATACAAAATATATAAACTTATGTTAATAGGATGATAAAAATTCAGGGTAAAAACTGGCTTAAATATTTAAAAGTGTATCTTTAGATCCATTGCCCTTTAGATCCCGTGCCCTCAGGACAAAAACTGGCTTAAATATTTAAAAGTGTGTCTTTAGATCCATTGCCCTTTAGATCCTGTGCCCTTTTTCAGTGTTACTTAATCTTCGTATTTGTATTTTAAAACATTTAGCTAATTATATTTTAATATTGCCTTGCTGAAAATTGAGTTGTATTACACAGATCCTAATTTTTTTTCTGTATATGTGTCTGTTTAACTTGCATTAGAGTTCTGCATGCCTATTTGATGGAATATTACTGGGTTTGTTTAACAGCTTTATTAGATTAGAGGGTGATGGTTATTTTTTTTTTTTTACTTCTTTAAGAACTATTCATAAAAGACATGGTTGCTGTTCTGCATGGCTTTTATTTAATATTACAGGTTACACAAATTATCTAGCTAAGGTGAGGATAAAGGAAAAAGCCAAATCCGTAAATTTGTTTCTGGATGATGCGATTTGCTTAATCTGTTTGCAAGTAGAAGCATCTACCCTGCTGCAGAGTCCCGGTCTTCCTGCACCGGGGCCAGCGGTGCAGGTGATGCCGGGCTCCTACCCTGTGAGCCGTGTAGGCTGCAGTGGTCCTTCTTGGTGAAAGATTTTATTTACTCTTTTGCTGTAGAAAACACACTGAATTTAGTTTCCACGGTCCTCAATTGTCTTCTGGAAGAGTGTGGTTAAGATGGAAGCAAGCGATGCTGGCGAGATGGTCCATAGGCTCTGCGTTGCTTCTTCGCCAGCCTTGCAGAGGGCTCTCGGCCCACCCTCTTGCTTCTGGAGGGAGGATGATGAGCGTTTTGGGAACTTTGAATGAAATATTGGAGGTTTTCTCAGTATAAATACTGTCAGCTGAGATCAGAACATTTCACCCTTTGGTGTCAGACAGTGGCATGCGTTGAGATCTAAGTGGCATATCTACATATTTCAACAAAATATGCTGCCTCTACCGCCTTCGCGTTTGCTTTTTAGTTTCATTGGCAGACAGATTGCGTTTTATGTCCTTTCTCCGCACATTATGCCAGAAGGTTCCTTTGCAGAAAATAAATTTATAGTCGCTAGCTGATAAAGGTCTTTCTGCAGCGGTCTTGCAGAAACATTTTCAGAGCCATCCTTCCCATTGCGGTGGCATCGCTCAGCCGTCTCTCCCGGCACTGGAGGTGACAGCCCACCTGCAGTATTTTCCGCTGTATCTTTCCATGGTAATCTGCCAGCCCATGTCAACGAGAAGGTGAATTTGGTAAATGGAGAGTTCTTGGATAACTTGGTCCAAACTGTTCTGCTGACTTCAACTATGCGTTCTCATATAATTGCTTTTTTTTCAGGAAGGAGCTGTCAGGTTTATTTGACTGTGGGCAGCCTTTGTATATGTGCTCAAATGCATACGTGTGCATGTGCACGTACATATTTACTCTTCAAAACTGACGTTCAAGCACAGAACAAATTAACTTGTGTTGGTGACGTGCTATTGTGGTTTGATGCCAATGAGCGCTTGAGCTGTTCCACGCTTAGCAGTGCCAACATTACTTCTAGGTTTTGCAGAACCGTAGTCGGTTTTATGTATGTAAGTTATTCAAGTTATTTAACAGTCTCTCAAATCTGCCATTTTACACGCTCCCTTTTTTTTATTTTTATGAATAGAGGTAGGCAAATGAAAAATAGCCTAGCAATCAGAAATTGTTCTTCACAAAAGGTTAGTGGGGAAAGTGGAGACGTGGAAGTACTTTTAAATAGCAGAGGTAGACTTTGGCATGATAAAAGGCAACATTTTTGTCTCACATTCAGTTAAATTGAAAAAAATAATCTTTGGTAATAATGAAAATTAAAACTGCTTTTGTCTCCCCTGTTGTAGCATTCTGAACAGATTTTTTTGTTTGTTTTTAAAAAAAGACCAACTGATTTGCTGCAGTTTGCTGAATTCCACTTCTTGATATTTTGCAGGAACAGAACACTGTCTAGTAGCAAAGCAAGAATTTTTTCTATGCGTTTATTGTGTTAATGTGGTTAGAAAAAAGTGCTTTAAGATTTTGTTAAAGCTTATCCAGTAACAAGATGTATTGAGATGACTTGCATATCTTAATAGCAAATTTTTCATCTTGTTAATAAGGAGGAAATGTAAAGAATACTATCAAAATAGTCTGTCTGACATGCAGAAAATGTTAAACTTTATCACATTGCAACAAAAATAAACTCATTTATGGCCACACAAAAAATGATTATGCCTTGTGTTTGCCTGCTATAAATTTGATTTATTCCTGTAGTAATTACAGTTGCTGATTTGGTAAAAGTCGAAAACATTTTTTTTTTTTTTCCCCAAGCATAACAAGACTTCTGTGTTCCCATTGCTACCGCATTGCAACACTTTGAACTTGCTTAGCAGACATGACAAAAGGTTTTAATTAAAATACTAGCAAGATAAAAAAAATCATTTGTCTGCATTAACTTTGTACATTCCTCGTAATTCTTTAATTCTTGTAATAAAGGAAAAATACCGTGACTGAGATAAGAGGTTGTCCTCCCTCCTTACTCCCCTCATCAGTAAAAGATTTTGTCGGAGCTCTGGGATATTTTGCTTAATCCCACCGCAGGCTCTGAAGCGCTTTGAGATGGTACTTGTTGGTGCACGGATGAGTAGGAGGTACTTAGGAGGCTTCATTCACCAGCAGGAACACGATCCGAGTGTGGTTGGGGGTACGCTGAAATCTATCCAAGTATCCCAGCCTTTCCAGCTCCCAAGTAATTGTACAAAAACTCATTCTTGAGTTTTACGCCATCTGAATATTCTGGAATTAGAGACTGTAACAGCCACAACCTGTAGGGTAGCTCAAGGATCTTCAGACATTTTTCTGCCAAATCCATGGTGAATTTTGGATAAGGCTAAAAATAGAGATCATTGTCAGAGTTCATTAAATCTTTCCACTCTTTTTTTGCTACTTTGTAATAAATATCTTGTTCTCTGTAACATGATTTAAATAATGATGTAAATCAAGCAGAAACTTTGATGTAAATCAGTCACTTTGATCTTACTTTGTTGCATTTCTCAAAGGAGAGGTTAATTATTAGTAGTTTGGTAATTATTAGATTGCCTTGATTTGCTGCTAAGTACAGCTTTTACAGTAAGGTAACACCTTTTGTCAACATTGTAAGCATACGTTATAATTGTCTAACTATGCCAAATAAGCATTCAGATCCTTCATGCTCATATTTTTGGTAGTAAAATACTTGTTTAACATATATTGAGTGCTGAATATATAGTTGTGTTGATGTCGAAATTTGAATTCGGTTAAAATGCATGAAACAATATTAAATTGTTAACTACGGTTTTCTTAAATTTACTGGATACACAAATCAAAAGCAAACTTACTGCATTTTGCTTTTCAAATTGGTAAGGGAGTGCTTTCAAAGTTTAAAATAGTTATGGTATTAATTCTGGATAGCGACTGGAAAATGGTTTTGGCCCTGGAGGATTTTGTAAGTGGTAGATCTCATCCTCTTGCATTTAATGTTTATTTCTAGATTGGAAAATGAAAACAAATCTTCATGCTATGTTATTTCTTAATTGATTTCTTATTTTGAGCAAATCCAGTCATCGAATTGAATTAACTGAATAGACTGAAATTAGGAAAAAAGCTATTTCTACATCAGGCAAAAAGGTCAATCACTATTTAGAGTTGGTTTAGTGCATTACTTTCAGTAGTTTACCCTGGTGATTTGCCTCTCTTTAAGGCATGGGAAGCAAATGTAGGTTTTTTTTTAACGTATATTAAATTTGAATACTTTTGATATGTAAATTCATTTTAATGTTATGCATGCTTATAAATATATAAAATATGTTGTAATGCTTTAGAAACATAAAACTTAATTTTTATTTACTACTTTAAGACATTATTTAAATATATGTTAAAAGTAAACGCTTATTTGGCTTCTCAAGGAAAAACCCTTAATGTGAAAAGACAAATCCATGTATCCGGGAGATTCTTTTATTCGGTGTCACTTGTATAAGCATGTTACAAGAAAATAACAATTTCTTGTATTTGTGATTACAAGAAATAAGAACTTGGACTATCCAGAGTTGATCATTGTGGTTACTGTAGTACTCGGTACCATTAATATTCTTCTAAATATGTAGTGCTGATACAGCCTTTATAATTAATGTGGAAATCTGTGTTGCAGTGTGTTGGTTACGTTTGGTGTCACATTCAATTCTCTGTGAGTTTAAGACACAAATATTTCAGTGCATGATGATCTAAAGGTGGAATTGTAGAGCAAAATGGATATGCAATGCATTTATTTTACTGTTATCAATATATTCCATTTTTTGATGCTTTATTCACATATATAAAATTGAAATAGAGGCAGCTCTGAGACAGGATTTTGGCTTATTTTACTAAGCAAAAAATAGAGTGTTTGTGTTGTAAATAACTTTTTAAAGTGCTCTTTATTTTAATACTTTCTGTTATAGCAGATCACTCACTGGGGATTATAACTCATGATAATTCTGGTATGGGAGTGGGGAAAGCTGTTTCTTTGTTTAAAAGTATGCTTGTCGATTTCGTGAGTATATCTATCCACGTTTAATATGCGTTTATAATAGATGCTCTGTACTGATGGATGTGTGATATAGTAAGCGTGTTCACTATTTTCACTTTGACACGTGTATTTTATTTTTAAGCTGCAGCTCACTTTTAGACAGTTGTCAGGGATTTGGATATTCCAGTCTGAATGATTATTGCAATTCCACCTTTTGTTTGGGACAGCAGCGTTGCTGGTGCTGACAGGAAAACCGTTTGGATTCTTGCAGATTGATGCTGTTTTCACGGAATCACGGAATCTTCAGAGTTGGAAGGGACCTCTAGAGATCATCTAGTCCAACTCCCCTGCTAGAGCAGTTTTATTTCTAATTTTATTTCTAGTTTTATTTCTAATTTTTTCTTACCCTCTTAAGGGAGATATGTTTTGTGGAGCAGTTAAGAAAGCTTGATTATACTTAGAATGAGGGTTTGCTGGTGGTGGTTGTTTGCCGGTTTGGATGTTGCTGCTAATTTTCCAGTGTTAATGCATTCTTATGGGTCTTTGGGCTTTGTGTCAAAAGCCTTGTAGAGAGACAGATAAACATCAGCCCTTGGGTGCAATGGAGGACACATTTCAGGCAACACTAATGTGAACTTGATCTAATAGTTCCTCTGAAATTTTCCTTCATGCTGTTTATTGCTTTTCTTAGATTTATGCTGTAGCAAGATGTTAACGCTAGCTACTGGAAGATTATTCTGTTGTGATAGGCTGATCAAATGAATTGCAATGGATTAAAAAGAAACAAACCTTTCCATTGTATATTTTTGCCTTAATTTTGTAACATTTGTTTCTCATAGCATAAAAGTCTTTTTTCCATTACGGTCAGAATTTACTGTCCTGTGGAGTAAGCCGTTGGACAACCGAAGGCAGAGAGCCTCAAATCCTCAAAGAGCAACACTAGTCCTGACTTCATGCTGTCTGTCATATCAGTGGCACTCTTGCAAGTTCATTTGGTAGTGTAGTTTGGATGTTTTATTATCTCCAGTTCACTTCTGTACCCGTGTGCTAGAGGTGTTCTGCTCTTCTGGTCTTGACAAGATACCGGTGTGGTCTTCTCGTTTTAGAAACCTTCAAAGTCATCTAGACTCCCTTGAAGTCAGTTCTGTATGAGAGTCTGCTCGATGCGGAGTTAAAATTCTGCAAAAGTGGAGGTGGGGAACCACTGAGCAGTGCTTGGAGAGTGCTCCTTTCTAGCTCATCCTGGACAAAACAGCAGTAACCACGTTCTGCTCCTTTTCTCTTTTCTGAGCTAGTTGAGTATCAGCACAGGTTTTTCTCGGACAATGGTGTTACCGTGACTTATACAATGTGGAGAGCTAGGGTTTTGAGATCTTATGTAAAGAATGAAATATTCCTTCTGGTTTACCCTTGGGAGACTCCAAGGTTGGGCTGGCTGTTTAGGGAATGGATGCTTTGGATGAAACGGGAGTCATCGCTGAAGCATCCTATTCAGTGCTAAATTCTCTGCGTGCAAGGAAAGGCACAGTAGGCCATGTGTAGTAGTTAATTTCTTCTTAAAAAGAATAACTCTAATCCTAATTCCTAATAATTAGCTGCTCTTAATTCCTAAAACATGTGTCTTTATCCCTTTGATTACTCGGTAGCTAATGGTAATTTGTATGCCTGTCATCCTTGTCTCCTCATTCCTTAAACCTCTGTTAAGTTCTTGGAGACTCCATTTGCATTATGCGTTTGTTTAAAAGCTCTTTGAGGGGGGAGAGCAGGTGCTACGTGGCAACCCGTATCAGAAAGGTGATTCCTACTTTTCCTCCTGATTGTTTCAGCACTGTGATAAAGAGGGTAAGAGGATGAGTCTTTGATGGAGGGGGAAAGGAGACTTCTAGTAAAAATAAGTCAGTTCCAGGGAAATTGTTCATCTTGTTCCCAAGCCGGAGTCTTGTTTTGCTTTGTGTCCTGTCTTTTGAGAGAACAGCCGAGGAGAAGTGTAGAGTCATATAATAACTTAATAAAAGCTTCTACACAACTAGAAGGTGAATGTGGCCTACGTGTGCTTCACTGCTGAAAGTCCAGTCAGGTCTCTTTGGCAAAGTTTGACAGAGACTGTTCTTGTTTAGTCACCGAGAACATTGCTGCAGTGCTGTGTGTACAGGAATAACACAAGAGCAGTGAGAAAATACATTGATATTGCATCAGCTGCGCGACGAGCTTCAGCCACATCTTGTTTTATCAGGCTCATGCCTGTGTTGGCCTACCAGTCTGGCTGTGTTGGTACCGCTGGAATATAGAAAAGCCTTTAATCCAGTACATCTCTGAACAAGATGACGTCGCTGCTGCCCTTCGGTACTCGGCAAGAGCTGTGGGCTGCGTATCGACGTGCACCTCCTCAACCCCTGCAATGCAGATTTGCGATTGTTCCTGCTCCTTTGACAGTATTGGGAATGAGGGTGAGGTGTTCAGCTGTGCTCGGATGAAATGGTAGCATGTTAGTTGGATATATCTGAAAAAAAATTTAGCCCCCCCCCCCCCCCCCCCAGCAGCGTAGACAAGATAACAGTCTTTGACTTCAGCTCTGTTTTTGCTGATCAATACATAAAGCACTGTAGGAGTTACCTTGTTATAGTAAAAATGTAGCAAATAAATCACAGGCAGGGTCCTTATGGGCATCAGAAGTCAAATTCCTCGTCAAACCTTGAGTTCGCCAAGGCAAAATATTGTGCCTACTGAGTATCCCAGTTGGGTGCAAGGACACAGTTAAACAGGCATCTTCGGTTTGCACCTCTGGCTGCTGGTGAACTCACGTGAGAAGTTTTGATACGTTTGACCTTATAGGCATTTGGGGCATGAATTTTTCCACTTGCCACAGGATTCTCAAAGAAGATACAGCATATGAACAGTGTTCCTGGATTTCATACAGGTGGGAGTAGTAGAGGTGTCACTTCTCCATGGAGAGCCTTGGAACTTGTTCATCAAAATTAGTCATGCTTGGTGCTGTAGGTAAGAGGGGATTGCTCAGAATTGGAGCGTCTTAAGAAATGTTTTGGCTTATGGTGAGACATATGTTCGCTTTGTGGCCAGAACTCGCATTTCCTTGTTTGACCTGTTCCTGAGAACCTACTGCCAAAATAACAGATAATCTTGTACAAAACACTACCAAGAAACTGAATATCTCCTTCATTCCTTTTTTTTTTCCAGAAGCAAGCTGTGGAAGATTAGGCAAAGAGATACGTGTTTATTTTAGTAGTCCTGCTTTGGCTAAAAAAGTCTTGGGTGTTGGTGGTCTTTTGGATGGTGCCGAGTGCTCATCGTCTTCCATCTCGAAGGGTTCTGCAACTGGAAATGTCACCAGCATGTCAGGACGCAGGTGCTCAGTGCATCTCTCTGGTTATACTGAGTCTTAATCACTTAAGCCAAGCACGAAATGTCAACTCCTCCAGCTCTAGAAATACTTGCGTGACTCAGTATGGTAAAGGGCCTTGCAAATATTTGCCCAGCGGTGCCAAAAGGACGGATATGTTGTTTCTGCTGCAGTGTTGTATGGTTTCTTAACTTCCCT
Organism: Rissa tridactyla; assembly: GCF_028500815.1. NCBI lineage: Eukaryota > Metazoa > Chordata > Aves > Charadriiformes > Laridae > Rissa > Rissa tridactyla. The sequence goes on from NC_071473.1 coordinate 43,282,968, forward strand.
AGTGTGTAGGGATGCTTCTTAGATGGCTTGGAAACTCCAAGCCTGTTAGTTGGTGTTCTTGCTGCAGTAATCAGGAGCAGGGTTTCTTCTCAGCCACATGCCTAGGATTTTTTGAGTGCAGCCCTTTTGAGCTCTTCTGAAGCACGTGCGATTCCTCTATACAATCGTGGCATGGTTCTCCACGGTCTAACTAGCCGTTCATTTGAATCATGCATTTTGTTATCTTTTGTGTTTTGTAGACATTGAAGTCTGAAGTGATTGCTGAGCTGAGAGCTCCCTTGTGACCCAGAATTGCATTTTCCATAGTGATAAACTGGCACTTGAAATCATAAAAGATGGATTTTTATTTTTTTTTTAAATTGTTCTGTCTTTCTGCCCAGCTCTGTTTTACACTTTGGAGAAGCCATGATATTCTTTAGATATCCACAGATTTATTGAATAAATTAATGTACGATTTGGAAAACAAACTCACTTTGTACTTTAGTATCAAAGCAAAAGATGCCTCAACACTAACTCTATCTGCATAGCTAAGACCAGTGTAGCTCAGACATGTGCAAATCAAATGTTTCTTCATCTCCGTAAATGGGTTTTCTCACTGATTTGCAGAATATCAGCTTGGTTCTTTATTATACAATATTACAATTTCTGCAAGCCAGATATTCACCAAAGGTAACATTAGACACTGAGCAAATAATTGTTTCCTGTCACACTGCATTAGTAACTGGGAAGAAAGTGTTTCCTAATTTGTATTTGTGCAGAACTAAATATAGCTCTAGTGAAGCTTAACTTCAGCTTTAGCCGTTCAAGTCCCTAAGAAATTCAGCACCATGTTTGTCAGTTACTGGGGAAATGACTGTAGACATTCCTGCATGCTCCTTGCCCTCCCACTTGTGAGTTTTACAGTCTTAGGAACTTGAACATGAGGTTAACCAAACTCTCAGAAAATCCTGATAATCCTGGGTTATTGCTGCCTGCAGGGACTATTGCAGAGGGGTTTTTGCCTAGTAGGAGTTTTAGGATAGCAAACCCTGGCCGCAACTCCCCTGTTCCATATTTAGCAAGGACAAGGTTAAATGATCCTATAGTTAAGTTTTCCAGCAGAAACTGCTCTGATTTTTTCATCTTAAAACTGCTATTTATTACTTGTACTACTCTGTATCTGTTCTGTAGAGCTGATAGCATGATGCATAAAATCTTAAAAAAACCTGTTAAGAAGTATTCAGATTGGATGGTACCAGTGAAATCATGCTGTACCTGGTAAGAAAAATCTGATGCTGTAGGAAGGTGTATTGAATAGATCGTGTCTCCTCCCTGGGAAGCGTACTTGGTATCAAGTCTGTCAGATGTGGGATAACAACCTTCATGCTGCACCTGCACTGAAAAGGCAGCACCCCTTCCGAAGACGATGGAAATACCAAATGCTGGGTTTTGGAGCTTGAGTCTTTTGGGTGATGTCTGTGAGGAGGATGCTTTGGGTTCATCTCTTCCAATGGAACTAGGTGAGAACCCTGACTCAAGGAGGCAGTCCCATATCTCTCTATTTGAATTCACCAAATTAAGCTTGTCCTCTGTAGCTGCCTCTGCTTGACAGCGAGCAGGATGGGCGTGTTTCAGAGGTCTGAGGGATCTTACATCCAGGATTTGTAGAGAGACCAAAACAGGACATAGTCATTCACCTGTGTCACTTCTTCAACCTTAAGTGTGCTGCCAACTCGTGCATTTTATCAGTGCTCTGCCCAACTTTCTCGTGTTATGGGTGATGGATATAATTAGGAGGAGGAGGAGGGAACATGTTTGCCATTGCTAGTGGGGAGGAGGAACCCTGTGTACCTGGCATTGGCCGTCTGCTTACACCTGAACCTCTTACCCTCAGAGAGATCCTTTGAGGAAGTGGTCTAAAGAAATCCAAAGAAAATTGCTTAGGCTTGTAACAGCTTTCCTGCTGGCAGACGGAGATTTATTTATACTGTAGGATGTGACAGGCAATTCCTGGTACCTCAGCTCTGTCTGAAGTGTGAGCGATGGCTGGAAACGTGAGTGATTGCATTAGAAGCTTTCCTGCCTCCAGTGGGGAGAGTGTTTGAGCTTGAACTCTCCCCTCGTTGAGATCTTTGAAGTTTGGATCTTTAAAACCATTCTCCACTCCAAAGACATACCAGTGCAGTCGTCATCCTTCCCATCTGAGACGGGCTGGACCAGGCTCCCTTCAGAGGCCATTAAAGTTGCTCGTTTCATCCTCCAGAGAGGTCGGCAGAGAAAGACATGAGTAAGTAATTATTCCCTGCCTCTCCTCCCCAGTAGCTGAGTGAGCTGTGGAAGTCGAAACATCATTAAATCCCCGAGCAGCGTGGAGGGGCTGCAAGCCTCCGCAGCCAGGGAGCCTCATGGCAGGCAGCGGAAGGGAGGGCTGAGTAACAGGTGGTATTTAGAAACTAATTAATATTTGTGAATAACAATGTTCTATTGGTAGGAAAACAAATCAGTCTGCCTGTGAATATTTATGATGATGACTTTCAACACTGCTTGGTTCGCGCAGTCCTTTTCCAGCTGCCGCATCTCCTCTGGTGTCACAGCGTTTCACAATGGGGTGAAAACCTTTGCCGAGCCGAGCCGTGCTGCAGGGCGGCAGCCAGACCAGCAGCTCAGCGGAGTATACGCTTTTAGAACAATATTCTCACCAGTTCGGTATTAGTGGGCCACTAGGTCCCAAACATTTAAAGTATTCTTCGCTGGTGGAGTAAGCCATGCAATTTAGCTTGAGATTTCATCCCATTAAGAGCCAAGCCATGCACAGAGATAATGCTATGTTTGAAGAGAAAGCAGGTGTTAAAGGTTGTTCTCCCTCTTAATGTTGTGTGCGACTGTTTTACAGTAGATCAAACTTGCCTAATGTAATCTTCATAATGCTTTCATTTAAAATGCTCCCTGTGGTTTGTATTTGTGGAACTGAAAGAGCAGAATCTACTTTGTAGCATGGTGGGGCGGGGTGTTCGATTGAACATATGTTCACACTGTCATTTGGGAAAGATAATAGGTTTTTAACCTCTGTCAGTGTTAGACTGAGGTATTTATGGAGCTCTATTAAAGCTGTGCCTAGGCAGCTAACCTTGCGATGCAGGCTTCTCACAATTTGCCATTTTCCTGTGATAAGTTGCAGCTTTTCTTGGCCTCTTGCAGTGCCTCTTGCTGTGTCAGCCAGCATGGGAGCTTACCAAGAAACGAGGAATTCCTTGCCGTTGTCAACGCTGCATGAAATGCTCATGGCTACTTCAGTAAATACTATCATGTAGATTGAAAAAGCAGCCTGGAAGAGTTTCAGAAAAATATGCTTCTGGGCTTGACACAGGGGAAACTGGCAGAACCGGTGGTGGTGGGGCCTGTGCCCCTGGTTGCGGAGGTGTCTGGGTGGAGCTGTGGGTGCTGCACTCTGTTCCAGGGTGCTGCAGGGGACGCGCAGCATGGGTGGCACTCGCTGTGTTCTCGGCAGCCTCTCCCCGGGCCTTGGGATTAATTTGGGAGAGGGGAGGAAAGCTGTGTGTAATTTAGTGTGCTAAAATCCCACTGGTATGGTCTCTCTTTAGTCACTTTAGGCTTCTAAGAACCTAAATTACCATGATGGAGACTGCAGCGTGCTTCACGGAGAGGGTTATCTCCCGTGAACTGCCATTACCGCTTTCGTCACTGCTGATTACATTTTTTTGTTAATGTTTAATCCTCAACAGCAAACGCCTAATGTTTATATGCCCTCTCCCTGTATAAGCAGAACATCTGTTTTATAAAGTTGGCTGTGGCATCCAAAACTGAATCAGTGTAAAATTTTAAATATACATGTCATGCAAACAGATGCGAAGAAATTCAGAGCGTGCGCAGGTCCTGTCATGGCAGGGGTGTCCAGGGGTCTTCAATTGCATATTGAACAGTGCTTGATATGATTGAGAGTATCTTCTAACCTCATCTTTAAAATTCTTTGCTCTCTGTCTCAATATTTCCAGTGTAGAAAAGATTGATTGGGGTTTTTTTTTGGTGGCGTGTTTCCCTTTCCTGTTCTGGCAGTAGTGCCCCTGTGGTGTAGCTGAGAGTAATTGATTTGAACTGCCCCTACCGTGCAAATGCAAAATCTACTTATGCTTTTGGGAGAGAGGAGTTTTTAGTGAAAACGTGCATGCGTACCATGGACAACTGCAACTATGGGTGCTAGAACTATAGGAAATTCCATAAGGTTTCCAAATAATATATTCAAAAGCAATGTATAAAAGCAATGTAACAATTAGCAGCAGAGACTGATATGTTTAAGGGAGGATGTTAATTTAAATTGTTGGCTTACAGAAATTTCGAGCATTTTTTATGCATTTAATAAAGGGTTGCCATTTAAGTAGCTTAAGTATCCTTCTGTGTATACAACATGTCCTGGGATTTAACAAACCACTTACCGCAGGATGGATTCCACTGAGATGTGATTACCGTTCTTGCAAGAGCAACTGGCTGATGAAGAGAGCAAGAGGAGCCAGTACCGAAATGGTCATCGTGTTAGTCATGGGGGAAGGGAGAAAACAGATTTGTATAACCTGTCTTCTGTTCATTCAGTATATTAGTCTTAGTCATGGGCATCAAGGTGGATGTGTGCCTGTAGAAGAAGGCTTTCCTCAAACCCCAGGGAGCCTGGCAGGAGGTGTCAGGGCGATTCCCTAAAATTCTGACCCGAGGGATGGAGAGTGATAGTGTGGGACAGGTGAAGATGGGAGCTGGGGACCTGACATAGAGGGAGAGATGCTGGAGTAGAAAATTGGCATCCTGTGTGAGAGGGGAAAAAAATCTCTTATGATGCATTGTGCACAAGGGAGCTTGCAGGGACAGAAGAAAGAGGGATGAATGTGGCCAAAGCTATGAAAAGCACATTGAGGAGCTTTATGCATAGATATTGGCAGGGTAGGACCTCCAGGTTTAAAAGAGGAACAGGCTCTGAATGACTGCAGCGAACGCTGCCAGTGTGTGCCAGAAGTAAATATAGTAGAGTAAGCACTGCTACAGAGTCACTGAAGTCAACGCTGCATAACATAAAATTGCATAATATATTTGTTTGTCAAGGTTATTAGAGCACAGTTTTAAATGGATCCGAGTCCTTGGAAAGGTGACTGTATTCTAGTTCCCTGGGCTGAGGTTTCCGATACATCCCAGTCTGATCCGGCGGCAGACGGCCAGCAGAAGGGGTGAGCTTGCCATTCCCCTCCTACCAGCTCCAGCGCTTGTCTGACCAGCTGCGAGCTGGTTCCACTCACTGCGCCAGGAGGTGGGGAGCTGCCTTCTCTCCCCTGAAAGAAAACAAAATGAAGGGATTTTTGTTGTCCCAGTCTGCTCAGGTTGCGAGGGGATGAGAGAGGGTCTCTAGGCGGTGCGTGGATGAGAGGGTAGGTGAGGTGGGGGTATCAGTAAGTTTGTGAGGCATGGGATGGGCAGGCTGTCCCAGCCCCGTGTCCCACCTCAGAGGTGGAGCGCACTGGCGGCATTCCTCCCCTCTCCCACCAGGGACACGGTCGGTGCGTGATGCAGCAACCGTCAGAGACCCAGGTTTCAGGGCACTGCCACACTTTCTGAAAGTGTGCTGGAACTGTTTACGAAATGAGTACTTTGTAAATGATAAAGACTAAATAACGCATTCTACACATTTGCATAATTTTGAATCACTTATCCTTCTGAGGGCTGTAGTCATTTGGCTCACGTTAGAGAATGCTTAACGGTGTAATCAAGCTCAAGCCGTTGGTTGCCGAGCCGAGTTGACACTGAAGATAGGAGGTGTGTTTTTTGGGGAGACAGTGCATGTTCCCTTTAACGTCCCCGGCTTGGTGAAGCGGTGCCCTGAGGGCTCGGAGCACTGCGTGTGGGACACGGGGAGGCATGAAGGGTCAGGATGTCTTTCAGAAAGGGCTGGAGAACCTGGAGCAATGGAAGTGGGACGTATCTCCATGCTGATAGCGTGCAGGGTCATGACCTTTGGAGGCATTAGGAGAAAGACAGTTTTGCTCTGAGCTCTGGAGGATGGCGTGTGTTACCGATTCGAAATACTGGACAAACACGTCTTTGTGCAGTCACAAGGTGACAGTGAGCTGCAGGGAATGGCGATGGGCAGAGCAGGGTGAAGTGGGCTAACAGAGGAGGTGGGTAACCTCAAGGATGGGGAGCCTTCTGAGAGCAAACTCCAAGAACTTGCTTGGGTTGGGCGGTAAAATGAGCCCTGACAGGGAGGTGGTGTAATTCATTTTTTATCGTCAGGGAAATAAACTTCAGGGATAGGGAAAAGCTGTTTAAGCTGCTGGATCAATGTTGGCATGAAAACAAATGGATAAAAGCTGTTCAGGAATAAATGTTAGGCTGAAAATTAAAGTTTTTTTTAACTCTTGGAGGAACTCGGTTCTGCAGTAGTTATCGGACACGGAGACTGAGGAAGAGCATTGTCAGTACGTTGGGGTCCGTTGCTGTGGTTGGGGCTCTTCAATGTGGTGCTCGTAATGGAGGGATTGAGGTAGTGATCTGTGAAGGAAACACCTTTCCTGGCTGCGTCCGTCTGTGGTGGTGGGTTGTCACGACAGTGTTGTGTCCAAGTAGGAAAGGGGAAGCTGTCCCTTGCTGTCACAGTTCTAAGAGTGTCCCGATGCGAATACGTGCTGGACCAAATCGCTTCTTCCCCGGGATGGAAAATTCACGTTGTTAACTGAAGTTTTAACCTTTGCTTTACATTTAGTCTGTGAATGTGTCTGCTGCTATAGTAATTTATGACACTTATTTTTATGTTTGTTTTTTTTTTCCTAGGTATTTTTATGGCCTCTGTCACAGTGGTGTCTCAGTGTCTCCCAGGCATTTATGGATTTATTCTGAGAACGTTCCTGTGAGGTAGGGAAACGTTATCACCTTCGTTTTACGGACTGGGAACTGAGGCACAGGGAGATAAAGGTTGCAGGAGGAGTCTGTAGCATAGCCAGCAGTCAAACATTGATTGCAAGCAATTTCTTTATTGTTCTAATCCCTAAGCCCAGCTACCTGTCTTTGGCTCTTTTCTGTCTTTTTTTCTTTTTTCTGCTGGTCTGAGTTTTAGTAGAAACACTCTGCAAGGGGCTGGGAGGACCCGTGGAAAATACGATTAGGGTTACTGGTGTCCTTTCTTTAACATTGTTACTTATGAGTTGAAATGCCATGCTAAAAATATCAGCAGATCTGTTTATGTTAAATGATTAACGTGTTTAGACTTTCAACAGATAAGCTGTCATGCTTTTTTGAGTCAGTAACTCCTTTATCCTACCTGTCCAGGCTTGTGGCTGTTGAATTCTTACCCTGCCTAAGCTAATGCCATCGCAATCACCTAAAGCAATGCCAAGAATTTCATCATCCATGCAAAGATCTGATTCATGTCAAGACAGGTGTAAAGTTTCTCAAGCACATTTATGTGTAATTACTGTTTAACTTTATTTTTCAAAGGTCTTTCCAAGCTAGCTACAATGTTCAGCTTTGAGCTCCCAGATTCTCCCAGAAATTGGATTTCAGTGCCTGATTAGTGATGCTGATCCCTTTTGAAAGTATTGCAAAGTTCTTGACACATGTGTGCGCACTGAATTACAATTTACATCATAAAATTAAATATCATGAATAACAGCTTGAAAAATGTCTTTTTTTTCCCCCTTCAAGTAAGGAATTTTTAAGATAGGTCTCCCTTGAGCCCTTCTTTCCCTTCAAGTTGGTATTTAAAGTGTGACTTTTACTACTTAAGGAATTTTCTTAGAGCTACGGCAACATTACAAATTACAAGGACACCACAGGCTCTCACAATTAAACATTTTTATTGTATATTAAAATAAGCAACATTATTAAAATGATAACATTGCGAAGAAATACTTAATGCCATCTTTCTAATTTTGCAATCTCTGAAATACACACATTGGATTACATTTACGCTCTTTATTAATGTATATTACATGTCTTTGTGTCCCCAAGAATGAAGCCTTAATGACTCATGAACTGTCTCAAAGTGTACTAAATAAGATTAAAGAGCTGGCCAGTGACCTTAACAGTCAATTAGGCTATGCATTACTCAGCCCGGTATTTGTGGAGTGCAGAAGGGAAGCGAAAACTCATTAGCTAAGATGCTGATGCTTGAAACAAACAAGATTTCTCTAAAACTAGGAACTGGTCTTGGCGCTTAAGTGGAGATTGAAGCCCTTACGGTAGGTATGTCTTTGCGTATGTGTGTTTGAAAAGTACTGATGGTGTGGTCTGGGGAGTGAGAGAAGCCTGCTAGCGAAGCTGGCGGAGAGCAAGAGCTTTTGGGCTCAAAGCCCTTTGGAATAGACCCTGCCAGGCATGGATGGCGCTGGGTTGGGCCCTGGCAAATGCTGAGGAGATGGTGCTCAGGTGGTGGGATGTGCCAGCCGAGAGGTTACGCAAAGACAGCACAAATGGGGAGGGCTGGTTTCAGAAACTGTGTGTTTCACAGAAACAGCAGGGCAGGGAAGAACGTCTTGGCAGGGCTTACTGCACGCCCTCCCCTCAGAGGGGAGGCCAGGGTTGGCACGATTGCATTTGGATACATGTGGGAGCATGGGCAGAAAGGCTCTGGGCCGCTGTGCCCACTGAAGAGCAGAGTGTGAAGGCTGCATCCCCCTCTCCCTCCTGTGGCTCGGGACAGGGGAGATGAGGGGATGCTCAGAGGTACAGCCAGGTGAGACCCCCTGTTCCCCACCAGCTCCCCCTCCCCTTACAGACTCACCTGCCCCATGGAGTCGGCACGAAACAGGCTGGCACGGGCAGCAGGGCTGAGCGCATCCCCACCATGGGTTAACTTGGTGAGAGGCAGAGTCAAACCCAGACAGTATCTGCATTACGGGAGAGTGTCTGTCGTCTTCAGGATGACATTTCTTAACTAATCGTCTGCATGCAGTTTTATATTGTATTTGGAAGCATCTTAGAGCAGTCCCAGGTTAGAGACAGCCATTCCCCTGGGAGGATGCTGCTGCGTGGTGACGAAACTGAACCCAGAGCGGTGACAACGTTGCACGGGAGCTGACCCAGCAGCTTGGTCGTGGTGCTCCTCAGCAAAAGAGTGGGCCTTGAGGGCTTCTCAGTTTTATAGCCCTTCTTTTCTGGTATGTGCAGTTACGTATGCTTTTAGCTGACCCTGAGAAGCTCTTCTATCCTTCTTAACGTAAACTCAGGTTTTAAGAAATAAAAGATGACAGACTCGGTCCATACCAAATGTGGCTGAAAGTATGGTTTGAGTGGCATGCAACAACATCTTTTAAAGTAAATCAATTGTTTTGAACATAAATTGGGCACAGTCTCCCTGATCTAGGTCACAGTTTATCTGTAGGGTTTTCTTTTAAACTAATTTCCTTAATAAACTCCATTTGATTGGGAGGGGTGGAGGAACCTGGGGAAAAAAAAAAAGTGTACTTTTGCCGTTCAGATGAATGGGAAAGAAAGAAAAGGAAGCCTTTTCAATCATGTCAGGCTGAATCTAAAGCATCAAGGAATGACATTACAGGAGAACCCCTGAAGATAAACTGTAACCTAGATTAGCAGAATACAGATTAAGTTTTCAGGAGTTTGGAGACTGCAGTGCATCCTGAAGCAGTCTTTTGACATTAATTTAAACTAAAATTGTTATATGGTTGCTCTTTCAGGGATATACAAAAATACGTAAAGTTTCCATTTGAATGTTCCAGTCCTGAAGTTAATAAATTTATTAAACTGAAGACTGCTTGAAAAGATTGAAAAACCTAAACTCAGTATTTTCCATTTGAACTGGCTATTGCTGGGGAAATGCTGTATATCTATATGATTATGGTTTGGAGGATTTTTATACGTGCAACATTACCACTGAAAGCTGAAGACTGGAATCGCTGTTAAAACTGAGAATTCCGCATGATTATTTTTCTTCATTCTGACTTTACAGTATAAAGCAGTTGTCATCAGGTCACATGTCCCCTTCTAAATTCTTTAAATATCTTTATTTTTTAATTTATTTTCATTTTGGAAAATGTGTTGTGATACCATGTTCTAATTTAAGGGGTGTTTTCTGTAGTAAAGGTCATGTATTTCTACAAAGCGTTGTCGCAAAGCTCATGTGATTCAATGTGATTTGTTTGTGTGTTGATGCCACGTTGGCTGGAACATATTAATACTTAATGCAAAATGACGAGTTATCCGTTACTTTTCACTGTAATACGGTGAATGATATTTTCTGGCTGCATTTAAATGACAGCCTCAAAAGGGCATTGGCTGCATTGGTTGGCATAGCTCAGCATTCTTTATGTATGGCTATATATGTTTTTTTGGACTTAAGAGTCTTTATGGGTCTTTTTATCTTAGGAATGAGCAGAGTGCTTTAATATATTGGTGCCCAAAGGGCAAGACGGCTGGCCATTTACCTGGTTCCACACGGTGCGCGTTGGGGAATGTGTGTGGAGAGGGAAGGGTGGGGTTTAAAGCTCCAAATTCAGACTAGTGAAATTCGTCTCTGCTTTGACGGTGTGTGCTTTAGCTGTCTACAGGGATATACATTTTCAAAAGTGTATTTATGAAAAACAGTATCAGCAGAAGCTGGAGATGTTACAAGGTTTAACCATATTTGTGAAATTGAACATGAGCTTTCGCCCTCTGGTCTTTTTCATTTCCTTTTCTATTATACAATCAACATATTGGTAGGTGGCTTTTGTTTTGTCACTTTACCTATTTAATTAATTTGGCTCTCTGAGGGTTATGCAATAAAGGTAGAATCACCATAACTGGCAGCGTAACTCTGTCATCCCACGGAGTCAGCACTTGCTGGCGCAATGGGTTTCAGCAGCTGCCACGCCGTCTCTGTGTGTTTTCTAAACCCAAGACTAGTGCTGCGCTCATTAAAAATACATGCTACATAAGTTAATGTGCATAAGGAGTTTTGGTACTGAGATTGCCTTTGAGGATACTTTTAACTCTAATTAACTTGGTTTCGTTCTATCTGCTATCACCATAGGCTTGGCTGAAACCAGCCAGTATTGGTTAGGCTCCTGGTTTGAAGTAGAGCCTGGCGGGATGGTGGATTAAAAACCACAGGGTTGTTAGTGTGCAGAGGTTCCTGATGCCCGCGCCGGCTGTGCCGGCTCCTGGGGCTGCCTTCTGCGGGAACAGCAGGGCTGTGCCGGGCACAAGCCCCGGCGGTGCCGTTCCCGAGGGCAGAGCAGATACCCATCCCGTCCCGTTCTCAGGCAAAACTCTGTGTTTCTGAAATCCTGAAATTCTGATTCCTGAAATAATGAGGTTTGCCAAGCTGTGATTGAACAGTTGTATGATACCGAACTCCCCTGACTAAAATAGAGTCTGAATTTTTCCACTAGCAAAATAAGGAGCAGCAGCAGAGAAGACTATACGCAATATTTCACCGGTCTGGTTTTTCTCTCTCTTCATACCTTCTTTCTATTCATCATTATTAGCTCAAGGATAATTTCCAAGGATTCTTCTAATTATGATTTGTTTTTCAGAGGAGGCAGGCAGACAGGGGTTACTGATGGTTGCGTTTCTGTCAAGAACAAATACAAGTATATGTGGGCTGGAAATACTGGGTGGGTTTTTTTGGCCTGGCAGTGTTGGAAATCAAGCTTTGTTATTATGTCCAGTAAAGCAGGCTTCACTGACAGCTGATTATAGTATTCTGTTAGAGGAGGTTTTCAGAGTATCACTCTGGAAGAAGATATTCGCAGATCCATATTCAACAGCAGACGGCTGTATTCCATGTAAGTGGAAGAATGTATGAATTTGGTGCATTTTCATCACAGCTAGCAAAAGAAAATGATTTTTTTTCCCTTCTTTTTGACTAGTACTAGGGTTTTAGTCTTGCAGAAGGATTTTCTAGGTAGAAACATCAGGTAAAATGGATTTTGGATTTAAACACTGTGGGGGAGGGGGAGAACCACCTCCCAGCAGTTTTTGAGTGCTCATCATTTCCTGAAAATCGGACCTTTTAAATTATTTCAGGTTGGGTACACTAGAAATTGAGACGTTGAAATCACTAACTGCTTTTGAGAATGACAGCCAGAACCTCCATTAACGTTGCATCCTTCTGCCTAGGGGATCACAGAACAGAGACTGATGTGTCTTTGAGGATGGAAATGGAGTAGTTTAAGAAGTTGCTGTGCTTTAGCTGGGAAGTGGTAACAACACGCAACTGTGTCTGGTTCGTTTTGCCGAAAAACAAAATAGAAATCACAGAGGATGATCTAAGGCTGTCTGTTTTGCTTTGCATAGAAGCAGACTAGCTATGCCCCTGTAATAAGTTGCCATGTCTCAGCTATGAGGATGGTAATTTCCAGTTGATGAAAGGTAAATTATAGCTAGAACAGGTGGGTGCATTAAAATCGTAATGTGCTTCAAGATATCTGTCTGTGTTCACAGAGGAGCGGGACTCGCTGTGCTGGTTTGAACCAGTGGTCAGTGTAATTCGGTACCCTACCCTTGGCGATGATCAGTGCCGGATAACTGAGGCAATGGTACAGGAAATCACGCATTTGATTATCAAATATTTTATCTGCTGGGGAAGTGTTGGCTTTTTTAATGTACCAAACCAAAACAGTCTGGTTTAGTCACTGAAAGAGCCCCTTCTAAAAAGCAGTTAAATTTTCTTTGCAGACAAGGAGTTTGTTGACATTTCTTAATGTCCTCGCTTCAGACATCTCAGCTGAAGGTTGGTCTAAGCCTTATACAGTCTTTAATCTGGCTTGGGTTTTTTTTTTATTTTATTTAAATGTTCTTCTGCATCTCCTAAAAGCTAGAGTAATGGTACATGAACAGTCTGGGGTTTTTTTTGCTAACATTGTAGCTGAAAGATAAAATATTGAATGTGTTTCATGTAGTTATCGTATTGCTTGAGTGTGTCTTCACATTAATTAAAATTAATTTAAACAATGTGATAGGAGTATAGTGCAGAGCAGGAAAAGGATAGATCAGAAAAAGTAGATAAGATAGGTGTATTCAAATAGTCAGAGCCTGATGAAATTTGCCCTAGGGTACATCAGCAACTAGCCAAGCAACCTTTGAACCATTTACAATTATCTTTTAGAAATTGTGAAGAGCAAGAGAGGTCCTGGAGGACTGAAAAGGGCAAATGCAGTACCTGCCTTTGAAAAGGGGAGATCCAGGGAATTACTGGCTAGTTAGTCTAACTGCGATGCTTAGAGAATTGGAACAAAATTTTTAATCAGTTTCTGGGAATCTGGAGGATAACAAGATGATAAAAGACTGGGGGAGCAGTACCTGTGATGTTACCTTGACTTCAGTAGCTTTTGACATAACCCCTTGTGGCATTTCTGGGGAACAGGGAAATGTATGTATTTAATTGTACAGTAAACAAATAACTGTTTAAAGACCGTGTTTGAAGAGTAGTTACCTATAACTTGCTGTGAAAATCAGGGGAAGAAGGGGGGAGGTGGCATGAGGAATTGTGTGAATACACCCCTGTTTGTCTTGGGCTGAGCTTTATTTGCTTTTCTCTTTACTGATGTGGACAAGGGAATACTTACTAAATCTGCAAGTAAGCCTGAACAGAGCGGGGCTCAAGCGGTGTGAAGCATAGTTCAGAATTAAATGGCTACTGTAGATTGAAAAACGTTTGGAAATCTGCAGCATATAACTTAATGAGCTGAAATGAGGAAATACAAAACGCTGAGGACGTGGCTAGGCTGCACAGCCACAGAAGAGCTCTTTGGGATGTGTGCTGGATCACCGCCTTTGCACAAGCTAACAGTTGCAGAGAGGACAACTTCCATCTGGAATGTATTAAGAGGACTGTAATTAAAGGTAACGGTTCTGTCGTGGTCAGTGCCGCTCAGGCCCTAGATGTGGAGCTGTGACCGGCTTCAAGGATGGTACATTAGGGAGCATGGTTGGCCAAGGGCATCCCTGGATGTAGCTGGGGTCTGGAGGACAGATGAGATGTGGAGGGTGTTGGAGCTGGGTCTGATCAGCCTGTGGATGAGGAGACTGAGTGAGCGGTTGCTGTCTCAACCAAGGGATGGACAAAAGGTCCTCCCAGTTTATGGCAAGCCTTGTAACTTGGATCCCACCGGTGATCACAAGTACGAAAAAGACATCAACAAGTCAGGAAAGGTGCCAAAAACTGGAGTGGATCAGGCAGAGGACTGCCTGGCTGGCTGGGGACTAGAGCAGGAGATGTGCAAGCAGGGGGAGGAAGGGTCTGACCGCAGTCACCCACCCGCAACGGGCGGCTGGGGTGACAGCGGTGTCCAGCTCTTCTGGGGGAGCACACGGAAGGCAAAAGAAGCAAAGTTCAGAGGATGCAGCAAGGGAAGTTCCAATAGTTCAACTCGAGAGTGGAAGAGCACTGGAACAAGGGTCTAAAGAGGTTGTGGCACTTTCACCTTTGGAGGTACTTGAAAATCAGCTGGGCAAGGCTCTGGGTAACATGGTCTGGCTTCAAAGTTAGCGCTGCTTTGAGCAGGGTTTGGACCAGGGATCTGCAGGAGTTGCTTCCCACCTGCTTTACTCTGAGGTTCAATAAACTACTTCTGTCATCCTTGTCTTTAGAGGATGAAATTTGTGAACGGTAGGTCTCAGGTCAGTGGCGGTGCTCCTCCAGGAAATGCTAATCAACAGTTCAGAAGGGCCAGGTATTACTGAGATTGCTTCCCTTTGAGTAGTGTCTCTTAATAACATAAAAATGTTTGTTTTCTCAATCAGGATTCAAGAGGAAACACTGTAATCAACTGTTTAAATTTCTTCAATGCTTCAGCATTTTCTTTTGTTAGAAGCACCAGCGTGTTTTCTAGGATACAGGTGTTTTAACTTCATAGCCTTTAAGAAACCTTTGCATCAAGCACATGCATTGGCTTGGGTGCTCAAGGGAGATTGTTGCCTTGTAATAAACAATGTTCCTAATCAGAGATGCTGATTATTTCCCGTCACAGTAAGTAGAAAACATGTGATCAGTGACTTCAGCATCTATTTCTTCTTAGTGTTTTGCAAAAGTAATAGCTATAAGGTTGTAATAGTGATACGCAATCTCTTAACATGCCGTGGTTAAATATTAATATACATTGGCTGTGTTTAAAGATCAAGAATGGCTCTTAAGTAATGAAACGTTAACTCTCTCTTAAGCTCCATCAAATTTTGTAAGGTAACTTCTGGAAGGGGAGTGTGTTGCCTTTCCGAGTGGTTGTCTGTTGCGTGATCCTTAACAACAATTCAATGCAACTGTTTTTCTGGGTTAGAATATTGAGAAATCGACACTAACGTTTCTGTCGAGGTCTGTTTTAATCACTTAACATAGCCAGGCTGCTCGACAGGTAACCACATAAAGCATTCCCAAAGACTAATGGTCTGTCTTGCTCATCTGTCCCCATATCCTTAATCATGCTGATGAGGTTTTTTTGTTTTGGTTTGATTTTGACCAGTGCCATTAAGCTGACAAGGCTACCTTGTTCAGAGGTGCGGCGGTCGAGGGGTTATTTCCTATGATAGCTGTGACAATCTGTAGGGACACGTAATTACGGAGCTGCCCCATCCTGCCTGTTGGGACAGTCTCTCCTGGCACTTGCACAGTGGCACGGAGACTTTAGACCATATGTGTAATCTTGGTTAATTGTGTTAGATATTTGTTCTCCTTGTTTAATGTTTGTTAAAGTCTTGTAAATGAAGTTGCTACAGTGTGAAATTTTATGGTGTCCAAGTCTGAAATGATCCCGCTTATCTTGTTGACTTTCCTCCAAGCTGTTTCTTGTGGTGGTTCTGCTTTGCCGGCCAGCACACGGGAGTGGTGAGCGGGGCTTTCTCCTGGGTTTTATTTGATAGTCATTAACTCCAGATGGCAAATACCATTTTATGCTGTTGTAAAAGGTATTTGGTTTGAATGAAGTTCTCTTTCACATGCAATGGGGATGAGGTTTTTTGGAAGTTTCGATTTATCTGTTCATCTCAGCAGCATGGATTATTGGTGTTGCTGGAGTTGGAGACCCTAACTGATGAGGTACACAAAGAAGAAGGGCTGATAAAACGCATGTTACAGATGTTATGACAAGAACGTCATATTTTTTGCTGGGTAGCAGAGTGACTGATTGGCTGTAGACATTCCTGACACTGCCTGACAGAAAGGGTTATTTTATCTGAAAACAGTGCAGTTACAGATGAGAGAGCTCCTGAAAAACATCACTCACTTTTACTAGCGACATCCATCACTTCCTAATTATGGGTGCTTTCAGGTGGAGAAACAAGTTCTTTCCATTGCTCCTCTGGAGCTTTTCTTGTCACTACGGCATCAGCATAGGGTTAAAGTCGGTCCTTTATCCGGGGGCAGAGGGACCTGTGGATTAAATTAACACACATAGGTGTGTGTATGTGTTAGATGGGTATCACACTGTTACAGGAACGGCAATGGCCAGAGACTGTGGAGAATGAATAACTCTTTGTAGCTTAACCACCTACTTTGAAGCACAGAAGATCTGTTAAGCTTTTTCATTTGGAAGTCAGGAGTTTTCATTATCCTTTGAAAAGCTGAATCAGATCAGAGCAAGTCATGAGTCCAGTGAAGAGAGAAACCTGTGATACCTGTTCAGAAACAAGAGAGTGTCTCTGAATCTCAGTTTTCCAACACATGTACTAATTTTTGGTGGCAGGAGTGTGACTTCCCTGGATGGTCCAGGATCTCTCACCTCTCTGGATGTCCCTGGAGCTGCCGTGGCACCTTTTTCCCCTGCCTCCTGCTGTCTCCAAGCATGGGAGAAGGCAGGGTCTTCCCTTGCCTCCTGGCCGGTGGAGTGGCTCCTGGCAGAGTTGCCTGCTCGCCACAGGGGCTGAACAAGAGCCACTGCCAGGACAGAAACTCAAGTGGAATTTTTCCAAAATGCTGAATTGGCCTAACTTTTTTCCTGCTGATTTTGTTGGTCCTGGTACCATACTTCACACTTTTTCAGAAAGCCATAATTTTTTTTTTTTTTTTTGGAAAGCCATATATGTTTTCAATGCAGTCCGTACCACTGCCTAGAGATCCGGTGCCAATTCCAAACCCTCTGCTGCTTCCTGGCATCAGAGCAGCCGTTGGCAGCTGTGTCCATTATACAGTGGCCTAATTGATGGGAAATCATCGTAGCTGCGGGAGCCCTTTGCACGGCTGGGTATCTTAGACTCCGCTCTGCTTCAGCCCACCTTCTGTGTGGGGCTCAGATTTTCTGAGCTCTTAAGGAATTTATTTTCCATTGCAATACTAAATAATTCTCTTCTCGCAGTCTTACAGCAAGAGCAGGGTAGGAGATTTACTTTCTCTGTGTGTTACTGTTTACAGACAGATAAAAATAACAGTTGGTTGAAGTATTGTTTGTTTTTATGCATGGATGTACTGCGGGCTCCACCCATGAGTGTGCTTCTCTGCCTAAATTTCTTTGTATTTACTCTCTGCGGCCCGTCGATCAGACCACAGGTATGGAGATGCTGCGGATACCATGGCGATAGGGTCAGCAAAGGTGCCTGTGTGCGTGGTGTGGTCAGGCAAGAATAAATGAGCATTTTCGAAATTGTTGTTTAATTCCAACGACTCTGCAGATGGTGAAGTATTTACAGTTTCTGAAATGATCTGTGCTGCCCTGTGCTGCCTTTTTCCTTTGAAGAGTAGGTGCCTTGCAGCCCTTCCCTGGCTGCTGGTAATAGTGGTAATTAAACACACCTGGTAATGACAACAGACCTGATGCACCTTCTGCTGCTGGGGACACTGGTGTCCTGAGGTGGGGAGCGCCCATCGCTGCCTCATACGAGCCCTCAATCTCAATGCAGGCTCAAGGTTAAAAGCACAGTCCATAGATAAGGTGGGAGTGGATGACTCTGTTCCCCGAGTACATCCCTGCCTTCCTCCTGGGAAGTGGAAGGACGGCCAACGTTTTGTTGAACTGAGTTGGTATTTTATTATTTCACTTTTGTCCTTGATTTTGTATCACTAAAGCAGTGCCTATTCTTTGCAAGAAGACCCAAAGGTATCATCTGTTACTCCTGATGGAAAGAGGGAGTGCAAATGAGATGAAAGTAATTTAAAACAAAAAGTGTAGGCTTGGTGATGCTGCCGTCCCTAGACTTGCCAATGCTTCAGCAGCCAACACACCAAGCGCTAGTTGTGGATGAGTGTTGCCCATGGGTTGGAGCTTCAGAGTTCTGGGAAACAGCTTTGGACATCAAAGACCTTGAGTAAACCCCCCCAGAGTTATTGAAGTTCTAGAGAAAGAAGTGAATTGCACTGATAGCTAAGTTTATCTTTTCCTGAAAGCGTAAGTCACAGTTTAATTTACTGGGGGGGGGGGGGGGGAATGCCCCCCAAACATGAAATATCCCATGTCCGCTTTTTTGAGATCTGAAAGACTGAAATGGATCATTATCCATCAACTCCCCAAAGACTAATTTGTGGGGAAGGCGGTGCCAGAGGAGAGGCTTTTGCAGGGGAAGTGTGGGAGAGCCCATCTGTCAATATTGTTCTTGCTGCTTTTCCAATGCTTTTCCAAATTGATAGTCTGGGAGTTGTCTCTGCTGCAGGTAAAGCTGGTTTCAGGCCCTCGTGTGCTGATATTTTACTGAAGTGAGACATGAACGCTCCAGGGGAAAATGGCACTGTGAGATAAAGGGCTCTGATACATGCATATAGCTTAAATGTCATCTTACCAAAAAAAAAAAAAGAGATAAAGCAGATGTTAATTGCAAAACTGTACTTCATGTACATTTTTTCTTATTAAAGTTATTTCATCTAATTCAGCATATCTGAACATACATTCGACTGCTGTGTTTATCCGTGCTAAAAATGTTTCTTTGAAACAGTTTTGTGATTATGCGAATACATAATTTTAATAGAAGACAGAGTAGATTTTAGTAGTCTCTGATTAGAGAGTATATTTTCTTCCAAGATGAAGAGTCTGAAGTAACAGTCAATTTTTATCATTTGTTTTGAAGGATGGAATTGCAGGTACACATTTTCTTCAAGCATTAGGTAAGCGGTCTGACTGGAATAGCAGTTTTAATCTGTTTTAATGATGTTTTTCCAATATGAAAGGGGCCAAGAGATGCATAAGTCTAAAGGTCTACTGGTAATTGTTGAAGTGATGGGAGTTGTTTACAGAACATACAGTGACTGGATGGTTGCCTCTTGCTAAGAGCGTATACGCGACCTTTGTTCTTGGTTTAAAGTATAATTAAGGAATACATGCCTCTGTGTATTTAAAAACAATAAAACCATCCCATTTGCAGACTGTGAGGTATTTAGGGATGGCAGATATGGTTGAAGCATTTCAGCAAGTGCTGGTATTAACTGTTTTGTTGTTTAATGATGTTGTGATGCCTTTCTCCGATGCAGCCATAATGAGGTCAAATCAAATCTTTTATTAAGCGTTACTCATATGAGTGAGGTAATGGCTTGTTATCTTATCTATGTAGGTAAAACTCTCATCCTTTTTACGTGATTGCAAAGAAAAAACTAAGAAATCCTGGCCTGGCCTGCCTTTTGTCTATAGTGTATGCCAAGGCTTTTGCAGACTTGTTAGGGAGCTATTAAACGGGCTTTGCTTTTTGCCTCGCTCTGCTGGTAAGGCCATGTGCCTTCAACATGTGTCCAGCTGTAGAAGCCTCAGAGAGAAAGAATTGCAGGCAACTCACTTCTGAAATCCTTCAAGACTGGCTCTTAATTCTTTGTATTGTTCCTTAATATTTCTGGGGCCATCAGGGTTAACGCTGGTCACTTTGCGACAGACCATCTTTCTTAATCTATTAGTTCGAAATGAAGAAGCCTTTTGCTCCTCCAGGGTTTGAAGCCCATTTATGGGCAGGAAATGGAGGAAATATGTGACGCATGACAGTGGCAGGTTCAAAAGGAGCAGCTGGGAGGTTTTGAAAGTGAAAATCTGTTGTGCTAAGTGCCATTCACAAAGCTGTGCTGTTAGTCTGGGAGCCGGAGGAGACAAAGTGCTTTCACTACACCCAGGGCAGCTGTGGAAAGTGCCAGCAGGGTGCTGGGGTCAGCAGGTTCCCGGTGCTCCTGGTGCTCCCCATCCTGCCCGTCTCATCCTTCTGCGTGCCCAGCTTGCTCCTGAGCTCTGCATGGAGAGGGGTTTTGCCCTCGCTTGCACATCAGCGCTGTCTCCCTTCATCCCTCTTTACTCCTTAGCAGGAGCATTAAGAGTTGGGTGGGTGAGTTTGATGGACAACGGTACTCACCACTGCTCGGGCACTGGGGTGGTCCAGGTGTGCCGGTGCTTAGGCAGGGTGGGCACGCAGGAAAATTGTTAGTGGAACATCCCCAGCCCCAGCCCTGGGCTCTCCAGCACTGTGCTGGCTCTGCAGCAGCTGAACCATGGCAACCCGCTGTCTAGTTGGGACAGGATTTCTTTGTCACAATTGAATTAACGTAAATATTTCTAATAATGTGTGTATGTGCATAAATACGTCTTTATTTAGCAGCTGCAGTGTTTGAACTGCAAACTGCGAAGAGAGTAATGTAACACTTTTTAAACAGAGGTGGCAAGGAAGGGAAATTTCCAAATTTAACCTCTTTTAGCTGAATTGTGAAACCTGATAAACAGCTGCCTTGGAGTACGGGAGGAAAAGGACATCACTAAATGGGGGAAAAAGACCTGAAAACAAATACTCTCTCTCAGTCCTCTTATAGCAGAGTATCAACTGGAAAGAAACCTAAGCTCTTTGTAAGAGGTTAAGCCATAAAATTATGAGGAGGGGTTATCCATACAACCGTACCCATCCATACAGCCACAGTTAGCTGACGACATGAGAAAAGGCCTCTGGTATGTAGATATCTGTTTTTTTTTCCTTGTGAGGAAGGAACTCAAGATCTGCTGTCAGCACTGTGCATCAACTGTGGTGCAAACCTCCCTTTCTAAGGGTTGGTGCTAAATATAAAATTGACAGCTTCAAGAGAATTGATTAAAGAGGAAATTTTTTTATTTTTTTTTAATTATATTTTTTTCTGACCTACTTGGAGAGACAAAAATCTAGCTAGGGGTCTTCCTCATCTCTCTTTTGTTACTGCCTAAGATTAATGCTCAGGCCCTTTGAAAGGCCATTAGTAGGAGGAACAGAAGTTAAAAGAAAACAAAGTCTCACTTTCAGTTGCTTTCCCAGTTATTCATTTTGGATTCAGCGCATGAACGACTTGTAGTTCGCCGTGGGGCTGAGTTGCGGGATCGAGGCCACAATGGAGGCATTGTGGTCACCTTTCTCTCCCCGCCGCCCTGCGCAGTTGAGTTGAAATCCTGCTTTTTGGCATCCAGGCTGTTGCTTTGGTGACCAATTATGACTCCAGAAGTATACATTGTGTTCTCCCTGAATAGCTGAAAGAGTGTAAGGAAAAAGACAAATGTGTTCAAACACCGCTCTGTTTTGCAAGCCTTCAAGGTGATTCAGAGTAGAGTTGTTGGCCTATTGGTTTTAACGTGGTATATCAGTGTAGTGTTAGGAATTCCAGTGTCAGTGTTGCAAATCCAGAAAACATAATTAAAGGTGATTTAACGCTCAGAATGCTGCGCCCTTTATAGATACATTATAATTACCTCTAATTTTTGTTAGTATGGAGTTCTCAGTTTCACGAAAACGGCGCTGTTTCTCTGCAATTATTTAATTTTAGAAATAGTTATGCGTGAATCACTCAAACCTTTGTTTTCTAGAAACCTAAGATGCAGTCTGTAATTCCGGGTTTGTGGGACGCATCTAGTGCTCCTTGGTCTTCCTGGTGGCCCTGAAAGTCTTCATGTGAACCCAACAAGGTTGTATAAAGTGTTTTTAGAATGAAGAGTGAGATTTATGCCAGTGACATGGCAGGGGTGAAAGAATGAGAAAAATGGTAAACTCTGTAAACACTCGAATATACCAGCTCCTTCATAGGTGAAGGAAGAAAATGTGCCAAATTAGTGTGCAAACAGAAGAAAAATGTGTAGTTTCAGGGAAAAGAATCACATGCGATGGCTGGGCAGAATTCTCTCTTTGAACGCCTTCAGCAGTGGTGTTTGCAGGATTCCTTCATTGCTTCCCATGGCGCTTAATCTTCTCTGCTCTGCTTTGTGTGGTTGGCGAGGTCCTCGGGTCGGTGATGTCTTTGTGTTTGGACACCCCTGTCCACACCACTCATGCTCACAAGTGACAACTGCAGCGATTTAATGACTGTCTCTCCCATAACGTGCTGATACCACAAGTTGCTAATGCTCCTGGTGGGCTAATGAGTGTGTCCGTTCTCCATGCTGGGTGGATTGCTTTGTTTGTCCTCCCCCAAGATTAGTGTTTATACTCCCTTGATAAAAGAAAAAGCACTCCAAGCATGAGTTCAAAGTGAAAACTCTCGTAGATCTGGCAGGCAGTACAATATCACTAATAGCAGCAGATACTTAAGTAGCCTATTTTCATAATCCCACAGGTAGTTGTTAAGAGCATTTTCTGCTACTGGGAGAATATCTATGCCTCTGTTGAACTCCTTGTCAGCTCTCCCTATATTTATGACCTTAATGGAGTTTCCAGCAATCACACTAAGATATAGTAGGCCCTGCGTATATCCATATTTCAATGTTCCGTTTTACACCTAATAGCACCTCATGTTGGTGTAGATGAGATATGTGGGTCACATCTGTACTGGTAAGACAGACCTTTCCCACGTCCTCATAAATGTTCCTTCCTTGGTGGTTGATCTGTACTAAATTTAGACTAGCTTTGTAGTTGCATTTTGCTCCTTTAAATGAGACTATTCTCTTGGGCTAGGTGGCATCTGCTACTGAAGTAGCACCTAGGGCAGAATTAGTAAATCAGCTATTTCAGTGCATTTTCCCAGAATCTGGTGCGTGGAAGAGAATAGATTGACAAACTGGTAACTTCTCACTGGGGTTTATGGAAATGACTAAGTCAATTATATAGTGCAGGAGAGCTGTACAGTGCAGCTTGTTTTCTTTTCCTTGTATAGTTTTTAAATACACTGCGACAGTTTTGAACTGGGAATAGTGTTTTAAGAGGAGACACTTTGGTGCCACTGTGAGCAGAAATCATGCGGTGCTGAAGAACCAGACTGTACAAAGAGGATTATAGAAGCAGATAATAAAGACCATACTCATTGGTGATATAACAAGTATGTTGCAAGTCAGATTATGATCTCATTATTTCAAAACAAAAGTTACTTGGGATACATATTCTTATTTTGATCAATAAGCCAATGTAGTGAAATGTCAAAGTTTTTGGCCAGGAAGGACTAAGCCTTCAGAATTAAACATCTGTTGCTGAAATCTGAGCCTCTGATTGCTCTATTTAATCACTTGGTAAAGGAAGAGAGAAAGAAAATATTCACTGTGTTCCTTACTTTACCAAATATCCTTTTTCCACAGTTGCATCATTATTTTTTGCATGTTGACCAGTAATCTGTAGGCTCTAATAGGTAGGATGGGGGCCCTAATTATGGTGTCTTTGTAACGTTCTATTAAAGCTATATAAAAATAAGGTTTTTTTGATAGCGCACAGCCTTGTTGCCTTGGACAGCTGTTGTCCAGGAAGCATCATCTAAGGATTGGATGCAAAGCATGTGCCACCTTGTATTGTTCTCGTCAGAATTTGATGATGAACACTTTGCTCTGAACATTTTCCCAGAGTAAAGGGGAAAACGTTTAAAGAAGTTTCAATAACATAATGCACTCTCCATGGGCTGTTCTCCATTGTTTTGCCCAATTGTTAGGGAATTACAGGTCCTATCTTGCCTCCGCAGTGCCATCAGCTGTGATTCCCAGGTCAAACGACAGACAGGGCAGAGACACAATCTTTGGTCTGACAGAGAAAGGAGACAAATCCTCAAAGGCGTATTTTCAAAGAGGGGCTATCCTCATTAATAGATCTTTATCAAACGTAGCTGTGTTGCTTGAAGGAACTTAGTCCAGATGAGTTGTAAATCCTGAAGTCTTCTGTCTCCTTATTCAGTAAACCTCTCATAAAAGGTGAGGAAGCATGTGGCACTGCCTCTGATCTGAAAGAGGAGTAGAAACTCCTGAGTGCTGTGTTGGAACACAACACTTAGCAGAAGATTCTCCTTTGGAAAAGCTGGCAAAGGCTTTAAGCTCCTGGAAGTTTTGATGACGAGGGAGGAGCACTGCTCTGGCTGTGGAAGAGTGCTGGTGCTTTCCTTAGAGGTTGTTTTCTGCAGAGGATGTAGGTTTTAAGTTGTTTTTTCTGATGTTGTTGAAATACAACCATAGACCCTGGGTGGGGGATTATTTTGTAAAAGAAAATCAATCAAAATCTTGATGAAATCTTTTTTTAGAGGTTAGTAAGTACTTTACAGTATGAAGTAATTGAGCTGCTGTGTGTAGTTAGAACATTTCTTCCAGAGACAGTCTGGGCTTCACCAGTCTCTGCCCATCTCCTGCTTGCTCCAAACCTGCTTTGTCACTAGCAGTGGGGCAATAAATCAGGAGTCTGCTTCAGGTTAAAGAGAATTGTATTCTGTTTCCCTCTCTTGTTTATTTTTAACTCAGATCGGTTCCCTGATCCAATCCACTGCACAAAAGCGTATTGACGCAGCCGGGGAGGTGGCTGGACTTGGGCACCGTGGCGGCTGAAGCTGTCACTGTTGCTGAAAGATGCGCTTAGTAAATTACAGCCTTGGTTACAAGAGACGAATGTATTACATTACTAGAGACTAGAGTGAAAAGTCAGACTACGTACCCTGGGTAGCAGTGATCCTGTTGGTGTGCAAGAGTCCTCTACTTGTTTTGAACGAACCTGCTATTGGTTTTGAAAGGATTGACATAAGAATTAAAAATTTTCTACTATTTTAAAGTGCATGATTACACTCTCAAAGGTGTGAATACTAGTACTGACCTATTTTACTTAAAAGTTTTGGGACTATGAAGTCAAGTCTTAAAAAAAGGAAAAGATCGTTGGTTTTTTTTCTGCTTTGTAGGTATTGGGTGGTTGGCTTCCAGTTGTGTTCTCAGTGACTTGCCAGTGATGTTATCACTTAAAGCTTTATGGATGAACTCTGGACTTTTCTTCAAAATATTTCTAGTTTAAATGGAGATAACCTCAAAACAGGTGGATATACTGGCTCTGCAGTGATGGCTTGTGATTGATAAAATTTTCAACTTGAAGGGGTCTTACAGTTACTTTTTCCAGAAAATGCATTCACTGGTGGCTGGGTTTAGGGCTTATTGTCAGTGTTATCCAAGTAGACAACTGACCATTCCAGGAACAGTCCTTTAGTGTTTTGAGATGGACTGTGGAAGAGTATGTTATTGTCCATTAAATCTCTTGGAGGATATCAACTTAATTTCTTCTGGGGGACTGGAAGATAATGGGAGACAGTTAGATTTTTTTAAACCCTTTAGTTTGAGGAGTACTTTTCATTTCATTGTCGAAATTGGAGTGATGACTAATGCTGAAATCACGTTTGTCCATGTTACATGGAAGCCGGCTGATTGTGCCCTACTTGTGAAGAGGAAGTAAGGGACAGGCTTTTTTAACTTCAAGAGCAGACCTCTGCTGGATCTCAAATGACTTAACTTTTACACATGAAAAGCACCTGGATATAGAAATAGCAATCGTCTTACTCTCAAGATTTCCTAGCAAAAATAAACTTAGTCTCATAGCTACATTTTTATTAAAAAAATTCAAGAAAGAAAAAACACCTTATCTTCACTAACTCCCTGCTCCCTCAGCACAGTCATGCTGTGCTTGATGCTCCCGATGGTGAGATTTATCATTAAAAGGTGATTTTTAAGTTGTTTGTACAAGAGATAACCTGCTGTACTCTGTAATATTACTTTGCTTTTTACTTACCATCTCCCATCCAAACATCTGAACGTGCATTGCGAAATACCCAAGGCTGGCCTCATATCCTGATGCATCTTCCACATTTGCCAGTCCTGACGCTTGTTTACAGATAGTGGAGATCAGGAATGCAGAAGTAGAGCTGCATGTTCAGTATTTAGGTACGTCTTAAAAAAAACAACAAAAAAAAAAGAAATCTAAAAATCTGGTCTTGTTTGGGGTGGGAGGGTTGAGACGGCGCCTGTCAGAAAGGCGTGAAGTCTGTCTCGCTTGGGAGGAGCCTGTGGAGGCACGGGTATCGCCACCCTTACCCATCCGTTACCTTCTCCAGTGTCACTCCATCCCCCTGACAAGGAGGTTGGGTGATAGCGTTTGCTAGTCATTAGTGAAATTATCATTGGTTTTCCTATGAGTTAAATGCAGGGGAAGACTGTTAGATATTTTAGGCCTCTGTTATTATAAGCCTGTGTCGTACCGACACAATCGCGTCAGCCAAGAGCTAGCAGGGGCATCAGCTGCACGTTCTGCATGCAGTGCAGGAGTGCTGGCGTCCTTTGCAGGAGAGGCAGCAGACGGGGGCTGTAGCCATTGCTCCCTGCCCTCGGACCCAGGGCTCTGCCACCCTCTCGATGCCAGCACAGCCTGTGAAGGTGGGCTCTCTGGCCCCTTCCATTCGAGAACAGTGGGATGCAGTTTCTTTGGTTCATTTAGACACTGAACTCTGATGTCTAGGTGGTGCTGGTGTTGTTGAAACAGCAGATTTTGTAGTAAGATAAAGGTACACAATTTATTTTCTTTTTTTTTTTTTTTTTGTTACACAAAAGAGGCTGTAGCAATTCCATGTGAGACGTGTGGGAGGGTGGGGGAGAATCAACATTTTTCAAACAGAAAGGGATAAAATCTGGTGGAATAACAGAAAATTTCTGTCAAGCTTTGAGAAAGGCAATAAATAAAAAATGAAAACCTCAAATCCTGAAAAAATTGGCAGGGCAGGAGGAGAGGAGAAAGGGTGCCACAGCATCCTTTGTGTCTAACGTCAGTTCACCCAGATCAAAAGTGTCCTCCTAGAGGCCATATGAGTGTCTATGAATAATGTGTCTCTAAATATCTTGATTATTAGATTGCTCTTTTGTGTGCATGCATGTAACAGGAATTTTCCAAAAGCACTTGGTGACTGAGGTGTGCAGGCTCTGCAGCAGCTTGGCAGGACGTGCTTTGGTAATAAGTCAGCAGGCGAGCACTCTGCTGGCATTCAAAAGTTTTTCTTCTCTCTAAGCCCTGGATAAAAAAAATTAAATAACTCGGTTGTGGGGCCCAGGCAGTGTAAAGGTATCTACAAAGCACTACGTAAACTGTCTCTGCTTATCGCTTAGTTGGTTCATTTTTCAGAGCATGTCAGAATATGTTTATTCTTGTAAGGCTCCGTGACATCATCCACTGAGCAGGGAGGTGTAAGACAGCGAAATAACGTATGAGGCTGGTTCCGGCTGTCTGAGGAGTAAGCGTTTTACTGAGCAAAAGTGGAACAAAACCACCTTTAAGGGTGGCTGGTTTTTTGTGTTTCACTGGAGGAGCTGTTAAAAGTCTGAATTATGGTTTTCCTGATGGCTCTTTGAGCAAGGGTGTTGCAGAGAAGCGTGCGTGTGTGTTAGAGGAGTATTTGTAAGAGAGTGACTCCAGGATCTCAGAGGGCTCTTTAATTCTTCTCCTCTTCCATTAGCCGATGAAGCAAAACGAGTGGGAGGTTTGTGAAGCCAGATCAGCGTTGATAAGGGAAAGCACAGTTCCCAATGCAAGGATTTAAAAATGCTCTTTAGTATCGCAGCAAAAAGCAGAGCAAGAAGGTGTGACTGGGTGCTGGAGCCAGCAGAACTTTAGAACTTTAGCAAAGCCCACCTCTCGGGGTCTTGGGAGAGGAAGGAGGAGTAGTGTGTCCCCTCAGTGTCCTGGTGTCTGTCCCTGGCATCGGTCTGGATTCCTCCTGTTCTGAATCCAGGTGTGCTTTAGTCAAACAGGTGTTGGGATCAGGATCACGGTAACCGATATGGTAACTGACATGGTAACTGGATGAAACGTGATGTCCCTGGGGCTGTGAGAGAGGCCAGGCTAGCAATCCAGACTTGTCTTCTGACCTGGGATAATTAAAATCTGAATTGGAGGGGTTGGCAATGAGCAAAGTCACATTTGCCCGTGTGGATCACAGCATCCCTGCCCCGGGCTTCCCCATTATAAAACGGGCAACTCGACAACCTGGGGTTTTCATCTGTATGTGTCTGAGGTAGACGGAGTGATCGGGACGCGGGTGTCTCTCGTGTCATTGTTAGAAGAATAGTCTGTTTTTCCTGAGTAGACAGTCATCCAGTGCAGGGAGGATCTGGCTGGTGCCTGGCTGGGCGTGCAGGGTGTTTCCATCTCCGAGGTATCTTTTGTTTCTGCTTAGTATTCTGCACGCTGTGCTGAGACCTGGGTCTTGTTTAATCACTTTGGTTCTGATTGCTTCCTTGTATCCATGGGTCGCATCTTGAATTCAGTGTTTTGCATTACAAATCCGCTCCCCAGAGATGGGCAGGATATATAGCTCCATCTGCCACATCCAGTTTTAGCCCTTTTTCACGGAGCCCGGTTAACAGGTGACATGCACAGCCCACCGAGATTCCAGCTAATTGTTGGTGTGTGTAATTAGGAAGATGAGCGCTGACCGGATCCTCTTCTGTGAAATGGAGGAGGAGCTGGAGCAGGCTGCCGAGAGACGGGGAGTTTTGGCCGGACCTCCTGGTGCAGCTCCCGGGCTCGCTCCGTCCTGCAGCCTGCCTCGGCTTTGAAGGGCGAGATGAGACACGGGCGCTGGGTGATTCGCCTCACCTGCCAGCCTCTAAATGCCAGAGGAGATGCGGGGAAGTAAATCTCTTGCAGGAGGTATCATTTGTTCTCTTTCTCTCTCATGACATTTGGATGACGGTGTTTTTGAAATGGTCATTTCTGCTATTACTATGGATAGAAAGAGGTTAGTCTAAAATCAGTATGTGAAGAGGGCTAATAAATACAGTGTTTATGCACCATCAGCAGATAGATGACTGTTGATTTCTTATCTCATTGTTCTTCTGCTGGGGCCGAACCTCTGTTGTTACAGGGTTATGAGATAACCTGTATATTTTTAGGCTTCTCTTAAGGTGTAAAAAATAGAATTCAAATGGTTCACAGCTTTTTGACGAAGTGGTGGTATTAATTGTTGTACTAAAACTAAAGGTTTAGTGGAATTTCAAGAAACGGAAGAATAAAATTAGTCCAGAAAATGTTTACAGGAAAATTTTTTGTGTGTTTTCATAGGAGCCTAGTAAGTGGAGTAAGCTTCTGATGTTTTCAAGGTAGCAGTATTTACTCTTCAGAGTTTCATAGTTGTGTTTTTGGTTTGGGTGTGGGTTTGTGGTTTTTTTTTTTTTTTTTTTTTTTTTTTTTTAAAATCTATTCTCACAAAATAGCATCGGGGAGGCAGAGCGCTATCGCTGCTTTTATAGTTGGGGAGTGTGAGGTGCAGGAGCGAAGGCGCTTGGCGAGGCCAGGGGAGTCCTTGTGCTCAGAGGCGCAAGGGTGGGAGCTCCGGACCTGCCCGGCTCCTGGGAACACAGCCCCTCCGCTCTCCTGCCTCCGGCCTCGCAGCAAAGCACAACGGTGGCGCTGGAGCCGTTCAAAGGGAAATTACAATGCGTTGTCTATAAAATACACGTGTGGTATCATTTTTGTAGAAATACATGGATGGAAAAGCAAAATACACAAAATTAATGTGTGGATCATGTTTAAAAGTCCTTTGGAAAGAAACTCTTAGCAGGGTCTATATTGGAGTCGAATAAAAGAAAGTGAATCTGCTCACTAAGTAAAATGTGGAGAGGCACAGCAGCTGAGACAGGCTGCAAATGGCAGTGAGGAGGATGTCTAACAAGATCTCTTGCACTGGCCAGTCCCTGCCTTTAGGGAACCTTTTCTGGGGTTTTTCAGCCCTGTGATGCTGTCTCATAGCACACACAAAATCTGGTGATCCAGTCTGGGAAAGCCCCAGGAAGGGAAATTGTGGATTGTATTTTGAATGCAGCAGGTAGGATTGTATCATCCACTTTTAAGTATGCATTTTCTTTTGTGTACTTGATGACTTGGACAATTGAAACTAAAAGCTTCCCTTAAAACAATATATTGAGAGATTAAAGTTTTGAAGAAGGGCTCTGTCAGGCAGTTCTGAAACACAAGTGTAGTTTAAAGCTGTTCTAAAACAGCTGTAATGACAGTAACATCATATATTGCTGTCAGAGAAAAACACAATTTCTTCCTCTGTGGGGAAAGGGAAATAGCTGGTTAACAGCTAGAAACTTACCTCTCGAGATTTACCTTTCTAGATGAAGTGCTATGGAAAAATGTATGGCTTTCTTATCGAGTGTATATTGCAAGCTGTATTTATATTAGTTGCTTTGCTGCCAGGGTTAATGAGGTGACTTAGAGGCCAAGCAAATTTAACGTATTCATAGGTAATGGTATTGAAACTGAAGCCTGAAAAGGCTGGCTGGATGGCAGCCCGTCTGGGGTCCCCCGTTTCTCGCTGTTCAGCTGGGAGATAAGCTGTGAAGAGGAGCATCTGTGAAAGACGGGAGGTGAGGCAAAAATGTTTCAAGTTGTAGCTTAGTATTTACTTCCCAAACAACAGCGTGGAGTGCTGTCACAGCACAGGCAGCTGCGGTCTATCCAGGGCTGCACTTGCCGCTCGCCTCCTCCAGGCTCGTGGAAGCTGGTCTCTGACTTGACCCTGTGTTTCTGCTGATCTTCAGTTGTGCGTAACACTTTTCAGCCATAAAATAAATTTGTCATAAAACTGGGTATGGATTCTTAGATAGAAAAAACCTCATGCAAAACATAGATGGGGTGAATTTTGTTAGTATTCATCTTCATAAAAGTTAATTTTAGAGACTGTAAAGGACGAAAAGCTCATTGTAGCGGGTTTATGGTGTTTCCTGAAAAAGGTGCCTGCCTCTCCATTTCTAGAAAGCATGATGTTAAAGTGTGCGGCTTTTAAATTATTACTAGAGCTATATTGCTATCACCCTCGTTTCTGAGGTGATACTTTGTGTTTTTAATGTATGTTTTTATTTTGATTCGTTCTAGTTTCACAGCTATGGCCTTAAGTAATCATTCTGAATAAAGCAAATCTGTTTTGGTTACATCAACAGGGCATTTAATGTCCACAAAACTGCTAATCATGCTTCAATTTGTGCAATTAGAATAAAGCTCAGGTCATAAGTGGTAGAAATACAAGAGAGAACCGAAGCTGCTGTGCTGTTTTCTGCTCTTGGCTTATGTGCTACAGAGGTGATTTCAGTCTGCTCCTGAGCCGGGGTGTATTTACATCAGCATAATTAAGCACAAGCCCTCTCGGTGCTTGGTCTCCTAGTGCAGCCAGTGATCTTCATTCATTGGTTGGTCTGCAAGAAGATACAGCTATGGCATAAAGGATGGGCTTTTTTTTTTTTTCTTGCCGGTATGTACTCATCACTGCTAAGTGCTTCCATTGATTACAGCAGCGCGAACACAGCTGAAAACAACACGGTTGGTGGTTTCTAGGAACGCTTGTGCTACCGTTTACCGAGCCCTCCCCTTGTTGCTTGAGGACTTTATTTTGAAACAGAAGTGGAAATGT
The DNA here is from genome assembly GCF_028500815.1 of Rissa tridactyla. Lineage (NCBI taxonomy): Eukaryota > Metazoa > Chordata > Aves > Charadriiformes > Laridae > Rissa > Rissa tridactyla. The sequence continues at coordinate 43,314,445 of NC_071473.1, forward strand.
CGGGCAAACATGTGCAAATGCTTGTTGAGATCGCTGTTTGGAGGGGTTGCCCGCCTGCTCCCCACCGTGATTTCGCAGCTGTGTGTACCGAGCATCCCTTGCAGGCAGGCTCCGGTCCCTCTTGGGGTGTACTGGAACCGGTCTGCAGTAGCAGAGCAGGTGCTGGTGCAAATGGGGTGTCTGCGGTGGGTGGGTGAATGTGGGTGCAGACTGCGCTGCACTAGTTGTATGCATGTCATGTCATTTTATCCCTAACTTTTAAATGGCAGGTGAAAAGCTTCAGCTAATGTTCCTTTAATAATTAATTGATGTATACAGGCACATCTTAGAGCCATTTTCATTTTATATGGTATGATAGACTTTTGATTAATTACCCTAGCTTGTAGAGTTGTAATAGATTAGTGTCTTACTTAAGGGGAGGAAAGGCTGTACTTTTCTTGTCATTGACCAAATACTAATGGATCAGTTAGAGGATGCAGCCAGCTGTAGTGCGTACATCCTCATGGACACACAGCTTCTCTAACACACGGCATGCAAAATGTGAGCCTGTTATGAATGCATCTGTTCCTCTGCTGTGTGTTTGGACCGGACACATCACTGTGGAATAGAAATTAATTCTTCTTGGAAAGGTGCAATAAACTAACTTGGAAGAGTTGGGCTCCTTCTTTCTTGGCTACCTCATGTTGCGCTGAATTGAGATTACAAATGACACCCTCTCTGCTGTCTTGAAACGTGCTTGGACATTGGGAAATCTGTGAGGAGAGATAGCAAAGGCAGGGGAAATGCAGACGTAGGCAGTGAAGTATGGGACCTCTGGGGCTAGACCTACTGCCAGTCAAATTGCCCGTGTCGGCTTTCTGAGTGTGCTTGTTGCCTGGATTAGGGCAGGGCATGCTCTCAACAAGGTTTTAAATGCTGCAGCAAGACCCCTTGGTGCTGCAGCTGTTTAATCTAAATAACAAGTCTGTGTTTTTATTGAATTTAGTATGGAAATTAATGATACAGTGGCCCCCAGGGCACTCTCTGGATAGAATTTTGTAAATAAAAATGGCTTTTCCTTCTCCCATTTTTTTGTGTGAATGGGCAGGGTATAGACAGCCCTTTTCAGAATGATGTTGAGCTGGGAGCGTTCACAGTTTGATCTTGGGACTCCATCCGTCTCCTCTAAATTTGTCTGAGATAACTTGGCACTGCTTGGAATCCTTTCAGCACGTAGAGCCATCTCCGAAATGCACCCGTTCCTCTGAAAACATGGCAGAGTCAGAAGAAAGCTTAAAAGTTTAAATGGGTTCTTTGATTGTTTTGTAAACGGTGTCCTCCACAGGCAGGGTAAGAGAGCCTGGCCTGTACAGAGCCATTAAAGGCTTTTGGGGCAGGAGCAATACAGATGCTTTCAGCAGGGGTTGTATCGAGCACCTGAGAAGATCTTCTGGTAGCACCATGCTGGAGCAGGTCTGCTTCTGGCTGCTGTCGTTTCTCACCATTCTTCAGCTGCATGAGTTGGGATGAAAGGGTTCGTTATCTGATGCTTTCTCCAGAAGTTAATAAAGGACATTTTTGATTCCCTCTGTCCCCCAGTGTCTACTGCTGAGCGTGGAATGGCTCCCAAGGCTTTGTGTAGTTCAGGATTCAAAGCCACTTGAATAAACTTGGGGTTTAATAAACCAAAGACAGATGAGGTGGTTCACTGTTTCTCCCTGCACATTTGCCTAAGGCTTTCAGCTGTCCAAAAAAAATGACAAACTACATCAAACAGAACCGGTTATTGGTGGCAGGTTTTTTTTAATACTCAATAAAGTTGCTAAGAGGGTTTTTTGTAGCTTCTGATACACTCTATTGACAAAAAAAATACCCCCAAAATCCTGTTTGAATAAGAGCTTAAAAAGTCTGTGATGATAATCATGAATTTACAAAATCCCTCGAGAGAGAAATCTTTCTATATTAATACTAATTGGAAATGTTTTAAAGGTAACATTTAATAATATTTTAGCACTGTCTCCTGTAGTAGGATTTTGACCTTTTCATTGCCCCTGTGAGCCTGGGATGTTAATCTGGGAAATCGCACATGAGACGTGAGGAATGTCTGAGATAATTTACCAAATTTTGCAGGTCCTTTCTTGTGGACAAAAATACCTAAAACTTGGACTTCTTTAACTTGCAGGGGAGCTCAAATTACAGTAGTTGTACATGGTGTATGCCTTAACTCTCAGCTTGCTAACATTTTAGAGATTGCTGACTGCTCTGAAAGCTTAGGAGGATATGGGTATGTGCGTTTACAAACTCGGAGGGGTTAAGAAGGCTTGTAGTTAATCCAAAATACAAAAACGCTGCAGCAGCAGAATTGCTTCAAGCTCTTTTAAAAGTCCTTTCAAGTTAAGATGACATTGCTTTTGGTTTAATATAATGAATTCAGTAAAGCAAGAAGGCACTAGCTGTTCTGCTTGTTCCCACTCTGTGGTGAGGAAAGGGGGGCTTATAGGATTCTTGTTCGGTTAAATAAAGTTTGACTTGCATGTAGTGTGATAAACTCAAGTAGAACACTTTCAAAGATGAAGAACCAAGCGTCTGCAGCTTTTGTGCCTCTGGTAACTTGCAAGAAACTCTCTTGGACAGTTGATGGAAAAGGGTTTGGGGATGGTGGGCTTTCCCAGGGCTGTTGGTCTGTTTGAAAAGGAATAATCAACTTTGCCTGCTTCATACAGCTGTCTGTCAGTAGTTATTCGGTCTTGGTCTTAACAACGGTTGCTGCCTGTGAGTCTGCTGTGCCAGTACTTTCGGTTGGCCTTCCTGGTGCATCCTCACCTCAGGCAGTGGTTTGATCAGCTTTTCCTTTCCTGTCTACACAGTGAAGAAAGAAAATGCTGCTGGCTCCTCCTCTTGTCCCAGAAAATAAGGGTTCTTCACCCGGTGTGCAAAAGCCAAACTACAAACTGAGTTGAGATTTTTTTTTTTTTTTAAACTCCTTCTGACATCACTCTCGCAGTGCTGATGCTGCCGAGCAGTGAAGGCTCTTGAGATGTTTGCATGTTGGGTAAGGGTGTCTGCTAGGTCCTTGAAACGTTGCCCTCCTCCCAGTTGCGTTAAGGAGTTGGGATTGATCTTTCAGCTTTTTATCCACTGTAATGCCAAAACAGGACTTGGAGCACAACGCTGACGTGTCCAGCCCTCCTGAGGAAGGAGGCCAGGACAAGCACGTGGCAAGCGTTGGTCAAACTTCTGGTGGTCAGTGGTGAACTAATAAGTAAAAGAAATGGCAGTGTATCCAGAAGCTTTGCTGCATACTCAAGGGATGTGGTTTTCCATGTTTGCTGGCAGAAGGATGTTTGTATCTTGAGAAATCCCGACTGTCCATTTCAGCCCTCACGGAGCTCTCCTGTTGCCTTTGCTCAGGAAGGGTTTCCATTTGCCAGAGAAGATCAGTTTGTTTCAGCTAGTGATACGAGTCTTAACTGTTTCTTGATGAATGTTGTCAAGGAGGATACATACTTTTTACTTTATTTTGCATTTGTCAAAATTCCATTAGACAGTGCTGGCTTCCTTAGGAGGTGCCAGGTCGCCGGCACCCTCCAGTTTGGATGAAGGCAGGTTGACTGGTCTGCAAAGTTTTCTGAAGCCTGTAAGTCTCAGCTGAAGAGCAAGCCCAGAATACTCTTGCACAGAGATCTACGCCACCGTGGCCCATCTGGTGCGAGGCTTTAGTGCTTCTGCGGGTGGGACAGAAGCGCGACAGTGGTGGGGAATCTGCAGCGCCTTAAGCAACCCTTTACTGCCGGTGCCTTCGGTGTGACGCAGGAGGTTAATCTGTCAGGAATTGTCTCTGTATGCTTGTAGGACAGAATAAGCTTTACTATGAACAGCAGTGCTTCATGACGAATAGCTGTTCAAATTCCTTCATGTATTCTTTTTAAAAGGGCTGTAAACAAATTGTTTCTCATAAACCACCTGCATACATAAAACAAGTTTTCTATTGCCAGCATCTCCCAGAGTAGGATTGCTGATTTAGCCCTGACAGTGCCCTGGGTACTTTGTTCTTCTGCTTAAAGAGCTGATCATTGATACTTTTCCAAATGTTTCCATGTCTTTAATGTTAGTTCAAAATATCTAATGCACTGCTCCTGCAGGCAGAGAGGATACCAGCTGCATCCGGCAAGTTCCTGTTCTGTTGCCTCCTCTCCTACAGTTGGGAACGGCCCCTGTTCTTCCTGGGAGTGGTTTGAGATTCATTTTCACTAGAAGACAGGGAAAAAAATGGGAAAGGGAAAAGCAGAAGACGGCTATATGAGTCTGTCACAAAGCCCTTTTCAGAAGCCTTCTCTTCCCTCTGAGAAGAGAAAATTACCTTGTACCTTGCATATGATTTAGGCTCAGTTTTTTTCCCTTCACATTTCAACTCCAAAGAACTTTTCTTTTAAAAGCATAAAATATAAAAATAAAATTGAAGCCCAAACTGTCAGCAAAGGGTAATGCATTCTGAAGCAAAGCCTGTGGGCTTTGAACCTTTGCCAGTTGACCTCTAAGGTGCTGCTGGTGGGTACTTCCCTGCTATAGCTACTTTTGAAACACTCCGTGGATGCTTACCACAGGTAGAAAGATTTCGCTTACTAGCCAAGGGGCGAGGGAGCAAGATTCTCCCAAGGGATTTCTGGGGCAGTATCCAGGTCAGTGGGGAATGTCCTGGAATTTCTGACCTGAAATCTGTGTCTCTGTCGGCAGTATCAGCCTTCCTCCTGCTAGTAGGTGTTGGGGAAATTTGAAGCGTTCCCCATGCCAGGATGAACTAATTTTTTTCCAAACAGTAGGTGGGCTGCCTTTACTGCAGGGAGTTTTATGGCTTCTGCGTGAAGAAGAGAGACTCCTTCATTGCTCTGTCCTCAACCCCCATCCTGGTTTGGGGTCTTTGCTTCTTGATGGGAGGGGGCGTTTGCTTCTGCTGGAGCTGCTCCTGCCTTCCCCACCAGTGACATAATGTTGGCACACGTCACTTCAAATGAGCTTATCCTGATGATGTGCATGCTACAGCAAGGATCCAGTGGTACAGCAAGTCCTGTACTTGATGGGTGATATTCCTTACAGTTTCTAAAATGTAATGCTCTGATGCAGAAATCGGGGCATGAGTGCATCCCAAAGACAGACTGGCCTCCCTTCTCCAGGACTGTCCTGACCTTGTTTGTTTTGGAGTTAGGCACCATAAAATAGCTTGTTAATTGCTGCTCATTTAGAATTATAATTAGGTGTTACCAGATGAGTTCTGTAATACTAAAATTAAAATGTTATAAAAAATTTTGTGGTTTTTAATACTTCATAAATTGGTTAAAATTTAATTCAAAGTACACTGATTGTGAGCTCTCTGTGCATGTGCATAATTATTAAAACCCACAAGGATAAAACCAAAGCAAAGATCTCTCATAAAGAACGTACCAGTAAAAATAACTGTGTCCTTTGCCTCGTGTTGCTGGGGAGGGTTTGGGCGATGCAGAATCCATACGCTGGCTGAAGGTCAAGCAACCAGGGATGTGAGCTCCAACATCGGGTCTGTTCAGTGGGGAAGGAAGGAAAGTCGGCGCTCTGGTGACCGTCCTGGGATTCGGAAGGAGATGGGTGTCTTTGAGAGCAAGGTATGGCTGGAACTGTTTGGGGTTTGATTATTGCCTCTGTGAAATGCAGGGGGCCTTGCATTGAGAAAAGCTCTTCAAGTAGCAGCAGATGCCTTAGGCCTTAGAAAATCCATTATATTCAGGGTCATGTCTTACCAGATCAGGACTGCCTTAGTTAATGCGATGCAGAGCGCTGTACTGGTGCAAGCACAGTCTGTCAATTCTTGATTCAAAATATTTTGAGAGGATAACTTTGTCCTGCCTTCTCGTACCCAGACTGAAGCACAGAATTGGCACAAACACATGTTGCATACTCTAGCTAATTTGGTAAAACCACCCCTCTGCTCACGCCTGGCTCAGGTCCACTTTAACTAATGGGCTGGGCATGTGTCTAGAAGCGATGGACATAGAGCTGTGGTCTCCAAGCAAACGAGCTTTCAAAGGGAACATCATCAAAACCACTTTGATGCATTAGTCTGCAGGTAAGAAAAGGCTTGGACATCTGGTGGCATTCAAACTTGGAGCATGTTCTTCATACGTCACTAAGGGCCTCGGAGCCGTTGTTTATTGGCAGCTGAGGAGTTACTCTGCAGCACTGTTAATTTGGTATGTTTAGTTTTGGTGAACAAGGTGCTGCATCTCGTGTTGTGAGCCCCACACCAGCATCAGCCACATGGAAGAGGAAGAGTTGTTTCCTTTCCTTGGACCTGTACTTAACTAGGTCTTGCTTAAGCTTTCCTTTGTTTTTCATCAAGCCTAGGTAATGTCTTTCCCCTTTAAGATCTGTTTTGTTTTTCTGCTGGAAGCTTTTTGCCTTCAGGATTTTACATTCTGGCAACTAACAAAATTAAAATAGCTTTCCTCCTAAGTACTGTAAAATGTAGATTGAATCTGATTTCGATGGCTCCAAGTATGCATTTCAGCAGACTAATGTACGCAAGGATTGAAAAATCAGCTAGCAGTAATTTTCTTCCCTTAGATTTTACTGAATGGTATCCCAAGAAGCTGCACATTATGTGTATTGCCTTTATGTTTTACTGAAGGTCACTTAAAGGTGGTGGCCTGGAAGGAAAGAAGTGGATGATTTCAATAGTAAAGCTGCAAAGTTGCCACAGACAGCATATGGGAAGTCTTATTTTTCAAAGGTCTTTCCATCTGCTATTGGCAGAAGTCTCCATTATGAAAGGGCAGTTTGTGTGAGGTACATAATTTTTTTTTTTTTTTTTTAAGGTTGATCTTTTATTGGGATTCAGGTTTATCTTGACCCAGACTGTCCCAGGACCACTCCCCTGATAAAGAGAACACATAGAAATTGTAAGATCTAACTGAGATACAGGGGAAACGCACTCAAAGTTTGGGGGAAAAGGAATTTTTAGGATTGAATTATAAAAAACAAAAGCAAGCTACCTTCTTGCGGAAGCAGAGGTGTTATGGTGGGGAGTTTTGTTTGTTTTCTTTTGGATACCTTAGTTAAGATTGAACCGCAAAACTTGAAGCTTCTAGAGCCATAGAACGTCATGAAGAATTATTAATGAAGGGTGAAGAATATCCTGTATCTGTCTGTGTGAAATGTAAAAACTGATCTCTCCTGCTGCCTCTCGAGTCTAGAAATGCCAGAGCCATTGGAAGTAGCTACGTAGCTGCCAGGCACTCAATACCTTTGGCTAGAAAAGCATATTATTTCTAGTAAACAAAAAAAAATAAATGCTGCAAACCTTCACGTATATTTAACGTGGATTTTATGGTGGATGGGGGTCCATGGGAGGTACAGGATTATTCAAGGTGCAAAGAGACCCATGCAGGGATGGTGGTGTGCCCAATTTACCTGAGAGGTGGTGATGTTGACTTTTGCTGTGTGTTTTGGATTTCTTTCTGAGGTTGGGAGGGGCAATGGCACAAGTTCCTTAAAATGTGCACAGTCTTTCTAGCCTCCCACCTTTTCTCATCTTTAGGTCGATGGTTGCACTAGATGATCTGAAAGGTCCCTTCCAACCTAGGCAATTCTGTGATCTTTCCGATCAGAAGCAGATGAGGTTGCGCATCCTTGATAAGGCGGCAGGCAGCACGGATCCGCAGCCACGTGGAGCCTTGCTGTCTGCTGCCCCTTAAGTTTTCAGCACCTGTGTGCGCTGCAGTGCGTGCTCCACGCGTCCGGGTTTTCTTGCAGAGCACGTGCACGAAAACGTGAGTGTGGAAGCAAGTTTTGGCCTGTCTGACTCTGTGGAGTCCTGGGATTTGCTTTGTGGCATGAAAGATGGAAGATGGCTGGCCTGTCCAGAAAGCATTGGATTCGCTGCAGCCTGGATGCAGCTGTTATCTCGGTCCCTCTAGCCAGGAAGTAACTAGGAAACTACGGCTTTCATCTGCCAAGCAAAGAAGGCTTGTAAAATATATTAATTGATTTTTCTTCCATCAAACTGTTTTGAATGTATAGTCTCAGATCTGAACAAGACAGAATCTGATGTCTAGATGTTTTGTGTGTCTACTGTACAGAATATGATGCAAAAAATCAGAATTTAATTTTTAGTCTGAAGTGCTACTGAAGGAGAGAAATTGTATTTTTGGACTGAGTCAGAGTTAAGACTGACTTTGCTACCATTAATTCAGGATTTTTAATTTACAGAACTTTGGCTGCTTCATCTTCAATAAGCGTTGTATTACACTTGGGGCTTGATTTTTATTTACATCCCTTTAATACAGCTCGGGTACTATGTGGTATATGCTACCTCAGAGGGTGTTTCCATTTGCCAAAGCAAAGCAAGGGGGGCTTAGTAGAAGGGAAAAAACAAAAAGAATAATCGTAAATTTAGCATCTTATTACAATAAGCTTGATTGCATCTTGGTTCCTTTATAGGTTACAGAAACAGTTTTCATTTTTCATACAGAAGGCAATTGCATGAAACTTTTGCTTTCATAGTTCCTGCTTATTAGTTGCAAAGGGAATTTCTGGGTGCTGTCTTCCATGGTAACAGCCAAATGCCTCCAGAGCCAGAGGACTGCAGGATGCTGGAGGCGTTCTGCACAGAGAGAATTCGGTTTAATAAATGTAATAAGTGCATTTATCCTACCAGGCTATGTTAACTACCTGCATATAAACTGAGCATACATAATGTTTGGGCAAAGGTTAGAGAAGCAGTTTGGAGGAAAGGCTAGCTCCAGAGCACACCAAAGCAGCAGCTATTCTTATTTTAGCCCTCAGTAACACGCACAATAATGGGGTTCAAGCGGTATCTGTGGTTGAGACAGTAATAACAACTATGATATAATTAACTTCGAAACCCTTTAGGAGAGAATAATTCCAAAATCTAGCGTTGGAAATGTTCATAGTTTCACAAGATGAGAATTACAGAAAGTTTAATTGGATATATAAACCCTCCAGTAGGGCATACGTTGTCTGCTAAATGATGGCATTGGTAGGAAACCAGCCCCGTGGCAGCCTGCTGCTGTCTTCTCCTGCACGGTCTTTGAGGCAGCTGACATGGGCTGCTGTGATGGGAGGCACGTGGGGCTGGCAGGGGCTGGGGTCTGGTCTGCTGTAGTCGTGCTGCTCCTCTACTGGTGGTGACCATGTCTAGAAAGGATGGTGGCCAAGATGCCTGTGTGAACTTGACGCTTCACGGGTGCTTGGTTGGACCTGTGGAGAAGGATTATTGTCTCTGCTTGCAGGATCAAAGCAGTAAGTCCTTTTTACTCGATTGCCACATAGGACAGAGGTTGTGAGATGGTGGGTGGAGGTTTTGTCGCCAGCGCGTGTGCGCTTTCCAGAGCCAGACTTGAAATAGCTCTGGACATGAGCAGTCGCTCACTATTATTTAATCACCTGTGTATTTGTCGAGCTGCTGCTGAGTCAGCAAAGTTCAAGTTGTTTTGTAAGATCCTCACGTACATCTTCATGAGTGGCCATGACTACGGTGTGCGTAGTGCAGGAGTACGGTCATTGAGCTCGGAGGGGCCAAGAAGATCAAAATGTTGAGAATTACGCTAAACTTCAGAAAGGACAACTTAAAAGAAAGTGAACAAATTACTCAAAGGATCCCTAAAATTAAAATGGGAGAACATAAGAGTAGAAAAGAAAAAGGTGGTGAGGGGGGAGTGAACCAGTTCCTTGATGTGGTTTGAAGCCAATAACGGAACGTAAGAAAGCAAGCTGAGAAAAGCAGTTAAATTAGCAAGGCTGGGGATAATTCACGCTAGCTAGATGGCAGGTTTGAGAAGCTGTTTGAGATGAAAATTTGGAAACCCAACTCCCAGGTATTAGTAGAGTGTATAAAGTATAATGAGTATAAAAGGAAAATTGAAAGACCCAAGGTGGGCTTTGAAGAATTAACAACTATACATAGAAGATAAATAATTTAGGCAAATCAGTGCCATTGTCGCATGTGAAAATGGAGCTTACTGGATGACAGGAGGTTAAAGACAGCAATTAAGGAAGAGGGGGGTACTGCTAAAAAAGGAAGTTATTTCTTTGCAGCAGTTTTTAACTGCTAAAAATGTTGTGGAAGACTTGGTACTAGTTTTGTGCCCAGTCTTTCTAAATATAAAAGATAAGCAAATTTCAGAAATTGAAGTCTTGGCAAAAGCAGATTTGCAGTGAGCTATTAATCTGAAAAGCATTAAGTGAGCAGATCCCAATAGCATGCTATGTTACGTAAAACATAGCTGAACTTCCAGCAAAAGTAAGGGATTTTTCATTAAAAAGAGCCACTTCTTTCAGAAGGAAGTTCTTTATATACCTCATACTCTGGTCGAGGCAAAAATTACTGTGAAAATAACAGAATACCTGAAAGATCATGTTCTCATAGGGTCCAAATTTTCGTGGATTCTGCAAAGGAAAACTGTTTTAGTAGTTCCTTGAAATGCCCAAGCCCCTGAGAATGGCCTTACAATTTGTTCAGTTTCTAGGAGGCCTCCGAAAACTTTCTGCACTGAGGCCGCTAACGAAGCTGAGTAGATATGTAGGTAGAGCAAAAGCATTCTTACAAAGAAGAAACTGATTTAGTTTTCAATTAGGATTTGATTTAGGATTTAGTTTGGTCCCAAGCCAGTAGACATCATGGAAATCCTTGAAGGGAAGGAAGGAGAGATTATCCCTCATCTGATTGATCTTTTGCATTCTTGCGGTTTTGGTTAAAATTAGTTTTGGTGCTCAGTGGATCTCACATCTGCTCTGCTTTGCCTATTCTGTCAGTCTGAGATGCAGAACCAGCGTGGAACCAGATGCAGAAATATCAGTACCACAGCTGTACAGTAAATAGCAGTCAGCTGCGGTGTGTTGTCAGCAGCAAGCCCAGAAGGACCATGTTTCTCATCTCTCCCTCTCTTTAGTTTAAAACCTTCTGCTCTACATGCTGGATTTGCAGAACTTGATGCCAAGGAGTTGGATTTTAGAGGAGAGGACTTGGTACCTTGGGATTTCAATCTTTACAGCGTTTTCCATTGTGCTGAAAGCAAGCCCGTGATGGCACGGTCATTTGTATTAAGAATATATTGTCGTGTGTGTGGTAATTTGTCAAAAAAGCACAGGAATTCTTGCTTTGTGGCTGACTCATGAGCACATTCCTCCATGTTAGCAGAGTCTGCTGATAGCTAAGGAATAGCTGCATTTCTTTTTCATTTTTGTATGATTTTCTACTGCCCTGGACCTTTAATCCATGCATCTGGTTGTGCTGCTGGGCCTATCTGTAAATGTAGAAGACCTCTGTTGAAAGGGCGATACGCAATAGTTTACTACTTTTGAGGAGACTTTACAGGAGGCATGAAGAGCCTGTGCACTTGGGTAGGGTGATCTACAGCGATCTGTATTTAGTGCTCACTGTGAATGATGGCTGGGCTTGTGAGGCTCAAGGCTGATCTATATTTTAAGTGGACATTTTGACTTATCACCGTAGTTATTTAACGGGGCCCTTCATAATCCTTGTTCTAGTGGAAAAAATCCTCCTTTTTATCTAGGATTGTCTGTAGGCAATGACACTTTCAGAAATTAATACCTTCAGAAGCAAATGCAACCAGGAAGGCAGACAGGAGTATCCAAGCTGTTCTTGCATCCTACTTTAATGCTTCTCTTTCCCTCTGCTCCTCTCCTTGGGTCAAGTTGTGATTTTGTGTTCAGGATCAGAGAGATCTGTGGCTGGGCCAGCTTGTTGCTGAAGCCTTCACACTTGGTTTTTTAATGCTTTGCCAAAGTAAGGAGAATCTTTTTGAAGTAGCTCTGAATCATTCTTGCCGTTGTATATATTTCCCCATACCAACCTGCCTCTGTTCAGGTCTTTTTTTCCCTAGATTATGGGATATTTTGGAGTGTTTCTTTTCGGCTGTGGTTCCCCCCCCCCCCCCCTCAGTTTTTAATTTTCATCCAAACAGATGATGAAACATTTTGCTGCTGGGGTCTGTTCTTTCTTCTGGATTTTTTTTTCTTTTTTTCTTTTTTGGAGAGTTTACTGAGACTATTCAACATACACTTTCTTTTGCTCTGCCTCATTCCATTACTCACAGTTATATGCCCGTGGCTAATTATACTCCTCCACTCCTTTCTTGGTGTTTGTATCCTTCATGTACTTACAGATGGTTATCAAATTCCCATCTTGCTTAGCCAGTCTGTCTAGCGCTTGCGACTTGACAGAGATTTTTATCCTTCCCGGTTCTCGCATTGCTTTGCTCATCCCTTCTCTCCAGATGGTTTGAGAGTCTTCAAACTGATGCTCTAGGCCTGCTCACACCTGGGTCCTGGAGATGATACCTTTGCTCATGTAGCAGTCGCTTTAGCTTTTGCCCTTTTTTTTCTGTATTGCAAGTTCATATGAAGTTCCTCCCTCCTCCTTTATGCTCATGTTGCCATCTTCATATATCTCCCCACTGAATCTTTCTAATACCTTCCCTGCATGTGGGAGTTTGGAGTGAAATGAGACTCATTTTGTCTTTTTTGGCCATATTGTTGTACTCCCCAAGTCTCTTTATATTATATTTCTCGCAGAAAAGCACGAAAAAATCTATGCTAAAGGAATACTAATGTAGCGAAGTGAAACATTCAAAAGTCATTAACTTGTGTGTAACTGTGCTTCCACAACTTTTAATGTGTGCAATGTGTTGATCTTGAATTCTAGGGTGCCTCATGGTTTTCGTCATCTTCCTTCAGAGCACAGATGAGGTGTTATATACAGAATGAAGCAGTTGAGCTGTGGCCATTTATTGTTCTCATTTTTAATAGAGTATTAAATAGCTGCCTCATTGCTCTGTGTGGCGCGTGCCCCCTCCTTGCTTGGTCAGTTTCTGATTAACAACGTTTGTGTCACACTCCAAAGTATTGTGGTGATGGGGTCCCTCTAGAGCACTGATTCCCCTTCAGGGTGTTTGTGTAAAATAAAAGTTGCGGGTAGGTGTCCAGAAGGAAAATTGGGTTTCATTATGTGTTACACATGCGGTAGAGCTGGGGGAAACTGATGTGGTTTTAGCCCTTTCTTCACTATCATCTGGGTGGCATCCAGTTGGTATCTTCTGACCGGCGTCCTTGGGCTCACGGTGGTAATGTTTTAAGAAGTTTCCACCTTGAAAAGCAAACACAATTGTTTCAGATTCGTTTTTGAAAAGATATTATTATGTCTGCGGGTCAGATAAGGACATTGCATATGTACTGGGCTTACCTTTCTGCCCTGTAAGTGTCTAGAGAGCCTCTTAACTGTGTTTCACAGCAAGTGCAGTGTCAGTAGTCAGACACACAACCGAACCTGGCAGTTCTGTGGATGTACAGGGGTTCCTGGAGGGAATATTTTTGTGCTGACTTGTTTAGATACGTTGGGTTGCAAAGTAGCTTTAACTTAAAAAGCGGTTTTAGTGCAATATTTTTGACCCTGGTTTGGAACGGGCAGGCTTACTTTGGGGCTGCGTTTCTTCACCGCGCTGTTCACGGCTAGTGACCCACGTGACACTTGCTTCAGTTTGGTTTGGTTTCCAGAAGAGTTCATAGAGGACATGAGCTATTCAGTGCTGGTTTGAAATTCCTCTTGACTCTTTAAAGTTGACTGCTTTTTCTAATCTCTTTGCCATCTCCTGCGGGACATACTCATTGCCAGAATTTCCTAGTACCATATGAGCTGTTGGTATTCTTGGCTCTGTTTTAAATGAGTCCAGCTTTTTCTGCTTGTCTGAAAGAATCAAACCATGTAGATTTCAAAAACGTCCTCAAGACCACCTCTTTTCCATCCACCTGCCCCATGGCAAAATCAGCTATATTTAAATGAAGTTTGCTGTATTTTTTGTTGTGCTATCCCGCTTTCTAGTTTTCTGCCAAACTAGCACTCGGTAGTTCTAACACTGAGTTTGTAGCAGAAGCAGGAGTTTAGCTTGCTAAACTCAAAGCTGTTTTTACAAAGCCATCTGGAGTGCTTAGCCTCAACCTCCTTTCGGGTTACGTGGTCTGGAGTTTATAATGTTGCCAGGACCAGATGCAGAAGTAGCAATGAGAATGTACATGTGTTTTGGAAAAACCCTCTTCTACAGTGTCTGGGCTCCCAAATGCCGTATGGGTTGTGAGGGGCTGGTCAAATCAGTGGGATTAAAGGGGGCCTTCAAATGCAGGGGCTTGAGGTGATCTGATGCACAGGGGAGAATTCCAGATGAGAGAGAGAGCAGCCTGAAGAGGCACGAGGTTGTTGGGGCAAAAGAAATGTTGATAGTCTTAAGAGCATTAGTGGGTTGGTTGCTGTTGGACTTGATTTTACCCAAGCAATACTGACTCTATATCTGTTTTAGCTCGTTACCAAAGTCTGCCCACGTTATTTTATTTATAGATACTTTCTGTCTTATGCTGCCTTTCTGCCCCAGGAGAAATTGGTCCAAGATGGCTGTTCAAAACTGTCAGAGTAACACCGGCCTTCTAAGGGTTAACCGAGCTTCAGCTAACACCTTGCCTTGAATATCGTGTTGTCTTGTTGGGAGAGAGCACCTCCCTTCTGAAAATGGGAGAGCTGAACCACTGGGAGAGGCTTTTTCATATTTTCAGTTTCAAAAGAGAATGACAGCTACTGAGATTTATAAAATTTTAAAACATTCCAATTTAAAGGGCTTTAAATATTGAATACAGACGACTTTTCCATAGGCAGAGCAACCATGGAAAGAGGAAGCGGCAAAGTTTGATCCTGTTAAGGGCCAAAGGTGCTCTATTAACTTTGGAGGGACAGACAGCTGTCTTGCATAAGAAAATCTGGCTTTTCTGCCAGATGGTAAATTATTATAGAGCACTAAACAGTTGCAAAAAGATCAAGTCTATAAAGCATCTGGTAGGGTAACTGACAATTCATCAGTTTTGCATGATGCATGTTGTATGTATCTCATGGGCTTGAGAGGAAAGTTGTAAATCTGTCAAGCTTGAAACAGGAGAGAAGCTTGATCACATTTGCTGAAAGAAGAGAGAAATTGAGAGACAGACCTATTCTTTAGCTGAGGTTTTTGTGTTCCTGAGAGTTATACTCCTGAATGAGGGCTGTGGAGGTGCCATTCACATGACTTCTGAGCAATCTGCGCTCAGGGTACACCATTAGATCGGGCGCTTTTGTTGTTAATGGAAGTGAATGAAAGAGGAAAAGCTCTCTGAAAGCTATTCATCCCCAATCTGGTCTGATACATACCTAAGATGTTTTCAGCACCACCTGTAAAACTTGTTCTCTGTCCTAATCTGAGTGAGTTTGACACACATCGTTAGTTTTGACACAGTAATTTCAACCCTCAGTGGTGGTTTTTTTCCCCTCCCTAAGAAGAGTAGCCTCTTAAGATTCTGGCTGCTGTTGAGCCAGATGTACTGCTGCTTAAAGTATGCTTCAGTGGGTTCACTTCTCCAGGCTGCGCAAATTAGCACTGTACATGCAGAATTTAGAGACATAATCTTCACTCTTAATCCAGGCACTTCTTCCCATTCCCGTGTGGGCCCTGTCTGGAGAGCTGGCTAATGCCGGGCAAACAGCTTGGGGAGTGAACGGAGTTTCCCATTGGAAGAGAGCTTATACAGCTATAATATAAAGATACGACTATCTGTATCTGTCTCTGCGGTGTAAGACTTGTTAATGGTGCTTTTAGTAATTCTTTGGCGAGAGATGAATGAGGACATGGAGGTTGGAGAGCAACAAAGAGAACTGAGTGTGTGGCTGGTACGAAGCCTCTTCTGCAGCATTCAAAATCTTGCTGTGGAGCTTACTTGGATTTATGCTTTCTCATTGAGATAATAAAAGCAGGATGAGATGATCAGTATTCTCTCTGCATCTAGGTTCGAACTACGTTATTTTATAAAGTATTTTCAGATGTCTTGGCTGTAGAAGACATTGCATAAATAAAGATTTCTCTGTATTGTGTGATATTATAACGTTTGAAAAGATTTACCGTGCAAATACAGTAACAGAATGGAGAAGAATCATGATCTGCTGTTTGTTAGTATGATGCAATGTAAATATTTGCCTAGGTAGATTCTCTTGAGATTTCTTGCAGATTTCCCTGAGCACCAGCATTGCTGGCATTCTTTGAACACTGTGTTTTTGTCAGATGTAAACATTTTTGTAACATGTGATACCTCCATCAAAAGCTTCCTGGTTCTCAAAGAAAAAATAAAAAGCAGTAACATAGTTCATCTTTGAAAACCCCGGCAACATGCAAACATACCTTCGTTAGAGCAGTCTTGAATATGTTTTTGAAATGTCTGCTAACATGAATAGAGTGGTGGGTTGTGCCACATACAGTCTGTGTACTTGCAGATACTTTGCTTCGAGGATACTCATGGCATCCAGAATCTTACTTACACATACACCACTGGATACCTCATTTCACCAAGGCACTGTTGAAGACTCGGGAAACCTTCAGGTCTCGAGTCCTTTGCCCTCTGCAGGCTGCTGGATGTTGGGCTGGCGTCTGCCAGCATGAGGTTTTTTCACTATTAATGCTGTATTGTCAACTTTTGGTAACTCCTGCAGCTTAGTGAAGGAGAATCTCGTTGACTTTTGAATGACTCTTGAGCTTGCGTTGGGATGCCCAGCAGTGAAAGAGTGAGCTCCTGTCACTGCTGAGCATCTTCACTTTGAGGGAATGGGGCTTGATAGTTCTGTTACAGTCTGTCTTAATGGGCAGACCTTGGACTTTCAGGTGAAAGTAAAATGAGTATATTCTCTTGAAAAGATGAAGAAGGCAGATATACAGAAACTGTGTTCTCTTTAAATACCTGCCGGTTTCGATTGGGTTTCAAGGAGTTTTCTGTGTTTTCTATATCCAAGCAGATGCCCAAGTTAAGCCAATTTCCAAGATAATTTGCTTTGTTCTGGAGAAGGAGTATCTAACCTCCCGTCCTTTTAGACGGTTCTCCTCTCCATTTTTGGGAGGTTGAACCTTAGGTGTTTGCTTTGGGTAAAGCTTCTCTTTATAGACACTGTTCTTAACCTTCTGCTGGGACTCTGGTAGCCCTGTGAACTGACAGCTGATTCAGTTCGGCTTCTGTTTCTCCTGCTTGGACCTGTCGAGACTTGTCTGGTGTACACCATCCCAGCTGGATGGGCCAACCTACGCTTAACATGTAGTTGACCGCAAGTCACCCTACGTATGCAATCAAGCATGTCTCGCTTGGGCAGATGGATGAGGAAGAGTTACACGAGCTTAAGACTATTTCGTCCATTGTAACATGCAACTTGAGAACTATTTGTTGTGAATAACAATTGAAGGATGTATTTATATCCCATAATAGATTCTGGACATGAAGATAAACTTTGAGATGGGTGTGCATTTATGCCTCATGACCCTTGAAAACAGCTGGTTGGATTTGGGAGCATCAGTGTGGAGCTATGCTGCTCAAGCAGGAAAGATAAATTTCACTGTAGAAGTATCTGTAATCATGTCTTTACAGCGTAGTTTGGTTTATCAGCAGTTAATCTGTGTGGTGTCATATTTGATCATTTTCCTTTTCATCTCTTGGTTTGCAGGAGTAAGTCTGTGTCTGTAACGCTGGATGTGCTGACCACTTGCCTCAGACTGAAGAGGATTTGCTCTGCTTTGGAATATGGTGCCTAACTTCTGCGTCCCAGTACTCACTGTGCCAGCAGCCATCCTCTGCTGCTTGATGCTGCCTTTAGCAGGAGCAGACAGTAAGTAACATTCCGTTTTGGAAAGATTGAATACCTTGCAGACTTTTTCTCAACAGATATTAAACCTTCTTGGTTTGCATTAGAAACGCTGAGGACTGAGGGACGAACACCCCCCACCCCCAAATCTCTTATTTTCCGACGCGCGCAATGCACATAAACAGTACGTGTGTGAAGGGGCAAAATTAGAACTAAAAAGGCTGAAAAAATTTATTCAAGCGCAGGAAGAGTTTCTGTAGTAGCTGCAAGATCAAAACCTGACAATTTGATTTT
The DNA here is from genome assembly GCF_028500815.1 of Rissa tridactyla. Taxonomy (NCBI): domain Eukaryota; kingdom Metazoa; phylum Chordata; class Aves; order Charadriiformes; family Laridae; genus Rissa; species Rissa tridactyla. Next base: position 43,332,416 of record NC_071473.1, read on the forward strand.
TAACATGTACAGACGAGTAAAGAAAATTGGGGGCGGAGGAAGAGAGAAATATTGGGGTCACGGCAATCCTTGTTACTTTATTTTCCTTGTTCTTTTACCAGCTCTTGTAGTTTGTGTAGTACTGAGACATCTCTCCTGAGTCAGCAAGTGTCTGAGAGCTGTTGGGGAAAGGGTGCAAGTTTTTACCTTCACGTGTAGCTCTCCTGCACCTGTATTTCAGCACGTTTCCTCGTGGTTGTGCTTTAAGCTGTTGTGTCCATGCCTGTTCCCCTGGTAGTCTGACAGCGCCGCTGTGACTGGCTTTGATCAGCCCCATCCAGGCCAAGGAGAAAGCTGTGCGAAAACGCCCTTGTGGACACGCAAGAGGAGAAACTTGGCTGATGGTGGCCTACTGAAAATACCTTGATGTAGGAATTTCCCATCAAATGAGTTACGCAGAGTGCAGTAAACCTTGTGGGTTCTTTGCACAGTATTGTTTTGCGTAACTCCCTTGTGTGTATTTGCTAGGTTATCCCCAGGTATTTGTGTGGCCCCTTTTCCCCTTTTTTCACCAGTAACCAGTTTTTCCAGAGTGTCCAAACATTTGCACGTTCGTTGCAGACTCCGGCAGTTGTGAATACTCCGTGCCTTTGTAAGCGCCGAGGGCTCCTGGGATGCTTGAGTCAGAGCAGAGGGGTGACCGTGATGCACCTCCTGAGCTGCCACCAACCGTCTGCTTCTCACTCCAGCTTTAGTCGCCAGGCTTATAATTAAGATGTAATTTTGTGAAAGCTGAAGGAGATCTTGATTCATGTTGGTAGGAGCTTGGCTGAATGGAGGAGACGGATTGGGGGTCCTAAATGTCCTTGACTGAAAGGGGAAGGAGCAAATTTAGAGTAGCTGGAGAGAAGAGTGAAGAGGGGGTGATGTGAGGAAAGATACAAGTTCACTATTTTTGTTGTCACTAAGATGACTTGCACAGGCAGTGGATTAGCATGCAGTCTGTATGAGTCTGAGCTGCCCAGTTAAACTGGGGGCAGCAGCTGTCTCCTTCCTCTGCTTTCTTCCCTAGCTGCTGGTGCTGCTGGAATATTCCTATTCAGATCACTTTATCCACACATTGTAGCCCATTTTGGAGTCTGGCACAGGGAAGTATATGGTTAATGTCTTGAGGTGTATAAAAATTCCCTGAAGCTCATCATCTTTATCCTGGCCCCTGCAAAGGAGAGAAGCATCACTGCATCAGGTGTACAGAAGCTAGTGGAGCTTCAGATGTCCTAGAACAGTTCTTGGCCCGAGGATAACTTGTAGTAGACATGGTTTGCTAAGTTTGTGGAATACTTCCACATGCTTAAATTTAACAAAATTGGCCCTGTTTCACAGGCCCAGATCCAAATATTGGGTGTCTCAGATGTGCAACACTTCTGTGTTGAGAAGCAAGCATATCTGTGTGTGCGCCTTTTTCTCTGGCGCAGACTGACTCTGAATTACTTTTTCCTAATCTGGAAGGCAGATCTGGAGAATGCTGACCTTTTCACTGCCACAGCCACCACGGATTAACTGGGGGTTTCTTAGGATGGAAAGTGTCACTCTGTGTATTTTGGCAACTTACAGCTTTTCTATTATCTGACGCCACTGAATCTTGCTGCCGGCTCTCAGTGGCGGGAGCTGTGTGAAAGGTCCTGCTCTGTGCCCCTGCAGGGGTGAAAACAATCATCCCCGAACCCCGTGTATTTCATGTCCTGCCATGAGTGATGCAGATGGGCAAGGTACAGTAGTGAATGTGGCGTTGGGAAGCCGTCATTCAGGAGAGAAGTGAAGGGCAAGGGGAAGGTATGGTAATATCTGCACACTGGAGCTAGAGAAGGGATGCTGTGAAAGGAGCAACCCCATATGCACCCTCTTCAATTTTTGTGGTCCCCAAAGCATCCTGTTGGCCCAAAGGCAGTTTATTTGGCTGGATTCCTGATACAATATGGCTGTTCTTGGGATTTCACTGGGGTGCCTCCTTTTCCCCATTGCAGCACTGTTTGGGGGCAGTGGAGGGATTGGGAGGCTCCTTATCTGCAAAGCGTTCTTACATTTCCCTAATTAAAAGCAACGTGATAATGGGAGCAGGGTTCTCCCTGTGTTTGAATTCCTGGAGTCAGTCCCCCAAATCACTTTTTATGGGAACGGTGAGGATCAAGGACAGGGAAGGAGGGCTGTGATGGGCTGTGCTGCATCCCCAGCAGCAGGATGCCGCGGGGCTCGTGGCTGGGTGCTCCGGGAGCCCCCACAACCAGGGCTTCCCTACCTTCCCTGCCTGCGCTTTGGAGCTGCTGTTGTCGCAACACATTTCAGCATCGCTACCGTAGCTTCCTGACAATTAGGCAGCTGGCAGATAGCTAGACGTTAATGCCTGAGATAAAACAGATTGAATATGTACCGCCGAGCAGAATTAACACCGGGTGCGCGCGCGCTGCGGTGCCTCTCCTGGAATCGAGTTCACAGGAGCTGTGAATAACGTCAGCGCTGAGGAATTGAAGGGGCATCCAAAGGTTAAGCGTGTGGCAGTGTGTCAGAAAAAGGGGGGCTCTCCAGGTGCCCCCTTGCCAGCAGGACGGGGAGCGGTGGTTTCCCAGCTGCTCTGGTGGGATGCGGGAGGAGAAGGTAAGCAGGGCGCCTGAACGGTTGATACAGAAGTGCTAATTTGGCAGAAAACACTTTGAAATCCTCCCCAGCTTTTACAGACTGCAGTAAGAAATTATTAAATTTTCTCTGTGATCTGACTGTGTTTCTGTCAGGGTGACCCTAATTCCATTAGAGCAGCTCGGAGCTGATTCAGGATGGCTGTTCTACACTTTCTCCCTCAGCTTGCTTGTGTTGAGTTTTTTTTTTTTTTTATGCACTCTGTGCTTCCCTGTCTGTCAGCTTTTGATTGTGCATGGGAAAAATGGCTTTGCAGATTTCATTTAATGTTCATTTCAATTGTCAGCTTTTTTCCAGTTTTTGGAAATATGTCATTTACTCTAATAAAATAAAAAACAACAAAAAAAAATTGCCTCTCAAAACAAAATGCAGAGAAAAGAGGAAAAAATCAATACTGTCATCAGAAATCATCAGCAAAGTGTTTCGTTGTTGGCTTGGTTTTTTAAAAATTAGGCTTTGTTTTTGAAGTCCTGGGCACAGCTTCCATTAGCCAAGGGAAGACACCAGGTGACCCATCTAAAGTCTTTTCTACCCAAATTATATCTTGGTTTGTCTTGCCCAGAATTTCAAAGGGCTTAAGGAAGAGAACCACTTCAAAAGTGACCTTGCAGAAGGAAAGAACTAAGGCAGTATTAGGCCAACTACCCGTGAAGTGATACGTGGTAAACAAACAATTTGCACCTTTTGATTTCTAAAGATAGAGCAAACTTGGCTCTTGTTTGAGGGGGTGGGGGAAGCTTGCAGCCCGGAGCTGGGGCTGGAGAAGGCAGGTCTCTGGGTCCCACCAGCTCTGGTGAGCAAGGACCCTAAGTCTGAAGTGTCTCAAGGCTGCCCTGCCCCTTGTAAGAGAAGTTGCTTTATATCTGATAAGTATGCACGTTGTGCAGATTTATATTTTTTTTTTTTTCAATCAAACATGCTTCTTGGATGTTAATTGGATTGAGGAGACACGTTAAAAAAGAAAATGAGAAGGTGAGATGTTGACGCTTGGTAGTGTCAACATCTTGGAAGGCCTGGCAAAGGAGGAATACCGATGGCCTTTCTAGATAGGTGGCTACAGGTGAGCTCTGTTTTTCCAGGGATCTTGCATCTAGAGATTTTGGACAGAGGAGCACTGGAGCATTTCTTATGGCATTCAGTTCCCCTCGTGCCCCAGCTCTGCCGTTACTGTTCTGTGTTCTGGGACATGGGAGTAGCGTGGCAGGTTTTGACTTCCCGATTCAGCTCTACCTTCTTTGCTTTGTAACCCAAACGATGCCTCAACAAACGATGCTCCAAATACAGCTGCTCCGGGCCACCCTGTGGGATGGACTTGCTGTTGGGCAGGTCTGGAAAACAGCCACTTTGCGTAGCTGGGCAGCAGGGTCCCATCCTAAAAGCTGGACCTGAGGCTTCTCCACTGCTGCCTTGCATCTGTTCCTGTTTCCTGGTTTCTTTGTTTGCATGCCCGTCCCAAAACAGTGCACGTAGCGATTATGTGTAATTGGTATGATCAGATCCAGGTATTGCAGCACAGGTAAATACTAATTTTCTGCAATTCTACCTTGACTAGCTTGACAAATTCCATCAGTGAAAAGAACGTGTAAAATATTGTTTAGGAAAACCCCTGTACCTGAGGCATTGAGGTTGCATCATTAAGGGACAGGTTGATATATTAACCACAGTTATTGTGCAGCTTTATTTTTGGTGTCCTTACGCATCATATATATATGTAGGTATAAATGGATTCTGCACTTCTCTGTAAAATATCTCAACGCTGCCTGCTTGTAACTGAATATTGCAGGCATCAAGGTAGGAGGGATGCTGTGAGAGCAAACACTGTGTATAGAGTAGGCAACAGATCGTTCTCTGCATTTATGGCCATGCCCCTTTTAGCTCCAGCAGTTGCAGGAGTCAGATGAATTTGTTTGGGTAGCTACCTACAACAGGTCACAGCATTGTCATTTGTCTTTTTCTATTAATTGTTAAAGCTAAACATCGTTCATCAGTCAACATCAGCTGCTAGGTCAGAGGTCCCCCTAGCCCCAGATCCCTCATCCAGCAGTGGTCAGTACAAAGACCTATGGAGGATGTTAAGAACAGCATAAATATACAGTGATCCCCTCCCAGTGTCGTCGTCTGACCTTCGGCGAGTGGTGGCTCCTGAGCCCAGGGAGGTGGTGCTGTCACTTCAGACAAGCTCGCTCTGGGTTTTGCTCTCGGGCAGCTCTGAGCACATCGTCAGTCTTCAGGGACATCCTGGGGCCAGTGGTTTGCATGAAGACCGTGGTGTAGGCTCTGCCTTTTGCCTCTACCCCACGTCTCCGTGTTTAACCCACCTGCTGCTGCTGCGCGGGGCTAAAGCAGTCTCACTTGCCTTTGGCATCGCTACGCTTCAGCTGCGTAGCCAGAGTTACTCTCTTGCCTTCACAAGGGAGTTCCTATGTTTAAGTGTCCATGTAAGTTATGCGGCACAGTGGCAAATGTTGAGGGGCTGATATATTTAATACCCGTTCTTTGAGAGACAGCGCGCTTATTGGCTCGGTGATATAGAAAAACAGTAAAACTACCTGCTTAAAATTTTATCTTCAGTGTAGATTCATAGATTTTAAGGCCAGAAATCAGATCGGCGTACTCGTCTACTCTGACCTCCACAGCACAGGCTGTATAATTTCAGCTACTAATTTCTGCATCTACTTTTAACAGCTGTGGATGAGCTAGCACATAGCTTTTAGGAGGCCATCAAATCACAATTTGAAAACTAAATGGTAGAGAATCTACCCGTCTCCTATGTGATCTGTAAAAATGGCAAGTAATCATTACTTCTGCACATCTGTATTTATTTCAAGCTTCGTTTATGCATATTTTGGGTTCAGACACTGGATGTTGTAAACTGTGTCAGCTAGGCTGGAGACTCCTGCTATTTAATGCAATCTCCCTGAGAAGCAAGTCAGAGTGTAGGAGTTAGACAAGCTGAAAATTTGTCACTTTTGTTGTAGAAAAATGGGTTGGTCTTGATATTTCTGGTCAGAGATAATTCTAATAGTTCTTCACTAATCTTCCAAACTTTTCAGTATGTTTTTTGAAGTCGGGCGACCAGGACCAAGAAGAGAAGTGGCCACATCTTGCCAGAGTACAGCAGCGCTTTAGCCCTTTTGCCCATAGCCTTGAGCTGGGAACGCGGTCTCTCCGCAATGTCCTTTGAGTCCCTTTCTGGGCCTCTGATTCCCAGGAAGCAAACGCCTATTTCATTAATGTGCTTTGGGTTTTTGCTTGTGAATATCTGCCCTTAAGAACATTAAAATGCATTTTGCTGGATCCCAGTTCATCCAGTCATGCGAGTAATTCTGTACAGATAATCTTCCCTTGCTGCTGTTAGCTGACTACCAGTCTTGGTAAAGCTTACCCTTTCCTTTCCAAATCTAGTTGCAAGTTAGTTGCGTTTATTCACAGATGTTAATCAGGTGTGACTATTTGCAGAGGTTGCTGTGAGTATTTTAAGGAAATACTTAAAATATCCTATCGTAGTGATGGTCACATTCTTTGCAGATGGAAAGGAGTGCCAGGAAACTGATAAAATAATAATGGTTTGTCATGCTGCTGCTTGCCACTAGTAGTACTGACGTCAGATAGGGGAACAGTATGAGGTCTGCTGGAACATTCAGTGTTTTAGCTGAGCAATTGTGAAAAGCAATGAAGTGGTAATAGGGATGCCTTTTTTTTTGTTTCTTTGATTATCCGTTCGTTATATTGGTGCTTCAGAACGATACTGTAATATAAGATGATCAACTCATTTTCGTGAACAACCAAGAATATGAAATTTGTTTGCTCCAAATGTTAGTCAATCTTTTTTGATGGTGAACACGTTTGGATTTAAAAGGGGGGAAGGAAAAAAAGCATCTGTTCATGGATGCTTTTTCTCTGGTAAGATGTCTATCATTACGTATCAGTAGCTGAAAAGCAGTGGTCTACTCTTAATTGAATGCTGTATTTAGCCCCTTGTGAGAATCAGTGCTTTGTCTATTCCAAAGACAAATCTCATTTATTTTGTTGGTGTGAAAACACCGTAGGGTGCTTACTGAAAGTTTTAAGTCATAGAACTGTCTTTTACCTCGCACACTTTACTGACATACGATTACTGAATTAAACCAAAGCACGTTTTATAGTGGACCGTGGCTTTACATTTGGATATGAACCGTAGCCTGCAATGCTAGACCTTGCCCTGAATGTCAATTACATTTGGGCTTTCTCTCACATGGTATTAAAAAGAAACAATGACAGAATATATTCCATTTCACGTAGTACAGGCTGGAATGAACTTGTAGTCATGCTGTGCTTTTAGACGGTCCTTCATTGCATGTATTGCTCATCACTTCGTTTCTTTCACAATAATTTTTTTAACAATACAACTTGCAGGAATGTATTTTGTAAAATTGGATTGAGACAGAAAAAGGAAATGTAAATGCCACCGTTTTCCAACAGAGGTTCATGTCACCAAGGGTGACCGTTGTGAGTTGGTGCTCTGGATAAAGTCAGGATGCCAAGAAGAGGTTTGGACTTGGTTTGTCTCTGCTACGTGTGCTTATTCTACTTGAGCCGATACTGGGTTCTCTGAAAGTAGCCGTGGTCTCATAAAAAGGACCATAATCAGTCCACTGTTGGCACTGGTTAGTACTGCAGATTTAAAAGGAAGATTGCACTCAGGGAATTCTTGCTTGCTCTTGCTGCTTTTCTTATTTATTTATTTTTTTTATTATAAACTCTGTCTACATTTGATGACTTTGTTAGTTCACCTCAAAGTTGACTGATAAAAGCCCTTGCGAATTAATTGCCATGCGGGGAGGAGAAGACAATGACTCTTGAGCCTCCATACTTAGATATCAGAGTGCAGAACACACCTACGTGTTTTCTTGTGATTTATTTTTAGCCAAATTCCCTTCAGCTCTTAGTGCAACTGCTGTTGTGTTACTTCTGTTATTTTGAAAAAGGTGTTTTAAAGAGGCCAGGAAATACTCAGCAGCTTTATTTATGTAGGTTTTTTGCCCCCGAAAAACTCCGTTGCGTAGCCATTTTGAGTCTTGGAGTCTTGGCGTTAGCACAACTGTGTCTGGCAGGTAGGACGGTTTGTTTTCAACCGCTTGTCAAACCCATTTGATGGCTTGTGTGGATGGGAGACGTGAGCGTGTGGCCAAGCTCTTGCTTTCGTTGTGGGGCCATATGTAAGGCAGAGGTGGCCCTTCCTTTCTTTTGAAACATGAAACTGAAGCTCTTCTCTTTTGAGGTAAATGTGAGAGTTGCCATGCATCGGTTTCAGAAAGGGTTTCGATCTTTGTATTTGCAAAAAAACACAGCTTGGAAGTGAGAAGGCTATAGGTATACTGTATTTATACAGTGTTTAATTTACAAGAGGGAAGATTAATTGGAAAACTGAATGATAAGTAGTGTGAAAATCTTGAGAAAAGCCCCAAACAGTTAAACTGATAGGATGAAGATGACTATGTATTTTAATAAATTTAATAAATGGGGGTGGAGGTGTGTGTACTCTAGCAGAGGAAATCAGTAAAATTTGAAGAGGAAAACAGAGAAAATACGTTCATATTCCCATGTAAAGGACTGGGATGCCTCGTCCTGGCACAGCGTTCTCATTCTTGGCATGCTGACTGCAGAGAGTCTAGTGTGGCTCTCGGGAGGATGATGAGGGTAGTTCCAAGAGCTGGAAAGGCTCCCTTTGCTCCTGTTCGGTGTAACAGGTAATGGTCCTGGCTGTTGACTTGTCATTTATACATGCTGTATATAGACTTCCAACATACTTTTTTATGCTCCATTACACACAGTTTATCAGGTTACACAAAGTTCTTTAGTTGTAACCTTTTGTTTTCAGCTTTTTACGAGTTCGTTTCATGGCTGAAATGTGCCCTGCTTGGTCTTCAGCCAAAGTTTAAGGCAGGGGGACTGTATTTTATGAGTTGGACATTTGTTTTTTGGATCTTTCTGAAAAAATTGTCTTTGGATGCTCTTAAAAACAAAGAGAGTGGAAAAATATTTTTGTACCCTGTGAAAAAAAACTGTGGTGTTATTCATAGGTCTCAAGTCTAAAACGTCTGTGAAAACATTTGACATTACTACAGATGCCCTTCAGCAGTCAAGAGAAAATGGAACTAGATTTGTGGGAAGGAGTGACCCATAGAAAAATAAGCTGATGAATAATATAAAGGGGATTTCATGCTAAATCATCAGGTGCATGTGAGTAAAGGACGCTGTCTGAGCTTGCGTGTAACTAAATTGCCCACATATTCATTCTGTGAATGGAGCCAGAGCTGCTCTCATCTCAGCCTTCCCAAAACCCGGAGGTGCACAGCAGAGGCAGCCCTCCAGATCCTCCAGCGCACAGCCTGGAACGTGGGCAGAGAGAATTAATTCACATTGACACCGTGGAGTTTGTGTTCTAGTGCGTTTGTCTATTTCTTGAGGCAATTGTGCAAATAGAGAGTTTTCTTTGTTGAAGTTGCTGTGCGGCTGCACTGTGGGCCACAAGGGTTTGGACTTGGCTTTCTTGACGATGCCTGTTGAACCTTGATTCTGCTGTAGTAAATGCATGAAACATTTAACATATTTAACTGCCTAAGTTTGGGGTTTTTTTTTTCCCCCTTCCTATGGCTGCAGAGTTCTGTGCCTTTATTCTAGGAGCAGAGTATGATTTGGGGTTTTTTTACACGTTAAGACAGAATCCTGTGAATATGTATTGTTCAGTCAGCATCTATGCACTGCTCAACGTCTTTTCAATTAGACATGCAGCCTTCTGTTGCAGATAAAGCATTTTTTTTTTTGGGCAAATTAAGCTAGAATTTCTGGCATTGTCTTTAATCTGTAGTATGTTGCGTGAGAACAGTTCCTTGTATGATTTTGAGGAATTTAAGAAACTCCACTTAACATATAAAGAGTAATATGCAGCATGCCACATAGTGTTTTCCAGGTTTATGTGAAATTGCAGAAGAGACCATGAATTATTTTGTGTTACGATCATTGCTGGACTGAGTCAAACTCAAGGTCCATTTATCCCAGAATTGCCCCAACGTAAGGTTCCAACCATGACCAACAAATGGTACATGTTTTAGGGTGGTGCAAAAAGGAAGATTCCATACTCTTGCCTTTCCTCATCCCAGACAAATTAGTTTCCATTTCCTATGTAAAATTAGAAACTGTTGCAAGAAGCTGGGCTTTTATTATTGTTTCTGTAAAGCATTATTAATCGCAACAACCCTAAATATTGTTATATCCACATGGGCAAAGGAATAATGCCCAACGTAGATTTGTCAAGGTCAGATCAATCTAATTTCCTTTAATGACAGGATAACAGGCTTTGTGAATGGAGAAGTGGTAGATGTCATTTATCTTTAGTAAAGCTTTCAGTGCTCCCTCATGAGACTTTTTCTTGTGAAACATCTGCTCATAGGGTGGGTATTTGGCAGTTTGGTAGCATTCAGCATTTGCAGTAATGATCTCTCTGATAGAATAGAGAACATGCTTATTAAATTTGCAGGCAACAACAAGCTGGGAAGAGCTGCAAGCATGTTGGAGGACACCATTAGAATTCAAAATGATCTTTACAAATTGGAGAAACTGTCTGAAAGGATGCATGTCAATAAGGAGAAATGTGGGTAGATGTTTGAAAATAGGAGTAATCAGCTACATAAATACAGAATGAGCAACAACTGCCTAGACAGCTGGTATACAGAAAAGGTCTTGCAGCGCTAATGGATCAAAAACCATAGAGGAGTTAACAATGCCATGCTGTTTTGAGAGGGACAGATATCACAGTGATATGCAGAAATGAGGAGTACCATCTTGAAGACACATTAGATAGCCTTTCTGCTCTGCTCACATTGATAAGGCCTCCAATGAAACGACATCTCATCTTGAGCATCCCACTGCCAGAATGGAAGGACTAATTGAGGATAAGTCAGTCCTCCCCGTACGGTGCTAGGAGAAGAAATAATGTGCTTAAACTGCAGTTGGGAAGTTCAGGTCAGGCACTGAGCAACACTTGCTGACGTGAAGGATTGTCGAGCACTGAATTGAATTTCCAGAGGAATTTCTGGAATCTCATATACAAACAGAGAAAATGTTCCCTCATATAAGTTTTGAATTGCCAGAGTTAGTTCTTAAATTGAATGTTTCTTTACCTTCATTTATGAACCAGGAAGGTACAGGCTCCCAGTCTGTCTTCTCTAGGTTACTCTGGTATTTTTATCCTGTCCTTTTTCATCCCTCTCTCAAGTGACAATCACTTTCTTCCATCGGACTTTATAACTTTGTGTGAAAGTGTTTTCCAAGCCCTTAGTCCTCCTCAGTGCCCTTCTCTGACTTTCTAGCTCTCCTCAAAAGGAGCTGATGGGGAGAGTATGGGGGAGACTATGCCATTAAGAAAACGAGACTTTGAAACATCCTCTGTATGTAGTTTCCTCATGAACCCTCATAGGTTTGCTGTCCTTTTGCCCACATCTGGACGCTGACTAAAGGTCTTTCAGCTGCCTGTTACGGTGCGTGGTTCATTTTCTGAAGCCATACAGTAAATTCAGCTCTGCAAATTGTAACAGGTAGTTCCAGTTTTGTTATGTGGGGTTTTTTTTCGTTCCCTCCCCCCCTCTCCGTGCATGTTATGTATTTATCTGTAGGTAGTCATCTGCCCTGAGACTTTACCACACGACGTGTGTGTACAGAGGTCTGTGCCTGAACTTTCACGGTTCCAGGAGCTTTGCTGCACCATGGCAGGGAGTCTTGGCGCCTGCATGGTGGTTGCTGCTGTGATGCATGAAAGCCTGTCTCTGTCATAGCACCGAATGTCTCTGCTGTTCTGCAGTGATTGCCGAATAACGCAGCCGGTGTGGTTGTGCTGGCCAGTGTAACACAGCACATTCTGCAGCGGGGCAGGTTGGAGGGTCTGCTTCTCGGACCATGCCAGGGGGGCGATGCTGCTTGCTGTCTAGAGCAGTGCTGACCCGCAGCCCCTGGGGGTGCATCGAAACGGCTTCTGGCAAAAAGAAATGCTTCGGGGGACAACGGCAAAGGATGCTGTAGGTCTTGTAAGACCTGACTAAAATCTGTCTTAATGCCTATTTGTGTGTATGAAAGAGAAAAATGTATTAAAAATATGTGTTTGTGTAGAATACTTTTAACGCCAACAGTAGTGGAAAGGAAGATGTGCAAGGTTTTTTTCCTTCTTCCTGTAGTTACTCTTTGTGTGAATAACTATGCATCAACCCCATGGACTTCTGTCTGGTCAGTGGAGTCCCAGGACTGTGAGGGATGGGAGTGCCTCACGCTTCATGTTAAAAGATTATGGTTAATTCATTGTGTATTTGTTTTCGATAAGAAAAAGCTATTTGCCCATCTAAGCTTTTCCTTTCCTGGGTTTCATGTAAGAGCCATGTACTTCTTGGAAAGCTTTCTCAAAAACAGATCAGAGGAAATTTGTCTTTTTAATGAACTGATTTAAATCAAGATGCGGGCCATTACATGAGTTCTTGAATTCTGCAAACTCTAGCCATTATGTTGGGGTGGTTTTGCAGTCAGACTTTGGCTTCAAACTGCAATTATTTTTCACAAGACCAAGAATGAAGTCTGTTGCCTGTTATGAATAATAGAGTATGGTAATATCACAGCTATATATGCAAACTCTGCAGACTGGCAGCGCAGCTGCTAAACGTTACATTTTTAAAATATGTACAATCTTTTGTCAACAGAATTAAACCCAGGAACATTACATGGTTTGTTTCTGCATGAGGATGTTTTGTAGGGAAATTTAATGGTGAACTGTTCTACATTTTGACCTTTAAAAAAAATTTTCTGAGGCTTTGCACTTTCTAGTGAATTGGGGAGATTCTCAAATTAAGACATGTGGAATCCTAATGGCCATCCTGACATTTCCTAGGCCTGGCTGGATACCTGGGCTTGATTAGTTTTCTAATGTACCTGCTCTGCCAAGCTGGAGAGGCTCGTGCGCTCTGCAGCTGAGCTTTCTTTAAAGCGATTGCGGTGTAAACCTCATTCCAATTAAAAGGTGATGCTGTTCTAGTAATGGAAAGTTGTTTTATTGTTCCTCTCCCCTGATATGCATGCGAGTGGAGTGTTGTAGGGAAGTGTTATCGCTGTTGTTTTTGTAGTTCATTCTTATCTTCCATCAGTCTTCATATACAAAAACGTGAGAAATGCAGCATGCCCAGCTGTCTGAGGGCGAATGTGAATCAGGAAGATAAACCTTCAGAGGGTGTAATGGGTTTGACTACAGATGATCCTTCAGCGCTCTGCTACCATCCTGTAGCCTGTATCTTGTGTTGAACCACCGGCAGCGGGAGAAAACAGGTGGAAATACAGCAAAGAACCCACGGCAGCCCTTCATTTTGGTGCTGAGAAGGGAATGATGCACACTCAGGCCGTCGTCTTCTACTCTCCTCCTTCTACCTGGGGAGCAGGGAAGTCTGAGAGAACAACCCAGGAATGTGAGAAAGTAAGAAATGAGTAAATGTGAAGAATATAGTACATTTCAGTTTTCTGTCCCTCACCAGGAAAATGCTAGAACGGGCTTTAGAGTCTTGCAGCTTAAGAGAAGATGCAGACAAGCGCTCTCCTGAAGTGCCCCAGCAGCTCTTCAGGTGTTTCTGTGCTGTTTCCCTCACCTGCAAAAAGAAATGCCAACATTAGCAGATCATGGATTGTGTCTGTGCTGGCAGAGGGTCCCAGAACTGATTTATAGCACTTGTTCAGCTTTCAGCGAGCAGCAAATGCGTTGCTTAATTATTCATGGCAGATGTATTATTGCAGGAAATTAAGACATCAAGGAAACAAGTAAAAACTATTACTGAATAGAGTTATAAACAAGGTAAGGTGGAAGGAGATGCAGGGGGACGATGCTGAGATGTTAAAATAACCTCGTGCTCAGGAACGTTTCATGCCTTCTGAAAATAATTGGTTAAATTCCCAAATCTTTAAGTGATCATTCATAGAATGTAATTAAATATTCTGTTAGCTAACAAGTTGGGTTTAATTTGTTACATTTGTCATCTAAATTATCACATTTGCAAATGTGTGAAACCTTCCTATGGCTTCTTTCAGCATATCTACTTATGTGAAGACACAGTTCTCTTTACGTCTTCGACTTTCCTTGAAAGCTTTGGCATTTAACTTGCACAGTTACGTTAAGGCAACCTTTGGTTTTCTGTACCAAAGAAACTGGGTTTTGGTCCCTGGGCTACTGTTCTACCTGGAGCAGTGGCATGGGATGCCACTGCAGAGAGCAGGAGCTGAGACTCTGTGCTGCTGGCACTGGATTTCCCTTGTCTGAAACCACAGAGCAGACACGTGCCCAGCTCTTTACCAGTGGTACTGCAGCTGGATTCGAAGATTTATTCATGTCTGTTGGCCACCTCTGCCATGAACCTGTCCTCTAATCTGCACCGAATACCCCACACTCACACAGAGGCCGGAGCGGTTGGCTTGGAAGAGCACCAGCACCTTCCTGCTCATCAGGTGGCACCAGGAGGTGTCCGGTGTTTGGCCACTGTACTTTAAGCGTGGAGGGAGTTTCTCATTTACAGATGCTCCACGTTCCCGTCAGCTTCAAACCTTGCAGGTTTCACGACAGCTTTGCAAATGTGCAGTCAGTAACTGACCAAAACTTATTGAGTAGGAAGTGGTTTAAAGAAAACCCTTTCAACTTCTCTTTTTAGAGTAGAATTATTAGCTTTATTTAAAAAAATTATAGGGAGCATCTCTAAGTTTGTGTGTAACCTCACGCTTCCAAGACTTTCCATTTCATTACTGTTCATAAGCTCGTTATTTTGGTACGTCTCTAGTAATTTTGTAGCCCTTTACTTTATAACTTCAATTATGTAGTTTGAAAAGTAATAATATTAGAAGTCCTGGTATGGAGGACTCGGAGCAATTTTCAGGCAAGCAAACGGATGATTCAGCGCTGTATGACAGAGAGCGTGTCTACAGACAGCACTGCTCTGCTCTTCGAAATGTCTTTCCCGTGGCGCAGGTATACAAAGTGGCAAAAATTCAGAAGTTGTCGTTATTCATGGTCTTTCCAATTTAGTGACAAAATAGCCTCATGTAGTTCTATTCCTATGATGGCAGGTGTTGGAGTCTAGTTGCAAATGTAGACTATTTGGTGTGCGAATATAGGAGACGAAAGGAAAATATTCTTTAACTTGTCCTATGAGGTTAATTTTCCTGGTTCTTGCAAGCATGGTTTATGCGCAGCACATATATGAATATAACGTATGATAGGAATTAGGCAAAAAAAGAAATCTTGCAAGGATCTGACACTAAATCATAAACATTGAGGAACGCGTTCCTAATGGGGTTTTGTGAAAGCTTGCTGTTCGGTACACGTGCACCTCGGGATCGCCCAAACAGAGCTTTGCCTGCAGACCTAATCAATTGGTTCTTGAGCCGTTTAGTTTTTTAATTACTCTTGTCAAAGTGAAAATTACGTGAAAGGACTTGACTGTGCAATTAGCTGCTGAACATTTTCTGCAGCAATAGCGGGAAGACAATACCAGGTCCCAGAATAGCAGTAGGTACAACCATAGGAACAAATCTGCTTCAGCAAAGAAAGAGATATTCTAGTAACTAATCTGAATGAAAGATAATTTATTTTTTAAATATGCATATATTCACAGATGGGAGCGGAAAGGGCTGTTTGTGTTTGAAATGCCTGTCCCCAGCTGAATGCCAGGTTATCACTTGCTGATTTCCCTCTGATTTGTGGGATCCGCTCTTCGTAAGTGGAGGCTGCCCCTCTGCCTGCAGTCAGGGCTGAGCATGTTTTAAGAGGTGCCAACTCCTTGACCTCCGTTCTGCTGGGGATGGCGTGCGTGTGGCTAAATTTTAGGAAAATAAGGTTCCTCTTTCCTGCGCTGCAGCCATGAGAGAGAGCACGGTGGGTTTCTTCTCTGGACTGCAAGCGCCTGGTTAGTGTTCATTCAATGATCTATAGATCATCTGCTCAGACAAATTATATCTCTCAACAGCTTCACAGCAAACTAATCTAGGCATTTAAAAAATAAATAAATGAGGCAATGTCTATAAAGAGCTCCCGTCTAGTGAAGTGGAGCAGTTGAAGCCTGATTAATGAATCCCATTTACCAGCCTGCATATGTGTTCACCGCTCCCCTCCATCGAGCTCTGTCACCTAGGATGGCCCTTGATGAACCACGGTGGCCACCACCAGTGCCTCCGGCCGGGGACGGGGCTTTCACCTCTGCGGTCGGTGGGTGGCCATGGTGCAGAAGACAAAGCTGATGCGGGTTATCCGTACCACTGCTGGTGCATCGCGGGAGCTCCACCATCCCTCTCCTGGCTCTGCCGTGTCTAGGACCAAAGTTGGGTGGCACGCCTTGAGGGGAAAACGTGATCTCATCCCTCAGAGGTGTAACACGTTGGTTTTCACCAAATTAAAACAGTGTTTTTACAAATGCAATAAAAAAAAAACAATTTAGATTTGTATTTTGGAATGGGATGGAAGGGAGCTGTGCCGGCTGTGTGAGCTGACTCTCTTTGCCTGAGAACAACGTGGTGAGGGCAGCTGAACAATTCCTGGTGCTCGTCCTCCTGTGTTTGGAAATGCTTAATAGATTCGAAGGCTCAGAATTTTAATGCAGCTTACTTCTGTATTGATAGAGGGCTTTGAAGTCACTCGAACATTTTGCTAAGCCTACATGCCAGGCTTTAAGTTATTTGTAGCAGGGCGCTTGATGATTTCTGATCTTCATTAGGCTGCGTACTGGAAGGTCAGCCTGGATGCATACGCACATGCCTAAAATAATTTATTCTGCTGCCTTTTAGCGCCTGCTGCACCTGGATGTGTTACTAGAAAAGGCAATTGCTTCTTTTGGGTAGTGAATAACAAATAAAATTTCTCCCAAGATTCAACATTTTTACAAGGACTCAAGTTCCAGGATTGTACATGGGTGAGATTTCCCCCCACCCCCCCCAGGAGATGAGACAGGGCCAGACCCAGCAGTGCCGAGACATCCATTCCTGTGGAGAGGTTTGGAAGCAGGTGAAAGGGCCCAGAAACCAGAGGAACACTTATATTGTGTCTGAAATAGTCAGCACATCCATTTCGGGTTTTGCATAGCTAGGGGCAGCAAGATACCATGAGTATAGAAAGTTATTTTTAATGATGTAGAATACATAGCCAGGGTATGTGTGCAAGCTGGCTACAGTGAAATCAAGGAAACCAAGACATTTCAAGCTTAATTTTAGTTTTTTGAGCAATTGGAAAACTCGGAAGTATGCGATGGCAGGTCCTTTTTGTGTATAATACCCATTTTATTTGGTGCATGAGGCAGAAGGGCTTTGGGAATGAATGATCCGTGCGCGGGGAAGGACACTGGTGGTGTGAATTGCAGGGTTTTCCTGCTGAAGAAGCTGGAAGGAGTGTAACTAATAGGACGTGGGGCTCCGGCAGGGAGGGAAAAGTCTCATGGTTAGAGCCGGTTTTGGTGTCCCAGAGGTTTGAATTCCAGCAGCCATGGAGGTGCCCCTAATAGTGGAAAGGGAGCAAATCTATAAAGGGGGTAAATTTTAAAGGTAAGTGATAAAACGTAACCTAAACACAAAAGATGGCGCCACTCCAGTTAGATCATGAAGAGCATTTACTCAAGGGACAAACCCACATCACTTTTCAGATTACAGGGTTCCAAATTGTCTCTAGTGTGTGCCATCATGTGAATGTTAATGCTGAGGCGCGTACTACAAATTCCTTGGAAGAACAATGAAGAGCTGCTTTCTGTTCTGAGATTTAATAAAAATTATGGAGAGATTGAGACTGGGCTGTGAAGCATCAAGTTTTTAAGATGCAAAATGGGTGAATAGGAGGGAAAAGCTGCATCTGCCTGGGGAAATCTGAATACCTTTTCTCAACGTGTGTGCAGATGGATCACCTTACAGGTATGCGAGAAATGTTTGCATTTTTGAGCTCCAAGAGGTGCTCGAAACACGCTGGTCTCCCATCTTCACCTCCCTCCTCCGCCTTTGCTGCTTGTGATTTAACGTTTTTGAAGTTCTTTGGGGAGTTATACTTTGTCCCTGCAACCATTCTCTAAATTATAAATGATTTTTATAAGCAAATCCTCTTGACTGTGGATCGGCAATCTCTGTAAATTATTTGGTGGGATACTTAATTTGAAGTTTCTTCATTGCTTATGACAAGATGTTTCTTCTGCTGTCACTGTTGATGATTCATAGCTCAAGTGAAGTGCTTAGCACTTCAGAAAACACCTAATGCAGGCAGTTCTACTCATAAAGTCTTTCCATCCTGAAAAAAAAAAGAACGAAGAAAAAGGTCCCGTGAGAGCTGTAGTGGACTGTGCTGAAATGGTGTGTGAGGCTTGTCTGCGGGGCTGGCTCTGAAATGTGGAGGGGGAGGCGGGGGCCCATCCTGATACTGAATTGGCAGAGAAACTTGGAGATAACACGCGTTCGTAATTGTTTTATTTTCTCCTGAGCGTGTGTATGAGCAGGCAGGGGAGTTTGCGAGCCTGGTAACGTTTGTGTGTTTGTGCATGGGGACAGGGTGCTCCTTGCAATCCCGTATGATTTGGGGCTTTAACAGCTGGGCTGACAGCACTGTGTTGCCTCTTCTTGCCTCAGCCCTGGAATATCTGGGTGGGTGATTAGAAGGAAGCGGAAAATGAAGAGGCCTTGCACTGGTTAGAGGGGAAAAAAAACATAAAATGGAGTATTGAAGTACTGGCACCATCTGGATGTGGCTGATACCATGTTCAGGGTCTGTGTCGGAGCAAAAAGGGATCCTTATTAAAATGATGCAGACACAAACCTTTTCAGGGCAGGAGGAGGGAGTGGCTGGCTGCCTAAATTCCTGCTGTTTTGCCATAACTGATGTTTTCCCTGTAAGAAGCATCAATGAGGAAGCCTGACAGATGGCAACAAAGGCAGCGGTGCAAACAAGGGCACTCCTGCAAAATAAATGTTGCACGTTTACTGTTTCAGTAAAGTGTTTAAAGCACACGTAAGAATTTGGGCAGAACTACACAGGCATGTTACAGTGGTTAGGTGAAATTTTCAGAAAAAAGCCGTGACGGTTGTTTTTTCCCCAGCCAAGCTGAATTCCAGGGATGCCACCGGGAGCAGCTGTGCGCCCTGAATGCTGATGGGCAGCTGGTGCCGGTCGTGCTCCCCCACCAACTTTCTCCATTTTTCAAGAAAATTCTGGTATTCTTGTTTTGAGCATCGCATTATAGGAGTGCGTTTGCAGCTGTACGAGTTCAGTGAAAAGGAACAAAATCATGAATGAGCAGGAAGGGTTTAAGGGGGGGGAAAAATCTGGCTGGTCAGGGCAGGTGGTGTTGGAGGGATCTGTACTGGCTGCCAGTTGGGGGTAGAGAAAATTCACTCATTTCAAATAGTTTTTCTGGGTTTTGGTTGGGACTTAGCTCTTTGACTGTTCTGGGTCTCATGGAAGGGTGGAGGAGACGGGGAAATTGAAGAGTTTGTTGCTGGAACTGGTTGAGGTAAACGTAAGCAGAGGAAAATTTTGATAAATTGAGAAGGTCATGGTGTGGGCTGTTTATAGACTTGTGTCTTTTAAATCTAAAGCAATGTTGTAGCTGCTGTATGTTTGAAAGCACTTAAGGTTTGAGTGGACCATAAAAACGTGTGCAGATGTTCTTCCTTCTTGACTTTCAGCGTTCAGGATATTCAAACCACTGCGGTGGCTTTCTTCAGAAATTGTTTTATGGGGATCTCCACAGTACTTTAAACCAAACCAAGACTTTCTCTCCAATATTTAACCTTCACTAGAGAAACTTGTAAAAAGAACATTCCAGTGTGTGTTTCTGCAGGTATAAATTACATCATTTACATTATAAAGAGAAAGCCTCTTTAAGTCAAAAGCAAAAGGAGGTGGAGTGGAAAGGTGAGCTGCTGCACTTCCACCTCATTACCTGATCTCTAAATGCTGGGTTTCTTACCCCGGCTTTGTGCTAGTGGTGTGGTAGGCATGAGTTCAAGCTGAATTTATGCTGTGTTTGACTGATTTTTTTTTTTTTTTTTTTTAATTTGGAAATCACTGGTGTACTAATCCTTAGACCCTTGTAGGACCTGGCGTATCGCCTGCTGCACGTTCATCTGAAACGCTGACAAAGAAACTAATCTTTTCTTTTTTAACATTAAAGAACAATAACAGCTTATTTAACACTGGATGAGAAGGAGGCTTGAGTAGCAATGCATTCCTGTGAAATAACGAAGGTATTTCTGTGAGCTGCTCTACATCAAAGCTACGGAGCAAGATTTCTCTGCCACAATGTGACCTCTGCAGTGCTTCAAAGTGCCGGCGTTTTGCCCATCAGCCAGCTCCATGTTTTTACTTTGACTAGTGGTGTTCCTGCTTAAACCACAGAAAAAGACTTTAATCTAAGCACTTCCTTAGGAAAACTTTTCCTTAAGTATATGGACTTTTGAAATCAAATGCCACAAATGTTTTTCGGTTACCATATGAGCACACTTGGCAGAAATAGAAGAAACTTGAGTATAGGGGAAATTCTTAGGGAAAAAACTCTCCCTTTTGGTGGTTTCTGCAAAAAGAAATGCATGTTCTTTCAGTGGTATTCGTTTTTGCTCTTTTGTAGTTGTGTTGCCTGTGAGCTTGTGTGTTTTTGCTGTGTCGCTGATGTTTTAGCACTCTTACTCATTAAGGAGCTCTGTCTCATTTGTATGTGTGAGTTGTGTTTCTGTGCGTTGTGTCATGGAAAGTGAGACTAATTTATTGTCTCTGTTAATGGGATGTATGATCTGGATCAAAGTTCTCTTGAAACCTCCATAAACCCATAATAGCCATCCTGTTATCAGTTAATGCTGGCCAGTATCAGTCATTTTCCCTACAGGAAATGAAAATGTTCAAGCGTTAGGCCAGGAGCCTAATCCAGTTTCCTTCCCATTCCTCCCTTATCTCCGTGTTTCAGTCATGTGTTGCTCTGTGCTGGAGATAGTTTGCATGCCATATAGGTTGGGTCTCAACTTAATCTGCAAACCTTTTTGTTTCCTGTGGATTTTTACGTGTCGGTGCCTTTCCGAACATACGATGTTGGTTCAACCTGTCAGCCTCAGGGTGCTGCTCCGCTTTGGTTGGGATTCCCTTTGCGGTGGACTGCATGGTGAGATACGCTTCTCCGCGTGTCCTTGGGAACTTTTTCCCTTGTTGCTTATTCCCCAGGCAGGGCTCCAGGCATGTGCCCATGGTGTATTACCCCTTGTCTGAAACATGAGCAAAACCACCAGTAACCCGTCTGTTTTCTTCCTTGAAGAAAGGAAGCGAAAACCTGGAATGGCAGTTGAAGCAGTTCCACTTTCTGTTGACCCATTTTCTTCTTGGAAAAGCCAAGATGTAGGTCTAAAAGCAGATGTAGGTCTGGTGACACCACTCCAGCTGGGCGTGCGGGGAGGTTTGGATGCTGCTTCCCGCTCTGCTTTTGGCTCACTGGGAGGAGGAAGGACTTGGCAAGGAGGCTTAGCGTGGCACAGACTTTATTTGTCCTTCCAGACATGGGAATTAAAACGCCTCAGTGTTTATGGAGGAAGGTAGTTACCACGGCTAGTTACAGTTAGTCTCCTTATGCTGATTTGCTTTTTTTTTTTGATATGTTTTGAGCAATAGCTAATGAATTTAAGAAACAGATGAGTAATTTTTGCTTTAATTAAGACTAATCTTGCGATTTGAAGTAGTATGTTATTTTTTGCTCTGCTTTTTCTGTTTTAAAAGCTGATATGGAGAAAAAGCAGCTCAATAGACGATTTAATGAAGGATAAAAATGATCAGGTCATGCATGCTCTCCTTGTATTGTTCGACCATAACATAATCTATATCCTGTCATTATTCCCACCCCATCCATTAGCCATCACAGTTCAGAAATAAACAAATTCCCTGCTCCCTTCTCCATTAAATGTAATTTTATAAACTGCATTATAACAAAGCTAACTGAGTAGGGAAAAAAGACCTTACTTTTCAAGGTAAATGGCATAAATCTGATTGTGCAGAGAAGATGTGTGGGAAGGTATTGTTGCTGTAAGGATATTAGATGAATAAATTAAAAAAAAAATTAAATCAAAGAACTGTTTTAGAATTCAGTAGTGCAATCAAGAAGTAAAAGTCTTTTGGGGGAAAATGGAAATGCTTCTCCTAGAGGAGCACACTGAAAAACAACAGTGAAAAATCACAGGTTGCAACCAGGATAATGAAAACTTTTTGATGGTGAGAGTGGCGCCCAGTTGGAACAGGGGACAAGAGACGTTGGGCGGTCTTCATTAGGGGAGATACTCAGAGCTCAGCAGGGCAATGTCCTGAGCTACCTGCTTTAAACGCTGCTTTAATGTTGCTCTGAGCAGGAGGTTAGAGTAGCTGACCTGCCCGTGTCCCTTCCAACTTAAATTATTCAGGCCTTTATGCAATGGACTAAGACACTTCACGTAAGAAATCTGGGAAACAACTTTGTTGATGCCCTGGGGTTCTGTATGGCATCAGCAAGGTGAGCTGAAATACGAGTGTGAAAACAGATGAGTTGAAAATGGAGAAATGAAGCTTTCTATCTACAAGAGTAGTACAGAATAGAACTACCTTAAATTTTACCATGGTTTAGATGTTGTCTTCCCTTTTTGGAGGGGGAATGGGGGTGATCATTCTCTCCTTTCTCAGCTTTTCGACCATATTCCCTTTTTATGGGGATGGCGAAAGCTGGTGCGTAACGTTATTCAGTACAGCATGCGGTATGCTGTAAATGAGCGTTGATCTCTCCTTTCTGGGCTTTGCATTATTTATAAATCAGCCTCTACATAATTGCATTTGAATACTAGTAACTAGTCATGTTTGCCATAAAAATAGCAAATGCATATTTTAGCCAATTTCTTTAGAACTGTTTTATCTTTTCCCTTTGGGTGTCCCTGCCGTTCTGAACTCCGCTAGACCCTGACTCCTCCTCAGTCTGCGTTCGAGTGATAGCTGCTTTCCAGAGTCAGTCTCCAACACTGTCGGGGTATCCACATTCCTGAGATGGCCTCAAACACTGTTGTTTCTTGTCCCACATCCCAAAACCATTGTGAAATAATGAGCTGAGTGTTGAGCCCCCTTGGGCATCCTTGTCTTTGGTGATCTTGTGCCTTGTCCTGGCTGCTGGTGCCAGGTTTCATGGTGACACCATGGGGCTGACCTTGCCTCCAATGGTGGGGGAGTCACTTGGACCCAGTTTGTTCCTGAGTCACCCTGAAATAAAGGTTCTTCTCTTTCTTGTTGAGCAGAGGGAGATGAGCTGATTCTCTCAGCATAGATGAGTGTTTATAAGAATTCAATCTTGGAGAGTCTTGGGGTGAATTTGCAGAGAAAAAAAATAAAATCTGATATGATAGTCAAAAGTTCAAGTGAGAGCTATGGGGGAGGTTGAGGTTGCTGCAGCGTGTTTGCTAATTAGGAAGGGAGGGCAGCGCTTTACCGCAGAGTAGCTGGAGAGCTCTAGACCTGCATCTATACATCCATAATGCCTGCTGATCTGAAAGGACGCTTCAAAGACCCGGGTGCTTGCGCTTCTGTGGCGGCGGTGTGCCGACTCGGGGTGCCACTTGTGTCCTCCTGACGGATCAGTTTTGTTCTGTAATTGGCAGGCAGTGATGAATGCAGTCCTTGAGCAAGTTTCTCTTGTTTTTCCTGTGTTTAAAAATGTCAAGTGGACGCATTAAATATGGCCCTCGCCTTCCCTACTACACTGGCAAAAGTGGCGGCCGGTGTTTGGCAAGTGAGTCGGGTGGCTTTGGTCTCTCTCCTTTCAGCAGCCCATTCTCTCTTAGGAAGGCTTGGTAGGTTCTCTGCTAATTCTGAGATATATATCTGTCTGTCTAAGTCTATCTATATATCTGTCTGTTCTGATATATATCTATATATTGACATATAGAAATTTTCTTTTTAAATCCCTCCTCCCTACATCCACCCCCCAGCCCCGCATGCGTTCCTTGTGCTGGGAAGGGGCTAGCTGCGGAGACTGTCAGCATCAGTTTAAAGCTCAGGCAGCTGCAACAATGAGATGTTGGGAGCTGATTATCATTTCAGGGGCAGAACACAATCAACATTACACCTAATTATAAATGTGCTTGTTTAATCTCTTAACGTTTCTTGTTTGACCTGTGTCCTGCCTGATCCTTCGAGCCCATGTAAGTGGTGCTGAGGATTGCCGCCTCCTGTTTGCTGCGCTTTGCTGCCGGAGTGTCTTGGCCGTACATATCTGTGTCAGTCCTCTCTTGTTCAGATTGAGGTTAAATCCATTTAAGGTAAACAGATTAACACATTTTCCCATGTCTAACGTGAGAGCAGCGAGTCTGTCATTTCCCTAAAAGCATTGCATGCGACAGGTCCCAGATGCTGAGCTTTTCTGGGCAGCTGTGTGATTTGCTTGACTGGATGGATTTTACAGCTGGTGTCCGGCTGTTCTTTGTTGTGTTTATCTGCAGTCTCTGGGGCTAATCAGATTAGCAGATAGTGTAATCTTGCTAAATATCTGATTCCCTTCTGAGCCCTGGGGTGTCAGCTTTACTGGTCTCCGTGGTTTCTGTGGGGGGCTGTGCTTTGGGAGGTGGTGGAGGTCACTCCGAAGCATCAGCTGCATCTCCCAAGTCCTGCTCTGGAGCCCAGCGTAGGCTTGTTCCCGCAACTTCTGCTACCGCTTTGTGCAACAAGTGTGTATGTGAAAGATAAAGTCAGCTAAAAGAGATTAGCTTGGATGATTTGCCTTAAATTTTGTCCTTTCCTGAGGATCGGTCGTTGGCCATGTTTTTCAGTTTTCTACTGCAGGTTCTTCAACCCAAGTTACTGTTGCTTGCTTGTCAGGGGGAGGCTGTTGGGTTTCCAGAAATACTGCTGAGGTCTTGGGCTGTTTGGAAATGGCAGTTGGACCCATCACTGTGACTTCTCCGGTCTGAAGAGCCCTGGTGTGGGATGTGCATTTTGCGGAACATGGCTGTAAAGATGTTGCAGAGAGCAGGACTGGGACAAGTCTGCTGGTGGGTCGTGACGAAGCCCAGCTGTAAAGTGTATTTGATGGGGAGGGAGCAAGCAGTGGAGACAGAAAATGAAGGGACTACAAAATCCGCTCTGCGATTGCAGAAATTGGGAGTTTTGGAATGTTTATGACCTGTCTGTAATGTGCCATGTGCTGAAACTGAGCACCGCACATCTCAGCCTGAAACAAATTATTTAGTGGCCGCAAAAAGAGTCAGTGTGGCAGAATTATACTTTGAAAGCACATCCAGCACATGCAATGAGTAGATATAGAATATTATTCCTTCTGTATAAAATATCTTTGATTCTTCTTTTTTGAAGAAGTGCTTCATGCTCTTAATATAGTCTAGAGCACTACACAGATTGAAACTGTTGTGGTTTTTTAAAGAAAGTTTTGCTACCAGAGTCCACTTGCAAAAGCCCTGTTTGTACTGGTAAAAGGCCTTTTATTGGAAAGTCTTGCTGAGTATATCCTGTACTAACTACTACTGCCCTCTGGATAAACTGGGACACATTTGTTGCCTTTTTGAACAAGCAAGCAAAGTAGAGTACGGCTGCCTGCCCACCGGAGCAGCACGAGCAGGTGAAGCCATCTCTATTCTCTGTACTTGATCTCTCTTAACACAGCCCTTGTTTGCTGCAGTCTTGTCCAAGGCAGGAGAAAGCTCACCAAACAGTTGATAATCCATGATAAAGCATAGGTAAAATGCACTGTAGGTTGCTGACTTCAGAAGTGTTGCTACCGAACAGACTCTACCTGCTGTCTTTTCCTCTTAAAATGAAGCCAGCTTTCTTGTTGGTGGACATAATTTAAATAGTTTGTGGGCTTTCATAGAATCATCTAGGTTGGAAGGGACCTTTAAGATCATCAAGTCCAACCATCGACCTAACACTGACAAAAAACCATCACTAAACCATATCACTAAGCACTACATCTGCCCATCTTTTAATACCTTCAGGGATGATGATTCCACCGCTTCCCTGGGCAGCCTGTTCCAACGCTTGATAACCTTTCCAGTGTAAAAATTTGTCCTACTATCCAGTCTAAACCTCCCCTGGCGCAACTTGAGGTCGTTTCCTCTTGTCCTATCGCCTGTTACTTGAGAGAAGAGACCGACCTCCACCTCTCTACAACCTCCTTTCATGGCATCTTGGGGTTGTTAGTTTTATTCAGTTGTGTAGGGGTCCTTCTCAGGAACCTAAGCTGGCTCTTGCTAGCCCTTTCTTAAAGCCTTGGTGCTTTCTGAGGAGGAAGGAGGGTCCCTGCGCAGGTGCTGGGCTCTACTCCTGGGAGTTCCGGGGACACACTCACACTGGCTCTGTTGGAGCAGCAGCAGCATCTTGCTCCTGCCAGCATTGAAGAAACCA
Organism: Rissa tridactyla; assembly: GCF_028500815.1. Classification (NCBI taxonomy): domain Eukaryota; kingdom Metazoa; phylum Chordata; class Aves; order Charadriiformes; family Laridae; genus Rissa; species Rissa tridactyla. The sequence continues at coordinate 43,358,499 of NC_071473.1, forward strand.
CTCAGCATCTGTCACAGACACAAGGATCCTTTGTTTTTAGGTTTTTTTTCCCCTCTTGCAGCCTTAGGAGGGTCTGTATGCAGCTTAAACAGAGAAGTGAATACTCAGAGATTAAACCTCAACATTTTTTACTATCACGAATGTAACAGGAAAAGTAATGGAAGGCTCTGGCTAGGAAAGTATGGGATTTATAGACTTCCTAATGCTGTCAAGGGTTTCTGCTTGTGCTGCCTCCAGGACTGAAGCTTTTCTTTCCCATATTGATGAACTCCTTCATTGCACAACAGCAGCAGGAGAAAAATCAGCATGCCCAATGAGGTCTCCTGAAGGAGGACGTAAGTTTCATACTCAGGATCTCTCCACATAAGGCACAAGCTCCACTTCATGATACACATATCGTATACTTTTTTTTTTTTTAAATACTGCAGCTAGCCCAGCCTGCAGCTTCTGTAGGAACCCCACTCTGGTGTTGTTGGTGTTTCCTCCTTTATCCCTCCACAGTGCCAGGACTGATGTCCTCCATGCCATGCATCTCTGACCAAAGTGGTTGCCCTTTAACTTGAACTGCGTTTGTGAGCATCTGTAATTCTGGGGGCAGATGGTTCTTGTTTATTAAACCAGATTCCAATACTGGTAATATATTCCTGAACTGGCAATATGATCTGCAGCCCTTTCCTTACAACGTTGTTTAATGAGCTGGAGAGAAAGTGCAGCATTTCGGAGGCAGCAGAGTGAAGAGGAGAGGGCTTTCCCTGCGTGGTGTGCCCTGATGAGCAGGACTTGGTTGCCACTTCAGAGATCAGGCTTGATCTGTTCCAGGCTCCTCTGAACTAAATTTTGCCTGCACTTGTTGAAACTTCTTTTTTTCATTGACAAGACTATCGTTTGGGGAAACAAGCGCAGCAGTGCAATAACTTGCTTGATTGTACATCGTAGTCACCAAGTGCTTTTACTGGACTTGTGTCCTGCCTGAGTCTGGCGGGGTTTTCCCTGCTTTGGCTCAAGAGATGGCAGGCAGACTATAGCTCAGGCACCGGAGAGGAGGTAGCATTTTAAAGCACTGTACTGGTCTTCTCTGTTGATCTGTCAGCTGTCATTAATAGCTGAGTTTCTGCTGCTTTGGCAGGAAATTTGCTTTGACAAATGAAAACGTGGCTGCTTTTGTTCTTGACTAAGAAGTGTAAAAGAGCTGGATGTCCCAGCGCGGGATCCTCAGTGCTGCTGAGCGCAGGGGTGGAGGTGGTGGAGCACACGCAGATTTTCTGCAGCTCCAGAGTGGGATACAGGAATGAGTCTCCCTCTCTCTTCCCTCCCTTCCTGGAGTTCACTGGAGGGACTTCAGTTACTGCTTAGCTCTTAAACAGGGAAACAGACTCTTTTTTTTAAACAGTTTCTGCCATAGAGGTATCAGTTTGAAGGAAAGTGCATCAGAGTAGGGATTGCTGCTCTTCATTTCCATAAAACCCATAATGAGATAGAAACGGTTGGAAATTAGATACTTTTTAAAAATAAAATACTAAGTTTTAGATTCTTACTTTATGAAAGGATCCCTTTTGGGTGGATCTTAATGCTTGTATTGAGCCATATTTAAGCTATGAAGTGCATGAGAATTAACCTTTTCCAGGAAGGGGTCACCCAAAAGCTGAACCCTGTTAAAATTAGGAATACAAATCCTCCTTTTTTTCTTCCAGTGTCAAAGAGGTTGTGGATAATATTTTTTTTTTTTAAATAAAAGTTTTTGTTTGTTTCCTTGGGTATTTTTCATCCAGAATTGATTAAAAACATGTAATGGCTTCAGCATACTGCCATTCCAAAAGCATTAGCTAATAGGGAGTGGTTTGATTCCATCATCTGTAACATAAAAAAATTGCTGATTTGCATCATGGAAAGCCCCACACTTCATTTGTGGGTGGCCTTATAAAAATGCAGTGACGGCCTGGAACGAGAGCTCTGGAGAAGGACTGAGAATGTGATTTCCTGACCTACTGCGGGCGCCCGGAGAGCGTTTTCCATTTCCTGCCTCTGGGATTATTTGACGCAACTGTAGAGTTTATTTCATTCTTGACACTCGGATCTCAGCTCAGTACTTTATCACCAGGTCTTGCAGTGCCAAAATTTGCATTACATCTTCCCAGCGGTCTCTGTATTACAACGTGGAGCTAGTTCACATAAAGCCGCCTCTTTTGACCTAGCAGAAAGAAGCCTAACAAGGACCAGAGGCTGGAGGAGCTGGCTAAAACACGTCCTATGTCAGAAGGGAGGTCAGACTGGATGATAGAGTGGACCATTCAGTCCTAAAAATCTATGAATATTAATATGCATCTATTATAGTATAGAGTACAGTGAGGTCATTGATTAATGCCATTTCTGCCCTACGCTGTTGTCCTGCAAGGGGATTCTCCCAAGACTACTGCTTCTGCTGCTGCTCTGGGGCACCTCCCTGGCTAGAGGTTAATTATCTGCTGTGTGGCTATTAAAACAAAAGACTTGCTGTTTCGAATTTATCACTTTTACAGTCAGTTGAAGTTCTGTTTCCCTTGCAAGTATGAAATAGGAGCACCGAGCTCAGTCTTTTCTTGGGGACGGTTCTCTAGAGTTTTGCCAACCCCGTTGTCCAAGGGCAAAGTCACGGTTGATGCAGGTATTAGATTATTTTGCCTTAGAAATTCTCTTGCCTTTTTACAATGGGGCATTTTTGTGTTGTTCCATATCCATTTCTGTGCACTTCCTAATGTTTGGTTTCCTTTTATGACTGTGCCTGCACTGAGCAGCTCACTGAAAGCGTCTACTTAGGTAATGTCCGGTGCCTTCCCGAGTGGTTACGGTTAATTTAGAATCCAGAAAAGTGTATGATTAGTTCAAATTATTCCCTACAAAATGCATTACCTTAAATTAGACAATGCTGACTTTTATCTGCCTTCACTGACCATTTTAATGAGGGTTTGTTACCATGGATTCCTGCATGGAAAAAAGACCCACCCTATTTTGTTATAATTTTGATTTAGTTCCATCTTGGAGAACTGGCTATTCTAGTGCTCACCCTCTTTTCCTGACTGAATAATAAGCATTAGTCTTAGGTCAGAACTTTGGGGCACCACAGTGTTGGTCTTTTTGCTGTGCTAAAAAATTAAATAGATCCAGGTCATATTGGGAATTTTCACCAGGTAGCAAACAGGGCATGAAAATACTGCTCAGAGAAAATCACAAAAAAGCAGATGCTGCTGTGCCTTTTGTGGAGGACTCGAGGATTGTGAGAGGGGAGCCCTTAGGCATGAGTGGGAGGGAGCTGTGTCCTGGCAGCTGCAGATGACAAGCCTTTGTTGCTCACTCTCATGGGAAGCTGCCCTTGGTTCATCCAGGTCAAAGTACTCGAGTTCGGGACAAACCCAAATCCATCCAGAGACTGAGATTATTCCAGAGCAGCCTTTAAAACAAGCAACAGAGTGGGCAGCGTTACTTCCTATGGTTGGAATTCTTCACATGTCGAGGGCCACCGCTATGGCTAGGACTTACCCAACCGCTTTTTCTTTTCTGCAGCAACCTTCCAGGGCTGCGCAAGTGCCACGCAGAGCAGCAGCAGTAGGGGCCAGCACCGTTTTGTGCAGCACGCCACCTTGATTGGGTGGGAAATAATGCTGCTGGGGTTCAGACAGAAGGAATCGCTAGGAGAGTCAAGTTTTTTATTTTTTTGCTACTGTCTGGTTTGAAGCAGAGTCATGAAAGCTGCTGTTCGGGAATTTATTTCTTTTGTAAAGATTTCCATGACTGTTTAACCAACAAATCAACCAAACAACAACAAAGTTTGAGACCTGCATCTTTCAGACATGGAACATGTACCTAAACAGCATTTGTGCGTGCCAAAAATTTGATTCTAAATGTCTTGAAAGCAGGAGCTTTTTCCTTTTCAGTAACTCTTCTCTTGAACACAAGAGTATTAAAAAATAATAGTGCTGGTAAGCTTGTGGAAAATCCAGTTACTAGATCTGAAAGGGTTAAGCTATTGCTGGTTTTGAGTTACGATGATATATACTTTAGAATTAAGATAATCAGTAAATGAATGGTCCAAAATATTACTGTTGTAAATGCTTGTTTTTAAAATACAGGGAAGCTTTAATGTGATTCCTTGCATGAGAATTTTTTTTTTCCCTCCAGCCCAATAATCTCTTACGCTGCTCAGGAGTTTTACCTGCATAGCTTATAGATTTAGTGGTCTGATACAGTGCTATGAATTCATAAACTACTCCTATAATCTAGTACAAATCTGAGGTGGTTCTGGCTGCAGTCTGTTTAAGCCTACAGCGGGAGGCGGGCTGCCTGCAGACGTGACCAGGTGCTCCATGCGGGGCTGCCCTTCGCAAGGGGCATCACCAAGCATGCAGGGTGGCTCGGAGGGCTCTGCAGGCTCCCCTGGGTCCAGGCTGGGGCTCGGTCATCTTAAAACGTATCTACGATAAAAGACTATGAGGGCATCGTTCATCATTGCCAAATATTTTCATCCCCATGGAGCAAAGGGGTGCGGGAGTACCTGGCAGCGCTGTAGCTGCTGGAGCCTTAGTTTGCTCGTCTTTAGCTGTCCTCCTGCAGGTACGTTGCAGCCCAGAGGTTACAGCTGTGGCCATGACTAAACTCTTCTGCAAAATTTGAAGTAAAGCTAGAGTTCTTGAACTTTGGAAAGGGATAGGAGACTTCTACTTGTAGCAAATAGTGTCAGAAGGTAATTTCGTCCCTCCTTTCTCTACTCAGACAGGATTGCTCTAAGCTGTTTGGAACAGATGTTTGTCTAGTGTGTTCTTAAAAGACTTGTGGTGAGAGAAGAGCCCACCATTTCCTCAGCAAGCTGTTCCAGTGTTTAACTGCCAGTACATTTATACCATGAGAGTATGGTATAGGAGTTTACCCCAAACATCCTAACCTTAAACCCCCTTTCTGCAGTTTTGTGACTATGAATTCTTGTCCATTTGCATGACACGCAAAAAAACCCAAATGTTCCTTTTCATCTTGCAGTTTTCTTCCAGATCCTTGAAGGCTGTTCTCGTGTTCTCCCCCTCCCTGCTGCCACTGCTGCTTCTTTCCTTCCTAAGCAAGATAAACTTGATTTCATTGTTGTTGTCACCTTGTTTTTCCCATTCTCATCCAGCCTTTCCTGACTGCTGAGACTCTCTGTGAAAGTCTCCCCTCTGGTAGTTTCACCCACTGTTCACACGAGCTGTCTCCCACATAGCTGGAGAAGTTGTTGGATGTTTTCCGTTCTACTCGTTTGCTTTCTCAGAGTAGCCAAGGTTTCCAACACTAAGCAGTGTTTGTGACCGTTCCTAGCAGTACCCTCACACCGTGAGAACAGTGAGTACACTTGCAGTCCAACATGATGCAATTTACTGTTGGGTTCACTGAATTCCATTAGAAACACAGGGAAAATACAGGAAGATAACCACTGACTTGATAGGAAATAATTCAGAGGATTATACATTTAATGCGCCTTGGTTGTTGCACCTCGAGCCGTTGTTCATGTCTATGTACAGGCAGGTAATAGACTGTGACTGTGTCTGGGGTGGCTGCCGCACCCAGGATATCGCCTGCTCCCTCCTCCCCAGAGACATTGGAGGGGCAGTGGCCCAGCCTGTCTTCTCCTCATCCCTCCCACCTGCGGAGCCTGCTGCCTTGCTGCTCCGTGCTCTTCAATTAATGGATGTTAGTTACTGTATTTAGCTGCATACTGTGGGTAGGCTTTCTGTCTCTAGTGGCTGACCTTAAAACTAGATGGAGAGACTTGTCAGGGGAGAGGCTTCCTCAGTGCAGGGGCTGAATTGCCGTGGCTGAAGGACTGTTGCTAGGAACAGGCTCCCGCATTTCCCTGCCTTCCAGTGAAGCTATTATGCTTCTTCTACAGTTAATATTTTTCTTTTGAGAGAGCATATTTCCTGACAGTTGCTCATTCCTCCTCCAGGAGGATGCAGCAGGTGAGAAAGGCCCTTTTTCGTGCCATGTCCTGGGTGTTTAAGCACTAAAGTAAAAGGATTTGCCCAGCCCGAACACATTCGTCAGCTCCTTCTCCAGACAGCTGGTTCTCAGTCTGAGCTCCCAGGCTCAGCTTCAAAGAGGCTAAACCTTAGCTGCTCTGCTAGTCTCGGTAGCGTTGCTCTCCACCTGAAAGATTTAATAACCCCGTCACTTGCACCACAAAAAGCAGGTTGTCTTAGGTACCCAGGCAAGCAGGGTGCATAAGTCCTTCTCCAGCGTGTAGGTTATTACCTGGAGATTGCAGATGGGCACTTCTGCTGTCTCTGCAAAGCCCCTTCCATCTTCCAAGAAGCAAGTAGTTAGCCATTGTGAGAGGACTGCAAATACCCATGTCTGTACACCCTGATGGATGGGTAATCACGGAGGAGCTTTCCAGCAAATGATGGATTTCATTAATTCTGCCTCTTGTTACTATTTGGGGATCTCAGAACTATGAGGAGAAAATCAGAGTTGTGAGCACAGTTGATGGTTACACATAGACGGTTTCTCTCGTCAGTGCACAGACTTGAGTCCTTGTCAGTCTAATCATTATCTGCTGTACTTGTACACAAACCTCCATAAAGGTTTCGTTGTTCTTGGCGCTCCATTTACACAAAGTGCTAAGCTTTCGCCTTATGCCATGCAAAGTATAATCAAAGTGGCTTTATCAAGTTGATAAGTAGTAATGGTTCAGCCTGTCCAGGGAGAAGTTTAGAGCCCTGACCATTAAATGCAGTTTCTCTTTGGGCAGGGAGAAAAAAATGGAGAGATGTTTTGGTTTTGTGCTTCTATCACATGATTTCAAGTAAGTTCCATTTTTGTTGGTGCTGTTCTAATACTCATGTCATCCTCCTCCAGATGTTTCTCTAAAATCTCCCCCATAGGGAGGTTGAGGCCAGCAGCACTACTTCTTGACAAACTGGCAGGAACAGGAATTTCACATGCCTTGTATGTAAAGAGTGAGAAACCCATAACTGCTTCTCATTGCTCACTTGTTGTGATGATACCAAGAGATCTGACGGTAACAAATGTGTTTTTGAAAGTTTGCTCCCCGGTATCTATGAACTAGCTCTTGAACTTGTGTGTGAGTGGGAATTAGGAACGTCCATAAGAGCTGGATACAATGGAAAGTGAAAGAGCACTTGAGGAATCAAGAAGATCTGTTTATATAAAGTGCATATAGGTTATGTATTTCCCATGGCATTAAGTTCTTGTGATGGTGCCAGAGTGTAAATAGTTTAGTTTCTCATGGACAAAGTTAGAGTAATTCTGGGGTTAGAGAAAAAGGCTGTGATTGCCGCTGGCAGCAGAGCCTGCTCTTTTCCTTCTTCCACAGTTGGTGTTCGCTGGACTGGGAGGTGCTAAAGGCGGTTTCCTGAAAACCGAGGCTTGACAACAGTGGTCTCTACGTGCTGCTGCTGCTCTTCTTATTCACCGCGTGGCTACTGATAGTCTGTGAACAGTCAAAATTAAATAGAAATATAGTAATGCAAAGAGTTAATGGAATCGCCAGTCTGGGATAGTGGTCTCCTGCTCTCATTTTGCCATGTCAGAACTGATAAAGTTTGTTGCAGTCATCACTCTCTTTTGATTAACTGATACAGCCTTCTTTTGAGCATTTTATATCTCAGATGTCAAGCTCTCTTTTTGCAGTGACAAAGGGCTGGTTTAGAATATCCAAAAAAGGCAAAATCTTTTGTTTGTGGCTCTAAAATGCTCAGTTACTTCATTATGTAGTGAAAGTTAGTACTGGGATTCATTTGGTACATAGACTAGCATAATAACTGAACATAAATGGAGGTGATGTGTTGAAACGGAAGTGGGAAGTGTCTTTGAAAGTGTTTTCATGTCAGTTGTGTGTGTAGCAGTCCTGTGTAGCAGGAGCTCCATTGAACTGCTTTTCTTTTAGAGTGCCAGCACATGATGAGTCAGAAATGATAACAATACCCCCACATTTTGTGGTGCTCTTCATAAGCGTCAGTAAGCACAGCGGAAGAACTGTTTGTCTTGCAACCAGTGGAGGGGTGGAAGTAAATAGTGTAAATCTGATTAAAAAAATTAATTGATGACACCCTCTAGCCCGGGTTGTGAGGAATATGACAAGCGTCAGGTACCTGGGAATAACGGTGTTCAGGGGTTTGCCGTTCCCTGTGCTAGTGTTGCAAGATGTGAAAACATTTGAAATAATTGTAAGTGAAGTTAATTTGGAAGGGCTGTGGCTGCTAGTCAAGTAATATTTCTGTGTAAGGGAGATAAATTTGCAGGTTGATATCCTGCACAGTTCATACGGTCTTGGAGGTATTGTAAGAAGTCATCTTTCATTAGCGATGGTCATACTTTATGCTTACAGCTTGTAGATGCCTATGAACACAGAGCCACAAACTGAAAGACAGGAGAGGGAGACTGACTCCTAAATGCAGCCCTTCCTGTTTAAGGCAGGTACAAAGAATACCATTTTCTGATGAGGTGATGAGGAAAGGAGTGCAGCATCATGGAGCAGTGTATGGGCACGCAATACACTGGTACTTAGCTGGGGAGGGGCCTCTGGAGCACCAGGTGTACCAGGAGAGGTTGGGGGAGCTGGGTTTCTTCAGCTTTAGGATGAGATGGCTCAAAGGAGGACCTTATTGCTGTCTTCAGCTGCTCAATGGGAAGGTGTAGAGCAGGAGTAGTCAGGCTCTTCTGGCAGGTTTGTGGTGATAGGATGAGAGCCAACAGACGTAAGCTTCATCATGGAAAATATTGAAATATAATGATTTTTTATTATTATTTTTTAGTTTCCCTACCACGAAGATGGTCAAACATTGTACCAGAGCCTCAGTGAGGTTTTGTAATGTCTGTCCTTGAAAATACTCAAAGCTTCACTAGGCAGGATGCTGGGCAACCTGATCCAGCTTCCGACTTGGATCCAACTTCGAAGTTGGCCCTGCTTTAAGTGGGTGTTTGGAAAGGATGACCTCCAGAAGTCCCTTCCAACCTACATTGTTCTATGATTCATGAACTCTTGACATGTTCAAAACTGTGGCAGGGTGTGTTTGCACAGAATGCATACGATGAAACAAATTCATTGTCCATTTTGTTTAATTTCTTTTGTTATTTAATCCACTGCATTTGATTGCACTCCAGTTTTTCTTTTATCTTTGAGACATACGGTTGGAATGGAGCTCTGTGTTTGTTGAAGCCAGTCCCTGCTGCTGCAACATGTATTCAACCATGTCCTGGAATCCCATTAATAAGTCTATTGATGTGGTGATTAGCCATGTTTGAAAATAGTGTTTTTGTTTATTTAAACATGGGCTCCGATGCATGCATACAGTCATAGTATCTGCCATCTTTAGTCATCCAGTTGCTCAATAGCTGTCATAATAGATAAAGAAGTTTAGCAGAGATGAGATGCAGAGATAGAGGAAACTGTGTTGAAGTTCAGTATTACTGATTGAAATAGAGGATCAGATGGGGTTAGGAACAGCTTTTCTTGGAGGGTAGAGCAGCACTGGAGCAGGCTGCTCAGCAAGGTGGTCAATTCTCCATCCTTCTCCACCTCTCCCGAGGTTTCCAAGGCTCAGCTAGACAACACCACTGCTCGAATGATCTAGTGTTGGTGAGGGTCCCACTTCAAGCGGGAGGTTGGACTGGAGACATCTTGAGGTCTCTTCCCAACTACGTTTTTGTGATTCAATGCAGTCTTTTCCATAAACAATTGAAGAAAATTATTTCCTTTTTCCTTCCTTCCTTACCTGTATTGTTGCAGAAGTGGTGCCAGGCTCCATGAGGACAGTTACATCTGCTCCAGCTTTTATTTGTATCGCGTATTTTTCCATCCTTGGCAGGTGTACTAATCAAAAGACATCTGAAAACACTCACTTTCCTCAAGTAACTAGGACAAGAATATTTTAGCAAGCTGTCACTTGTTTATGTCAGAGGAGTTACAGTCAAGCTTGTTGCAACGTTTGCTCTGGTGTTCAGCCTGGCCCGTAGCACTGGAAATCAGGTTCAGTGTGTCCCATTTGGCAAGCAGAGCATGTTCTGGACACTCGGTGGCAGGTGGGAAGAGCTGAGCTGCCTTTGGAGCAATGGATATCTTGCCCTTTCAGGGAGGAGTTATCTCAGCTGCATGGTCTTGGCTGTTTGTCACCAACAATTAATGAAAGACCATAGAAACAAAAAACATTCCTCTCCTCCTCTCAAATTCCTAAAGTTAAAGAACTTGAAAATCCAACACCAACACCAAGTATTTACTTAGAATATGCTGGCTAAGAAGTTAATAATATAATTTTCTCTGATTTTATATTGAAAGTTAATAGAAGGATAGAAAAAGCAAGTTCTAGGAACTGAGTGACACAATTACTGCTTTGCTACAGTTTCCTGCAGATAATGGCCCTTTCAAAACTCCTAACGCAATGTTTTCTTTGTTTCTTTCATAAATGAAATGGGCTTCTCAATATAAAAAAAAAAGGGGAAAAAAATAAAAAAGAGGGTTTGCAGTACTTCTGAGTCATTTAGATACAGTTTCTTTAAATCATGCCAAAATGTCAACAAACCTGGATTTTTAAAGACACTTCAGAATTCTGAGAAAGGAATTACAGAGCAGATGTCCCAAGCAGCTGAGGTCTGTTCCTCAATAAAATGATGAGCAAAGAATTGGAAGAGAGAAGGGGTCTAAAAGAATATACATTTCTCCTTAGTCCTGCCTATCAGCTCCTAAATTCAGGCTCTCTTTCCTCTGCAACTGCAAAGTCGCACTTGGACAGCAGTGAAGCACCAATGAAGTTGTTTCTGTCCTCCTCCCTTTTTGTAGCACATTTGACAACGTGTGACAGAGTCCTGCATTCAACTTAAGCTGTTTTAATTTTAGCAATCGGCGTTCTGACTGATCTGTTCAAGAATCGTTATTCAAGCCAGACAGACCCCAAATCCCCGCATCTGAGAAGGAGATAAGAATGAGAAAGGCATCTCTGGAGTTTTTCTGGAGTTCCTAACTCTGTGTTAGAGAACTGCTGCCCTTCTGCGCTGGCTTTCCTAACCACTTCAGCTGCGCTGCCGTCCGGAAGGGAGTCCATAAAGTGTGTGCTTGGTTGCAAGCCAGCCCATCAGTGCCTAATGGCATTACGTGCAGCGTGGATATACTCACAAACCGCTGTGGATGAATTACATACATGGATGCCTGTTAATACAGTAAGAACAACACTAATATTGTTCTGTGTAATTTATTTCATGAAGTTCACTTATTCATAGGTGAAGCACCAAATTAGCAAAACAAAAGTGGCTGGTAATATTATTAATAACGATCGCAGCAGTCTGAAAGATAAATCCCTGTCTGCTGCAGTGCCACTGCTTAATTTATAATTCTTTGAATGGGGCTTTCTAATACTTGGAATTTTAAACACTGGCCTCTGAATTGTGATTTGATGCAACTCAATGAAAACACTTAATAGCTTTTAAGACGCAGTCACCTGGAATACGAGGCTGTATTTCCTTATGGTGGTGGACAGTGTGTCACTTTTCTCCAGGATGTGGCAGTGTGATGGCTTCACAATGCCAAGACAGTTGGAAGTTTTAAATTAATGTGTGATTAATTTCTGTACTGTCATCATCCGTTCTCAAACCTTTAATTCATATGCCAGCTTTATCAGCAGTAATAGTAGGGAAATGCTTGGCTGAAGGAAATGTGCGTCTAAGATTATGACTGGTGCTGTTGGGTGATTTTAGCACTTTGCAAATCGTGTTGTCAGCCTTGTTTTTACGGTCGAAGCACTGAGAATGTGGGCAACTGCTGTTGTGCTGGTGGGCTTCTTTTCCCAGTTTACAGTTCATCTCCTGCTTTTCTACCTTTATCTCACTTTTAATTATCTGAGGTTATATTCTAACAACAGCTGAATTGCATGTTTTGTATGACTCTGCAGCATAGTTCCTAATTTGCACAATAAACATGCCTTTGAGGCTTCTGGCTAGTTACAAATAAAATTTTGTTCTTTCCATAATCATGGTTAAAGTGGGGATCCGGACACGCGCTCGCATACAAAAGTGCGGGCAGGGTTTCCAAGCAGCCCTGTTAGCAAACACTTTCTGCACATGATCAACAGAACTGCAAGGTTTTTTGAAACTTGGAAATCGTATGTCACGAGGACACGTAGACGTGATCATACAAATTAAACTAAGACTGAACAGTTTAAATTATATAGAATAATTAACAAAAGCTATATTCGGCTGCATGACTTAAAAAGAAAAAGGGGGGGGAAGGGAGACAAAAGGTTATGATAAGATTATGAATGATATTCACAAGATGCCCAAACCCAAATGCATGCCTTTTCTTGGTTTTCAATAAGGTGGTGGTAATAATGGGACTAAGTATTATGGAGGGTATGAAATAGAATTCAACATGCAGTATCTCTTTTTTCTTTTTTTTTTCTTTTTTTCTTTTAAGAGGAGGTCTTTAGTCTGTGAAGTGTCACAGGGGATATATGAGACAGAACATTTTACTACTGTTAAGAAGGGAGTAAAATTGATTCAGAGGTATACATTGGGGGCAAGAGAGAAAACGGACGGAGATGGAATGGAAACCTTTTCAGCTAAAGGATCATGTTAGCATACAAACAAGTGGATATAATTGACAACAAATAACTTTAAAAACCACAATCTGTTTTCCAGCTGATGTTTCCGTGACCATCAATTTGGAACAGTTTTCCAGTAAGAGACGTGTGGCGGAAACTCAAACCTGTGTTAAGAGGGTGCGTGATCCATTCACAAAAGCGGTTATGCAGCACAGCCCTTGTGAGGTCGAGGGACAGGACTCTGCTTCGGAGTGCCCCTTCCAGCCCCCTGTGCCTGAACCTTTTGTCTGTCCCGTGTCACGTTTGCTGTGACAAGCTCCAGTGCTCGGTTGCTGTTGCTTAGTGTTTCTGTTTCAAATTCCTCTTTGATAACGGTGACAGGCAGCAACCTATTTGATACCCTGTTGGCGTAACTCATTCCAACTCAGCAAATGGGGGACACCACCCTTTGATAAACATTTATTCTTGGAGAACACAAGGAGAGTTGGCAGGCACCTACCTTCAAGTCGGTCTTTAAAACGTAACATGAAAATCAAAGATTGGTGATAGGCAGGGGATTATTCCTGCATGGGTGATTCTTAAGCAAGATCCATTTTCCTATATACAGCTATGCTATCCTCACCATTAACAGAGCTGAGAGACTAATAATACTCACTTGAGGCATGCATAATTGGAAAGGCTCCTGTTCGTTCTAGGCTGTGTTACAATTTAGGGATGCGCTGACTTGCAGTAGGCAAGGAAGGCTGCCCTTCTTTCAAGCTTCAGATTCACATACAGATTTGTGTTTCACCCTGGCGTACGTCCTTCACGAAATATACTGGGATGTCAGATCTCCGAGGTGGAAACAGTGCCTTCTTTCTCACGCATGTAAAACCTGAGAAGTGCAGTTAGCTCACACTGAGGTAGCTTGTCATCCTCTTTGCTGGTGTGGATTTTAGTTCAGCAAATTGAGTGTGAAGCCAGGAACCTCGGGATTCGGTCAACAGAGTGAGGACAGGTGAGGGATACTTAGACACAGCAATTTAAAGAAAAATCTGTTTTCTATTATAAATATATTCTGGGTAGTCTCCACAAAGAGCTTAAAAGCAAGCTGAACCTTGCAGGTTTGACATCTGTGTGCGTGATGCATGTTCCTGAAGCTTGTAGCATGTGATAGTTTTTGCCTAGCGCTGAGAATGAAAGTAAGTGATGCAGGTGAACGCTAAGTATGGCAAATCTCTGTAAGCAGCATACTGGTTTACAGCTCTCTTGGGGCACCTGCAGCCTTCCGTGTATTTGCGAGTCTCAGATTTGGGGGTAAACATCTTTCAAGGCTGCAAAAGTCAGTGTGAGAGCTGGCATTGCCAGTTCTGCGTTCTCCCCCTGATGGGCTTAGCCTTGGTGCATGTATGGTGAGGAGTCAACAGTGGAAGAGTCCCTCAAAATTCAGTGCCGCTCTCTGCGGTTGTGTGAATCTTGCATGAAATTGGGACTTGCTGCTGACTTGAGGAGAAATGTGTGAGAAGGTGCTGGAGTTCTGGGTCCAGGGTTGGGTCTGGGTTGAGGGACAACCAGACAACAGGCTGCCCAGAGAGGTGGTGGAGTCTCCGTCTCTGGAGACATTCAGAACCCACCTGGATGCATTCCTGTGCAACCTGCTCTGCGTGACCCTGCTCTGGCAGGGGGGTTGGACTTGATCTCCAGAGGTCCCTTCCAACCCTTACCATTCTGTGATTCTGTGATTTGTAAGTAGGTCGTGGCTAAAATATAAAGAACATATTTGAATTAAGATGCATGAGAGAATACAATAAGAAAAATTAGAGGGGCTACTGGATGCTTTTCATTGTTCATAGACATTCCCAGTCTTTGTACTGAGCTCCTGCTTAATGTCAGCTTGATAAACATTACTCTTTAGGTGCCACGTCGGCCTGTGTGGCTCACAACTGAGTGTGATCTGAGCAGTAAGGTCTTCACAGGGAAGGCAGCTGCTGAAGGGTACCCATTCTGAAAGCCCATGTCAGGGATGCCTGTTCCTTTGGTTTTGTTTGTGTGCTGTAACTCTCTGCCACTATTTTCTGTTGGATTTTGGTCTGCTCATGTCCCATCAGGTACTGCAGGAGCTGATGCCACAATAAGGTCCGTGACCTGCAGCAGAGCTCCATGGTGAGCAAGGAATGTGTCCTCCTAAACTGGTGTAGATTATACTTTTGGTGCATTTAACTAGGAAACTTTGTTTCTGGGTAGCAGACAGTGTTTCTGGCTTTGTGAAGATAAAATTTAGACAGATTCGGTCCCTTCAGAGCTGCACGCTGCCACGCAGCCTGTAGAATAACTGTGATGCTGGGTTTCCCAACGGTCCCCGTGCACAAAGCACCCACAGCAGAGGCTCCCTGTTCCTGCAGGTCCTGCATGCAGCCTTTCCTCTTAAGTGCACGCCCCAGCCTGCACACAAGTCCCAGGCCAGCTCTGGAAATTCAAATTTGGCACCTTGTGGTCCCAGTGCGTTATGATCTGGGCTTCAAGATAGACTTGGTGGCCACAGCAACTTTTCACAGCATGGCAAACAAACTTCTCTGTGTTGACCGGACCTTTCTGTGTTTCTTGCAACTCTATGCATAATCAGGTGAAATCAAGTGAAAGTTGGTGCAGGTTTTTACCACAGGTAAAAACAGGTTGGTGCAGGTTTTTGGCCACAAAAAATCAAATCTGGAACCATGCTTGGTAGCTGGAGATGTAAGGAGTTTAGTTTGGAAACAGTTAGAGGCTGACCTGATCATCTGCACAGAGAAAAGCTATTAAAGTGAAAAGAGCTTTTCATTTTATCTGTTAAATTCATAACACAGCAAGGAATGGAAGCTAGAAAAATTAAATCAAGATTGCAGCAACCATGAAGGTGATTAATTTTGATGCTTTTCTAAAAGTCAGCCCTCACTGAACCAGAAAGCCCTGGGTGGAGGAGGGGACTGGGCACCTCCTGGGATGAAGCTCCTGCCCTGCTTTATGCATGGAGCAGGGCTGGATGGATTGCAACGACCGTAAAACCGCAAACCCTGGCGTGTCTCAACCCTTCTCTTTACTGTGGGGTTCGGGCACCCAATACTCATGTCGGATGGAGTCGTATGTTTTCCACATACATACAGAGCTGTTTGGGGAAAACTCGGGGGCAGTTCATGGACAGGAAACAGCAGCTCCCAGAGCTTCCTCGGCTCCACCACCAATTGCCCCCAGGTCAGCGTGCAGCCGAGTGCTGCGCAGCCTGGCCTTGGCACCTGCCTTTGGTTCTTGTCTTTCTACTGTGGAGGATGGAATTGCTCAGCAGCCCTCTGCCAGCGCAGTCCTGCTGCCGGGCGGAGGTGGTGGCCCTGGATTCGAAACTCTGCTCAAATGGCTTTTGAGCTGTCCGTGACTCTGTGCCTTCATTTAGCCACTGCTAAAATACGCCGTTAAAGGGAAAAAAATGCTGCCCAGTGTCTCCCAGAAGCATTGAACCTCTCCATCCAGGCTTATCGAGGAGTCTGACTTGGAGGAAGCCTTCTAATGGGGAAATATTCCTGTTTCTTGTGGAATTTCAAGTAAGATTGAGCAATAATGAGGAACAAGGTGGGTTTTTTTTTTTTAACACTTGAGAGTATTTTGTTCGGGTGCCTAGCTACCTGCTGAAATTTTTTACACTCTGGTAAACATTTAAATGTGGAAATTATATTTCTTGGTTTTCTGCAGACTGTGCTACAGATGCTGCATGATAAAACAGTTGATTCAAATAGCAGAAAGAAATCACTGGTGTAACAGAAATGCCAGAGTGCACTTGTTACCATTCAGCAGAAAGTTTTCCTCCTCCCCGGGTAGATGAGGCAGAAATTTGGTTCATTACTAGGAGGACAGAACAACGGACAGTGGCCTTAAAATGAAATGCAGGACGCTCCTGAGAGCCTGGGATGCCTTTGCTTTAGTAACAGATATTCTGAAGAGGTCACTTACTCTGGCTCCCAATTCTATTAAAATCATTGTACTATGCTCTCTGTTTACAAAATAAGATTTACGTTCACTTTTAATTCTTAAAAGCAGAGGAAAAACCTGAGCTTGGCAAAGCCTTTTGAACTGCCGAATCGAGAACTAGCTGCTTGCAAAGAGGGATTAAAACCTTTTAATCCTTTTGTGTAAAAGAATATGGTGTTTAATGTGGTAGGCATGCTGGCAAAATTAATTTTCATGTTTTTTCAAGCACAAGATTTCAGTTCTGTCTTTGTTTCCTGGTCCTGCATATCTTACGGGTTCTTTACACTATGCAATACACTTCATTAACTTTGAAGTCTTGAAGAAATTTGCAAATAACAAAATGCAGATTTGGAAGGAAAAGTAAGTTCCTAGGAGCAGGCAGCTGTTACGTACCACCGCAGGCGGTGTTGTGATGGCTGATTTCAGAGCCCGGTAGCTGGCATTGTTATTCTCTTGTCCATTGCGCGTATTCTGTGCAAGAGAGAGGAGACCTGAATTCAGGTACTGAATTTTGTGTATGATTAAGTGAATGTTCTATATGTATGCATTTGAAAGCCCTTAAGTGAATGTTGTGTAAATGGTGATAATTGGAGGCAGTCTTCTCGCAGTCCTTTCTCAAGCTAAATAAGGTCCAAGGCCAAAGGCCCAAATGTTTAATTGTATTAAACACAGAGGCTGAAAAATTTATTAACTCAGAAAGTGTGTATTACCAAGTTAATTGGAAGTGCCTTTAAGCTATTACCAGGTGGAAATTTGACTTCAGGTTTCAATTTTAAATTAAAGCAAAGCAGAAAGCCATTCTGCGAGGCTGTTGGAAGGTCTTCAGTTAGAGCAGCGTTTCTCTGCTCTCCCTTGTTTTTCTACTCTGTATAATACTTAGTATAAATGCTGGGGAATTAGAATCAAAAGCTAAACTCATATATGGGGGTCTGGCTTTTCCCCAGGATGTGTGGCAAGCTGCACACACAGGCTGCAGGTGTTCTAGGGAAATGTAAAAGCAGAGGAGGGGAAATGAAGACGACCTCAGGTTCTAGAAGGAGGTTTTTCTGGGCTGTTTTTCTGCTTTGTTTTTAATCAGTATTCTTCAGTCATATGCAGGATTGCTTTGTGCTTCTTGCCATATTTTTTTTTTCTAGTTACATGTTATTTCAGTTATTGGAAGCAATTGCAAGAATAGTGTCAGAGCAGAGAGGTTGATTTATTTTTTTGCCCCCTTTCCTGTCACACAAAAAACTTTAAAAAGGCCATGGACAAGAGTCAATCACAGCACAGGGATTAGCCAGAGTTAGGGATTTTCTTAGTAGGATGTAAAGCAGCTCACACTGATAGCCAGCCGCGCACTTTGAGAAAGACACTGCAATTACAACAGCCTTGAAAAATAACAGAGCGAATTTGCCACCCTGTGTGCAAAATCTGTAGGCACCCTGCAGAAATGATATGAAGAGAAACCACATCCCTGTTGCCTTAAGGTCTAAGTTGCCTGCCTAAAACTCTCACCGCAAATATATCAGCACCCAAAATGTTCAGTGCTGCTGAGTGACTTGCACAGCATCCTTGTGTGATGGTTGCCAGAGACAATTCTTTTTCAGTATCATGTCAGTTAATTTTAGACGTTTAAACTCTTTCAGCAATTTCCGTGATTCATAAAGAGACAAAATTAGAAATTTACTGAAGAGCAATACTATGATGACAGGCTGTTGCTGTAGTTTATTAATATCCAGTAATTGTGGCCTTAACACTTGAGTAAACTAACGGCTTTTAACCCGTATTTCTGTGGAATAAGCAGGTTTATTTATCCAAACAGCAACATTTAACAGTGGATGCCCAGTTTCTACTGGTGCAGGGTTGGTTTATAACCATCCAGACACTGACCAGAAGTACGCAGGACACATGAGGTTTTAAGATATTTAAGAAGAAATTTGACTTAAATACTATTTAATGTTTTACATCATATTTAATATGTCTAAATAATGTATTAGCAAAAGGGAAGAGAGGGCTTGAAAATGCCAGTCTGGGTGTGAAGATTCCCACCTGTGCGTCTGCAGAGAGACCTCAGTCCCTCCAAGGCTTTGCCTATAGGGTGGACTTATGGGAAGGAAGGTGCCTTTAAACATTCTGAGCAGCACCTCTTTGCTGGGATGGCGAAGAAGCAGGAATCAAAGATTGTAAGAGTTTGTCAGCTTAAGTCATTTTAAATTGGTGAAATTATATATTTGACCTAACATGTACCCTTGCATTCTCCTCAGTTAAACTTTCTACGTATAAACAAAGCACAGTGGGTCTCTCATGCTGAAATGAGTACCTTGCGTCTTAGTTCACCATATTTCCTGCTAGTGTTTAGGGAAAATCACAGCCTCTGCCAGATGACTGCTTTTGTTATTTTTGTAATGTAATTTTTCTACTGAAGGTTACAGAGGTCATTGAACATGTTAAAAGATCTGCTTCCTAGAGATTTGCATATTAATAATTCACTTTATTTGGTTTCATTTTGTACGAACTCGAAAGGTATCTATGGAAGTCAGGAGACGAAGGTGAGGAGACATGCAACTTGCTTTGAGATAATGTTTGTAGATTTGATTATCATCATAACCACATTTGAAGCTGGAAAACTCAACCACTAAAATTGGATTGAAATAGGAGAATCATTTGTCCTAGCTGTTGGGAATTTCTTAAGCATTAAAACCTAATAACAATAAGATGATAAAACAAGAGAGGAGGATGTGCAGGTAACGTTAAGTGACCTGTAATTCAGAGTGATCTGAGGAATGTGTTGAATTTGGAATGCCATTTTCCCTGATTGGGATGCAGTTAAATGTTTTTTAAAATGGATGGGAGAAAGGGTTATGATCCATTCACTGGATAAAAAGAAAATTGTATATGTATCTGAGCATGCAACACCCCACTATATATATTTGCATTTATTTAATAAGTACCTTGCACCAAGCAATAAAGGGCAAAAGTTTCAGATACAAAGTGCTGTCATCTTAGTGAAATAAAACCGAAATAGGAGGAAATAAGGAATAAATTAGCATTGTGATCACCAAGACCCAGTGATGCTATAGTAAGCTGTTATTACAAGGCTCAAACAGGCTCTTCCTACTTGTATAATTTACAAGAACTAGAAGTGCAAGTTTGAAAAATTGTATTTTGCTAAACAATATTCCTAATGATCACAAAGGGACAGGAAACGTATTTAAACAATGGTGGGTACATTGAAAGGAAAACGTAAGGATATTAAACATAAGGATAGCTGGAGAGCCCACTGGCTTGCCTCCTGCCCTGTAGCAGATGCTTAGGAGAGAAATCATAGAGTAGGTTTCACCCAAGTATCCTTCCTGTAGGCATCCATCCGTGCACAGATATCAATCATCCATGATCACAGAGGAAACAAAGAAAGAGAAATACCCTTGCTGTATATGTAAGAACGGGGGGGCTCTGTCTTCTAGACCACTTTATTTCCACTTCAAAGTCAGTTGTGAACATGAGAAAGTCTGTGTCATTCTTGGTTTCGTCACAGTGCGTTACAACAACTGAGCCACATCATCATTTTTCACGTATCCGTCCTGACAGCAACCGTGTGAGAACAGCAGGCAAGTTTTACAGTGGAAGCTGAGGCACAGTTGTGCCTTGGCATATGTGACAGGGAAGGTTAAAGGGAGGGATTTAAACCTGAAATTCACTATTTCCAGGCTCAAGATTATTCCCATTATGATCTTTTCCTGCTTGTGTCCATAACTTCTTCTAATTCCTTTAGCCCAGGCACCTGAATAAGGTTACCCCTGTACGCCTATTGTATGTGCTTATCTAGTTCATCTCGTATCACAACTCTAATTTTTTCCTTCACAAAGGAGACTACTTCCAATCTTAATTTAGCCCAAGTCATAAAAGGTTTCAGATAAAAATACAAGCTCCCCGCTCCTACCACGCTGGTCTTATTTTTGGCTGCCCTTCTATTTAGAACAGTGGGCTCTCGTAGCATGACAACAGAGATATTTTTCTTTAAAATCTCTCGCAGCAGGTGAGTGTTCATAGAACAGTTAATTGCAGACATGTGTTTAATAATTCATTTTTCTCAAACCTCTGTGAAACTCTTTGGAAAAATAGCATCCACAAGAACAGGAGGAGCAGTATGATTGCCAGTTTCTGAATTAAAATTTTTGGATGAAGTATATTTGATGTGGGTGCTAAATACTGAAAAAGCGTCAGGATTCAATTTAGTTTTCCCATTTATTTTAAGAAACCATCTAATGATGGGTCTTTGAAATAAAACAAGTTAATATTTGGGTATATGAAGCATATTTATGTTGGCATATATTATGTTTCAGCCACTTGAAATTTTTTGGCTCTTAGAAAATTACAAGGAAGCATCTTTTATGTGACTGGTGTGTGCTTAATGTGTAGCAAAATACAAGGATCTGTGCTAAATATACAGAACCCAGCATAGTTTTTCAAGGCTCTGGCTGGTATTCAGGTCAGGTAATGCAGATCATACGTTACTTCTCAAAGGCCATGGCTCACATAAAAGACACCTTGCGAAGTTAGAGGGAGGCTGCACCTCTGTGCCTCAGCCTTGAAGAAGATCTGGCAAAAGAGACTTTTCTCCCTGGGAAGGTCTTTTTGGTTCACTGAGAAGCTGCACAGCCTAAAAACAACACATGTGATGGTGTGACTCTGAACTGCTCTGATAAAGAAAGAAAAACCTGAAAAAGAGAAGTGAAATGTTACTGCTGTGCTACAAATGTTTGGTAGGGCAAATTTTAAAATAGCTGCTGAGATGGTTTTCTGATTTATAACAATTGTTTCACAAGAAGCAAATTGTCTGGACTAGCAGAGAACAACAGTGATTTTATATATAAAATATGGGTGAGAGAGATGCATCTTCATGGTTGGCTGTCTCTGACTCGGAGTTGCCCTGCAGGAATGCTGTGTCAGTGGCTCTTCAATAGACTAGAGATTCTGCCTTTGAGGGCTTCGGGTTCCCCTCCCAAACCCACCACACTTCCCTTTGCTGGGGAGGACAGACAACAGCCTTACTGGTGAGTGCATACCTAACTTGTCTGCTTGTGCTTCTCCCTCTGGCTTTCTGTACCTATGTTCTTGTGGACCTCTTAAAATGTAATTCGAGGGAGCGT
This sequence comes from Rissa tridactyla, assembly GCF_028500815.1. Lineage (NCBI taxonomy): Eukaryota > Metazoa > Chordata > Aves > Charadriiformes > Laridae > Rissa > Rissa tridactyla. The sequence goes on from NC_071473.1 coordinate 43,380,154, forward strand.
TTCTTTTGAAAGCATCATACACCCTAGCTCAGCCCAGGGCTCTGCATGAGTTTCCTGCTGTTTTCCAGCATGGTGAAGTAGACTCGTGTGTGCCTAAATCTCTGCTAGCGTCTCTTCCACACCATGAGGCCCTCCTTGTGATTCACTTTATAGGATTATCCAGGAATCTGTGCTTGCTCAGCAAGTGACTTTTTCAACACTTATCAACTGTGAAAGGGAAGTCCTTTTCTTCTGATTTTTTTTTTCAAAGTTTCTCAATGGAGAGCATGTCTGAGCAAGTTGCTATTTTTCAGCCCTCAGCCAAATAAGATGAAGTCTTCTTCTTTAAAATACTCTATTTTTCACAGTCTTCCTCCTCAGAACTGTGTTGTTCCCATAAGCTCTCTAGAATAATTTACGTTTGAGCAAAGGCCAAATAGGGAAAAATCTAAGCCAAGAAGGTGAAAGTTTTCCCATTCTCCTGCCTGAAGCTTGTGAGTGAATAGAAATGATGATAGCAGTAATTTCTACTCCTGGTGTAGTGGGAACTTATGAAATGAGGAGAAGGAATTAGTTTAGAGGGTGAGGACTGAACATGCTCCAGGGATCTGACACTGAGCAGAGGGGCTAGGGAGAGGCTGGAGTTGTTTGGACTTGGAGTTGTCAAATGACAAATACACCAGTCTGGAGTTGTTACTCCACATGATGGAGTAAGGAAAGGTGGGCGTGATGGGCACCCAGCCATCCAGCACTTCTCCCTGCTGTCACCCAAGACTTGCTTGGGAGGTTCTCTCTCAAACTTGGTATTTCACCAATTTGTCTTTGGAATACGATCACTCTTTTTTTCTAAAATCTTCAGCTTTTCCTGGTCCTTAGGTCATCAGGGGAAAAACAGGATTTCACTGCAAAAGACATTTCAGTTCTTTGTATTTATTTGTAGTTTGTTTGAACAACAAACAGTTAACTTCAAGCTTGGCACATGCATAACCTTCTGTGGAGACTCTGGTTATTTTGAATTTCAGAGAGGGAAGAAGAGAAGGACTAGGTAACTGGTTAAATATTCTATTTTCAGCACAACCTTATTTTTTTTTTTCCTGGTTGTATTTCTAGGGCTACCCTAAGAGTGCAAACACTCAAAACAGGTTAAAAAAGGACTGCTTGGACCATCACCTGGCCCTACCTGTAGTGGTTGTTACTACTGCCCTTTGAAGGTAACCAGTGATGTGTCCCAAAGCAGCCTCCTCCAGGCAGCAGAGTTAAGCTGTTGGTTGGAGGGGAGGTGTGGAGGTAGTCTAGTCCACTTAACATGCATTTTCCACAGACACCAAGATTTTCGTGGATGATCTGTCGCGCTTCTATTAGCTCTCACTGAAATAACTTTTGGGATTTGCTGTAACAGTTACCAATCGGTATAAAAATATGTATGCCCATGCCCGACTATTGTCCCGGGGCCAAGACTCAGGATTTTAGGTTTGCTTAATTAGTACTTTCCTTCCATTTAAAAACTTCAAGGCATACAAACATTTAAAATGGTTTTGTAGAAGTACCCTTTCCCAGACTGTGAGAATTTGGTTTATATACAGGAATACTTTTGTGCCAGTCTCGGTGGATTTAGATGGTTTCCAGAAATCAGTGTTGCTCAATTAAATGTGCAGAGGAAAAAGATTCATTACAACAATGTAAATTCAAGCTGAACAAGGCAGCAGGATTTTTAGGTTTTACTGCCTGTGAACATTCAGTTTCCTCTTGTTCTGGTTTTTAATAGTATTGATTTTTTTAAAATGTACAAAAGTAAAGTCCTCAGTGTACAAGCTGAGGAGTAGGTGTACAGTGAGAGATATAATTGCATTTTATTCTTCAAGGACAAAAGTTTTTTGGATTCTGTTGTATTTGGATTCTCTGTCATTTGAAAAATTTACAGTATTTTACTAAGATCACAGAGTAAATAACAGAAAATCAAAAGAACAAATCAACTGCTGAAATGCAATACAAGACATCAGCTCAGCATACTGCATAGCAAAACAGTCAATCACACTGCAATCACTAGCAGCCTGAACAGTAAATTAACATTTCACTGGGATAGATGAGAGGTGAATAAACACAGATATATGTAAATATAAACTAAGTAGAAATAGACATGATTATAGATGAGTAAATATGTGAAATCAGCATCAGTTAAGCAAGCACACTTAATAATTGCTTGCTGTTCATGTCAGGACAATGTGCCAAAGACTGCAGACAGCCACCATCATGTCATAAAAGGCATTTTCTGGGTTTGGAGCTATTTCCTTTGTGCAGCCCTCAGGGCTCTCTTCACCAAGGATGGCAAAATTCAGTACACCTGTGTGTGATGAATTTCTGTGGTCAAGTCTGATGTTCCTTCAGAAGGCTGTTGAGAACAGGGCACGCACATCCACGTCTGTGTGGACAGTGCTGATCTTGGCTGATCCACTGTCTGCAGAGGCCTTTTGGAAATAAAGCTGAGCAAGCAGCAGTAGTAGAGGTCCAGGCCTGCAGTTTAGTATCTCAGCTGTGACCTCCTGGCTCAGGGTTGGCATGTCCCCTCCTGCCTGTGGTCCATGTGGGCGGTTGATGGGCCTCCCTAGCACACGACCACAGTCTGAGTTGAGCATCTGATGTTGCAAGTTTTGAAGGGTTCTGCTGTCCTTCTGCCTCAGGAGTGGCATGCCACCAGCCCCTCTCTACTAAGCGTGTCCTCAGCTTGTGGTTGCTTCTCCATGTGGTGCCAGCTAGTCTGACCTTGTCCTTCACTCTGAAACTGTGGTGGGTTAACCTTGGTGGGCTGCCAGATGCCCACCCATCCGCAGGCTGCAGGGAAATACCTGCTCCACCGTGGTGTCTTCACGGGCTGCAGGGGAGTGTCTCCTCCTCCTCTGACCTAGGTGCTCACAGGGCTGTTTCTCACATTTTTTTACCTTGCTCCTCACTGCTGTGAAGTGTTTTGCCCCTTAAACCTATTACCATAGAGGCACTGCCATGATGAGCTTAACTGTGCGCTGCTGTGGAACTGGCTGTGGACAGGGCAGCCCTGATGTCTCCTCATGGAGATCCCCCTGCAGCTCCCCACCACCACCACCCTGACACTTACACCCCACACAGACAGTGGTGGTGCGCGTGTGAAGCAAGAAGCACCCTGGGCCCTCAGCAGTCTCCCTGGTCTGATCCACACACCTTGGAGGAGGGCAGAGCCCAGCCTCTGGGCTTTGTCAAAAGCTGCAGTTGCAGTGTGTCGCTTGGTCAAGCTGCTGTGTGTGTTGAGTCGCCTGGAGGGATGGTGGGGGTCTGTGTAAACAGTTAGCGTGGGCTAAACCAGAAGGTGAAACTGAGATTAAGGAGATTCCCACATTTCTAGCAAAATCTTCAGAGATTGTTGTTTAAGAGCAAAGTTGCAGGTTCAGGTGGGAGCGGCTGAGGGGAGAGAGAAGCGCCATCCTGCAGAGCCCCACCATCTCTGTCTGAGCCTGCACTGAGCCACTGTGCTCCCTACCTTGCTTGGAAAAGAAGAAGAAAAAAAAAAAAAAAGCAGCTTTCTGCCAGGTTAGGGGCCTGAATCTACTCCACAGAGGCTCTGGTGACCCCAGAGCTGCTTGTAGGTGTTTGGGTGGCTTGAGACAGGAGGGGAGTGGATCGAGGGGCAGAGCAAGGCCTCTGCCCCCTCAGTACCCGCAGGCTGCTGGGCCGGCTCAGCTGCAACTTGCAACCGTGCCCTTAGCATTCTAATCTCTTATACATGAGGAAAATGCATTTAAAGATTGTCGTCTTTGGGGGTCACTGGATCTGTATCCCTCCTAGATCAGGGCAACTCGGCCCTCAGTTCATCAAAAGCTTAGTGTTTAAGCCACCTGGGCTTACAGATGTCGTCCCTCTCTCCCTCAAGGACACGCTTGTGGACATGCCCAGAATGTGAAGGTGAGGAACCACCGCCGAGGACGGTGTTCAGTGTCTTGAGATTGAACAGGTTTCTCCCCTCACTCCTCCTCCTTTCTACATCCCAGCAGCTGTCTCTGCCCCATTTACAGGTCAGGTTCATCTTTGAGGTGGTCAATGAGAATTGTATTTGAAACATGGCCTTAGTGTGACCTGTGCACTGAATGAGATCATGGGTGGATTCTGTTAACTCCCTCTGTGGAGTTACATGTTTTAGTGCTTTCTAGGGATACAAGATCATCAAACAGTTCTCACTTGGACAAAGCAGTGTTTCAAAATGACCCTCAGCTCACATACCGCAAAATTCTCTTGTACGAGGAATGCAGAAGAAAAATAGGAATGTTTAACCTGGATGCCTAGTTTTATCCATTCAAGTCTGTCATGCACATCCAGAAGACACAACTGTATTTTCATGAAACTTCTTTTATTGATTATTAAAATGTTACGTGCTATTTTTTTTTTCATTTTTGCTGAGTCTTTCAGGCCTGAATGTCACTTTGGTTTCTTTGCTGACTTTGACTTCTAGTGATTAGTTTCTTACCAAGCATACGCCAGCCTGTGCAGGTTTCCAGATGCTGATAGACTGTAGGGTTTTTATGTCAATCCACATGTAAAATGAAATTAAAGGTTGTTATTTGTATACTTAAAACTGTATCTGTTAATTTTGATTAACGTCTTAACAGCTTTCAGGAAAGCTAATGTCAACGTATGGTACATTTTGTAGGTTTGGTGCGTCAGCTGTTCTGTAATTTCCAGTGCTATGACCATGTTATAAACCTGCAAAAATCCATTTATTAAAAAAAAAACGTAAAAATGGTTCCAAATTGTCATATACCTGAATGAATGCCCAGGGGGCTGGGGGGAGCCCTCTCTTGCCCTCATTTACAGGCAAGCCAGATGGACTTTATTCATTTCAGGAAAAAAAGGTACTCAAGCAGAAATTGTGCTTGTCATGTTGCAGTCTGTGCTGAATTTGTGTGGCCGAGGCCATTCAACCTGGATTTGTAGTAGGGGCACCAATTATCTTATAATTTAGATTAACATGACACGTTCCTTGCTTATCTGATGTTGTGTCCTCATGGGGGTGATTTGGTTATTTTTCCAGGCAAGCCAACGTTTATGAAAGCTCCTGAAGATCAGATTGGGATTTCTGGAGGAGTGGCCTCTTTTGTGTGTCAGGCAACAGGAGAGCCCAAACCTCGTATCACATGGATGAAGAAGGGGAAGAAAGTCAGTTCTCAGCGGTTTGAGGTAATTACCAAAAAAAATAAATAAAAATTTGGTAATCAAACTAATGCTTGCAGATCTTAATTACACAGTAATTGTCAATGCAACCCAGGTATCTGCATCACTACAATGCAGAGTCTAGAGCTTTAGAGTAAAGTAAGTTTCCTTCCCTGCAGCAATGCAATCTGTAGAGCAGGTGTCCTTTGAACATGATGCTGGAAGCACAAATATAGGAAGGCCTTCTTCAGATAGGAGACTTGGGCTTGCATCAAAATGGGTGGCAGATAAGAGCTGGATCTGGCAGTAATTTTCATTGTGAAAACTGATAAGGCGCCTCCCATCCCTAGTGAAATTCAGAAGTGGGATGCCAAAATGCCATTGGAAGGCTTTCTAAGTGACGGCTACAAATGTGCTTGGAAAGGGTATGGTGAAGTCATCTTGAAGGGGCAGTTTGACTTCCCTGTGAACTGAAGTCTGAGTGAAAGGAAGAGGCAAGAGCAGTTATCAGAAATGCTTTTGAAAAAGGGTCCAATTTGGTTCATATTTTAAATAGCAAACACTTTTCCACTGACTTTCTCCGCCTTCTTCTCTACTTCCCTTTTTTGGAGTTGGGCTCTTTTCTCTAAAACTGCCCTTGGAAATGTGACCCTTCTGCCATTCTGCTGCCTTTCTTCTAATCCCCTGTCTTTGATGTTTTTGCTTTTCTGACTGGAGCACAAGATGACTTTGCTGCCCAGAATGGATTGATTCAAGTCACCAATTTTAATCATGATTTTGTATGTGAGCAGAAAACCTTGATTAAAGTAATCAGTTTTACTCTTGTTTTACATTGTTATTTTTCCTCTAATAAAGGTGAAGTTTTGTTGTATAGTAACCATTTAAACATTCTGATTTGTGAGTAAATATAACCTTGTAGTGAATTTGGTACTTACCGTGACTGGCCAGAGGGCTGTGGCATATTATAAGTATTTATATAAGCAATTTCATATCTTTATTCACATCAGTTTTGATCCATAGTTGAGGTATTTTCATTGTGTTAGGAGACAGAGAATAATATCTTTCTTATTTTCCTAGATAACAATTAATTTTACCTTATTACTTAACTAGTCTTTATTTGGAGGAAAACTGTAATTCAGTTGAAATGAAAAAATTAATAAACAAATCTGATGTACACATGCTGAGTTATTAAACAAAAGAGGTATCCATCGTTAGCAAATGAACAGCATTTCTGGTCTCAGTGTCTGTCAGGTGCTTAGTAGTTGTAGTTCCCTTCCTCTCACACAGAGTGTTTGTTCAACGGATAGTAAGGGCAAAAGAGCTCTTCTGTTTCATCTCTTAGCTGTTTAGTCTTTACAACTGAAGTGAATTAATCTCTGCATCTGATTTTGTCTTGTTTTAAAATTTGGCAGTAGCCCTATCCTGTGTAAAGGTTATAGAAAGTTTAGTGTTTTGACACAGTTTCACATTTAATTTGAGTATTTTAAAAATAATACTGTAATTCCTTAAAATGTACTGTGGTGATGTTCACGTTTCTCTGTCCTGTCTGCTGCTACTTGACCCCAAATTAGGGGTTTTTGCAAGCTGTTTCTGTTACTTAGAACAGAAGGGCTATTCCTTCCAGCATGAGGATTAACAGATTTTCAGTGGTCCTGGTTACCTTTTGATTTTTTCCTATTTTTCCTGTTATTACAGAGCCTTGTGGTGCATGTTATTTTTCTCCATCCTGTTTTCACTCATTTGGTCTTTGTGCTGTGAGAAGCACTCCTAAAAAGGGCTCTTGAAAATAGGGTCAAGGTTTTGCATGGGGGTAGTGCAGGTCCAAGGCTGAGGTGTATGTCTCTGGCACAAAGTATAGCTTAGTCTATTCATCTGCCCCTGCAGTTCCCAAGTGACGGGAGGGGGCCTTATGCCTTTCCCTCATGCTGTCGCCATCTGCAGTAGAGTTAATATTTCCATCTTTTGCTGTACTCAGTAATAGGAGAAGGATGAGTTTGGCATTAACAGTGGCCTGAGGCTGTGCCTTCACATTCTTGCCATTAAGGAATAGCTTATACTGATCCAGCTGCAAACTAACAAATACCTCTTTTTTCCATGTAGAAGTTAAAGTAATGCATGTTACAGCTTAGCAGGATGGATGGAAAGGCAATGATTTATTAAGGACTTAATTTATTATGCTGGGGAAGGAATTGTAATTACATCATTGTTGATTATGCTGGAGTTGCAAAGTACCCAATGCTGAAGGACATTAAAAACCCTCACTTTCTGCTGGAGTTAGCATGCAGTGGAGGTGCTCAAGGTTTTATTCTAGTTTTGTTACTATTTTCCTCGTAATCCCACAGGAGTATATCATTCTGCTCTTCCATCAAGGTGAAAGTTGGCACTAAATTGCTATCAGTGTGATTAGTAAAACCATTAGTGCAAATATGGCTCAGATGTTTTAAATCATCAGATCCACATCTTTATTACCAGGTTGATAATTTGTCAACCTTAATTGATTCATAAAGAACCTCATTGGATCTTCATTTGTTCTGGCCTCCTCAGAGGACAAATATGTTCTTGACTCTGAAATTTCTGCATTTCTGAACTTGGAATGCTTGACTAATTGCATGGTATTTTATAGCTTACAGGGCTTGTTTTGGTTTGGTTTTTAACCCCTGCATTATTTTGACTTTCAGTTTTTATTGCAGAAGATATGAATAAAGCAGTGCTTTCTTTTAACTTAAAGGTTATTGAGTTTGATGATGGATCAGGATCAGTTCTGCGGATACAGCCCCTGCGTGTTCATCGAGATGAAGCTATCTATGAGTGCACAGCAACCAATAGTGTTGGGGAGATAAACACGAGTGCTAAATTAACAGTGTTAGAAGGTAAGTGGGAAGTTTTTTTCATGCCTTAGGTGGCAGAAGATATGGCTTTGGCTTTGGTAGCTACATGTTGGTGTGATGTTTTTAAGTGACATGGTGATATTCTAGCTTGGTTTAGAAAAGCTGTGTTCTCCCTGTATTGTTTGCTATAATTACTCCCAGTGATAGAACCTAATATTTTCGAGACAATCATGAAAGGATTGCAGATTCTGAACTTCTTTTGAAGTGTTTTAGTTGTATTGTCTGATTGAGGTGTGTCATTTCTAACTTGGAGGGCTAGCTATAGAGATGTTTGTATACTTTTCTCATCTGCTTGCTTTGACATAATATCTGTCTTCAGGGTATCTAACAATTGTATCTGACAGTCAGAAACTTAATCTATGTTGCTGCACCTTCTGGATTAAATCGGCACGGTTCTTGAATAGATTTTCAGGTTTTGAGCTTGATGTGGAATTTAGCTGGTTTTACTTCTCGCTGTAATCACAACTTGTTATTCTGTTTCTCCTGTTAAAGAATAGATTTTGATACTTGTCTGCTATATGAGCAGGTTTTATTTTGCTTGCTATGTTGTTTCTTCCAAACAAAATGTTTTGTGGAAGAACAGTGTATTAGATGTAAAACGTCTTGTGATCAGTTGATGATTTTTTTATATTAGATTGTCGGAATTATTGTCTGCTTTTAAGGAAATGTGTTTTTTTCCAGCACATCAGTGTGTTGCATTATTTGTTTATATATAGGCTTTTGTAAATGTACGGAGATGTTACAAATCCAGGCCGCTGGGCTGAATGAATGTATTTTTTTACTTGCATTTACTAAGACAAGCAAGAAAAGGCTTAGGCAAAGTGCTTGGTGTATATGGATTGATGTAGAAACTTTTTAAGTCATGAAAAAACTAGACTGGAAGGCATTTATTGTTGTATGATTTTGAACCAGAGGAGACTGGTTATCCCAACGGTGAGTGTGCCAGCCATACATGACAAGTTGCCTATTGTCCCTTGTTCTCCCATCCCCATTTACAGCATAGAGGTAATCATATTTTCCTCTCTGCTCTGTGACAAAGGATACATTGAACAACTGTGATGTTCTCAGACACTGTGGTGATGGGAATCACAGAAATCATTCAATACTTGATGTGATTGTGTATCTTGTTTCTGGAGGTGGGGCATCTTAAAGGATCAGCTTGCTCTTCAGTAGTAGTATTATTAAGAATAGGATAACAGGTGCTATAGACTTGAAAATTACTGGGGGGGTGGGAATCAGATTTTTTTTTTTTGTTACTTCTTGCCTTTGCAGCCATGTACGTGAGTGCATAAAGCTCAGTGGAGCTCTTTTCAGCAGCTTACATGTAGATCTGCATTTAAATGCTCCTTGCAACTGGATTTTTGTAATACTAGATACTTGAATACCCAACTGTTCCAAGCACATTCCTGTTTCCTGTGGTTGCAGTTGCCTTTGTGTACCTTAGATATGTATGCACATGCACACACACTAATAATTTATTTGCTCTGTGTTAAATGTTCAAAGGGCCACAGAGACATGCATTGCATAAAAGAGCACAACAGTATTTCTTAGCTTTGTGGTGCTCCCACTGATTTTCTGGTGAGGCAAAACTTGCAGACCACCACATAAATAGAGAATGTGAGGAAACACCAGAGACAGGAAAAGACGTGTGTGTACACAATTTAAGAGCCACAGAAGCAAAAGTCACTACCTGTCAGGAACAGAGCCTGCTTTTCTGTTTGGGAAACCTCCTTTAATCGGGAGTAATGCTAGTTTAACCTGATCCCATAAGGTCAAAAGCGACCTGCAGGCTGGGGGGCTGTGTTTTCCTCTCTAACTGAAGAGTATTCACCCCTTGCTGGACACTCTCATAATGGGTAAAATTAAGAACCTTTCACTGTATAATAGTTTATGTGTGCACATGCGTACAGAGTTGTGAGCTTGATTACAGAGGGTGAAGAGCTACGTGTGCCTCTTATGTTGGCTTAACTGATGAAGATGATGAGTTCTGTTATGATGTATGCTTATTTAAGAAACAATATTTTGCATTTCTCTTTTCTGAGACTTTCTATGGACAGGTCTGTATGTTTTTCAGTCATGCTATCTTATGGTTTTGTGTTGTCTGCCTTACATTATGCTGTTTCTGCAGTGCAAATTTTTTTATTATTGATATTCCTTTGTTTGCTTACGTGTTGGCAAAATGGATATTTTAACTCAGTGCCCTGGTTGTGGTTGTGTTTAGTCTCAGTGGCCTCCAAAGAATAATGGTAAGTGCCCCACCTCTCTGCTATGCCATCACGTTCCTAACATGAATTTTGCAGAGATATTTGAAAATGACACATTTCACGTGAAACGCTTGATACCCTCAAGACTGTCAGCTAGGATTGGATTTTCCCTCTGCTTCTGGGGTTAAAATAATTTCTGTAATTGCTCTCAGGTGGCAGTTTGAACGATGCAGACATTCTGCACTTCCTTTCAAGAATTTGACTAATGCCGTGGTCCCTGGTGCATGACAAAGCTCTATCATAGACGTCCTCATGGTTACATGCTGCTAAATACACAGCATGTATTGATTTTTACATTAAAAATCCTTTATAACAATAAGTTTTAATGCTTCTTCACAATTTGCTCTTTAGAACATAGGCCTTAACGTTAAATCCAGAAGTCGCAGTCAGGGTTTAGCAGGCTGTTATTAGATGTCTTTGTAGCTAACTAATCTGGAGCTTTATTTTATTTAGATTTCTGCAATGTTTCACAGATCAGAGGCAGATAATCCTTTCTAATTGCCAACTTATTCCATTCTGAATATTAAGAGAGAAGCATGAGTCCAGTCTCCTGGAGGAATCGGGAATTCTCACATAAGTGAATCTCTTTTAACAGTTTGGTTCCCTACTACCCTTTCATTCTCTGCTCCCATGTCTCTCATTTTTCCCTTCTAACTGCAAATCCTATTGTGACCAAACTACATATACTTAGTGTAACTGGAAATTATTTCTCCTGTTGATAGTAGGAGAAATATACGTGCATATACCTTCTCTTCTCATTTCTCCTGGGTAGCTGATAAGCTGAATTATGTATGAGTCATACTGAACATTTCTATCTTTTTTCCAATTATGACCTGAAGCAGCACAGAAGTATGTTCCTGCCTGCCTGGCAGAGGAGGAAAGCAGTGCAGGGAGGGGAGGGCTAGAATCAGTAAGCTGACACACATTCCCAAGAAAAGCCTCAGGGACAGTTAGTGGCACTAACACATTAATAAATATATTATTCTGTGGTAATGTTGAGAATTACAGAGCTTTTTAAATAGGGAGATTATATGAAATGTGAGTAGGAAGGATGCCAGGGTGGAAGAACGTGGCAGCAGGCTGATTGCAGGACTGTATGTGGTGTCCTTCCACAAGATTCCTTGTATGTTCAGCATCGTGGCTCTATTAGGAAAGGTGATGATAACAGTGTTTGTCTCTAGGTACCTGTACTCTGAAGTGTACCTTCAGTCTGTGGTTTCCAGCAGTCTCCACCCGACAGGAAGATAGGGAAAAGAAGTGCAAAAATAAAAAAAAAAAAGTCTTCAAGGGGGAAGTATATAAATTCTTTGGGAAAGGAAGAAGACTCAAATACAAAGTATATTATCAGTTCCTTCTCCCAGGACTTTCCAACTTGGACATTTGGTTACAGGTTTTAATTTCCAGAATTAGGAACGTAATTGCGACTGGGCCTTTAATGTTCTGGAAGCGGTCTTTTTTTGCTCCTCTGTAACCCAGAGGATACAGTCATATCCAAGCGACACTGCATATGTTCAGAGTTTTATTTCCCTTTGTTTTTAAGTAGGTTAAGTGAAAATGAAAATACCATCTCCAATTTCCATTTGGAGCACAGATCTATGCAAATCCCCTATGCCCCTATCCCAGACTCCTAATCGTGTGGTGTGTAGTTATCTGCCTGGAGAGCGCTGCCAGGCTCCGCAGGAGAGCAGCTCCTGGAGAAGAGGACAGACGGAAGAGCCAGGAAAGGGTTGCTTGCACACTGGGTTTCAGTCTCAAGGTAACCTGGCAAGTTAAGTTTTACTGTCTGGCTTTGTTTTGACAGAAGTTGGGGAAGTTTTGGTGTGTTTCAGTGGAGCCCTAAAAAGTTCCCGAGTGCAGCAGTTGTCCCAGGGCGGGAAGCACCTACACCTTATTGTAATTTGCTGTTTACTGAACCATGTCATGAGCTTAATTTCTTTCACCATCTGCCAGCTGCATTCCAGTTCCTGGGGTTACCCTGCTTGAAATGCTGTAAATGATAAACATTTGACTGTTACAAATGATTTCTGTGGAGAGCTAGATCTCAGAAGGCCTGAAACAATATGCCCTTTTTGTAAACACTGTTCTAAAAGTGATTTTGTCATTGGAATAGTAAACAGAAGTTAGCTATGTTTAATCCTTGTTTATGTTTGGTTAGTTACAAAAGGATCAGTCGGATCATTGTACTTTGGCTCATGTTTGTCTTCATTGCTTTTGCATCTTTTTGCCAACAAGAATTTCTAGCAATGTGTTATAAAATTGAAACAATTATAGGAGAGAAATTGAATCCATTTGGATGCGCGCATTCTGATTGTGTAAATGAATTAAGGCTCCCCATACCCTGCTGTTCCTGGGATTGGTAGTACTCTCTTCATGTCTCTGGTCAGGAGAGGATGGGGGATGGGTCTTTCCTCTACATGTTTCATGTTCATGAACTGTTCCAACTTCATTTGGTCTTTCCCCAGGAAGAAAGGCTGCTGTGATGGCAGAGGTCCTACTCCTGTTCTTTCCTCTCTATACAAGCAATCCAATAGTACTTTTCTTTCTGTATGAGGCAGGCAGTTAATGGACCTCTGTAACTCTTGTGTTTCCAAGAGCTGCAGCACAGTGAACTTTCACGTGCTTCAGTGCTTATGGAAATGTCCTAAAATACACAGAGAAAATGCACAGAGAAATGAAGAAGCCTGAGTATGTTTGTGTTAGATGCAAGTCCCATGCTTGTTAAAAAGGAAACCATTAAGCCAATTACTCATGGTGGCCTCATTGAGATATTTAGGTTGTCACCTAAAAGAACGTAAATCCCAGCTCATGTGGACTTATGCTATTAAGGTATAAATGGTGTTCACAAGGAAAGGGTGTATTGTGCAGGTTGCCTGTTATTGGTCTGGTAAGTCCATTTAGGAGACCTGTCATCCTGCTGAGAAGTCTAGTTGTGTCTCAGGTACTGAACAGTGGCTAGAAGAATCCTGAAAGTTCAAGGGGAAAGAGGTGGTCTCTTGGTCCCATAGCACACAGAAGACTGAGCAGACCTGGTGATCTGTTTCAATTAGACCAAGAAAATTTACAGAGACTGTTTTACTTGTATCACCATTATGTCCCATGCTGTCAATACCTAGGCTGCCACAGTATCTGAAGAACTGTTTCAGCTGTTTAATTTTTGGTATCTGCAGAGCACCTTCATCTCAATCCAAGTGTGAAACTCCTTGTTCTCTTAATTTTATTTATTTACTTTCAAAGATCCGATTCAATAAGAATGTTAACATTACTCTTATAGTTTATTTTTTATAATATTTAACAAGAAAGGCTTTCTTGGCTGTGAATGAGAGACAAAGTCGTCATTTTCTCAGGTGAAGAAAAGTTTTAAGTGTTGTTGGTCTCTCCTCCAAACAGGAGAGTCAGCAGATCTTTAGAACGTATCAAACCCAAATGCCATAATTTCCATTTCTTATCTCTGTTAAAATGATTAACTAATGGCACATAACCGTATAATGTATCCATGATAGCAAGTTCCATCAGAAGACTGCCATGCACTAAGGTTAACATGCAGGTTCATTCCACAAGTTTATGAAGCAAGAAATACAACCTTTGAAAAGTTTTATACGAAATATCACATAGTTAATGCCAAGCTGAACCCTTTGAAGCTGTGCACACCCATAAAACATGGTGTCTGAAAAGGTACTGACCTCTTAATCTTGAGAACATTTTTCTTTTACAGCAAGTGGCTGTTTCTGCATATTGCATCTCAAATGAGGTCCTATGAGATTACATTTGTAACAGGATGGGATGTTGTCACGTTCTTATCGGCAAGTTAATGGCATCAATGATACAGCAACACCCAAAAGCAGCACCTGCGATTCAGGAAGGACTTCCCAGATGAAAACAAGTGAGCTTTAAGTGTCAAACAAACAAGAAGGAAGTATATTCTGCAGAATTCTACAAAAGCTCTAACGCAGTGTTTGTATTGCCAAGTGCTAGGTAGACTGAAGTTGTAAGTGTTCAGTTGTAGTAGTACATGTACAATTATATCCTGTAAAAAGACTTCTCAGAGCTCCTTGCCTCACATGATTTATTCCAAGTTTATTCAGTTTATACGCACTGACTTTGGTACTGGAAAACATGTTCAGATAAGAATTTTTGTTGCCAGTAACAGTTGTCTCCTTTCTACTTGCTCCATTTCTCAAATCCCTTGTGAAGATATTCAGAACCTTGTAGCAACCTACTGGTAACTTTTGTCTGTTATGAAAATTGATAATTGAGCCCTGGGCATTATTTTCACTTTTTTCCTGGGCTCAGGATATAGAGACAGGTTGCCTCTCACTGTGCTACCTTACAGCTTCCTGGGAGATCGTTGTGGAAAGTGTGTCAGGTTGTTCTTCTACTGCTGCTCCGCTATCAAAACGGTCAGCCTATTCCAATAGGTAAATGAGGCACAAACAGATTAGTTTCACACTCTGGCAAAGATGCTCTCAGGGAGACAGGTTCCTGCCTTGTTGGGGAGGGCGTCCCTGTGGGTTGCCATGTCCCAGCTGCGCCCAGGAATGGACAGATGACTGCTTCTGCATCTCTGTTCCAGTTTGAAATCAGACAGGTTAGATTAAATCGTCTGTGGTTTAAACTAATCTGTTTTGACTCTCCGTTGGAACAGATCATTGGTCCCAGCTGGGAGGCAGCAACCACCAGTGCTGCTTTCATGTCACTGCAGAAAGGCTGGCATTCCCATGTGCCCCGAGCCCCGTGGCCACAATGTCTGAAAGCTTAGACAGGGCTGGGATTTTTGATGGTGTCGGTAGGCAGTAAACCAGGGCGGAAACCTTGGCTCAGGCCTAGGCTAAATAGAGTGGTAGTCTAAAAAGGGCGGGAGAGTGGAGCAACAAAGTGAAGGCTGCCAAGGAGGAGATGTATGTCCCATAAGCTTTTCGGACTAGATTCTATGGAGGAAGAAAAGGCAGGAATAACATAGGTAGAATGTAACAGATTGTAAATCTTTAAGGGAATACATTTTTTGGGAAAATACGTGTGTTTAGGTTGAGATGCGTGCTAGCTGATGGCCTAATCTGTACCAGAAAGTGGCTAAGACTCCCCTTGCAGTAAAATCCCCACATCCATTTCATAGACGATCTGCCAATCTTCTTTTCAGTTCTCCTGGTTTTAGTGGTCCTAGTCTGCACCTGTTCTTGTTTGATTTCAGGGACTTTTTTTTTGAACACACCCAACTAAAGATGTGTACACAAGGAGCCTTGCAAGTGTCTTTTCAAAAGCACTGATGGATCTGTGCATTCTGGATATACACCATCAGATATATGCTAGGGTCGTAGTTGCTTTTTTCATTCAGTTGGTCACTGGCTAACATAGCTTCTCTGTGTTTCTCTAATGCACCCTCATTTGTCTTCTCTTGTTTCCAACCAGTATGTGCCAGCTTATGGCAAAAATTCTTAGTATTTCTTACTTTGTTTCTAATATCCCTGTCACTTAAGCTGATTTGGCTTTTCTTGCTTGATTTTTTTTTGACCGTCCTCTTTATTTACAGCATCTCCACAGCGCTGTCAATTTAATACCCGCCTTTTGTGCGGACGTTGTTAATGCATCTAGTCATTTCAAAACTGATATTTGAGGAACTTGTTGATAGCGACCATTGTTGCACTACTAATAAAAAAAATTGTGAACAAGAGAGTGGAGTTGATTAGGTGTCAGTGAGCCTTAATTTGTCTCTCAAAATGTTTATCTGATAATAACTAGGCTAAGGCTGGACCTAGTGACTCTCAGATAATAAATTCAGTTTGAAGGACTGACAGTCAGAATAAAATACTTTCATTAATGAATTGTGTATACATCTAGAAGTCTTTCAGAGAAAAAAAAAAAAGACACGAAAACCCACAATTATAACTTAATCAGTTTCTTACTATAAAAGGCACTTTAATGGAAATGTATTTAGTTCATCTAGAACAGGCAAACAAGAAGTTAGTTCCTTTAAATAATTTGACTAACTGTCACTGTAAACCTTGTCAGAATCAAAAATCACATTTCTTGTCAGGTTTAACATCTACTTGTGACCATTAGAAGCTAAAATAATAGATCTTTACCATCAGCCGTTTCAAAAGACCTTTCTTATTGCTGGATCTCTTTCAAGATGCCTCGTTCTGAGAGTGTCTGTAGCAACCTGTTATTGACAGATGTGCTCTCTGTAGCTTGTGTGTCAGTCCTGCTGATATCTCCTGCTGACTAATAAAGTTAGTTCCTAGTATGTATTTGTAGAGTCTTTGAAGTCTGTTAGCTTGTGGAACAGCTTTCTGAAAGAGTTAGTAGCTCATTGTTTGAACTATTGGAAATTAATGGGAAACACTGCTTGATAATGCCATATGGATTATCTGCTTTGGTTCCAAGGAAAAAGGGAAGGGCAAGAGCAAGATGTCCTGAAAAACCTTTCTGATTCTTTAACTACTTTGTCAAAATTATCTTCTGTATCTGCTCATAACTGAGAGACTCTTTGCTGAAAGCTTAGTGACCTGTTGTCATTTGCTGGTATGCCATGACTTACACAGGCACTTAAGAAGACATAACACCACAGTGATCTTCTGTAACTTCTTCTGCAGAAGTGGGAGAATGTATCCACTTAATAGAACTGGAGAGTAAGTTCTTAAATGGAAAATGGAGCATGGAGAGAATAGAATGTGATAACCATGACCGTAGGGAATGCAGTGCTTACAGCTATGAAAGCGTAAATCTCTACATGCAAGAAAGTTTCTATACAGTCATCTTGGGCTTATGTTCTGTGCCATATCTTCTTCCTCTCACTAAAAAAAATAAATCACAGCTCCAATTAAATTATTCTTGGAGAAATTACTATTTTAAAATGAAAGCCAGAAATACGTGAAACTGGAATATCAACACATGCTAATAAATCTGTAGTAACAACAGGAGTTCAGAAGAGAGGATGTCCATGTAGGGAATAGTACACTTCATGTGCCACTTACTGTACTTGTGGAAAAGAACATTTCACAAGTACTTCAACTTCCTCTCCTGCTGAAAAAGGAAAATCACATAATTGCTACTGATGGGACACCTTTTGGTCTTGCTCTGAGATGTGGACTGTACAAAACAAAGCTGGCTTTGCATTAAAGACCTGCAATATTGATCATTCTGACAGCTGGTTTCTGTGCGTCATGCTTATTCACAAGTCCTTAGTTGTCCTTATGGATCTCTTGTTGATCGCGTATTTTTTTTTTTATACAGTCTGGTGTCGGGAAGGCTCTACATTTGTGATGCTTATGAAAATGCAGTGCTCAGATAATGAGCAAAAGGAATAATTGGCCCTAATTTTGGATGCAATGAAGTAATTATTCTGACCGTTCATTGTTAATTTCTTATTTGAGCTGTTAGTGACTAAAATATGTTTGGTATAAAGATACGTGCATTCCACTTGCTGTCTTAGAAGCCTAGAGAATCCTCATAGAAGTATTAATCTTGTAGTAAAACGATACCTTCCCCATAGAATTTTCTAACAGCTGTTTATTCCTGTGGATATTTCAGTTGGATAATAAAGTAGTGACTCTTTCTGGCACTGTCACCTGCTCAGATTCTTTCTGGCCAGAGCTTCAGAATAGCTCTTTCAAATCCTTTATCCTAAGGAAAACCAGTGGGTGTGAGGTATAATAAGATCTGTTTTTTCAAGAGCATCTAGTGCCTTGATGAGGCAGGTTGGATGATGCCATGGGAAAACACTGCAATGTATTCATCTGTTGTGCTAATCCTGTGCTCTGTTCCTTCAATCCTTTTATCACAAGGGTCCAGCCTGGATGAAACCTTTCCAAGTTCTTGGTGTACGAGTTGAGTGGAGAAGTCTAAATAACAATCAGAGCTATAACTTTATCCAGCTGTAGTGTATGAATGTTCACTGTTGTGTTGCAGTTCCAAGCTGGGACTGGGGAGAATTTCCCTGTGGTAAGAGTGCCTGTCAGCACAGGATGCAGAATGCTTTAAATAAAACTAGCTGCACAAAGTGCTACACGCAACAGAACTGGCATTATGACCTTTTAGCTACTTTGAGACCACTGGAAAGGTGCTGGAAACATTAACCTGCTGGAGACCTTAAAAACCCAGAGTCTTGTATTTTGGTATTGCAGCTCCAAAATGGTGCTTTGTTTACAAGCAAGGCGATACTGGAATTTATTTTTCTATATCTCTTTAATTTAGACAATGCCACAGTTGGGCCCAGTGAGGAGAAAATCCTTGGAGAGAGAACAGAAATCATAAACATATTGATGAAAAATGCATAAACTGTGTACAGGGTGGTATTAACAAAAGCTGTTGCAGGGGAAGGAAATGAATTGGGGAATGCATAGTCCAAAATGACAGGATATCCAGTATAATGAAAGGCAGACAAAGAAGGTCAAGAGGAGGAACAGCATGGGCCTTTTGGAGTGAGCCTCCATCTTCACTTTGAGTCCCAGCAGTGAAGAGTAGTGCATGCCAGCAGTTCTACAGTTCAAGGAAGTGCCTTCCAGATGGAGTTCCATGCCTAACATGCGACGAACAAGCCAGGCAAAGCAGAGAGTTTGCTGTCCCTTGGAGCCTGTCTGGAAGAGAGAAAAGAGCCCAGCTGAACCCCTGGCAGGTACCAATCCCTGGAAAGCCTACATGTGGTAGAGATCAAAAAGGCTCACCTGGAAGAGTGAAGAGGTCAGCAGGGAGTGCCCTTGCTTGCATGGACCATTCTCCATAAGAAGATTGGGTGTTGTCTTCTGTCTCCTGCTGGGAGGTTAATTAGGACAGCTTTTTTTTCCAGCAAGAATATCACTGACATGAAACCTAGCTAGATTATGCATGTAGATATTTCATCAGCAAACCCAGCACTGAGTTGTTGAATGGCTTGAGCGTGGGGGGCAGATCTCAGTGTGTGTTCTTTACAAATAAATGATTTGGTTGCTTGATTTTAGATATGCATTTGTCCTTTCAAAAAGTAACATTGCAGAGAACCTTAGCTGATGCTTTGCCTGCAGGAATAATGTGGCCTTATGGAAAAAATAGCAGTTGTTCTGCCTAGAGGTGGTAGGCTTAATCAGAGTCCACCTGATTGGCATGTAGCACACGTCCTAACATTATAACTTCTGCCTGCCATGTGCTCGTAGTCCTGAGGAAGAAATTGCTGATCAGACGAGTAGTATCTAGACTTGAATTTAGCAAACATGAATAAAATCTTTATCTTTTGCAGTAGGACTTTCAAAAGGACAGAAAAAAGAAAAAGATTCTGGAGGATTCATGTTTTTACTAATTAGACACTAAAAATTATAGAAGTGCTAAAAAAAATAATAAAATAAACCCTTAGCTCTTGCCCCAGGCATGAATTTACTAGGTTTAGTTTGTTGTTCAGTTCGGTTCATTGATCTTGTCACAATTGATGAATCATTAAGTTGTGACTACAGTAGAAATTACAATGCACAGATGTAGCTGTACTGCACATCTGTGTGTTCCCAATGTGTTAATGATTTAAAAATGCACTTTCTGTCTGGCCATCCACTGTGCTTCAAGTGCCAACTGAGATTTTCTATTACTGAGACATTTGTTGTGTTTGGCAGTGGGAAAGTCTTTTGGTTCTCCTTGTACTTTTTTGGTTCTCCTTGTACTTTTTTGGTTACTTTTATCTACATTTCAGACAGCTAGATTTGATTTTTCCCAGCAACCTTGGTCTTGCAGAATGCGAGTTGTGATGTCTGTCTTTCTGCAGGCTGCCACCTTTTTCAATGTCATGTGCTTTCTCCTGGTATTTGCTTGCAGCAGATGGGGTTATTTCCTGCACTGAGTCATGAGGAACATGGCAGGCTCAAAAGCAGGATTTGCTAGTTTCCTGACTTGCTCAGGATTCTAAATTTTAATTTTTGAAATTCGAGATGTCATTGACTTGGTTCCTAGCTTAGTGCTAACAACTCAGTTTATCTAAAGCTTCTCATCCTAGCAGGTCCTAGAAGACCTCAAAAACTTCCAGTGTGTTGATTTACAGGCTGATTGGCACCAGCAATTCAACAATGTGTGGCAACACTGTAAAACAACTTGGCTGCTAAACCTACCTCTGGCCTCTTCCCCTAATTAAAACCACTCTTCAGACTGGTCCTTATTAGAGACTTGTGTTTGATCAAAGCAGAAATCTGAGGAGTTGTCTATCTGATGCAGCATGGCGTTGCATTGATGAGGCAAGCTATGCCCACTATTAAATTATGGTAAGGTTATGCCTGTGTTGTGTAGTTAATGCATTTCCTAGCGATTACGTTCTGTCTCTAATACCACTTTCTAGTGCAGACAAGCCCATAAGACTCCTCTCGCTTAAGGCCTTTTGGGGACTACAAAGAGCATCAGTTCAAGCACATACCAGCCAATGTAACTGGTTCCGTATCCATTTCCAATTTGATCGTAGCTCTGTGGTAAGGGGGTCCACGTCTGGCATCTCTCACTTGCATCTTCTTTGTTTCAGCCATACAGATATTTCTGAAAGCTAGACTAAAGGATGTCTTTAAGAAATTATATACTATACCATCAAAAAAAGAGCAAAGCAACTGAAATGAGTCCAACACTGTCTGGTCAGTTTATTCCAACATTTAGTTCTAGGGTTGAAACTCTATAATCTCAACTTTAATCCAAGCCATGTGGCTCTTTCTGAGACTGTAAACGCTCTTTTCTGCCCTGTCTCTCTGAGTTTCCTTTTTCCACATAAGCTTTTGTAAATTCCCTTCAACGTGCTGAACGGTTTGAGCTCAGCAAGCCTCTGTTGTATGGCCTGTTTTCTAGCTTCTGGCTTGCTTTTGCAGCTCATCTTGAAATTCTCCGTGCTATATCTGTGCTCTTCTGGAAATGCATGCATTGCAATTCACACTGTATTTTACTGCCTTTAAACAGCCTCAGTGATTCAAACCGAAGGTCAGTCTATCCCATTGTCTTTTCCAGGAGCCAGTGCTGGATGCCAGGGATGTGTAAGTATAGAGCACGCTTTATAGCAACAATTCCTCCAAATACGTGCTTCTCTGGCTTCTACTGATACATGTACCTCTGGTATTTTTGAGCTAGAGATAGTGGTTTTAGTTAAACTAATGCGAGAAGAATCTAGTTATTCTTTGAACTTTTAACTTATAGTGGGAGTAATACCCCATAGCAAGACGTTTTGCAGCTTAACTATGTGGTCTGTGAAAAAATACCTGTTAATTGCTAATATCATTTGATGCCCTGTAGTCTTGGTATTAAAAGGCACAATGGATTGTTATTATTAGAAAGGACTCTGGATTTAATAGCTCTTTATTACACCCATCTTTTTTTGTGTCTTTTTATTTTTTTGTACTAAAAAGTGTTGGTCTATTTAGTTGTGATCTAACATACGTTGTTCGCAACAGCGAATCGTGCATCCTCATCCAGTAGAAACAGGGCTGGGCCGCAGCCCGGAGCTGCTTTCTCTCTCTGTTACAGTATACGTAATGAGTATTGTGAGCCTTTTGAGTTGCCTTCTTCCAGCACTGTCTCCCGTCTTGCAGGATGAGCATATGTTTTTGCTTGTTCCTGTGGCAGCCAAGAACACATCTGGAAAACTCCGAAATCTCTGTCTAAGTGAGTCAGTGCACAGGGTCAGACTAGATAAAAAGATGAAACTTGGGGGTGGGTGGCCTCAGTAACTCAGGAGGTTTTTTTTCCAAATTCCTTGTGTTCAGATTACTTTGTACTCTTTTGTATTCAGATATAATCTGTTGGATGTTGCCCCTTTAATTCTGTGCAGTTTGCAGCAGTAGCCTGTCTTCATAATTTATAATCCTAAAATCTCTCAGTTTGTGAAGCAGATCTGCAGCGGGATGTGCTTTGCAGCTTGCCTCAGTAGCTATGATGAGGGGAAAAAGCTCCAAGGCCTTTTTGTGCAACAGTGTAAGGCTGCACCTAGGTCTTCCTTACATTGATTTTGGCAGCAGAAGCATGCACATCCCTCATCTCCAGACGACCTAAGGGCTTTTGCCCAGCAAAAAGAAATCTCGAAAGCTGCCAAACACCAAGGCGGTTTTCCGCTCCCTACAATGGCACCTTGCTAAAATTCAACCCTGAATCAGTGGACCTGCCCTAATTAATATTCAGGCTCCCTAGTTCAAGATTTTGAGATACTTGAGGCAAATGAAGGACAGTAAGTGACAGTAACCCATTGAGACTTGATTGAAGCCAGCTTCCCATTTTTTCTTAGAACATTTAGTCCTAGCACAAGTGAGATGTTATTTGTCAGTAAATTGAGAAGTGAGTGGATCTGAGCCAGATAGAGCTGGTCCTTTTGATCTTTTGTTGCTCTTTTATTTACAGAAAGGCAAGAGACCTCAGGGGTGTCTTGTCTAGTCCTGTGCTGCCATACGGTCCCCTCACCTGACCAATGGCAAATGCATAAAAGGTGTTCATAAAAAAAAAAATTGGTGTGTTTAACAAAACTGTCTGAAACATAAGTTAGGTCACAAAACTTGACAGCTCATCTTCTCCACCTTCCTAACAACTGTGTCGCTAATATTCATTGAAGCATAGAATTGAAATGCCTTCTCTTATCACTTAACCTGTTCTTTTATGGTATACATTTTTTTAAAAAATTGCAGCACCGTGGTCCTTTAGATCAGTGCTGCTATTCTAAGCCTGGCAAGTGTTGTTTTTCGGTGGCTGGAAAATGAATCTGCAGAATCTGAATATAACCTAGTGATTCATTACTTCATGCACTTTTCAGTTTATTGAGACATGAAGGTCTGCATTTTATGGAAACTGGACCTCACTGCCAAATAACAAATTTTGAACTTGTTCTCCTTGTGACATTAATTGCTAATTTACAGCTACTATGGAAGAGCAGGTAGAATGATGCAGGCACAAGATTCACCAGCAGAAATTACCCAGACTCCATAGTTAACGCAGTTAACAATGACTCTATAGTGCTACTGTTAGCGTGACCCTTTCAGCATTTTTTAAGTTATTTTGGCATTTCTTGCAGTAGGCCATTCTGTCTTCAAGACATGCCTGACAGATACTCATTAAAGATTGTGATCTTTAGAGATGAGGCTTTGTAGTTAAATACAAGTTTCAGTAGAGTAATGGCTAAACCATAGGAAGTTTTGGTGGTGTTTCTCCCCATCAACTAGCCTGTCTCCCAGACTATTTTTCAATCCCAGGCAGGAAGGCGAGGTGAACATTGTTTCTAATTGAAATGCTGCTGCCTTTCCACTGAGTACCATTTAAGTGAGTAAATATGCAGAAGTCCAAAGTTTGTTTGAAATAGAAGTACAGCTCCTTAGGTTGATGGCACTTACCTGCAGCCCACTGGTCAGCTGTCTTAGGTGATAACCCTCTACTTCAACAATAGAATTAATAGCAGCCTTTTAGTTATTCATATGTCACAATATTTTTATAAAAGAAGTCTGCCTATGATCTGCTGATGCTTTCCAGGGAAGGGGAGCATAGTTCCATTTTTTGGGATACGTGTGTCGTTATGTTATCATGTCAGCTACTCTGTGCGGCAGTGCAGGGCATGCATTCCACTTGCTGCTCTCCCCACAGAGCTGTTGTTTTTCATAAAGATAATTTTGCAAGTGCCTTACCAGTCTGGCTTTATTAAGTGATGTATAGAGGGTTCCCTCTTTGAGCTCTGAGGATTTTCCAAACCAAATAGTTTGGAAATTACATTTCGCGAATTC
Source organism: Rissa tridactyla (assembly GCF_028500815.1). NCBI lineage: Eukaryota > Metazoa > Chordata > Aves > Charadriiformes > Laridae > Rissa > Rissa tridactyla. Next base: position 43,404,130 of record NC_071473.1, read on the forward strand.
TAAACTCTGAACAAAGCAGGTGCAACAAATGTTTTTAATCTGTTACCTTTAGTTAGAGCTGAGTATTTCCACCAGTCAGAGCAGCGCTCCTTGCTTTAGCATATGGATGTGAACGAGTGGTGCTACTTCTGTAACTTGTACCCAAGGTGGCCTTCTTTGTGTGGGATTAACTCCACAGTTCTCTTACACCAGAAACATAATCTGCTACGAAGTGGAAAAGCCCTGGATAAAAAAGTGAAGTGACTCTTGCGATGCCTGTCTTGTGGTGAAACTTAAGTTGGTTTCCTGGATGGCAGCAGAGGAGGCAGGTTCAGCTTGCGGAGAGGGCACAGCAATCTCACAGGCCACTGTTAACTGCATCATTAGAATGACGAAGGTTCTGATTGCAGAGCCTCATAGAAGACCTCATGAAAGAGCATGCCATGCAGGCACACTGCTACAGTGAGCTCTGGTTCAGCAGTCTGAAAGTCTAGGCAGGAGACAGGACAGTAGATGGGTACAGACAAACCTGTATCTATGGCATGAGGTAACACAGAGACAAAATGATCACCAGGACTATCACTGGTTACAGCTTAACTGTTACTTGACTTCTAAGGATATCAGACTGGAAAAGAAGGATTTTGGAGGCCTGTGCTATGGAAGAGCCAATGCTTTAGCCTGGGGCACAGCATGGGAAAAAATGTGAAGGAGCTTGTGTGAAAATAAAATGTGTGGGTGATGAAGCATTGCTGGTGCCTGGAGAGAGTCAGCACCTCAGTAGAACACTGTATATCAGGGAGAAGCGCGAGTCTTTCAAACAGAAAAATAGTGCAGTCTGTTGTCTTAGAGCGCACGGGGTAATAGCTGGGCAGCCCTCACTGTATGGCCAGACTTCAGCAATTTAATATAGCATGTCTTCACAGCTCTGCCTGACAAGGATATACTCCTATTCTGTTGGGCATTAGTATAAAAGAGCATTTCCAAGGAGCTTCTCAAATCTTTTTAAGATACCTGCTGTTGAGGCTCCACAACATTCAGAGTGATAAATGCTGAAAGAAGCTTAAAGGACCAAGGAGTTTTATCATGGGAATATTCAATTTTTTAATAAAATAGCTACTACTGGAAGGAAAGAAAGAAAGAAAAAGAAAGAAAGAAAGAAAAAAAAGGCAGCACATTCTCAGGCAAATTACTGGCACAGATTCACTAGTTAAAAGTAGGGAAGGTCCTGAAGTGTAATGGAGTGAATCACTTATGACCAGCTTTATGGTGGTGTAATTTGACATTTACTTTCAATGGTAAATACAGAAAATGATAGTGAAATGTTGAAAACGCGATGTGTCATAAAAGTTACAGCCTCCTCATCAAGTTTATTATGCTTTGGGAGATAACAGGGTGTTAGTTGCTTCCTGGAATAGTTAAGATGTTTGAAATTTAGACACTGAAATGCAAACTAGTCCTTTCCTACCTGTACGTTTGAGGTGGTCAAATACCAGCATAATTACGCAGCCGACCAGTTCTGCTCGAGTGCCCATTGCCCACAATTGGCTGCGCATCAGTTGGTCGTGAGCTGCAGGTTTCCACGGAAACTGCATGTATCACTACCTGTGAATAATTGAGAATGGCAGCTGTAATGAGAGAATTTGGGGAAAATTGTGTAAATATTCGTAGCTAGATTACAGTGGTAAAATATTTTCACTCTAGATGAAGATTTAACTTCCAGGCTTAAGGAGATTAAACTGAAGAGGTCCAGGAAAGAATCCATCCTTGTGAAATCCGGGGATGAGTGTTCTAAAACCCATTGCAAATTCCCAGAATTTTAGAGCAGGGTTTGGGAAAATTGTATTCCCTGTGCTGCCTCAAGGGCCTGATATCCTTTGTCTTTTTGTTCTTGGGGGCAAGTTGTTGAAAGGCAAAAGCTCTGAATTTGTAGCAGCTGTGTTGGCTGGGAAGTGACTGCTCAGACCTCACTGCTTTGGGGCAGGTGCCTTGTTCTTGTCCTAGTTGCAAAGACATGTGAGGATATACCAGAGGTTTGGAATAAAATAGCCAGGTAGCATCTGCCAAGTCTCCCCTGTTTTTCCTCTTCAGCTTATATATTTATTTTTTAAAAAGTTAGATGCAATAGCTTAATATTCAGAGCACTCTTGTGCTCTGCAGTGTGATCTGCATAAACTGAAGGAGAGATGCTACAAGCTAGCTCTTTCTAAAAAGACAGCTTTGTTTGTGATAGAGAGGGAAAGCCAGCTGGATGTAACAGGATTCACTGTGATTGCTGCTCAGATACTGTAGACTTGTATTTATGTTGGGTTGAAGTGACCTGAAGAATTTCCATTGCCCGTCTCTGGGCATACTGTCTCTTGCACTGAGCTTGCAGAAGAAATGTGTGCAGTCGTGCCAGCAGGAGATATGTGTGTTTTGTATTAGCCTAAGGTTAAAAAGAAATGGTGACTGTTTTGTGTGCTGCAGCTAATGAAAAGGTTTGGGCTAAGACATCATAGTTAATTTTATACAAAATTAACTTGTCTTTGAAACTTGTTTTGTTTTATTTTTTGCCAGCAACAGTTTCTCACCGCTGGTAAAGCAGTAGAGTATGTCTATTTTTATGTGAGCCCAGAGCAAGCCAGGGGGTTGGCATTACCTGGAAGAATGTCGTCTTCATCTGGGAATCTTAAAAAGATGCTGCTAGGCTCCCGGTTGTTCTCGTTGCCGTTCAAACCACAGAAAGACCTGGGAAGTAGCTGCTTGTGCAGTTTAGAGAGAGAATGTTAATTGGTGTAACTGAGCTTTTATGCTCGAAATTATTGAACTCTGAAAACTCTCAAATCATGAATGTTGCTAGGTTAATTGGATGGTTAAATTTAGCAAAGCCTTGACTGTGCCTCACTGAATAAAATAGAGCTACCATTTATTATTTAAATGTCTGTTGTGACATGAGGCGGTAGCTCAGGGTGGGCTACCTTGCAAACCAGGCAATCTAGTTAAACAGTTATTATTGACTTGAGAGATGGAGCTTGTCATGAATTGCATCTGTGCTGATGCTGTCAGTTAATTTTGAGCCAGATAGCTGTAACCAGCTTTCATTCCACTAGCAAATACCTGGGGATATATGGGACTACGTACTAGCAGTGTCTGTCTGAAGAGGAATTAGTTTTGTCTTACAGTCAGTGATCCACAGCATCCGGCAGCCTTATTAATTAAAACCAGAACATGTCACAAGACTGATCTGAGTATGTAAAAAGGAGGTACCTTAAACTGTATTTTGCTTAAAAAAACCCCACAACTCGCCAAAGAAATGCCCTGCTGATGACTGAAAGATTTAATAATAAAGAAGGTTTAAATGGAAGGAATACTCTTGCTCAGGTTTCCCTGTGCTCATGGTGCCAGAGCCTTGTCAGAGTGAAATATGTAACACCGGCTGAATGGCTGAGCAGCCTCCATCTGCTTCAGGATCTCTCAAAGATAATCAGGAATGATGAAAATTGTTTCTTCATTTTTGACCTCTAACCAACCTGTTAGCCTTATGTCTATAAAACAAGGGACGTCTCCAGACTGGACATAAATTGTAATGCCAGTGTAGACCACAACTCCTCTATCAATATTTGAACTGGAAAGAGCTTATATCAGTATAGCGGCAGTTTATTGTATTCATGAGAAGGAGTCCATACCCTTAAGACTCATTAATTTGACAGAACCCTAATAGCAGCTTGCAAATCTTACTGCCATTTCTTGCAGGAAGTGAGTCCTTCAGGATATGGTGTCCCAAGACTAGAGAAACCATCAGCAATGTTCATTGCCCATGCATGCCATCTTTCTGCCAAACAGGAGATTTATTCTTTGCTACCACAGGGATTGGTTCCACATGTGCAACAGTAATGTGGCACTGGCCCATCCTCACTTACCTGTGTGCCTGCCGAACGCCCTCTCCCAACAATCTCTGTCTCTTCTGCGTAACACCGGGCATTTTACTGCCATTGTGAGTTTCGTGTGAGTCCTCTGGCTTTTTTTTTTTTTTTTCATGTTGTTCTTTCAGCCACATTATTCCTGTGTACTGTCTCCTTCACTGCCTTGGAGATGTGCTTCCTGCATTCATCAGTTGGTCCTTATTCCCGAGTGCCCTGTTCCTTCCTTTCCCCTCTTGTGCTGTAGTAATAGCAGAATGCTGATGCTTAACTGGCCATATAAAATGATACATTATCTCACACCTCTCCTTTCCCCAAGTTCTGTTTTTAATTTCTCTGCACGATCTGTGTGTTGGCTTTGGGCTGCAAGCACCTTGAGGAGGAGGAATGTTTCATGTTTAACTCTGGAAACCCCTGTGCAAACTGCTGCTAAGGGGTGTAACAGCACGGGCTGTCACTCTGGAGTAGCACATCTGTGCAGGAACACTTGCTCAGAGCAAAACAATGCTTGTACTAACTCTTACCTTTTCTCCAAGGATGAGTGTCGTAGCTTTCTGGAGACTTATATCATCTTGCAGAAGTTTTGCTACCCCGTTGAGCAAGTGCTGCGTTCCCACAGCTGGTTAGTACAGCCAAGGCAGCCTGTCTGTCCAGTGCTGCCAAGCCCCTTGTGCTGAGTTCAGCAAGCGGCAGCATGGATGTTTACGCATATCTCCACCTAACATCAGGCCTTCCCAAATGTCATTCATCTGTCATTTTGACTGCCACACACTCTGTCTCATTTGCTTACATTCCTTAAACTCTCACTGCAGTAACTCTCAAGGGGTAATAAATAAAAGATTGTTGTGCCTAAACATTGTTGGGAAAATGTTGAAGATTGGCAACCTACCGAGAAAGGCTGTTGGCGTAAGAAAGATTTAGAGGGCCTTAAACAGCAGAGGTCATATTGGCTATGGAAGAGAAAAAAACCATGCAATATGTTTGCAGTAGATGGAGAAGTCCCTGGAAAACTGAGTATTTCAGCACAGCAGTCGTTGAACTACACATGAACCTGAAAAAGTTGAACTGGAATACACAAACATTGTCCTTTTTGTGTTTCTTCACAGCTAACACATTCATCTGGGCCTCGGTTTTAGTGTGGAGTGAAAGGAGGGTGCATTGCTTTAGTTGCAGACTCTGTCCTTTGCAGAAAGCCTGGAAGTTAGGACACGCACCCCCACCCCAAAACATTCAATTTGCCCATTACAGAATTTTAAAGGCAAGATTTGGGAAAACTGGCCATATCTTTGGAAGTCTTCCACTGCCATCCCATGAACCTTGAGGAGAATCCAGAGAGAGTTTGTTTAAAACTCGATTTAATACAGAGGAAGATTGCTCTGTCAAACACCTTCTCCATCTGTAATATTCAATAGAATGCTTAAATCTCTGAGGCACTGCAGAGTGTTGCAGTGATTAAGAAAGGAAAAGACAGAGGAGGCATAGGCCTGGTATTAGGACTCCCCTTTGTTGCTTCTTGTTTCTTATTTTGTTATGAGACAGAGATTTGTTATCCTGAGCTCTCTGTCTTTGTGGTTGGGTTTCAGAAGGAGCCCCCGTCCTGAAGGTGCCTTTGTTATGGCCTGAGCATTCCACTGTTGGAACGTTTTTTCTAGGAAGCACGAGAAGTGAGGGATTCATTTGAAAGGCTTCTTTGCTTGGTGGTCTGTCTTTGGTAATGATTTGTGCTGACAGCACAGCCGTTGGCTGAAGCAGCCTTTGTGCCGCAGGCTTGGGTTGTAGACTGCAGTGCTGCTGGACTCCTACCAGAGCAATGTTTGTTCACCTATAGCAACAAAGTGAAATTATGTTTATAATCTTGCCATGTCCCTGCAGAGCTGTCTCATCTGTGCACCTTTGGGGCTTATGTGAAGAGACGTCGTTGTTCCCTTCCGAGCACCAAGTAGCATGGGAGGCGTTGTCCATTGCCTGACTGAACTTCTCTCCCTCCTGTGCATTGCATCCCACAGGAGCATCTTTCATAACACTCGTGGTAGCTTGTGCTCCCTTGAAAAAGAGCAGAGTCTTATGGGGCACTGGCTGTGTTCTGGGGCACCAGGCTATTGCCCATAACAAGATGATTAGTGTGGATTTGCTGACTGGTGGGGATGAGAGTCCAAGTGTGCCTGTAACCGTGCTCATCCTAATGGTGTTGTCCCCGTTAAGGGAAGCAATGAGTGTTTCCCTGCCGTGTCCCCAGGATGTGTGCTAGTCCAACCCGTAGGAGCTTGTGTTCTTTGATCTGCTGCAACACATCTGCTCAAAAGGATTAGCAGAAAACTCCCTTCTCGGCAGCTTATGGTTGTCGTATACTGACACCTGTATTTTGGTATTTGCAAGCTAAGCCTGTGCACTTAAACAAATAAGCAAGCTCAGTTCTACATGGGTAAAATTGTAGGATGAGCCTACTTTAATTAGAGCTGGTGAGACTCCTCAACACTCCTGCTGTTTGCTATCATAAACATCTTGCGTATGTTTGCAGCACAGTGAAAAAGACAGACTTATGGGGCAGATGCATCTTTTAAAGCAACAAATCAACTTCCAGATAACTGAAAAAGCCACGGTTGCTTTCAGAACAGGTAGAGGATACAGAAGGAAACACTATTGCCAAACATCTGGTACATGGTCTGCAAACCCCATGAGAGGAGAGTGAGGAATACCTACAGTCACGGGTCTCCTGGGCTGTCTGGAGTCCAGACTGTTCTCTAGGGGATGCTGGGTAAGCAGCTTTTCTGTCAGGTTTCAAAGCAAACAGAGATCAGTGCCTGGAATTTTCTTTCAGATTCAGCCTAAACTTTTCCTGTGCATAAATCTGGGTACTTAACATTTTTCAGATCCATTGATTCATAAATCAAACTGGAAAACTCTCACAGCTCTAAATAAAGACTATGTAAAATAAAGAATGTGCATCACAGTATCAGTCTCCAAAGCAATGATCCCATACTGTACCAGCTCCAGACTTGGATTCAGTCTCTTCTGTCAGGGCCTGCAGCAGGAGCCAGTGATACCTGCCAGGCAGAACAGCGAGCTTAGTTTTTTACCTCAGAAGAAAAATAATACACTATAACCTCTTTATTCACTTCTGTTACACTTGGTATATATGAAAGATCCATTGGCTATGTCTTGCTTCAGACAAGTCAGCTTTTTTCCTAAATGAATCAACCTACTTTAATTTTATTGGGTACTAGGTTTCTTCAGTCTTATTTTCTATGCTTTTCGCTTTTATTAAGCCCCTTGGTTGCATGTTACTCAATGTGGGTGCAGTCCAGCTCATGCAAATATTCCAGTTGATATTAGTGAGCTATTCCTGTGCTCCTTCCTGAACTGACTTTGCTTTGCTTTCCTGAAATCCAGTATTGCTGCACTGATGCATTCAGAGATTATAAAAATCAGAAAGCTGTGATCTCTCATACAGGCTTTCTCTGGATTAATTCCTGTTTGAACTTGAAAAGATGGTTTAGAAAAAGCATCCCATCTTAACTTGACAATTGTCAGCGATGTGCAGTCCTCCGCAGTTCATGGTATATTGTTTCAGTTGTTAATTAACCTCTCTGTTAAAAGTTCTGCCTTTCAGCCTTCCCCTTTTATCTGCTAAGATTCTCTAGACTCTTATTAAATTCCTGTTTCTGTGATGGCATTTAGTTACTTTGATCCAGTTACCTTTCAGTCTTCTCTTTGATAAGGTGAACAGATTGAGACCCTGGAACCTCTCTCTAAAATGGTATGTTTCTCCATGCTTAAACCATTTCTACAGCTCTGGACAGGTTCAGTGTTACCTTTCTAGGAGGAGTACCAAACTTGAAGGTAGTGTGGTCTGCTTGCTCCTTGCCAGTGTCTCTGTGCTGCCCAGGGCTGTCTCCTGTGGTTTTCTATCTTAGAGACCTGGTTATAGCATCATGCACTGTGTTAAGGATGCAGTTCCCTTGCACAGAGAGGCTGTTCAGACACAAGGTCTGTAGGAAGAGATAACATTTTTATTAGACTAGATAACACAGATGGAAAAAATGAATGAGAAGCCCTTCATCAAATAAGATCCTTTTCCACCCCCACAAACTTAGCTTTCCTTGCATCTTTTGAGCTGCCTGGTTATATGAAGACTGTTGCCAAATACTTTGACCTTCATTTTCAGTCTTTTTGCTATCCTTTCTCTGTAGGATTCTTCTGGCCTCACCTTTAGCCTAACAATGAGGCTCATCATGTCAGGGTTCTGCTTTATTTAAGGGATCACAATATTCCTTCTGCAGGACGGTGGTTCTCCCTGCCTTGAAAATTTTATAGTTCACATTTTACCCCAAGCACCATAAAAGCAGACTCAAGGTCTCCTTTTAAAATAGGAACTAAACATGCATAGCACAACCACACAAAAAGACCCTTATCTCTTAGTTGGTTTTTCATTACCTCCTGTGGTTCTAATCTGATTGCTTTGCATATATTAATGAAGAAGGAAATAAAATATTTGTAATAATAGATACATGGCATTCTGGGATTGATTGATTTATTTATTTTCCAAAAAGGCATGCTTCAGTATTTATTCCTTTAGGCGGTCTTGGGATGCTGGTGGTAACTTCTTAGTTGTTCTTGGGGCCATAATCATGATGCAATGAGATTATGTAATGAACTCCATTCACTGCTGGCTATTCTTTTTCAAGGAATACGAGTATTTGGGCTGTGACTTTGGTTTGTGGTTTTGTTCAGTATTTTGTAGATGTACAGAAGAGAAGCCAGTTTGCACAGGTATCTCAGACCCATTCATTGCAGAAATTGCTTTTGGAACAGAGGGCTGAAATGAAAGGCTACAGCACAGCCACCTCTCCACCACCTGGAGGCTCATCTCTGACTTTGATACTGAAACATAAGTACTTGAAAAATCTTGATATTGCTTACTTATTTACAGAAAAGGCAAGAAAAAAACTTGTGATGTTCCAGCAGATGCAATGAGAGATGGATCCAGGTCTTCCGTTTCTGTTCTCCTTCAGGAACACCAATGTCTGTTCTTCAAATGGTTGAAGGAAAGTCTAGGTAATATAAAAAAGCAGATATACTTTAGGGAAGAACAGATGCTTGCACTGAAAATGTGACTGGTTTTCACGTTATCCAGGGCTGTCAGTGGGTGTTGAATATTTATATACTGTAGGGAAAAGGTGATGAACTAGTTTGCTTCATACTAGCTTTTTCGGCAGGAGTGAAAAAGCCAAGAATTCTCAGATAGAGCTTCCTGTTAGTTGTTTTCAGTGCATGACTAGCAGGGATCATGTGGAAGAGTTTGTGGGTGATGAGAGAAGACTCCCCTGGGTTATCTAGCAAGAGGTTGGGGCAATTCTTACTTCTCAGCATGTGCTTGATTTGACAGTGAAAATAAATAAGAGAGACCTAGGAATGAGGGTTCTTCTATTTCTGAAAGGAAGCCCATGGAAGTGTTTGATACCGTATTTTCTTTACAGTCTATAGAAGGTGACAGCCTCTGATTTCAACCTCTACACAGCTGTAAATGCTACAACATATTCGAAAGGCATGATGATCATAGGGTCACTGATTGCCTATGGAGATGTGCCTATTTCAGCCACCTTGCTGCTGTCCTGGAAAATCAAAATATAGCTATCTCACACTTGAAATGTTGTTGAGTCCTCTGTCCCTTCTCTCTCCCAGTGGTGATAAGTGTAGAGATTTTGAAGTGAAAACATCCATGACTTCCTTCTGTAATAGGTGAGAGCCTGAGCAGATGGAATATTTTTACCAGAGGCCAGATCGGGACAGTCTTTTCACAGTAGATGTGTACTTGAACAGGTCTCTGTTGACATGATTTTATTTTCCCTTGGAGGCAGTTTCTCTGTGATGAGTAGGGTTGTCATAAGCTTTCCCTACCTGGGAGGAAGGATGTGAGAACATGCTTGCAGGCATGTACTCTCTCTCTAGAAGCTGCCTCTCTGCCATGGTGGTGCTGCTCACCCATCCCCTTCTTTTGATTGCTACCTTTTTTCCTTGAAGATTTATCCATAAACGGTTTGCAGTTTCACCAGAAAGAGTGTGTAGTACCTCATAGTGTTAGAAGGTGTTGCACCATCTTTAAACTCTTCCAGTGGTGCAGAAAAGAAACTGCTTTGTGAGAAGCAACTGGTAATAGCAAGTGAAGTTCCTTGTAGAAATAAAGCATTGAATTCCATGACGTGCTCACATCTCTGCCAGTCCTGTCCCTGGCTGTTGTGGAGATGGGGAGACTGACCGCAGTGCCAGAGCTGGGCAAGGCGAAGCCATGTGGAGCAATGCAGGGCATGTCATGCTGGTTAGGTGTGGTGATGTGGCTGGACACACACAGCTGGAGCCGCCTGTGCACAACCAAAGGAACAGGGTCATTTGTGCCAAGAGAAGACCCGGTGTGCCTCAGGAGGGTGCAGCTGAGGGGTTTCTCTGCAGGAAAGTGGGAGGTGGATGCGGTCTGGGGGGGTTATGGATCCAGGTAGTATAGATACTGTCAGCCTAAAGGCTGACACAAGAGTGTGTTCATTTCAGAAATAAGCTGGGATACTTAATGAGGGCAGAAGTAAAGTTGTCTGCCTAAGTTTATTAACTTTTTATTCATTCACAATCTGGAGTTGCTCTGAACTAGGTATTCTGGAACAGTCCAAGTTGCTACCAGACAGTATATGTTAACTATATATTAACACAACTTTATCACTGATCAACCTTGCATTTTAAGCAGAAGGTTGTTCCCAGAAATTATCATCAGTTCCTTAGCACAGGACTGATGGGCCCAGTGAGCTCTCGAAGCCTCACCCAGCATTGCTCTGTGGGTTAGGGATCTCCGAGTAAAAATGTAGGCTGCTGTGTGTTTCATATTCTCTGCTGCAGTGAAAGGGGGATTATGGCTGTGCTTTCAAATGTCTGAAAGTTGTTGACAGGGGCAGCAAGAAATCTCAGATGCTATCTGTGTTCCTGAATCTCAGTTGTTTTATTCAGTTCTAACTACAACAATCTTCAAGGAGGAGAGGAAAAAATGACATGTCTAGCCCTCTATTCCATTTCAGTGCCTTTTGGGCAGTTCACTGCCCTTCTTGGTCCATTAAGCCATTAGCATTTTCAGCGCTCAGCAGGACGGTGGTAGGAGGAAGAGTTGCCCAGAAGCCCCAGTGCTATGTGCCTTTCACGGGCCCAGCGTGGGGGAGGCTCATGTGCAGCTGTATTTCATACTTCCCATAGCAGGAACGGAAGTTGGGTTTGCTCCCCTCCATTTCTGTGGGAGGCAGGAAGAGGGACTTGCCCCATGTTGTGGGGCAGGGAGGTCTGTATTTCCCTGAAGAACAGGGATTCTGTGGGACCTAGCACCCCAGGGGAGATGAGCCATACACTCATCCCCAGCTCCCGGGAGCAGGAGGTGGTAGGGCCATGAGGGATCTTCATTTGGGTGGGAACAGTGTGCACACAGATGTGGGAGAGGGTCAAACCTCACCATGCTGAGCTCTGCTGGTTTCTTTATGCTCAAATTCTGCCTTGACCAGCATGCAGGTAGGTGGAGGTGGGCGTGTTCTCATCATGGGCTTGTGTATCACTCCACTCACGTGGGAAGAGGCCAAGGAGAAGACCACCTCTGGCACGTGCCTGTGCAGTACAATCCCTTTGGCACCAGGGATGTGTGGCTTACTGCTGCTCAACTCTGGCAGGACCCAGCAGAGGAAAGCCTTGCTCCTGTGCTGCCCCGAGCTGCTTAGCTGTGCTGTACCCAGAGCCAGCCTGATTTCCCCACTCATAGTTCTGAATAAACACCCCGTAAGTGAAGGGGTGTTGGCTTCTTCATAAGTGTTTGCCTGAAGGGAGTGGTAGGTTCATTAAATAGATGGGATAAACTCAGAGTAACGGGTGCTGTTTGAGGCGTAATAAGAGCTGCGATCGCATTCCCTAGTCTTTGACAATTTCCCACTACTTTTATGAAACCTTAACAAAAGCTGCATTAGGAGCTTCTGCCTTGGGAATCCTTTGCCTGAAGGGCACCAGATTTGGACTCTAAATCTTAATCTTCATTTCATGAGGCACCTGCTCGTTTTTAGACTATCTGTGACTATTTTAGAGCACTCGGAGCTTACTTTTAAGCCAAGATCCTTCTAAGAAAGATTTTTAACTCTGGCAGAAGCTGTACACAGTTACAGTATTTTTCCTTTGGGAAAGCTGGCACTGATCATTTATGTTCTGTGAAAAGACTGGTTTTCATTTTACAAAAGAAAAGGAATTAAACTCCAGGTTAGGAAGAGTGAGAATAAAGAATTCCCCTGCTTTTATTTGTACAGGCTGCGTACTTCCTTACACAGCCCCAGTGGCATGGAAACCCCGTGGTGACCCTGTCATTGTGCAGCACAGAATGGAGATTAATCTGGAGAGCAGTAGGTAATGAAATGAGTAGTTTCGGCTTTTTTCATTGTGTTAGCGGTGAGGATATTAAGGGCTCTAAGTGAGAGAAATACACTTACTACTGTTTTGGGGAGTGTTTATCTGAGGAATGAGTTTAAAACATCTTTATACAGAAGTCTACAACCTCTTCTATTCGTGTTTATATTTTTGGTCAAAGACCAAGAGGTAGGAAATACTATTTACCAGACGGAACTGCAGGTGTTTAAGGCTGTGGTATTAACTCCAGGCGTTAAGATGGCAAAGGACAGAAGAGGGGTTTTCCAGTACATTTTATTGTTCTGCCTCATTTTGCATGCTTTTGTGTTCCTTAATCTCTTTGTACCTGGGTTTCCTACTTGTAAATGGGAGTGAAGATTCCTGCTAAATGTTCTGGTTCCCCAGTGAGACAACAGACAAGTTAGGGCTGGTTATTACTGGCTAGCAGCAAGTTGGAGGCCATAATTCGCAAAGAAAAATACTCACCTATTGTATTAGCAATGCAGTTAAACTGGCCTCATAGGGTTTCCTAAGACAGAATTTAAAAAGAGGTCTCTGATACTGACATAGGACAAACACACTTGTACTGTTGGAGCAGGCACTTGATGGACCTGTAGCAAAGTTTCTGGTGCTGTTTTAAGGTAAAAGTTGGTGGCTACATAGCGAAGTAGCCCAGCTCTATGCAGGGAGCGGTTGCCTGTGCAGACAGGCAGCACTCACTAGAGATCTTGGAGACTGGGCAGGCTGTGCTTGCACTCCTGGCACGGTGAGGTGCCTTCTGGACAAGATCCCAAACTGCCAGTCTCTCTGACGTACATGCCAGAAATATCTGTGTAAAGGTGTTTAACATCTTGATAACTTTTTTTTTTAAGTCCTATCCTTTCGAGATCTAAATGTTATAAGAGCAAGGGTTGTGTTATTCCTGTGCTGGCATCTCCTGGGATGACTTTTCACATCATATGGAAGTGAAGCTTTGAAGCTGGTCTCTTTACTACTTGTCTCTTACAATCTTTCTGTTCTTCCTAAAGTATCTCACACCAACCTCCTTTCTCTGCTCACTTCTATTGTAACTGCCTGGTTCTCCATACTGCAGATTCCCAAAACTACCTAAATATATACAGGGGGAAAGGATTTCCACAAATCAAAATTGCTTAAGGTGTCTTTACAAGCAGAAGCTGCAGGAGGACAGGAGGAACAAAGCTGAGACTTTTCCCAGGCTTGTGTGTGCTTGTTTTCCTCTGTCCCTGGCCCAAGAAGGTGGCTTTCCATTTGATTATAGACACAGCAACACTTCTTTTGCTGAGCTTTGGTAATCAGACAAAGCAGGCACTTGGCAGAACAATCTCTCCTTGTTTTAGTCACTCAGTTGGTCTTTCTTTCAGTACCCATTGTGCTCTGTCAGTGAAGTGGAGATGCTGCTTCCTGCTCTGGATATGGTCTCTCTCACGGTCCTCTCGATCCTGTCCAGCCTGGCAGTACTGTGATGCACAGTCACATCACTCCCACCTCGTGGGTGCTTTCGGTGAGACCAGCACCTGCTTTTCCTTAAAACAAGGCTGGGAGCAGCAAACGCCAGACCTACAGGAAATTGTTCCTGGACTGGAAACAAAAGCAGAGAAGCCTGACACAACCAGACAGAAGAGTTATTTGAATTAAAGGCACCTGCTATCCCCAGCTGAGCACTGGATATTAGTACACCGTGTCATTTGCTGGGCAGACTGGTACTCACTTCTGTTTTCAGGTGATTTTTGGCTTCTGCGGCTTTCTCCTTGCTGTCTTGAAGAGCCAGTTTGTAAGCTTAGAGCCCCAAGGTGAGGTGAGCAGGTAGGAGACGTTCTGGGGAGCAGGAGAAAGTGGGAGTGTCACATGTGAGAAACAGGAATCCCACCTTTTCCAGGCCTCCCTGAATTTTTGTGTCATTGGGTAGATGGGACCAGGTGTGCTTTCTGCTCTCCACATCCCTTCAGGGCTTTTATTGTGACAGTCTGTTTCATTCTTTATGTCAGTGGCCTGTGGGAAAAACATGAAAACCATGGGAGGAAGGAACTGGAATTTATATTACCTTAAAAATAATAATACCCTCTCTTCTTTTTCATGTTTTTCTGCTTAGTTAGGATGTTGGCTCACACCCTCACAGAGCCTCTGAACAAAATGAATTGTGCATACAGCTCTGCACATCTCATCCTGAACAGGCCTATGGCAGTAATGCCTGTCTGGGTGTTTGCATGGGTGCCCATCACTTTTCCTGTCTGTTTCCAACATGTGGACAAGAGATTGAAATGCAAAATGTGTGTGCTGTGTCCTGGCTTCCCACCAGCATGCAGGGAGAGCAGTGCATGTGGCGGATGCGTGTGTGCACACTTGCCCCACAGGTGGAGGACTCAAATTCATGCTCATCAGTTTGATTTTGTCTTTGAAAGATGTCATTTGTGGAGTAAGTATAATGAACTCTCATAAATGGGAGTGCGTATAAAAATTACACATTTGAGGAGGAATGCTTGTGGCCTTCATTTTATATAGCGCCCTCTGCAGTTAAACAGGTTGTTATTAAAGAATTGTAAAAAGCATTATGTTCACAGTATTCATGCTTCACGTAAAACCAATAGCGTTTAATGTCTCCTTTAGTCCTAGAGAGACTGGACAATGAAAACCTGATGGAAACTCAGGTGGGAGAGCCAAGATCAGGCTTTACAGCAGAAGAGGCTGTTGGTGCCTCTGTGTGCTGAGGGTTCTCCGCTCTAACAGGGCAGCCTGTGGATGACAGCTTAGTTTACCTGGATCCCCTAAGAGGACTTTTGCTACCATACGGATCCTTTCCTGGGTGAAGGATCTGCTGTCCTGATCACTGGCTTGTTATCATAGGAACAGGGCCAGGGGAAACAGGTTAGAAGAGACCTTTGGAGGTCACCTGGCCCAGCCCCCTGCTCCAGCTTCAATCTGTGACAAGAACTGCTGCAAACTGGGTGGTGCATGCAGCCTCCCAGAGCACAGATGTCTGCCAGGAAGGGGTGATGGGAGTTCCCTTCTGGATGCTTAATGAATCTTATGCCTTATTGCAATTAAGTGCTCATGCCTGCTCTATCCATGCAGACTTTAAAGAGATCTCAAGAGGTGACTGGGTTAAGGAGACAAAAACTAAAGAAAGGAATCCTGAGAGTGTAATAATGGAATTTTTTTTTCCAAAAAAATTTTTAGGAGAAGAGTGCAGTAAGTTAGGATTTAGGCATTCTTCATATGCATGAGGTATAAGGCAGCTCCTTGCATTTCCAGAGCTGCAGGTGAAGAATGTTTGTGCAGGTGCTGAGTAGCTGGAGCATTTTGGTTTTCTTTCCCAAGGAAGATATGCCTGCAACCACAAGGACAGACCTTCTGGCAAAGCTGGAAGGCCTGAGCTGTCTGGCCTGAAGCTGCTAAGGGAAAACAAACTGCAAGGTGCTTGTGTAACAGTGTAAGAAAAATGATAACCCCCACTCATCCTCTTGTTTCAAATCATGTTTTGAATTCAGTAGGTGAAAATCTTACAGAAACTCTGACCCTCGCCACGGTTGTATTTGGTGCTAATTAGGAATTTTTCCCTAATATTCATTGTGGGTATATCCCCAGATGCAATATCTGAAGCCTGAGCTTTAACTACTTAACGTTGTTCCTTGATATCTTTTTTTTTTTCCTCATGCCTCCCACTCTGAGGAAGCTGCAGGTAGGCATACTCTGATTTCAGAGAAATGGAGCTAATCCACCCCAGCAGTTCGGTCGGAAAAGGTGGTATTGGTGCCTGTGCTATCTTTACCAGCTATTAAGAGCAGCTTGCACTTTGAGAGATTTCAGGTGGCAGGCAAGAATTGGTGGTTCCCTTTTGAGTTATCTTGTGTTCAAATATAAACAAATAATACCTAAACTTTTCTGCTGTTTGGTGATGCTGTAAGAACTAGCTTGGAAAGATAAGTCAGGACTGATTACCTTGACGTATATAGGTTTACAGATGAAGCATTCACATTTGAATCTTTTGCCTTTAAATGTGTTGCTCCACAAGACTCTGCTGGAGTAAAGACC
Source organism: Rissa tridactyla (assembly GCF_028500815.1). Classification (NCBI taxonomy): domain Eukaryota; kingdom Metazoa; phylum Chordata; class Aves; order Charadriiformes; family Laridae; genus Rissa; species Rissa tridactyla. The sequence goes on from NC_071473.1 coordinate 43,420,467, forward strand.
CTTGAGCTTTGAGGTGATGGGCAAAATGCATTTTTCTTAAACTTCAGAATTATTTAAGGGGTAGAGTGGTGGGGGTTTTGTTTGTTTGTGGGGTTTTGGTTTGGTTTTCTTTCAGGATTAGCAAAGCGGAGCATAGCAAAGATGATATTGGCCACCTACAGTCCCTTGTCTGTGCACATCTCTCTTCTTTACAGGCAGTCTATTGGCTATAGGAAACGTGACTGCAAAATTCAGTAAATGTGTATTGCTTTGGGAATATGCATGAATATGATGCAAAGGAAAGAAAGGAGAATTCAAAGACAAATGTTCAGTATGACGATAAATCAGAAGGCTGCATATTGTAATTAGGAGTATCATCACTTTTAGATTTTTCATGGGGTGTTAATTTCTTCATAATCTGAAATAATTGAATCGGGTGATTTTTTTTCTTTTTTTTTTTTTTCTCCCCTTCCCTCGGGAGAATAGAAGGGACTGGCTAGGGTGGTCCCACCCGTCCTTTATTCTTCTGCAATCTATTTATAGCCTCTGCAGAGGGCAAGGAAGGAGGGAGCCTTGGAGGAACACTGGGGCTTAGCCTTGTTTGTTTTACATTGGAAACCCTGGCTTTAACCCCTTCCTTGCTCAGCTGCACCACGAATATCTGAAATCTTTTAGCTTTTGCAAATAAATAAGCACATCTCTTGCTGTCTGTTCCATAAATAAAATATGCATGTTGTTAACTCCGCATTATTACAGAGTAGCTGCCCTTCAATATTTATGAAACTGTCATCTGTTGTTGTGTGTTGGCCTCGTCTCCGTGCTGTGACAGTGTGTGCGTCTAGCACACAGGCGAAGCTCCCGTCCTCTCCAGAGGTGCTCTGTGGGCTTCACGGTGGCAGGGGGTGAAAGGAAGAGTGAGCACCGGCTGATACTTTCAGATTCACTGTACTGAAGAGATAAATGGAATTGCCAGAGGGTTACTAATACCCTTTAAAAGAAGAAATATTCTCTCTCCCAAAAGGATGTGGAAAAAATTAGAGCAATTACATTTGTATCGTGAACCTCTGCACCAAAGGGAACAGGGAAGGGGAGTGGGGAATGCAGTGGAAGGAAGAGGACACAGAGTTCCCATTCTGTGCTCCAGACTAAATAGCAGGGCTTAAAATTGGGGCAGGAGAAAATGGATATCAGTGTTTTTCTGAAATATGTTTGCTCACAAATGTAGGGATGAGCAGGGGGATGTTTTCCAGTATCACTGTGATGTAGAATATGTTAAAGCTGCACATTCTGACACAATACGGTGCTGCTCCTGTGCAGCTTTATTTGTGTACACAAAGAGAGCAGGCTTTCTCTAGCACGCTGTGCTGGCAGAGCAGCACTTCACAAAGTGGGAAGGAAAGTAAAGGTGGCTTTTTTTTTTCCAGTTAATGCCAATTGATTTTTCTTTATTAAACTGAGTTCTCTCTGCTGCAGCCTCTGTTACTGCGTAACTGGAGATGCCCTGCTTGCAAATGTCTGTGAAGTCAGTCTATTTTCCATCTGTAAGTAATGTTTTAGTGTTTAATGCAATTTATCTTCACTCAAATTGCAGAAGATGTCAACACTAAAACATTTGCTACAGACATCATAAACTCGAGACATTGGCAAGCACTGCTGAACAGAGCAGAAACAGTGGCAGTGAATACATATTTTTAAACCATCTGGTATGCAAGTGCTATTGGATCAAAAATTGACATGGTGTAAAAAACTCACCACTGTTTGTCAGATGACCTTTGGGCAGTCAACAGAGAAGTCCGTACTGCATGTAAATGCACTTGAAATAATAGTACGTCCTGTCTCGGTTCATACTCCTGGGCCTTGTTCTCTGGCTTGCCAGATTTCAGAAACTAATAGGCTTATTTAGTAACGTTTAGAAGAAGCTCAGATAAACCAGTGCCTTGAGGGCTTTGCGCACCACTCAGCTCTCTGAATACGCACTTCCTTTCCTCTGTGGTGTGCAGGGAAGCAGAGCTGCGAGAGCCGTGGGTGGGAGAGATCCCTTTTCTTTTTTTCTCTCCGTGTCTGTTTTGATGTTTTGCTTTCTATCCAGATTTCCCTTTGTCAGAAGCGGCTTGCATGGGTAGTATATACACATGCATGTGCGCACACAAACACAGGCACTGCTGTTTATTTTATCTTTGTGGTATATGTCTGTAGTGGGAAGAGGACTCACGGGGCTCTTCATGTTTTGATGCAGAAGCCCCTTGAAAACAAGTAGCCTGGTTATTGCCAGTCTTTGGCTTAGGGTAGCGTATACTTCAGCAGGGATGTCTCTGCAGACAGCTGTTCCTGAAATAAACGTTGCAAAGTCTCTAGAATTTTCCCCTTTCCTTCCCAGAGGATTTCTAGCTCGTTTCTGACCATGCGTCAGATGAGTGTGCATTTACTGCTGCCTATAAGCAGCAGCCAGCATGAGAAATGGTAAAATTTCTCAGATAGCCCTTAAAGTGTGATTGAAAGTAGGGGCCATATGAGCAAAAAGTCTGAAAGGCTGAGTGTGTGCAGTCTCCCTCCGTTACAGGTGGCTCAGAGTGACCCCAGAGAAAAGTGGCTGACAGCTCCTGGCGTTAAAAAGCCAGCTACTATGAAAACCCTATTCCAGGCCTGGCCACCCCCACATAGAGCAACCATGATTTTGCCTTTCATGGTTAAACCAGGCTTTAAAATACACTGTCTAGCAAAGATTACTTGGAATTCCAAACATGGTAAAAACAATAAAAGGAAAATGAAGATACCCCCTTTCTGCAGTAGTGACAGGTTGTCCTACAGCATCTCCCTGTCTCAAAATACATATAAATATCATGTCTACAACAGGCTTTTGAGACAAACACCCCATTACTACACAGGTATAGGAAGAAATCTTCAGCACCCCCACATATCCTTTTGCTTCAGCTTTAACTTTTTTTTTTACCCCTTCAGAGAATGAGGTAATTTCCAGATTAATGCTGTCTCTTTGTGAACAGACTTAACTAGGTTGCTCTAGATCTCTTTGTCTTGGAGGATGAATAATACACAGGTGATAGCAATGTGAGTCACTTGCTCCCTTAAAAGCAGCTGACATTATGTTTTCATTAGGCAAAAACTAAGAGGCTCAGCGTGGATTAAGCACCTGAGTTTTACAGTCTGCCAGTAGGTTTATGTGTACGGGAAAGACAGCCACATCTCCTGGAAGGTGAAGTTGCACCGAATGAATTTACTGTCATCATTTGGAAAGCTCTTCTGCAGACAGATATTCCTTGCCCAAAAGGAGCATTACTCAATTGCAGACTGTGTCCTCTGGGAGGAGGAACAGGGTGCCCAGGAGTCCTTGAGATTATGAATGGGATAAGTTTAAATGAAACTTCTTCCATTGCCCTTTGTATTGAGAGGACAGATAGATGAGCAAATAGATCAAGGAGTGGACTTCCCTCCTGCACACACACACACGCGCTAGCACACGATTCCTGGATTTGCATAAGCCTCTTGACAGAAATGCACGCAAACTACACCTGCCTCCTGGGGCTACTGAATAAAAATGGGGAGGTGACATGGGACGTGCTGAGGCATTCTTAGATATTATTTTCCTTATTCCCATAAGAAAGACATTGATATCACAGAGATCTCTGGTTCGGGCTTTAAATAAGCTAGAGCCAAAGTACAAACCTATTTTTAGGTGACTTTAAAATATCCTGACGTGTTACCAAGCAGGCTTTAACCCAGCTAAAACATGTGTAAACAGTTAATTCAATATATTGCTGAGACAGAGAATTTCTGCTTTCTTAGAGTGTAGGTTAGTAAGTGCTTTCTTCACCACACAAGCACTAAAAAGGAAGGAAGATAAAAATGTAAGCAACAGTGACACCTGACACAGTGTCAGTCTCCAAGCATCCTCTTGATACGTACTAGCACCACAATACCTTCTCCAAAGTCACATCTTCTATTCAAGCACACATTGGAAAAAAAGAAAATAAACCCGCAATGCACAGCTTTCAGTCTAGCTTTCTAATGCTATATTGCTTAATAATTTAAGGACAGTGATAGCCTAAAAATTGCAGTCTTAGCAGCTTCACATAACCTACATTAGACAGAGGGTGAATATCATATTTATTACGTACTCAAGATGTCTGACTTTATCAAGACGAAGTCTTCTGTGTGCCTGGCACTATATCACTTAGAAGAGCTCAGCTATATGTTATGTATTACTAACAAAGCCATCTATAATCAATTTAAGGGGCTGGTGTTCACGGTCTCTGCTTCCCCCGCTGCTGCTCATGGAGCCTCACTGGAAGAAACAGCAGCTCTGCAGGGACAGCCCAGAGAGAGAGGAGCCAACTTGAGTATCGTGAACAGTGTCACCGTGCTATCATGGTGTCTTCTGATAGGTTTCCCTTTCCCCACGACAGTGCTTGTCCTTGGTGGGTCCCTCTGCTTAGGACCTGTGGCACCAGGAGCACTGCAGCTGTACTACCACCAGCCTTACTAGCTCTGCTGGCTAGATGGTGTGGTTTGCAGACAAGGTGATGTTTTCTGGTGTGACACTTTTGGAAATGGTATCTTTCCAGTTAAGAGGTTGCTTTTTCTATTTAGAAAAGTGTGACGTCAGTGCAGGGCTAAGAGGTCATGGGAATAACTTCTTAGCAAGGTAATTTCTGAGTTCAGGGGACTTTGAATTCAAACGATAATATATTTCAATGTTATTTTCTTACACCGTTATGGTTTTATCAGAGTACTAAACCGGAAAAATACATTCATCTCTTGAGAATGCAGATGCTTCATGGGGCCTACTATTTACTGTAGCAGAGAAAGGGTGTGATTTCAGGGCTTAGAAGATCTGTAGAGAGAACTGATTTCCTCAGGAGATTATGGTATTTCCATAAACGTGGCAGGGAATATTGTGGTAACTGCAATGACACACACACAAAAAAATCTGCGTTCTTCCTGTCATACTGGTTTCTTTTTGCAGGCTTTGTGACTCTAGCTAGATTTTGTTTTTCAGCTGACAGTCATCCTACAATCTACAGCTCAGCTGGAGTTACCTGCGTGGATTCCCCTTGATTTTCTCAAAGGATTCCCAGTCTTCTGGATTTTGGCATTAATGTTAGATGTTTGCCACCTATCTCTCTGAGCTCTGGATTATGCTGCCGGCTGGCTGAGTTGCAAGAGACTGTTCCCCTTTTGTACTAGTGATGATTAGCTGTTAATACAGGTGCACTGTGCAGGCTCCAGGTGCCTTCTTTGAAAAGACCTCTGTTTTTCATGAAGAATTCAATTGCTGCCGCTCTGAAGTGTTACATCTCCACTGTTCTGTGCTGCGGCGGGGGGCAGAAGCCTTTTTTTCCACCAGGATGGCGTGAGAGTTGGCTGTCACAGTGCAGTTACAATACTGTACAATACAGTCGCCAGCCCCAGTAAATCAGCACAGCCGGTACTTGCTGGGTTGCCATCTTATTCAGTATATAACTCTCTTCACCAACACAAAACTTGTTCCTGAAATGTGGTATCGGTCAGCGGAATTTGCAGGACCAGAGATCAGCTAAATGTCACCATATCATGATAGCTCACATTCCCCTGTAATGTGGCAGCGGTGACAGGGTTATTAATAGGTGTAGGTACCTGTTCTGGATGCTTTATGGGAGCACAGCGGGCATAAATGGCAGCGAAGGGATTTGTTTGTGGGTTGAGTGACTTCACGGGATAACAAATGTTGTCGGCTGCCACGCTGTCAAGGACACAATTAATTCTGGTTGCGCAGTACAGTTAATTTGGTATGCATCTCAAATGTTTTCAATGAGCTTTGCATGCAGATCCAGTGGACCGTAAGAAAAGTTTCTTTTTAGCCCTCAAATCTGCTTCATCTATTTTAAAGTGATTCTAAAGGGACCTGACAGTGTCCCTTTATGTGAAACAGAGCTGCTGGTTGAAGTCAGAGGCTCTCTGCTCCGTGCTCTCCCTCTCCCTGGGGGCACTTGGTCTGATTGCCTTTTTGTAAGACTCCAGACTCCACCGTATCAGCCTCCTAATCAGCTCCTAGAGCCCTCTAGGTGCAGGACGATCACCCACAAGTGGCAATCTGTGGCAGGATTCCTGCCTTCGGGGAGCTCCAGTTAAAGGGTTGCGCTGGCCCTTGTTCATGGAAATGAAAGCCTGGCTTAACCATTATGTTCAAACCTTTCTCAGGTATTTCTAGGGCATCAATTTTAAAGTTGAAGTCCTAACATAAGAATTCAGTTTCACAAGGTCTCGTCTGTGTTGGAAAAATGTGCTGATTTTTTATATTTTTTTTTTTTTAATTCATCATAAGGAAGTGGTAACACACAGAGTAACGGATTTTTAATTACCATTCTTCCTAGCCACCCTCTGTGTCTTCTGTTTTCTACTTAGGTTGGTGAAAGTCAAGTTTGTTGTTAGAACAGCAAACTTGGTAGTAATGGGAGCAAAGAAAGAATGAGCTCTTTGTTTAGGAACTTACTTAAGTGTGGAGAGGAAAAACTCCTCTTAAAAAAAAAAACAGGGAAGGGGCAGTAACTTAAATGCAGCTATTAAGCCATATTATTGGGACCCTGGATTTGTTCTTAATGGAGGAAAATTAGCAATGCAAATATTTCTAGTCACCAATTATCCATGATATAAATAGGTCGGAAATTTGCACTGTTAATACCAGCCGTGTTGAAACCTTTTCTCAGCAGTTCATCAGCAGAGAGATTTTGGGCTTTTTCTCTGATTTGTATTCCTGTGGCTTGTTAAAGGCTTGAAGGAGGGGGAGGAGAACAGGAGTAGGAGAAAAACAGGTTTAATGGGCTGTAAGGAGTAAAACTCTTTTCTGTTACTTCTACTGTAAACAAAATGATCAGCTGAAGCCTGACTTTGTTTAAAAAGGAAAAAAAAAAAGAGTAAATAGCAGTGATTCTCTTGTGCTATTGCTCTTCCATACTACTACTTTATGTGCCTTCCTTACAGGGTTTCATCCTTTAAATACAAAGAAGCATTAAAGGCACATAACTGCCAGAACTGTTCTCTCCAGCCAGTATTTCTGCAGAACACATCAATAATCCAGATCCAGTGCCGTGGGGAGACTGGGGTGCCATGCTGGTGGGCACCGTGCATGCATGAGTCACCCCAACTCTTCCTTGGCAGGTCTTTAGCAGCTTTCAGGGCACCCAAAGAGTTTAGAAGCTACTTTTAGCCAACATATTTTACTGAATGAAATATCTTGGTCAGGGACCAGATGTTTCTGTTGAAAACTGAATACACACGCAGACACATGGAGGAGATGCGCCTGCTTTCCTGTCTGCTGTTTAATTTTTAATTATATGAATTGAGTGATTGTGGGTTGCATGTTTTTCTCCAGTCTGCTCTTTCATCTTGCATCCCCACTAAGAAACAGCAGCTTTTCTGGTGCAGAAAGCCATGAATGAGATAACCCAACATGCTAGTACTGACAGAAAACGGCGTTTTGTGAATTTGGCATTGGTATTATGGGATGCCGTAGCTCAGCCTGTGGAATAGCTGTGCCATCCAACAACATACTTGCTACCTCTCAAAGAGGAAGAGTACTCAGCCTGAGGTAATTCTTTGGAGTAGCCATATGTTTAGTATTCAAAAAATAAATGAAGAGAGAAGGTAAAGGAATTTTTAGGCTCGTGTTCAGCATCACCTTCTGGAGAATATAAGCTTACCCATGGGATGAAGTAAGCCCTAAGCTTCTGCTGGAACTTCTGCTGTATTAGCAACATCCTCCAAGGTTTTATAATCAGCCACAACTGCCCAAATGAACTAAGAGGATGGGGTTATAGGCTGGCTGCATAAGTAGCTTATGTGTTTGGGGTTTTTCCCCTCCCTGGAAATTCCTAGCACATTGACAGAATAGTACATATGTTGTACCTGCATAAGAGCTGTGAGGTGGCTGTCGCTATGTTCTGCTGTAATGGAATGAGAATGTCGCTTTATTTGATGTCCATGAAGAGAGACAGTCAGAACTCAGGCCTGAAGGCAGAAAACCTTGTTTGTCTTCTTTGTTTCATTCCAGCAACCAGACCAACTCCCTTGCCGTTGAATCCAGAGTACAAACTGCTGGAACTCAGCAGTGTTGCTCAGTGGGCAGTTCCTTTGCTTGCAAAGAAAACATTCCAGGTGAAGGATGAGCTTCACTGACACTTTTGGGGTGCCAGACTGGGGTTCAGATATTTGTGTTGCTTCTGTATCGGTTAAGATTTCTCTGCAAGGACAGGTGGTGCTATTCCCTTGGCAATTCTTAGCCCATTGGCTTATGTGTAATTAACAGTGATGCTCACAGAAGTTTGTCTGTGAAGTTGACATTGGAAAGGCAATGAGCAATGTACTGCATGATCATATTTACATGTTGCATGCAGTAGGACTGTTTGCAAGGGCTTTCCAGTAGTGTGTGGATGTGCTAGCAGGCCAGGTCAGGCTGTGATCCTGCCTGCAACAAGTGTGGTCCTGTGCAAGACAAATTGCTTGGCAGGTGTGTGAGTATGTGCACATTTGGCTGAAGCAGGTCAAAGCGAAGTGGTCCTTTTTGCTGATTATATTAGTGTTCTAGTTAAAAACTCATTCTGCAGCAATGATTAACCCTCACGCATGGAGGAGGCAACTGAAGGCTTGGGGCTTATGGCCCTGGTCAGTAGTAATGTGATCTGTGTATTACATACAGATCATGCAGTTTTATACAGGAACATTTTTAGCCTATTTCATCAAAACTCACCCTTTGAAGAAGCAGTGCGCAGGGTGAGGGGAGAATGGTGTTCGCAAAGGCTTCTGCTCCTCAGCTTTTCCCGAGAAGAGCTGTAGCAGCTGCTCCTCTCCTGTGGCTGCTCACTGTGGGATCACACTGCTCTCATTGCTCTCCGTTCTCAGCTGCCGTGTCAGATCAGGGCATCGGTCCATCTACTCCAGGGCTGTGCCTGCTCCTGTTTGAGAGCTTACCCATACCCACTCCTGCACTTAGCTCAGTAACTAGCACCAAGCACATGCAAGGAAGATTAATTTCTCCTGTCTTTCCCTTTCTGTCTCCTGGCATCTGCTTGTGCCTCAGAGCACTTCAGTAGGAGCTGGACATGAGGAGCTGTGGTACCACAGTGCTTCGGCTGGCAGAGAGTCCTAAGAAACTCTATGTTGTCCTGTCAATTCTCTCTGTGAATTCATTGTATGGTGTATGTGCACCTGCATCCTGGAGAACTTGGAAACCCACATACCTCGAGAACATTTTACTTTAGTGATTCAGGATGGAGCATTATCATCACTTGTCAGAAATACATTATGAAGGCAGAAGGGAAGGCAGCTTGTCTCCGCATGCTTAACCCAATGAGGAATAGCAGCTCTCAAGGGATAGCAGTTCCTATTTAAAAACTAAAGAATGATAATTTTCTTTCAAATATCTTCAGAGATTTACATGTCATTAACCCAGGCACTCAAATCTGGTGGACCCGAAAACACCAAAAACTGGACCAGAGCACTAATCCCCTCCTGAAAACTAAGATGACAGAGGTCCTCCCCCACGCTCAGTGGTTAGCAAAAAGCACAAGATTGTTGGTGACAAGCTAAGCAATTGCATGCCCATTGTGTTGCCAGAAGGACAGCTTTCCCCTTGTGTTCTGTTTGCTATAAAGCCTTGCATGCAGTTCAGGGGATAACCTGTATTAAAACAATTAATAATTGGACCCTGGATGGTTAAAGGAACAATCTCTCTTACGAGTGTTGCAGGAGAAGTGACAGTGGGAGCTGGGAAAGTGTTCCCTCCTTGGGGTGAGACAAGAGCCTGTGATGGCTGTGCAGTGGCAGTGCTGGGCTTGAATTGCCTTGGCTTTGGAGCAACTCATGGCAAGCAACAAGAACACAAAGAAAGCAACCAAATGCTAACACAGAAGCAAACTTTTTGTTAAATTCTACAGCATTTGGCTCTTTGGTCTGTGATTCAGTGTTTGTTTGAGGTTTTTCCCCCATGAGTAGGTTTTCCTGTCTGCTTGTGTGATGGGGGTGCAGATGTCAGGCAGGTGAATGTGGAATGGTGGCAGAGGTAGCTTGCTGATGGTATCATCAGAACGTTCAAGTGATGTCCCTGTGCAGAGCAAAAGTGATGCTGCTAAGATAGTTCACTTCATTTGGGGAGCCAAGAAAGACTTGATAGCCTCCAGGCCAGGAGAGCTTAGTGTGCAAAGCACTGCCAAGTGGTGCTTTCTGCACGCTTTGTTGGCATGGCAGCGTGGCAAACTTCTGGAAAGGGCAGAAGTGAAGAAGGTAGAAATTGCCAAGCCCAGATGGACTGGGAAAGGTATGTGTGTGTGTTTTAGCTCACGCACAGAATATTGATAACATCTTTTTCCAGCATGCTGAGCCAGTTGTCACTATATGCCAGTCTCTAAATTTCATACGTTGCGTCTTTGCCTAGCAAGCTTAAACTCCTTATCATTCCTTTCAAGGCTTTCATGCTTGCATCTTGGTGCTTTTGTCTATTTGTCATTGCCTCCTACTGTCTCCTTAAAGCTGCCTTTGTTGTCTTTTTTTCACCCACGACTTCACCTTTTTCCTATCACTCACAGTAATCGTGAGGCTGGAATAGCCTGCCTGCAATACCACCGAGTCCCCTGATGGGAAAGGCCCACTGCAGTACAAAGTGGTGATGCAGAAAAAGCCAGCAACATGTTCAATCACTGTTTCGGTTGCTGTTGATAGGATTTGTGTTGTGTGCAAATGTTGGTATGTGCTGGTTTCTTAAAATTAAGGACGCTAGATGTCACATACAAAGGCTGTGCATTTTTAAATCATGAGGTATAAAAATTGGATGTTCCTGTTTAGTAAAACTTGAAATACCAGGGAAGTCTTAGATAGAAATTTCGTACTCTCTTGCTAATATTTTTAAAAAAGCAAGTGGTTGACCCAATTAATTAAGCCTAATATTTGTGTTAAATAATTTATTTATTTTTTTAAATCGTGACAGGATTTTGTCTATAAAGACCTAGGGTGTTACTAAGCCAATTCCGGTTAGAGTGGATTTATGGAAAAGTGTTTCCATCTTTTGACACTGCAAGTTTAATTAATAAAGATAACTGTTCAGTAGTGATATACTAACCTTTGTAAGGCATTTCACATAATGCATCTGATTGAAATACGCAGTGCTGAATAGTAGTGCATCAAATTTGATCAATGATCAGAACTCAAAAGCAGTTCTTGTTGGACAGTCATCAAACAGGGATGTTTCTAGACTTAGCAGGGACTGGCACTGGCTCCAGTCAACACCTCCATCACAGAGATAGGAAATAAATCTTATAATATTTGTGCATGACAAATGTAAGCAGATGATTGGTAAGGTTTTTACACAGCTATATAAACTAAGAGCTTTTCCAGAGTCTTGCACAAGGTTGCACAGTCTTTGGGCAGAGTAATCCAGCTTTTCGTTTTACAGAAACAGCCCTTTTTGATAGGGCACAGGCAGCTGGGGGTTTCTTGAGACTTGCCCTGTCTTTCAACCCGGTGGAATGGACTATAATGTGGTCCTTGGACCTAGATAGGGAACACTTTGGTGTTGGGAAGTGCAAAAGAGCATCCAGTACTCTTCTTTGTGTTTTAAGAGGAGTGTTAAATTGGAGGTAAGAGAAGGGCAAACATAATCTAAGGTTGAGAAAAATACATAATGGTAGACTGGAGGAGATCAGTTTGCTTTCCTTATTAATATGAAGATGGGGAGGAATTTGATTATGGTATATAAATCATTTCATGGGGAGAAGAAAGGCTTTTTAAGGGTTTCTTAATCAAATGAAAAAACATATTAGAAGGACTTAATAGCTGGAAACTTTAAGTCACGGTGAATTCAAATGGAAGCAAGGAAAAGGTTTCTAGCAGAGAAGGTGGGCAACTTTTAGAACAATCCACTACTGGAAGTGACAAATTCTCCATCTTCAGGTGACTTTAATGACACCTGGGTGATATTCTTGGAGATCTTGTGAAGCATACGTTTTCTGTATGAATAGCAAGACTATGTTGCTTTACAGTCTGTGATGAAACAAGGTATGAGACTGATGATCTCACGTTCCCTCAAGACCTTAAAATCTCTTTCTCTCTATCTGGGTACACAGCTTTTCTTTGTATACCTTGCCTGGTATATTGAACAAACGGGGGAAAAAGCCATGAATCCGGCACTGTTTCCAATTCAAGGAGGTTCAGCAAGGACAGTATGCAGAAATATGCAGGTGACAGCCTTAGGCAGAGCTTTGCTGGAAAGTATGGGGATCTTAAACGAGCCAGGGTGTGAAAAGCAGAAGATGGTGGAGCGGTTCCTGTAGGAAGGAGCTAGAGCAGACTCCTGTGGCATCACCTGGGCAGCAGGTAAGGAAGATGATTAATTGCAGGTTTCTTGTGTGGATTTAGAAGGTCAAAAAGCAAGAGGGGAACTACCATACTAATCAGGAGACAAACAATCAGTGTAGGAAGTTCACAGGGTGATGGTGAGAGAAAGATGGAGGGATTTTAGTATAACATAGGATGGGAAATGCATAGCATCCTGGAGGGACAAGGAAGAGGGGCCTCAGGCAGTGCAACAGGGACAGCAGTAATACTGACAACAGCCAAGGAAACTGAAAGAAGAAGAAGGATTGCTGGGGGAGATGGGTTGCTCAGCCTTCATCACGATGAAGCTGAGTGACAGCAAGGCAAAATGTTGTTAAGAAAGGCTTTGAAGGGAGTCTGGCCATGTTGTCATGCAGAGAGAAGTTTGAGATTTCTGCAGACCCTCTGCCTTCCTTGCTATGTTGTACGTCTCTTCTGAAGGGACTGCCTGGGGGTGCTATTGCAGAAGATATATGGGACAAATATGGTACAATATAATGTCCCTGATGGTGGCTGTCAGTCAATAGGGATCTCACACTGTTGTAATGTGTTTACACCACAGTTATCAGAAACTAAATGGCCAGGGATGAAGAGAGTACTGCGCCAGTAATCTTGGCTGCTACTTCAGCTGAATGACAGATACAAACCCTTAACCCAAAAAAGGAAAAGCGATCTGGGCAAACAGCAGTAATCTGTCTGTAGATTCATTTTACAGCTAATCAAAGTTGGATATAACAAGCTTGTAGCATCTGGCAGTCCATAAATGGTATGATGAAACCTTTAACTCTTTGACTTTCTGACAATGCTGCTGTGATTTAAACAACTCTTATTATGTTAAACACTGGAGGAGTGGAAGGGAGGACAGAAAAGAGAAAATTGTTGAATTGTGGGACCTTACATCTTTTGAAGAGGCTGTCATCTCATCCCTTCAACCACACAGGACTCAACGGCATGGAACTTTGATCATTTGCAAGACCTGTAAATTCTATAAACACTAAAACCCTATGTCCAGAGTTATCGTCAGCACTTGGTTTTGCCTGCATGAAGCTCACTGAGGCAGAAAACATGTTGGAAACAGATTTTCATCTTTAGGAATTCAGTTTGTATCAAATAATTGTTAACATAAGAAGACCTGCAGTTATGTGAAGTATCATAAGACTTGCTGCTTTGTAGCTTTAAAAAAAATCCCTTGACCAAAAGGGGCGCCTTTTAATATCATCCCTAAGAGCCAGAAAGCTATAGTATAGACACCTAAGTAGTCAAGTTCAAATGGGTTCTCTGTTCCTGCTGAGGGAATTCTGCTGAGCAAGTCATAGGTGTGTTGCACGCAGCATGTACACCATAGAGCAGCAGAAGCATTGGGAACTGTTGTTTCATTGTTTCTTGATGCAGAAGTCTGAACAAAAAAGAGTGCAACCTCTGAGAGTAGTCACCTAAATTTAGAAACAATATTTTAAGGCTAAACAGTGTTTTGCTTGGAACAGTAGTTTGAGGCTTTTGGTATGCATTATGCCTATACAAATTTGCATCTAACCTAATAGCAGGAGAGATTCAGGGGGATATACAGGGCTTGTTCTTATCCATTTTTGATTAATTCTCTTTGTGTGTATCCCTGTTGCTCTTTAATGGATGCAGACCCTTTCAACAAGGGTTTCCTTGGTAGTTTCTTTAACTACACTTCTCTACTATTCTTATTCCTAAGCTCTTAACAGATAAAGTTCTCTGAAATTCTGATGCTCTTTTAATGTGGCTCTTAATCTCAACTTTGCCTTGTCCATATGTAATCGTCAATCATTATTATAGCTTGTTATGCACTGGTAATGTGCTTGGCTTTGTACATGGTAGAAAATGAGAATGACTGCTGGAAAGATGAACTAATAGACTAGGGATGTGCTGGGAAACCTCAGAGAAGGGAGAAATGTGGAGGTCTAGTTTTATATGTGATTGCTATTATTGTCTCCCTTCTTCTGAGCACTCTGAATGAAGGCTGAGGACATGCATTGCCTTTCTCATCTGTCCATCCAATTACTTTGTTTTCATTCTGTTCTGTGTTCTAAAATATGGCAAACTGAGGTGGAAGAGTGTTTTGTGCTGCATTTCTGCAGTTTTTTCTAATTTATCCCTGGTTTTGTGTATGTGTGGCTCTGCCCCAGCACCTATTTGTGCAGAGAATTTGGAAACTGTTCACTGAGGCTTTCCAATTGCCCGCTCCTCTTTTGTCCACCTGTGGAGCATCGTTTGTGTAGCTGCAAGCAGAGCAGACCGTATCTCAGGGGAAGAACAAGAGCTTGTGCTTGTATTCAGAGTGATTGGCAGGGAGCCTCATTCTTAGAAATACTGTAGGAATGTCACGCCAGAGCACTTGGGAAGACAGAGATATATATAGAGCTCCCTTTCATTCAACTGTTTTCTAATGGAGTTTCTGCCTATTACCTGAAGTTAGGGAGTGTATTCATTATCTAGTGCATAATGTGGTTGATTGCAGGCTTTAAAGTAGGCAACAGTGTTTATAAATCAAGAAAAGTTGATCAGAATTAAAACTGAAGTATCAGTTAAAAAATGTGTAATCAGCTATTAGGAATAGTTTTAACAGCAGTCTTTAGTCAGCTTCCCCTAAAACAAGGCACATAATCTGTTGGTAATAATGATAAATGTCCTTAGAGATATTATGAATTGAACCTCAGTACTGACTTCCAGTAATATTTATTGTAAGACTCCATGACTTATTCAGTGTCCCCTTATGCACTGCTTATCTTCTCTTGCTCTTCGTATCTGAGATCTGCTTTGAATTTTTACAGAATGCTCACTTCAGCTGTATTTTTGAAAGGAAACATGACATCCAGTCCCCTCCTTAGAGTCCTGTGAATGAGCATGTTATCAGTGAATCAGCCTTGAAATGTTACAATGCTGGTTTAGTATTTGTCAACATTTGTATAAAACGTGCACAAAGCCAAACCATAAAGAACTCAACACTTAAACAAAGAGCAGGAAGCATCTGAATTGGCCTGAGAGTTTGAGATTACTTGAGCTCCAGAGATTACCATGGACGTTTGTTTCTGTGATTTTTCCTAGCTCTTGGTGTAGTTTGCACCTTTGCTTCTAGGCAGGAAGCCAGTGCCCCTCCGTCAAAGTAGCCAAGAAACATGTTACAGGGGGACTGCAGCTTTTTCTAGCCACACAAGAATACACTGAAGTGGTAAAACGCTGCTGAATACAAGGCTGAACTATCTTAGCTAACAGTAGTTTTTCCAATAGAACGATTGATTCTGATCCTGTTGAGTTGATGCCCTTTTCTGGCCTCTGTTAAAAGTAGAGGATAGAGTGGATGTCATTTTGTTTGGTTGAAATACAGAGATTTACTCCCACCTCCATTTCATCTAGCTTTAAGCTTGCTTCCAGCTGGAACAAAGCACTCCTTATGTTTGGGCAGTGATATCTTGAGCTACTGGAAAGGGGCCAGTCCAAAGCACTTGATTTCAAGGAGATTTAATATAAAGTTTCTCCTCAGAAGAATGTGAACTTGGTGCCAAAGGCCTTGATTAAGACCATTTCTAAACCTGTTGGACATTGTCAGATGCCTTTCCTGGTGATTTAATTAGCTTTGTAGGAAGGTTTAGTGTCAGCTCAGAAAACAAATGGGGAGAGAGGGTATTACTGGCTGTCAACAATACGTTAAAGTGTTATGTGAGAATTCAGCTTTAAAAGCATTTTTCTCAAGTATTAGCCACAGTTCTCATAAATCACAGAATAACAGTTTCAAAATTATCCTATACAGGCCATGCTGAAGAAATCTTCATTATCTGAAAGGTTACATGAAATGGTGGCTTGAGGTTTGCCCCAGCTGCAGGGACTCTGTGACCGATGCATCCAGGGGCATGGCAGAGCAAGTCAGGGAGGATTTTTCACAAGGGTGAAATAAATAGGAAAGACAGAGAAGTTGGTTGACATTCAGAAATGCAGCTGACAAATATCAGCTCTGCTAAGCAGAAGGCAGGGTGGTCTCTGCTCAAGTGTCCTCTTGTTACAGGAGCCCTCTGGAGAGCTGTGCCGGTGAGGTCACATCCAGGCTCTTCCTTAGGGCCCTTGCAGGCAGGTTGCTCCTCTGGCATTTCAACCGTGCTATCAGCATGGCAACTTCAGAAGTATAAAGTGGAAATCAGTGCACAGTCCTGCCTTGGTATGGGACAAAAGCCCACTTGCCTTGCACGCTGCTGTCACTGGGGGAGGTGTGACACTGGTCTGGAGGTCGAGCTGGTCACGGAGGTTGGATGTGCTGTTGGTTGATGCAAGGGGAACCAACGCAGCCTTGCTGTGCACATGTTAGGGTAAAGTGAAATATGAAGTTCTTGCAAGGGGAGGGCAATGGACAACACAGGTAAAGCGGCAGTGAACGCTGCCTGCTGTGCCAGTGTCACGGAGTTTCCTTTAACGATCCTATGTGCCATTTCTTAGAGGAGACTGTGAGGGGGTGTTGGTTGGTCCTTGCAGGGCTTGGGAGGTGCTGGGGCAAGGACAGCTTTGTCATTACGCCAAGTCCCGACACGGTAGTTTGTCAGCTGGTTTTCAAGTGGAAAACCTGAGTTTCAGAGGCACAGGTGGAGTATCCCTGATTGCAGGCAGCTGCTTACTTTGTCATTTGGGTGCTGTGACATCCTGCACCCTCCTGTTCGGCTTGCACAGACTTGCCTATTCCTATGTGTGCATCTTCTGGAAGTCGAAGCACCGTGGGGTGCCTTCTTGGGTGGTATAGAGCAGAGCACAAAGTGGGGTACCCTGCTGTGTGAGGGCAAACCAAACCAAAGCATAAGTATATAGTGAAGGCTGAGATCGCAGCCTGTCACCTTGCTGCATCTACTGCTACTTCCACAGAGTAGTTGCGTGCAGCACTGCAGCATGAGCTGTGTACACCTGTTGTAGGGTAGGATTATAACCAACGCTCAAGGATTATTATTCTATAAATCCCCTCAAATCAGGAAGGTTTACATCGCTTTCTAGTCAGTGTGGAATTTTTTCGTATAGAGGAGATTGAAATCTATGTTGCCATTTTGAAAATGTAGATGATGATGATTTCTTCGTCATCTGAAATGTGCTGTTTTCAAGTACAACAGCTTGGCTTGGAGGAGGCAGCAGAGAGGATCCCACCTGCAGCATGTGTCTGCACACTTGCACGCGATCTTTACCAAACGCTGCCTGGGTCCATCTGTCATGACAGAGTAAAAATAATTCCACAACACTGTATGCTCTACAGTCTCACTAATATAGAGCCATGCTTAGTAATAAATCAAATGCCTAGGTGTCATGTTTCATCCTGTGCAATTAAACCTTGTAAAACCTCCAAAAAATGTATTTTAACTTAAGTAGCAGTTCACTGTGAGAACCTCTAATGTGTGTTTGTCACAGTCGATTCAAAAATTCATGTGATGCACTGAGTGTGACAGTGATTAGAGGATCGTCATTTCAGTATTCATGCAGCTTCATGATTGTTTAACAAAGTTCTATGTTAGCTGTATGGAAAATACTAATCCAGGCTATTTTGTATGTGAAGTAAATATATAATTAAGCCCATGTCAGACCATTTGGGGTCAGCAAGCACTTGCTCCTTTTTTTTCTGTGGAGCAGTATAATGTGACGTTTATGCTACTGGGCTGCACTCTCACTTTGGCTTCCTGAGTCAAGTCTTTGTAAAATGGTGCTCGTGTCGGCAGGCAGGGTAACTCCTGTTCATAGTGTTATTTAAGCTTATCTCCTTCCTTGCAATGCTGGCTGTTTAAAAAAACAGCTGATGTAATTTGTACCAAACTCCTGCCTCCACCAAATTCTAGAGAGCTTATTCTGCACTCTTCACTGCCTTACAGAGGGTCTTTGTGATTTTTGACATTTCTGTGATGGAGCACTAAGTAGTATAAATTTGAGGTCATGAGGGAAAACAAAAATAAAATTTGCATGCTATTCCAGGTTGTTTTCATGCCCGGTGAATAAGCTCTGGCATTAGGATGTAGTTGTGATTCACTCAATTAAAAGGTCATTGGCAGATCAAAATGAGAGCTAAATACCTTGACAAAAATATCTACCATGTCTAATTTTTTTTTACGTCGTCTGTGAGCTTTGCTTCAGGAAGGCATTATAATATTGTCTGGTAACATTTCTACAATAAACAAGAGCACTCTTACCAGGGCTGTGAAAACTGGCTTGCTGCTGAAATGCTCTATAGTAGGGAGGACCCCGACAGTGTGGTTTTTTTCTTAATGAAATAGAAACAGAATAGAAGCACTTGAAGGACTTTTCTAATTATTATTTTTGTATAGCCATATCAAAAAAAATATTTAACATTTTACAGTAAAATACGGTGTAGCCTGTGGAGTTACTACTGATATTCTGTAAATAAAATATTTTGACACGGTTGTGATGTGGAGTGTTGAAGCTGTCTGTCTCACATGGGCACTGTGTAATTACCCATCCTAATCGCAATTATGTAATCTAGTATGTTGTTACAAGATTAGGGTATCTATTTATGTAGCTGAATCCCTGAAACGTTCAAAGCACTGAAAATTACTGTGGGGAAAAGAAGGAAACGTAAACATTTGAAAATTACATTTAGGAAAGGCCGTTAGGGTTAGGAGACATACTGCCAAAATCAAGGGTAATTGCAATCAAAGGGGAATGCAGCAGGTGTAGGTACAAAGCAGCTCCGTGTCTGTGCCAGCGGTGCTCTAGCAAGATGCCCCGGCTGGCAGGCTCGTGTCTGCCCAGGGCCGCTGTGCATGGTCATCCTAGCCATGCCTTTTGGGCCACCAAAAGCTGCCATGCTCACTGGCTCCGGTGGTTCACAGCTCTGCCCTGTGACTGCCCCAGAGCTGGGCATCCCAGGGGAGGACACCTTGGTTCAGTCTTTGCCACCACTGGGGAGCAGCTCGGACGCGTTGCACGTGGAAGGCTCAGAGGTTGCTCCTTCCTCTCTAATTGTCTGCCTCGTCAAGGGAAGCTGTTCGCTCTAGGTCAAAACTTGGTACCATTTTCAAATTGAAGTTCATTGTTGAAGGCTCAAGTCTTGAGTTCTGTACTCCTGTGACAGCTTTTCAGTGAGAAGTGCAGTGAATTATTCTTTTGCTGCTTCCCTTGCCAGGTAGGGAGTGAATGGATTACCTGGGGTTTGGCCCTTCTGCCGAGAACAGAAGCTTCTCGCTCAAAGGGAGACTGGTCATTGCGCACCTCGACCCAGCCCATCATGTCAGGCTGTTTTGCTGTGTACGGAGGAGACGCGTGGAGAGAATTCAGCAAGGAAAAATGTTTTGTGCTTTAGGGAGGAAGCCTTATAGCAGGCAGACAAAAAGGCAAAAGAATTACTCGCAGTGCTTATAACTGAAAAGGTCTCAGAAGAATAGAAGTCTTAGATTGGAGCTTTCATCATGAATGCGGATTTGAAAACAAGACTAGGTTTTTGACCGAACTTAAGCAATATGCACAGGAAAGATACCCTTGCAGAAGCGGTTAATGCAAGCAGAGGGGATGATTAAATGAGTTAGACCTTGTAAAAGGATCCGTTCATCAAGGCTGTGTACTGGGGGAGCTGCCATCCTTGGGAGGCTGGCAGGGGGATTTGCAGAGCCTTTCTTTGTAGGTCATGGCTTCCAATTTGTCTTAACTTGCTACTGATTAAAAGTTACCAATGAATCTCTCTGTATTAACTGTCCAAAATTAATTTGTTACCGCAGTATTGCTCCGGCAGGTGCTGCCTCTTGCAGCATAAGAGTTGCCATTACAGGGGCCCTCTCCCCAGCAGACTCAGCAGAGAGTTAGAGACACAAAACACTGTTTGTCTCTTCCCGAGGCTCAGGCTGGGGCCCCAGAGACCATTAAGGGTGTTCCTTAATGGAGATCTCTTGAGTGACTATACAAAATTACTTTCTTTCACAGGGCTCCAGGTCTGTCTGTCAAAGGGGACCATGGTACACCCTCTTTGTAAAACCATGGAGATCTGTTGATAAATAGTGCCACGGGAGAAACATGAAGGGAGTAGTGAGGGTTTTCTGGGGTGCAGAGGCAGTGCACAAATCAGGCTGTACGACATGCCCTTTTTGTGTATTTTCTACCAGTTTTTTATATCTGGTCCCCAGCACCAATCACTTGTAAATTGCCCTGATAAAGAGCATATTCCCCACGGATGGGGAAGGAGGGCTAACGACTTCTACTGATGCCATCAAAAGAAGACCAGAGCCCAGGCATCCAGAGCAAAAAGGGGTCTCTTGGAAACATCAAGACAGTGGAGACTAACAGCACAGAAAGAAAAATATAGGCAATAGTACAAGTCTTGGCGAGAGCTCTTTTGTTCTTTGATGGCCTCTATGCTCTTGAAATTTATGTACACAATATTTCACCTCTAAACAAAATATAAGTATTCATTAATACCAGTCAAGACTTGCTGTGGAGTTTTTAAATGAGACTCTTCTGCTGAGTCAGTTAGATGACACATCACCTTCTCATGTTACATTGCCTAAAATAGAGATCTTGTTAAAAGCGGAATTAGAGTGCATCTTGTCTCACTTCATTCTGCATACTTGCACGGGGATGCCAAAAAGCTACTTCTCAGGGCACAAAGTGATTTCACTGCAGATTCAAACATCTCTTGTTTTAATAATATATATTATATCAGTTACTTATTTCAGGTGTTGAAAGGGTGGATAACAATGGTTTAGAGGAAGACCTCTTTCCCAAAGGCTCCAATAGCAGCTTGGTACTTACCTCCCCAGTAGCTTTTAATGGGAATTAAGCACCTACAAGCCATTTTTTTGCCATAGAAAATCTCCCCTGCAGGCTATAGAAGAAGATTGGTAGCATTAAAAATGATGACATTTATCCAAGAAATGGCAAAAGGGAGCACAATAACCCTGCACTTTACAGGTGCTTTTCATCAAAAAAGAAGCCCCACATCTTTGCAAATTTAAGATACAAATGTTGCTGCATCCTGACGTTTGACCAATTCAGTGAACTCTTTAAGAGCTTGTATCAATGCTACGTGCCAGCTAAAGACACAAAGTGAAATATATATGCTGCCTCATTTCTCATTGCAGTATATTTTGACAGTAGAAGTCAGAGCCGTGGTCAGAGCAAGCAGGGTGAAAATATGGTGTATTCTGAAGCATCTTATAATCTTAAGGACAGTATAAGTGATGTGTAGGTTATCAGGATAGAAGACTCCGGATGCTACCTCCTCCCATGAGTCTCTGGGTGGGTTAGTGGTTAATTATAACCTGCCACTTGGGTTTTCCCCATGTGACTAGCAATGATTTCCCTATTCCTAGATTAATTAAAACGTTAAATAAGATCTGTCCCTAACACCAGTCTCAGGGGTAGCGTGTTATCATTTATTCTTACCTTTTAGTTATGGACATTTGGTAGGTTTTCAGACATCTCCACCAGGATTTAATCCCAGTCAGCTTCAGTTTTGGGGATGGGCTTTTATGAAGTGCTATAGCAGACTTTTCTGTTGACTCTGTAATCCAACCAGAAGGAAAAGCTTGGGTTTACTACTTCTCACCTGCTGTTTTTGTGTCCCTGATGAGTCCTGGGTTCCTGATAGTGCTTCAACATAGGAAGGTTTGTCACTCACATTTGTTCTTTTACAGTTTTGGCATTACAGGGCAGCGATTCCTGGATCACCCTTTTTGCCTCTTCTTGCAATAGGTTCTACTGCTTTTCTGATTCTCAGGTGGCTTAGCTCTCTACAGACTTTAAAATAATTGCAATTGATATAGTAAATTTGTTAGCTAATTCCCATAACACGTTGGCATTAAAACTAAAAGCTATGTTTTCTTTCCTGTACTTCTCTTTGAAAAAGTGCTGAACAGCTCAGGCACTTGAATCCTAAATGGTGCTCCATTCTCCCTTATTTATCAGACCTTCTTTTCTATTATTTAGTTCTGCTATCTCCTTGTTTCCAAGAACTTTCATGGCAGCATTAAGTCATGCTGGAATTTCCACTTCTTGACTCGTCTATGCTGCTTTTTCTTGTTTTGATCTTGTGTTTTTTCTGTCATACCTTTCTACTTTTGCATACCAGCTTTGGGGGTTTTTTAAGCTGCTTGTTTCATAGTGGAGCCACACTGCCCTCCCCTTTCCCACAGACCCGGCTGGCTGAGTTGGTGGGAGAGTCTGTGTACACAGAGCAGATGTATAACAAATTTAACTATTAATAAATGACTGTATGACAGTTACTATTTCTGTAGCCCTTCATTTTGGGGAACTGCATGTCAAAATCTGCACACTAACAGAACTCTCTTTAATTTCACTTTTCTTGAGACTCAGTGGCAATAGCATTTGCTCTTTTATTTGGCCATCACCAGGGAATAGTAATAGATTTTCTTTGAAACCATTTTCCCTCATCATTTCCCATTACAGCAGTATGCTTTGGCTTGTAAGGATGTCCTCATACCCTTCTGCTGAAATAGTTTCTTGTACAGAAAAACTGGTGTAATAGAGCTACGGTTGCCTTGAAACTGTCTGAAGATTATTTTTTTTAAAGTCTAAATTCCATTTTAACGAATAAAAAGGAGAACCTGGGAGGAGGCAGAGGAAGGTGGCTTATTTCTTGTGATCCCAAATGGACATTCCTCCGTTCTCTCACACACCAATATTTTGGATGCTATAAAGTGTTTTGAATTGAAATGCAGGGGAATATAGACACACATTTAAGCTGGTTTCCCCAGAGAACTGTAGCGATCATGTACTGGTTGTTTTGAAAATGGAGGATTGCAGTAAAAACGAATTCCACCCTCTGATGCTTTAACATGCTTTGAGATTCTGCTTGTGTAACTAATGATGGGCTGGTAAGGTTTAAAACCAGAAAGATGCAAGCACCTAGGAATACAAATAAAAGTATTTCTGACCTCACCTTAATAATTGTGATCAAAAATATATCTTGACATTGGTAACTAAAGCAAAAGAGCAGCTGACAGAAGTCAGCTGGAAAGCACAGGGATTAGCTGGTGACATTCTGATCTGTACAATTAGGTGGATGCTATTAACATTTAAGTAGTTTAAAAATCAGCTCCCTGAAATACAGAACTGTGTGCTTGAACTGTAAAAATGCCGTCATTCTACCTGACTCAGTGATAATTGCCTAGTAAGTGCTAAACGTAGTGAAAATGCAGCAAAGGCTCAGAAATGCAGGCTAGGAATCAGTGATGGGAATGAAAGCAACATTCATCTTAAAACAAATTCAAAACAGCACTCAGTTTAAAGGGAAAAACAAAAACAAAACCAAAAAAAAAAAACCAACAAAAAAACCCCAAGCTTTTAAAATGCCAAGTTTGATGTAACCAAAGGAGAAAATAAGTGGTGGTGGTTTTCAACTGAAGAAATCAGGGATAAAATCTTCACTGTGAGTATAACTGTTTTCTCACTGTCACACACGCAATGGGCGCATGTGTGTCTGCTCGTATGCATGCTGGAGCCAAAGGGTCTTTTTGTTCTTTTCCTTTTTTCCCGCCCCCCCATGTCTTCAGCCAAAGTCTGTATAGATAGTTGAGTTTGCCTATGTGAAAACAGGTTTGCTGGCTAAATCACAGTTCTGTTTGGCAACAAGTTGCTGCTGTTGTTAGCACATCTGAAAACTCACTTCTTGGCACTGCATCTTCTGCTCCTCAGGCTTTGTCTTGTCTTGTCTTGTCTTGCTTGCAGAGGTTTATCTGCCTCACTGGGATGGTCCCTTAGAGTTGGGCTGGCCTCTCTCTGCAGTTAGACCACAGCCCTGCAGAGTTTGTCCCCTCCTGTGGTTTTGCATGCCAACCTGGGCCTCCTCCTAGGACTGAAAGGCTCATTTGCTCCAGTGATCAGCTGCAGGAGAACTTGACACAAGAGGGGGAGGTAATCCAAAGAGTTTAATGGGAAAATAAGAGATGGGGCTGGGTGGTGACCTTTCCAAGTTAACTTATAGCCCAATGGCAAGACTCCCTGGGGAAAGGGAGCCCATGCACTTCTCAGGTATGGTGCAGCTCAGAGGGCCAGGCAGGACACAGAAGAGGCATGCTGCCTATTCAGGCTGACTGAGAGATTGCTTTAGGGATCTTAACAGGGTAAATAGCAGCACTTTTTTCTTCTTTAATAAGAAAGGAAGCATGTATGTGCAGCTGTAACTATCTCTGTTTCAGAGCTATAAGTCTCTGTCAGCTTCAGTGCTTGGTGCATTCCTCATACGGTTAACGCAGCAGCACCTGGGAAAAAATATGGTCGAAATCACCCACAGGCTCAGCCAAAATAAGCTGAATCAAGAACCATCTTGCTGTCACCCCTGGCAGCTGCCTCAGTGTGTGAACACCTCGGTAGGAAGCTGCTTCAGAGAAACTGTCATATCAGCGTGCTTGGAGATGTGTCTGGATTTGGAGTGCATCTCCCTAAATCAATCCATTGGCTCTTTTTAAAGCATTTTGCTTGAACATACATGCTGCCTATTTAGAAAACCTTGCTTTTTTACTGCCATATTTCTATAGAGCTCATCTTATTTGGAAGGGGGTGCGTGTTGTGTTGTGTTATTTCCATCTTTCACTCCAGATGGTGAAGAAGAAAGTCTTTTGACTCCAGAATGAGAAGTTTGCTCGTCGTGGTCTCTCTGTTACCACCACTACTCATTGGAAAACAGGGAGCAAAACTGGGATATTAGCTCAGCAATACAGTCATTCAAAATTTTACATATAATTCCATTAATGATGTATGAGCCAGAATAAAGGCTAGCTTCCTCTCCTAGAGCTACATTTATTTTGCAAAACAATAGGATAGGAAGATGTTTAGCTTCATTTTTGTTAATATAGTGAGCAGACATGACTGATTGCACGCAGGGAACAGAACAGTTATGTTAAAAAAATGATGCAGTCATTTTTCTGCCTATAGCCACATTTCAAAAGCACAAAGGATTATTTGTAGATCACTGGGAAGTGTTAAATGAGTTCATTGAATATTCTGTTAATATGCAGAGATGCAAAAACAAAAGACGCAAAGGTAAGAATTCCTTTGCATCTATACTTTCTCATCAGAGAATACCAAAGACAAACAACAGATTTTAAAAAAACTAACCACCTCTTGCAGGTTTGGATAAGGGAGGAATTAGAACTGCTCCAGAGGGGAAAAAGAAAATTTAGATAAAATAGGAGAATTTTCTTCTTATTGCTCATAGTAATAGGCATTGAATACTCTCAGTGGGCTGCCAGGACTGGGGAGGTCAGCTCCACCGCAGAGGGTACCCCCTCCCATGAGAGTAGCCTCAGCAGCGGGTCCTCAGGCCAGGAAAGGTCCTTGATCCACATTCAGTGGATGTATTTCTGCTGTGGACAGAGCATCATCTCTGTGATTGTGCCAGTGGAGAAGTGAGGCATGCTGTCTAGCACAGAAGGGAAGATCCTGTGATCCTCACACATATGTTCTGTATTTCTGTGTGTCTGGAAAGGCTGAACCGTGCCACTGGTTTTGTCAAGAGATTTTGTAGTGATTAATATTTGACCAGCTCTTAGAAGGTAATGGAGGCTTGTTGTAGTATCTTCCCTATTCAGCTCCTGCCACACACACTGAATTTATTTTCTTCCTGATTGGCTTTAAAGGTGTGTAATCATGCGAGACTTAGACTGTTGACAGCACAATTTTAATTCTTACCAGCCACTCAACAGACAATTGGTGCAGCAGGAACAGAGTGCAGGTTCCCACTGTCCCCTTGTTTTAATAGATGCACTGCTATCTCAGTTTCATTAATCGTCTCACCTCTGAACACAGTATTGAAATGTTATCAGCTTCTCTCTTGGTCTTTCATATTCTTGCCATGCTCATGTGTGACTGGAAATAGCTGGCTGTATCCTTGTAAAGCTGAGGATACACCTACACCACATGATGCAGTTCAGTATACAAGCGTTCACACTGGCTCTCAAAAAGGATCTTCTTTTGATAGCTTGGAGATAAGCACTGGCTAATTTACCTTGCTTGTGAGTTAACTCAGTTCAGCAGAGGTGTACCTGAGCTATCTGCTATCTCTGTAGGCCAGGGGTTCAACATTGATAGGCTTGGGGTGTGCTACTCTGCTACAAATAGAAGATGTGCAGGAGATGTTGCTCAGGGACTGATTTTGCCTCACTGGCATTCGTATCTGTAGCAGGAGCAGCTCGACGCTTTCTCCTGACAGTAAATAGTGTGTCACTGCTTAGCAGAATAAAAGCAAGGACAGCAATGCAATGCTAAGGTTGCTGTTTTAACTGAAGACCACCTACCCGGTGCCCTGAAGCTTCTTTTTGCTGCTTGCATTAACTACTGTTTCTTGATTTTCTTCAATTATTTTTCGACTGCAAAATACCAGCGTCTTTTTTTTTTTTCTTTTATTTCCTTTTATAGTACTTTAAGTGCCTCTAGCTCTTTGACTTTACCCATATATCTATCACCAGGAAGGTTGTTTTAGAACTGCCTACATTTAGCCCGATGCATAAAGAGAAGTATTACTGCTGATCTCATTTTGAAATGTTACTAAGGGGGAAAATGAAATTACTGCGGGTCGTTTTGAAACAGGAGCAGGGTTTGTAGTCAGAAGCAATGTTTCAATGTTATTGGCGTGAAAAAGTGAACTGATGACAAAACCAACAGTGAGAGAAGGAGAAGCCCTTGCTGCTTTGAGCAGAACCCTATGCCATCTACCTGGATTGCCCGGCCTCTCCAGTGACAGGAATCACTGTGTTCATAAAGCGTTCTGGGCAGGCTGAGCTTTATTTCGAAGGATTATCTTTGAAATATGTTGATTATCAATATTTTAAAGGGCTCAATTAGAAGTTCAGGCATATTACACAGTGCAGCTAATAAGAGCCACAGTGTGAAATACAATAGCACTCTGGTGACACTGTTACGGCATCACGGTTAATGACCAAAATATTAAAGAACTTATTGAAGTTCAATCATCAATCAAGGTAAATTGATTCTTCTGGCAAAGAATGCAAATGCATTCCTTTGATACTGTGTGAATACCAACTACCCAGGCTCAGCTCACACTCATTTCTATGGTTATCAATTTATGAACAGCTGGGTGAGCCATTGTGAAAGGAAGGAGGGGGGTAGCAATAATTAACTTTCTGTTTACTAATTACTGGCTGAAATTGTCATGATAATTCTGATTGCTAGATTTCTGCCCAAAGTTTTCCTCCTTCCTCATTGCACGTTGTCTCCATTGTTGTCTCTGTTGAACCCAGGGCTACTTTCAACAGAAGGAGTTGTAGAGGGGATGAATGGTTTAAGTCACTGCAATCAGTGTTTCCTTCAGATACTACATGTGTGGGAAAGTGGCTCAGTCTGTCTTGGTCAAAGTTGCCATTATAATCAAGATATCACTGGAGCAGAGGCTTGTTCCCCTGCTGTCAGGAGGTCATCGGTGCCTCTTCAGATCCTGCTCTGGTTCTTTTTCACTTTTCTCATCCAGTTTGCTCTGTTGGGCCCTGCACTCAAAGGTCTCGCACAGCTTCTCCTCTCCAGGTGTTCGTTAGTTCTTTGGCTGTGCCAGTACCATCAGCCTTTGCTTTGTTCCTTGGTAGAGATCTTGCCTGCAGCTGTACTGCCCCAGGCATAGAGCTTGCCTGTCCTCCCTAGACCCTGCGCACCTGGGGTGCTCTTCCCATCTCTCTCTGAAGCCTGTAAACACAAGTACGGTCTGCTATTTTAGTAGGATCTCTCCTTCCCCCGAGAGTGCTGTGTTACTGTCATGTGAGGTAGGTTCTCAGGGCGCATCCTGTTCCAAGGAGACTAAGTTTCAGAACAAGATGGAAATCCTCAGAGGCTGCAGCTGGTTTCCAGCAGTGTGACACGCTGCAGGTAAAACGGCTTTCATGCATGCCCTTTGCTTGGATGTCCCCTCTCACCAGCACAGTGCAGTAAGCCTCAAGCTGTGCAACCTCACGACTGCACTTGGCATCCCACGAGGGTTTCTTGCATGGGTGCTTTGTTGGTTTCCAGTGTGGGTCACAGGCAGACTGTCATCTCATCCGAGTCATCACAGGAGCAACAGAGGTCTAATGGACACTAATGATAAACACTGATCTCCTTTCATGCTGCTTATACAAATGTCACATTATGCTCTTATAATGAAAAGCGAGAATGAGCCATTCCTTACCTCAAGGACAACGAGCTGGCATCATGACCATGGCTAGCAACTTCTGATATCTTGCCAGGACTGATAATATACAAACCAAAATTGCTGTAGTAAGAATTATGGTTGTTATATTTCATAAAAAATACTCTCATTAAATGTTTTCTGTGAAAGACCAAACTGTCAGAAATAGACCTAGGTTTATAATTGATTTTTCCTATGTGGACTGCTCTCCATACCAGTCTTTGAGTGAGCTTCATTTATATGTGAAGTGCATGTTGAGTAAGTATAGGAGCTGTAGAAGACAGGGACAGAAGAGCTAAGTTGTTTCTGGGAAGGAAGGAAGGAAGTACAAATGAGAGAGAGAGAGAGGTCAGACATTCTTCCTAGGAATACAGATTTTTTTGAGAGATGGTTCTTGTCTTTTGTTCCTCTGCCCAGAGTTACCCCGAGGGCAAGTGTGATAACAAAGGTTTTACATGCCCATATTTTTTCTGAAAACAAGGAATGCAGACCATAACTACAATATGGAGTATGTAAAAAGCCACAAGAAGTAATTACAAATGGAAAAATATTCCATGTAGCAAAACACTTGAAGCTCTGTGTGCTGCACTTACCAGAAAGAAGAGCAAGAGGTGAAATATTTGTGAAGCATGAGTACCTAAAGTGAGCGAAGACACTAGCTGCAAAGAACGACTGTTTAATCCATCAGACAAGATGGAACAAGAACCAATAACTGGAAGCTGAAACCAGAGAAATTCAAACAGGAATAAGGCTCAGATGTCCAGCAGTGGGGCTGATTTGCCACTATAAGTGTTGGCTTCTCTATCTTCCAATGTTGTCTAACGCTGGACACCTTTTTCTGCAAGACCTTTCAGCCCAGCGTAGGTGGAAATAGAGCACAAGGCAAGTGTGAAGGGCTGCTGCGTGGAATTTGTCTGATACAGTGGGTCAGGCAAGGTCACTGAATTGGTTACAATTTTTACCTGGAAATATAGCAGATAATTTCTGGATTAACTCAGCTTTGTGGTTCTGGTTAGATCTGTTCCTTGAAAACAGCAAATAACTGATTTTTCGCTCAAGTTATTTTGAAGTGTGAATGAAATGAAATTCGTGCTTATCAGTAAGTAAAGTCCAATGGGATGGCATGGAGAAAAACCCAGAAAGCAATCATACGAATTAGCAGCAAATCTTCCTCTCCATCTTTGCAGGCACGCTGCTTCCATCACAAGGTTAACTGGGTCCTTCTGCCTTGCAATTTCATCTCCACATCAGATGGCAACTTAAATTCCTTTACAGGAAAGTGCAGGTCCCTGTTCTGGGGTATCAGAAAGACAGTAGCTGTACTAGAACTCATACTGCCATGAGTCCTGCCGGGACATCAAAGTGGATGTTTCTCTTTCAGGTGGGAGCCAAGGAGCTGGCTCAGCAGTGGTCCTGGAAGGTTGCTGTAAAAGCAGACTCAGAAACTGAAGCTGAGCTTTATTTGTGCGGTGCTGGTTTGGGACTTTACATACAGTAAAGTCAGAGTAAAGGGAAGGGCTGAGTTTTGAGACCATGTTCTGCAATTGATTGACCACTAACAGCAAACCCCGATTCTCAGCCCATTGACGTGGCGCAGAACTGAAAACAGCTCTTTCAGGAAACAAGAACTGGGGTGGACGGGTTGCATGGATGCGGGGCTCGGATGTCAGCAGCTTCCCAGAAAATGAATCTTTCTCAAGGTTGCTGGAGAGAAATTGGCAGCCCTGAGAGCAGGAAAGGATGTAGCTGCAATGCCGGAGATGATAGAAAATGCTGTCAAGTTTCCTCAGCTGTCAGTTAGGAGGAAAAGAAAATGTAGCACAGAGCTGCCAGCACGTCTGGCATAAACTAAAGGTTTAACTAAACTAAAGCATCCGTCCAGCAGCTTAGCCAGTTACACACTACCCAAGAACAAACTCTGTGGAAAAACTGACAGGTAACAACAGATGGTGCAAGCAACTTAACGTTGCTCATCAGCTCCTACTGCCAGTCATACTCCATTAGCAGAAGCACCTCTTTTCACCTGAGTTAGGTGGCCTCTAGGAGCACTGCTGTGGACTAAGCTTGGTCTGTGCCAGCAGGGTTGTTCTCAGGTTATTTGACAGTGACTGCCTTGTTGGCATGTCAGTAACCACAGTTGTCAGGTATGGAGTTTGGTATCTCCCTTTCTCCTCTGGAAATGGCTCATAACTAATCAGGTCACTGTTCTGTTTTTAGGTAAGAACACAAAGCTCACCCTTTCTCCTATGGTCATTATTTATTAGCAAGCTATTTTCATTACATTATTGTATGTCTCCTATAACTTAACTGTGGCTAGAAAACACAGAAAGACCTTAGGGTCATTTTTATGCTTGGTGGAACCAAGACTGAGACCCCAGTGGTCCCAGAATCTGAACTTGCCACAGTGTTTAGGGTCAGTCAGCTGTGCTCAGGGAGGAGCAAGATGTGCTGCGCTGAGCAGGAAACAGCTAGTTAGGAATAAATGGAGCACTCAGAGATGGGAAGCAGAAATATTCATCCTCTTATCACCACCATCTGCTTTTTTCCCATTGAGGCATGTGACATACTTCACTTCAGTCTAATGCCAGCTCTGCCCAGAGGGGTTTAGATGAAACAAATGAAATTCCTTTCTTCCTTATGCTGTCCTTGTAAAGTTGCCTGACCATAAGCCTTTGCCCTTCTCCCCCAAGGTTAAAAACAAAATAATAAACTAGTGGTGGGGACCCTATTGCTTTTTCCTTCTGTCTACATTTCCTTAATGACTGAATGCTTTCTGGTATTTGTATGTGATGTGCGTAATTGTTGGGGGGATGGGGATGCTTGCATTTATATTGAGACCTCCTCCCTCATTGCTGGCATCACTGCATCCTGTAGCTTATCTGTGCAACATTATTGGGATGGTGCAGCTGCTGTGTTACTTCAGCTTGGTGCCTAGTTTGACTCTTTCTCTGCAGAGAGATGTTTTAAGACTTGCCAAACCAGTCCAGTCAATTGTGCTCCCATCCACTTTAGTCCTACTGCGAAGAGCCTGTGGAGCAAATCGGCAGCTATGGCCGTTTCATCTTCGGACCCAAAGAGCATCACTGAGACTCTTGTGGGATTTAAGCCTGCAGAACTCAACTAGCACAACTTGCACATCCGTAGGAGTTCTTTTTTCAATTGCTGCCTTGCCTAGACCTTCTACATCTTTTCTCCTCTCCCTCCTGCTCCCATGCAAAATGATACAGTACACTGGCACGTTTCCTCATTAGCACAAATTTCTGTGGTGTCTGAATTGTTTGCAGTGTTAAAATCTGGACTATGGTTGTCAAAGCCAGGATGCTGAGAAAAGAATGGCTCTTTACAGAGCCATATGCAGCTCAAGTGAAATTTGAAAAAGAAAATCTGTCTGTAAAGATGCCGTGCACTTTTTTCTTTTCTTTTTATTAATAGAGTACCTCATAACACTTGCAAATATCTACAGTAACCACAGCTCAAGCTTCTTTACGAGCATGCATAGTGGGCAGTAGTTTTCCCTGGGCATTTGAAGATGTGCTGCGTGGGGAGTAGGCAGCAGCTGTGTTGTAGACGCCCAGCAGTGATGGGCAGAAGCTGTGCTAGGCAGTAAGACGGACTAAAATCATGTTCGTACTGAGCTATGTGCTGCTCAGGACTGGAAATCCTGCCCTGCTCTCTTTGGACCTGATGGGTTTAATAAGCTTCATATGCTGCCTCAGCATAGCAGCTTTCCCTCTCCTGCTCTGTGAACTCTTCAAGCTTTCTCCATGTCCCTGCTGCAGTTTATAAGCTCTGTCTGCCAGGGATGCTCTTGAGCTCCTTCAGCTTCAAAAAAAGGGTTGTCATGAATATTTTTAAGTACAGCCAGGCAGTCTCTAAGAAGTACGCGAATACAGATTACTAAGTGGAAAATTCAACTAGAATGCTTTGAGATACAGTTTTCTAGGAAAGCTGTGAGAGTTTACAACCTTCTCTCGCTATCTGCAAAATACTTATTTATTTGACTTCACATTCCCTTCAAAATTTCTCTTTAGTCAGTACCCGGTGCAAGGTGGTTCTTCTACTTGAAAACAGGGCAGTTAATTACTGTCATAAATACGCAGTCACTACCCAGTCTCCCTCCCGGGTAGATACATACCACTGAAATATGATTTATGGAATTTAGTTTTGCTGTAGGTGCTATAGGACATCCAAAATGAATGTCCGCAAATCGATATCCCACGGGAGGTTATGGTGATACTGATGTCCTCTTGAAACTCAGGACTACTGAAAACACACATGAAATAATGGGTATAAGAATTCATCTAATAATCTATGAAAAGTTAAACATGAATTAGCAAGAATCAGTTGCTTTAAAAGGTGGAAGTTTAATGATCCAAAGAGCAGCAGTTGTGGTACTGTTCTGTTCTTCAGTATGTTACCCTGCAGAAAGAATTACCGTGATGCCATACAACAAAAATGTTAGAAAAATCTAATGCAACTGTTAAAAATGCCTATTTAAAAAGATTTTTGATTATTATGAAATAAATTGTCCAACATTTCCGCTAGTGTGAAAAGTGCCTTTGTTATACAATAAGTGGAACCGTGTGAACTGTGAAGCCTTAGGATTGTAGTTTCATAGAAAGAGGCGCATGGCATGCCTTCTACTACATTATGTATTCTTCCCCGGAGTACTTCCTTCTTCCAGAGTTTCAGGTATGGAAAAGATGAGCTGTTACATTAGCAAAAATCATTGCCTGCAATCAGGTACCATTCCAAGAGCTAAGTCTTCCTAATTACAAAGGGAGCAAAGCGCTTGCTGTGTTACTATAGTACAAAACTGATACTAGGCAAATTGAAGCAGGGCAGTGTGGTTTTTGGATGTGTATATATGGGACAGCTTGCAGGTAGCGTCTCAATTAAATGTGTCTGTTACTATGTGGTATCTCTCCTCTTTAAAGTGTTTTGTGCTACACTTTTGGGGGTGTTGGTTTTGCTGGCTCCGAGATTTGTAGAGGCAACTGTTTCTAGTAGTTGCAGCTGCCAGTCCTGCCTGGAGACAATCCACTAATGCAGATCCCTGTGCTCTGTGTTAGTACCCAGTTGGATCTCCAGTGTAGCCAAGATGGGGCATATGCCAGCTTGCAGTGGGGTGGGCTCAGTCTTTGGCGCTCAGCAGCCATCCTGTCACAGATGAGGCTGGGTTTTGTGGACACTAACTTGCTCCAAGGCCCCCAGCAGGCATTCAGGAGCTGCACAGGAGAGCTTATTTAGGTGGCGTGTCTGTCAAAGAGGCATTCAACGGGGACATCTCCCTTTCTCCCTTCGGGTGGCTTAATTCAGAGAATACCGCCTACGGAGAGGGGTATCATTCAGAGTGAAATTACAGACAACTGACAGGATCCCTGTCCGCGTAAATCCCCAATAATTGTGACAAATGTCTGGAGCGCTGCAGGCTTACAGCACTCTGCCAGCTGCCCTGCCAGCCCAGCGGCAGGGCCAGCACCTTGCGAGGCTGCTGCAGCGTGGCCCTGTCCCTGGCTGCCGCGGACTCACTGCCATCACCCGAGCTGGGGCTTTTAACTGTTTTCTTGCAGGGACGCAGGATCAGATCTGGTTAAAGCAGCCAAAATGGCAGTGGTTGTTTCCTGCTGCCCCATTTGTTCATATTGATTACAGATCCAAGTGGAAACCCACAGCTGAAATAGCAGAGTTTGCTGTTAGTTTTGCTGCATCAGCAGAATCCTGAGGTTTCCGTAGTGTGAGATCAAAAGGGAGATTAGGTTATCTGTCCCAATGTCCTCACATTGTGGGCAGTCACCAGGTAGCCCTGCGATACACCCAGGCATCTCATTGCACCCAAACCCACCCCAGGCATGGCTAGAAAGCAGGGGCCACGGATGCCGAGGCTCCCACAAAGTAAGGGGGGGTGTTTGCAAGGGGCTCGTGCCATTCCTGCAAACTGCACTGGGCTGCTCAGGTGGGGAAGCAGTCGTTCTTCCCTCTCCCATGGTCCTCATCCATTTTCTCTCCCTGGAGTTCCATTAGTATTTCCGATCACCTAGCTTTGTGTAGATTTTGTGGGATCATTCCTGGTGCCACTCCCAACCATCGTTCTTTCCAGCCCATGGCGTACCTGTAGCTGCTCTCTGCTGCTTCAAGGAATGCTGGGAAGGAAGCAAAACCACGGACACGCTGCAAATAAAATTCCTCCCTGAGCAAAGCAGACAGTTGTCTGAAGCCCTGGGCTACAGGAATTGGTTAGAAGTTGTCTTGTTGCAGCTGTTACATGTGTGCTGGGGGCAACACAAACATCCACTCCTGCCTCTGGCCTGCTTAGTGAGGCGGGTGCCGGGACTCAGCAGTTTGGCTGTTTGGCTTCCCAAACCAGGCAGCACCCTCAGGCCCACGAGCCCAAACTCCCTTTTCTACACACATGCACCAGCGAAGCAGTTTCTGTAGCAGACTGGAGGAAGACTTTTTATAATTTTTTAAATCTCCTCTGAACAGTCCCAAGCAGCAGTGAATCCGTCATCCTTCCTGGTGACATGCCCCAGTTTTGAATCAGCTTCACGATGAAGAGGTGACACCTGTCCCCAGCACGGCGTGAGGCACTGAGGATGGAGAGCAGCGGCAGAGCTGCACCAGCACCAGGGCAGCCATCAGGTCTGCCCCGGCACCTCATCAAGGGTCACGGTCTGTGGCCATGTGGTGGAAGGAGGTACAGCCTCTGTGTTGTGTCTTTCTTTCATGTGCTCATAACTGACTCTGATTTTAGCAGCTGGTAAAATACATGCTAAAAGAATGCGTGTGTTTTTTTCCCAGTGCATTGTTCCTCCCCTTTTTATGTTGCATTGAACTTGCTTACTCAGCAAACTCTATTTTATTTCCAAATCAAGTATGTGAAATTTTTTTCATTTTAAGATTTTTTTTTTTTTAAAAAAACAAACACAAATATCTGTGCAGTTGCCACATTGAGATTGATTCTTCTGGAAAGTATGGTATTTAAAGCTAATCTTGCTTGAGTTCATAAACTGCTTATTATGTGTGGTGCTTAGGACTTGAATCACTTTTCTTGGCCAGGGTGCTCCAAGCTCTAGGGGAAGAAGAGGAGCGTGAAAGGTGCAGCTGCGTTTAAAACTGAAGTGCTCATTTTGAAATACCTCCCTGTAGCAATGGGAATTTTTCTCCCTGAAACAAGTGTTTGGTTTCAGGCTGGTTGGAAACACATCCTTAAGGAAAGAAAAAAAAAAAAAAAAAAAAAGGAAAAAAAAAAAAGGACTTCTGCCGATTCATTTAATTTCTCCATTACTTGGAAGTCATCTTGTATATAATTTAGATGGGTCTTAACGAGGCATAAAGTCACTTTTAGAAAATGGATGACTCTTTGTCCGCTCCTCTGTGAAATGAGGGACTGGAGCCTTCCCTTTGTTCCTTCGGTGGGATCATCAGATCTGATTGCAGAAACCTGATGAAGCTCTTAATCCAAGCACCAGAGTAACCACTGCTCTGCCCTTCTCCTCTTTATTGATCTTGTGGCTGGGCCACGCTTCTATTTCAGCCTAGCCTCTATGTTTCCTTATCTCTAACAAAACTCATCCCTGGGCCTTTTGGGTTTATTAACTCTTTAGTCACCTAATGTTTTTTGGTAGGGTTCAGAGATTCTGTGGCTGTGCAGAGAAGATTTCTGTCAGCTCTGGCTCTGAATTTGTGGTTGTGTGAATGGAGCAGGACTCAAGGCTTTCAGGGAGTTGATCATAACATATTCAGTCTCCAGTTTCACCTCTTCTTATCTTCATTTGCGCCCTGTGCAAAGCGGGATGCTGATACAGTCTTTATGCCGCTGTGTTATGGTGGGTCCCCTGGCATTTGCGATGTTCATGCCTGTGGTGGATTTGCATCTGCTTGGAGGCACCCCGGCAGCCAGGAGGCAGATGAGCCCAAAGGACAGCCAGGGCCTGCGGGAGACGGTGCATGTTGTTCATTCCCTGGTTCTTGACTCGTGAGTTTGAGCTCACTGGAGAAGCCGGCAGGTGTGAATTTTTCATTGCTATTTCCACCCCGTGCCTCAGCGCGCCACGAGCTGCAGTTTGCCGACTTGCCCGCTTTGTCGCGGGAAAGGTCAGGAACCTCATAAACAAGGTGAGAAGCAGAGTGGGGCGGCGTGGCCGCCCGGGCTGCTGATTCCTCCTGACATTAGAGCGCTAATGAATGTTCTGTCATGGTCCCGTGAATATTGCAGGAAGCTTTCGCCTCCCCTGCCTTTGCCGGGCCTCAGAGTTACCAAGGTTACCTGATGTGACTTTCCCGGGAGAGAGGAGCGATAGCTGCAGGTCAGCTGCTCCCGGGAGCATTCTGCCTCCACAGCTGGCATGGGGAGTGTGGCCGGCACAGCTTTGCCTTCCTTGCACTCCCTTTGGTGGTTGCCGTTCCCCTCGCTCCCACCCCATGCTACCTAAGGTGTCATTGGTTTCATTTTATTTTAATTTTTTTTAGTAAGGATCATATTAATTTTGTTTTGCTTGCATAACCCGGACTGTTATCATCCGACTAATTACTCACACATTTTCCTTCAGACAGCAAATGGGAGAGATAAAACTGCAGCAGGTTTATGTGATTTCTGCTTATCAAATTACTGTAATTATTTGAAGAATGGCTTAAAATTGTATGGAGTAATGAATTTAATTATGAGTTTGCAGTGATGCCTTGTGCTGCATGTGGCTTGCAAATGGGCGAGTTTATGAGAAGCTCTTCTCAAAGCGGCAGCAGACAGGATTGCAGCACACTGCTTGCAAAGAGAGGCTCTGGCACCTCCATACCACGGCAAGGGAGGACAGGGCACGCTTTGCAGGTCAGCTTGACAAATTGTGCTCATCGTTCAACTGATCAACTCACTTAGTCCAATTCTAATACAAATCCAGGCCAGACAAAGTGCCGGCAGCCTCCTGGTTGTGGCATGCAGCAGCCGGTTGGCTTTAGTCAATCTCCTCAACCCTGGGGCATGCAGGGGACCAGATTGCTGGCCCAGACCTCTGCACCTCCTCCTGTTTAGGAGATCAGCCTGCGGGTAGCTGTCAGCAAAGGCAGGTCAGGCAGTGCTGACAAACCTGTCTCACCAGAGCCACAGCCTGCTGCAACCTGCTCAAAACACTCAGAGTAGCGTTCGCCATCTCTCCGCTCTGCACTAGGAAGAGCAAATTTTTTCACAACTGGGAGATGCACAGGGATATGTCTGACCCCTGTGAGCAACGGAGGGCATACTCTGCTTCCAGGATGTCCCCGGGCCCTCAAATGCAATGAATTTCTTCCTGCCTGCTTGTACTTCTCTTTACACTTCTGCTTAGTTCCAGGTGCTTTAAAAAAATTGTGTTCTCCTACGCTCCACCAAAGGGCTCCATCCTCCATCTCCTCCATGGAGAGCTGAATGGCAGCTCTCCATTGCTGCAGTCATGGGGCCAGTTAAGCAGCTCAGTGGAAGGAGACCCGCACATCCCTGTGGGCTGCTCCCTGCCTCTTGTGCACAGATGTGGAAACTTTGTGCTTCCTGCCAGTTGAGGTAGTGATGATATGTGAGATTTCAGTCTTTTTGTTTAGTTGACTAAGGTACAGACAGTAATGAGACAGCCAATTGTAGGAATACTGAGTTTTACAAGCAGATGTTTGGTACTGGACAATATTTTTTGTTTGTTTCTATTACATGCTGCTGGTATTTGATGTAGACGGTGTCACAGAAGAGGATACGTATGCTAGAGAGACTGGTCTGAAAAGGTACAAAGCCAGATGAAATGCCATCCCTTCAGAACAGGTTTGTTTCAGAAAGCAGGAGTGTGTTCCTGAGGGACAGGCTGGTAAAGGTGGACCGGGCCACCATTCACAGCAAAGCTGGATTGCAGAGAGAGGCATAGAGACAATGGAGTGAAGAAGCTTGTGTAGATTCATTTGGGCAGTGCAATAAAAGTGAAGCCAACACAGAATTGAGACTGGGTGTACGGGAAGTTGAAAAACTGCTGGAATTTCAGATCTTCTGTGCTGTGGTGTTCTGAGCTTCGTAAGGGACGACTGGATCATGTGGTACAACCCAACTGCTACCTTGTTCTCTGTGGCATCCCTTATAACATGGTAGATAGTTCAGGCTTAACTAATTAGAATATCATATACGAAAGGCAAAAGAGTAAGTGGCCAAGGGCCATCCGATGTCTGGAACCTTTGCAAGGGTGAAATGGCTTAGAGATAATGTTAACAGATGGTTCATGATCTACAGTTCAATGATTAAGCTGTATCAATCGTGGGGATTTTTTAAATAAATAAATAAAGGTGGCTGCCATAAGAGGTTACCAAATTCTGAAAGTGCAAGCCTGCCCTAATTTAAGCTTTAGGCAAATCTGGCCTTGCGTGCAGAGAAAGCATTAGCAGTCAAAACCCTTTTCTTGACACTGGCATAAGGGAGCTTGTGTGCAGGATGGAGTTGTACGTGGTATTATGTCTGTCTAAATGCAAGGTCAAAGCAGATTCTAAATGGTATTGACTTTTAAAAGAGCTTGTCACAAGGCAGACATGAATTCTGCATAATCTCTGCAGTTTTATGTAAGTGAGGAAGCAGCAAGGTATGATGAGAGTGCCAAAGGAAATGTGGTTGTTGAAGCCGTAAACCAGGTGTAATTTTTGGCACTTTCCGTAACCCTGCTCAAGCCAGGAAGAAAGAAAAGCCCACTTTCATTTGGAAAACTCATAAAGATTTGTGTGACAAATGCTGTAATTGTTAGTATGTTGATGGTGGTCATAAATACAGTTGAGTGAGAAGAGGTTGCAGGGCGCAGCAGTTTGCCCTGAGTCTGGCTGGCTGTGACCCTGACCTCCAGCCGTAGAGGCAGTCCCTGTGGGCATCTCCAAGAAGAATGTGCTTTCTCCTGCCCATACTGACATGAACTATTTTCACAGTTCAACATGTGGGACAAGAGGAAGAGAATACCTTAAAAGCCACAGCATGAGATTTCATTACCCTTGGTGTTTTTAGCCTTTATAGCTACAAATGTTATTAAACGTCATAAAATTGTCCAGTTCTTTTAAGTTCAGCTACAGCACTTTTCCCCATTTTGTGCTTATATGAAGAAAGAAGACAGCCAAGCTTGTCTATGAAAAAATGAGAAAATAAGAATCATCTTGAATTCTTAAATGCAGTTTGAAAATGTGAAATAAAATTAGCAATAATATTTCGCACACAAAGCTGCCTTCAGGAGGGATCAGTATCAGAGCAAATAACGGTGGCTAATGTTTTCTTCTCTCAATCATTTTTAAAGGTCACTTCATGATCAAAATCTACTTGCTAATTTAATTTCTATTCTCAGTGTAAATGTAAGATGATGCTGTTTATTCTGTTTGCAGGTGATTTGCTGGGAAGAATCAACCTTTTGCTTTTGGTTCTCAGTGTGTCAAGGTCTGGGCCCAAAGTTTGTGCATTTGGCAGCCCAGCTTCACAGGCTGCTTGGGGCCCTATTTCCCAAACCAGGGTTTCTCAGGTGTTTTAATCCAAGGGTTCTCTGATCTTTCTGAAAAAATGTGTAGACTATCCAGTGTAATGTTGTCTCGTGGTACCAAATAAAAATTGTGTTTTCACTTGCTTCATTTATTTTGCTGTTTTCCTTGCTGCTTGCATGTGTGGGAAGCTGAACCTTTGTTTATTTGCTGTTCTGTAGCAGACCGGGGTTGTTCATGTGCCACAAGCTGAGGTGAGGCTTTCATGCCCTCCCTGCCTCATATCACCTTAGAGATTTCTTCTCCCCAATTCTTCCCATTCTTTTAGGATGTATTTCCATTCTTTTAGGATGCACCCTGCTGTCTCTAGGCAGGTGCAAACCCAGTGTATGTCCTGACTTGACTTCAGCAGAAAGAAAGGAGAAGAAAGCTAGGGAAAGAACTGCGCTGGAAAGCCATATTAGCCTTAGCTTGAGGAGTCAACAAACAGTATGAAACTTGGATTTTCAGCTCACATGGCAACATTCATGGTTTTGTTTGGGACATTCCTCTCCTACTTTGTCATGAGGAATGATTTCCTCTGTACGAGGTCTGCTGAGATCTGCCTCCGGTCTGCTGTGGAGGAGATGTGGAGAAAATCCCAACGTCTAACTGTCTGCCGGACAGCCTCATCAGCAGTGTGCAAGCCTCGGGAGCAAGCAGCTCAGATTGCATGGGTGTGTGGTTTCCCTGACATTTCTGTCTCCTAGAGAAGCCCCTAAGATCTTCCTCCAGCTGCTGAGACACAGAGCCAGTCACAAGGAGACTGAGCGCTGTCTGGAGAAGACTGGGACTACATTGGTTTTCACAGATAGGATCAGGACCTATTTTGTCTTCCCCTCAGGCAGGTCATGTGTCTAAAAACCACCTTCTGGAAGGAAAGAAGATGTTTTCCCAAGGAGTCTGAGGCCCTCGTGATCATCTCCAACATCAGAGACTGATTGTGCAGTATGTCTCCATCTGGCATTTTGTGTTGGTTGTCAGCTCAGCAAAGTGAGCCGCTGAGGTTCAGCCAATTCCACTTCCTTGGCAAGTTGTGTCCTCTTGCTTCCCAGGCGAGCTCGTGGTTTGGGCCCTGTCAGCTCTGAAAATCACAGCTATGTCTTCAGGGCCTCAGTAGAGTATGCACTGCTGCAGGGTTTGCTGTTGACACTCTGAAAAGGGACACATGGTCTTGTTTATTTTGTGCGTGAAGGATGTCTACAACAGGAGTGCCAGCAGTTATTTTACCTTAAACACACACTGCCTCATAACTTTTCCTCTAGCTGAATAGTCCCGACACCAGTGGCCTATACATTGAGCTGAGGAAATAAAGATTCACAGTATCCTTATCTGCAAGGAGATACTTGCCTCTTACATCCCCTAGGAAAGACTTAGAGCGGCCTCTGCTTAGCAGAAAGTTTTCTTTCCTGTTAGTGGTTGCAGCTGGGAGCGCCATGCCTCATCTCTTGCTTGTAATTACATCAGTAGAGTATCCTGGGAGATGGTTAAATAGTCTTTTGTATATCAAATAAAGCCAGTGAACTTCACTGAAATCATTTAATGAAAACAATCCTGATTATCTGTATATACTGCCATGTGATATTTAAAAAGAACATCTTAAAGGGAAACGTGGAATTGTTTAAGGCCTCTAAAGACTAGAGTGCAGAGGCTATGCAGCAAATGCCTTGATAATCTAGGATCTGAAGTCGACTTTGAAAAAATTGGTTTTTTCACTGTTGTAAAACATGAGAGATTTTGATATGGTAGCTCGGATTTGATTCAGAACTTTCTTATTAACCGTTCTTCATGCACATCAAATTTTAGAGACTGAGCTAAAGGGCTTTGCACATCAAGGATGGAACTGACTCAAGGACAGAGCTATTAAGGTGTGTAATAATCAAGAGAGGAAAATTAATTGTCTTTAATTTGGCATAAATCCCAGGGACCATAACTTTGGGTTATTAGGAATTCAGGGCCTATTTCCAATTAGTTATACCCAAGCATGCTTGCGTTTCCAACTTTGGGAGTCTAATCTGTGAGCGCTTTAGCGCAGCGATCGTTGACATGCTAATAAAGGACAGTGCTGCCTGACCTCTCTGTGTGTGGTCGCTGCCAGCCGGTGTTTGCCTGGCAGTAAATCAAACCATGGTATTGCTTTATCGTTTCTGACACCTTGCAGTGAGCAGCTCAGTGCGTGTCAGCTGCTTGGGCAGTCTGCGCAGACGAAATCACCTGGGCTGTGCTGGAGCAGGTCAGAGTGGCTGCTGTGGCTTTTACATGCTTGTTAGTCTTTGAGCCTCCTCCTAAGACATCTGCTCCAGCAAAGCCAGGGTGTCTTCCCTTTAGGTGTATGAAATGTAAATATTGCAATTGTTATCTATACCGGAAAATCTGGTCTAACCTGAGCTGGGTTAAAGAAAGAGGCAGCAGCGGTTTCCAGAGTTGGCAGCAGCAGCGAAAGCACGTGTTGCGACTGCGTGGCTCGAAATGCAACGCCTCCGTGCTGACAACCTGGGAAAATACTTGGGACTGCTCGGCCACGGTCTGCCAGCTACCCCTGCACGCACCTATAGAGCAGGGTGGAGGTGCCAAGTCCTGCAACAGGCCTGGCTACTTTATATCCACCAGGGAACAGAAAACACAGTAACATCATCCTCATTGTAAAGCTCTCAGTTAAATATCTGAGAGTTTTAAGGAAAGGTGGGCTTTGAGAGTCGTGCAGGAGCAACCTCTTGCAAGCCAGGCTATGTGTATCTTGCATTGAAACACTAAAACAGGCCTGGCAGGAACACTCATGGCCGTGCGTATATGTGAGGGGCAGAAGGAAAGGTG
Source organism: Rissa tridactyla (assembly GCF_028500815.1). NCBI lineage: Eukaryota > Metazoa > Chordata > Aves > Charadriiformes > Laridae > Rissa > Rissa tridactyla. Next base: position 43,463,224 of record NC_071473.1, read on the forward strand.
GTTCAGAGCAAGGGAGACAAAACAATCCATGCACCCAATTCCCCTGTAATTGTTTTCTGAGGCCTGCCAACCTCATGGTGCTTTAGCCCCTGTCTGTCGAATGCTGACTGCCAGTCAGTCAGTCAGGGATGGAACAAAACTTGCACAGGGCAAGAGCATGACATCCCCTCATAGCTGTTCTCAATTCTGTTTATCCTGCACCTTGACTGTATCGCATGAGAAGGTCCTGGAAAGTCCACAGTGGCTACCTTTTTTCCCCCTTTTCTGTGATTTCCAATTTGAAAAAGAAATAAGGAAACCTCAGCAGTTATTGCGGGGACTGCTCCTCCCAACCACTAGTGTGTGGAGCTAGTGCAGGAATCTTCCTAAAGAAACGTTGAATTACATTGCAGTGGAAAAATAGCAGATTGTCTTTAAAACTTCAAGGCCAACTATTTTCCATTGTCAAGAGTGGAAAAATACTTTTAAAGCTTTCCTTAAGTTAATTTTCCAGCGTAGTGAAGCTGAAGCTTGCCAAATCCAAGTGTCTGTTTAGCTTTCTTGGTCTGTATCTGGTAGATGTAATGTTTCAGGGGAAAAGGTAGGGACAGCATTTAAGGAAAACACAACCTCCCATCTGGGAAGGAGGAGTCCCGTGCTACCAAGCTCTGCAGCCCTCCCCTGTGCCAAGGAAGAGGGGTGGGGAAACCCACAAATTCTGTAGTTGTCATTTGATAAAATGAACCTTTGACTAACAGCAAATACATCTAATCTTAGGGAATGCATTTTCCTTGAACAGCAAAGGAATTTCAGCTGATCTCCTGCATTTGGTTTATATTAAGATGAGTACCACAGGAGCCAAAAGGTGCCATTTTTTTATCTACTTGGCCTTGATATGGTTTCACTGCCAGCTTTCCATTTATCTGTTGCATGCTCTTTAATTCATGAGGGCCTGCACTGGGGATTTGTTTAAAGCCTTGGCTGAAATTGTCAGCTACTCCTTTTATTGCACATCTTTCTGAAAAGATGGGTGTTGTGGCAAAGCAGTAAATAGGATATTGAGCCTTTGCAACACTTGCTATCTGTAAAAAGAAGAGTATGCCCTCTGTTAAACTCTGATCAATTACATCATCCTGGCATTAAAAACCATCACTTGTCTGGGAACAATGTCTTATTTGTGTTTGCATATAGCCATTGGCTTTTGCCGAGGGCCTTTCTGCTTCATATGGTCTCTGAAAGACTGTTAAGGTAACCAGAGTCTCCATCTAAAGTGATGTTGGAGCCAGTTCAATTAATGGATCTTCTAGAAAGTGATGGCTTAATATAAGACATAAAACTCAAAGTAAGAGAATATTTCTGTCCCTGGTCAAGTCTTGCTGTGATTTTCCCCTTCATAAAAAGGCACTTCCCCACCAAGTAAATAAAGTCACTTTCGCAGTATCTCAAGATGTTTTCTGTGATAGAGTATTTTAAAACTTCTGAATGGAAAGCAGTGATTTGCCATATCAATGATCTTTCTGGAGTTCAGATTAAATTAAAGCCCTTCTTATGATTTTCAAGTGATTTCCGTGCCTGCAGACCCTCTGTGTCTGAGCTGGCTGCAATAGAACAAGTGCATTGAAACTTCACATTTATTGTTTCACTTGAAAGTAGACTTTCTCTGAGAAAAGGTACATGAGAAACTTTCATAAGAATCACAGAGGTACCTGATGCCAATATGTGAATATGTTCTGAAACGTTATTTTCTTTTTTAATTCTATAAAGAAATAATGCCTTGAACTAGGCATTTATTTTGTGTTTTACTATATTGGTCTTTACTGGGACTGGTTTTGTATACTAGCTTTGCTAACTAATTAAAAATATTTTTATATAATTTCTGAGTATTTCCTCAAAACACAGATCACTACAATTATGGAAATGGCAGATGTAACCACATGCATGAGAATTTTTTGAGAGTGGTAGGAAAGGATGCTGCTGGAGAAAAGGCGTAGGGTGAGGGAGGAGGCAATACGGGGAGGTGAAGAGCAGAGCAGGCTGTTGAGGACCAGGGCTGGTACTTTTCAGCTTTTTTGCTGCAGAGGAGCCTTGTTTTTGTAAGAATTGTGTTTGTCCTCCTTTCCCACGCCCACGTGCTTTGGTTGCTAGCTTTGGGATTCAAACTCTCACGGCATCACAGAGCCACTCCATCCCATAGCTTGGCAATTTTGGAAGTTGCCTTCAAGTTTCAGTTTAGTCTTTGAGATCAGAGAGCAAAGAGGTGTTTCGGGAGGGTGTTCTTCCAGGGGGGGACTCTTTGTTTTCCTTTTGAAGCACAGACAGTTTGTGAACGCCAGAACTGGAGCATATTTGTGCTTTCTCTAATGACTCTCTAGCTCCTCCCCCGTACAATCTTAAATTTCAATTTCCAAGCTAATATTTCCAGAATATTTAAAATGTTCTCAAGAGTTTTTGTTTGGGGGTTTTGGGAGGGTGAGAGACAGACAAAAGGGAGTTCTTTTTCTCTCTCAGGTAATATCGCAGTGATTATCCTTAAAAAGTCAACAGTCATTGCTCTTCCCTGTTTTCTGAATACCTTCCTTTTTCAGTAGCTTGGATGCAAGGAAAGGCAGTGCCTTTTCTTTCTCATGTTGGAACAATTGCTAGAAAAGAAGACTTTTTCAGCAGGTTATTTTGTCAAAATATACAAGTATTTTCCATCCCTAATCTTAAAGTTTTTGCTTGAGAGTTGATAGCCACCATTGCTTTGACAGGCTGTGATGTTCCCCTACAGGAAGAGAAGTCACTGGATTGGCAATGATGCAGACAGGCTGCAGGAGCTAAATAGAAATCAGATTTTAGCACGATCTAGCCCTTTCAGTAGGAGTTTAAGTGACCGAAACTCTTGCATTCTGGCCTGTGAAGTGGAAATGAACAGATTTAGTATTCCAGCTGAGTGGCAGCAGGAATGCTTCACTTTAATCTGAAACTCGATGTTAGAAAGCGTGGGAGAGCTCTGCTGTCAGATTAACTCAGTTCTCGCGCGTTTTTTCCTGCACTGAGCTGCAACCAAACATACATGGATCAAAAGTCAAATGCTCCATTAATTTAAGTACATGTTGTATTTAATGGCATATGGAAATGCATTATTGATTGTACATCTTAAAAATGAAAATCTCTATGCTAATAGCATATCACATCAGTGCAGGTGAAGTAGTATGGAAAATGCAGAGGATTAATAAATGACTTAAAATACAAGGCAGAGCTACTTCCGTGCTTTTCTCTGAAAAGATTAAAGTTTTGGGTATGTTTTAGTGGGAGTGTGTTTATATATTCTGTCACGAGGAAACGTGCAATGGCAATAGTTATGTTGTATTTCTCAGTATAAAATATTAAAAAGAAACAATGGTTTGAAAACAGTCTACAGGCAGCTATATTCAACAGTTGGTACCGACAAATGGCACAGTCCTGCCTGAAAGCACAGCATGGCCTTCTTTTACTGTTCCTTTACTACGGAGTCTTAATAGCTGGCTGCAAAACGTTTCTCAATTCATTGTGTTTAAAGAACTTTTGTGAGTTTTTTCAATGCATGCTTCCAGCTGATGAGGTTTTTTGTAATAGCTGTTGAAAGCGTCTAGGCTTATTTATCAGCTGTTGCATATGACCCAGAAAACTCTATTTTTACCTACTTGAAATTATGCTGTAATTTTGGAGGAGGAAAAAAGAATAAATTATTTTTTTCTCCCCGAACAAGAGTTAAAAAGGAACGCTTGCTCAGGCATGGAATCTTGCAGATATGATCTGTTTTACTTGTGTGTAAGCTCTTCCTCACCCACATTCTTGACATTTCTTGCTGTAGTTTCTGCTGTGCTATACTCTGAACCCTTAAATAACTTTCAGTGCTATACAATCTAAGCCCTTTTCAGTACTTCATTAACATGAGCAACTAGTTTGTCCAGTCTGTCACGAAAAAGCTTGTTTTAATGTGTCTTTGGCTTTGAGTTGCCTGTGGACATTGCTCTACATTCATGCCAGAATAGTGGGCTTGGATTCGGAGCAGGAGGTCTAGGGTGGTCCTCACCTCTTAAGAGGCTTCGCATCACACCTCCCACCACTCTATGAGGCTGTGTCATCAGCTTGGAGAGAGCTGCCCTGTGGCACAGAGCTTGTTTAGGTATGATTTAGGTTGTTCTGGTATGATCTTCTCAAGTTTTTTGACTCTTTTAGATATACTGGGCCTCAGTCTTGTAAAAACTTGAGTTTAGGACCAAGACTGCAAATGTGACTGTCATTGTAAGGAAGCCAGAATGGAAAGCAAGAAGAGGTAGCCAGGGTGACTTGAAGGATGATGTGGTAGTAGGGGTTTCATAAATGCTGTCTCAGACTGTTGCAATCTAATCTGATAAAGGTGTAAATAATTGTTTCCGTCCAGGATGGGTTGAGGTCTCCTAGTTAACAGCAGACTTCACAGCTAACACATACTGAGCAGAAGTTGTTATTACTTAGGAAGATCCCTAAACTAAGAAGTGAAACAGTGTGTTGTAGGTACAAACCTTTAATTTGCTGAAGTTTGTGACTGAATACTTACTTCTGGTCTGCTCTGAGTCAGCTTCAGCAGCTGTTAATCATCTTTGTGTTGCTCTCCGTCAAGCACAGGTCACAAGCTGTTATCTGTGAAAGAGAGAGAGGAATTGCCTGTTCACTACTAAAGCTGTGGCTAGATTCAGCTGTCTCAGCAGGTCTTGCAGTGCTTATGAAGACCCTGGATCAGAAGACTACAAGGCCATGGTAGTTGAAGTGCATTAGGGGACAGCCATGCTGGAGAGTGACAACTGTTGCCTCCATCAGTGCTTCTAGAGCTGTGGCTCTTCTCTGTGTCCCAGCCTGAATCTAGACTAGATTGGTTACCCTGTGAGAAGCTTAGAGCTAGCTATGGCAGATGTTGGGCGATGTCTGGTGTATCCTGGAGGGCTTTGGTAGTGACATGCTGCAGTGCTTCTCAAAGGGAAGGAGGATGTATTTCCTAATGGAGGACTAGCCCTGCATCTGTGGCATCACCTTTTATCCTGGCCAGTTCCTTGGGGCTGGTCGAGAGGCGTCATGAGGCCCAAAGGAAGGTTGTTTGGATAATGACGGCATCTCTAAGGGCTGGGAGAAACAATTTGTTTCATCCCATTGGGATGCAGTGCCCCCTCAGGCTTGGAGAACCAAGTTGCAACCTGGGTGGGAGGGAGCAGTGGGTGCCAGTGCCCAGTGAATGCAGGGTGCTCAGCCCTGGGGAGGTGACACAGTGCTGCAGTGACTGTGAGTTACCTTACCACTGCACACGTGGGAGCATGGTGAGAAGCAGTGTTGGGACTTGACAGGAGCACTGGCTGAATCCACGTCGGAAACAGTTGGGAGGCGCTGCTGTGTCTTGCTCTTGGGAGCACTCGCCTCTCTGCAAAGCCATCCTGCTCCCCCTCCTAGATAAACAGGTGCTCGGGAATGGCCAGCTGTGCTACCGAGAGGTATCGATGGCTTGTAAATGGAGATAATTGCTGTCCAGCCACAAAAGGACAACGTTAGCAGCGCCCTTCTGGCACTTGAAGGGTAGCACTGTCTCCGTCACATGTTTTATGGACTCATAACCTCTCAAATGAGCGGGTCCTGTGAGCTCCCACGCCGTGAGCCCCCGGGGCGGGAATCTGCCTGACAGTTTATCCTCTTCTGCCTTGTCTAGTCTCGCATTTTCTTGAATTTTCCTTACAGTACTTTCTTTGTTTTGGACTGACTCAGATTCTCTCTTTTGTGAACTGTTTTGCTGCTGCTGCTGCTGTGATCTTTCTAAGAGATAGCAAAATACTTTGTTTACTGTAAGCTCTTGTGCAGTAATTCATGTGGTTACACCGTGACACAGAGAAGTCCTTCTGGAGCTCATTTCCACACCCACCCATTCATCTGTGCCCTTCTCCCCATTTTCGGCAGCCAGCTTCAGCATGTCACGTTGGTGTGATGTCATACAAAACCGGCAGATTTGTCATTAAAAGCCTTGTCATCAATAGATGACTGTTTGTATTTTCTGCTTGCCTGAAACTGTTTTATACTTGCTAACCCACTAATTAAGACTTTGCTGCCTTTGAAACAGGTTAGTTTCACTGCCCCACCTTTTCCTTAGGCAATTACGAGGCAGTGCCAATGTCGATGGGGCATTCATTAACCTGCATGAGACTTGGCTCCGGCAGTGAGCACACTCGAAGGCACTGCTTCTCCCGCCGCTCCCCACATGGGTGGTAGCCCGACATTGGGCAGCCTTTGGAGACCACAAATTTGGATAATATTTTTGGTGGACCTCTTAGGGGGTGTTTGTAAAAAGAAGGGTGCAGGAAGAGAGCGTTGCCTCAAAATGGCTGATAAAATGTTCTTTGTGCAGCTTCAGGTGAACCTGGACAGAGCGGTGTCAGGGTTTTCTTATTATATGAAATGATGCTGTTCTTCTGGGCCGCTGGATTGCTCGACTGCTTTGGATTGTCTTGCGGTAATTGAATAGCCGCGCTGTGTAACCTGTGCTGAAGGAATTAGGGTTGTTTATTCAGCAAATAGATGTCCTGGATTGTGGTGTGCTTGCGATCTTACTGGCTTGCATCTTTCACTAGTTAATATTGCCAACTACCTAAGCTGTCCTCCTTGCACTGATAATTTTGCATTTGCTAATGCCTTTCAGTGTCTCAAAGGAAGATTTGGAAGCTTGTAAAATTTGTAAAGTAATTCCGTTGATCCATCAAATATGAGTCCGACGGTAGACAAGGGTTACCCCTGCAACTTCCTTTGTTATATTGCGTCAAACCACTACCTCTTACCAGGATCAGTTCAGCCCTGGTGACTTGAACTTGGTGAGATTCCAGCCTGCCTCACTGAATAGGTAGGGAACATGGGAAATAGCTTTTGATACATGTACCCTGCTCCAGTGCAATGCTGACCACAGTCAAACGCATTTATCGGAGATCTCTCTGCCCTCAATCCATTTCCTGGCTTGTCCCTAGCACCACACGCTCCTGAGTGGCTTCAGATAGCTGGCAGAATTGAAAACAAAGCAGCTTTGTGTTTTAATCATCCCTACTGAGCCCCTAAAATTGATGTTGGGCTGGAAGTTCTTCAGCTGACGCAGGCTGGCAGGAGCCAGTGGCCCAGATCAGCTGTTTCCAGCCCTGTGTGGGGATAAAGCCCAATGTCTCACTTGAAATGAGTTGAGAACACCCCTTCCAGTGGCGCGGTGGGTTGGATAGATTGTAAGAGATTTAACCTCACAGCTATAGCTGTAATGTATAGAAAAGCTACTTTTTGTTATTTCCAAATTCTATTTGGTATCATTTTTTTTCCTCTCCCTCAGCAGTCTGAACAATTGGACTGAAGTGACTACACAGGCCTGGCTTTTATAGGAAGAGGAATATGACACATGACTCCCACAAACGTGTTTATAGGTTTCACTATCATTTCTAAAATACTGTTTCCTACGTTGACACGGAGGAAGTTCACAATAGTAGGGGGAAAGTTTTACACGTGCCAAGTCATGATATGACCCCCAAAACACAATTGCACGGCTACAAGACCAGTGAGTGCTGTATGGTGTTTGTGCTAGTAGGAACCTGATACCTAACCCCTCCAACTTTTCTGTTCTGTGAGAAATTACAAGTTTTGCGTTTTATCCTGGGGGTAATCCTGCAGGATTCAGTCATCAACAGCTGTGCTCACCGCAGACTCCTCTGCAGGCCTTTTCTGTAAGCAGCTGTTATCCACATACCGTTCCATGCTGGGGCTGATCCGTGCCTCTTGTAAGACATAAATTGCGATTGCCTCCATGTTCCTTATCATCACTTGATATTTGGAGTGATGCAGAAAATAAGGACGCCCCAAGGGGTATGTGTCTCACGGCAGCATCCTCAAGATAGGTGGTTTTCTGGGGAGCTGGTGAATGAGCTGTGTAATTGCAGCTGCTCTGAAGGAGGTCTCAGCTCTGGTTTGGGGCTGTGGGAAAGGTTTCTTACCTTAGCTTTTCCCTTAAAGGTGGTAAATGTGTGTCACAAAAGAGCTGTAAGAGAAGGGAGGTTAGATTTCTGTCACCTCAGAAAGGAGATTAGCAAAGGGAGCTGTCAAGTGAGCATGAGATATCCTCTGCACATGCTGTCATGCTAGACGCCAGAGGGACATTCCTGGCTCCTTGGTGACTGCTGCTAGCAAGACCTCAGCCTGGTCATGGATTTTCTGAGTTTCAGTTTGTAATTGCAAAACCCACTCTTTTTTTCTCTCTCTCACTGTTTCCTTCTCCTTTCCTTCTGCTTCTCTCTTCTCTTCCTGCTCTCCTGTCATTCCCACTTCTGCTGCTGTAGTCCATGGAGGGATTTAGAGCTTGCAATGCCAAAAACCCTCCTGCTTGTGCCTAGATTTTGCTTGCTCTTACCTAATGCCTGCCTGAGATACACGGTTTCTGAAAGTATCTGAAACCCAGAAAGAGTAAGTTGTTTAGATAGTCTGCACTTGAAAGCAGATTCATAGCCTGTTTTAACGTGTATTAAAAGCACACTAGCTATCCTTGAATAAAACCAAGTGCTGACAAACTCATTTTCTAGAATAAGGGTATCCACATATTGGCATGAATAGGAGGATAGCTGTTACTGATGAGCTCCGTGTGCGGACAAGTTAGTACAGCTAGCAAGGGCTGAAAGGAGCCGAGGCATGACTGAGCCTCATAATTAGACCTAGATTAGACTTTTGCCAGAGGGGAAGGCAAGGCAAGAACAGCTCTGAACTCCTATCGTCGCCTGTAGTGTTAGAACACAGAGACATCCCTTGCTGTCCCAGTGAAGTCAGCAACATCAAGCTGGGCTGGAACGAAGCCCCATTATCTCTATAGGAGCATTGCCAACAGGGCAGGTGCGGGCCTGTGCCGAGCTGTGCTCTGTGGTGTGACCAACTCTGTTTTCTCCACAGCCACTCTTCTCCAGGAGGGTTCAGGGGGTGCCAGAGCCACACAGTACCAGGGGAGGACCTGCAGTAGTTGAGTCCCCCATTTCATGATGGTATGGGCACCTGAGGCCCTTGGATCACCTCCGGAGAAGGTGCTTATCCTCCCCTTGATCTTGAGCCTCAGACAGTGTGACCTTGGCCCACTGCAGGTCCCCTAGAGTTACCTCAGAACTAATAGCAAGTGAACCCCAGCCTCCCTGTGTCCGAGGTGCCATCAGAGACCAGTTGTCACATTTCCCCTGGCATCTCATCACACAGTGATGTGACCTGGGACTGCAGCCTCCTGGAGACACACTGCTGCTCTTAAACGCCAATGTTGCCTCCATGTTTGATTGACAAGGGATCAAACAAGTCCTTGCTGCCTGTGCACTTCTGTAGATGCAGGCATGCCAGCGCTGCTTGCTTGAGTTTTGGTGGTGATGTGGCCATAGCAGATAGGCAGGTTTCAGTCTCCAGGCGTGTGTGGGAGCTGGGCTGTACCAGTACCAATGCAAGCCCAGGGAACGTGCTGTGGCTCTGACTACACAGCATGCACTGGTTCTCTACTGCTGTCATTTGCCACTATAGTTTTGGGGCTTGTGTGCAGTTAAGAGGGAAAAGCCTGTGCACCACCTGAGCCTTGCACGCCTGCCTGTGCCTGTGTCCAGCTCAGCACAGGGAATGGGGGTCAACACATGGTGGTCACCTGTGCCCTCTGTGCAGGTGTTGAGTGCCCAGCATTCCCGTCTGGGCTCCATAATGGCTTGAGCTTGCAGGGGGTGCATGGTATGGGAGCGGAGCTGTATGTCTCTTTGGAGTCCAGAAAAGGTTTAATCTAAGATTTCTAGTATGGCGGAGGTGGCTTTGCTGCCAGGTCTTTGTAATCTCTCTGTTGTACCCAGTGAAGTCAAGGTTAGATTATATTCACAAACTGCTAATTTTGATTGCACCTCCAGTGCAGCAGGCTGGTCACATGCCTGTGGATCAGGCACTGTGAAGGATTTTCTGATCTCTGTCATGTCTGTGGGCAAAGGATCATTGTAGATGGGAAGAGATTTCTTGCACAAATGCTGGTTTCAGATTTGCTTTTAGCTGTGTGCTAAGCCTCCACACAGACTTTGGACGAAGTTAACTGGGTGATACTTAGCTCAGTGCATTCTTTGTAAAATCTTGAACAAACCGGAAAAGATTGTCAATGGTAATCATGGTGATTAGATCACTTTAGGGTTTCAGCCTCCCCAGAGTAAACATCTGCTTTCAATACCATAAATAGCAAGGTGCCACACTTTAGGAGGCAAACTTGGCCTTGATCCAAGGGAATGTCACTGTTTACCATTTTTCCTATGTATCTTCCTCTGGTTTTCAATCTACACCATGCTGTACTTCTGTGTATACCCTTCTTTAGTTTCTTTTCAGCCATGTAGGAGTATGCATTGTGGTTGCTCAGTATTGAGTGCTTCTGTTGCTTGTTATTGAATGCTAGCTCTGGTGTCATTCCAGTTAAGCTCTATGTACCTTTTGTCTTTGAAAATCAATGGAGAGCAAATTTAAAAAGCACTAGTTTTCATGGTACCTTTCATTTAAAAAAAAAATTCCATTTATGTTTGTTCACGGTGAGAGAGGTTTCTAGGGAGGCCGGTCTGGGAGACAAAATGTGGTTGTTGCTTTTAATAAGCATCAGGAACCCTTTTTTCCTTGGATGCTTCATAGACACTCTCATCTAAACAGAAAAACAGTATTTCAGGGCATTGTTTTGTTTACAGCAGATGTTGGCCTTGTGCTACAGTCTTGATTTGCAAACAAGTCTTGGGAATTCTCCTGAGATCTTAGAGAGAAATATGTAAAATTGGCCACCACGGGCTGTGTCTGTGCTGCCAGGTGTGGCAGTACAGGTAGAAGGAAGCACCTGAGGTGGCCTATTCCTGTTGGGAGTGAGGGGTATGGTTCCAGATGTGTGATGATAGCAGGAAAAATCAGATTGCAGCAAGTTCAGACTCCTTTGGGACTTGGGAAGATGCTGAGATCTTGTTTGTTTAAACACTGCAGTGAGCTGGGAGCCCTGCAGAATTGGATTTGCCAAAGAAGAAGATTTGCCTAAGTTCCCTTAAAACAAGGAAAAAAAGAAACATACTGAAAATAATTGAGTTTCTGGTGCTTTAAAGGCTTCTTAATGTTCTTCAAGTTCTTTTTTTCTACAAAAATATGTCCTTTTGATTGCAGTTCAGGCTTAGCAGAGTACAGTACATCTTGCCACAGAATGAGTAAATGAGCTCTGTTCTGCAGCTGCTATTGAATGACGATGTTGGAGCATGCCTTGGCTTATCAGTGAAGGCTGCCTAATGTATTCCACCCAGCCTACCTGAGCGCTCTGCAGCAGCAAACCCAATTAACTCTTTTCATACCTGCTGTATGAATGGTTTTAGCAGTTACAAGGGTGCTTTTTTTCATAGTATTTCAGTAAAGACATGCCAGAGCATGCACTGGTTGTTTCTTACACACCTCTGTTGCTCTGTGCAGCCCAGAAAATGCACCAGGAGCTTGCCACCGCACAGTCTGGTGAGGCGGCTCATGAGCAGAATGTGGCTCATTAGCTTTACATTCATTATTTTCTAAAAGCCTTCTGAATCAGATTTCGGGGCATGAGAAAGAGATTTACAGTCTATCCTACCAGTGTGACAGAATGTTCCTAGTCAAAAAAAGAGAAAATGGGCCTCTCTGGACCATTCTGAGGGGTTTTATTGTTTAGCTGTTGTTTTTCAGGATGCCTCAAACTATTTGGCTTTGTGTTTGTCTGTTATCTTCAACTGACTCCTCCCACAAAAAGGCAAATACCTGCTTTTACTGAATTATTAACAACAATAGATGGAGCTTACGTATCAATGAAAATTATGGACGTTTCCCAAGGCAGTTGATTTAAACGGAGTTAAATTTAGTGGAAGCTTCTATTGGTGTAATGAATGCTCATTATAGAGCCTAATGTGCTTTAAGGGCTTGAAAACCTTCTCAGTAGGGAAGTCAGGCTGCTGTTTTCCAGCAGAGGCACAGATGCTGTACCACGGCACTGCTGTCACTACAACCGTATCCTGTTGCTACCCCTGAACATTTCTCTTTAACCTTGTGTGTTTTTTCCTCTTGCAGAAGACCACCTCCCAGCTGGCTTCCCGACCATTGACATGGGCCCGCAGCTAAAGGTGGTGGAAAAGGCTCGCACAGCCACAATGCTCTGTGCTGCCAGCGGTAACCCTGATCCTGAAATCTCCTGGTTTAAGGACTTCCTGCCTGTTGACACTGCAACTAGCAATGGGCGAATCAAGCAGCTCCGCTCGGGTAAGGTAGCAAAGCAAGTAAGCCTTCCCTGCCTTCTCACTCTTTCTCCCTTTTCTCTATATTTGCTGCTATTATTTTTTCCCTGTGATGCTAAATGCAATTCAAAACCCAAATGTCAGTTTGATTTGAGCTTGTTTCTTTTGCAATACAAAAACAGTTTTGGAGATGTTCCTCTCTGGCAGGATACCGTGGCTTATTAAAAGGAGACTTTAGCGTGGACATGCCTTTTGGAACATCACCTGGATTCCTTCTTCGGTAGACCGTCTTGACATTGCCCAAATCCTTGGTAGGCTCAGACATTCCTCTACCAACTCAACACGCCTCAGATACTTTTAATGGGAGCACAGTGAAAATCACAGGACAGCAAAGCGCAGGACAATGAGATACTGGTTGAGATTTTACAATCGGTGGCCACGTACCACTTCACTCCTTACATAGACTCTGCAAGACAGTGCTCTGCTTTCTGTTGAGATCTTTATCATTCTTGCTATGTGTCACCACAAGAATAAAGAAAAAGCCAAGCAGCAGCAATTCTATGGATTTTGAAGGAAGGTGGACACAGTTTTGAAATACACCATTTCTTTTTTATTTTCTTGTTTGATAAGCCAAATACTAGCCTTTGAAATACAGACGGTTAGTCCTTGTGGGTGGCTGAGAATGCACTCATTTTAGCAAGTAACCCTTGTTTTTTTGCTGCACTGTTCTGTCTCCCAGGACTGTAAGGCCCATTAGAGAATTAAGGAAAATAAAACGTTACTTTATGCACTGTTAAAGTGCAGCTCCCCAGCGTGAATTGCAGTGGCTGTTTAACAATGCACAGCAACACTACACAGCAGTTTTAATCTGGGGGAAAAAAGCCCACAGTACCCTACAGGAAGTACAGAAGGGAACAGATCTGGAACAACTTTGGTCTAGGAAGGTCTCACACTTAAATAAGAGGCAGACTGCCTTGCCTGGCCATGATGTATCTCTGGGAACTCAAAAGCCATTTGTTATGAGTGCTGCTGCCAGGGCAACACCATCTTCCTCCTAGCAAGGTGAACGTCTTGACACATTTCCCCATAGCAGGAGCCCTCTGCAAAAATATGATGATGCTTGGATGATAAGAAGTAGGCTTGTACTTGGGGGAGTGGGTAATGAGACATCACTCTCATCAAAAATAGAACCCAGCCTGACACTCCTGATCCCACCTTGATGTACCAGTGAGCACTAATTATACTAATGCATTTATAGCTTATGAAATTTCCTGGTGACCTTTAGCTTATCTCCCCCACAACATGGTTTAATCTTGATCTGTTTGTGCTGAAAGAAAATATCACACTTGTTAATTATTCTGAGAAGCTTTAGGAAGCAGCAATAGGAAAGTGCACATGGATGTGTTTCACTTGATGGCTGACTAAATCAGCATCAGAAATTACCATAAATGAGCAGCAAGGCAGCTCCTGATGCACTTGCTGTACATTCTGCAGCCTCCTTTTCACAGGCACTTGGCTGCCTCTTTACCAGCTGCTTCACAAGTTGAGTGAGATAGAAAGTTTAAAAACAAACTAGTAAACCCTGTCACAGTGTCTAAGTTTTGCTTCCTATTCGCTGTTCTTGAGCAACATCTCAATTGAATATTTCACCTGGGATTCAAACTCTGGAGCTGGCTGCTTGCTGAAGACACAGTAATTACCAAGGGAGGTGTCAAGGGAACCTTTTAGAAATCAATGAGCAGCACACGTCCTCAGACTCGCAAAAGAAATTGATTAGCTCTCTAATGTAGTAAGGGAGGTTTCCACAGTTCAATGCAAACGACTTCCAAATATGAGCGAAGTTTTATTTTCAGGGACCTGGTGATAGGATGCCAGGGTTCACCAAGGCTCTGCTCCACCCTGGCATGAGTGAGTGGAGAGCAAAAAGTTGACCACTTCTCACGGGCCAGAGATTCAACCCTGCTCACATTTGTGGCTTTTTCCTATATTTGTAGTTGATATAAAGTAGGGCCCGCACTTTGAAGTGCCTGACTTACCTGACTGCAGTCACCCTGTGTGAGCAATGTGATGGGTTAGGCAGTCTCTGATCCATTCTGCAAGGTGCTAATTGAGCTCTCCAGCACCACACCATAGTGGGGCAGAGTTGTTTTTCAAAGAAGAGTATTTAAATAGATACCTCATTATATGGGAGAGTTTAATAGTTTGCAAAGTCTCTGCTCCATTAAGATCATATCTTACAGCCAGCCTGGCATATCTGCATGAATGTCAGTTTATACTATCTCAATCTAAATATACGCTCATTTAATTTCATTTAATTAAAACCCAATAAAAGCTAGACAGATGTAATATAGTTAAAATAGCTACAGCACGGTGTGAGCCCAATATTGCATATATAGAGTGTCTGACCTTCAGCGAGTACATAATATATTATTATTCAGTTGTACTAAATATAGGTCATAAAGGTCAAAGCAGCTTTGGAGTCTGACTTAGAGAAGGGGTTGAGGGATGATTTCATTTCTTCAGGTTCCTAATGTGGAATAAATAGCTAGAGGTAAAGAAGCAGCATGTTTGGGAAAGGTGCTCTCTTTTGACACTCACAGTTATGTGGGCTGGCAGTGCTCTGGGGGCTTCAGGCAGGTCTTTGAACTTGCATGCAGTCAGATCATGTGCCCAAGGGGGCTCCGAACATTAGTTTCTAGAGGTCTGTTCATCTTCTGTCAAGGTGCGAGAGAGTTTGTGGTTTAAAACAACCAAGCCGTCATCTTAGGCTTTTTTAACCCCAGACGACTGGTGTCTTTGTCAGGAGAAAATACAGAGTTTATAAATCTTCCCTGTGTCCTACTATCCCTCATTTACTAATTACATCTATATGTGTGTATATGCATTTTTCTCATTAAACCTTCTGACAGTTAGCATAACTCTGCATTTAGAGGGCTTTTTTTCCCCCTTTCTCCTCAACACATAGATCTTTCCTTCCGAGTAATCCTTAATGTTTTAAAGTCCGGCTCTTGGGTAGTTTTGCCAGTACGTGTTGGGCTAATTGCTCTAGAGATGAGAACACAAATAAATACAGGTTTTCATCTCCATTATCACAGATCAAGGCAAAAGCAAGGTCTCTGACTCATGATGGTTGTAGCAAAATTCTCCTTTGCTCTTCTTGCTAATACTTCCCACCTCTTGTGGAGAGGCTGCTTTTCTGCAAAGCAGTGACTCGGGACAACTCCCTGTTCTCCCCCAGGCTGTATGGCTTCAGTCATTGCCTCCCGGTCATTGACACAGGATCTAAGGCTGGCGGTAGGCTGGCAAACCTCCCCAGCATGCTAACTCATTTAAAACCTGTTTGGCTGAACTGATTTTAAAACTCTCTGGGCACTGTAGTATTGCGGGCGATGTATATATGAGTTCTGGCAGCAAGGGTCAGTGCTATACCTCTAACCGTGTTTTAAAATTAGTTGATGATGCGGGTGGAAGCTTTCTCAATATAGATCAGATTGTACTGATGCTTCCCAGTTCTTCCGGAAAGATTCTTGGATCGCAAGCTCCTGAAGACTTCAAAGCCACTCTGATGGTATTCATACTCTCAAAGCTTTTGGATGCTTCCTGTGAGTTTCATAGTTGAAGAATTGCTCTTTCACCTTGCTCTTCAGAAAACTTAAGAACAAAATGTCAAATTAGAATAAATAAATATTCTGAATGTTGACATACAGGTACCTTGGCCATGTAAGGAAACTCCAGAAATTCAGGGAGCCTTGTCATCTTTCATCTCATAAAGAACTTGGTCTCAGAAGAAGTACCACTCTCTGTTAATCACCATCAATTAACAGAGTTATGGAACCATGCCCTAGACCCTGGTGTGTCTTTCAGGCAATTAACTGCAAGTAAAGTGTTAGAGAGAGCTCTGCAGGTGACTTCAGTTACTCTGGAAAAGTGTAGGTGCCTCTAACAAAGAAGCAATGGGAGCCGACTCATCAGATCACCTTGCTGCATTTATGCTCTCAGATTTACCAGCAAGTATTTTCATTTTAGTCTTGATCCTATAGGTAGAACCACTACTTATTCGGAAATAAAAAGTGCACAGAACAAACTTGCAAAATGAGGTGGTGACTGTCCCTGTGAAATGGCAGTGATGACCATATCCTGCTTCACTGGTGATAGCCAGCAATCGGTACCCAGCAGAAGACATTCAGCTTCTGGCAAGAAACTGCTTTGAGTCTAGACATCAGGTGGGCGTCAACTTGGGACAAGATGTATAAGAACAGCCCCAAAAATCAGGATTGGGGAGTATTATCCAGAAGGATCAGGAAACCAGGACAAGGATGGATGCTTTCTCAGAAAGGACTGACTGGATGAGGGTTGAAGTAATATTGTGGCCAACCAGTTGGCAGCTGAAGTTTTATGTCCTGGAAGAACCAATACTACACACCTGGGAATTGCTGTGTGAGGCTCACACAGCAGTGGTGGTATCCACACATAACTCCCTCTTGCAACGGGTGGCAAACAGCCAGTCTTTTCTATAGTACTTTCACTTCTGAAAATAGTTTTCCCTAAAACCATGTCAGGAAATAGCTGAAAGCGCTGTTGGAGTTCTCTGGGATTCAGTGTTGCACTGCCCAGTTGCAGCCAGCAAGACCCTTGATTTCTCTGTTTGATGTTGCTTTGGAGTGACTTTTTGGACGTTTAGGTTGCTATAGGGAAGTGGTGTGATGATGAGTGCGGGGTGAGTTTGTCAGCACAGTGAAGTTTCTTCTCCAGCAAAGCCTCTCCTCCACACTGAAAAATACTGATGCAAATAATTCCATGGGATTTTCCAGTGTGTCACCCTTGCCTTGCTTTGGGCACCTGGCTGTGCGCTTCCAGTACACAGAGGATGTCAGGATCAGCATTCATTCCTGACTGAAGTGAATGTACAGGGCATTATTCAGTGTCTGTTATCATGAAGGGGAAATAAACTCTCCTTCCTTATGAGTGTTTCAAACCTTTTAAACCACACAAAGAACTGGGTTTGAAGTTTGATCTTGGGATGCCCTTTGTATAAAGCAGCCAGGTGATCACAAGACACAAGTTGGCCGCAATAACCATTCAACTGATGGCACTTCCATCACTTGATGGACTGTGTTATGTTGGCACTTTGTGGCCTTTGTGCTGTGATTTGGTCCCTTTGAGGCACACCCTGAAAGGACAACAGCCAGAGATGTGTTGTCATATGACATGAAGGGAACTTTTATTTCTTCTGGATGAGGAAATTTGGAGTCCAAGAGAAAAGCCTCATGCATTCTCCATAATGGTCTCCTCTGAGTGAATGTCTTAACTTTGCAAAGGTGAGAGAGACCCAGAACAAACACTGTGCTAAATACAGCGAGCCTCTGTGCTGCTCCCACAAGAGTTGTCTTACATTCGGAGGCCAGGAGGATTGGGATTTAATGCAGGAAAAAATGAGCTGGTCACACTTAAGTTTTAGGGAATCTGCTTCAAGTATGCAGTTGCTCCTAGACCTCTGTGTAGACAATTGCGTATTAGAGAAAGGGTTTAGCCTCTACAGGGAGTAGATTTAAAGATTTGCTGCAATCTTTTCAGTTCTAGGGCAGAACAACAAACCCTATTTCAGCCAGATGAGAGAGAAGGAAGTTCTGTTTTTTGCCCCTTGGGCTTGTGCTCAAAGTCATTGCACCATTCCCATGGGAAGTGACACACTGTGGTGATGCTTTTCTTAACTCTGAGAATTGTGGAAAGGGATGGGGGGGTGGATGGGGCGGGGGGCCGGGAAGAGGGAGGAGAGCGGGACAGGAGGAGGGAGGCCCTAGACCAAACAGAACAAAAATATCACTTGGCAAACTTTCCAAACAGGCAAAGAGAAATAACCCTGTTTTCCATGGCTGTGCTATTCCATGCGAGTATCTCTGGGTATATCTGTTCTGTCAAGGGTAGCGGTAGTTACTGAGATAGATAAATAAGCAGCAGATTTATTATTGCAAGAGAGAGATTACCCACAACTTCAGTGCTGCAGGATCTTGCCTGATGCTTCAGTCATCTGTGGATAGAAAGCGTCAGAAAAATATAACCAGACATAAAGTTAAAATGGGGTAATGTCATCTTGGCAGAGGAAAATGCTGAAAAGAATAGTTTGAATTGCTGCTCCTGCTTAGAGAAAGGACTCTGCCTTAAGGAAGGGTAGTTAGGAAAGAAAAAGAATAAGTATAAATATTGTAATTACTTTTAAAGAGGCAGGTTAAACATGCTTAAAATATGCCTTCTTTGTATTTACAGAAATTCTTTTCTGTCTTTCTTTCCCATTGAGTGATCATTGTTGTGGATAATGGAATGAGCTGTAAATCTGAGATACACGACACTCTTGTATGCATACTGGTATTTATTAATCAATACACTGAACATGATTTGACACACTGTGTCCTGTTTAACCCTGTTTTTCTGTCTGTTTAAACTCCTCAGTTTTCTTTGGTAAGTGCTTGGTATTCAGATCCTACAAATCTGCATAAAACCAACACATACCATGAACTGCCTACAGATTCGATCTGCATGAATCTCTCCCTTATACTAACAGCCTTCATATGTGCAAAATAAGACCAAGGGGACAAAAGTGGGGATTTAGAAGGGTTCCCTGCCAATTTGCCTAGCTGGAGCATCTCCCCTTCAGTCATGCTTCGTTACTGATTGTACGCTGAACTCAAGACACTGACCACTTGCTAAACACATTGACCTCATAAAACAAGCCTTTATAGATCGTTGCAACAGGAAAACTGAACCTCACTCCCAGAGAAGCCCTCCTTATAAGATACTCTTCATTATAGCATGTAAAATTCTCTCTAGTGCCTTATAAAGAGGGTAGGGATTCCTTTCACCAGCCAACATCCAAATTAGGCAGAAACAACAGAGGTCTGGCTAGTGTGCCATTGTTACATTACCAGAAACTACTTTGTTTCGGAATATTTCTGTATGTAAAGTTAATTCTGCATGACACTGATTTCTTTGCCGGAGGGAACCTGATGCAAGGGTTATGCGATTGCGGAGAATCGCTCAAAACTGATTTGTTACACTCTCCCCTTAGTTTAATTTCTTTAAGCGAGCAGATTTTGTCCCACTGGTCATTCTAACCTCAAAGCAATATTGCACCTAGCGCCCGCAACCATGCGCTTTCCACCCCTCCTGCCCAGCACAGTCACGGTCACACAGCCCCCAGGACACCCCCTCCCTGTTCTGTATGAGGAATGAAGGGGCGCTGCACCATCTTCCCAACGTGTCCTCCATCTCAACTGCTTGAACAGTGGGGTTGGGTGAATGCAAGTGGTGAGGCCAGCCAGCAATGCCACCTCGGCAGCTTAGTTCGGCCCCCGTTCATGAGGGTGGTGGCTTCAATGGCAAGATGCAGGGCTGGATGCTGCACTCCTGGAAGCGATGAGCTTTACTAACCTCCTGAGAGTGTCACTCTGACTTTTATTGCACATCAGTTTCTTTTTGTTTATTCCTGTCGCGCTAATACAAATTCTAGCTTTAAAAAAACTTTCTGCTTTTTAGTTATAATTTTCTTCCTTTCCTCTTTGTACTAATGCTTCTCTCTAATCTTATTTGCATTCAAATTACCTCACCAGGTGGTACACCGATCAGAGGTAAGAATGCTGAAATGTGCCTCCAGTTGTCACGTCACTCCATCTCCTGTCTGCCTTGTCCCTTCTCCTCTGGTGTTTCTCATCTCCAGCTTTTACTCTCAGCCCTAACTCTGCCAGCGCTCTTGCTCATCTGCACTCTCCCACTAGTGTGTTTATTTTGGTTGGTTTTTAGCGTGATTTCTTGTAGACTCATCCATTGCGATTTTGCACTGTTGAAAGGGGGTTATTCAACGGAAAGTTTGCAAACTGGAAGATGGTCCCTGGCCTCAGCCACATGAGGGTTGATGTCTCCTGCAGCTCCTGCAAGTCTCTGAACTTCTCGCGCAGTTGTGGCCTCTGAGGTTTTGTGTCTAGGGAGTTTTAGATGGATTGCTTTGGTGTAAGTGTAAGGAGGTAACATTTTCACAAGAGAACGGTCAAATTCTTCTCTGCTGCTGCTGACGGGCATGAAACTATAATCAGAAGGAGATAAATTCTTGAATGTTTGAGCAAATCTGGCTCTGGGATAAGGAGCACTTTTGTTTGTGTTCCTCATGTTTGCCTTTCAAGTGTGCTAACCCTCTAATGTTGCGGCAGAGCAGAGAACCGCTGCCCCAGACCCCCCTTTCTGAGCTGGACATGCTAGTGTTCCTTTGCGGCACAAAGATTTGTTTTAAATAGATGAATCATAAGCACATCTGGCTGCTTTAAGCCTTCATTAATTATACTCACCCCTGGTTTGACAGCCCAGTGTGCGCACTCCCTGGCTAGTTTTCACAGCCTGTATGCACCAGTAATGACTTTCCAATTGGAGTGTTGTCTTTTCTAGCCTAAACACTCAAAGCTGTCCCTTTAGATTAACTTTAGCGTGTTAATCAGCGTTACATGCTAAGGCCCTTCTGAATTCTCTTGTGATTTTGGTTACCCCTGTTGACTGACCCCTGGATTTCTCGACAGAATGACTACCACCTACAAATCAACACGACCTCATTCGTTCAGTTTTCCCCCTTCTCCCCTTTCCTCCCCCTTTTTCCTGAGTCACTGCTGGAAGTTAATAATCTGACTCTTTGGAACTGGTTCTGTTGCTGGGGGTTAATGTTTTCAGCTCCTGTTAAGTGAGTTTAGAATAAATGTGAATTGCCGTTTGATGCGTATTTGCATTAAGTTGCCTCGGTAGCAAATCTGGGTCAGGGAAAAAGACTGCAAACCTTATTTTGATATGAATGGGCTTATATATCTGTCATTCCTCGCTTTGGAACGCTGGATTGACAGCTGTGATGTTACAAGCTCCTTAAACTATTTCTTCATCTCCTATTTCTACTGCAAATCCTAAAATGAAATGACAGATTGAATGCTAACTAGCCGAGCACTCTGAGCTGCCAGCCGTGCACGCCAAGCGCGCAGCCATCCCGGGGCCTCCCTGCGCGCTCGCTGCGCGCCTGCCGCCCTGTCTGATGACATTAGTGACTCAGCACCAGAACCGCGTGGATGCTCCATACGTCCTGCTTGGGAACCGAACACATTTCTGTGAAAAGAACCATCCATCTCATGAAACATAAGTTCCCCGCACCCCCACCCCTCTTCCCACCCCTGTTTGAGTCCCGATGAGGTATTTTAAGAATGTTCTTGACATTATTTAAAATATATGTGTCCTGTTTGAATGTCAAAGATGACATTTCTATGAGAGCAAACAGAAGCCACATGCTGCTCTCTGGCTTCTCCCAGAGGATTTCTGTCAGCCTAATGCCTTTTATTTAAAACGGAGGTCATTGAATTTCTAAAGATAACGACAGATTAGATGAAAGTGCTTTTATGATGGTGAGGTTGTGTCCATGTAGAAGTGACTGTTCTGCCATGTTCTATACCCAGCTGCACTCTTGTTCCTCATTAAGGTAAGTTTGATGCTTTGGAATCCATTAATTTGGTCTGAAAGGAAGGGTGAACTAATGACTCTTAACAAACCCTTTTGGTACTAATGTTTGGGGGGGGAGGGGTGGTTTAAGTTTGATTTAATTGCTGCTGTGACTGTGTTGCTAGGAGTTGTGTGTCTGGAGTATTTGGGAGGTTCGAGCATTACCCAAGGCCTTTGTGCCGGAGCAGCAGAGAACCCACTCACAGGGAGCAGTGTGTGGTTAGAGAGAGGGTGACCTGAGAAATTCTACCATGCGCCCCTGCAAACAGGAGGAGATTTTTCTCTCTAAAACACCTCGTTTGACCTTATCCCCACATATTTAGTCCCTTCTGTCCAAGACATCTCTGGCTTCCCTGAAATGGGAGGAGCTCCCATCTATAATTCAGCATCTCAGTTTGTAGCTTTGCACTTTACCCCTCCAGGACTGCCCCAGATAATAATTTAATCTTGAAATCCCTATTTGTTCATCAGAAAGACATGGAGCTGGCAGGTGCCCATCAGATTAGGCAATAGCTAGCTTCTTAAGGTGACACACAGATACTATCAGCAAGTCCATGTTTAAGCAAGTTCTGCCTCATTCGTATTTTCAAAGTAGACTATAAGATGCTCATTTCCAGCATTTCTCTGTAATTGAACTCACTCAACCTTTTGTGAAACCTGGCTGCATTTTCCTGCCACAGGCTGTAAGACAGAGCAGAGCACTGTTGTGTTTCTGGTGGGTGCTGGAGTGAACAGGCCTTAGATCGGATGCACACGAGGAGGTAAAGAAATATCCTCATCGCAGGCGTTTTTCCTCTCCAGTCAGATTTATTGGTTACTTTTCTGTCACCACAGGAAATATCTGAGCTTCCTATACATAAGAGCATTTCTTCCCTGCAGAGGTCTGTCTGAATTAACTTTAGATCAGCTCACTTGGGTGTCAGAAGCTGTCTGTCTGAGAAGCCAGGTAAACACCCACACCGATTTCTGTATAGCTGCAGCTAAACCTTTTTCAGTCCCGAGCAAACTGGTTTAAATATAGCTCCAGTATTTCGACACTGTCCTGTGAGCTGGAGCGTAAAGCTATCCAAGGAGATTAGAGGAAGCTAAAAGAATTTTGCTGTCTCTTTTTGAGCACGTGTTTGTACATTTGATTGCACTTTGTATATGATAGGATTTTTTTTCTTGTTTCTTGAGCTTTTCCAGCCACCAAACAAAAAAGCAAAAGGAAAACAATTTAGAAGTGAGAAGATATGCTTGCAGGAGCAGTGTCCGGGGGAGGTTGGGTGGGGTAGTGCCTGGAAATGTTTGTAATGCCATGTTTCTTACTGTCAGGATTCAGATTGACTCATGTCCCTTTAGAAGAGGGAACACAGAGGTGCGACTGTGCGTTTGATAGTGCTGTAGTTTTGCTTCTGACGCAGAGTCCTGTACCTGCTGGCGAGAGATCAGGAGAGCATCCTGAAACGCTTCTGTCTTAGAGCAGACCTCGTGCTGCTGAGCATGTTGGGTCTCCTCTCCTCCCTCTCTGCCCAAGTCCAGCTCAGTGGCAGCAGTCAGGTGCTGTCTGCAGCGGCCGATGGTGCACAGGAGAGCGATTTCTCAGCAGCGCTGCCATCCAGAGCAGGCCCCTTGCATGCCAATCACCAGCCTCTCAGGCATAATGACTGTAATGAACACTAACAATGCAAATATATTTATGGTTATCTCGTTTTGCATAATTGGCAGTGTTGATGGCTGGTGAAGGCTAGGTGCAGTCCTCTGTAACAGCTGGGAGATCCTGCTGTTATAAATTTAAAAAAAAAGTGAATATGGGAAATGCTTATTTTCATTATTAGTGACTCTTGCGTGTGTTTAGTGTCTTTCGCTTTTTCACAGCTCCCACAGCAAGTGTTGGTTATCTTGGGCAGCAGCCAGGGTGTGAAAGTCCGTCCCCCTTGTTGTCAGGGCTTCACAGTGTCTCTTTCTCCACCATATTCACACTTACGTGTGAATATGTCCTTGTTTGGTCTGGGCTTGCCTCTGGCCCTGCTCCACAGCTCCACGGATTTTTTGAGGAGGATTGTCCTTGTCTGGGAGGGAATTTTTAGCAGAAGGGGGACTGGGACCCACACCTGAGCACTGGCTGAAGGGATGACCAAGAATACTGCTTCAGGAAAAGTCAGGCAGTGTTTCTGTGGAGGAAGCTGGTGGGGGGCAGAGGGAAAGAGAAGGGAGGGGTTTGGGGTATTCACGTCCTCTAGTGTGCAGGGCGGGCAAAATTTACCTCTTCCCTAAGAAGGAAGGGCCCTGGTCAGGTAGCTGGGTTCATTAACATTTGCACTACAAGTCTTTTCCTTAGATGAGTGCTGTGACTGCAGTCTGGTTCCCCTGACTCCTGGATACTTATGGGAGCATTTCATTCCATGTATAATTTTATAACCAGGGCAAAAGGTCAGTCTCCATCTCTGAGATGGAGGGGGGGCTGAAGCTGTGAATTCCCTGGTAGAGAAATAGAGCTGCTCCTACTGCTGGGGACAGAACTCGAACCTGAATAGATATGGAAGAGTGTTGCCCCAAGAGTTGCTGTGTTTAGTTCCGGGCAGTGCTCTCTGGGAGAAGATGAGCTACAGAGCAGGATTTCAGAGAGATCAATTTGTATGGCAGCTCGGAGCTTTTTACATTTGGTTTGTCACCTGCAGGAGAGAGTGACGAGCCCTCCATGGCACAACAGTACCCCGTGCTGCCAAGAAGCAGCCCTTATCAGGATCTGCCTTCCCCATGCTCTCTCTGTGCAGTGCACTTTTTAAATGCTTCTTTTAACCACTGTCACTGCAACTAATGATTCTGCCTAAGCACAAGTATATTTGAATAGATAAGTATCTTGGAGAGCCGCTAACAGGGCTGCTGTCTGTGCCCAAGTTTTAAAGAGCAAAAGAAAAAAACTAGGAGAGGAGGGAAAGGACTGGCAAGGAGATACCAGCGCAGAGTAAAGAACCTATAAGGGATGCTTGTCAGTCAGCAGAGCCTGCTCCTGCCCACAGCCCCAGAAAGCTCTGCCTTGTCACCATTCTCCCTGGCGCTGGAGAGCAGCCAGGGGTTTTTCTGAGGAGCTGTCAGCTCTCTGATAAGCTGAGATGTGTTACCGGGAACAGATCTGAGCCTCAAGTGAGATCGACGTGACATCGCAACATGGTGAGGAATGGCTGCCCCTCTTCTGCTGGAGCCCACTGTGGTTGAGGAGACAGGGGAGGTCGAGTGGTGCTCAGGAGGGAGAGGTTTCTCTCTGATGTGCACATACCACTGCAGAGCTCCCAAACAAGCTGTTCACTGCTCCTCTCTGTACACATACGCACATCCTGTAGTAGACGGTCCTCATGCACCCACTGAAGCCGTGCTATCTGATTGCACATTAGGACTCAGCCTTGCAAATGAGAACAAGGCACCTGGCACTGGAGCACCCGAGGAGTCCATATGAGGAGTCTGCAGTAACATCCTGCGTGAATAAGACCTTACTCAGCAACTTGTGCAACATAAATCCCAAAGTAATGAATAAAAGTAAATCAGCCTTCCTAGCCCTGGTTTGCAGAGGCGCAGAAGATTGCAAGATGAGATGTTGACAGGGCTAGGAATAGAAATCAGGTCCTTTGCACTTGTCAAAGCAAAGAATTCACTGCTCTTTTGAGGGTTTTTGGATGCAGCTTCCATGAATTTCAGGGAAATGAGCTACTTGGGACTCTGTTTTTCCTTTCTTGTAGTTCCTTGTGTCCTGTCCAGCCTAGACTTGAACCCTCCAAGAGATGAAGCTATTGCCTTTCTTAGGGATGACTGAACTAGGGCCTGGAGCATTTTACACTTGGGATTTTTTTCCCAAGCCTCAGATGCATTTATGTTTCCAGCTTTCTGATCCCAGCAATGTCTGAGCTTCTTAACTTTATTCATAAATCTCTGTATCCTGAGATACCCTGCACTCTCCTGTATCTATGATTTAGTTGTAGGTTGTCCTTCAGGAAAAGCCCTATAGTCCTGCTGACTGCCATCAGTTTACCATGATCCTTCCTCTCTCTGCTAGCTGTCAGCTATACTGGGGGATCTTTACGTTTGTCTAATGATGATTAATTGCAGTAACTGATTTCTTTCTGGTTCAGTTGAGAGTTTTACATTAACTTCCTTCGGCTTTCTGGGTTTTCTCTTGCTCCTGACGTGCCGCAGTTTGAATAGTCGTGCCAACCCAGACAAAACCAGAATCCCTTGCCCGATGTCCCTGAACAGTCTGTAGGAAGTTGCATGTTTATAGTATGATTCTAGAAATTGGTCCATACTGGCTGCAGAACTGGCAGGCAATAATAGCATGTAATCTGCAACTCCCCTCTGCCTTCATTTTCTTCATCCTCTTATGTTTTCCTCTTCTCTCTCCAGCACTGGCGTTGAGGTCCCTAGGGATAAAAAATAGTTTGACCAACCAACATTTAAGAGGCATGGTGATCGCAAGTGGAAAAAGTATAAATACCAGTGATATGTATTAAATGGCTAAAAGGGGCATATAAACAGGTACGGGTTCATGGTAGAATTATCTAGGGATCTTACTTTTCTTCCAGACAGACACCACTGCCTGTCACCTGAAGCTGGCTCTGCTTTCGGCCCTATTTAACTACAGGCTAAATCAGAGAGAGGCACTTCCTCAGGGTGATGACATCCACTCTTTTTTGTTGGATTTTTTTTTTTTTTTTAAGTTTGGGTATGTTTTGCAGCAAACAGCTTTTTCCAACCAAGCCTGATGCAAGCACTGAGAATGAAATCTGCAGCACATAAGTAATGAGGAGAAATTAAGAAGGCAATAGTATATGGTGAGTTCCAGGAAAATCTTCCTGACAGAGAGCATAACTAGGCTGTGGCATAAATTCCTTGAGGAAGTGGTGAAAAACCTATCACTCAGCACATTTAAAATGGGA
The DNA here is from genome assembly GCF_028500815.1 of Rissa tridactyla. Taxonomy (NCBI): domain Eukaryota; kingdom Metazoa; phylum Chordata; class Aves; order Charadriiformes; family Laridae; genus Rissa; species Rissa tridactyla. The sequence goes on from NC_071473.1 coordinate 43,489,886, forward strand.
TTGGACAGAACACAAGTACATTTACAACAGGGAGCAATGCTGCCCTGGCCCCCAGGGATGCACGAGATAACCTAATAGGTCTTTTCCATTTCTAGATTCTCTGATTCTCTGTGTGTTATCAATGCTGGGAAGCTTTCCTCCTGCTCCACTGCCTGTCATGCTGCTGTCTGCTGGAAGATGTTTTTCCCAGACAGCATGTAGAAATTCAGTGTTCTCCCTGAATTAAGCAGCGGTGCTCTGTAGGCTTTGGCCTGTGGGTGTCCAGGGAGTGCCATGGCTAGGGAAAGCTGGCAGCTCCTTTTGTTAGTAGGAGGAAAGACTTCTGCAAACAAGCTTTCTCTGTCTAGCTGAAGCCTCATTTCCAGCACTAATGCAACAATAGGGAGGGCTCTGTACATCATTTTTATTATATGGCAGAACCCAGGGAAGTTCATTTTTCCCCATGACATATAGACTTATGCTACAGTCTCAATTTATCCTTCTAAATAATGTAGGTGGCAGTGGTTGATTCACATTAGTTTTTCTTCTGTTCTGATGATATGAAAAACTGAGTTTGACCTCTGCAGCTTGAACCAGCAAGAAGGGAGAAGGCAATTTCACCAGCTATTCTCAGTGCCGCTCTCAGTGGTCGTTTTGAACCGTGGCAGGCAGAAATGAGTTCAGATCCTTACAAGCAAAGGGGTTAATGTTTTCTTTTAGTTCAGTATATGGTTTGTGAAAAGAGTTCCCTTCTTACAGGCAATCCTAACCAGCAGAATCTGAGCACTTGGAGGCACTTTAAAAATTATTTGCACATTGCCTGGGGGAAGCAGGCTGAGCACCAGCCGCTCCAGTGTCTGGCCAACGGCCGTTCGCTCCTGTGGTGCCAGCTTGCTGTCGTATGCATCCTGCTTCTTTCTTTCTCTGCATCTCTGTCTTTTATTCTGCATATGGGACCCAGTTTGGGGAGTTTAGGTGTGACCAGTTTTGCAGTCATCTATGCTAGGCAAGAAGCTGGATGAAGGACCAGCCTGCCAAGCCAAGTGGTGCTGGAGACCAGCGTAATAGGCTGAGATGAGAGAAAACCACATCAGACCAGCGCTCGCTTCCACGTCATGGGCACTGCACAGGTTCCCCATGTAAATTGCTACTCTCTGTGCTCTGGTGGTTATTCCAGTTCTTTAGATGTGCCCCTCGTGCATCTCGCACTTTGGCGATGGGATCAGATCGCGTCCCAAGGACCTGCAGTCCGGGCTAAGCGGCTATTCCTGACCCAAAGCTGGAGGAGCAGGCACTGCCAGGACAAAGGAGGGTGGCTTTCACGTGAGCGCCGTGTGGCAAAATGGGTGGATTGCATTGGTGTATATCTTTGATGTCTCAGACCGAGTTTCTAATCTTTTTGTATCATGTATAATGAAACCTGAAAGGATGAGGAGATCACTGATGTGGAGAAAGCTGACAAAAGGCGAAGTGTTTTCTCAAAAGGGGCTGTCTGTTGGAAGGAGGGGTGCTGAGGTGGGCGAGATGGGAATCTGCCAGTTTCTGCAGGAAGGTTGCAATTTGTTGAGCATTTGCTAGGCTTTGCGTGCATCAGATAAGAAACAAACAGCTACAGTTAGTGTGCTTTGTGCTTGGCTGTTTTGATTAAAGGCTTATTAAAGGTCCTTTTATTAGCCAGGAATCCCATACAAAGCTGTAATTAATATGTGTGTATGTGTATGTTTTTTTCCTTTATTGAAGCAATGAATATAAGTGGTTGGGGTGGTTGGAAATACATCAGTAACTGGTTCCCTGTACATTAAAAAAATAACAATAATCAATTTCACAATCTTCTAACAGCAAACTGGGTACCTTTTGGCTGCATGCTGGTACCCTGTGGGTCCAGGGAACAACATCACAATATATCTATCCAGGAAGATGCTTTAAAAGCGTGGGGCATGGCCTTCCTTTTCGGAGACTGGCTGTTCACTTACCAGATTTGCCATGACCTGAATTGTCTGTGTCATCTTGTTTGTGTACAGGAGCTCTGCAAATAGAGAACAGCGAGGAGTCAGACCAAGGCAAATATGAATGTGTTGCAACCAACAGCGCAGGAACCCGCTACTCTGCCCCAGCGAACCTTTATGTTCGAGGTAAGAGAAGCTTCCACCCAAGGAGATCACTCTCCTCCTGCCCAAAAGGCTCCATGGCTTTCAGTGAAAGAGTATGTTCCCTGTCTTAGTGCCCTGATCGCACTTTGTGGTTTGTGTCACATGGCCTTTTGCTCAAAAAATGGCAAGATCTTTGATCCACATTGGGTTTGACTCACATTTGTTTCTGGAAATCTGTTTCTGCTGTTTATATGGTGTTATGTAAAATGCTGGAATATGGGCAGAATTGGAATTTCTTTCTCCCTTGAACTCCTTAACTTTGTGTCATAGTTATTTTAATTGGGTACTTAATCCTCTTAGTATAAACTGACCTTTGGTGGAGTAGTTTAAAACCAGTCATACTCTAATGAGCGAGAGGTGCTCAGCTATAGGTGAGCTGATATTTAGGCCTCTGCTGTGGAATGTGTATCTTTAAAAACTGAACAGCTTTTTGGAGTTGTCCTAATCCATTTTATATGCATCAGTGATTGAGCCTCTGGGTATTAATGGCTCACACTGGGAACCTGCTGGAAATTAGCCGCAATTCATGTAAAGTGATTTTTCTAATGGTTATGCTATGTTGCCGATTTAAAACTGTTTTCAACGTACCAGAATAACTAGGTTTTACATTAGGATAGTCTCTCTCTCTTTCTCTACATTAAAGATGTTTGAGTTATCTTGGAGAGGAGCAAGGGCTAAATTCCCTGTACACTTTCCATTAATTTCAGCAAGAAAAAAATGTGCTGCTTCATATGACACTGTATAACCAGAGCCACTGGTCAGGAACCAGCTGGGAAATGAAGTTATGGATTTTCCCAAGAAGAGAAAGAAGATTCTTGTGCTGCTGCAACCCATTGTTTCTTAGGAAGTTAGAACCAGATTTTATTTCCACTTAGTAAATCAACTGTCTAATAATAAAATCTCATCTTCATTTCTTCCTTCCTCTCTTTTGAAGAAAGAAAATACAATCTTAAAGCTGTACATTGGTTAGTATGGAAAGAGGACATGAGAATGATTAAGTCTTCACATGCTGTGTGTTTGCTTCTAGGGGTGGCTTCTGGCATTGTTTTCTTTGCTTCTTCTGGGGGACGGCTTTTTTATTTTGCAGTGTAATTTGGATTATAAGAGTCTTTGGAAGACTGAAGTATCCAATTAAGCATATTCAGAAGATGAAGCTATATCTATGCAGTGGAATCACTCATTTCACTCTCACGATGTAATTATGGATGATTTTGAACTCCCTGTGTTCTTTTAAGTTCATTTTTCAGGCAAGCTGTGCTAAAACTCATCTGGGATTGTCACTTTGCACTCTGAGGGGAAGGATCCTAGTTACCAGGCTGGCTGTTGTTGCTTAGGTTTGTGTGGATACACAGCCATTTTGCTGCCGTATTTGGGATGCTTTTGCTTCCTGTGACATGCTCAGAGTCTCAGTGTTCTGAGGCACAGGAGCTTCAAGAGGTAGAAAAACCTCCTCTTAACACTTTCTGATTTCTTACTAATGAACACTCTTTATTTAGCAAGTGAATCCTGTAGGACTGAGAAGTGTACTGAATTTTACACTTGGCTTGCTGCTCAGCAAGGTTCATCTGTCCTGTTTGGGCTGGGCACGGGCCGTGGATGGTCTGCACATGTGAGAGGATCCTGACGTTCACCGAAGCAAACATGTTCTTAGACATATGCTTTGCTGTTAACTGTCATTTTCTTACACATAAATTTTTGCAAGAAGCCTTTTTATTGCACATAATCTTTACAGTGTTAGTCTCCAACCTGTGTGATCCTGATAAAGTCCTGCTGTATATTTAAGACAGGATACCCCATAAATTATTACCAGATGAAATTCACTGTGTGTACTAGGTCGTAGATGGTATTTGTGCTTACAGTTTCTGATAGCAAATATTTTGCATAAAAAATACCATATTGTTACTATACTAGTTAATGACTTCAAAAAGTCAAATCAAGAATGGTATTTTATTTCTGTAGCAAGCAAGGAAAAAATGAAAATATTTTTCTGGGATGCAGAATAAAAGAACCCCTGTTTTTTTCTTCTTGCAATAGTCCTACAGTGTTGTCATTAGGCAGATCAGTGACTTCTAGTAGGGTCTTCAGGAAGTGCCTGCATCTTTACTATAGAAGACATTAATTAATGCTAAATTACAGGTGAAATTGTGTCAGCTGCACCGCCACTGCATGGTGGTTTCATAATGATTGACCTCATTGCAGTGAATACCCAAGAAGTTGTCCACTTTCTCAGTAAGCGTGGTGGAGCACTGAGCAGCAGTACTAATTTCCACCCTGTGTAGTTCTCGGGACTGCTTGTGCCTGTTCTCATTTACAGCCTGTTGTTTTTTTAATAGTTCAAATGTTTGTTTGTCTCTTGACTCTTGAGGTTTATATTTTTGATCATGTCCTCCCCTTTCCTAGCCTCCCAGGTAATCCTCTGTGGGTGTACTGTGTTAGAAAGCACAGTCTCATTAGCATCTTTATCATAATTTTCAGTCTAACAAAGGAAGATACTGGGTGCTGAGAAAGAATATCCAGGCACTGCTCAGGGCTTCCTATGTCAATGAAAGAACAGGAGGAGGAAGGAGCAGGCTACACCAGCGTCTTTTCTCTGTGAATCCTTTAGAGTTGGCACTTATGCACAGATGGACTTCATTAAAAGTTAAAACATTTCCACACCAGGGATTTGTAAAGGAAAATGGATGCATTTTCCTTGAAGCTATTATTTTCATCTTACTAAGTGTGCTGGAAAGCAACCCTCATAAGCCTTCTGCTTCTGGACTGACAGGTCTATCTGTCTGCTGCTGCAGAGCTGGGATGGGGCTGGGGACCAGCGCTGGGAGCTGACTGCCTCCCACTGCTGTGCTTCAGGTTGGTTGCGCATGGAGGGTTGCAGACAACATCCAGACCATCAGAGGAGCAAGAACAGAGTGAAAGCAAGAGCAGGGAGCATGCCAGGGTAAGGTGGCTATCTGGGGCATGGCAGGGACTTCGAAGGGGCCACAGTGGCATATTCCTGTCTTGCCCTGTCAGCACAAGCATGCTTGCCAGTGCTGATCTGGATGTTGTCACTCCACCATGAAGGAACACTCATCCATTTGTGGTCCATGGTTACGTGTACCACAGTACATCTTAACAATGATTAGATTTGGGACTTGATGGTGCTGCAGGGAAAAGGGAAGGGAATAGAAACGTATGGAAAATGTGATTCCTCTAATCCAGAGAGCTTACTGTCTAATTTAGCCGCAAAAATCCAAGTAGTTGATTGAAGACATACAAGAAATTGGTTTAAGAGTAGAAAGCAGATTGGACCTAGTGTGGAAAAAAAAAAAGGTGGTGTCATTTCGTCATGCTTACTGGGAATATGGTATAATTGCACTGATTCACCTACACTATTGTTTTTTTATGAACACATTTCACTCTTCATTTGTCTACAGATTCTGGGACATCTTCACAAAAAGGAGTTTTCAGACAAAACTCTTGCCCTATGAAATGCCTGTGAAGGTGGTGGCTTGTGTGGTGCTCCCCTCAATAGCGGCACTGTTACTTGACTCTTTCCCTGTATGAAAGGTTTTTTCTGCCCTTCTCTTTCTTTACACATGGCATTATTTTTTTCTACTTCAGTGAAGCAGATGAGGAGGAAGACTATGTAAAAGAATATCCATATTAATACACTGTGGAGTTCACTAGGTGTGTTCCCTAGTGCTGCTTACAGCAGTAAGCAATGCAGGTGCTATTAGAATAGTATTTATTGGAGCACTGGCTGCATACTTCCCATCAAATGAGAAATCTGCTGCTTAGTTTTCACTTCTTAAGTGCTGCTTTTCATGTCTTCAAGGCACGGTCCAGTGGGGCAAGTTCCCTGGTCCAAAATGTTACACATACTATAGAGAAGCAGCTGCACAGCTGCTTTTAAAAAAAGACCATTTAAAACTGAATTGTCTCCTCTGTCCCCAAATCGCAAACTAGTAAATCAGACTGTAGTAAATAGAAATGTGTTATTGCAAAAATCTGTGCTTTCTTGATCTGCTTTTTGAAAGGCCAGGCTAGTTTTTCGTTTGGCATCAGGGAAACTTGCTTGGAATCTGAAGTTTGATTTGCCAAGTTTAACTAAGGAGCCATCACCCCCAATGAAATTAGGACTGTGGCTCTGTCCTTAGCAGTCATTCTCTGGCCTCTGCAGGGTTTTTACACTTGGGGATGTGGTGGTGGCTTAGGCTCAGAGCGAGCTCACCGAAATGGCTACTTGCAGCTATGTGATGCTTACTGCAGTGGGGAACTTGTGTAAATAATAATAATTCTGAATGACTGACATAGGCCTGGAGCAACAAGATTTGAAGCCTTTAAAAAGGACATTTTCTGCTTATGTAATATTAAAACAGCTAAAATAGCAACAGCAGTCAAAGCTTGAGGGTATTGCCAGGAGAAGAGTTGAAGCCGAGGACAGTGGTCAAACAGTCAGCGACCAAAACTGGCCGTGTCTGAAAAATGGCTAAATAATGGGGGATACGTTTGTTTACAGTCCAGCTATATGCACACTTCTGGCAATGTGCTTCTTTAAACCTGCCTTTCATCAGGGTTGATGGGGTGACATTACTTGACCAGAGGGGCGCACTGCTGGTGCCTGAGGGCCTGGCAGCGATCACAGACAAGCAGAGACTGGAGAGACTTGTGAGGGAGATGCCTGGATGACAGGGAACAGGAACAGGCAGTTGAATCAGACTGGATGACCCAGACTGCTGCTTCAGACAGACGTCTGCCCTGGACCATCAGAAGAAGCAAAACCAGGCTGCGATAGAGGCTGCAGAGTAACTACCCCTCAGCAGTTGGTACATGGCTGAGAGGGGCGACGGGCCTGAAGGGCCATGTGTACACTCTGTACAGTCCTGACCTCAAGACAATGCTGCAGTAGAACAGTGCAACAGAGAGCAGTGACCCTTTGATGAAGAAAGTGCACTCCTTTTTATGGGATTTCAGTATTTTTAATTTCCATTTCCTCTGGCCTTGGGGTGCTGCTCCACGCTGAAGCTACTGCTACAGCCAAAGTCAGAGCAGCTGTAGTTTGGGCAGATGCAGCTTGGCTGGTCGTAAGCAGAATCGGGGTGAAGGCAGCCAGCAGCACGGCCGGAGCTGCACGGCACTAGCTGCACGGCACTCGGCACCAGCAGACGTTTGCTGCTGTGTCAGCACTGTGGCTCGTGCTGCTGGGACTGTGTATCCCCATACTGGAGCTGGCAGGCTTCAGGGACGGAGAGGCATGTAGAGGCTTCTGCCAAGTTTTCTCTTTCCCATATACTACTTTGAATATTTTTGTCATGTTTTCTCCTGGGGTGAAGTGTGTTCACCGTCAGTGTTTCTGTGAGCACTTTGCTACGCTGTAATGATTATAATGATCATGGTTTAATAAATAATAGTTCTTTGTCCTTCTGCTAGCACATTTCAGCTAAAGATTTCAGTGTGCTTTATAGAACTCAGCTAAATAAGCTTAACAGTTTTATTCCTTGCAAAGTCCTTTGATGGTTGAAAGTGCAATGTGAGGCTCAGGTCTGATTATTTGTAAAATGACCTTTATGGAAAATAGGAGAGTGGCTGGTGGCTCAGTGCATGATAATGCAACATAAATGGACTTGGAAACCTATTTCCCCCTCCTCCCCACATGACCTGCATAGGCGTCTGTGGAACAATTAGGCCTGCATATCTGTGCTGACTAAATGTCCGTTCCCTCCCCTTCCATATCCACTTGCACAAAGGGTTAGGAAATCCATCTCTGGTGCTCTGAGATTTTCTGCTCTTAATTGAATTCATGCATGCATGTGTGTGCACTATGAATGGGAAAGGGTGGTTGGGCACCCTGAGCATCCTGTCTGTCTCTCTAGGATGGAATATACTCATCACTGTGGCATGAGAACATTGTTCATCGCATATAATGGGAGGTTGTCTTATTCTCATGTAATCTGGCGTAAAAAAGACAATCTGTCCTTTTGTTCCTCTGTACCTCTAAAAGCTGTAAAGGATAAAATTTGATTTATGTGGAGTCCTTGAGACACAAGATGTGCTTTTGGAGATAAGCAGGAACAGGTTCATCCCCCTCTGGGTTTTTGTTAACCTCTCTGTCTTTTGGATTCCAAAGTGTCTGGGTGCCTTTATATTAATGCCTTGCGTAGCACCAGAGGGTTTTCAGCACAGGGCAGATGCTGGCAGTTCCCAGCAGAATTGCAGAGCCAATTGGGATAATGAACTTTCTTGTTGCTTTCAGGAAAGTATTAGCTTCCCACCCTGAAAAGCTTTAGAAATGTGTTCCTTTGTTTGAGCTAGTGATCTAAACTCTCAGACCTGTGCATTTGTATCCTGGCCACAGCCCCCTGCCTTGTTTCAGGGAGCTAATGCCCAAGAATATACAAAAGCAGAGCCTCCCGTAAGCCAAAATTCATTCTTTCTGCAACAAGCTGCTGTGGTTAGAGTATTGCTGCTGCTGCATAAGACAAGCATGTCTGTGGCAGGGTAAAAGCCAAATTCAATCAGCATGGGAGTTTCTGCCTACAGAGCACTGGAGCCATCTGACAGTCAGGACTGGCAGACGCATCTCTGATACGGCCTCGCTCTTTGCTTCTTTGCTGTTTCAACTTGGATCTCAAAAGGAGCCCTGTTTGCTATCCTCTGGTGGCATTTCTGCCCCGACTTGACTTGCTTTGTCTCGCACATAGACTGGCATGTTCAAGTTAGCTGCCAGGCAGCTCAGGTTCGTGGGAACACAGCAGCATGCCTAGTGAGCCGTGGTATTCGGCACAGGGGATACTCTGGGTAACTCCAGCCTTAAATCCTCTGTCCCTGCATGGGGGGCAGATGTTATTTGCTGTCACTTCTCAGAGTCATTTGTTTTGTAAAAAAGCAGAAAGCCTGTTGGTAAAACACGTTTCTTAGTTTAGGAGTGACATGGGTAGAGAACTGGAGATAAGGGAGAATGTGAATGGGATCTGTAAGGAGATGAAACTTTCAATTTACCATTTATCAGGTTTATCTCAGATAAAGCAGCAGTTGTTTAAGCATTAAGTAAAGGGAAAGGAGAGAGAACTTTCTGCCCAGGTGTTCCCTCTTGCCTTACAGCTGTGCCAATATAACCTGCTATTGGTTTTTATTCCCCATAAGCCACTAATATAATAAGAGATTAAGAGATAATCCAGCAATTAGTGACAAATAGCAGGCCCCAAACTTGTTCCTGTTTGACAGACCAGAAATTAATCTGTTTGAATTAACGTGTTTCACATGTGTCTCCTCACCTTTCCAATTCTAATCTGAAGTGTCAACACGTGGGGAAGGCAGCTGCTGGAGCCTACTCCTGTCCATGCACACTGATGCAGTGCGATCCCTGCCAGGCTTCCCAAAACAAAGCTCCTGGCTGTTCCCCAGCTGCAGCAGCACCCCTCTCCCTGACTGTGGGCAGGCCAAGTGGCACCACAATGAGTCCCCTTGGTATGGCAAGGCGTAGGCTCTACGGCTGCTTCGCTTCTGCAGCAGGATTGAGTACTCCCGTAGCTGTTTCAGCATCATGCCCCAGTCTTACACCCTTCACCAGCCTCTTGCCGTTCAGTTGCACAGTCCCAACAGGTGCAGCAGGCTGGTCCACGTTTGCAGCGCTTGGAGTTTGTGTTGCCCTCTTGCCGTGTTAGTGCTGCTGTCCAGAAATGCAGCCATTCACGGGTACGCCTCGTTTGCCAGAAGCGCTGTGCTTCCCAGGCAAGGGCAGGAAACAAATCCTCCCTGTTGGGAAGAGCTGAGCAGAAGGCAGAAGCCCCTTGCTGTCTGCTGAGGCCATGCAGATGTGATACGCTCCATTAGATTAGGAAATAAAGTGGTGGCTTGGGAGCGGCAATAAAGAGGTTCCCTCCCATCACAGGGTCTCACAGGATTAAATGAGCCTTATGTTAACGTTTTGTGGACCAGGAGGTTAAATCCCCTGTCTGACGCAGGCCAGAGGAAACCTGGACCTTAAGCTAGGAGTGTTTGTTTTGAGGATGTCCGGGTGGGGGGTCCTTGCTGGATGTGGCCCTCGCTTAAGGGCCAGTTAAGCTCTGAGTTGGCTGGTTCTGGTCCCCTGATATCAGTTCAATTGGAAGAAATGTAAACAACTGTTTTGCTGTTCTCCTGCAAGCTCCATTACACTTCGTAGGCCACTATTGTAGCTGTTATTGGCAGTTTGTTGCCTGGTCTGTAGCGTGTCAGTGTTGGTTAAAATCCTGTCCTCTAATCGCTGGAAATGGCTGACTGTACTGTTGCACTGTATAATGCCACATGCTGTTCTCTAATTTGCAGTGTTTTTGCTGGAAAGCAGATTCCTCCCCCCACCTTCTCCTTCCCCCATCAAAAATGTGACTCATAAGCAGTCTTTAACTATCAAATACACTTCTGTATTCTCTCAGCGAGGGTTCGATTACAGCTGATACGCCACAGATCTGTAGCTGGAGTGAGGTCACTCCTGCTAGAGAAATAAGATCTCCTTTGTCTATAAGGAAAATGCAACTAACCTTCTACTGTCTCTCCCGCAGGAACAAAAACTGGGACCTGCTCAATTCTCTCTGGGTGTTTTTGTCCTTCTGATTTCTTGTCCATCTCTCGCTTGCAGCACAGTGTACCGATAAGGCTCTCCCGAAACTGAGCCCGGCTGAGACTGCGCATGTCTGTCACTTGCCTAATACCTCTCTGCTGCATTTAGCTCTTTGTTTGGAGAGGGGGAGCCGCTCTTCATGGTAGAAGATTTTCCATTCACCACTTGGAACATTTCTTTCATACTTGATAAAATTCGGATCTGCATATATGCTCTTCCCAGTGTGTGGTCGATGGGTTTGAAGTGCCTTTGCCATCATCTTTATAGCTGGAGTGGGTGCGTGGGAGAACATCAGTCTGTGTGATGGCTGAAGTCCCTTGCTCTGTGCACGTGTGTGTGTGTTTTGCACATGTAAATGTGTCTGTGCTTCCAGCATCTGCCCCAGCGTGGGGCTGCCTCTGAAGCACCCTCCATGTGAGTACGTGTGGGACATGCGGTCCCCTCCGCCCTGCCTCCACGAGCAGTGGGCAGGTCAGGGCAGCGGAGGGGTCAGCCCTGGTCCAGGCCAGAGCGGCGGAAGTGTGGCGCTGTCTTGTTCACAACATGGCGTGTTGGGTGTGCATGGTGGGAAGTCATGGCTGACCTCTGTAGTCTTGTCTTGTCGTTTCAGTGGTGTGCGGACAGATGAAGCTTTGGCCTGTTTTTACTCTCTGTGTTTTTCCTTGTCTTTTTTTATTCCCTCCTCATCTTCATCGCACTCTGCCATCAAACAAAACAAACTTTCATCTCTCAGATCAGCGAGAAGGTTGGTCCTTTTCACTTCTTATCCATCTACAGTACGCCACGTCAGATGGGACTTTTCCAGTAGATAGAGGAGAGCCATCCCCAAAAGGGGAGGGGGCCCTACAGACTCTGGCTCCCTTCCAGGCACAGCCACAGTGTGCCTGGTGAAATCTGCTTACTGTTCGCTGTGACTCTGGTGATGGCATTGATACTTTGCTTGCATGCCTTTGTTGCTTGAGATTTAAAATGCACAGAATATATTTTGCATGCAAATACCAGCCAGGGCGGTTTTGTTCAAAGCTAGGGTGGGAAGAAATGCATGCTACTGTATGTGGGGTCCTTCTCTAACCCATTACCTGTGCTAGGTGCCAGTCTAATACCTCTAAATTGCTGCTGCTTTCTGGCTGGAGGTCAAGAGCAGTCTTTGGAAGCAGGGATCAGAATGATCTCCAGTCCCCTCATGAGCTGCTAGCGAGAGTGGGTTCCTCAATTCCTCCTGTAGCTTTAAAAGTTCTAACTTTCTCTAGAGGTGAAAAGCTTACTTTTCATCTCAGCTGGAGAAGACCCCACCATGCTGCCCTCCCTTGCCATGGGGCAGCAGGGGCAGGTGGATGAGAGATGCACGGCCCTCGTGCTGAGGCAGCTTCCTTGCTCCTTGGCAGTCCCCACTCTGGGGATGACGATTTCTCCATGCTCGGACAAGGGCCGTTTGCATGAGCAGGTCTGCCTCTCCTTTCTTCCCTGGGGCTGGGTCTTTCTCTTGCTGTCAGGAGAGCAGGGAGCTCTGGCAGTGGCCCCATCCTTACCTGGGATGGCTCAGGGAGCCCCGTGGTGACGTGCGCGGGAGCTCGTAGCCACTCAGCAAAACCTGATTTGTGCTTTGCCCCACTCTGTCCCACTGCCCTCAGAGAGCCAGAGGTGAATAAAGGACAGTAGCAAAAGGCGACTCCAGCTTTTAAATTAAATCTAGCTCCGGACCTAGCTTTAGGTACTCATGATTTCATGCTGAGGAAAGCTGGTGTTTTTGGCAGAAGTCCTGAGCTAGTTTCCAGAGATGACTCTTTCACCGAACAGGTACTGTGTGGGTCCGTCCCTCCACTTGTGCTGGAGGAGAGGGATGCTTGCAGCAACTCTCCAGCCTGGCGCTGCTCCCAGGTGGCATGGGGAAGAGACCCTCACTCCTCTCACACATGCCGTCAGGCAGCTACATGAGTTGATCTTATAATCATCACTGGAACAAGTTTTAACAAGTTGTCATAGCAGTTGTTCCAGTACACTGACTTCGCTCCCGTTTCTCTCCCTGGAACGTGCTCTCATTTAGATTGTACTGAGGCACGAGGCCCTTGTTGTTTACCCTCTAAAAATAGATTTTGTAGAGGATAAAATTACCTGAGCCCAAGACAATGATGAAAAATGAGACCAAAGAAGAAAAGAGAAGAAATTAAAGCCAAGGCCCAAAGCCTCCCAGATTTCAGTGAATTTGGAGCACCGCTGTGATGGCTCAGGCACCTCTGGAGAATAAACCTTCGACAGGGCACTTAAACGTTTTAGCCGCATGGTTTAGCTGAGGGGAGGCAGCTGAGAATGGATATAAGCCAGCGGGAGCGGATATTTCTCATTCTTTGTGTCGACCCCTCCTTCCTGCCCCACCAAAAATACCCACATACACAAATATTTAATGTGGAGCCAAAAATTAGTTTCTAAATATTCCATTGGGATTTGCCGTGCTTATAATTTGTTTGGCACTGATAATTACATCTTACATTTTTCCAGCTTTACTTAAAACTGTGTACCGCTCACCCATGCATTTAATTATTGCTCTGTGGCTGCTACAAGGTTATTTATTAACGAGTTATTTTATCTTGATACAGTGGATCTTTTCTCTTATTCCCCTCCTTAATGTTGTGTTATTTTCATCAGAGAAATTTCGGAGAGTGAATGCAAATTGCATAGCTCCACAATCTTGCTCTCCCTTACTTTGCTATTAGTATGTCAGCATGCTGAATGCTGATGTGTCTCCAGTGCTGCACCACTGTAATGATATATCCTCTTTTATATGGGGTTGTCAGCGCAAATAATTAGACCTAAAAGTTATAGCTGAAATATAATCCAAAAATGGCAAGGCCCTGTTTTGGAAATTGTCTATAAAATGTCAGCACTCAAGGATGCATTGGGAGCATAAATAGTACAGCATTGTTTGAGCACAAGATTAGACTGTAAATGCATTTTTTCTGGTTCCAATTTTTCCTCTCCTGCTGTTGATTCTGTCAATAGATTGTGAGACTCCAGCAACTGCCTTTCCATTTGAAGTCCTTCCTTAAAATGATAGCACTAGGGAGAGATGAAAGGTGTCCACAGATGAGTAAACCATGCAGACCGATGATCATGTTTGAGGATATCTCCTAAATCCACTCCTTCCTGACTCTCAGGAGGTGGTTCCTGAGGAAGGCGTGAGCTTTGGGCAGGGTAGTGTTGTGGCAAGGGCGCGAGCATGCCCCGTGCGCCAAGGATCCTCCAGCTTACCTGGCTGGAGTAAAGAAATTGGGCAGTGTCACCTTCTCAAAGGCATGCTGCGGCATCACTCTCTACTATTCATCCCTTGGGAGGTTAGAGCAGAGCCCTCTGAACTTGCCTTTGCTGTGCTGGGGGCCAGGGAGGAGCAGCACAGCCCAGGCAGCTCTGGTCCTCCTTCAGAGCCGACGGGACTTCAGACTGCTGCTCCTTCATGCAGAGGAAGAGCAAAGGGGAGAGGATGTAAGAACCGTGGTGCAGGACCGCTGGGACCACAGCAGCTGGGATTGCCCCAGAGAGGAGCGGAGAAGTGTGCAGAACATGGGCACATCGCCATGGGGCAGCACCCAGCAAGCCTGCAATGGGGGTGTTGGGAGAGGGAAGTTGGAGCCCAGAGTTAGGTGCCAGCTGGGCACAGTGAAAAGGAAACCCAGAAGCAAGAGCAGACAGGTAAAGGTCCCTGCATCTCTGCGAGCTAGAGGGAGGGGTGTGATCATTGTCCTTTGCTCAGCTGTACTGTGGCCAAGACAGCCAGCAGGAATAGCAGTTTGGTTTCCCCTTCCGTAGCAGCACCATGCAGTTTTGGAAGCATGAGCAGTCCTCCCGGCACCGTTGTGTTTTCAGCAGAGCCTTGCTGTATGCCAGCAATGTCTCAGCATGCGAGAGAGGGGCTAACAGCACTGGCCTGTGAGCCCTGAGCACTCATACCCAGAGCTCATAGCCTACAACTCTTGGGGGAGGAATGGGGGGGTCCCTGGTTCTCCAAGGGGGAAACGTCACCCTCAGAGGGAACCTGAGAAGTTAAGAAACAGCCACTCCTGTGGTGAAAGGAGCCGGGCAATCGATTCATGCTCTTTCCTCTCAAGGCAAGGAATGTGCATGTTAATGCATGCTAAATTATTAACGTATCTCAACCTTTGTGGCTGTTGTGTTGCCCATTCTCCTCCTTCCTCCCCACGGTCCCCCCAGTGAGTGGGGAACCAGTCTCCACACTGTCCTTTCTCCCTGTCCTGTGGGATCCAGGGCACAGGCTCAGGTTGCGCTGCACTGCTCACCGCTCTGCAGTTTCACTTCACTTCCCAGGGAATGCTCTCTACTGGGAGGCGTGCTGAATAGTGGAGCGGCACAGAGCCCTTACGATGCCTATTCTTGGGATGAATGACAATGAATCTCATTTTTGACAGTCTGCTGGTTTAACTAAACCTCTGAATTATACTATTGTCCATTGAAATCATTTTAATATTCACAGCAATTTTCCCTGTGCTGTTCTTGCAAAACCTCCAAACCACCTTCTCTGATCTTTATCCAAAAAGAAGATTAAAAAAAAAATTGCAAATTCTTGTCAAGAAAATTGTAATAAAAAGGGAAATTTCATTGCTGCAATAAATGAAGAACAACAAAAATTTCTGGAGCACTCAAGGTAGCATCATGGGCTGTGCTAGCCCATGTGATTTGACTTGTAAATTGGACAGAAATTCTAAGAATGCTGCTTTTTGAGGAGTTATACTGATTTGAATTATTACCAGACTCTTATGCTAGAAAAGCAAGCAACTTAAATCATTGGCTTGAGCCTGAGGAACGTGTTGATGGTGCTCTGCAAGCTGCTGTGAGAGCTCTGCCAGCTCTCACTAATGCTAACTGACAGCATCTCCCCTTCTCCCTCTGTACTGACTGGGACGAGATGCTGCCAATTATCCCCCAAGAGGATGGGAGACTGATGGAGCCCATCCCTTCCTTCACGCAGGCTCCTGCCAGAGTATCGTCTGGGCCAGATCTCTCACTGAAGGCATTGCCCTGACCCCCTCCTACCTCCTGTGTTGAGAGCTGACCCCTACACGTGGCATCCATTTTTAGCAGCTGTGGTGCCTTGGGCACTGTGGCTCTCCGGCATGGAGCAATGAGCCCATCTTAGCAGCTCTGCTGGTGTGCTAATGAGGGGAGGCCGGCTCAGCTGTTTCTGGGTTGCAGAAATACACCGCAGAGGCCTGTTTAACCGCTCATCTGTTGCCAGGCTTGATAGCTGAGGCCCTGCACAGCTTCTGGGCGTGCTGCAGTGTGCAAGAGGCACGGCCCATGTCCAGGTCGGCAACGCTGCAGCCTGGCCACCGTCCTGGATGGTTTGATCTGCAGGAGAGTTTTCCTTGCCATTCATCCCTTCCCTAGGCACATGGACATGCTAGCCACCTCTGCTGCTCCTCTGTGGGTAGGGCAGGGAAGAGGCACTTCTGAAGGGACTCAAGGCATTCTCTTTGCCCTGCAAAGGGCTGCCGAGAGAGCCCCCAGACCCTTTGGAAGTGCATCTCCCCTGTACTGCCTGCAGGGGAGCAGGGGATGGTCGGCTGCTGGCTTCCCCAGGGAGAGGTGGCTGCAGCGCCCACAGGCACTGCCTCTGCAGGACACATCAAGGGAGACACAGCATTGGTGGGGCTGGGCATGGCCCCAGGAGCACCCTGAGAGCAGTGCTTGACAGAGGGACGCAGTGCAGGGGAGTCTGCAGCGGGCTGGGCTGTGCTGCTTGTGGTCTCACAGGGCTGGGAGTCAAAATCTGATTGTGCATGCTGGGCTCTGACCTTTCTGCGTGGCCTCTTGTCCTCCAGTCTCTTCTTCCTGTGTCCCTGTATGTGAGTTACGGTGCACCTTCCCTCTCCCTGTCCTGCCCTCACTCTGCTTTCTCTCTGACTCCGCAGTGGCCGCCAGTGCCTGCCAGCCTGTTTGCTTGCTGCATGTACGTGAGTGCTCTGTGCACGCCCATGGCTTTATCCTCAAAGTTTGCTCTTTTTTATTTTAACGCAGTGTGGGTGGGTGGGTTTGGTCCTTGGATGGGGACGGAGTTTGAACAGCTTCTACCTGAAATAATTTGGCGTCATGTTCATTGGAAAACGAAACCTGACTCTTAATGAATGGTGCTGGGATGCTTTGTTTGGAAATACACACCATCATGTTAAACCATTGCCATGTCCATCAGGTTAACTCCGTATTCTCATGATTGTGTAGCACTTGGGTACACTTTCAGTTCTGTCTCATTTGGGGAGTGCTGCCCCATCAGTCAGGTAATGCCTCACTGGCGATCGCTCATGTAGCTATTGATTTGAGATTTAATAATTGATTACAAGAAACAACCAGCAAGACTTTGGATTTAGACATTCAACAAAAGAAAAAAAAAAAAAAAGCAAAAAACGGCAAGTTATCCTTCCGCTGGCTGGTAAGGAGCTAATGAGCCCTGTTTTGTCACTAAGACGATGTGTAGTACACACACGGTGTTGACAGTATTGTCTAATTTATCACGAAGTCTTAGCTCTGTTGTACATGCTAGCGTGGGGGCTTCCGTGTTCAATCTATTTCTGCAAGCCTGTTGGTTTGGGGATGAATCATCAAAGAGAGCACTAGTGAAATTTGATTTGGGGAGAGTCAGTTTGGCAAGTGGAGCTGACATCTCTGTGGCTCGCTGGGCTGTCAGCGGCTTTACTGTCTGCGGAGACACCGTGGTGGCAAGAGCTAGGCCAGCAGAGCCATGTCCCCCCAGACCCCCAGACCCCATGGGGCCGGTTGTGCCTGCGGCATGCTGTGAGCCGGCACTGCTCAACCTTCTGCCTGATTTCCACCTGCCCCAGCACTGCGGCGCTTGGCTGCTCCGTCAGCCCGATGCACTGATGGAGGAGCGTAATTGGCAGGGAGAGGCTCCTAAGGAGCTGGTCAGTCGTGAACCCAGCTGATGCTCTGGACTGCCTTTCTGGTGGAGGAGGCTAGAGGAGAGCAGGGCTGCTGGGCAAGACACGTTCGAGCAGTTTCCCTTTTTAACTACAGACTAAAATGAGCTTGCCCAGAGGAGACAAAGATTTACTGAGCACGGTTGTTTCTCTACCCTTGCTTAAATAGGCCCATAACACTAACCCTGAAGAAGGGGCCTCATTTCTCAGTGTCATTTTCCTGACGGGAATGCATATGGCAGGCAGCTTTAGAGCTTTATTGTAGCTGAGAGTTGCTTACAAATAAGTCTTGAATGAAATACCCAGCAAGGGATTGATATGAAGAGAAGCTGTGCAATGAAATAAGGAGGAATACATCTCCCAAAGTGCTGCCACAAAGGTGGGGAGGGTTCTGCTGGCCCAGCTCTCTTCTGTCAAAATGGATATGATCTCACATCTGTCAGGATTAGTTCTCTCCTGCCCAGCAAGGTGATCTGTTCAGGCCCTGACAATGTCATGCAGCTCTGGTGACTATTTTTTCTGAGCCAAGGTAGAACCTGAGTTACATTTTGAAAGGAATTATATTTTATTTAGCAGCACACGTGTGCTAATTCAGAAAGAAACCCTTATGCTGCTCCTGCCCAAACCCTGCGAGGTTTAAGGGACGAGTTTCTTTACTCTAGAGCTAATAAATTGAGCAGGTAATTCCGTTTTGCAGAGCTTCAGTGGGCCCTGCATAGAGAGAGTGTGTGACTGGCATTTGTGCATGCTCTCTAATTAGAGGGATGTAATTTAAATGGAGGAATGTTTCATGTTAGTAATATGATTTCAAAAGGCTATGTTTGGAGGGAATGGATTGAGCCATCCCTTAATGAGTTCTTCTAATAAGATGCCAGTGGCTAAGGAAGGAGAGCAAAGTGTGTGCAATTTGGGAAAGCAGTGAACAGCTTTTGCACTTCATTTTATCTGTCCCGAGGGATAGACAGGCAAAAATGTTGAACCCCCTTCATGTACCCCCGCAATGCAACTGAGTTCTCTCTGCTGGTTCTGTGACCCTACTAGCTGTCTCCTCCTTGTTTCAGTGCGGCGTGTTGCTCCTCGATTCTCTATCCCTCCGAGCAACCACGAGGTGATGCCAGGGGGGAGCGTGAACCTCACATGCGTGGCAGTAGGTGCTCCGATGCCCTACGTGAAGTGGATGGCTGGTGTGGAGGAACTGACCAAAGAAGATGAGATGCCCGTTGGTAGGAACGTCCTGGAGCTGAATAACATCGTGCAGTCTGCCAACTACACCTGCGTGGCCATCTCTTCTCTCGGCATGATCGAAGCCACGGCCCAGATCACTGTCAAAGGTAAGGAACTGCTCCTTGTGGTGCTCCTACTTGTGTTTCAATGGTGTAGCCCTTTGCCAAAGTGTTTTTGGGTGCACCCAACTGACTGCAGTCTCCTGTGACTTTTCCACCTTGCAAGGGAGGCTCCCAAACCCACAACT
The DNA here is from genome assembly GCF_028500815.1 of Rissa tridactyla. Taxonomy (NCBI): domain Eukaryota; kingdom Metazoa; phylum Chordata; class Aves; order Charadriiformes; family Laridae; genus Rissa; species Rissa tridactyla. The sequence goes on from NC_071473.1 coordinate 43,509,008, forward strand.
TGTTTTTTTTCATGCTTACAGTATAGTATTTGCTTTTGAGATTGTTTCCTCTCTCCCTACATGTGGCATGATGGGAGACAGGCTTGTCAGGCTGGGTCCCTGTTATGCCACGAGGGAACCTCATTGAGTCTGTGCTCATCCTAGCAATTTCTGGCTTGTTCTGTGCATCAGCAGGATCAGTTCAGCACAGCAGCAGGCCACGGGCTCTCCTGGGGCAGGGTTCTGTGGATGTCTGCAGTCAGAGGGCCATTTGCACAGAGGTCTTCCCTTGCAGTAAGGGCAGGACAAGAAGGTTAATCCCAGCAATGTGAAGTACCTGTGGGTCTTACCAGAACGAGCATCCTGCCCCTCTGCAGGGAGGAGGTACACATGTTCATTTTTAAATTATTGCATATTCCTCTAACAATTGTCTTTTTTCCCTTACTGCTCTGCCTCTTTACCATTCTCTTTCTTTTGTTACTGTCCTTATGGTGTTCTTCCTGCTGCCGTTTCACTGGTAGCTTTGCCCCAAAGAGGACATTACTGCTGATTGCGGACCATTGGGTACAGGGCAGCTTACCCAGACAGCTCCCTAATGGGAGTCTGAAGTACGTGTTCTGCCTTTCCCATCTGGGGCGAAGCAGGTCCACACTATCCCTTTCCTCCTCTCCTTGCAGTTGATTTGTAACTCAGGTTTCTACAGATATGTCATCTTTTGAGTCTGTCTGTTCTTGCAAGCCCCCTCCTGCGCTATGGCCACCTTTAGCACTGGGTGTTCACTGCTTGAACAAACCACAGAACTGAGTGTTAGCCCTCTCTGACCTGGAGATTAACAGAAAATTCTTTTTTCCCTGATGTTAGTCAGAGGATGCTTTTAACCTTAGCCGCGTACCGCTCCCTTTACTCACAGTGCCTGCTAGTCAGTACCTTTTCCAGCTCCCGTTTTCTTACAGAGCATAGGGGTTGCCTTGGTTATAGTACACAGCCAAGAGTGTACAGAAGAAAGAAGCATGATGGGGTGGTGTTTTGGACATGGGGGCAGGAGGTGGGAACTGTACTATTGCACTGACGGTTCCCAGTATTTACTGCTTTGTACCTGGGACAACTCTGCCTCGCTCTCTCTTTAGCTGACATGATGCCCTCTGCCACGCCAGGACTGCAGAGGCCCCCAGGACAGGGAGCGGTCTGCTCAGCTCCTTTAGCCCTCTGCTGTCCTCCTTGTTTCTCTGTCTGTCTTTTCTGCATCTTCACTCTGGATATCTTACTGACTCTGTCCCTAACTCCTTCACCTGATGTTGCTTCTTCTGCACTTGCTGGAAAGTAGACTGTTTGCAGGGCAGACAGGAGAAGCAAGATGACACAGAGCTGATTGCAGTAAGCACGTAGAAGGTACCAGATCTGCCCCTTGCTCACATGCAGGCTGCACACCCAAGAGCTGGCAAGAGTCAAGCTTGCGGCTTTCCAAAGGAAAGGATGGACGAGTGTCATCTGTCCTTGAAAGCCTGAGGGAGGCTGCCGATTTCTTGAATGTTCTAGGAAATGTGTTGCTTCAGGCTGTAATATTGGGTGGGATGTGTTTGCCCTCCCTGAGTCCTCCATGGGAGGGTGCATAGTGGGTTGCATGACCTTCCCTCCCATGCCAGCTCAGCCATCACCGATTTTCTCAGTATTCATGTTGCAGTAGCACTGGAAAGGGTGTCCTCCCTGGCAGTCAGAGCAGGCATGTTCCTGAGCTAAAGAGCCTGCACTCCTCAGCTGAACCATGTAGAAATCGGAAACCTGATGGCTTTGCCAAAGAACGAAGCAGTTGAGGATCTTAATTTGGGATGAGCATTTTTCCTGGTTCCTTGTCAAGCACAGCTGCATTACATTACTAATGACTTTAACTAGAGTGGTTCATAGGAGGTTTAAACTTACTGTAGACATTGTCTTAAAGTATTTGTGTACTCTGCAAGTCTCGCTCGCGCTCATTCTCTTTTTTTGTTCTTTTGGGAAAATGGCAAATCTGGAAATGTTTGCTTGCAGTAGTTGCGTTCGCATTAACACTTCAGAGATGTCAGTGTCACAGAGTTCTTGTGTAACGGTTTATTGTCTGGTTGCAGTTTGACACACCACCCAGTGAAATAGTGGATGTGAAAGTTGGTAATTTCTCTGGCTGTATCCCTCCTGCATGTACTGTAATACTTACAAGGCATTCCCCCATCAACCCATCTAACAGCACTGTCCATGAATTCCCTATGGCCCAAGATGCTGTCTCTGTGGAACCAGGAGCAAAGCTCCAGATTACCTGTGTTGCTCTGATTGCTTTACTGTATCCCTTTGTAAATCAGCTGTACACCTGGCTTCTGGGGCCAGCCCAACCCAGCAAGCACCTTCCCACTGCCAGCTGAACCCCCATGACAGAAACATTCCTGCATCCCCGTTGAATTACCTTTATTTAGCCTGCTGCTGGTAAGTGCGTCAAGCACGTCTAATAACATGATTGCTCTGTTTATCCTTCCATTAAGAACCACTTCAAGCAATATATGGTAATAAAAAAATGCATGTTCTAGAGTATGAAATGATTTCTGCCTTTTAAAGAAGAATGTTAATGGGAGGTGGCAGCTCCATTTTTATCCCCGTGCACATTGCAGGGTTTGAGCTGACTGAATTATTTAAATCACACCTCTCTGCCTTCCAATTGCAGCACTGCCAAAACCTCCAACAGAGCCATTAGTGACTGAAACGACAGCTACCAGCGTGACCCTCACCTGGGATTCGGGCAACTCCGACCCCATTTCATATTACGTCATCCAGTACAAGGCCAAATCCTTGGAGGGTCAGTTCCAGGAGGTGGATGGTGTGGCAACAACCCGCTATAGCATAGGTGGGCTCAGCCCCTTCTCGGAGTATGAGTTCCGGGTCATTGCAGTCAATAATATTGGCAGGGGTCCCCCCAGTGAGCTGGTCGAGGCCCGGACAGGAGAGCAAGCTCCTTCAAGCCCACCCCTCAAAGTCCAAGCACGGATGCTGAGCGCCAGCACCATGCTGGTCCAGTGGGAGCAGCCAGAGGAGCCAAATGGACAGATCAGAGGGTACCGCGTTTACTATACCACCGACCCACATCTGCCTTTGAGCATGTGGCAGAAACACAACACCGACGACAGCCATCTCACCACTGTGGGGAGCCTCATCACAGGGACCACGTACAGCATCCGCGTCCTGGCCTTTACTTCGGTGGGCGACGGGCCCCCCTCGGACATCATCCAGGTCAAAACACAACAAGGGGGTACGTATGAAGAGAGGTGCTGCAGCTCCATGTCCACCCCTGTGGTGTGCGGCTCAGCCATGTGTCTGATCTGCACCAGGCATTGCAACTGCACTTGGTGCTCAAATGGCTGAAATTGCATGTCAGAGCAGCATCCCCACCCCAGCCATCAGATTTAAGCTGTCAGCTTGTCCTGGGGAGTTGGTATCATTCTCTGTACAAGTAATGCAGCCCTCAGTTTTGTCTGGGATATGATGGCTAATAATGTGACACGAGGTCCTGGTCATGAACCTATGCAACTGTGCCAGGCCCTTCTGAGCTGTGAGTGCACATGTGGAAGGAAGGAGCCGGGATGCAGTCAGGGTCTAGAAGTGTGCGCAATTCCCATAGTCACCTGCCTGGGTCCCAGAGGTGCTTGCTTGTTACCTGTGCTGTTCCTAGAGCAGTGTATGGGGGAGAGGGAAGAAGGGAAGGGTCCAGAAGGAATGAAAGAAGATCCTCGCAAGGTGAAACAGACTCTGCAAAGCTATGTGGCTCCCCACCCTTCATTTGCCTCCTGACACTAACCATGTGTTTGGTCCCCAGTTCCTGCCCAGCCAGCTGACTTCCAGGCAGAAGCAGAGTCTGATACCCGCATCCTGTTGACGTGGCTGCCAGCCTCTCAGGAACGCATTACCAAATACGAGCTGCTGTACTGGGAAGGGGAGGATGGCACTCAGGTGAGGATCATGCCTCTGCGTCAGCAGCACTTAGGGCTGGACATCACAATTCAGCAGCTTGGGAAAGGTGTCTGCTTGAGCTGGGGTGGCAATGGGACTGTTTCTTCTCTATGTTTCTTCTGGGTATGTGATAGAAGTATGGCAATCTCTGTCTGGCTTCTGTGTAAGTACCCTCAGCAGTGCCTGTTGATGCCCAGCAAAGTAGCTAGTGACTGATTTGGGACTGGAAAGGCTCCAGAAAACCGCGACACCTTCCTTGAGGCATCGTTTCTGATGGTGCCTTTAAACAGTTGTGCAGGCCAGTAGGGCTTCCAGGTGGGCCTGAAATAGCCTCTAAAATGTGTCTGCAGATCCAGGACTGGTTACACTTAAGGAGCAAATTGAGGGTGGCCTAGAGAGAGCTCTTCCATGTTTACTGTCAGGGCCCTAAAAGAAGTCCAGCTCTAAATATATCAAAAATAGTGCTGGCTGCAGAGCAGCACAGTGAGAACTGTGCCATGGCAGCATCACAGTATCCCCTGGTCCGCTCCTCCTCCTGCGGTGTTTATAGTGGCATGAAAGCCGCCAGAAATAAGTGCTCTCCAGGTGAAGTGGCAGCAAAACAAGTCCTTTACCAGCACTGTTAAGGTGCATTAGAGATGCTGACTACTCCAGGACAAGGGCCTTACTCTATTTCACAGGCAGATGTTGTCTGTTTGGAGGAAACAAACTCATGTGTCCTGTGCCCCTTGTCTGAGCTGTATAGCCAGACCCAGCTTTCCCACAAAGCTGTCAGACGGTCAGTGCAGTCTGGACACGAGACGGTATGGCCTGGCTTTCAGAGAGGTCTGCTTCCCTGCAGAGTCCTTGTATTTCACCCGGGAGGCTCTATGCCTTGGGGTCCTGCAGGACTGCAGCAGATGTGGCAGCATGGCCGTGACTTTCTGTGGGGCCAGAATGGGTGATGGGCTGTCTATTCCCTTGGCATTGGGAGCTGAGTACCAGCTTTTCTGTATTCTCCAACTGCACCAAATAATCTGTGTTTCCCTTTATTTGCCAGCAAAAGGTGGAGTTTGACCCAACATCCTCGTATGCTGTGGAAGGTCTCAAACCAGACACGCTGTATAAGTTCCGTCTGGGTGCCCGCTCAGAGCTGGGGGTAGGAGTGTACACCCCCACAATTGAAGCCAGAACTGCCCAATCCAGTAAGTGTCTGACACTCTGCACTACTGAAGAAAAAGCAAAACTGTCCAGTTTCCATTGCCTGGGCACGGAGTAGCTCAGTGCCTCTGCCCTTGTGCGTCTGCAGGGATGCCGGCATGCAGTTTGCTAAAGGGTATAACGGGAAAAGTCAGTTGGGGTTTTGGATCAGGGCTCTTTGGCAGAGGGGGTGCACCCAAGTGGTAAGTTCTTTCTTCGTGTCCCTTTGATCATGCTGTCTTTTCCTAAGGGTAGATTCATAAAAACTGATGGAGGAGTGAAACAGGCTGGGAAATTGCTTTGGAGAGATTGATTTGAGTGGGCTTGTGCATCTCTCTGAATTCACTCCCATGCAGACAAGCTGTCTGGACAGGCAGCATATGGGTGTTTGGCTCTAAATGTGACTGTCTCCAAACCATTGGATTTTCACCCCTTCACTCCCCATTCCAGCTGCCTTGCTTCTATGGGAGTCTATCCCTGGTCCATACACTTGATTGCAAGGTGAGGCATCCTTTGAGGCCAGATGTGCCTGTGGCTATCAGGCAGCTGAAGGAGTCAGTTTGGGAAAGTGGCTATTTGCCTGGGTTGTGTGAGCAAGTAAGGCTGCTGCTTCTGGGACTGCAGCGCTAGGGGAAACCAGAACAAGCTGCAGCCGAGTTAATAGAGAGGCTAGATAATGAGGTGACCCAGGCAATATCACTTTCATCCTCGTCTGCCCCGTGTGATCACAGAGCAGGAGTTCACATTGCTCTGATTGGCAGCTCAAAGTGCTGCGCATAAGCAGATTAGGGCTATCAAAGGGCACTGCGATAAGCTCGTTTTCACTAACGATTTTTGGGCTTGCCATTATGCAAAGAGCATTAAAAGGGGGAAAAAAGACATTTCTGTTAGCACCGTCTGTCTGGGATTTACTAGCGATGTGGGGTGAGCAGTTGGCAAAGCAGCCAGCCTTCCCTGCAGGGAGGGTGCCAGCATGCACAGCAGCTGAGAGCCTGAGATGGCCATTAGAAAGGAAGCTCAGGCAGGGAAGAGCAGCTCTGCTCACTATTGGAACGACCTTCTCTTTGAAGAAAACTCATCTTCATTAACATATCAGTCGCAGGGATTCCTCCACCTCGTTAAGTGAGGTAATGGTGTCTTAGTGCTGCACGATAGACAGGTATGAAAATGGAGAGAGGTTCAGATCATGCAGTTATAAATATTTGAACACTGAGAACAAATTCTGGGTGTGGGGATTTGTATACCTATTTCAGATAGCTTTTGTATTGATAGGCAAAGGTTGAAAAAACTCTGCTGCCACTTAAATTAATTCCATCAGTGGATGCTCTTGTCCTTGAACACACTTAATCAGAGACAGCTCCATGCATAAATGAGTCCTTCAGAGTCTCGCAACAGTCCAAGTAGAGAAACCTTTGCTTCATGGACTCTTCAAGGCAAACATCTTCCCATGGTCTGCTCCACATGGTGTCTGCTCACAGGGGATCTCATACAGATTTGTTTTTAAGGTTGTTGCTTCACTGACCAGTGGAGCAGTAGCTGACTGGTTCTGGCATCTGTTTAGTAAGAGAGACATGCACAGGTTGGAAAAGATTTGGCCAAAAGCCACAGGAATACCTTGCTTTGACCATTGAAACCCTCCTTACATTGAGGGACCTAAGAGTTCTTCAATTTATCCAAGAAGTGACTGGGCCTTGGCTTACAGACCCCTGAGAAGATTTCTGATGGCACTCCATTCTATGAGGAAAGTCCTTGGCAGTTACTACTGGGGTATTCAGTGAGGGTGACAAACCACTAGCTGAACAGTCCCAGCACAGAGTGGATTCTTGGGTGCTGGGGGTCTCAAAGTCAAGTAGGTCTTTCAGAAAGCTCTGCTTTAGCTCAGCAGTTGTGTGCACAATGCACAACTTCCAGGCAGAAATTCTCTGGTCTGCACGTAGCAACACCTCACATTAGATGGTTGGATCGGTCCCCTGTGGCCTTGGAACTTACTAGTCTAGAAACAGTGTCGCTCCCAGCTTCAAATTGGTCTCCTCCCTTCACTCTTCCATTTGATTGCCCCTGTTAGATCTTGGAGGTTGACATCTTCAGGTGGGACACAAACTGCAGGACCAGTCAGACTCCTGCTTTCCAAAGAGCCTGTCTTCAGGCTCTATTCCAGTCCCTGACAAACCAGTCAATGGCAAGGTAGGAGGCACATCTTCACTAATGAGTTGCTAGTGGGCTGGAGAAGGGCGTCTGTATTGCTGCTTCTGGCTTTTCTTGTGACATCCCTGCTCAGGAGTGGTAGGGATGCTTGTCCAGGAAAGCCAGAGGGATGCAGTGCCCCTTTGCACCCTTCCAGCAGCACAGCTTGGAACCGCATCTCCTGTGAGGAGACAGCTGCCTTCTGGGCTGTCTTCCCTGCTAAGCTGCTTGCTTAGTCGCTGGGCACCCTGCAAAAAGTACAAGCAATGCTGTTTTGACGGCCTGAGGAGCATGGGGGAGTTTTCCAGGAGTGCCTCAGGCAAACGGAATGATGCAGGAGAGGAGCGTCAGCTCTGTGCCCATCAGGCCTCAGCATCAAAACGCCGTTCTCGCTTGAAATACGAAGGTGGTCTTGAGGCTGCCTTTTCCCTAGCTTAAGGAGTAGGTGGGCTGAATGGGTGCGTGGGGCTGCTGTGGGACAGTGGGGGAGGCCAGTGTGAGCGGCCTGGAGGCAGCAGAGATTTGCACAGTGTGTGTGTGAGTACATCTGCGTGTGTGGGTGCATGCTGGCTACCCGGTCTGCTGTTTCCTGGCCCCAGGAGGGACACTTCCACTCTTTGTGCGTTTTAAGTTGATCCTGCTCATGTTACCAAGTTTTATTTTGCTTTCTTTAAGTGTTAATCTGAGTTTTTGCCTTGAACATCATGTGTGTGACTCTTACCCAGTCAACGGCCAACATTTGACCTGCCCGTGCTGCCATACAAAGCTGCCTTTGGAGAAGGAGCTCACTGCTGCATCCCAAAGGATGCTGTGGAGGCCCAAAGCCAGAGCAAGTCTCTTCTGTGAAGGGCCTCTCTGCAGACAGTGGCAAAGGAAAGGCTTGCCAAACTCTTTATGTCTCACCTGTCCCTTCTGAGGGATGCCTCCAGGTGCTGTGTCTACCTTATGTCCTCCCTGAATTCACTCTTGATGTTGCTTTGGTACTGTATCTTCCTACTCTCTTCCCTGCCACTTCTCCGCTGATTAACCAAAAGAGTGTGAGGATTCATTTTCTACCCCTGCTCCTTTCCGGTATACCAGATGGCAGGGCCGATCCCGCTCTGCCTCCCTCACATAGGCAACTGTTTGCTTCCACACATTGCTTTGACTTCTCTTTCCTCCAGTGTAGCTCCCATAGCAGGAGCCTGATGCTGCTCAGGCATCATCTTTTCCATCTCCGTCACTGCCCACTCTCCCTCCATCTTTCCTCTCTCCAGGCACCCCAGCACAGGCACAAGGTTCCAGGCCCCTGAGCACAGAAGTGGGCACTAATAGTTACATGAGCCTGCAACTGCCTTTGCAAGAAAGTGAGCCTTTTTCCCAGCAAGCAGAGGTCACCATTGGCATTGGGAGGTCCTGCTGTCCCCAGCTTTCCCAAATCTTCTCCCACTGCCAAAGTGTGCCCAGCAGATGCAAGGAACGATTGTTGGGTGCTTTAATTATCTGAGGTCCCTGCTGCTATCTGGAGTAATGTAGGTTGTGGTCGCCTTTGTGCAGGTGGTGAGCAGGCAGGCTTGTCCCTGTGCCCCAGGAAGGCTGGCTCTGGTGCTGATGGCTTCAAGGACTGTGGCATGGGGAAGGGCACCAGTCTTTTTTCAGGTGTTTCCAGGTTTCTGAATGCAGTGAAGAGTGGAAGCAGCCTTTCACCTGCCATAGCAAAGCAAGATACCTTCTACTCCATTATTGCTTGGCCAGACAGCTTCCTAGCCTTAGAGCAATTGTGTGTGCTTTTTTTGGTTATGGTGCCCTGCTCTCTCTGTTTAGGGCTCTTGTCTTCTGTGCAAGCAGAAAGATGCACCCATGTCCCTTGTGCCTTCCCCGACCAGGTGGTCTCCCTTCCTTCTCCAGGCTTCCACCCTTGCCTTCTGCGCAAGCATGCTGTCTGCAGCATTCCTGGACAGTGAGGCCAAATGAGAGGGGTCTGCTGCTGCCATGAGAGGGCTCCCATGCTGCTGGGGCCCCGTTGCAAAAGGACAGCAGTTCTGCAAAGCTGGAGAAGGGAATGAACCAGGCAAGTGTCCTGGAGATGCTCTGCTTTGTCCAGGTCGTCTCTCCTTTCCCGATCCCTCTCTTCCCCCTCCAGATTTGTTTCGTTCCTCTTCCCCAGTAATGCTGTGTGGAGGAGACTGCTCCTCATCCTGATGAGAAGCGTCTGCTGTCCAGATCCCATTTCTCCCCCTGTGGCCAATTAACATTGCTGGGGCTTAGAAGTTAATGCAAACTGCAGGTAGTTTTTTTGCCTGGGAGGGAACAAGACCTGCCTGCCTTTCCCTCTACAGCTCCACAGGCCAGTTTGGTGGGCATGAAGCAGTTAGTCCCAGGTACTAGGCACACGTGCAAAGCAGCACAACCACGTTATCTATCTGCTGTTTCCACATGGTGACTGGCTCCCACCTGGGTCAGGGTGCTGCTCACAGCTGATGGTCATGATTTCAAGCCCTGCCTGAACACACTCCAGCCAGCCTCAGTCACCTGCTTTTCCTACCCTCTTTTGTTTCCTCCACTTGTCTAGGAGAAGGTTTTTGCAAGCCTTCATACAGTCTGGTGTGTGAGCTTCCCCTTCTGCCACTCTTGCCTTCTGTAGCTTCCTACCTCTTCTGGTTTCCATCTGCTTCAGATCTTCACTGAAAGCATCTTTCTTCTCCCTACCAGTCTCTCTCTCTCACCCCCCACCCCTTCCCTTACTGCCATTTGTTGTGTTTGATAAAGTGAGCGTCCAGAACTGCTTTGGGAAGATGTATTCTCTGATGCAGAACAGCACTTCTGTCTCCGTGCTGTTCATCAGGCTTTCAAATACAAATTGCCCCTAGTGCCATCTTTGATGATCTGCGAGGAAGGCAGGTGGTTGTCCAGGAGGCTACTGGCTGAATTTCCATGTGTTCAGTTGGCTGGGTAAAAGTTCCCTGTGCATTTTGGTTTGTCCTTCCACTCATTTCCCTTCATCTCCCCACTTCATTTATTTATCCCCAGCCCCCTCCGCCCCACCCCAAGAAGTCGAGTGTGTAAGCACCAGCTCCACTACCATCCGGGTAAGTTGGGTGCCACCGCCTGCCCAGAGCCGCAATGGGGTCATCACCCAGTACTCCATTGCATACCAGGCAGTGGAAGGAGATGACAACACCAAGCATGTGGTGGATGGCATTGGACGGGAGCACTCCAGCTGGGAGATCAAGGACCTGGAGAAATGGACCGAGTACAAGGTGTGGGTAAGGGCTCACACCGATGTGGGGCCAGGACCGGAGAGCATCCCCGTGCATGTGCGCACGGATGAGGATGGTAGGTGTTACTGAACAGCTGCTTCATCTACCATCTTGGGGTAACCAGGACTCTCCTAGCTGAGTTGCTGGAAAAGGGGGGAAAGGGAGTGGGGATATTGGCCTGGGAGTGCTTTTCAAGCAGGACTGGAGGCTGTTGGGTGCAGTGCTTTCGTCAGATGCTCCAGGGAGTGGGTCTCCACGGTTGCCCTGGAGTGGGCTAGGGAAATTGCTCTGCTGGCCCTTGCTCTGATACAATGGTTGCCTCCAGGCTGTGGATCAAATGTCCTGGCGTGGTCCCACAAGGGTCCTCTGTGTGTTAGCAGTGCTTCCTGCACGTGTGAGGAGGCGATACACTGCTTTGCCATTTTGGCTTTCTAGTGTTTGTTGGTGGTTTCCATTTTACTGAAGGTAACGTGAGTTCTCCCGGCCAAAGGCTTCTCTCACATTGTGAGATCAGGATTTAAAGTTTACTTATTGACCTGAAATCCAGCAAACTAAAGAGGAGAAGAGAAATCCATTTGAAACTTGTAGATATCACAGGAAAGCTGCTTCCTGCCACGGCTTCCAGGCAAGCCACAGCTTATATAAATCTGCTCTTCTGCTCAAGAGTCAGAGTATCGCATGTACAGAACACTTTACTAGATACGACAGCTTTAAAGAGAAATTGCTTTGTATTAGCAGGGCTGTCAGTTATGTCATCATGACTTAAGCCATTTCCTTTGAAAGTGCCAGAGCTCAGGGTGACAGTAGGAGCTTTCCATGGCTTCATGCTGACCCCAGAAGCTGCAGATTTAATGGGAGAACAGATGCAGCATCCAGGCAAAGAAAGGGTGATCTCTGCATTGCCTAGTCAGCGTAGCAAATTGAAACCAGACATGTTACAGTTTCCTTAAATGGGCTGCCACTGTCCCCCACCTCTCCGTGGCTCTGGAAGTGGTGTCTGGGAATGCTCACTGACTGCATTCCTGGGCTGGCAAACACATCTGTGTGTGTCCTGCTGCCTGCATTGTTTGCTTCAGTTCTCATTCAGCAGAGTTGTTTGTAGCCCAGGGGAAGCTGCTACCCCAGAAATGTCTCAACAAGCTCTCTCAGTTAGTTTTCGGGCACCATGGTTGGACATTCCAGCTTAGCTGTCAGGAGTGATTTCATATTCCTCTGACATGCTGATGCTCAGTAAGTACTCATGATGAAGGAATGAGGAATGCTAAACTGATCTGAAAACAAATGGAACTTTCCCTGTTTGGGTCTCAGATGCAGCACACGCTTCCCATAATGAGGCAGGATAGCGTTCCTCAAAACACTGTGGTCTGCTCACATACACATCTTTTCATGTTTCTGCAACATCCCTGTATCATGTCCTGCCGAGGCCTCCTGCCTTCTCTTGCCAGCAGAGCTTGACACACAGCTTCTGTCTGGTTCTCAGGGAGTATCTTGTTTTTTGCTTGGACTCCCACCTGTGTGTGTGGGCAGGTGTCTTGCTAGGCAGGAGAGCCCTGTGGCTTGTGCAAGGTCACTGCACTAAGTGAATTGTGGATTACGGCGTAGGCTGCTCCAGCCAGAAGGTGGTAACTATTCAAGCACAGCCCCCTCCATTCCCATACCTTGAGCTGGTCTCATGGTGCTAAAACGCTCTATTCCTCCTTTCTCTATTTTATTTAATTATCTACAATTAAGAAGGACATCTGGGGAAAATAATGAATTGCCCTGCGGCTTAAAAACTGTGCTTACCTGCTGGGTAGGTGTTTCTTCCCATCTAGTTGGTTGAAGTAGCAATACTCATTATGTCTGCTTGTCAGCTATCCATCCCTAATTATCTAATACTGATTATTTCTTGCTGTGTTGAGAATTGGGGCATACGGGGTTCCAAACCCCTGGATTTTCCCAGGCAGTCGAGGGTAGAAGGGGTCCTGTAGTAAAGGCACTAGGGTGGAGCCCAGGTCCTTCACTTGGGTACCAGGCATTCGCGTAGCACCGGTGTCCTCCGCAGGGAATGCACACCTCTGCTCCCAGCTACTTCACACGGAAGGAGTTTTCCAGGAGCAACTGAGAGGCTAATTTTTTAACATTGACATTTTTGTCACAGTCAATGCAAGAGCAAAAAGTAATAAGGAGGTAATTTTTCCAAATGGTAAATAGGGTATAAATACATTTTTAAACTGGCCTCACCTTATAAGAAAATTGATATTTTCTGGGCAGTGTAATTTTTCATTTTATTATCAAAAAGCATTCAGCTAGCCGTGCATGAAATACAGTCCCCAGAGCTGTCACAATCCCCATGGGCCCCTTTATCTGGCTGAGTTCAGTGACTGCTGTCTCTGAGCTCTGGGTTATTGTTTTAGGATGGTGCTTTTCCCCTTCATTAACCTCTTGCTGTCACAGGGGAAGAGCACGTGTGCACTCTGGCTGGTGGCAGGTACCAGGGCTCCCCGCAAGGCAGGCTCGGCACCCAGTTGCGCTACCTGGGGCTGTTGGACTGCTTTTAGTTGTACACAGAGGGATCTGAGAGGAGGTGTTGTGACAGGCAGGATGCAAAGAAGGCTTCAAAACACCTGGCTCTGCCTTAGGGCACCCTGAGCTGCAGGTGGTTACCATATTCTTTATATTCTGCTCTATTCTTGTATTCTTTTTTGCTCCCTTACTGCTGGAGACAAGAACAGGATAGATGGACCTTGGCTCTGATCCAGCACAGCGGCTTTTATTAGGGGTGCTCCTGCATATCACAGTCGTGCTCTTTCCTACTGAAAGTAGCAAAAATGCTTGGATGCTGGGAAAGGGTCGGCTACCTCCTGGGCAGGTACAGGGAACTTGTGCCAGCAGGGCTGTCCTTGCAATGAGGTGGAGGGAAGGTAGCAAACGAGTGAGACGTAGTTGATAACGGTTGCGTGGTACCGGCTAACTGTCCGTCCTGTGTGTGTTACAGTGCCCAGTGCCCCACCACGAAAGGTGGAGGTAGAGTCTGTGAATTCAACGGCCATCCGGGTGAGCTGGAAGCTGCCCATCTCCAACAAGCAGCATGGGCAGATCCGCGGGTACCAGGTTACGTACGTGAAGCTGGAAAACAACGAGCCCCGAGGGCAGCCAGTGATCAAGGACGTCATGCTGTCAGAAGCACAGGTACAGTGTGGGGACCACGGGCTGGTGGGCATGGCACCTTCCTCCTCTGCAGAGGGCCAGGCTGGCTGGATCCAAGTATTTCTTAGACTCTGCTTGTGGCTCCAGAGCGTGGAATTCAGCCGTGCCTGAGTAAGGCAAACAGTTTATCCCTAAAATGTGGCTTACAGGCGAGTAAAAAGTTTAATCAGGAGAGGACTGATGTAGAAAAGATGATGTATTGGGTAATGCTCCTCTCTTAGCCCTTCTCCAACATGTACATCTTTCTGCCTGCTGTATCTTGTGCAGACTCCAGCTGGAGCAAATTATGTTTTGCCAGTCAGGCTATAAACCGTCAGAGAGTTTTAAATAAGCCTTGAGTCTGCTGCTTTTGTGCTGTTGACTGTTCAAGGCGAAGCTTCTCTCTCAGCAGAGTCCTCTGGGGTGCTGCCAACTTCTGGGGCAGGGGAGTGGCTCTGCACCGTTGGGTGGGCACAGCACGCCACGCAGGGCAGCCCTCCTCTGGCTCAGCAAAGCCTCCCTTCCCTCCTGCTTTTGCAAGGCAGGGACTTGATCTTGCATTACGTCTTGAAACCAAACTGTAGGTAAAACCAACTGACTCTGAGAAAGGTTGGAAGGGGGAAAGTGAGGTGCAGGCCCACATCGCCTGTAAATGGCTTTGCCCTCTGCAATCTCCATGCAACAATCTGCTAATATGTGATCTTCCTGGATACCTCACAGGCTGTGAGCTGAGGTCCCATTCCCACACAGCGCTCCAGGCATTGGTTATGCACTCTGCTCAGCCCAGCAACGTGTAGTTGCCTCTTTCCCAGGGTCCAGGGAAGTTTTTGATGCCCTGTCTGGGATGAAATACCACTCTTCTTTGGAGCAAGGGTCCTTCGTCCTGCGTGACCCATGCTGTTCTCAACAAAGATAATCGTGTAAATGAAGTACAGGATCTGCTGCTGTTGGAAGCGACGAGTAATCGATTCAGAGCTGGCTTACTTGAATGATGCCCAATATAAATACTGGAGAGCTGCAGCGATTAATTGATCTGTCTCCTGAACGCAGCTGTGAATCATTTATACGTTTGTCAGTGGGGAGTGCAGTGCACAGAGGCGGCTTTACTCCCCATTCATATTCTGAAGGATAAAACTCAGTAATAACGGGGAAGGGGAAAACATTAAAGACAGAAGATGCTTTGAGGGTCTTTGCAGTGTTGTCTGGGGCACGTCTCTGTTTATGTTTCAGATGTAGCTTTATTTTAATCGTTAGAAAAGCTGCTTACTGCCCTTTACTTATTCCAGGAGGATATAATCTTCTGTGTTGTTTGTACAATTGATGCTGTGTTGTTCAGCTGGAGTTTGGAGTTAATGGGTTGGTCCCAAGCGTAGGTGGGCGAAGTTGGCAATGTTGTTCTTGTTGGTGTTTTCAAATATTTTATGCTTGCCCAGCCAGTTCTGCTTTCACTCCTTACTCATACATTTCAGAGGGAGAAACCCCATGCTAATGTGCAGGAAAGAGGATGCCAGAGACAGAAACTTTCCAAGGAGTGCTGGATTTTGCATTATTTTGAATGTGTGCATCAAGGAGGCAAGTTGCTTGAAGTTTCCTGGCCTGTCAGACCACTTACCAGTCTTTCGTATTTGGTGTATTTATGTGGGAAAGTTTTTGATTGCTGTGATAATTATTTTTTTTCTGGTGTGTATGGAGCTGAACTCATCCACTGTCATTTTTGGGTGGAAGTGAAGGCCAAAAGATAGTCGCAGAGAAGTGACTACTCTGAAGGAGTCATGTCACTGTTGGCATAAACCCTGCAGGGAAGAGGTTTCACTGACTCGGCAGAAGAGGTCTTTATTTCCCAAAAGAGTGAGAAGCCAGGCATGACCTGTACTTGTGATGAAATACATCTGCTCCAGAAGCTGAAGAACGCTGTAAGAGCTGCCATCTTTCAGTACAGCAGTGCGTGTCTTTGCAAACAGACAGATCAAACTCTAATGAGTAGTCTTGGAAGAGTTATTTTCTATGGAAGAAAACAAAAAGATTCACTGGAACCCCTGTCCCTGAAGGTCACAGGATGAAGATGGCCAGAATATAGCCACAGTTCAGTACTCATAAACATTTATGCCAGTGCACAAGGAGAGAATTAAACTGGTTGAAAATCTGGGTTCAGAGAAGAAATTCTCTGGATATGTAGACAGAGCCCCTCCTGCCTAGCCAGGCTGTCTGCCGATTTTGAGTAGGTATGTACCACATAATCTGCTTCCTGCAGATGGTATGAAGACACTGGTATTAAAGCTGACTCATGATTTTTCCTGATTGAAGATGAGAAATACAGAGAGAGTAAACGAAGATGAAAGTAAAAAGGAAAGGGAATGGAGATGTTAGCTATGCAGATAATATAGATTTCTGAGTTTTCAAAACCATTTGAGTGGAAAGGACTAAAACATCAGCAGAGAAGTGGGGGCCCTGGTGCTGGAGAGATCACGTTTTACTTTACAGCCTCCTGCCTAGGGAGAGTAATCAGTTGTTAGGAAGGTCCTGCGATGGAGCTGAGGCCGCTCCCTCCCGTCTGTGACTGATTACCTCCATCAGACTTCTCTGTGCCTTCCAGTCTGAGCTCTCACCTCCTACTGACAGACTGATGGACAAGCAAATGTGACCATGCCCTGTGGAGGAGCGCCCAGGGAGAGCATGTGTATTGCTACAGAGCTGGGTCAGATACCTGCACCACCTCCGGCACAGGCCCTGCCCATCGTGGTTCAGCCAGTCCCATGGTGGACAATGGCAGAAGATTCATTTTTGTGCCCTGGGTCTTGTGCACAATGCATCCAAGCACTGTGAGAATGCCTTTGAAAGCAGCAGGGGCACCAGTGCAGGGTCTCAGCTGCACTCCACCACTCTGGTACAAGTCCTCACCGGCTTAAGGGAGCAGGGCATAGGCAGGACCATGGGGCACAAGCATTAAATTCTTCAGAGAGGACAGGGCCCCACCTGCTTTCCTTGGTCTCCAATCCCTGGGCAGCTGCAACATGTCAGGAGGACCAGTGGACTTCATCTCCTCCATCCCTTCCCAGGTACCAGTCCTACGTGCCCTGCAGAGTGCTGGGTGGCAGTGCCGAGTCTGGAGCACCGGGTACAATGGAGGCAGCAGGGCCAGGGAGGACAGGCCTTCCCAATCAGGTTCCTCTGCGAGTGTGACTCGTTTGCTCATTCCAAGACAGGCAGTTAGACCCTGCATGAATCTAGCTGTTGATCCTTTGTGTCCTGCTTGCAGCCTGCTTGTTCTCAGCCCAGAATGGAACATCTTGAGGGGGGACTTTCTCCCCATGCTGCAGTGTGGCCATGGTGACTGCTCCTGCCCTTGACTGTGCAGCATATTTGCTGGGGAGCCTGCTGCCTGCATCGCTCTGGGGATGTGGCACGCACGTTAGCCTGGCTGCTTACAGCCCTCTGCAGATCCAGCCTGCCCAGAGAGCTTTGCAGTGCTTCTGCTGGTGGGAGCCGGCTGGGTACAAGGAGGTCAGGCTTTGTGGAGGAGAGACTTCTGCCAGCTCCTCCTCCTGCTCTGCAAAGAGCGTCATGGCAGGGAACAGGTGTGCTGCCCACAAGAAGGGCTGCAGGCTCACAGGAAGATTGTGTGGTCTTCACATGCAGCACTTCCCCATCCAGCATGCAGACCAAGTGCACGTTCCACCAGCTTGCTCCAGAAGAGCAGGAAGAAGTAACAGCAAGCACTTCAAGCTGTTGGGTTGAGATCAAAGGAGAAAGGGGAAGCAGAGACTCTATTCTCCCTGGGCAGCACCCATCCCAGGCATAACACAGAGGAATTTAGAGCCTCCCTTTTTCACTGGGTGATAGTCAAGGATCTTTATCTGAATCTACTTGGAACAACTCTTTATGCATGTGTACTCGTCTAGGTAAGAGTCTGGCATGGAGGCAAGATGTTTGTTCGTAAGTCGAACAAAACTGAAAGGCATCATCCAAGAGGCATTTCAATAATGGACAAAGGTGAAGTTCTGGAGCCCTCAGACCCCTCCGCATCCCACAAGCTGAGCACCTGGGTTTACATCTGGAGTTTTGCTGTGGTGCCAGTCACTGAAGCAAAGAGAAGGATCTCCAGGAAAACCGCAGCATCCACTTCCCATAGCTGGGCCTGTTTAGGAGGGCTTGAGTCTGTCTTTTGCAAGAGCCATGGTCAGGGAAAACAGCCATTCCCTGGTGAGACATGACTACGCTGTGCCATGTTGAAGTGTAAAATGAAACGTTAAGGCATTGCAGCTGCCATAAATACACACTGTTAGCTTTAGCACTTCCCTGAGCCATCCTGCCTCATGCACACAGCACTGTCTGAGTTCTTTTTATGACAGCTCCTGGGCTTTTCAGATCAATTTGTCTTACTGACCAATCTTAAACAGTTAAGAAGCAATTGAGTTAGTTTAAGGAAGGAAATGTTTTGATCTGCAGATGATATTTTCATAATGAAACTGAATTTATACCAGGGTATTTATGCAGGCCTGGCTTTTCACTGTTCTTCCTCCAGCACAGATCTCAAGGCGTTTCTTTGCACTCTGATCTGATGCAAGATTAAAGTCTACTGAAACATAAGAGCAAACAGAGTTTGAACATTAAACGCTTGGTCTAAAATCCTAGTGGATGATAAACTCCCTGCCGTGATGTGAGAGGCTGTGAAATGCAGTAGCCTCCTGAGCTTGGGTCTGCTCCACTGTTTGTTCCAGTGGGTTGTCACCTTCTGCTCCTGCACCTACATGTAGGTGGGTGGGGGTGTTACCATCCACGTGTCCCCCATCCACCAGGGACATGGTGTTGGAGCACAAGTGTACTTCTGGGAGAAGGAGCTACCAGGCCTCATATCCTTCCTGCAGTAAGACTTTTGCCCGGTTTTTTGCAGGGCAGAGTGTGTGGCTGTTGAATACCATATGGGCTGACTGGCACAGGCAGAATGTCAACAGCAGTGACTTGGGTTTAGCTAAGCATGCAACACTGGAAATAACACCAAGATGTGTGTGGAAAGAGGGCCTTTAGTGACCATAATACTTAGTGAGGGCCTTCGCTTTATAGGAAGTCTTTAGGGACAAATTGACCTCTTCACTGAAATTAAGTTTTAAGATGGTTTAGGGGGATAATTCTGCTGCAGTCTCATGGCATCAAATAAGTGAATGAAAATAAATTCTTAGAGGAACATTTCTCCAATAAATTCTTCCTGAATTCAGGGAATAAAATAACTAATATTTTGAAGGTACGCCATGTATTTTACTGCTGAGGAGAGTACTCTGCCACTGTGATAGGCTGCAGCCTGTGAAAGCCACCTCAAACAGCTTGAGAACAAAAGGCAACTTGTAGCTTTCATACCGTTTAGTACTTCTGCTGCACTTGCAGGTTCCCAGGCACTTCAGTACTGTTAGCTGGGCTTCCCAGCGTCCTGAGGAAGTCGGTATCTGAGCGCCATTTCACAGCTGGCAGCTCAGGCTCAGAAGCAAGGCTTGCCAAGGCTCACACTGTGAGTCAGGGGCAATAATACCTATCTTCTGCTTTCATCTCTGTGCTTGAACCCATCGACCGGTGCTTCCTCCAGGCAGATTTAGTAACCTGAGATGTAATGCATCACCTTGGCTGAGAGAGCTCGCTGTGATCTCTGCAAACCTTCCTTTGGTGCATCAACCACAAAGAACAGTGCTACGGGCATGCGTGGCAGCAGCCAAGGTCTGCTAAGTCTCACCACCCCAATGCAGCTTTGATGCCTTAGAGCCCCAAATCCAGCCAGAAACCTGTGTATTCCCTCTTCAGAGCCCTAATTGAGCTGCCATGGCTGGGAATTCACGTGAGCTTTTGCTGGGAAATGGTTTGTCTAGAAGTCTTACCTGCAGGGCTGCTCTTGCCAAACGAGTGTTTGCCGTTTGGTGTTGTGTAATTGGGAGTTAGAAGCTGTTTCCTCAGTACGTGCACCAGTTTGAGCCTTACTCCAAGCCACGCAGCGCCGTGTGGAGCTTAGTGTGCTTAGTGTGGAGCTTAGCGCTTAGTGTAGAGCTCTCTGTAAGATCTCAGCCTCTGTTGCACTGTTTACAAGAGAGGGCACGTCTCGGTTTTCTGAGGTCCCCAGAGCATTTTCTTGCAAATGATAGAGGAAAGAGAAGCTCTGTAAATGTTGCATTGGTACTTCCCTGCAGAGAGTGCCCTCTCAGTTTTGCATGTTGAAGTCTTTGGTTCTCAACAAGAGATGGTGGCTGGAGGGTCACCAGGACAGAAAATGGAGATTAGGCCACAAAACTGTTGTGCCGGGACAGCAGTGAGGCACGGAGCCTTGTTGGTATAAGCTGTCCCTTCTTGCTTCTGCTCATGGAAGAGGCAGAAAAGTGCAAACAAAGCCAGAAGGGGAAAGGACTGCAAAGTTAGGAAGTGGTGACCTCTCCATCCATATGAGAAGAAAGCTCTTTGCCCCTTTGTGTGAATGATCTCAGAACTACTGCGCAGGCTAGCAGCATGTAGAAAATTGCTCTATGCCATTTCTTCCCTTGGCACAGCCTGTGCCGAGTGACCTTCTGTGTATAAGTGTTGTAATCCCCCTGACCCAGTCCTGCTAACCCCTGCTGTTGTCATCGTCGTCATCCCCTTCCTACACGTTGCCCCTTAAAATTCTGTGTCTCCATTTTCTCTCCTCCTTCCTTTCTCCCCCATCAGTGGAGAGCTGAGGACTCCGTGGACCATGTAAGTACCACTTGTGTGTATTCCAGGTTGGAAAAGAGGGGTTTGGTAAATCGATTTGTGAATTTTGTAGACACAGTGCTGTCAAAACATCCCTTTCACTCCCTTAATGAGGCTGGAGAGTTACATTGTGAAACCTTCCACAAGCCGCAAATCCAGCGAAAATTGGCATTTAGATTGCTACTAAATGCAGAAAAGCAATTGACATTTCCTATAATCTGTATTTCCAGCTTGTTGCAGTGCAGTTTTAGGCAGGCTCAAGTGATCGACTCAGGAGGTGCATCCTACTTTCTGCAGTAGTTGGCCCACCGAGTTACATGGTAAAATTAGATATATAATCTTTAAACCACATTGATCGTAGTCATGAAAAATAACCTACACTCTCAACAGTGACCTTTGGCTGAAACACAGATAGTAATAAGAAAACAATCACATTTAAACAGTTAAATACGATTTTTCCCACATAATTTTGAAATATAAATTTGGAGGAACAAACTAGAAAATGACCTTTTTAGAGTCAGCAATTGAATTACGTGCCCTACTGTGAGCTTCCCCAGCACAATGCATTTCTCCTCCTGCTTTATACGGAGGATTCTCGCTCAGAGTGGCTTTGTCATGACAGCACCGTGTTTACATTATGCAATCAGACCTTCTTTCATCCATCCTTCGTCTCTCTCCCCTCCTCCCAGCTCGCTTGCTTTGCTCCCGGTGGCATGCTTTTGCGTGAGAATTTCTCTTTGCATGGATTTGGGAGGAGTGAATTCTCTTGGGATGTTCAGAGTCTGCAGGTTTTGTGTGAGTGCTTCCCCCGCGGGTCCATTGGCACCGATCGGACTGCGCGTCCACTCACCCGCACACACGATCTGCTGCAGGGGCGGAGTTGGGATCGGACTCTGGTTCACACGGTGATTTTGGCGGGGTTCTTGTTGGTGCTTGTTGATTTTTCTCTGGGCTGGCTGGTTCCGCGACGGTAACACGGTGATTTTGATGAGTAAGCCTGGGCAGGTAACCTGAACCAGCAGCACTGACTGGAAATCAGCAGGTTTAATAGTGTGGGTGTTAGTGCGAATGAGTGGTGGGAGACTGGCTGTGCTCTGAGAGCAACCGCGGGCACCCCTTGCACCTCCAAAGCTGGCAAGGATCCCCCAGGAAGATATTGGACCCCTGGAGCAGCCTCTAACAGTGGTCGTGCTGCCTGTCCTCAGTGACTCAAGCTTAACCCTCTCCCTCTCTGCTCTTCTTGTCTGAAAGGGTAAATAACCAACTCAGAGCCTCTGCCTTCTTCCCGAAAGCTTCCCCAGCTCCCTATCCAGCCCAGTTCTCTCTTGCTCCCTCACCTGATGCGTTAGTAGTGCTCATGGCCCCAGTCCTTTTCACAGCACCCACAGATAAATGCAGTTATGGGGTACCTACCCTGAGCCTTCAGAGAGCTGCTGGGAGCTGCTGAGCTCGCTGTGCTTGCTCGTTTGCAGGCCTGGCCAGCCAGGCTTGGCACAAGTCATGTTGCCACTGGAGGCCAGGAGGGAGGAGCTCTTTGATCTCAAATTGAAGTGCAGAGCCATGCCCTCCTCCTGCCCAGAGGAAGCCAGAGCATGCAAGGGTGCTAGCAGCCTGCCGAGTCCGCCCTCCTCCCAGACCTCCCACAGCGCAGGGTTTTCCCTCCAGGTCTTGCCAATGCCTTGCGCTGACCCCATTCCACGCCTGCAACGCTGTGCCAGGGATGCTGTAGCACTGCAGGTGCTCCTTGCCCGGGGCACCTGGCCTGGTGTGGCCGTGCCACTGCCTGCATTGCCTCTCTGTGCTCCCTGCGGCTCTGCTGCAAGAGGCAACTTTAAAAATCCCCAAATTAGCCCTCAAGAGGTTTCATCAGCCAGCTGAACTGGCTTTTACTCTGGTTCACAGCTCCACAGTCCTCTTACTCTCAGGCTTGTGGCAGAGTGGCTCTGGCTTCACGCAAAACCACCTCTGGAGCAGAACTCCCTCTTGGCAGAGGCCGTGGGAGCATGCAGCCACTGACACAAGTTGCTGGTGGGTCCCTAGGATGGCCAAGTGTCAGGGGCAGGGGTTGAAACAGGGCGGGTGACTGTTGGAGTGGCAGCGATTGTTGTTTGCTGCTGCTGTGTGAGATGTGTGTGCTTGGGTGCAGTCCATGAGTGTGAGCCACTATGACTGTGAGCCAGCGAGCATGTCGGTGGGTTGCTGTTGGAGATGCTGACCTCAGCGCCCTCCTTTTGCTCACTCCAGTAACAAGTATTTCTTCTTCTCATTTGCTTCTTCTCCACCTCGTGGATGTGCTCCCAGGAGACGGTGATAGGAGGCCTGCTGCCGGAAACCACCTACTCGGTCACGGTCGCTGCCTACACCACCAAAGGAGATGGTGCCCGCAGCAAGCCAAAAGTCATCACCACCACAGGGGCAGGTGAGTGTGGGCAGCAGATATTGCAGCCATGTAGGGGTGGTGGTAAAACCTGCCAAGAGGTGCATGGGGAATATAGCCAAGGCACCCGTGCAGGCAGAAGCAAGAGGGCTGGAGACACTGCAGAGGTACACACTCTTGTGATCTCCAGCCCTTCCTTACAGGCTTTGCCACTGGATCACCTGAGCCAAGTGCAGCAAACAGATGGACAGACACTGACGGGGCCCATGAGACAGCAATGAAACTCATGGGTCTGAGCTCATCTGCGTAGTCCAGAGACCTGGGAAAAGGAAGCCTGAAAGTCTAGGCCCTCCCTCAGCTTTGGAGTCATGGCCTGTCCTCATGTTGTTCCCGTAGGCGAGTGACATTTCTTGCTTCCTGCGGTGACTGCACTGCCTGCTGGGATGGCCCCTGGCACAGAGCGCTCCTCAGAGGTGCTTCTCAGCTTCCCCCCTGGCTGTTACTGCTGCTGCCTCCCCAGGCTTACGTAGCTGAGCCCGGCTCCTCCTAGAGCCATGGTAAAATCTGGAATGCAACAAATCCTGCCATAGGAGTGCTGCGGACACAACTTCTAGGTCCTGGTGATCCCAGCCAGTTTGGTTCTGCTGTCTCAGTAGAGACTCACACCCTGTGCCTAGTGCAACACAAGAGCCTCAGCCTGGAGCAGGGGCACCCAGGAGCTCATCGGGTGCTTTCCTCCGGATGCAGTCAAGCTTGCCTTTGGTGGTGGCACCAACTAGTTGGCATTGTCTTGTCCTCGATTTCCACTCACTAGACCTGTCCTACAACTGATAATCCTGCTGCTTCCTCACACCAAGCCACAGGAACAGTATTTACCACTTGTTATTATGGGAATGCAGCTTATGCAAACAGAGCGTTTGTTCCTGGTGCTTTTAAACAAGGAACAGCTTGCCATCTCTTCTGTGCCGCATATGGGGAGCTCCAGAGGTAGTTTCCACTGTCACAATCTCAAATGCTGTCTCCCTTGTGCCTCGCCATGATGTATGCTCTGTTCATCAAATTGCTACAGCTGTCCTATAAACAGGAAAAGCTTCCTAAATATCCCAGTGTTGCACTGTAAGCCACAGTGGGTCTTCCCATGTTATGACGCACATTTAAAGTTAATATTTGGAATCAGCTTTGAAAATAATGTGTCCCTTAATACTACCTGCTGTTAGACATTGTATTATGAGTGCAAGGAGGATGGCACTGGCAGTGGATATGTAATTGTGTGTCTTAAAGACCTACAAAACCACCCCCAGAGCTGCCTTTGTACAGTCTCGTCTGCAACCTTGACCTCAGAGGGGAGTGTTGGTATCGCCCTCTGATGGCAAAATCGGGGCATAAGTCTGACAAATCTGTTTTTCTCTTGTGCTCATCTGTGGGCTCATACATTTCAAAACTGTGCAACGATATTTAACTAGGTTTGGCTACAATCCCATTTTCGTTTTCATATCAATGGCCCCAACCCTTTGATTCTGAGTATCTTCCCTATCAGTTGATTTGTTTACAAATCTGAGCTGATGTGAAGTGAAGACACATCCTCTTTTTTAACTGAAGGAGATCAAGGTATTAAACCACCAATTTAAAGCCATCAGTTCCTAACCAGTGACGGCAACACCCCTTGACTTGTGCAGCATAAGCAAAAATCCTGTGGAATGCTTGTGTTCACCTCTCACATCGACACTGACATCACGAATCTGCTCCTCAGCTAAACCAAAATGTATTCTGATGGCAAACAGCCCGCCCAGCTCTGCTCGCTGCCTCTGCAGATGGTAAAACTGCAAGGTTTCAGGATGAAATTTGTCTGCCTCCAGACAGATCAGAGCACTGGACTTGGGCTTCTGTGTGTCTGTTGTGGTACAGTGCACTGGGGCCAGCGTGGCCTGGTGCTGTGCACTAGCTGGAGTGTCTGAAGACAACTGATTGGGAGGACAGGATTCAGATCTTCTCTGAGATAAATATGATGCTGTGAGGTACCTTAAACCTTTCCTGTAAAAGGGGATGAATTTTGGGGCTGGATATGGCTGAATTTATTCCCTGTTTAGATGGCAGCACATGGGAAAATGGCAGTCAAGAGCTGGCTGGCTCCAGCTTCCCTCGCCACTGGATTAGGGTCAGTCTGCCTCTATCCATTTGAATTGTCTGTCGTCCTCTTCACCCTGTTGTCTGAACTTTCCCACTTTCCTCCATCCTCACGGACTGAGCAGCACAGAAGCGGTCCTTCCTTCCCCTCCTCCCAGGCTATAGATGGTCATTGTGTGTTTATGTTGCAGTCCCGGGGAAGCCCACCATGATGATTAGCACGACAGCCATGAACACAGCCCTCATCCAGTGGCACCCACCCAAGGAGATGGTAGGGGAGCTGCTGGGTTACCGGCTGCAGTACAGACGTCTTGATGAGGAAAAGATGAACACGATAGACTTCGGGAAGAGAGACCATCACTACACTGTGACCAACCTGCACAAGGGGGCCACATATGTCTTCAAATTGTCTGCCAAGAACAGAGCTGGCCCAGGAGAGGAGTTTGAGAAGGAGATCACTACTGCAGAAGATGTGCCAAGTGGCTTCCCACAGAACCTGCGTGTGGTGGGTCTCACCACTTCCACCACAGAAGTTGCATGGGACCCCCCGGTCTTGGCAGAAAGAAACGGCAAGATCGTCAACTACACAGTGGTATACAGGGACATAAATAGCCAGCAGGACCTGGTTAACATCACCAAGGACACAAGTATCACTTTGACGAATTTGAAGCCCGATACTACTTACGACATCAAAGTGAGGGCCCGCACCAATAAAGGGGTTGGGCCTCTCAGCCCCAGCATCCAGTCCCGGACCATGCCTGTTGAGCAAGGTAAGTGCCCCTCTAACAAGCCCTAACAGCAAGCTCTGCCTCCAGGACAGGGACCTTTGCTTTGGTTCATGAGGCTACACTCCCCTTTGCTCTGACTAATGAGATCAGGTACTGTGTGGCTCCTTAGTCTAAAACTAGCTCAGCGAGGGGAGATTCAAGGAAAGTTTCCTTAAAATTGCCATCTGAGGGGGTAAAGGGGCGTTGGTGGTACCTTAATTGCCTTTGTCGCTCCACAGGCACACTTTGCTGTTTTGTGTGTACATGAAAGGCTCTTGCTTGAACTGGAGCAGGCGGCTGGGTAGGATCATCTGCAGATCCAGTACCTGAGCACCACTGCTCTTTGATCATGGCAAAGGGCCAAGAGAGTGTGAGTAGAGGCGGGGGGAGAGGAAGGCTGCAGTTCAGCCTACAACTTCCTTTCTGTGATGCTGGAAAAGTATAGTCAAAAAGCGAAACTCCACTGGAGACTGGAGACTTGGTAAAAGGATGCTGCTCTTTTCTCCTCATCTCTCACTTCTCTGTTGTAGCTGAACTCTTTGACCTCTGCTGCTGAGTTAGACAAAGAGAGACTTGGAGCCGAGCTGCTGCCTGGCTCCCTCCTGACTTGGCCTTACAGTGCTCAAATATCTTGTTTTTCATTTCAGTGTTTGCTAAGAACTTCCGCGTCAATGCCGTCATGAAAACGTCTGTGCTGCTGAGCTGGGAAGTGCCTGACTCCTATAAATCTGCAGTGCCTTTTAAGGTAAGAGTGGGATACAGAGGACAGGGAGTTCCACCTGTGACAGCGAGCAGGACAGTGGAAAGCAGCATCTTGACCTGCCACATGATGTTTTCAGGCCATCAGACAAGAGACGAGCAGAGCAGGG
Organism: Rissa tridactyla; assembly: GCF_028500815.1. Lineage (NCBI taxonomy): Eukaryota > Metazoa > Chordata > Aves > Charadriiformes > Laridae > Rissa > Rissa tridactyla. The sequence continues at coordinate 43,535,562 of NC_071473.1, forward strand.
TCACGTTGCTCACTGGCTTGGGGTCTTGCGGAGCTCAGACCTCCAAGCCTAGGTTTAGTAGCTGCTCTTGCTTTTGAGCACCTGTGCGTGAGCCATGGCACACAGTAGAGCACACTGCTGCTTGCTTTCCCTCCACTCACTCTTCTTAGGCCAGAAGGTGCTGTAGTTTTGTTGATTTCTTTCTGTTTTGATCAGTTGTGGGATAGCCAGTAAGCACTTGGCTCATGGTAACGAAAAAGGAGTCAATAGAGTTGGCTGAAGCATACCAACAGGAAACGCCAAGCAGTGAAGATGCGCACTGGGCAGAGGCAGTCAGAGAACGGGGATATCTCAGGGATCACCATCCAGCTAGAAACCAACTTAGCAGCTTTTGTTAAGTGCACCCACTCCTCCCTTGATGGTGCCCCTGAATTACTTGCGTTTTCGAAGGGAAAGGGAAACTGGTCCGTCACCCCAAATCACTGATGCTTTTCCCATGGGTGGTTGTGGTTCACGCAGTCCCCATCAGTGCTTTACTTCTCCATCAGCTTTCTCAAGCATCTTGGTACCTTGTATCACTCGGCTGGGGCCTACCAGTCAGGCTGGCCTTTTCAGCTCCGTAACAGTGGTTACACAAGCTTGTCCTGGTGCCTGACTTGGAGTTGAAGTGTGAAAAGTTATAAATGTGGTTTAATCGGAAGAGATCACCAAGACAAAGCGGTCTGAAAACCAGCCAGTGAATCAAACTAAGAATGACTCCTTCTGCAACATGTCCTGTCTCAAACATCTGGATTGCCTTTATGAGTTACTTCAGAGCATCAAGGGCAGATGCATAATCTCAGGGAGTGAAGGAGAGAAGCATCCTCATCCTTCCAGAAGATGATACAGGTGTGAGCTGCACAACATGTCAGTGCAGGGGGAACTCTGCAGGAATGGCTGCTGCTCTCTTTTCTCCAGCACAGTTCTGGATGTAGTGTCATCCACCAGGCTGCAGACAGCACTGATGACCCAACGTCTTCCTGCTCTTGTCTGTCCTCCGGTGCGGATCACTGATGTGGGTAAAAGACTAGAGTGTGGCAGAAATTTCTGTAGATCTCAGTGCAGCTTCTCTCCCTTAAGAAACAAGACCAACATGTCACATCGCCAAGGATAATCTTCCACCCAGTCTCAGTAGCTGTCTGCTGCCTCTGCAGAGGCGGCCAGGGGTGAGAGCCGCGTGACTTCCCTTCCTCCTTGCACATGCCCTTTGCCATGCTGTGCCTGAAGAGCAAATGCAAGACCTGCATGAGCTGTGGGGGATCCATGGCCAGGGGAATGAGGGGAAGGTCTTGAACTGCATCCACATCAAAGTGTGTGAGCACCTCCCCTTCCTTATTATTAACTCTCCTTGTTTAAATCCTGAAGCTGAATTACCATGATCAATAGCAAGCACTTGTTAACATGCAGAGTTTAGCTGAAGCAGACAAGGCTTTTGTGAAGACCTTGTGGTATTCAAAGCTTCCGCAGGTGTAGGGTGCGTTAGGATCAGTGTTCAGATATCTGGCCGCAAGGAACTTCACAGAGCCCTGTTACTTTGCTCTCTGCCGAAGAACCAGGCTGTTTCTCATCTTGCCTTGTTCTTGTGGCACAGAGCCCACATCTCTGTCTGACAGCGCAGTGCTAGAAAGGGACAGTGTGACCTTTGGAGCGTTACTACCACATGCGGATGGTGGAGTGGTTGGAAGTAGCCAGGAGCCAAGGACGTAATGCTGATGCCTTGTCTGGCCTTGTAGCTGTGATTGCTTACACAGGCGGTGACTCAGGGTCTGCCCCTGCTGCGGGTTAACCCTCAGATGACACAGGAGCAGATGGCAGTAGCCACTTGCTAACTGAAGAGCAGTCATGCAAATGAGAGTGTTAAAAGGATATTTCTCTAATAGTGTCTTCTTTCTATTAATATTCCCAGATTTGCAGACACACATGAGTCAAGGCCAGGAGCTAAGAGGGTCAGCTCCAGGTCGTTGATTGTGCCGCTCGAAAGAAATCCTTAACCTTCAGGACTTTGTATTTTTATAAACAAGATTCGCCTCTCTCCTCTAATTCAGGCACATGGGATGCCGAGGCCAGAGCCTAATACTGTAACTAGCATAGCAGATAAATCTCCATGGGAACAATTAGTTTTATCTACACTTGATAAACAGTCTCATGCTAAATCTATGTCCCAAAGGGTGTCATATTCTACTTTAACAGATTTAATTAAAGTAGATATTGTTCTGACAATGAATAGTGAGGCGCAGACAGGACTGGTGCTTTTTTTTTTTTATAGGGGATGAACTGAGACCTTAGGAATTTTCATTGCTACCAAATCAATAATGAAGGTTTGAGTTCTCTTTGGGGAATTTTCACAGCTTCTTCTGGTCCAGGAGATAAATTTCTTGTAAAATGTGGCTCAGCAGTTGTGGTGGAGCAGAGGCACCATTCCTTTTCTATTCCGGTGTGCTTGCCAAAAGCTGTTCCAGAGCTTTCATGGAAAGTGCAAGATAGATACAACGTTCTCCTTGGGGAAACTGCACTTTTCCTGAGACACATTCTTCAACTTAAGAGCAGGACAGAGGATATATTGGTTAAAGGCAGCATTCCAAGGTATTTTGCAAATGGGGAGAAGGAACAGCACCTTTTGAAAATTACTATGATACAGGTTCGGAAATAACCCCTAAGAATGCTGGGCAGTGCCTTCTCACAGTGTGTCCCATGGAACGTAGCAATTATTCCTGCCCGCAAAAAAGGTAACCTTGTCCACTTCTCCATCGAGTCATTATCTTTTTCCGGTGTTGCACACTATGTGTCTTTTCATCTTCTAGTTCAATACATCCTTTACTGCCTTGAAATCAAGCAGCAAACCTTCAGCAGTGACATTTGTACCCACCTCGCTTTGCAAATCTTCTCTTGTGGGCAAGAGCAGCACAAATGACATTTTACAGCAATCCATGGGCTAGTCAGCAATGTTTGGCAGTTCAGAGCCCTTGGGCCAAATTTGCTGCTGACTTAAGTAGTTACCAGTGGGCCATGATGCAACCTCTAAATAGCATTCCTGCTTGAGCTCCCAGGCATCTTCAGCTGCACACAAATGACTGTTTCTGAGCCCTTACATTATTGTAGGGTTTGTGTAGAGGCATTAACTAATGGTGCATAGCATTTGAGAAGACAATGTGTTATGGCAGGTAAAGGAACGCAGAACTGCTACTGTGAAAAGGGGGGATGGCAAAGAATGCTTCAGCAAAGCATTGCAAATCCCAATTTCACTGTCTTCGGACACAAATTTCTGTGCATGGCCGTAAAAATCATCATCTGGTGTCAGGACTGAATTGGAGACTGTGTCCTGGCCAATTCTAGTGCAGAGCGAGCAGGAAAGCTCTAAACAGAAGTGCTTGATCCTTTTGCCTCCTCTTGCTCCAGAAGAACAGCTATGTCCCCAGCAGATGCCTTATGTGCAGGCAGTTGGTGGGCGAGTATCTTCCCTGGAGCGCATGCAGAAGCACTTGGTGATACCTTTATGAGGGAAGAATTCGTAATGAGAAGTCTCACCTGAGAGGCACAGGTGAGAGGCTTTGCATCCTTCCAGCATAGCTCTTAATGTTGGAAGTTTGGTTTTGTTCAAGTCTGTGTTGGAACACATGAAGTGAGGTCCCGCTGGTCCCCCAGGACACCCCCTGACTTGCTGTCATCTGGAATATCTGGACCTGTACCATTGCAATATCATTGCAAGGAGTGGTGCTGGGGCAGGCAGCAAAGCTGCTAAGATGACTTGAAGTCTAGCACTCCTGTCTTTGTTGTGCTTACTTCTGTGTCAGAGCAGCGTGAAACCTGCCAAATAAATATCTGATACTCTAGCACTATAAGAAGCATTTCTTCATTTTACCTTTTTCACTCACTTTAGCACCCATCTGATGTGTGTGTCTTTGGAGAAAGGGATTAAAGCCCAGGAGAAAATTTAAGAGGAGCCACAGCAGAGAACAACTCCTTCCAGCCATCCTACCTTTGACAGCCTTTCCTGCACATGAGACAGCCAGCAGAGGCTTTGTCCCTGTAAACCTCTTTTATTTTAGTACTTGGTACTTATTTTTGCAGTTCATCCCTGAAGATTGAAGCATGTCAACAAACAAGATTGATTGCATCTCTCCTGCATTGCTGGCTTCTCACTGCTGCTCTGTTACCTGTTGAGAGTCTCTTCTCAGCAGCATAAAAGCTGGGGCTCTTTTCCTATACTGACCTCCATGCAAAGTGATCTGAAGAAGACGTGAAGCATGCTGTGGGTATCGCTGTTTGGATAACACAAAAGCAGAGCTGCAAATTCCAGGCCTAGCCTGGTCCCTGTGCTCCACTGTCCTTCAGATCTCTTTCCAGGGCCTCCCAGCTCCTCCCAGCTCCAGCACTAAATATTAGAGTAGTGCTAATCAGCTGCCCTTGTCCCAGAGAGCTGGTGGCTTTCTGCAGATTTCTGTCACCTGCTAAAAAGGTGACTTGGAAGGAAAGTTTGGTCCCTCCCTTGCTGCCTGTATCAGCCTGAACGGTAGGCTAAGCTGGTGAAAAATCTGGTTTACTTCAAGAAATTTTTTTTCCACAGAGCTGTCTTCTCTCTCTCAAGGCCAATGTTGGAAAGAGCACATTTTACTGTGTGGGCTCTGCCTGTGGCACATAATAACTGCCATGGTTTAACATGCTCCAGCTCTGCCATTGCCAGTTTTTGGTATTCTGTGTCTCTGCACCGCTATCAGGAATCCAGCGCTCCCCTGCCACACTGGACGGTCACCTGGTTGAAAGAAACATGCTGGTTTATCACACCTGGAGCACAACCTCTGACCTCTCTGGTTCTCTGCCTCTGTCTCCAAGAACTGTCTGAGTTTCTGACTTTGCAGAGGCAGCACCCAGCATTTTGGGCTACAGGCGTTGTTCCAGCAAGACCAGGATCAAGGTTCCCAGGGCAGATGAGCTGTTTGGTGCAGCTAATATGGCAGTGCCCATGACTGCTGTGCCTTGAGGGATATGGGGGACCTGCATATCCGCAACAGGGCACTGAGAAAATGTCGGTAGCTGGGGGGCCAACAGGCCCAAAGGGAAGCTGTGGGGGGGGGCTGCCCACTGCCCTGGGCCACCAATGCCCCTGCCCTGCCCTGCCCAGCAGCCCCTCGCTGCAAGCACGGCAGGGAAAAGCAGCACCGATCTCCTGCCCACGGCTGGTGCGGCATCAGTATCTGTTGTCATGGCAACAGGGTGTCACACCTGCAGAGCCGCTGTTTCGGGTACCAGTTTGTGAGCCCTGTGGGGGATTTTTCAGATCATTGGTGAGGCGTGTAACCCCCGCCCCACCCCGCCACCACCCCCAGTCACCTTGCTGGGAGGGGGATGCTCTGCATTAACCATTCGATCAGGCATCAGCTGGTAGACACGGGAATGACACCAATTAAAAGCAGACAGGGTTTTACACCAAAAGCATATTGTGTGTTATAGCCTCGTGAGACAAGAAACAAAGACCCATTCATCTCCACACGAGGGCAAAGCACAGCCATCTGGATTCCTGCCCCAAACCAGTGCTGAAAAGCAGTGCTTGTGGCACCACCAGCCTCACTGGCCACCTGGGCTTTGCTGAGATGACCCTCTCTGCTCCATCACTGCGAGGCACAGGGAGCATGGTTCAACCCTGTACTGGGGGTTGTTCTTCTTTAAGTAAAGATTTATGGCTGTTTACGAAGCGCACAATAGCTGAACCACCTGAGGGAGGGCCCAGAGCCAAATTGTCGTCTCTAACGCTGCTATTTTGAGTGTGAGTTTTCATCAGCAGCTGTCAGCTGCATGAGCGTGTTCTTTTCCCGTTTCAGATTCTGTACAATAGCCAGAGTGTGGAGGTGGATGGCCACTCGATGAAGAAACTCATAAGTGACCTCCAGCCAGACACGGACTATTCTTTTGTGCTAATGAATCGCGGGAGCAGTGCTGGGGGGCTCCAGCACCTCGTCTCAATCCGCACCGCTCCTGACGTCTTGCAGAGCAAACCCATCGCCACAAACAAGTACATACAGGAAGGAAAATTCACGCTCACCCTTCCCAAAGTCCAGACCACTGTGCCGGTTAGGTAGGTGCTGTGCCAAGGTGGAGAAGGCAGGGTGGGAGGCTAGAGATGGGGAAAAGGGCAGGGCAGACCTCTGCCAACCTGTGGATTTTGTAACCTGGGAGTGAATTTCTGAGCATGCTGCGGTACAGAGCCAGGCGTTTACCCGTAACATGGGATCACACTGCTGGCTCTTTCTGAGCAAATATTTATGTGCAATAAAATTAAGACAATTCTCTGACAGTTTGCCCTCACCCTGGTGGGTATACTCCAGATGCTACCAACAAAAACGCAGTTGAGGATCAGGAGGGACTTCCTCTGACACTGTATAATATCCTTTAAATAAATAATGCCTAAAGCCTCAAGGAGATTAAAAAAGCGAGTTTATGGAAGTCTTATTCGTTACTGTGGTATCCTTGTGCTGAAGCACAATTCCCCCAGGGTTCTTGCTACAATCCGATTATATAAATGTCCTCACAGCTCCTACACCACCCTCTGGAGCACAGTGTGTAGATCTTCATTAACCTAATGAGTGCTAACGGGAGTATTCTCTTCTCTGGTACAGCAGGAAAACCGACCTCTTCCTCACTGAACCCTTTTCCTGCGTAGAGGTCAGGGAGATGAGCAGGTCATCCTTGGGAGGCATATGGCACGTGTTATTCGGTGATCTGCCAGAGACATGACTTAGGGTCCAGTGCTTATGCTTTCCTTCCTTCCCAGGTGGTACTACATCGTGGTTGTGCCAGCGGATCAGAGCACCAGCAGCCCAACTGCTCGGTGGCGGACACCTGATGAGATGGAGCTGGACCAGGTAGGAGTCTGTAGCAGCTGCTGTAATAGAAGTGGCTCCCAGGTGGCCCGGCACGCTTTGCCCAGGCCTCCTGGCAATGGCATGGGTGCAGTGACATAGGTGCAGGCTGTACATCAGAGATGGTGGTCTGTGGGACGTGCAGTGCCCACTCAGCCTTTCTGGGCTGGTGACAGCACGTAGGAAGGAGGCTGGAGTCAAGCAAGGGAGGAGCCACCTCCCAGAATGTGCCACTGTGGGAGACCACACTTGAGTGTCTCAAAGCTCTGACCAGGACAGATCCTGTCTTGGACCGTACACTTTTTGCAGCCTTTTTCCGCTGCAGCACCCATGCTGATATTGAAAACAAGCTAGGAGAGAAAGATATTGTTTTCAGTTCATTAAGCTGTCAGGAGGCTTTTCCCTCTCTGGATAGGACCTAAGCCCACAGTTTGGATAAAGAGTTCACTCTAATATCTAACAAAACCTGCAAAGCTCCCTTCACACTTGCTTGTTAAAGGCTTTCAGCATTCACCAGCCCATTCACCCCAAGATGCAGCTTATTCTGTGCAGGAGTCCTCCAACACCAGCAGTGCGGTACGTATGTGGGTGTCAGAAGAGTCCCACACAAAGGCTGTGTCAGCTCTTCCCCACACACACACCCCACCCCCAAAGTAATAAGGAAAAATTCCAAGAAATCGCACAAAGGTTCCATTAAGAGAACAAAGTTGCAAGCTTGAAGCACTCATAAATTACAAAGTGTTAGAAGCTGTAAGTCAGCCCTTGCTTATCATTAATCTTTAATTACATGATTGCACAGTCTTTTCCATGGGGTCCCTGCTCACGCCGTGTATGGGTGGATCTGTTCTGCACATGAAGCACAATTGTGTGATGGAGAACCATCATCTGTAGGTCTCCTGCATCATTTCATTGCAGAAATTGGAAGAAGTCACAAGAAATAGAAGACTAGGATGCGAAAGGATGGTTTGGTTTTGAGCTTTAGGTGGTTGAAAGTTATTGAGAGAACTGGTTTCTATCTCTGTTTCACCCAGTCCTGGGCAAATGATATAAAATTTCTGCTAATTTTCATTAGCAGACGCTGTCTTGCATGTTCTGCTTTTTTTTGGAGTGCTCAGTTTGAGATCCTGGAGCCTCATTTGCAAAGCCTAAGCATCCCCAGCTGCAGAGAAAGTCAATAGGAGCTCTGCTGGATACAGTCAGTGCTGTAAAAAAAATACTAACTTTTCTATAAAAATAAAACAAGCTGATGTCTTTTCAATTTGACATTCAAAATTAGTGGGCATTTTTTACATTAATGTCCCTGTGTTTCTGTTCTCTATCTGTAAAATTAGGATAATCACTTTCATCTCACCTCATATGGGTGTTTGGAAGATAAGATCGTTAATGTTTGTGAAGCACTTGTAATATTATAGTGATCAGCACCATAGAAAAGCCCACAAGGAAATTATTAATTTTGTCTTCAGACCTGTATTTGAATAGTAAGCAATAAACAAGGCCTCAGGCTGCATAACGCAAAGAAGAAAACAAAATATGGAATAGCTGCTCTTTGATTAAGCACTGTCTGTCCTGTGTATTGAACAAAGCAGGGGAGTTACAGAAAAGATAGTTTGTGACCGTGCAGTCAAGGATTGTAACACAATGCACATACATAAGACGGCTGGATTAATTTTGCGCAGGCAATATTAGTTTTCTTATTTTTCAGGATGTGAACTTTGCAAGCCTAGCATTTCTTTTGGTGCAGTTTTTTGGGGCGTGTGTTACATATATAGGTGGCAGTAGCATCCAGCAACCTCAGTCACAACTGGATCCCTATGGTTTCATGCACATACAGCTGTGCTTTCTGCCCCAAAGAGCTTAGCTGTAAGGTACAAGAGATGTGTGTAAGGAGCAAACTCCACAGTCCGAAGACTATCTGCCTTTTTTCCCCTGCAGTTGCAAGGATATTTGTGAAACTGAGACTGTTCCATCCTGGATTTTTTCTTTTCTTTTTTTTTTTTTTGGTGCTGTTGCAATGACAAGCTATAGCTTTCCTAAATTGCTCCGACATGAGTATTCATAAGAGAACAAGGATGGACTGTCGAGGGGAAAGAGCGGGGGGTGCCTTACCCAGCTTTTCCTCCTCAGAGGGAGTGAGCTCAGCTCAGCAGCGTGGCTTTGTGTGCACATCACTGTCCTCAGCCCCACTGACGTTCCCCGTCTGCCCTGACAATGCCGCACTGATACATTCGTGTGTGAAATGTATTTCATGCCTCCTTCTTCATTTTAAATTAGAATTTCTGTTCCAAGCCTGATATTCGTTTTTATTCATTAGAAAAACATCTTTAAACATCTGAGAGTCTTTCTTAGCAGTGTAATTGAATTTTTGTGTGTTTATATCCTTTTTCATGAATTTGTGGCCGACTATGAAATTTGCCATTTTTACTCTGAACATCCCATGAAATCTGTTATCATTCTATGTGATTTACACAAAGCTCTGCCAGCAGCCCAGCAGCAGGTGAAATACCGAAGCACTGACAGAAGGGAAAGACACAGCAAATGTCACTTTTTCCCTTTACATCAGCATGAGCTGTAATTCACATCCAGTGTCTATAGAGAGCGTGAGTTGCTGTCCGTACCAACATTTGGGCCACAGAACATGGCCCAGTTCCCTCGCAGCTCATTGGGATGCATTAACACAGGCTGTCTCAGCCCTAACATTCACCGTGTCAGCATCCCAGGGCTCAGGACTCTCTCAAAGCTGAGTTCCTGGCAGAGATGCTTGCAGTGAGGGTCTGCAGACTGGTGCCCCAGCAGTGCCTAAACAGATAACAAATCCCTCTGGTGTCTTTGTACCGCCAAGTCCAAATCAAACCCAGTATCTTCTCCCCTCCCTTCCACCCTGCTGAGTCCTACAACCGGTAAGGTAACAGCGTAAGGCGGTGTCACGCTGGGCGAAGCAATAGCGATGCACCTTGTTTGTCCCCAGCTGCTGGAGGCCATAAGCCAAGGGAGTCAGAGCAGGCGCCAGCGACGCCAGGCAGACAGACTCAAGCCCTACATTGCTGCTCAAGTGGATGTGCTGCCTGAGACCTTCACTCTGGGGGACGAGAAGAACTACAAAGGTTTCTACAACAAGCCCCTGTCTCAAGACCTGAGCTATCGCTGCTTCGTGCTGGCCTCGCTGGAGGATGGAGACACGGTAAGGACTTTCTGCTGGGGAGGTACAGTCTGTCCTAGCAGAGGTGAGGTGGGCTCAGTGCAGGCAGAGTGAACAATTACTGCGAGCCAGGATGATGGAGTTTTCTCTGAAGAGAGGAGAGTGGGGCTGCACAGCTGGTCTCAACAAGCTCAGGCAGCCGTGGGAGTTGACTTGATAGATGGTGGTTTTGGAGGGAAATGGCACGTATGTTTGACATAACAGATGAGAGTGGAGGGCAGTGTCAACACACGCGTTCTACACAAGCTCGGTTGTGGCTTGCTGGGCTGTGCCCAGAGCAGAGCTTGACACGTGGTTGGGTTGGAATGGGTTCTCATTCTGCTTTAGTTTAAGTAAGTGACTGTGGAAACAGCCCCTTGAAATCCTACCCTGCACGGTGGCTGCTGAGGCTCTGCAGTGAACAGGATGCTCCCTCTGCAAACCTTCCTTCATATGACCCGCTCTGCCCAGAATCTCAACTCCAGGTGGTGTCTGGAGAAACAAACAAACCTACCTCCCATTGCAGTGGGTTGTCAGCAGGGCATAGCTGTGCACGTGCCTGCTGCATAGGGATTCTTGCTCCTGTGCCTCTCCTTGCTTGAGGCAAATGGGCCATGCCTTTGTCAGCAGCGTGTCACCATGCACACGGGGCCTGGGCATGTGAGAGGGAAGGGCGTAGCTGATGCAATAAGCAGAGAGCAGCACGGTGAGACCAGTGCATCAGTGTCCAGCTGTAAACACGGAGGGCAGGAGTGGTGGTGGTGGCGGCAGTAGCAGCGGCCAGCGTGTAAATAATGGAAATAATAGAGATGCACAGAATCCTTTGGTCAGCGTCCAAGCCACGGCTTCCTTCCTCAGCCTCGTTTGCTTGTAATGGCTCATTAGGGCTGGTCAAGTTCTTCATTACTCATCCAGCTCACGTGTTCTCGTGGCAAGATGTGCACACTGGTGAGGGAAGGAGAGTCACAGATAAACAGCAAGGTAAGGCAGAGGCCCAGCGATGTGCTATCCTGGCAATCCCTGTCGAGAAGACATGACCTTAACTAGCTGATCCCAGACTATCATCATCATCTCCTCCCTAGCATAAATCTGCCACAGCCCTCCAGTGACCCACCAGCCAGCAGAATTATTTTTCTGCATCCCCCGCTGCATCGCACCCATTTTCATATGAAGCACGAGGCACTCTGTCCAGGACTGTGCACTATCTCCCCCACTCAGCTCCTCTTAAATCACTTGCTGTGTCTCTAGTGCCAGCAGGCATCGCCATTCTTCAAAGGCAAAGGAGAGTGTGGTTGAAACACCATCTCCGAGAGCCGGAGCACCTGCACCTTGCAATCTGCCTTTGGAAATGCCACTGAGATAACAGTCCTTCTGGTCGTTTCTGCTTCTGCCTTCTTTTGGAAGGAGGCATCTCCAAAGTGTGTTTGCAAAAATATGAATCTTTACCCCTCGCACAAAGCTTTCAAGATGAAGGCACATGTTACCTTGCTGCACAGATCAGCGTGCCCCCCCCACTACCACTGCCTAATGCAGCTTGACCTTTCTGGGTAGTCACAGGCAAACCCTTTGTGGTTTTCTCACAGAGTAGATGCTTGCCCATACAAAGGGGAGCCCCAGGCCTTCTGCCCCATCCTCTCACCGCCGAAGTGGCATCCTCTTGTCTCTGCCATGCTCAGACTCCCTGCTCTGTTGTTTCAACTGGACGAGGGGGCGTAGGAACATACCGATGGGTTGCAGTGATCTCATGCAGACTTTCTTTAGGAACAGAGCTGAACCAGGATCCAGCAGCTATTTCAGGGTCAATGAAACAGGGTCTCGTAGGGCTGAAAGGTTTCACGGACAAAGCAGCAACCACCCCTCAGGCTCCTCCTCCAGCCAGAGGCATCTCTGACCGCTGATAAATCTGAGGAGAGCAGCTAGGATGCTGCACTTGCGCGTGCTGCCAGAAGGATGTCACAGATAAGAGCATTTTCTGTACTCCATGCATGTTTGAAACCAAGCTGGCTGGGATCAAGGGCATCTGTGAGAGGAGATCAAGATGTGCATTTGTGTGACACCAGCACGCTTGATTTTTCTCTTTCTTCTCCTCACATGCACACAGACATGAAGTGTGTGTTTAAACTTTGACCTTAAAGCAGGCGATTTATAGATCCACAGGCACCTCTTCAGTGACGGAAACTTTCTATGGCAGGAGCAGAGCGTTTCTGGCTCCCTAATGCTGAGCAGCAGGTGCTGCTCAAAAGCCACAGGCACTGAGCTGATACATCTCTGGCCCTCTCTAATAGGGGGAAAGGATTTCTTTTTGCAGCATTTAACCCTTCTGACCCAGCGAGGTTGAGCTCTGAAGGGACAACACAGCTCCATAAGCCTTAGCAACAGCAGCAGAACAAGCCAGGTGCAGTGTCATTTTTCTGCAGGAGGGGTTTGGGTCTCTGTTAATCCCATCTTGCCGGTGGAGCTAGAAAGCTGTCCCTTCGGGTTATAAATCACTGGGCTGCCACATTGCAGAAGTGTCTGGAAAGGAACCATAAGCATGAGCCCCTTTCCGAGGTCTGTTTGTCAGGGCTGAGACATCAGGTAGAAAATGTTCCTGTCATTTCATTCCTTTAAGAAAACTGCCTAGCCCAGCAGGGGTTTTCCTAATATAGCCCTGTCCTGGAGAGATGTGTTGATATCAGCACAGTAGGTATTATAAACCACTTAGGAATCATCAGCCAGCCCCACTGTGCAATTGGTTGGGATTCAAAAGCTTGTGATTTGTCTCCAAGAGAATCCAGGGCTGGCAAGTGGCTCTTAGCCGGGCTGCTCTAGTTTGGCACCTCAGGGCCAAGTCTGCTAGCCAGAAAGTAGTTGGCACTGGGAATGTTTCACACCAGGAAGAGACTGTTTCCACAGCGTGACCTCTGCTGATGCCGAGGGAGGGAGGATCCCATGGCGTGCTGCTGGGGTTTGAGAAGCATGACTGTTCCCTGTTAGCCAGAGACCAGGGGAAACCTCCACATTTCAGGGATGTAGCTGTTGCTTTAGCCTAATGGACGCTTGCTTTTCTGTCCCTCTCCTGCCGGTGCTGTTCAGAAGAGATATGCAGCGAGCCCCTACTCGGATGAGATCGTGATGGAAGTGGCTTCAGCAAAGCAGCAGGATGAACCGGAGATGCTGTGGGTGATGGGACCTGTCCTGGCCGTGATATTAATCATCATCATTGTCATTGCTATACTCCTCTTCAAAAGGTGAGGTCCAGTCCAGGACATAGCATTTATGGGACAAGCACTACAGGTGGTGGCACCTTAAATAGCTTCCTTGTAGCCTCCTCGTAGCCTAGAGATATGGGGTGCTCTGATAGACAGTCCTTGGTGGTCATGGGGAGGAGGAAGGTCTCCACCTGGCACAGCAGAAAGCTGCTTTATAAAGAGAGCATAAGGGCTGGGTATGCAGAAGGTAATTAATATCAGCCCCAGGACACAGAGCTGCTGTGGATTCTGGAAATGTGTGAACAGTGGGACAGAGGAGAGCAGCTTTGTCCCTAAAGCCAGTCTGACCGCTCTCTGGTCTCACAGCTTGGATTTGCAGCCTTGGGGACTTGTCTAGTACTGTTTTTCTGTGGAAATTGCCTGTTTGATCTCTGGCAGGTGCCTCCACAACTGTGAATTTTTACTGAGGAACATAGTTTTGGTGGTGAGAACAGGGCATGGATGTGACAGGCTGAAATCAGAGTAGGGTATCTCTTGTTGAGGCTTCTCAGTTCTCTGCTGGATCAGGACCATCCACACACTGTGCTCGCTGCTGAAGCAACCACCTGCTTTTGCGTAGCACAGCAGTCCTGCTAGAGCTGTAAGTGTAGTGCGAGATGATTGTTAGTCCTCCTGAGGAGCCACAGGTTGCATTTGCATGTGTTCGTGTAGCCTGTTCAATTACAGTAGGTCATTCTCTATCAGCTCAGCTCCAAGGTTCTGCTCCTCCTGGACTCCCTATTTACATATGTATCTGTACCTGAGGGAAGGGAACTGGCTTTGTTGTCTGATTAAATGGAGCTGTGTCGTGCATGTGCAGTCAGTGCCTTTCTGTGTCAGTGATCATCTCCTTTCTTCTGTTTTTGCTCTACCCTGGATCTAGTAAACAAGAAAGGTAGGAATCCATTTTATCTTCTTGTTTTGCTAAAATTTCAAGTATATTTCCCATTTAAAAAACGCAGGCCTGAAGCTAGTAAGGGGCATCTTTGTTTTTGGGAACGTGGGGCATGCCAGCCCTGGGGGTTTACAAAGACTTTGTTTCCTCAAAGGAATCAGCCTCCCAGCAATTGTGAGCTTCTCACAACTCTCAGGGAGGCAGTTCCAACATAAAGACGTCCCAGATTGTTTTTGCAATGAAGTTAAAAATCAAAGAAATGACACCACAAGCAGTTATAGGTGTTTCTTTGTTTTCTCAGTCACTTCAGACTGAGAGCTGTTCTATCAAGAATACAGGTGCCTCCTTGCAGTCTGTAATGATGAAGCTTTGAGGGACTATCAGGTAATTGTAAGAAACAAAGTGTTTGCTGGCCTTTAAGAAGAGAAAATGGCCCCAGGGGGGTTTCTGTACCTGGGCCCCACTATGTCCAGCTTGGCTCAGTGTCCCTTTGTCCCAGAGTCTGGTGTGGGTGGAATATCAGGAAGCAGCACCAGCCCACTGTGCTCAGACCTGACATGTTCCTGCTGTGTCCTAGCCCATGCGGTAGCAGCGTATCCTCTTCCAGCACAATCCACATGCTCAGAGTGATGCTGTTTTATCCTACAGTTTTTTGCTGTCCATCTTCTTTTTGGAGGCATTTTCTCCCAAAGGTATCTGTGCAGCTTATTCACAGTGTCAAATCTACAATGGGAATGGATTGAAGCTGAGTAGCAGTGGATAGCTTGGGATCTGGAGGTTTGTTTATCAGTTGTCCTGACTAGGCTAATGAGAGACAAACATTAATTATGTGCTGTGCCCATTCCCCAGAAAAGCTGGGCCACTTTGCTCAAGGGCTCAGGGACTGACACACAGTAGCACATGGCACATCCTGCTGTGCTCCTGATAGGAGAAACACTAATTTATTTGTTTTCCCTGTATTTTCCTTTCTTTCTGTCAGTGCTCTCAGTCCTTCAGCTCTTTTGTCCCGGTCCAGGCAGCTAGAAGGGTTCTGCGATGTTGAGGTGACTCAGAGTAGTGCAAGACTCACAAGCTGGTCCTCCCCACTGAACAACTCCAGTGTTTGATGCAGACACAGGCTGCAGACGGAGCTTGCTCACACTCTGGGCCACAGCAGGAACACAGGTTTCACTCATGATTTATGCACTAAATTTTTCCTAATTCCTTCTCACTAGTGCCAGCCCAGCATGCACAGCTCCCTGTGGAAGTGATAGCGCCCTGTGCAGAGTGTTTCTGATCACACGTGGCTCAGGGTCACCACTACCCAGAGATGCAGCTGCCTCTGTGCAGAGCTTGGCAACCTTCCAGGGTGCTTTGAAATGCTTCACAAGGGGACAGAAGCAGAGGCGGACTGTTGTGATTTGCAGGATGGTACATGTGCTAGCATTTGTGCAGACTAGCAGTGATGCAGCTCCCCCTCTTCCAGAAAACATCCGGTCAGCAGAGGGGTTCACCATCAGGCAAAATCCATTTTGGGGCTGTAGCCAAAGGACAAAGTCTGCCTATTGCTGTGTGCTCAGCACGTTGGCAAAGCGTCAGGGTCAACGCAGACTCAGAAGAGAGTACTGCTGTCCTGCTCCTGCCCACCACCCATCTGCATGGGTATATCTGCTATATTTGTAATATAGAGGAAGAAGTAGAACTTAAAAAATCACTAGAAACCCTTCTTGCAGTATTAGATTTTCCTTAATATTAACTCGTCCACTTTTTGATTGGATCTGTCCCTGCTTTGCCTGTGAATTCCAGCAAGAGCCTGAGGTGGTGGCATTGCTGTAGGCATAAATATAGCATGAAGAGACAACAGTGTATTTTATTGTTCCATTAATACACGCCTTGGGTGCCTTCAACCATTCAAGACATGTATTAATGGCCCAATAAAACACACCCTGAAGAGCCTTTACGCTATTATATTACGGCATTCTATATTTAAATATTTCTAATACTTGAAAAAAATTTTTATTATATCCTTCCACTACAGGAAATAGTTCCTAGACAGAGTAAGAGGAAACAACATCTTGCATTTATCTGCTTTTTCTCTAATAAATATTAGGCAGAGTATCATATTTCAAAGTGCCTCACTAATCAAACCTCTGCCGTCGCTTATGTATGATCCTTCCTGTTTCATAGGTGGGAATTGGAGGCATGGAAGAGGATGTGACTTGCCCAGAGCCCCAGGGAGCATGGGATGGAGCTGGGTACCTGGGACGCAAGGATCCAGACTGCTTTCCAGGGTGGTTCATAATGGTCTCTGCCAGAGCTCACCTGCTTCTCTCTGTCCATAGGAAAAGGGCGCACTCCCCCTCTTCCAAGGATGAGCACTCCATCGGTCTGAAGGACTCGCTCTTGGCCCACTCCTCTGACCCGGTTGAGATGAGGCGGCTCAACTACCAGACTCCAGGTAAAGAGCAGCTAAAGCCCTTGTGCCCCACCTCCTCCGATTCCTCTTCGTCAGGTCCCCATGCCAGAGAAGGAGTTGCAGTCCTCCCCACCAGCAGCTCTGTACCTTCTCTGTCACAGTGGCATAAAGCGGGCTTAAACCAAGGATATCCAGGTGTCCACTCTCTGGTCTGCAAATCCTTCTCCCTGGCCCTGTCACTGCCGGCACACCAGGCTGGGGAACTTGGGCAGGGGCAGAACCTAATGTGTGGTGTGCGTCAGACCTTATATGAAGCTCACTGCAGTTGTCCTGAGCCAGGAGGAGCCTCCACACAGAGTTGGGAGGTGCTCACCAGTGCCTGCACCTGCATTGCTCCCAGCTGCTGTGCTGGCTTGGTCCAGACTGAGATCAGCACTGAGCACCACTGGTGCAGTGCTGGCCACAGGGGCTGCATCTGGGAGGATCAGGAGGTACAGAGAGCCCTTGTACTGCTGAGTGTGTCCCAGTACCTTTCTCCAGGGATCTTTGGTGTACTGACTCTCCTGCTCTGATCAGCTAAGGGTGTAGAGAAGCAGCCTACATTGCTTCCCAGTCAGTGCTGTGGCCCAGTAAAGCGCACTGCTGGTCACAGTGATCTCAGTGCAGAGGATGACAGATAGTTCAGTAACAGCTGTTGCTTTCTGCATGCAACTGTTTGCTGCAGAGCATCTTGTCTTGTCTGCACTGGCCTGTGGTGCCTCGGGATGTAGCTAGTTTGCCAGCCCACAGAGGCAACTCTACTTCGCACTGTAGAAAGGTCTCGTGCTGCTGCTTTGTGTCTGTGTGTCTCTGATGGCACTGAAAGCACAGTACCTGTTGTTGTAGCAATCAGAGGCAGGCTCACCCCAGCTTGTTCAGAGCCTTTCAGAGAGCCCAAGTCCTAGATGAAGTGGGGGAGCGCTTGGGCTTTTGTGATGGAGGGAGCAGTTCAGCAGTAAATGAGGCACATACAGCTGTCTTCTAACTTGCAGCTCTTCCTGGTCTGTAACCTACTTTCCTTTTCCTCCTGCTGCTCATTCATCTAAGAGCTTTCATCTAACGGGAGAGTTTTGAAAGGACCGTTTCCTGATGTAAACCTGCTGTGTCCGGGAGGGAGGGTAAGAGAAGCCTGTTGCTGCTCACAGCAGTCTGGCTCAGACCTGGGCTGGGCTTCACCAGCACTTCTCCCTCTGTGCCAGAGCAGCTGTCTCAGATCCATAGTTAGTGCATCTCCCAGGCAGGACCGATAGCAGATCTCACAGGTAGGACACAGTGACAGCCTGGCAGTTGCCAGCAGACCTGGGGCATTTGTTGGCCACAGCACAGAACAGCGTGGTATTGCAGCACGGGAGGAAAATGCTGTGGGAAGCAAGGGAGGCAGCACCCATGCTAGAGGAAGAACATCTCAACAGGCACATCACTGGGAGCAGTGTTAGGTGAGGGGGTCACACACAGTCAGCAACAGCATGCAGCTCCTTGAGCTGCTCTAGGG
This sequence comes from Rissa tridactyla, assembly GCF_028500815.1. NCBI lineage: Eukaryota > Metazoa > Chordata > Aves > Charadriiformes > Laridae > Rissa > Rissa tridactyla. The sequence continues at coordinate 43,553,660 of NC_071473.1, forward strand.
CATCTGTGCATGGGGACAGGCTTCTGTGACATGTCTCCACTGCCCAGCTACACAAGAGCCATCTTTGCTGTATGCTTGTGGTTTACATTGCATGGAGGAGGTCAGGCTTGCATCTGCTCCCATTATCAACAAGAGATTGGGGTGTTTGCAATGAGGGTATCCCTTGCAAGAGCTGTAGGAAGGGCCAAGAGCTGCCATCAGAGAGGAGGAGTCCAGGAAATTCTCTTTTCCTGCCTGTGCCTAAGGATAAGCCAGAGACACTCTCTCATGTGATGATTGCAGAGCTCTCTGGAGAGACAAAAACAACCCAAAGTGCCCAGCTCACTAGAGGCAGCAGCAGTGCCCTGGGATGCTGCAAGCCAATGCTCCCCCACCAAGTGACAGAACTGTGTCCTCCTCCTCCCTGCATCACTTGTGAGGCTCTGCGGGGCAGAAGTGGGTGTCATGCAGCTAGGAGTGACTGTTCCAGCTCCTGACAAGCTTGTCCTCATTAATGAGGAGGCATGAAAGCCACCGAGCCCAGTGGGGCCATGCTGTTGTCCTCGTCACCCACCCAAGGTTGAGGCGGTGCTGCGTGGATGCATTGACAAGAGGTGCTGGCCACCGGCCCTGCACACTTCAGTAGCTGGTCTCCCTGCTGGAGTGTGCCGAGCAGGGAAAACTTGTTTAATGCATAATTAATTGGGCTACTGTTATTAAATATTAAGCTTTCTCATTTTTGTGGTTTTTACTTCAGACAAGGGTCATTTCCCCCACTGTCACCCTCCCTGTACTAATGTACCACTGTGCCAAGTCGCTGAGAGGATACGGGACCGGGCAGTGTCCCAATACACCATGAAATGAGGCTGAGTTGCGCTGCTGATGAGCTGGAAGCAAACTAGAGGCTCAGGGGCACTGAGCAGAGATTGCTGGGGCTGAGCGCAATCCTCCTGGCCACCAAGCAGCACAGATGTCCCCTGTACCTGCCATCCTCCTGCCTTGCTGGCTAGGGGAGCATGGGGCCCTGGACAGTGGTGTGCAGTGAGAACTGTAGCTCTTGGCATCAGATGAAGACCTGGGCACTCACTCCTCTGCGAGTACCCCCAGCTCCATGTGTTTGTCAGCGTCAGGGGATGGTGCTGGCCAGAGCCAAAAGCCCGGTGGGTAACAGCCAGCTGCAGAGCAGCCCCCGGCACCAGGCAGCCAGTCCTGTGCAGGAGGGAGGCTCCCGGTGCTGTGGCAGATGGTGCTTTCCTTGCATCTTCATCTCTTTGCCTTTCCATTTCTGAACCTCTGCGATGATGACTAAAGGCTAATGGGATTTCTGTTCTTGCCCCATTTCTTTTCTTTGCAGGTGCCAGTGTCCCCAGTTGCCCGAATATCTCAAGTTAGTTTTAACTCCTGTATTTATCTTTTGACACCTTTTGCTTTTTCTTTCCCTTTCTCTCTTGTCTCTGTAATTTTTGTTTCAATGTCATGAAGGTCACCCTCACTCACAGCAGACTGTAGAACGGCACTGATTTCACTTTCTGACATGATGTGTGGGGCCAAGCTCGGGTACTGTTTGCACGGCACTACAGCAGCTCACCGCAGCACAGTGCAGAAGGGAAAGCCCCGGGTGCTGGGCTGCCAGGAGACTCCTGTGGCAGTCCTTCCCCTGCTCCCAGGTTTCCTGCCCCCTTGCAGTGGCATGCCAGGCTCTGCAGCTGGCCCTGCGTGGGGACAGATAACCTTGGCCATTCTGGAGGGAGTGGGCAGCTAAAAACCCCTAGAGGACAAATTGAAGGGTGCTCTGCAGCCCAGTGGTTGAACACACTCTCCTCCTACCTCAGGCAAACTGGAATCCCTAGGTTGGGTCGCCTGTGCCATAGAGTTAGGCAGAATGGATGCCAAGGGATGCTGATCTTCTCTGAACTGCTGTGCAGTTGGTCTGCTTGGCAGTTGTTGGCACCAGAGTCCCAGGCACAGAGGAGAGGGACTTACTGCTCTAGCAGGTTGGATGGAGTGGTACCAGGACTATGGGTTTAACTGCCCCTTTATGTCTTGTCTTGTAAGCTTCAGGTTCACTCTCAAACAACTGTAAAAGTGTGTCCTCCCCGCTGCTTGGTGTACAAGGTATCTGCGTGTGCACGCAGGAATGGGAGAAGTACATAGGTTAGATGCTTCCCTCAGAAGCAGAGTTGAGGGCTGTGCAGTCTGTAGCCCTGCAGGCATTGTGAGACCTCTGAGTCCTTCTAGCTTGGTGGAGAGCTCACTGTCCTCTTGCCAGAGTCATTGGAAGAGCATGCAGAAGTCCTGGTAGTGTGTACAAATCTCTGTCTTGCCCTACACTGCCAGTGGCAGTTGTTCTAGGTTCACAATAATGGGATACCAAACACGTTTTTCTCCCTGTCTGTTCTTGCAGCTCCTTTGTTGCTGCAACACTCCTTTCGCTGAAGTTTGGAGGGGCCCCCTTGTATTTCTCAGCAGAGACGAGCATCTGCAGCTCTGCTGTGGTCCATGGCTTTGCTGTACTTCATACATAACCATGTTGGGATAAGCACGTACTGTGGTTGTGTTCCAGCCTCTTTCTTCTTCCAGCCCCACACTTCTGCCTTGGTCCCACATTGTTGCCCTCATTCAATTGCTCATCAGTAACAGCTCCACACTGCAAAGGTCACTTCTGAGCTACAGCCTCTGGAGCTCTGGCTCTGGCACCAATGAGCAAATTGTGTAGAAATCAGCATCGTCTTTGTGGACCTGCTCAGCTACCTTGGGGATCCTAATGGGTGAAGTGGCAGAGGACCATTTGCAGGAGGGCCTCAGCACGAGGCAGGAGAGGGATCTTTCCTTCTCCGTCTGTCCTACTTTCAGTCCATCCGTGGTTAGCTCTGTGCTGTCAAGTGATAGACGGATGAGTGTGTGTTGGATCGGGTCTTGCCTATATGCAGCAATGTTAGATGCTTTTGGCAGAGGTGTGAGGAGCCCTGCTGTGCAGCGGCTGCAGTGTAACACTTCTGTGTTATCACCTAGTGACTTGTCACCACTGTGTAAAATGCATGTACCCAGCTTGGGGGCTGCTCCATCACCTCAGCGGCCCATCACTGCCATCTGTGGCAGCATTCAGGCTCCTGAGCGATTGAGAAGCTCCTGGCCATGCTCCAGCCTGTCTCCCTGGGTGTGAATCAACAGCTTCAGCCTATTAATAATCATTATTACCCACATGGGGTTTCTGGGAAAGCCACAGAGCAGCCGATGGAGTCACGAGCCTTGGGATTTTCATGAGCCAGGCTTTGAAGGAGATGTTTCACAGCCATGTTCATGCCAGTTCACTGTCTCAGCTTCAGAGAAAGAGGTTGCGATGGCTGAGCCCTGAGGCCCAGTGCCCCAGTAGTGCTTCTTCCAATCCCATATGTGTACCCCCATGGTACCCATCCCCTGTGCGAGACCTGTGGGATCTCCACCTCGGGGCCTCTTCCCTGAGCAGGGCTTGGGCTGTGCCCGGGATGAGCCATACTGTGCATCCCTGCTTTAGACAGGGCAAGACTTCTGCCACGGCTTGAACCGCATCCCAGCTCACAGCAGCCTCCCAGAAGCTGCTGTAGGGCATGTCACTGCACATGGTGCCTTGCACGAGCCAGCCCAGTGGTGCTGGATTTTGGGCCCTGGAGCTGGCTCTGCCTCCGGAGCACCACTGAAAAGCACTGAGTTACACAGCTGCAGGCAGAGCTGCTCCTCAGCTCTCGCGAAGTTGTGCAATCTCTGACCAGGGGAGCAGCTGTTCCTCCACGGGGCCCATCCTGTCTTTCTCTAGCTCCACAGGGGCTGGGGCAGCATCTGTCTACCCAAAAAGTTGTGCACGTACACTGCAGAGGTTTCCATTGGTGCAGGTCTGGGCGAGTTTCTTTGTGGTTAATGCCGCTGTTAGAGGTAAGCAAGAGGATCAGCCTCAGCCCTTGGCGGTGAGAGCACCAGAGAATCAGTGTGTTCAACTTCAGCCCATGCGGGAGCCCGGGAAGCACATTGACAGCATCTCCTTGGCCCGTTCCTGCCGGGGGCTTGCCCAAGCCCCTGCCCACTGTGTGGCCTGCTCTGTGTGCCCGGTGGCTGTACTGTCCGAGCATGCTCACCCGGTCATGCACATTCTGCACATCACCTTCCTTTTTGTTTCACCAAACTGTGTGCTCTGAGAGTGCGTGCAGCATGCCGTGCAATCTCGCCGACTTCCCATCCATTCCACCCAGCGCTTCACATAGTCACACATGTCCGCCTTGCCACCCACCTTTCAGGTTTGCTGTGCACATGCTGTTGTTGAGCCTTCCTCGGCCGTGCAGAGCCATAACCGTTTTCCTCTCCCTCCTCCCTCCTTGTCTTGCTCGCAGGCATGCGTGACCACCCCCCCATCCCCGTGACGGACCTCGCCGATAACATCGACAGGCTGAAAGCCAACGACGGGCTGAAGTTCTCCCAGGAGTACGAGGTGAGCGTGAGAGCCTGCCGGGCGGTGGGGGCAGAGCGATGCTGGCCAGGACCCCCAGCGGAGAGGGCTTGAAAACTGAGCCATGCCTCCCCCGCACCGGCATCGCCTGCACGGGCCCTGAGCCAGGCCTGGGAACCTGCCAGCTCTCCCTGCCAGCCCCAGAGCGGTGGGAACTCGCCTTGAGCAGTTCAAGCATGGCTTGTATGGGGAAAAGGCCTTGCAGCTGAAGGCGCAGCAGCCTGCCATGCTCCCACCGTGGTTACGGTCTTAGAAGTGAATGGGAGCTTGTGTCTACCCGCCTGGGCTGTCGCTGTTTACTTTATTGTTTTGCTCTGCGAGGGCTGTTCTCCATGCAGGTTGGCTGAGGTATTTCAGTCCACAGTGTCCCATGCCCCTTCACTTCCATCTGCATTCAAAGCTTTGCTTTCTGCGCCGTCCTCCACTGCTGGCAAACACGCATTCGGGTTTTCATTCCTGCTTCCCAACCTACTCTCCCCCTGCACACTGCTGGCATTAGCCTGTGCCATTCAGCATCTCTGTCACCAGAAACTCTGCTGATGTCCCACTACCCTGGAGCAGTCCCAGCTCCCTTCCCTGTATGGAGCGCTCTCTGCCTGTGCCCTGCAATCCTGAGCTGCAACCTCCTCTGCGCCGCTAGATCACATCCCTGCCCTCTGCTGTGTCTGTGGTGGAGCCCCTGGATAGGTACTGTCCACACCCGCCACCAATGCTGCCTTTTCTCACAAACACAGGAACACACCAGGCATTTCATGAAGCCCCCGATCCTGCACTGCACTTCTCCCAGCCCAACCCCCTCCATTCCTGTCCTCCCCTGAGGACAATTTGCCAAGGGGGTGCACACGTGGAGGGGAAGGGACTGACCTGCAGGAGGGCTGCCTTGCCTTTCTCATCACTTTCTGGGCTGGATGATTAGGTTGAAAACTTGTGAAGTTGGAGAAAGTTCCTCTGCAGCCGTGAGATCAGCAGCAGCAGGATATATGTTTTCCTGTGCTTACATGCAGGACCCTCTTCAGCTGCAGGGGACTTGTAAATAAACCCCCCACTAGTATTAAAGAGGGAATAAATTTGGGAAGTGTCCTTTGCATGTGTTATCACTTCTGTTTGAATTGTTATCTGCCTGTGCCTGTGGCCTCCCCTTCCTGCAGCATACCTACACTGATTTATGAGATGAGATCAGAACATTTGCCCATGAGGTAGGATTATATATGCCAGGAAAGGGAAAGCAGATCTCTGTGCTGAGAAGGTAAGGGGACAAATTCCAGCTAGTTCAAAGGGTGTGCTGCGTCTATCTGAGGAAGACACAGAGCTCCTTTTTGCTTCAGGATGCCAAGTGGAGGGTTTTACCTTCCCTCTGCATACTGCTGTCTAGACCAGAGGGAAGCTGAGCTTTCACCAGCTACAGCATTACATCACAACTTGGGAGATGTTTAGAGAAATAATGTGCTTCCTTTGCAGTTACCTGTGTGTTTGTGTATGTCCTGCCAGTGGTGCCAAGGTATGCAGTCATATCTGTCTGCCTTGTGCCTTTTGTTAGGAGTCCAGCTGAAATGATAAGCAGGGCTGTCCACGGCACTACAGGCGGACTGTACCTCTGCTGCGCCGTGGGGATTCAGCAGGAGCCAGTGTCTGTGCGCTCCCATCCTCGCACTAGGCCTGCGCCGCTTGGAGCCTGCAGCGTAATACTGAGCTCTGGGAACTGTTTCAGAAAAAATGAGCATTAAGTAAATTCTCTTAGCTGTTTTCATGAGCCTCTCTCTTCTCATTTCTCTTTCTTTAGAATATCATGGCTGGTTGAGAGCACCAATCAGTTGTACTTTTCATGTTGAAGCAGCTATTAAGTAGCTGATTGTTGCATGTAATTTTTTTTCCCCTGGATTCTGCTGCATTTGACTCCTCATCAGCTAGAAATTACTGAACATGACAGGCTTATACGGTGTTTGATACTAGCATAGACCCCAAAGCAGAAGTGGTTGCCCCTTGTTGGCAGGTGGGGATCAGTACAGTCATTTCCCATTTGAGATGCCAGTGAGAAAAATCCTGGATTGAGTTTGCAGAGAACAACAGCTGCCTGTGCAGGATTGCTGTGGCGATGGGTCTGCTCTCATCCTGGTCCCCGTGTGTGCAGGTTTGACATGACAGCAGCTCTCTTTGGGGCCTGTGGTTGGAGGGCAGGATGGGCACGGCATGCATTGCTGAGTAAGGGAATCTGCAGAGTGGATGCGGAAATAGCGGAGGTGGGAGAGGAGCAGGCTGTGCAGCCCCTGCGGGACCTTGTGCTTCCCAACACGGGGAGAGGCAGGGAACCACAGCTCTCCAAATTCTGTGCAATTGCAGTCATGAAGTGATGATACAGCCTCAGCACTCCCTGGGATTGTGTGAGCCCCAGACCTACACAGCGCTGAGTGGTGACCCAGCGCTTCGAAAGACAGAGGCCCCGACCCCATTTCCCCCAGCATGATAGTGGCGTGGGACTGGGCATAGCACAGTTGAGCAGGGAGAGCCAAGGAACGAAGGCATCATAGATGAACCCCCAAGGCCCATTTGCTGTTTGGCTGTGCTTTGGAATTGTTGCATTTTAAGTGTTTTTGCAGAGCAGCCTAGCAGGCTAACATCTCCATGGGGTGCAGGGCTGTTTATAGATGGCTCACGTTCCAGGAGCAGTGGCACCCCAGGCAGAGAGCAAATATTTAACAGCACTTTTAACCACTGAGGCCAGGTGCCCAGAGCCATCAGTCTGGCGTTTGCCTTGGCTTTGCAAGCAATAGCAGGGTAACCTAGACACAGGTGACACAAAACAAGACCTGTCAGCACCTCCCCTCACGCCTGGGAAGAGAGCAGGGAGGGTGGCAGAGATTTCTCGGAGCCGTCTGGCCTCCATTCCCGCAGGTCAGAGAACAAATAATATTGCTCACACCAGTTTGCCAGCCCGCGCGGCTGAGTAGCCTGTGCAACAAAGCCAGCACAGAGAGAGCTGTGAGCTGGCTGCAGCAATAGCAGGGTTCCGAGCTGCGGGTTAGCCCTCACCCCCGAGGAGCAGGGAGCAATCCCAAGTGGACCTGCTGGTGCCCCTGGTGCGACAGGAGAGGTTGAACGGCGGGTGCTGGGAGCTGAGCCAGCTGCAGGCACAGGTAGCTGCTGGCGGCCGCTGTGGCATGGGGCGTAGCACAGCCCCACCATGCTCTCCTGGGCATGGAGCAGAGCTGGGGGGAGCAAGGGTCTGGCAGCAGCTCCTGTCCCAGCCGCACCAGGAGAGTATTTCATTTTTAGTGTACAGTGAGAGCTACAGTGAATTTACAGTGTGGGATTAATGGAATTAAATAAGTAGAAGGGAGGCAGAGCCCCTTAATTATTTATCTGCGGGCTGTGGCAGGCGCTGCAGCTATGTTGGAGCTCCTCCTGTGGGCCACCTTCCCACGCTGCAGCGCATGGACATGGAGCAGGATCCTGTCCTCAGATGAGGGGTGCCTACACTGGTACAAACAAGTGTACACACTCGTACCACATCTTGCACCTTCACTGTGGGATCCAGCAAGCCAAGCGCTGCTGTCCCCTTTGTTGCTGTTAGCAAACACAGGACAGACTGGCTCTGACCGGGGCTGGTTCCTGCTCCCTCGTGGCTGCTGCCATTTCTGGGCTAGGTCCTGCACCACCTTCCCAGGGGAAAATTTTTTCCTTACATCCAAACTGCAACTTGTGGCCATTGCCCCTCATGCCCAGTCCCTTCATCATGTCCCTCCAGTGGATGGCCCCAGGGAGCAGAGCAAGCTGGAGGTGATAAGAGCCAGGCAGCGTGCCACTGCCTGGTATGATAGTCTTCAGGTTGTGCATGAGATTTGACTCTGCTCCTGCTTCCCAATGCCATGGGGAGGCTGCAGCACCTTCCCCACAGTTTTTTATGGAGAGAAACACTTCTGGCCTCCCCCAAATCCCCTGTTTGCTTGCATTTCCCTTGAAGCCACCAAGGACATTGCATCACATTGCATCTCCCATGTCTGCAGCCCTGGCAAGGCAGCTTAGGCAGCGGGAGAGGTGCTTGGGTCCCTGGGGCCGGTGAGCCCAGGAGGTGCTGGACCCGGGGGTCCAGATCGCACCCAGGAAGCAGTGTGTTGCGGGTTTAATGGGCTAATCGGGAAGCTGCCTGGCAGGCATGCAGCACTCACGTTCCAGTAATAAGAATAATAAGGCTGAAGCGCTGCCAGCAATTGATTCAGGAGCACATTATGTCCTCATTTGAGACACAGCACAGATTGACAGTGGTCAATGCCTGTGCTAATGTGGTTGATTTCACAGGAGGCCAGGAAGCATTCACAGCCCGAGTGCTTTCCCTTCCCCATGCCCTGGTGCAGCCGCCTGGGCTGCTGAGCAGCATGGGGCCATGGCCACCCAGCTCCTGGGTTGCCACAGCCAGGGCCAGCCGAGCTGCTGGGCTGTCCCAAAGGTCTGCCTGCGCACGATGCCCATGCCTGCCAGCAGCAGAGGCAGCCGCAGGGACTCTGCATGCAGAAGGATTTTGGAGCTGTACTGAGGAAGAGGAGCAGCAAACGCAAGGTGGACCATATGTGAGAGACAAACTGGCACCCAGGGATGTTTTCAATGCATTTGTAAAGTGCTCTCGAGGAAGGATCCTTTTTCCAATCCCATTTCAATGGTCTGGCTCTGCCTTTATGTTGATGGCAGTAGCAGCAGGGATCCCTGAGCTGCTTTGGAGAGATTGCTCCTTGCACTTCCATGCTGGGAAGGAGGAGTTTTACTAATTGGGCTTTTCCTTAATTTGCACTTGCTGTCTTACAACATCTCCCCTGTCACTTTAAAGCAAAGCAAAACTAAAAGTCATGGTGCTTTTAAGTTTGTTCCTGGCTCATTTCCTTCCAATTTTCCAGCCCTTCTGCTTTCTAGGAAGAATGAGTTGAAAGTGTTACTCTGATCAATTTTGGGGATGAAGCAGTGATTCCCATGAGCCCCAGAAAGGAACAAGAGCAGATTCTCAGTGCCCGGGCAGTTGTGGAGCAAGCTGGGGAGATGAGGCATTGCTGCCGTAGTCAGGGGCTGCAGAGCATCATACGGAGATGGGACAAGACTTGCCAACCACCACTCCGTGTAAGGGCTTCAACTGCGCTCCAAGCAGCCCATCATCCTCCCATTTATTTACTCATTTGTTTGCCTTAAAGGGGGGAACAGGTGTACATTAATTCATCACCAGAGTTTAAATTAAATCATTTTACTTCTAAATGAGTCACTAATTTGCAGGAGTATTTAATTAGAGCCTCTTTGCACTCAGGTGCTGTATTACTTCTGACTTTCTCACCTGTTTGCCCTCTTAAGAGGCTGCTGATGATTAGACCATTTCTGCACATCCACGTTGCACATCAAAGCAATTAACCCTAATGGCAACACCTTGATGCTTCTTCTCAGTTCTGGGGGCTCTTGGCAGCCTTGTCTCCCCCAGGAAATAACCCTTTCCACCGCTGTGGCAGGACATAGGCTTGCTGTGCAAAGACACTGCACCCCACAGCTTGGGCAGCCCTGCAGCCTTTTGGCAGTGATTTGCAGCATACATTGAGCGCAAACAACTGCACCGAGCTCTCCCTGCCTCTGCTGCAAAGGGAGGACTCCCTCCAGCACCCACCTGTGCCCGGCACTGAGTGAGTGTTCACAAGGTGCAAGCAGGGCTGCTGCTTTCTTGTGTTGCTCCTCAGCAGCAAGAAAATGCTCACTCATATCTTTAGGGCCAGTCTCAGCTCCAGTGCCATCCTGGCCAGCTCTCTGCATGGGCTGTCTGTGCTGACTAAGGCCACCTTTTTGAAAAAGAAATGTTATTTATGTCCTTAATGGGCATTGGGGGATTTTCCTCCTTTGTTTGTCTATTTGTGCTTCTCCTTCAGTGTGCTCTGGATTGACTATACCAGTATCAAAACCCCTCTAAGTCCTCTCTACTCCAAACAAAGAAGTCCTTATACATTTTGTTCCTCTTACTTTTTCATGTCTTTGACCATTTCTATCGTCCATTAGGTGGGCAGCAGTCATCCCTGCCACACAGCTGAGGGAGGAGAGCATCCAAAGAGGCGATCCAGTGAGCAGCCTATTGTGAAAACAAAATATAGGTGCCTGAACAAAATGAAGTGCCCCAGAGAGCCGTGAGCTGCGCTGGGTCATCTCTGTGCCTGGGCAGAGGTGTGCAGGGGCTGTGGCAGCCAGGACAGTGAGTTTCCAGCCAGAAGCGGTGCTTGTGGTCTCCACTCCCACCATCCCTGCTGCAGCGCCTCTGAGCGCTGCTGCTGCCTGCTTATTATGCTGATAATAGAAAATTACAGGTTTTCTGTAGGAAATGTCTATTTACATACTACATTTCCCAAACTACCTATTAGCATTACTGTGATGTCACATCCTCCTGCGCGTTTTCGTCAGAGTTCGCCCCTCTGCCTGCAGGCAGTCTGCTGCTGCAGGGAGGGCTGGCGGCGTGGGCCACACATGGGGACGGGGGACTGCCACCTGTCACAGCACTGGCCCGTGCCCTGCGCGTGCTGCAAAGTCCTCAGGGCCGGTGCAGCAATGCGGGCAGTGCCTGTGCTCCGTTCTTGAGCTGCACCCACTGCTGGCGGCTTGGGAAATGCCTGCTCAATAGGGCAGGAGAGTAGGGGACAACGATGGGTGTCACCTTGAGCACAGAAGGTGGTTGATGGGGCTGAGCAGAGGGGCCATGAGGGCCGGCCAGGTCAGCCCAGTCAGGGAGCTGTGCTTCCCAGCTCAGCCTTTTGCTCACAGCTGATCCAGAGCTGACAGACTCGCGGACGTTTTGCTGTCTGAGAACCCTTCTGACATGGCTCTCTGCCAAGCAATGAATGTGGATGCCTGCAGAGAGGATAACACGCGGTGCTTCCCCTGGCCTGTTGGCTCAATACTTTTGCCTGTGGGCCAGCAAAGCTTCGGGGACCCTGAGCTGGAACATGATTTTAAGAAGGCTTTGACTGTGCTGGTAATTTCGGGGGGAGGGGGTTCAATGGGATGACTGATTTCTGCTGTAGCTGCCTGCCCCGGGCTTGCCCAGAGCTGCATGTGCGGAGCAAGTCCCTGCATGAGGCAGCTGTCTTATCTGCGTGCCTCATGTATCTCTCAACCAAAGAGGCCATCCCATCTCAGAGGAATGCTTTGGGGATGGTCCTTTTTCCCTTTGTTTTGTGCCTGGACAAAGACGACAGGAAAGGCTTTGGGAAGGGGCTGCCAGGCCAAGGAGGAGCCATGCACCAGGTGCACCAGCATGTGGCTCATGGGAGAAGCACTGGGTGTGCAAGGCCAGGATGCAGGTGGGACAGGGATGTGTGCTTTTCAGGCAGTTGCATAGTGTGAGGGCCTTTGGCCAAGATTTATAACCATGTCTCTTCTCCAGGTTTATAGTTCCTTGTCACTCTATTAACTCAAACGAGAGATGTTTACATTGCATAAGTAGCTGGAGCAGTGGATAGTAACCTATCAATTTTCATGACTATTCCCTGGCAAAAGCTCATAGGCTGTCTTGCAGGACTAATACCCAAAGCTCCCGGGGCTCAAGACACCCAGGGCTTGCTGTATTTCAGGGAACTGCAGTTCAACAGCTAATAAAACCACTAGGTCAAGAACTGCACAGTCAGGTCTCTGTGGAGTCCTGGCATAAGACCAAATTTCTGCTGATGGGTAGCTCCAGAGGAAAGGATGAGCACACAGCGAGAGTGGAGGTGAAGGCTCACCTGCAGCAGGCTGCCCTAGCTAGGGGCTGCTTTGCCTGCAGGTCACAGGAGGCAGGTCACACTGGGGACTGGGTTTCGGTACGGGGGCTGCTGCTGGGGACACCCACAGAAGCTTCATCTGTCCTGGGGAGGGGTGTGTGGAGACATGCAGATTTCCTGACTGAAACGCCCGTGTGCTGCAGCGTCCCACTGTGCTGTAACCGCTCCTGACTCCCTCCCTCTCTTTCTCTCCACAGTCCATTGATCCAGGGCAGCAGTTCACCTGGGAGAACTCCAACCTGGAAGTGAATAAACCAAAAAACCGCTATGCAAATGTGATCGCCTACGACCACTCACGCGTCATCCTGACCTCCATCGATGGTAAGAGTGACTCTGGAGTGGGTATCCGAGCAAACAGCTGAACTTGGCTGTAGCAAGGGACTACCTTTTACCCAGTTGTCAGTTGAGCAGGAGCAAACACCTAGAAATGTATCTAGCATCAGCGTGAGCAAATGTGTGAGCAAAATGCTGGCAAGAAGAGAGGAAGGGCTCTGCAGAGCTGTCCCTGCTTTCCCAATGTCCTCCTAGCAGTGTGCCCCGTGGGGTTGCTTCTTGGTACTGCTGGTGCCAGCAGAGATGTCTGTGCCAGCAGCCACCCTTCTCACTGCTGGCCCTGCTGTGTGACTTCAGCTGCCTTCCTCGGCACACGGTGGGACATGGCACTGTTAGCACAGTGCCATGGGACACATCCTCTGTCCCAACACGACTGCAGGGCTGGTATCTTCTTCTGGCACTTGTCGGTGTTTGCTCCCAAGTGCCCAGAGCTGCACAGGATGAGGGGTGCCCCCTCCCCTGGGACATCAGGCTCACACATTCCTCTGCTCCATGGGAGATGCATCAGGCCCTGGTGTTCATAGCACTGCCCCTGATGGCTCCAAGAACCGCCTCACATCTCTTGAGTCTGGGCTAATACATGGTTTTAGTGCCTGCTTTGCAGTCCCCTTGCACACAGAGGAGCTGGAGTGCAGGTACCAGAGCCCAGGCTCACCCGGTCCCACTGGTTTATAAATCAGCACCCAGCTCTGCCCACCAGAACTGAGCCCACTCATGGGGGATGAGGAAGATGCAGCTAATTCATTGCACCCCTACTTGGGGAAGAGACTGGGGCCTGGCTTATAGATGGTCCTGCAGTCACTACAGTTTTTTTTCTTGGGATGGAAGAGTCTTTTCTAATGCTAATACACCACTCATCCTCTGTGGGAGGAGGAAGGGGTCCAAACAGTCCCTTGCAGCGAGGCCTGTGAAGCAGCGGAAGCTATGCGAAGGCCTGGCAAGCCTGATTGTGGGCAAACCCTGTTAGACAGCTGTGGGGTGAGCACATGGGGGAATCCCTGTTTTCCAGCCTGACACAGTTGCTGTAAGTAGTGTCTGTGTCTTCCTGGGAACCGTTCCCAAAGCGCCCTGCCAGGTCCCCGCTGCCCATGCCAAGGGAGCCGGGTGCTTCACTCCAGCTGCTGCTGCTCCCCCAGAGCCGCCAGCACTTTGTATCTGCTGGAGACTGTTGGGACCTGTAGAAAATTCTGCAGGACAAAAGGACGAGGGAGAGACCCCCGGCTTTATTTCCTTCCTCTAATGAAATGCAGATGCGCTCGCTTGGGAGACAAGGAGATTCCTGCTGCTTTCCCTCCCTGCAGCCCGGGCAGCCCATGCTGAGCAGGGTTTGGAAACACAGCCCCAGGCCTCTGCTTTGACGCATTTATTTTAGTAACTATGTGTTTGCATTGTAAAGGCCTTTACAAGAAATTCCTTTCTGTAAAGCGGTGGAGGCAAAGTGGGAGCTGGAGCAGCCTCTGCCAGCAGGCAGCAGAGGGGGGGGTCTCACACTGAAGAGGGTTTCAGAGGTGGTGGGAGGAAGGGCTCTGACTCCTCTGGGGTATTTGTCCCTGCAGGAGGGGTGGGAGGACATCCCTGCCTGACATCCCCCGTGAGCAGAGACAATCTAATGAAGCAGGCTCATTTTTAAAAGGTGCTGTAGGACCATAACAAATAGGTGGTGAATTTAAGACAATTAGTTCAATCAGTTGCTTGGGGCCAAACGAGCTCCTTAATATTCCTGCCTGTGAATTTCCCTTTGTGTGCGGGTGGCAGCTGTCTCTGTGCTTTGGTGCTGCCTGCTTGTTGCATTAATGTGGGAGTTACAAAGGGTTCTTCTTTGTTCAGCCACCATCCCTGTCCTCTGCAGGATCCCTGGGAGAGATTCTGGCATCACCCTGTAAAGGAGACGTGTCAAGAGCCTTGTGAACATGCCAGCCTCTTCCCCTGCCTGCAGCGCCCAGCAGAGTGATAGGCACAGGGTCGTGAGCTGCCCCTGGAGTAACGCTTTGCCCTCTTTCTCCACAGGGGTCCCAGGCAGTGATTACATCAATGCCAATTACATTGATGGGTATCGGAAGCAGAATGCCTACATCGCCACGCAGGGACCTCTGCCAGAAACTCTCAGCGACTTCTGGAGGATGGTGTGGGAACAGAGAACAGCAACTATAGTCATGATGACCAGGCTGGAGGAGAAGTCCAGGGTACAGTGTGTGCTTCCTCTCCTTTCTGGGGCTGGTGGTAGGGGCAGGAGAGAGGGAGAGGGATGGGGGAACACTTTGCAGCATAAGGGCATCCAGGGAGAGGCAGGTCGAGTGGTGTGGCTTACTGCTGCAGGCACCTCAGCGACAAGTGCCATGTAAGCGTATCCCTGTGGGGCAAAAGGGTGGCAAAAACTCCTGTCTCTGTGCTGCTCATTAACCCCTGTCTTGCCTGCGTGTCTGCATGCACACCCATCCTTTCCCTCCCCACATCACTCACGCTAAAGGGAGACAGGAAAGCTCTGAGACAGGGAGCATTGACAGTCCCCGAAAGCCTGGGGCCTGCATCCCAGAAGCTGAGAAGCTGCAACGGGTAGGTGGTATCAGCAGCATCCTGCAGCCTGACAGGGCCCTGGCATCTCTGCCGATGCAGGGGAACGGCTGACAGGGTCTCATTGCAATAGCAAGACTAATTTGTGCCTTGTCCAATGACAACATGTATAAACGATCGGCTCATACTGCCAAGATTAGATATTCTGATGTAATAAATGCAAAGCTGCCTGCAGACCATGGGGAAGGCATGACGTGAAGAGGAAGGAGCAGGAGCCCTCGCTGTGGATGATGCTTATGGCGTCTCGTGACAGAGGGTCTCACTCAGCCCCTGAAGGAGGAGTTCGTAAGCTGCGACCGAAGTGCTCCCGTGCCCGGATAACAACCTTCAGGCAAAGCCAAGCAGGAGGCAGCTTCTGCCTCTCGTGATTCAATTTGTTCCTAAAAGTAAAATTTTAGCGGTGAGCATTTGTACTTGCAGAATATTTTAGTGTTGCCATGCCAACAGCAGGAGAAGGGGCTGTGTGCTCAAGCTGTGAAGCACTGGTTATTTTTAGCCCAATAAGCTCGTTCTTGAGAAGCAGAAACTGTCAAGTTTGGGTTTAGTTAAAACTTTTGTCCGCATACTCTCCCTCAGTTTCAAAGCTTTAGCACCGAAACGCTCGCAGGGGTGTCCTAGCCCACGCTGGCTGGGAGGAAGCAACTGGAACAACCGATCACCGTGGCAAAACAGATCTGTTTTCCCTGCATGTACAAAAGCAGGCTTCGTTCATGGGCTTCCCCGTCTCTACAAATGCCCTACAGCCTGCAGGGAAAAATAGTGTTCCTTGGAGACGAGATGCCTCTAGCGATCCAACCCCAGCTTTGCACTCTGCTTCCCGCTGCACAGCCCTGCCTGCTGTGTCCTGTGGCCACCGTCACCCACCCCAGCCCAGACTGGGAGGTAAATTAACCTGACCTGTCCTGGGGCTCAGGGCTTAGCATATGGGCTAAGCAAGATCAGAAGCTGCTGATCAACTGCTCTCTGCAGCTGGGGGTTAGGTGGAGTCTTCTTTGTGCCTTCACATTTCAGTAATAGAGCGTATATTTGAAGTACGAGGGAAAACCCTTTTAGGTTGCCAAGTAAATCCGTGCCTGGAGTCCTGACTCACATAACTTCTGGGCTGCTTAGTTATGCGAAGACACTCCAAAGTGCATGTTTCTTGAAGATAACGGGTTTCCTCTGACCCCACAGGCGCTTGTCTGCCTGAGACGCCTGTGCTGCTGAGCCATGCGTTATCTCCCCCCAGCATGCTCCCTGTCATGTTTTACCTCCTGCAGTATTGCTTTCTGTCCCAAACACGGTGCGTGTGGTCAGGCTTGTGGTCACGGGACAGGCACTCTGAATCCCTGTCATGGGCAAGGGGTGGCCAAAGCCCTTGTAGAAGCTGCAAGCAGCCTGCCTGACCAGGCGTGCTGCCCACGGGCTCTAGGCTGATCCGACTGGACCCAGACCAGAGCATTGGCCCCCTGACACTGCCTGCCCATGCCCTGCTGGCTCTTTGGCACATCCCCAGCACTAATGAGAAATGGGCCGTTTTCTCAGGCACTGCAGGAGAGGCAGGTTGCCAGGGGAGGCAGTGGGGAAGCCCGGCCACTCCTGACTTGAGCCAGCCCAGCACAGCAATGGCTTCCCTGGATGTGTTTGCTGGACCCTGTAGGTGCCTCAGGGCACCCACTCACAGGAGGGCCCTGGTGGGGAGCTGGGGTGTGGACTTGCAGAAGATTATTTTCTCTGGGTTTTTTTGTTGGCTTCTCCATCATCTTCCAAGGCGGGATGGCTTTCAGCCACTTTCCTGCTCTGCTTTTCCTCATCCCCCTTTGGTGATGGCTAGAACTCACTAAGGAGAATACCTTTTTGGGACCAAGGAAGATCCCAATCCGTGCCCATTGCTCCCAGCTGTCAGCATGAGTGACTGTTTTACAGTTTACTGCACTCCAGAGCCTTCAAATCTCATCTCATGCAACCTCTTGGGTTCCTGCAGCATTGCTGCCTGCTGATGCTCACGCTGCAGTGGGACAGCACTGCTCCAGGCAGTCACATGGTGTCACAGTGTTACCCATGAGTGACCTTGCTTGAAAGTCCCCTTGCCCAGGGGCTTCAGCACAGGCACAGGACTGTCCAGCTGCGGAGCCTGGGGTGGGCAGCAGGGCCTCATGGCGAGATGCCCATTGCAGAGCAGGCTCTGCCACCTTCCCAAGCGAGCTCCCCAACTCCCCTTGGCAGTGCTGTGTGTAGATAAGCCGACTGGGACCAGCAGCAGTTTTGCAGCCCTGTCGGGGTGACACTGCTTTAAAGGGCTCCTGAGCTGCAGGGGGAAAAAAAAATCTTTAAAGAGCATCAGCTTTTATGGTCTGCAATTTCAGCTGGCTTGATGGTCCAAATCATCCTCCCTTTTTCATGTTTTCACAAAGCGAGAGGCACATAAAGGATAGAAATGGCTGGATTGTGCAATTTAGCTGCCTTCAAAGCTTTACAATCAGTTTCAGAATCATTTGGTAGCAGTTCAGAAACACACATTGTAGATTAGCTTTCCCGAATCTGCGAGCGTGGCGCGTCCCAGCCGGGGTATGTTGCACGAGAGAGGTGTTAAAGCAGGATTTCTCCTACCCTGGGCTATCCCCAAGAGCCCGGCAGAGCGAGGTCTCCCAGAACAGCGCCGTGGCTTGTTCTGTTCCAGCCCAGAGCACAAAGCAGCCATCCCTGGGGCCTGATCTACCCTGGCACTTCACGTCCCCAGGCAGGGGTGCAAAGAGGCTGGTGCTCAAGGGCTCTGGGGAAGAAGGGCCTGGCCATGTCCCGCTCCAGCCCTCTTGCTGGCAGTGGTGCCATCTGGAGCTTGCGAGTGGGGCCAGGAGCAGAGCACAGCTCTTGAGCTGGGGAGAGGTGCCCGGCTGCTCTTGGGCACAGGGCATCAAAGGGGAGGGACAGGAACCACTCAGCAAAGCTGCAATAAATGGCTGTTCAGGACATTACTGTGCTCCTTAAGTTAATGAGAAGCAAGCACTGCCAGAAGAAAACATCTCTTATCTGCTTTAGTGCCACAGTGCATCGGCTTCAGCATAAAATTTACAGAGCTTGAAAATGGGGCATAAACATTATGGGTAAATTTGGCAGAAAATGTGACTGACTCTTATCTGGTCATGAATAAATAATTTTCAATTACCAGCCCAGCGCTGCTATTATCCCGCACAGGGAACTCCTCTGAAGTTTGTTTTGTGCTCGAGCACACACAGCCCTGTAGCATGTGGGTGGCAGGAGGTTCTCCCCGAGGTGCGGGCTCAGGCACGGGGACATGCTGTGCTGCTCCTCTGCAAACCACACCGAGCGCGACACAGCAAGCAACTGTCCCCAGCATTTGCAGGATGCCATTCTGCCTTCCCCTCCTTCGGAGAAGGGGTCACAGCATCCCTGAGCCAGCAAGGCAAACTCAGGTGGCCGGAGATGCAGCTGCAGCTACCACCCACTTGTGAGGATAGGATCAGTTTAGCTGTGAAATAAGGTTTGTGACCTCCAAGTTGTTCGCTCTGCAGCTAGTCAGTGTAAAATTATGGGCTGCTCTGTGCCAAGCAAGGAAGAGAAATCTTCTGAGGTTTGTGCAGGACCCGCCACGCTGGGAACAGAAATCCAAGGCAGCACAACAGCCTGAATGGCCGGAGACCCTGGGCAGAAACTGCTCTGGGCGTGCAGGCGCCTGCAGTACCCCATCAGGCAGCTTTGCTCCAGGCCCTTCTGCCAAGGCAGGACTTATTGAGAGCAGACCCAAAAAAAGCAGGGAGAGATGCATCCCTCTGACCCCAGGTTGCCGCACTCCAGCAGCCAGAGTGCAGGATGAGGGCTCTTAGCTCTCACAAGCCCCACCCTGCTTAAAGTGCCTTCAATTAAAAGACAGAACTTCATTGATTTCTAATTAAGCCTGTTGTTTCCCTTCCCACACATTCCCCTGTAAACACGCTCGGCTAATAATTAAGTTTACTATTCCTTGACAAGCACAGATGATCTTCCATTCACTCCTCTCTCCTAGGGCGGGAAACCATTTTCGGTGCAGTGCACATGGGTGGGAATGAAGTCTTCCTCCTGTCAGCCAGGCACCGCAGGAGCCGGGTGCCAGATGAAATAGGGATGCTCAAGGTGCCAAATTAAATAGGGAGCTTGGGGCTGGAGAGAACAAAACCGGAGGAGTAGTTTGCAAATACTGAGCTGTGAATAGGAGGAGAAGGAGGGCATCAGCAGGTGAGCAGGGAGGGATGCACAGAGAGATGAAGGGGGCAGAGGGATGGGGCCCTGGGGATGTGTTAGGGCTCTCTGCCAAGTCGGCTGTAGCAGGAGCTGTAACCAGTAGCTCAAAGTGCTCTGGCTGCAGAGCTGGCAGGGGGAAGATAAAAGATGCTGCAAGGCCGGGGGTCTCCAGAGAGCAGCAAAGTTTTTGTCATGGGACAGCACTGCCTGAAGGAAGGGTCTGACGGAGTGGTTTGGCCACAGTCTGTGTCTTCTCGCAGAGGGAGAGCAAGTTGTGTCTGTGTCTGAGCCGGCATCTGTGCCTTGCTGCGAAGCAGTTTTTGAAACACCTGGGAGATGAAGATTTGCAGGGATGTGCCACCTGCCAGAAGGGCAGGTTGCTGTCTTTTGGGGATGCTCAATACACTTCAGCCTATGGCAATGCAGAAAAGGTGGCAGGGTCAGCATCCAGGCCCGGCATGGGCTGTGTTCTGTCTTTCACCAGAGTGGTTTGCTGCCTGGGGGACACACTGGCAGGGGCACCCTGGGGACTATGGATGTTACAGGGAAAGGCAGTGCCTGTTGTTGTATTGTTGTGTACCATGCTGGACTCAGAGCTGTGTCCTGTCTTAGCTCAGTGCCTCCGGGTCGAGGACTTTGGGCTGGGATAGCAGGGAGCTGGTGGGGATACAGGCCTCATCTCCCTCACCTTGGCTGTCCTTCAAGCAGAGCCTTCCCCAGAGAAACCGCCACTTCCCCTGCCCTGCTTCACCAGCTCTCCTCCCACCAACCTGCAGTAACTGGCCTCTCCATCTAGGTGGAGCTCAGGCAGGGGGATGCTGCAAGCACAGCCCCAAAGATCCCCATCTTCCCAAGCAGGAGTCAGAGAAGAAAAATTATGGCAGGCACAAATCACTGCTAGCAATTGTTGCATACTGTCTTCATATGGTACTCCTCTTGCTGCTGTGTCTGGGGGCTTGGTCCCTTTGCCATTCCCCATCAATGGAAAAAAAAAACTGCAGGGCTCCAGGAAAAAAAAACGACAAACCTCTTTGAGGATGAATCTTGTGAAAAGGAGACCAGGGTGTGTTACCTTTCTGCTGGGGATTGGGACACTCCGGGAGAAGGAAATCTGGGTGTTTGGGACCCCCCCGCACAGTTACTCTTTTCTGTCTTTACCATTTGAAGGGCAGAGCCCTGTTCCTCACCACAAATGCCCCAGCCAGCAGCCGAGCACTGACCCTTTCTCCTCCTCTCCCCGCAGGTAAAATGTGACCAGTACTGGCCAAGCCGGGGTACAGAAACCTATGGGATGATCCAGGTGACCCTGTTGGACACAGTCGAGCTGGCAACCTACACCGTCCGCACCTTTGCACTGTACAAGGTATGGCACTGGCTGGGCTGTTCCTGCTCCAGGTAATGCAGAGCTGCTCCCCAATGCTGCGGGCTGGTGTATCGCTCACAGGCAGAAGCCGCTGGCTGTGCCCAGCTTGGCCAAGCATGTGGCTAGTCCACACACGGGCCATTTCTCACAGCTGGGCTACAGTAGGAGACTGTCTGCAGGTTGTGCATCTGGCCACCAGTGGATTTCTGCCAGGACACCTGATGCTCTTCTGTATGCATTCAGACCCTGTGGTGGGCCCCAGAGCAGGGACCATGCTTGCCTCTGGCGAGTGTACGTGTAGCAGCTGTCCTCCCATTAGAGGGACAACATGGGAAGCAGTAAATTCTTACCACTCCTGTCACTAGTAATGCAAATGGAGGGGCTGTGCTGACGTGTGTGCAAGCCCTTCTCTCCTGCCTGCTGCGTACCTCATTAGTGTCTGGAAATCCCTAGGGGCAGTGCTAGCAGCCGCAATGCAAACAGGCTTTGCAGCGGGCTGCCTCTGTGCATGACTGAGTCGGGGCCACACCGGCAGAGAGGGCGCAGCAGTGTGCGATGGGGACACACTCACGCCCCAGGAAGGCATCTCTCCCCCCGCAGTCACCCAGCCAGTCCTGCAGCATTGCTGCACAGATCACTCAGCCAAGCGCGAGACAGGAGCAGGGCAGTCTCTGCAGACACGGGCTGATCAGCCATCCCAGAGAGACCCATGATGCAGAGGAGCAGGGAGGGCACTGGCTGCTGTGGCTCTTCTATGCCCAGCATTCGTTTTTCCCTGAAAGTGCAGTGAGTACACGAGTAGTGACCCCATGCTGTGCAGAAAGGACTTTTTCACCTTCCCTTCAGTCTGCTCCACTCCCACAGGGCTGCTCTGCACTCTGTATCAGCTAACTTTCCACAGAGCGTCTATGTCTACAGAAGCCTTGCACGCAACCTACATTTTGCCTCCAAATTTACAGTGGCAAAAGGCCAACACACGCCTGATCCAGCATTATGTGCCTCTTGTTACCCAGCCAGCTTGGGTACCTTGTTACCCCATCAGTGGGTTCCCATCCTAGGATGAGACTGTTCTAATGCAAAACAACTCCACTTTGTCTTCAACAGAACGGCTCCAGTGAGAAGCGAGAGCTACGACAGTTCCAGTTCATGGCCTGGCCCGATCACGGCGTGCCAGAATACCCCACCCCGATCCTCGCTTTCTTGCGACGGGTCAAGGCCTGTAACCCACCGGATGCTGGGCCCATGGTTGTCCATTGCAGGTAGGACTTTGAGTTTGTGAAGCTGCTCCTAGCTGCAGGAGCTTTAACTTGTCTGGCTAAAAGTCGGGTCTCCTGTTCCTACAGGAAAGGTTTCACATTATCGTAGCCGGTGCTGCATGCCTGGGCTGGGAACGGGACAGCAACCAGCAGCAGTAGTGCGGTGGTGACATCTGTATTGCTACTGCTCTGTCAGATTAACCAGCACCGCTGTATGGAGAGCCCCAGAAAACACTTTTTCCAGCAAAACTGCAATTACCATTTAAAAGCGAAGTGGTCTGTGCCCAGCAAAAGTAGGTGGTGCCTTTCAGAGGCACTTTGTTGACAGACACGCATGCAGTGACCTCTATGAACATCCATAGGTAGTATTTACAGTAGAACTCTTTCGCAGGATAGAAAGGCAGCTCTTTAAGCAGAATATTAGTCTACTAAGGCTCAGCATCCTATCCAGACAAGATTTATCTATACCAGCCGAGTGGGGACTATTACTGAACAAACCACTCCATCATTGCTGTTCCAGCATACGCCTTACCAGCAGTGTTTAATGCTCTTTCATGCTCTGTTTCAGATGGGAGTGGGGTATAATTAACACACAAACAAGCTGTATTAAAGCCCTGTTAAGGATCTGACTTGCACCATAAGTGAGGAAATGTCTAGCTCCCTATCTCTGCCTGTGTTTACATGTCACGACAGCATGTCTGTTATTTTCAGGGTGCTCTCAGGGTGCATAGTTTGGGGATTGCTACTGCCCTTCCAACAGTGGAGAAGCATCTGGTGCTTGACCAAAGGACTCAGCATAGACATGCGTGACCTCACCTTTCTGCCTTCCCCTCTTGGGTTGGCTGCCCTCATTTTATGGGTTAGGAAACAGTGACCCAGGTCAAGGGACAAGCAGGCTTCAAATTATGAGCTTCACTGGTGCCAGGGCCCAGCCTGAGCTTCAGGTCTTCTGAGTTCATGCACATGTACGCTGTCACTCTCCTGCCTGGTAAACACATTTCTCCTTCCCTTGTGGAGGCGCTGCCAGCCACCGCAGGGACCAGCAGAGTGACACCATGTCCTTTCCACTCCATTGGTGAAAGGAGGACAGCAGAAGGGCTGAATAGCTTCCCACATTGTCCAGTACCTCCCTCCCTCGCTCCTCCTGTCGCCTCTTGTTTGGGGCTCCGTTGGTTAGCCGTCAGTATGGGGAGAAGCCTTTACTCTCTTTTTGTGCGCTCTAGGTCCAGGTTCTTTCTTAAGCAAGAGCAGAGCTTGAGTGGCATCTGTAGGAGAGAATGTCATCTCAGGCCACGTGCTTTGTTCCCGCAGTGCCGGCGTGGGCCGAACTGGTTGTTTCATTGTCATTGATGCCATGCTGGAGCGGATGAAGCATGAGAAGACGGTGGACATCTACGGCCACGTGACGTGCATGCGCTCTCAGCGCAACTACATGGTGCAGACGGAGGACCAGTACATCTTCATCCACGAGGCCTTGCTGGAGGCAGCCACGTGTGGCAATACCGAGGTGCCTGCACGCAACCTCTTTGCTCACATCCAGAAGCTGACCCAGGTGCCACCAGGCGAGAGCGTTACTGCAATGGAGCTGGAATTCAAGGTTGGTGGCAGAGCCCCATCACCCCCTTCCCCGGCGCCCTGTCTCTGCCCACACAGCCACACTGGGCCGCTCGTCCAGGGGTTGGGAGGGGAGAGGCGTGGATCATTACAGACAGTTAATTCTTTCGTGTGTTTCTAAACCAGGTAGGCAGTGATTTAAAATACATTTGAATTTTAAAGCTTGTGTCGGCCATGGTCCCTCCTGGATTGGCAGCTTCTGGGGAGGATATAAAAGGCAGATGGATGCGCAGTTCTCAGCAGCACGTTCTGCTCTAGGTTCACTGTGCGGCGGGAGCTGCATCTAAAATCAGATGCAGATCGTGTTAGTGATAATTGATGTTACTGTGAACAACTTGTCTGGAAACGGCTCCGATTTAAATATGTGAGACGTTTATAGTCTCATTTCTTCAATGCTGAGCTCTGTTATCTTTTAACCACCTCGACACCAAGCCTCAGTGTCTAGAATTGGTGAAGGCAGTGTTTTAAGGCACAGTTTTTAAGAAGCCAAGCCCACATTTTGCTACCTGTATCTGTGAATGCCAACTGCAGATATTTATTACAGCCTTGGAGATGGAAGTGAGCTCTGGTAAGCGCCAGGATTCTCAGATGAGGTGCATTAGTCCGGTGAACGCGTGCAGGGGAATATAGCTTGTGCAGGGAAGCAGCAGACCATGCAGGCTGTGAAATGAACTGCAGCAACACAGCTTCGCCTGGGGATTCCCTCCAAGTGACAAAGGAGCAGGAGAGGCAAAATATTGACTTTCTGACTAATAGCTGAGCAGCTCTGTCCCATGGTTACCAGAGCTGATGGTGTCCTGGGCTTAGGACAGTAGAACATGCTGCATTAGTATTTCATGGTGACACCTGCCCTGAGAAGCCTCTCAAGAGAGCCACAAAATTAGGCTCAACTTTAGCAACTCTATTGTAAGGAAGAAAAAAATTTGCTGTTCCTCCACGGGCCTCTTCAGAACAGTAATAAAACTTGCCCCTCTCCGTGCCCTGGCAGTGTCCACTGTGTGGGAAACCTTCAGGAGCAGGATATGGGAGGGCCTCACATGGCTGTATCACTCCCCAAAGAGCAACCCTGTCCTTCCCCAGGGAGCCTCTGCCAAGGACCAGCTGCCACACATAGAGAGAAGGGTGGCTCTGGAGATGCCAGGGGAAAAAAAAAAAAGAAAGAAAGAAAAGAAAAAGGAAAAAAAAAGAGGGATTTCTGTTTTAATGTCTCTGACAGCAAATCTAAGTAACACATTTACCATGACTCCGGTTTACAGGGCTCAAACAGAACCATAAAATGTCTCACAGTAACCCAAAATAGATCTTCTTTACCTAAAACTGTCACAATTCTCACATTTTCTTGGGTTCTTCTGGGGTGAGAAGTAAATAGTAAGACATTGTTGGAAGTTGGAAAGCTTTCCTTCTCTGACGCCACCAGGCATGTGTCCCCGGTTCAGCGAGGTACAGAGCTTCATGTCCTGGCCCTTGTGGGTCAGAGAGCTGCTGTGGGTCTCCACTCCTCTATATGTGGCTTTGGGGCTGCACCAGCGGGTCAGTGCAGGTGGTTCCCCTGCTGTCACCTACAGCTGCGCACCAAAAGCCAGCAGCGAGGCCGTGCAGTTCCTAGGTGTGCAATGCCACAGCAGAGGGGCTGTGGCCGATTGCTGTGAAATAGAGCAGCTAGGTGCAGCCTCCTCGTAACATGGTGGCAGAGCCCTTCATCTGGTCCGGAAAGACCCTGGTCCCCAGTGGCTGTCCCTTGGTCAGAGGAAGGGAGCATGGCTGTGTGCTCGGAGGGACTCCTGCCTGCCCTGCTGCCAGGGTCCTGATTTTGCCCCCAGACTGCCACATCCCCAGCAGGCGTCTGACATGTCTCCTTCTCTTTCAGCTGCTGGCCAACTCTAAAGCACATACCTCACGTTTCATCAGTGCCAACCTCCCGTGCAACAAATTCAAGAATCGCCTCGTCAACATCATGCCATATGAGCTGACAAGAGTCTGTCTGCAGCCCATCCGGGGTGTCGAGGGCTCCGATTACATCAATGCCAGCTTCATAGATGGGTACAGGTAAGAGCCACCTTAGGTGCCTGGGCCAGGCTGTCCTGGCCGCTTGGGAACCTGGGCAGAGCCCCCTTCTTCTCTTTCCCAAGGACTGGTCCTGGCTGCCTAGAGGTGGGTTGGGGATCACTTCGTTGCATTTTATCTATTACCGTCTTCTCAGGCGCTGGAGTGTGTATAGTTACAGTGCGTGAAGACTGCTCGTGAGTGAGCGCTGCCAGGCTGGCTTGTATTGCTGTAGAGAGATGCCCACATGGCTGGGGTGGGAGGCTGTGCTGGCTCCTGTGGAGGTTTATAGGGTCTTCTGGTAGGCGTTCCTTGGCGTGTGTTTTATATCTGCAGCATCTAATGCAAACCTGCCCCACCTCACTAGCTGTAGCAACCAGAGGTAGAAGTGTGCTTGTACTGCATGGCTGATCCAGGCAGCAGCCCGAGGCTCATTATGCGGTGTCTTGATTTTGGGGGGACTCTGTGGATCCTCAGGCAGGGTTGGTGCTGGACACTGGAGAGCCTGCCATTCGGTTCTGCTCCCCAGGGTACCTTTTAGAAAGCACAAATTAAGATCTAGTGGGGCAATAATACTTATGGTTTCCGTATCTAACTGCTGGCATCGCATTCTATGATGCTAAGCGCCAGGAGAGGGGGAGAATGCAGGGAAACAGCCTAGTGGGCATGTCTCCTTTCCGTCCAATCCCTGGACGATAATCCAGACCAAACCCCAACAACGCACATACAGCGCTCAGTCCTGTCATCTCTCTGTGCACCATCGCAGTAGGGTCACCCAGTGCAGGAGCGCATGATGAATGTGGCACAGTCCCCCTCCAGCCTGGCTCTGCCCAAATGCTTATTATGGGCTGGTGACCTCCCAGGAGCAACAGGCACTGCCAAAGGGAACAGATGTTGGTGCAGCCAGGCCAGTGGCTCTGTGCCTGCATCCCCGCTCCAGAAGCTGAGCCCACAAGGGTTCCCAGGGGGAAGGGCTACATGGAGGCAAGAGTGGCCAGGGAGCAAAAGGGGAGCAACTCTGGGAGCATCCCAACACAGCAAAACAACAGCGAGCCAGGCTCCCTCGGGGTGGGACAGAGTAATGGGGAAGGATGAAGGGGCTGGAGGAAAGCTGTCACAGAGCAGCTTCTGCTCCCTCCTGCCTGTGTGGCTCTGAGCCACCCAGCGCCGTGTCATTAACGTGCCTGCCTGCCTGCGCGCCCACCCCGGCAGCCCGGTGTCTGACAGGTGGGCTGCAGCCACAGTGCCCTGGCTCCAGAGCTGATTAAGAGCGATGCTGGTTTTGCCTCTTGGTGATGCTGCAGAAGGAGGGCTGCCAGCACGGCAGGTGGTACCATTTCATGTGCTACCTACCCCATCCCTGAAGAGTGCTGTTATCTCTTCCTATCCTTTCCTTTGAAGCAAGCAATCTTCTCGGTATTATCTAAAGAGATCAGTTGGCCCAAGGTCCTGCAGACATCACTGATGCTGCATCTTTATTAGATCTTTTGTTTCATTCTGCACCCCCACTCCCTGCTTTTTATGATGTTTTATAAATCCACCTTGAAGCAGCCCCTGTCTTCATCCTGCACTTTACAGCTGTCCTGCAGCATGTTCATTAATTTTTAGCACCAGTGGAGAGATGAAATGTAAGACGGGAGGATGCTGCCCTCATCCTGCGGGCTCCGGCGCCCCGCTGTGGTGAAGCGAGACCGTGTCTCTGCCACCCATACGGCATCAGGCCCATCTCTTGCAGGTGGCAGCAGCGTGCCAGCCTGGGCGCTCGGTGAGCTAAAGAACCAAAACACCGGAGCTGGCACTTCTCAGAGTCCAAAGCACCAAGGGTGCTTTCTTCAGGGTGGGTGCCAGGCTGGGACAGGGCAAGCTCTGCTTTCACACGAGACATTTTGAGGGATGCTCTGGTGCGCAGTGGAACCAAGCACAAATTTGGAAGCTTCAGAGAAGTTGGCAAAATGGTATTGGTGGTTTCCACACTGCCCTAGTTATTAGCTGGCATGCGTGATCCAGGTGACCTGGTTGAGTTGCTCTGTGTCTTCCCATGCAATGGGAGGGACAGTGGGTGCTGCAGAGAGAAAAAGCGCAGGGTCATCCCCAAGCACAGCCTCTCCTCCCAGCCCAGATGGGTGCTGGCAGCCTGCTCACGTGGGCCTGGGCGCTGAGAAGGCTTTCGGTGCAGCAGCACTAGGGACAAGCAGCAGGGAGAGGCTGGGCTGTGGACACTGTCACCCCAGCAAGGACTAGCTGCCTTTCTGGATCCTGCACCCAGTGGTGCTCACTGCGTCTGTGGGGAGCACTTAGAAGCCATGCGCTGGGCAGGCTCATCCCTCTCCCCGAGTACGTGGCTAGTCCTAGAGACTTCTCTGCTGCAGCTGCATTATCAGTCCTGCTGCATGGGGTCCCTGCCTCCAGCCCTCCCAGCCCACCAGCTCCCCGAAGCGGCTGCTGCCCATCTCCCAGGAGCTGCTCTGAGCACCATTATGTTTGTCACAGGCAGCAGAAGGCCTACATCGCCACCCAGGGACCGCTGGCCGAGACCACAGAGGATTTCTGGCGGATGCTCTGGGAGCACAACTCCACCATCGTGGTGATGTTGACAAAGCTGCGCGAGATGGGCCGGGTACGAATCCTGCTCAGGGGAGAAGGGGGCTGTGTGGCTGCTGTCTGTGGGCACGACCTCTCAGCTCACCCCAGTCTGTCCCCAGCACCAGCCGCTCTGGGCCAGCCTCCTGCTGGCGTGTCTCTGGCTGACCCTGTGGCCCCACAGCCACGTATGCTCCCAGGGAGCGGGAGGGAGGAGCAGCAGCTTGTCGGTGTTAATGTCTCGCTGTGCTCCTCATCCACAGGAGAAGTGCCATCAGTACTGGCCCGCAGAGCGCTCTGCCCGGTACCAGTACTTCGTGGTGGACCCCATGGCAGAGTACAACATGCCGCAGTACATCCTCCGGGAGTTCAAGGTGACAGATGCCAGGGTAAGTGCAACTGCTGGCTCCCCAGCTCCTTTGCCTCCTGTGCTTCTGCCCCAGCTCTGCCCTGCCCAGGCCAGCAAAGGGATTGTGCGGCAGCTCCTGGAGGAACCGGAAGGCAAGGTGCTGCCTTGCACTGCAGGCAGAAGGAGCTGCTGCTCCTGTCACCACAGGTTCTTCCTTGCCGGCTGTGTCAGCCTCGGTGAGCAGCTCAGGAATCCCTATCAGCACCAGACCCTGTGTTGCCTGTGCTGTGCACTTGGGCAAACATTTAACACGGGCTCCTCTGCACTCGGTGTGCAGCATCTGCCGGGCACAGGACCCCTGTGTGACAGTAAATGAGGTCCTGTGGCAGAGCTGGGCACCAAACAGGACCAGGGCACTGACCCAACATTTCCTGCAGGGGCCCAAAGTCCTGCTCAGCTCAGCCACCCTGGGGTGAACATAGGAGAGCAGAGGAAGGCCCCAAACGCGCGGCGAAAGGTCTGCCTGGGCTTATCCATGGCCTGTGCACCCTCTCACCTGGCCTGGGCCAGGGGGTCTGAGAGCAGGTCAGCAGCACCAGTGCTGAGGGGAGCGAGATCGGCCCCTCTTGCTGTCTGCTCACCCACGGTTCACGGCTAACACCACTGTCCCCTGCAGGACGGCCAGTCACGGACCATCCGCCAGTTCCAGTTCACAGACTGGCCTGAGCAGGGAGTGCCAAAGACAGGAGAGGGCTTCATCGACTTCATTGGGCAGGTGCACAAGACCAAGGAGCAGTTCGGACAGGATGGGCCCATCACGGTGCACTGCAGGTGAGTGGGAACAGATAAACATCCACCTCTGCATTCTTCAGCCCTCAGAGATGTCCCCTGCCTCGCCTACCCTGGCAGCTGCCAGCTCCCCAGCACGTGGTGCCCCTCCTGCATACCACTGACAAGAGGCAGGGAGGGGACAAGGAGGCGGCAACGTCCATGTGTGCCATTGGCGGCCTTTCTGACAGGTGACTAGATTAATGCAGTGCCCTGGTGGTACTGATTTCTACCTCCTTGGAAGAGTCCTCGGGCAGGGCCAGGTGCCACAGCAGCTTGGCCCAGAGGCAAAGCAGAATCAGTGGGCCCCATGGGGATGAGAGGGCACCTCTGGCTGACAATGTGCCTGTGGTCTGTCCTGGCTCCACTGAGGACATCCCCATGCTCCATGAGCTTGCACCTCTCCTGGGAGCTCTGCAGAGCCTCGCTGAGACTGGTGGGTCTCTAAGAGCACCTCTTGTTCCCTCTGCGCAGTGCTGGTGTCGGGCGCACAGGCGTGTTTATCACGCTCAGCATCGTGCTGGAGAGGATGCGCTACGAGGGGGTGGTGGACATGTTCCAGACGGTGAAGACCTTGCGGACGCAGCGACCAGCCATGGTGCAGACAGAGGTGAGTGTCCCCTCCTCCCCAGGGTGGTGTGAGATCTGTGGGAGAAGGGAGGGGAGCCATCATCTCTGGATGTGCAACCCTGCTGCCCGATGTCCTTGGGTCCCAGCTTCTCACGCTTCCCCCCTTGCTGCCTTGCAGGACCAGTACCAGCTGTGCTACAGAGCGGCACTGGAGTATCTCGGCAGCTTCGACCACTATGCAACGTAACTAGTGCTTTCCTCCAGTCGCGGTGGGGATGTCTAGGAGTGGAGACGGGTCCCTCTGAGCCAGAGCCGCCCATTCCTCAGTCCTTCTGTACAGATGGAGGTGCTGCCCAGGCAGCAGACCTCCACGCCAACCAGTTCTGACCACGGCATTTAGGATCTTCGCCCCAGCGCCAAACGAGGGAATCCGACTCCAAAAGCATTTCCAGTCTCTGGCTGAATTTCTGCTCATGTGCATCTCTCGCCCTCTCTCACGCGACTGCATTTCACAGCGAGGCTTTAGGTGGGTGGAATGGGATCTTTTTTTTAAACATGTAAAATAGTTACTAGTGGTTTTTATAATCTCCTCTCTCTTTATTTTTTATTTTTTGCAAGTCTTAATGTTTTGCCCAGGCAGAACTGGACCCGCCAAACCTTTGGGAGTTGGGTTTTTATTTTAAATTTCCTTTTGCTTTTACGTTTTTTACTGCCCTGTGTTTATTTCAGCCCAGTCACTGCTGGTTCTGCCCATTTTAGTGCAGCTTCCTTGGTAATTTGCAGCAGCTGGCTTGTGGTTCCTGCCCGGCTCCATTCCCCGTAGGCTGCTTTTTAGTCCTCTGTAGAATATGAAATTTCATGGAACTGGACCTAAGCTACCAATTATTTTTTTAGCCTTTCCCTCCCCCCCATTATTTCCTGAGTAGGTTTGAGTTTGGGAGGGCATGTGGGGTCGCTGGAGAAGCGGTCCCCTTTGTCAGCTGGAAACCGTTCAGTCCTGTTACGATGCGTGTTAAACCAATCCAGTGACCGTGTGTATTGGCAGATCCCGATATGACGTGAGTTGTCGTCACCTTGTTTGTGAGAGACCCGAAATCCTGGGCTCCGGGCTTTGGAGCCTATTTTTGTGTGTCTCGCTGGGAAGGGGGCAGGAGAAGCGAGCGGGTCCCACACTTCCCCCGGGGAGGGGATGGAAAGAACGAGACACAGCCCTTTTTGTTAATCCCGCGGTTCCGTGCGTGCAAGCGCCATTCTGTCACCTCTCACCAGTGAAGTGCATCGGAGCATTTACAAAGGCAAGGAGCACAAGCCCAGCCGTCCCCAGAGCAGAGCCGGGCAGGCTCTCTTTGGAAAGCAGGGTACTGCAGGGAAGGGGAGGGGAGTACACATGGCTTCAGAGGTTGGGTGTATCTATAATTTCTGCTATCCTGCAAATGTTAAAAGTCACTAGAATATTGTACTTTCCGCTACTTCAGGACGTTCTAATGAACCAATGTGGCAAGACTACTGGACTTAATTTAATGGTACTATATATTAATACTCCTTATTATATCACGCTTGCACTAAAGACAGGGAGTGAGCAGCCCTCTTTCGAGTGCATTGAGTTATGAATAAAGGTGGTGGAAGGGTATCTAATTGTATTATCACATGTATTCCGAATGTTAAGAATCCAAGCTACGTTGAAATCAGCAATCCAGGGTTGGTAATGTTGGAGGACACATTCATTTTTACCTTGTGGATGCATAGTGCTGTAGGGGTCACTGTTGTATACAGTCTGTTTTCTATTTGTTAATAAAAAAAAAAATCTACAGCATCATTGCATAATTCTTGATGTTAATAAATTTGAATAATCGGGTTTCATACAAGCTGGCTTTGCTGTCTGTTTCTTCAGCAATAAGCAGAGGTCACAGAGTCCCTTGGAGATGGGCATGCTCCCCAGCCTGTTGCCATAGAACTCCTTTCCCATGAGCACATCCCAGCCACAAGTGCCTTACACTTCCCACGGGGACCCTGTGCCAGGAGGGAGCTTGGACACCCTTTTGGACGACCCCCTTTGTACGTGTGTGTGCTCAACCTCCTGCCCACCAGCAGAGTCCTCAGACCTTGGCAGCTCCCAGAATGGCTCCTGACAAGTCTGTCTTTGCAGCCATGGCCCCCTCTGGGTCCCATCCACTTCCCAAAGGATGGGTCATTCCCAGCAGGAGGAGGCCGGTAGCCACTTTCTGCCCAGGCCATGCTCTGCAGAAGCTGTCCCAGTGGTGGCTGGGGCCTGAGACCTGCCCTTCCCACCTGCTCTACTGCGAGTTACTAATCCTCAGAGGACCCCAGGATGTAGCAGGATACAGCCCTGGGGTGATGCTGAGCTTTGCTGAGCAGAACCACATGGGCCACAGCCCCATGGCCTGTCCGTCCTTCCTGAGGAAGCCCAGTCCGCCCTGGCCAGCATGTGCATGATGGGTGGCAGCATGTGGCAGACAAGAGTGATGAGCTTGTCCCTGACACGACTATGGGCACCTTCTTACTGACTCCTCGCTGACTTTGCTGGAGCTCAGCCACACGTGGCGTTTCCTGCCAGGCCAGACCGGCACCTGAGCAGGTGCCAGATGCAAAATCCTGTTTTCCTCTTGCCCGGCTGGTTCCTACCCCAGTGGTTCCCCCCCAGGGTGACCTGAGGCTGGTGGAGCCTTTCCCTGGCTCCTGCCCTTGCGAGGCAGCACACGTGCGCAGCTGTGTGCCCACATGCAGGTGCCAGCACTGCTGGCATCAGGACACTTTGCTTTGCATCTCTGCCAGGGCCCAGGATGGCAAGGCTACACGGACAAGCAGGCACCTGCGGGTGTGTTTGGGGAGGAAGGATGCCACACTAAGTGCTGCGCTTTAGGAAGCCGGCCAGCTGGGAAGTGGGCAGTGAGCACCTGCCCGCACTGCAGCGAAAATGCCTTGGCCATGCCACAGAACTACAGCTGGTGAGGACACTTTTGCCACACGGATGTGCCACTTACCAAGCACTCACCAGGCACGGCCACGTGCGCAGCAAACCTTTAGTCTGTGGTTTCAAATGCTCTCACCAAAACAGCAGTTTCTAGAACACTTGTATACGTGCACAAGCGCCTTCTTTCTCCTTGTCCAAGAACACTTGGGCCTCCCCTCCCCTCTTGATGCATGTTCTTGGCCCAAACCCTTTCCAACCGACTCAGGGAAAATATGAGGGACCAAACACTCCCAACTGACCACCTCTGGGCTCCACTCCTCTGCATGCTATGTGTAAGGCACAGAGGGACTTTTTCAGATAGTCAGTGAGCTTACCCACGGGCTGAGGAGAAACAGGAGGAAGGACAGAGAGAGAAAGTGCGCAAGTGTTTTGGCACAGACCACACCGGGAATAACATGACCAAGCCCAGGCCTCTGCAGCAAGGCTATTGCCGTGGTGAAGCCACGTGGCCAAAGCCTCGTGGTGGCCTCACAGGGCCAGGGAAGGCTCAGTCGGGTGGGGGTAGAAAGTCCCACTCCCCCGTCCTCCTCACACCCAGCTAACACCGCTCCACAGGGGACGGCGTCATAGCCATTTAAAAGCACTCATTCTTTTAACATTTATTTCCCTTTATCTCTGCATATCGCACAAAATAAAATAAAAGGGGAACAAAACCCAAAGACTAACCACATAGAGCAGACAGACAGGGAGGCTGGCCCAGTCTGCCCCTGGAGCCAGCACGGTGGCTTGTGCCGTGCTCCAGGCTGAGCCACGCTGCCTCTTCCCAGGGCCTGGCACTGCTGTGCCTGGGCTGCGGTGCTCAACTTTCCCTGCCCAGAAAGGATTTATCCTAGCTGGCCTTTTTTTTGCCCCATCTTCTCTGGCATCAGCTTGAGATGTCTCCCTCCCTCTGGTATCAGCCTGGCTCTGCAGAGCCATGCTGTGCTCCAGATCTGCGGAGAACAGACAAAATGGTGCTTTAAGGCAATGTTTGGCCTCTTTCCTTTGGAGTCTGTCTGACAGACCAACCCTATTCACGCTGAGCAATGGAGCTGAGTAGTTACTCCTGGCTTTTTTTTTTTTTCTTTTCTTAATTGTATCATCTAGCCCTAATGAAGCCTCAGATAAGCAACTTTGTAAAGGGCACAGTTTGGCAGGTGGGACAGCAGCTAAATGGCAGCTAGTCAAAGGTGAATTCCTGGGCACTGAGGTGCTCTTCTGCCCTATTTTCTTTTTTTTTTAATTCATTCCATTGCTATCTGTAGCAAGAGAGCTGTGTGGGCCCTGCCTAGGCTTGGCTTGCCTCCTAGTGATGCTAAATCATAGGCCCGTAGAAAGGTTTAGTTTGGAAGGGACCTTTAAAGATCATCTAGTCCAAATAACATCCTGCCCAAGCACTTGCCCTTTGGGATTCCATTACTTTAAATTTTGTTTTTCAGGGGCAAAATAGTTGTTAAATAAGGAAAAGAAACAGCTGCACCACTGAACAAATCTGAGCTTACTCTTCACAGTAGCTTGGCAACTCCTTCCCCCACAGTCCTGGCATTTCTTGATCTCAGCAATGTTGCCATTTTCATTTGTAAAGTTTCTCAGTTAACAGTGAATCTTTTTTTTTTCTTTTTTTTTGCCGGTTCTGACCTGGTTTATTTCTGAGAGCAGGCAAAATTTTGATTCCTCCAATTACAAGCTCATTGTTGCCCTTTTGCCGGTTTTATAAGTAACCTCAGTCCACAGTAACAACTATATGGCATCAAGCTTTCCTGCCTACACACTTCTGCTCACAGCAACATTTTACCACTCGTCATCATAAAAAGACTGGCTCGTGTCTCCTGATATCAGAGAGCTGGCCTTTCTTGACTAATGGCTAGCAAGTGCAGCTTGCTAGACCAGAAACGCAGAGTTCATCTGAAAACCGTTACCTGCCAGTTGCCTGTGTTGGTACCGCCGTCTGTAGGAGGCTGAGTGTTGTTCCTGCTGTGATTTCAATCCACTTTGGGGTTCTGGTCCATATGCCTGGCAATTCGGAGTCTGAGTGGGTCAGAGAGGCAGCAGCCCACAGAAAAATCTGTGTTGGAATGCTGTTTTGGTAAGGTTTTCAGTGCTGCCACATGCCTGCGGCCTGACATCGAAGGAAATGTGTGTCAGGAGAAACATACAGCGAAATTAAGGTTTTATTTAGGTATGAAGGACCCAGTGTGGCCTCTGAGGATGGTTAGGAGCTCTTCTGGGTGCGTTGTGCCTGCTGTCAAGGTTGCCTATTGGCACTTACACATTTAAAAAGCATTTAGCACAACGTGACCTGTGAAAATCGCAGCCAGTCCCAGCCAAGGGGAGGTCAGTATCCCTGGACAGGCTCCGTCAAGCGGGTCAGCCTCGTCCACACTCGAAAGCCTTTGCTGCTCAAGCTGTGCTGCCAGCTCCCAGCTCTCGGCACAAGGGCAGTGGATTACTGACAGCGTCCGCTGGCCACGCGGGCACTTTTCCACGTTTCCAGCTGACCGGCCTGTGCCGGCCAAACTCCCTTACGTGGGCCGGGCCTGGCGCCCGTCCAGCCCCAGGCCGCCTTCGCTGCCAGAAGTTTGCATAGTATCAAATACTCCTTTGGCTTTGCTTACAGCCAGAAATTGTAAGGGGTATAATTAGCTTGGTTAATACGTTCAACTGGCACATGCCTATTGTGTGTCACCATTCAGCGCCCGAAGCCCATTAGCTCACCGGTGCACCCATTTACACAGGATTAACACCCAGCGCTTCCAACTCCGTGCCGCCCCGCCGCCAGGTGTCCCGCGGGCGCTGCGAAGGCCCCCGGGGCTCCCCGGGACCAGCCGCCTTCGCCGGCCGCTCGGGGCGGGCCCCGGGTCCCTGCACCGGGGCTGCCCGCTGCAGCCTGCCATATCTGACGGCAAACCGCTGCTGGGCTGGCGGGCGAGGCTCCTGTCCCCGCTCGGCCGGTCCATGCCGGCATCTCCCCTGAGGGCAGGGCCGGGAGCCCCGCGGAGCCTGAGCCTGAGCCTGCCCTGGGCCGCCGTGAGGCCGAGCAGCCGCGCCGCCCTCTAGCCTGGGCTCTGTCTCCACCCGCGGCGGCTGCCCCGGGGACGCGGAGTCGGGTGTGGGCGGGCCCAGCCGTAGCCCGCCCTCCGTGGCCGCCGTAGGGGCCCTGGCCCGGCCCGGCCCGGCCCGGCCCGACCCGGTCTCCACGAGCAGGCCCCGGCCTCCCTAGCAACCGCCCCCTAGCGACCGACCGCCGGCCCTCCCCCCGTCCGCCTAGCAACCGCCCCCCTCCCGGCCTCCTGATTCGCTGGCCCGCCCCCAGTGGCCGTCGAATTCCTATTGGCTGTGAAGCGGGAAGCGGGCAGCGATTGGCTGTGGCGGAGGAGGCGGGGCGGGCTGTGGAGGGAAGGGGGCGGGGCGGGGCGGCAGGGCGGGGCTCGGGGCGGTAGGGTACGGCCGCGGTGGCGTCGGCGGTCTGCAGGACTCATTGGGCGCGTGGTGCGGAGGGATACGGCAGCCGGGCGCTGGACCGAGGAGGGAGGGCGGAGGCGGCGAAGAAGAGGGACGCCCTGCTGACGTGAGCACGCTGGGCGGGGACTGGGATCCTTCCGCGTCGGGACGGGCTCGCCCCGACCGGTGGCGAGGTGGGGGGGGGGGGGGAGGGCG
This sequence comes from Rissa tridactyla, assembly GCF_028500815.1. NCBI lineage: Eukaryota > Metazoa > Chordata > Aves > Charadriiformes > Laridae > Rissa > Rissa tridactyla. The sequence continues at coordinate 43,590,232 of NC_071473.1, forward strand.
TGAATCGGTGGCGTCGCCGCCGTGAGGGCGGAAAAGAGAGCCGTGGCTCTTGACGGGCGGGCGGCCTCCGCCAATGGGGAGGCAGAGCTGGTGCGGACCCCGCGGCGATTGGCCGGCGGGCGAGGAGGGCGGGGCGTGCGCGCGGAGGGGGCGGGGCGCCGCGGGCGGGGGGGAGGGGAGGGGTGTGCGGGGTGACCCGCCCACCCCACCCACCCCCCCGCCATTACCACCCCCTCCGCCTCCTCCTCCGTGCAGGGCCGGCCCGGCAACATGGCCTCGGAGCTGGAGAGCCTCAATCCCAGCGCGCGGATCATGACCTTCCGCCCCACCATGGAGCAGTTCCGGGACTTCAGCCGGTACATCGCCTACGTGGAGTCGCAGGGCGCCCACCGCGCCGGGCTGGCCAAGGTGCGACACCCCCCGGCCCCGGTCCCCTCCGCCCTTTGTGTGCCCCGGTGGGGCGGGCCGGCCCCGGCCCATGGCGGGGGCGGGCGGGGGGGAAGTGTGTGTTTCATCCCGACTTCCCCGAGTTTGCCGCTCCCCCCCGGGCCGGTGGTCCCGGCGGTGAGCGGGCGCGTTGTGCTTCCCCGCAGATAGTCCCCCCGAAGGAGTGGAAGCCGCGTCGGTGCTACGATGACATCGACGAGCTCGTCATCCCAGCGCCCATCCAGCAGGTGGTGACGGGGCAGTCCGGCCTCTTCACGCAGTACAACATCCAGAAGAAGGCCATGACGGTCCGGGAGTTCAGGCGCATCGCCAACAGCGACAAGTACGTCTCTGCGCCCACCTCTCCCCGCCGGTGGTTCCTGCGGGAGTTCCCGCAGCCCGAATTCCCTGGGGCCAGGTCCTGGCTACCGGCTGGTGCCGGCCAGAGGCCTGAACGTGACGCCCTGGGCTGACGAGGCGTTGGCTGTCAAACTGGCCGCGCAGATGGGGGCCTGCGGATGGGGACCTTCGTCGCTGGTGTCATCTGGCAGGAGGGCGCGGAATGCCGCCTGAACTTTGCGCTTCTGCTGTGGGCTCCTCTCTGTCTGTCCTCAGTAGCCGGACCATCCAAACCTTAACCTAGACCCTTGAAAATTTTACTGAGTAGAGTAGCAGAGAAAGGAATGTTCTTGACGTGAAAAAGGAGACGGAGAAGAGATCACTTTAAAAGGAGTTTAACCAAAAGAGCCTTTGAAATAGCTATTTTAGAAACAGCATTAGAATTGCCAGCTGCAGTTAGCCTGATGAAGCTTATCTTGCTAGAGCAGCACGCATCAGATAACTTAGGATTCTGTTTTCTCTAATATAATAATCTAATGAAAATTACTCTTTTATGCTATATATGTAATTGTCTAGAAAATATATCTATATATACGCACACATTATGTAAGTGTTATAGTGTAAAGTTGGTCCCCAAGTGCTGCACAAAGAGGCCAGTATATAGTTAGCAGGGAATGGACATCGAGAGCAGGTGTTCTGGTGGTGAGCCGAGCGTGCTTGGCCACTTTATACTAGCAAGTGAGCCTGGAAATGTTTGTTACTTTTACAGTGGCAGAAAACTTTGGTTTGGGGTTTTTTTTTTTTCAAGTTGTTCTTTATATCTTTTCTGGTGTTGACTACATCCTTCTTTGCTAAGTAGCAATAACTGGAAAGTGGTGGTGTTGTGACCAGAGAGAAGCACACAAAGAAAGCAAAAATGAAAGTAAACTGAGAAATGGGGGAAAGTAATTTTCTTCCTGATCCTTTGTTCCCAAGTCTCACAGAAACGAAGCTGTGGCTGCGCTCATTGCTGTGCTGGGAGGTAGGGGTCTGGCTGATAACACACATTGGGTATTTTTATTGTAGCGTTCAATTCTTTCAGTGGTGGAAAACATTGAGACTCATCAAGTATCAAACTGCAGAGTCTTTAGTATCTCTGTTGTTTTTTCAGGTACTGCACACCGCGCTACACGGACTTTGAAGACCTTGAACGAAAATACTGGAAGAACCTTACGTTCAATGCCCCTATTTACGGTGCTGATGTGAACGGCACACTTTATGACAAGGTAAGAGAACTGTTTTGGTTTTCAAGTGACGGTTATCCCTGTGTATTGCATGCCATAAATACTAATGTAGCATTTGACTCAACTTTCAGAAAGAGTTAATGATAGTCTTAGCAGAGTTCCAGCTTCTGCAGTAGGCAGGAACACAATAAACCACATGTTTATACCATACTCTCCATTTAACCCAGGTAGTTAAAGAAGGCTAATAGAGATAATGTTCTATGGGACCTCTGTTAGAGCTTCAGTGTAATACAGTTTAGTTCAAGAAAGCAAAAACTGCAGTTGCGTAAGTGTTGCTTTTATAGTGCTTTGTCCTGAAAGGCGTATGAGAGTTGGAAGTGTTGATCAGCGAACACGCACTGCTTTGGTATCCACTAGTATGTGTATTTTCATGGGACAACTCTGTAGCCACTTTGTGTTAGGACGAAAAGGATATGCAGTCTACTTGCTAGTCTCTTAAATTGTGATGATTTACTCTTTTAAAGGATGTTTGGAATGAAAAGCGTTTCTGTTCAAGAGAGTTCAGACATCAGCTCAAGCTCGCACTATTGTTTTCTGCTCTGTAAAGTCTGTAGCTCCGTGATTATTTCTCCTTCCTAATCATTATGTTGGCTGATAACTTAGGTGGCTGGTAAATATTCAGTATGTAAGCTAACACCATGTGAAACCTTTGTTTTAGGTGAACTAGCAAGCGGTTTGAGCAGTGCCAGTAGATGGCTTGTCTCAATGTGCTGTTTCACAGGTGTCTGATAGCTTTTGCAACTGTTGTCTTAGCTGCGTGGTTCTGTTCTTCATAAAGCTTGTTTAACAGGAGGCATGTGTTTTGCAGCATGTAGATGCGTGGAATATTGGCAGATTGAACACGATCCTGGATATTGTGGAGAATGAAAGCGGCATAACCATTGAAGGAGTGAATACTCCTTACCTATATTTTGGCATGTGGAAAACTTCCTTTGCTTGGCATACCGAGGACATGGATCTCTACAGTATTAATTACTTGCATTTTGGAGAACCCAAGTCATGGTAAGATTTTTCTAGAGAATATTCTAGATATAGAAGAACAATACCATAAAATATTGGAGTCAAAGTCGTGACGTTATGAGAGTTGACTAAAGGAATTACCATCCCTCCGATCTTGCACTGCGGTGATGACAAGAACACTAGAAACCTGTAAGGAACTGCAAAGCAGTGTGTGTCCTCAGTAGCATTTGTTTGGTTATTTTCCAGAAAGTCCATTTGCTCTCCTGGTGTAAAGAGTTATTCAGAACTATAATATAGGGTGGACGCTCTCTGCTGCGGTAGGGCCAGAGCTTGGAAAACTTGGTTATGATTTCCTGGGGCTCTAAAATGACCATACTGAGGTAACGTGCCAGTTGTCACATATGCAGTGGGGGAACAGGCAGTTTTTAACAGACTTTGAAATGTAGCTGTTTATCATAGATCTGAAAGCGGGCTAGTGGATCTTGCTGAGTGGTTCTTCCAGTGTCTGAGCTTTCATGATTGTTTTTAGGGGAGGCTCCCAAATTTTTCTGAAGCATGGGTTGCATTTTAAGAGTGAATCATTCCCTTCTGTTCACAAATAAATTTCTCAAGCAACTTCAACAATTGTTTCCATGGCACTTTTGTTGGAAGCTAGTATTTTTGGCTGCCTTCTAGTACAACTTTGAAGTCAAAAATAATAGCTAGCGGCCATGTGACCAATGAACAACCCCATGCAGTGTCAATCGCATGGGAGCATGAAATAGAATAGTACAGTCAGATAAACCATTTGGTCATTGCTTCTTTTACAGTAGAACGTGGAAGAAGTTAACTTTGCTGATGCCTTAGTCTGATTTATTTAAGAAGGAACTCCGTCAAGAATATAGCACTCTATTCCAGAGTGAAAGAAAGCCAAGTAGGTGGTTTTATTTACTGTAGTCAAACCAACTACGAGTTTTGTAGCGCCCATAAGAAGGTGTGTACAAAGAGAGATGTAGCCCAAAAGAGCAGGCTGCAAGTTGTGCACACGTTAAGGATGTGGCATTGCGTCTGACTTAGTCCCATCTTGGTCTGAGGAGCTGAAAGAGGTGACTTTTTGCTCTGCGTTCCTCCTTGCACTGAGTATACCAGCGATTGCATGGCTGTCAACTGAAATGGGTCAGGAAATGTTCTTCCCGTTCTTCTTGTAGTTCATGTTTTGCTGCGCAGATCTGCTAGTTAAATACATCAGGACCTTTACTTCCTTGACTGCATAAGCAAAAGTCAATGGAGCAGTTGGTCAGCTTTTGGCTCTTCATTTTTCTTGGGATAGAGAAGGTAAAAGTCCTTGATAAAGATTTTTAGCTTTATGTCATCGAACTTTGAAAAAGACAGTGTCAAGGTGGAGGATTTATTTACTTTAAGTAATTCATGCCTTGATGCCCATTTATGATTTCCTGTCAAACTTTGCGATTTTGTCATGTTACTTGAACTTAACAGACTTGTTCTTATGACTGCAGGTACTCGATCCCTCCGGAGCATGGGAAGCGACTGGAGAGACTTGCAAAAGGTAATCGAGCAATTCATGTCCTGCCTTTTGCGGAAGGTGGGATGGACAGCCTCAACAGGTTTCAGCTCTTTTAGAATACGACATGCCTGTAACGTTTGTAAGAGCACAGGCTGGCATGACTGAACTGACAATTTGCCTTTTAGAATATAATTTATATTCCTTCTGAGTGTTTGTTTATAATATACACACAAGAGAAATGTCACATTACAAATAATGTAGTTGTGGTCTGACTAACCTTTAATGAGAAAATCCTTAACTATCGATCATCAAGACTGGAAGGTTATAGCCAAGGAAAGATCCTTCTGTGTGCAGTTTTGTGCTCTTTCAAACTGGCATCTGTTAAACATAAATCTCCTGGAGTTGTCCTTTTTCTTCAGTATGCAAGCTAGCACACTTCAAATAAAGTGGTTCATACTTGTAGGGCTAGGGAAAAATACTGTTTAGACAGTAACTTTTCCTAAAAATTCTTGAAAAATTCACTTAGTTCACAGCAGAACAGTAACATCTCTTTTTGCCTTGATTTTAAACAGGTTTCTTTCCGGGAAGCGCCCAAAGCTGTGAAGCATTTCTCCGTCACAAAATGACCCTCATCTCTCCATCAATTCTGAAGAAATACGGCATCCCATTTGATAAGGTGTAGAAAAGTAATCACGGTTATAGCAGCTCAGTCAAGAGGTTCATGCAGCCCTGTCTCATCTCCAACAGCAGCCAGTAGCAGATGCTTAGAGAGGAAAACAGCAACAGGGAGGACACAAGGCAATCCTTTCCCACTGTACCTCCATTTATCTGGCAGTTGGGATCTGAAAGAGTTTGAGACAGACAAATCTGTCAAGAAAAGGCTCTGTCTTCTGTGATTATTTTTCTTTTTTTTTTTTAACTTTAAACTATACACAACATCCTGTGTTAGATTAACTTCACTGCTTAGCTATGTATTTAGTGATGAGAGATTGTTCTCTTTTTGTTTCAGACTTGTCCCCTGCTAACGTTGTTTGTTGTGATCCACTTCCTTGATAGAAAATATGGCTTTTTCCCTATTAATTTTTTTCATTACACTAATAACGGTATAGAATAACCTGCCACCCACCCTCCATACCTGCATACACACTCATACGCGCACTCTGAAGATCTAGGCTTTGAGTCCTTATTTAGAAGTACCTTCACATCTGCATGGGCAGCTGAAGGGTTTTGTTGTCGTGAGTCTTTGTTAGACAGTGAGGAAATGTTGAAGAGCAGTGGTGGAAGGGTGACTGAGAGCTGTACTTGATTACTACTGTTTCTTTTGTTGTTCGTAAATTTCCAAGTTTTGTGTGGATAGAAATTTCACTTGGCCTTAGATACTGTTCATCCAAACCTGTAGCTGATACAGATAAGTGTCTTTATGATTTTCAGATAGCTTGTCACAGAGTTACTTCGTTGTATAACCACTTCTGTGCTATTTTGACCGCTTGCGTTTTAGTAAAAACTGTTGCGTGTTGTTTTCCACTAAACAGATACTTAACATAAGTAGAATAATGAAGATAAGTATCAAGTCTACCCATTGCAGCAAGTAACTCCAACCATCTGTGGGTAGAGGTTTCAGATATGCTGCATGAGCAGTATGGGAGCTGCTTTTATTCAGACCCACGGAGTAGACCTCTCTGCTAAGTTGTGGATAACAGTGCTGTGTCTCATTTGTCTTTTAGGTGACGCAGGAGGCTGGAGAGTTCATGATAACCTTTCCTTATAGCTATCATGCTGGCTTTAATCATGGCTTCAACTGTGCTGAATCTACCAACTTTGCTACGCTTCGGTGGATCGAGTATGGGAAGCAGTCTGTGCTGGTAAGTGGTCTGTTGCCATCCTATTGCATTCCAATAACCTGAGTGCAGTGCCTAATGTTCTGCTGGTCATTAAGCCCCCAGTGTTTGTTCTAAGGGAGTGAATTCAGTGCTTTGTCCATTTAAGCTGTGATGTTTACTTTCTGACATGGTAACAATGTCCAGTCAGCCTCCCGTTTCATGTCCTTGTTTCAACTATGGATAGCATATAATGTGTTTTTTAGCTTTGTGTAGGTCAAGTGAGGCTTCAAAGAAAAGCAGGGAACTGGTTGTCTTTCCAAAGATGAAAGGGTGTGCTTGGTGGTCAGGACTTGTCAGTATTTTGTCTGGTATTTTAACTGTTATTTATTGACCGTTTAGCCTGGAAGTATGAGTTTGGTAACTTAAGTCACTTATCAAAGTAAGTATCTTGGCTGCATCTTTCGACTGGATAGTGTTATATCCCTGTAGAGGTGCCTTACAAACATGGGTTATGTTTTCAGAAGTTACATTGAGGTGAATGATTTGAAGCACTAGTTGTAACCATGCCCAGACAAGCTCTACTGCTCTGGGTAGGCCCAGAGTTTGTGTGGCTCCGACTTCCACATTATGGTCTCTGGTTTTGCTGGCTGTTTTTGAATGAACTCATTTTAAAACAGTCAGCTTCTACCAGCAACTCTGTAAATAGGCTGGTGAGCTTGCTTTCTTAGTTACTGTGATAACGTCTGGTTTTCTGTTCCGTTGTTTTTGCTGGCTTTTCTGCCCAGTTTTTAGTAACTTATTATATGCCCTTTTTATTTCTTGGGAAAGAGTGTTGAGAGCTGCTAAGGCTTAATTACGTGTAAATGTGGGATTTTTTTCTTCAATTAAGCTTCTGAAAGCAAAGTGATATAGAAAGGCAGAGTAGAATTGTTGAGTATGTGCCCTTACTTGAATATTTTTTGTGACTTCAGTGCTCCTGTCGGAAGGACATGGTGAAGATCTCCATGGATGTGTTTGTGAGGAAATACCAGCCAGATCGTTACAAGCTTTGGAAAGCTGGGAAGGACGTGACTGTCATAGACCATACTCTTCCAACCCCAGAGGCGGCAGAGTTTCTTAAAGGGGATCTCATGCAAAAAGTCAAGAATGGGAAACAGTGTGCTGAGGAAATGGAAACGGGAGAGACATGTAAAGAGGAAGTGGACGAGGATGAGACGAAAAGGTAGTGCTTGTACAGTCCTCTGCTTTTCTATTGGATTATTAGAAATTGGACCCAGCTGCAATTGAAAGTTTGCCATTCTGATAGAACAGCAGTAGTCAGAGTTAGCAATAATCTGAATAGGGTTTACTTTTAATTTTATTTTATGGTTTGAGTCCACATTGATGATGGTCTGTGGTAGACAGGAAAGGCACCAGCCTGGAAGGTAGTTCTTCATCTTTGGACAGACATCCAAAGCTTGGATTGAAAATGTGCACTGTACACTGGGAAGCCAGAAGAAAAAAGGGGTGTTTCGGGATCACGGGACAGTACTTGCTAGCAAATTCTGGTACTATCAGTACTGCAACATCAGTGTGCAATTCCTGGTTGCTGAAGGTGGACAGGCTAATCATCTTACATTTTGAGTTATATTTTTTCAGCCAGTGTCAGGTACTCTTCCTAAAGCTGACTTTGGTGGTTGGTTTTTTTGTTGCTGTTTTAGTTTGGGGGTTTGGGGTTTTTTTTGCTTAAGGTAAGGAATGCCTGGCTAGAACATAGCTGCCTAATACATGATTAACAGATGCCGAGGAGTCATTCCTAAGGATCACATACTCTGCTTCTGTAAAGGCAAAGAAAACACTCCAGAGTAATTTGGAAATTACTTGGTTTGCCAGATGCTGTCTCATAAGACACTGATGCAAACCAGGCTGTATTTTGTGCATCCAGAGAGAAATTCAACACACTTACGTGTTTGGTAACCTGATACGGATTTGTCTTCTGCAGCATCCCTAAGCATCGCATAGGAACAAAAAGGCACAGGGTCTGCCTGGAAGTGCCACAGGAGGTGAGTGAGAGTGAGGCCTTCCCCAAGGAGGAGCTGAGCTCCGCGCAGTATGAAGCAGACATGGCAGAGTCTCGTGAGAGACCTACGAGTGAACTTGTGCAGCAAGGTGAACAAAAGCTCAAGCTTCCAGGTAACTGTGTGTCAAGCTTTATCCTGGTACGGGGTATTATTCTTCAGGGAGCTGAATCTGGGGCGCTCTTTCATATGAGGCTAGCTGGTAGGATGTTGTCATGTCCAAAAAAGCAGATGCTAGTTTGTCAGAGCCGTGGCAAGCACTTCAGAAATTTACTGCCATGAGACTTGAGATACTACCATTTGATTATTTTTTTATTATTGTTATTTTTTTTCCAAGACCAACATGTGCATCTGGAACAATTTTAGGTTGTGCTCCTTAGTTAAATTTCTCTGACGCTTCTGCCACTGGTCTGAGTAAATGGTATAACCACAGCTTGAACTGTTAGCTTCTGTGACCTGTGGATAACTCCCCAGTGAGAATTATATAAAAAAAACGTTGGGGGAGAACAAAGGTGTAGGCAGCCGTCCTGTAGCTGCTTCAATGACTGACTGACCAGGTAGGTCACCAGGAGGTTGCCTTTCAGCTGAATTAAAGAGAACAGGAAGTATTGCATGAGACTTGCTTAAGAAATTGGTAATTCTAGCTTTTGATTTTTGCTCTTTTTATTTTGTGTGCCTGCATACAGAAATATATTGGATTCCTCAGTAGTGTAAGGTCCTCTGTATCCCTGTTGAATAATGTGACCTGTTTATAGAAATTGCTTAGTAAAACATATGCACACTTCCTGGTAGTGTTGGTCTGGTATGCTGTATGGATGTTTTGCTTTTAATTTTTTTAATAAGGAGGCTGGAGGAAAACTAATGTGGCTTGTAATGGATCGGTTATCCTTGCTCTTAAGGGAGGAGCAAGGGGCCTATGGAACAATATAAGAACAGAGCAAATATATGTGATGTCTCCCCCTAGTATTCTGGTTTCCAGCACTTTGCAGCTTGTATTTAATAATCTTTTGGTTTGTGGGTTTTTAGTTTTCTTCTGTTAAGTCTCCCATGAATGCTTGTAACCTCTTACCCACGACATCATGTGGCCTGGAGTTGGACTGTTTAGCCACACTGTATAAAAGATCATCTCTGTCTATTTTGAACTCACTGTCTACTGATTTCGTTTGATATACCCTAGTTCTTGTACTGGAAGAGGCAATGAGCAGACGCTTTTATTCCCTCTCTCTCTCTTTAAGCCATCCATGATTTTAATAGGTGTTTGAATTAATGATCTACTCTTTATATGATTTAATGTCACTTTTTTGTGTGTGTAGTAGTTGCGTTCCTGTTTGGCTTTGCAAATGATTGCACAAATATTCTCTCTGCTGCTCAAACTTTAGAAAAAGTCAGTATATCCTTTCTTCTAGATCGTGTAGACTCAGCCAAATTTGAAGAACTGAAAACAGTGAAGCTTGAGGAGGAAGAAGAGGAAGAGCAGGAAGCAGCTGCGTTGGATCTCTCCATTTCACATGCTTCAAATTCCACTTCAGTTTTGACAACTTCGAAGCAGGGCTCAACTTCCAGTGCGCAGCCCAGCTCGCCTGCGTATTCTGGTTCTGACTCTGAATCGGCTGATCTGTTGGCAAAACGAACTCTTCCTGGGCCAGCCAGGGTACTTACAGTCCATAGCTATGCTAAAGGGGATGCCAGCGGATCTGACAATGAACAGACTTCAGGAAAGAAAGCCAGCGCCACCGCCAGTATGAATGAACAAGAACTGGCAGAGGTATGAATGGCAAGAGTACTGAAAGCTTAAGGGCTGTATTATGTGGTCGTGGATTTGCTGTGACAAAAATTCCTACCTGTGCAGATTATGTTTTCGTTTGGTGCTTGCACAGCAGGTTGCTTAGTTGTTAATGTGGTTTTTTTTAATACCTGTGGGGTTTTCTAAACAAACAAGAATGAAGATTAAAGTCTTACACTCTTACCTCTTCTAGAAAACAAGGAGATCCCTTGTTTTGAGAACTTCTCAAAATTAGTTAAGTGCTTTAACGGAAAGGGTAGCTTGTTGGTTTTGACATGGTAGTGTTACAGGCTGATTCAGGTCCTTTTATAGTAATAGACACCTATTTGTACCTAAAATGAATCTAGTTCAATCCAGCCTTTGTTATGAGCACATTTATATGTTTGAGGGGTTTGTTTTTAGTATAAAAAACACATATTTTGCACATCTGTGTGTCCCTTTTGAAAAAAGAAACTATGGAACAAAAATTATTGGTTGGGAGAATGTAAATCTGAGTGTTCAAGAACCGCCAATGAATTTTTTTATTAAACAACCCAAGAGAAGGCTGTAATAGTTAAAATCTTACCTGGTGGTGTCTTTTCAAATTATTTTGTTTTGCTCTTTACGTTTGTGTTTAGAGAGTGGGAGGCTGATAATGATTATGTCTTCAAAATTCAGGAATTACAGAAACAGAACAGCAAGTGGGCAAATCTGTTGATAATTAAGCTGAAACTGAGAAAGAGTTCTCGTACATGTTTAAAGTAAAGAAGTTCCATTGCTGATACTGATGTCTCCATTGTATTCTCCACACAGGGAAAAGGTGAAATTTTGTATGGGTGTAGATTGTTTTCCCCAGTGTGGTGTATCTCAAAACAAATTTTCCATCAGATGATAACTGGGAGTGTTAATTCCATTTGAATAAAAGCATTTCTGTTCCTTAGAAGGTTTGTATGCAGCTCCGTGTAGGAGATCAGAGATAATGATTGTTATGCTCTCTTCTGGCTTCCTTTATGAAAAGAAGAGATTTAAAAAGACGTAAGATGCATTTAATCTAAGATTTGCTTCTGCTCTTAAATAACATATTAGGAAAAAAAAAAAAAAGGGAGGGGAGGTTCTTACCTACTGAGAGACCTCCTGGGCTGTTAAAATCATTTCCTTTATTGCCTTGCTTGTCAGGTTAGTAGTAATTTTGTCAGTGTGTCACTTGTTTTTACATAAGGCTAAGGGAAGAGGAAACAACTATTGTTGTAGTCTCCTTCTTCCATTCTAGCTGGAAAAACATCGTTGTAAGTAATAGGCAGAGAGAGTTAAAGTGGCCTTCATTCAAAATCAGCCTGTTAGTTTGAGATGACAGTGAACTCCGTCAATTTTTTTTATTTGATTATTTTTTGGTTTTAAATCTGTAATTTTTAAGTTGACACCCAAACTGAGAATGCGTGAGACTTCTTATCTTGGTTCTTCTAAATTGAACCATTCTGTCTCTTACACAATTCTTATATAAACAGACTTGCGTGAATAGCTACGCTGGGACCTGCGAAAAATCTCTGTTCTGATGGCTGAGCAGAGCTAGTACAGCTCTGTCTGGTTTTCCCTAGCAAAATCGCTGCAAGCAGTTCTTTCAAAAACTTAGCTAGTTTAGAGCTGAAGTTAGTTTGTTAGAAATAAAATTATGAAAGCATGTGTGCATTTTTTGGAGGTTTCTTTAAGTTTAAAGTAAGTTCCTGTAAAAATAATGTCAAAAGGACATGTGCTAATGACTGCTGAATTGCTTCTCCTTGTCCAGGTAGCGAAGGAGTACATAAGATCAATGAAGGAGAGTAAGAAGTCCAAGGGTCGTCGCCAGCCTTTGAGCAAGCTCCCACGTCATCACCCGCTCTTGGTTAAAGACTGTATTAGTGATGATGGTAAGTAAGCCTTGTGTTCTATGGGAAACTGTAGAGAGGGTCTCCGCTTCTGTGGACAGTGTAGGGTGTTCCATTAAGTCACTGGTGATAAACAGAAGTCAGCAACCTCTGCTTATCTCATTATTTATTTTTTTTTTTTGTGCTTGCATCATTAAACACTTCTCTTGAATGGTGTTGTCTTTCTTTTCTGTTCCATTCTTTGGGAAGTCACAACTCTGAAAGGAAAATTAAACCAGTACCAGAGACTGTCACATAATTGCGTCTGCCTTAGAGCGTTGCAGTAATTGATGTAAATATTCATGATTTTAAAAAATCACCAAAAACACGCTACCAGATTCTTTGGCTGACGGCCTTAGTCTTGATGTAATTTGGAGCTGGTGCTATTCTCACCCAATAAGCCTCTCTTGTGTCTGCAGAGTTGCTCCATTAGTAGAAGCTCTTAAAAAGGAGACCAAGTTACTGGCTCCCATCACCCTTCAGTTTGATTTCTGGCAGTCTTTTCTTTCATCTCCATTCATAACTTCTTGCCTTATTTATGTTCATTTGCAAGAAGGATATCTATAAAAAGACAGATAATCACTGAGTTAATGATCTCTTATTGCAGAAGCATCAGAGCAACTAACTCCTGAAGAAGAGGCTGAGGAGACAGAAGCGTGGGCCAAGCCACTTAGCCAGCTGTGGCAGAATCGGCCACCAAATTTTGAGGCTGAAAAAGAATACAATCGGACCATGGCTCAGCAGTCTCCTTACTGTGCTGTTTGTATGCTCTTCCAGACTTATCAGGTATGTAGACCAAGCCTGTTAACGTTAGGGTAGAGATAACTGAATAGGTTGCCGCTGTGACGCATCGTTTGAAAAAAAAAGTTGTTTTGCATATTGCCAGCTAATAAAAGCTGTATCAGTGTTGCAGTCTTCCCAAGGATTTGTTCCAGGAGTGCACAACTGGTTGAACCTCACCACACCTGTGCTGGACTGCCTCTGGGTTCCCAGGGGCTCGCTCAGCTGTTCAGCAGAAGCTTTTGTGTTCTGTGGCTTTTACTCGAACCACAGAATGGAGCTCGAATGTTGCTGGAGCTGACTGTAAAATCTCACTTCTCTTTTCCAGTCTGACACCTTTACTTCTATGCTTTTTTTTAAAAACACTTGAAGTCCACTCATAGCACGTTGTCTTTGAGGAGCTGGCAAGGAAGAAAACCTTTTATTTAAAAGGATTTAGGGTTGTTTTTGTGGATGGCATAGATAGAAAGCTGTCTTTACTTGGAACATATCCATCTTGACAGTAGCTATGACGTGAAAGTGTGCTTTAACAAAGTGCGGCTGTAGCAATGCACAGGTTGGCATGGGTTGCAGAACCCCTTTGTCATGTTGACTAAATGCTTAGGCAGGAGTCCTACACCGAATATTTTGCTGTGCCTAAGCTGCATAATTTTAAGGTAGCTTGAATAGTTGTCTGATTGTGTGTTCAACCTGGTACTTAGAGATAGTTCGTCCCTTCCCTATCAAATACTAAGTATATTTGATTCATTTAAGATCACTGTGTGATCATGGTGGCACTAGGAACATGTTAACTGCAGTTTTGGAAATAAAGACTTCAAATTTTTGTTGAGGGTTTATATTGCATGTAGTTCCTAATTTCAGTGAAAACCATAGACTATAGTTTCTGTTCAGTCTTTCTATTTCTGTCTGAGAGTAGGTTCTTGTTAGGCCTGGAAATTCTCCGTGGAAGCTGCATAGTGTGTGGGGATTTCACTAGTGCTGACGGTGTATAAAGTTAACGATTTGAGGACAGTTTAAGTTCTGTTAGCATTTAGAACTCAAAAAAGAAGCTATTAAGCAGAAAACTCTAGCTGCAGGTTTTCAAATGCCTGTCTACAGGCAGTGAAACAGAAACTCTTCCAAGATTTGAGCTGTGGTTAGGGTCTTTGTTCTAGCTTCAGAAAGTCTGTAGCAAATCTGGAAACTCACTTTAGTTACCCATTCAAATAAAAAATTGGCACAAAGTGCCAGACAAATATTCACTTTTCCTTTGTGAAGAAGAAAAGTATCTAGCTGCTTGGAAGAAAAAGTTGCATTTTCTTCAACTTTGATTTAGATTTCTCTCAGTCATTTAGTCTTTTGCTTGACGTGCAATGTTCAGTGTAAATCAGTAAGTGTTACAGAATATGTGAATGAACAAGACTTGTTGAAAACATGTTAGTTTCCCTCCTGCTGTGATCCTTACCCGGACTTCTTGTCATACCTTTTGGTGCACTGTAGGAGAGACAGTGCAGCTTCATTCTGCTAATAATATTTTTAAAAGATTAGGCAAGCTACTTCTGTGGTGGCCTGTGAGGTACAAAAGATGGCTTGAAATATTTGTTCAAAGAGAAAGATTCATTTTTATTTAGCTGTTAAGACGGGTAACTTGAATGGAAGCGTATATCTGTAAGCTTTACATGTAATTGCTGTTTGGTTTGACATTGGTTTAGATGAATAAATGGCAAAATATTAGCCTGAAAGTCTCCTGAGCCTGAAGTGGGAAACTGCCCTTTTAGTCTGCTTGTTTCCCAGGAACAAATCAGTTTCAAAGCCCATTAGACTTGTTCAGACCTACACTAGGAAAAAATAATGGGGATTGCAGTAGGTATCTCTGTGTGTGACCGCAGTCCTCCCGTATTGAGGTAAGATAAATGTACACTGTTGGATAGCAGGGTTATGATCCTCTGTATTAGGGGGTGGAGGGAATGCAGCAGAGCTGTTGCCCATATTGCATGAGGTGTGCTTGATGATTCCATCTCTTCTGTCAGAAGAGATGCAGTTTGATGTGTGTCTTGTTGCTCATTAGAGGGATGCAGTTCAGACCTTAGGTTTAGCCTTTTGGGTAGAAAATAATTTCATTCTGAGGCTGCAGTAGCTGAGGATTTTATAAACTAACTATAATTTCACCTAACCTACTAATTCTTTAATCTTTCAGCACCTTCAGTCTTCCTTTAACTGGATTTATGTATGGAATAATGCATGAGTAAAGATGATATGAGACAGTTTTATCTGTAAAGCTTGAATTCCCTGCCCATCCCTTACAGGCAGAGTGCGGAGGCAACAGTCAAAACTCTGGAGTAACTCCAGCTGCTGTGGATGGGAAGATCCGAACCAAACCCCTGATTCCTGAAATGTGCTTTACTACAACTGGCTGCAGCACTGACGTCAATCTTTCAACCCCCTACCTAGAGGAAGATGGAACCAGCATACTCATCACCTGCAAGAACTGCCATGTCTGTGTTCATGCGAGTGAGTGCATCTAGACTTAACCCTGAACTCTAGTATTCTCTGTAGTAGGTCTGTACGTCACAGCAAGCCTCTGCCAGCCTGTTTAATGTACAAATAGACCAAGTTCAGCCTTTATCTGGATGCTATATGCTTGAGTGCTGGCCATTGACATACAGATTTGGCTGCATGGATAACTTCAAATATACAGCATCACCCTGAGGCTTGTTGATTTTTTTCATTCCTGCTTTACTTCTGGGCCCTAGGGGAATGGGTCTGAGTTTAGGTAAGCTCTTAAGTGGGATGTGTGTGTTCTAGGTTGTTACGGTGTATCCCCTGACAAGGCCACTGAAGACTGGATGTGCTCAAGGTGTACAGAAAATGCCTTAGAAGAGGTAAAGTTTCTCCTACCGTTCTCACTGATGGAATCTGGTACATCTGGGAACTTGGCTACAAAGTTCATTTCCATAGTGTGGTGGTGGTTTTTTTTATTATTCTCTTCTGTGAAAAGAAGGCAATTTAGAGAACGTTTAGGAGACAGTCTCTTGTATTTTGGTGCTTTTTAAGTTGTAGTGGTAGAATCCTTTTAACTAGCGCAAAGCTGCCAAACTCGCTTGAGTCATAGGGAAGATGTTCTGTATGAATGTGGGAATACCTCCATTTTCTGTCTTAATTTACGGCAGCTACTATTTCTAAAACAGAAAGTAACTTCAGTTAGTAACTAGGGAGGTGTGCACATGTGAAACAGGCAAGAAGAATGGGATTCCCTCAAAAAGCTATACACATTTTAGATCAGCAGAATGGATCAACCTTTCAAATTGTATTTGCTCATGTTTGTTCCAGATCCTTTTACGCATCCTCAAAGGATATAGGATACTGCAGTTGTAAAAGGAACCCATAACAAACAAATTTAACAAGTTTTCAGTGGTCGGTCTGCTTGCCCTCAACAGACCTGGAGTCTATATTTGTTGCCATAAGGGCAGTAGCTTTTGAGAGCTAAAGGGGTGATCTCTACAAGGTAATTAGGTCTCTTCTGACAGCGAAACCTTTTTTTGTTTCCTCTGGACGTGCATTTTGAGGAGGAAGTTCTGAAGCAAGTGTACTGCTCTGGACTTCACTCTTTCAGCTAATGCTTTCTTCCTTGTGCCAGGACTGCTGTTTGTGTTCATTACGAGGAGGAGCACTGCAGAGAGCCAATGATGACAAGTAAGTGTTCCAGATTTTTTGATCTCAAGGGAGAAGCTCAATTCCTAAGTAACTGAGGGTAAGCTAGTAAAACCAACGTCCACATTTGGCGTAACAGTGACCAACAACACCCTTACACTTTGTGTTACTGTTGGGCGGGGGGGGGGGGCTATGGCAAAGCGCGTACATTGTGTTCACATGCAGCAGGCATCATCTTTTCAGGTAATACCTCACTCATATTCTGTTGAGAGCAGCTGTTAATTGCTTTGCATTTTATAGTGTAGAGGTGTATCATGCAGAGGTATAATGTACCACGTGAAATGAAGGTTCCTGATGAGATGACATCTCTCAGTACCTTCTCACAGAGGATTTTGATTTCTCCGTGTAATGTGTGGTGGCAATGGTGTCAAAGGGCAGCCGTATCTTTAAGTAGCACAACATGTTGAAATTCAGGGTACCTCTGCAGCAAGCGTACAGCTGCCTGTCCTGTGTCCTTTGGTGTGGTGGGTCGCCTGAAGTTATTTGATGCAAAATAACAGTGGGACAGACCTGTAGCACCGTGAAGTAGCTGAAACTTGCTCTTCAAAATTTTTGTGGATGTCGTATGGAGCCTCAGCCTCTCGGTCATGGTCTCAAAAGTAATTCAGTAGTGACTGAGCAGTTGCTACGGGTCAGGTTTGTGAAGGAATAAAGCTAACAGACAGGCTTTTATAATGCAGGTATGCAACCAGCACAAACCACACTAAATTGCTCTCCTATTAAGCCTGTTAGTAATAGATTGGAATTATGAAGTAGTCTTGGTTTTGCCTGACTTGTGCCCTGTTACTAGCAGTAGGAAGGAAGGTTACACTGATAGTTCTCAGAGGCTGTTTATCGAGGTTTATATGTCAAACTTCAACAGGACTGTATTTACTTTAACTCCAAAGCATCCTCTGTTAGCCTAATGGTATTAATTTCTTTTTTCTGTTTTCTCTCCTGACAGGTGGGTTCATGTGATGTGTGCTGTAGGTGTACTGGAGGCAAAATTTGTGAACATTGCAGAGCGGAGTCCTGTAGATGTTGGCAAAATCCCCCTGCAACGTTTCAGGCTGGTAAGGATCACCTCTGCTTCACTGGTGGGATTTCAAAGCGTCTTTCCAGTCTGTTCACGATCTGGGACATTTGGCTTATCCCTTCAAACCCAAGTCATCTCCTTTCCAGACTGAACAATTTAATCTGCTCTATTCTTTGTATGGGAAATAACAACTGTCCCCGTTGCCATTTTTTTGAATCTTTCCCTGTTCTTGTATATGTTTATTCAGATAAGGAGCCAGCAACGGGGCACGGTTTTCAGTATGTGGTAAATGACGTTTATACAGCAGTGTAACAGTTATACTTGTTTTGTTTGTTATTCTTTTATTCCCTAATATTTAACTTGCTTTATTGACTGCTGTTGAGCACTGAGATGCTTCAGGATATGTGATGCATTTGTATAATGGGTGAATGTCTTCAGCAAGAAAGAAACTGTACTTAAATCCTCTAACAGCTCAGTGTTGAAGGGAAGATGGTTTTAAGTGCTTTGCATATGCTAGTGTATTACAGATAACATTCCTTTCCTACAACAGCCCGTCAGGCCTGCCCCAAGTGTAATTGGGTCACTGGTAGTAGCGATAGAATTTTAACTGTTACTTCTGTTGTCTTTGCCCATTATTCTAATCTTGTTGCTTGTTTTTGTGTAACTTAGCAGCCAAGTGCTGAAAGGCCCTGTTGACTTTGGAGCATTGTAGGCTGATTTAATCCAAGATTTCCAGTTGCTAGCATCCTTGGGTCACATGCTGTGCATATTGAGCTGGTACATTTTTTTTCGTCCATGAGTTTTCGTTAAATTTATAAATTACCACCTAACTATAAACTAGAATTGGTAGTTGTCCTTTTAATCAGAAAGTAGCAGTGCTCTCACAGAGAGTAAATGGCACAGTATCAGACTCTTTAGACCAGCTAGCCCTTTGTGTGGGGTAAAAGCTAGTGCCAATCAATAACCTCTAGTTTCCTGTCCACAGAAATGCATCTTCTGCAAGAAACGAAGGAAGAGAATTGCAGGTTGCTGTGTACAGTGCTCACATGGTCGATGTCCCACGTCTTTTCATGTCAGCTGTGCCCAAGCAGCAGGAGTCATGATGCAGCCTGATGACTGGCCATTTGTGGTCTTTATTACCTGCTTCAGGCATAAGATTCCATCTCAGGCAGAGGTGAGTAGGTGTGGGATTCCCAGGATTTGAACTGCAGTATCTTGGAGGGACTGAAAAGTTTGATTGTGCGATTCTGTTAAAATTTCATAGAAAGCTTGGCTCTCTCAATGTTCAGTGTAATCTAATGGTGTTGGTCTTGGATTCTGATCTCAACCTTGCTGCTGCTCTGAGTGATCTTAGTCAGGTCCTTTACTGTATTTTGGTTTGCAGCCCAGAAGGACCGAGAGCGTTACATCTCTCCTGTGGCTGTTGTAATGAGGAATAATAGTGGGGTTTATACTGTGAGACTTAATATGCAGGAGTTAGTGCTGGGACTCCAGGAGGCTGCATGAGTGGTTATAGATTTTCATATTTAAGTGATTGATTAGTTTATAAAGTTCCCATGTAGCACTTCTAGCAATCAAAACCACAACAATCTATTAGAGAATATTTACTGTGAAGGCCTTTATTGCTCTGAAGGATGAGAGCTTAATTTACTAAGCAAGCTAAGGACAGCGGCATCTAACAGATTAGGTTTTAAGCATTTGAAATTTGAGAGGCAGAACTTAACTCAAAGTGATGATGTCTTGAGTAGAGTTACCTGAACAAAAATATTTTCCTTCCTTGTCTGCCAGCATTGCAGCTATGATCCCCAACATGTTCTTTATTAAGTCATTGTGTAAAAAAAGTGATTTTTTTTTTTTTTTTTTTTTTTTTTCTCTCCTTCTCAGCGAGCTAAGGCTGCACTCCAGGATCTGTCACCTGGACAGATAGTCATCAGCAAGCACAAGAATGGTCGCTTCTATCAATGTGAAGTGGTCAGCCTTGCAAAGGAGACTTTCTACGAGGTCAACTTCGATGATGGTTCCTTCAGTGATAACCTGTATCCAGAGGACATTGTGGTATGTTATGCAGTGGGAGTCTGGCTCCAGTAGAGGGCACATGATGCGAATCAATTCTTGCAGCTGCAGAGCAGACACGCCAGGGCATTTGGTAATTGTTCCAACCCTAGGTTATGTTGTGGCTGAGGTGTGCTGCAAGATGGCCTTAGGGGTGTTACGTGAGACTGACTTAGCTGAGGGCACATAGGAACAGGTGTAACAGGGAGCACAGCTAATCTTCGGCTGTTTAGCAGTGGTAGGTCTGAAATAAAACTTGCTGATTCTTGCATACCATTCCTGCATGAAGTACTTTGAAGTTGGGCCCGCTGTTGGGATTTAAATACAGATGACATAGGTGGACGTCTCTCAGCCTAGTTCTCTGTCCCTAAAATGGAGTAATTGTTGGGGTGGTGTGCGATGTGATGGGGATGGACTCCCTGGTGGTTTTGCTGAATCTTCACATAAGGAAGCTGCTTACTCTTCTCCTTGTCTCTCCCATGTTCTTTGTTTATGCTCTAGAGTCGAGATTGTCTTCAGTTAGGTCCCCCTGCTGAAGGGGAAGTTGTGCAGGTGAGATGGACAGATGGACAAGTTTACGGAGCCAAGTTTGTCGCATCACATGCCATCCAGATGTACCAGGTACAGAATTGTTTGTCTGAAAAGTTATTGTTCATAGCATGTTACCAGGGCTGTTCTTAAAGCTAGCAGAGCTGTAGGGGAGTCATGCTTAAATGCTTCAGGGGAAGTTACTCAGTGTTGTCAGCGATGCCAGATGCTGGTAACAGTTGCTGGAGTTAAGAGCAAAGTGGCTGCTTGCAGCTCTACTTTTATCTGGCTACCTACTTGAAAGTGTCAGCTTCTGAAAAATTGCTGGCCTGCAATTCTTCAGAAACAGAGTCTGCTGTAGTTTAAACTACTTAAAATAAGTTTAGTTTTGCTTTTCTCTGTTTAGTGAGATTGCATCATGCCTTGCGTGCTTCCAAAAGGATGAGTGTTCAGGACGTATTAAAGTGACCAGCCAGACTGTCTTGTCAGGTGTTGCAGGAATATCCCAAAAGTTGCTGGGCTGGTTTTATTGTCATGGGATTGGTGAGGTTTTGGTTAAAGTCTGTTGCAGTGTGCATACTTGCAAATGTATTTTATACAATTCAAGTGGTAGAGGATTATTTCATGAGAGGCCCCTGTGGGGAGGAGAAGGCAAGATATGGGTAGCTGTGGGAGGGTTCTAACTTCTGAAACTTCTGGCAGAACAACTTCTGGTTTTCTTCTAGGTGGAATTTGAAGATGGGTCACAGCTGATGGTGAAAAGGGATGATGTGTATACTCTTGAAGAGGAGCTTCCTAAGAGAGTGAAGTCAAGGCTGGTAGGTAAACAGGGTGCAAACTTCTACTGAAGAAGCTCATTTAACTTAATTTGTTCTTGAACAGCAAGCTGAGTGCATTACAGCAAAAGATTACAATCTGATGCTGTCCTCAGTTGTTGTGAAGCTTGGTAGTTGATCAGGCTACAAAAGCAAAGTTCTGTCTCGCTCTGGAGAGACTTTAATTCTCCTTCCGCAATGATTGGAGTTTATAGCATAGAGTCACTGTTCGGGACAGCAGGTTAATACCCTTTTGTGCCCATATTCATAAGTTTCATTGTCTTCCCGTTGCAAACAGTGGCCAAGTTCCTTCACTTGCCCTTTGTTCTGAAAAGCTCTTAGTAGGGTGGCCCCAGGAGAGCTGGCCATTTTTAAAAATTGTAAAATAACTCAGGTGGGAAAGGATTTCTGCAGGTCTCTGCTCCAGACACGTATTCCAAGCAGGGGTAACTTTGAAGTCAGACGGCTCAACGGCTCACGGCTCTCTCCAGTCAAGTTTTGGTGATCTCAAAGAATGGAGATCCCACAGCCCCTTTGGGTCCCTGTTCTGTTGCTTTATGCCTCCTGCTATAAAAAACTACGGACAGCACGCTAGGGTATCCTGCTTTAGAGCATGATCGTGCACAGCCTAATGCAGAACCTGTTGGCAGGCACACAGGATGTTAGAGGTTTAAGAAAGAATATATCATAGCTGAATCCTGTTACCAGGTGTTTAAACATTCCTGGTTCGTAAGGCACAAAATGTACTGGACTGCTTGAAAGTTGGAAAAGATGAGTGTGTTTATTCCTTTAAGAAAGTAATTGTGAACTTAAATTAGCTACTCAGTTAAATTTGAAACCTGTGGTTCTTTAGATCTCTCCTTACAGTTCACTTAAACTTATCCCCAGATTTTAAAATCCAGTGTCTGAAATACTTTTCTTGTGTTTGGTCAGTTTTTGAGGAAGGCTGAATGTTCCCAAGTGCCCTGACTTGGTTCTTTCTTACGTGCAGTAGGAGCGTGTGCAGGCAGGGAGTTGATCAGTGTTCTAGTGACTAATTCTGGTTTTTCTCTTAGTCAGTAGCTTCGGATATGCGCTTCACAGAGATCTTCGCAGAGAAGGAGGTCAGACAAGAGAGGAAGAGACAGAGAGTGATCAATTCACGCTACCGTGAAGATTACATTGAACCTGCGTTGTACCGGGCCATCATGGAGTAAGCACTGCCTGTGGCAGAGGAAGAAGATGCCCACCTCCCCCAAGGATTTAAACGCTCCAGTACAACAGGCCATATTTGGATGCTTCGAATCCAGGGTTTCTTTGTTTTGTTTTTTAAGGAAGCTAAAAAGCTGATGCTCTGCAGTAGCTGAAAGGCAGCTGTTGGATAGTGAAACAGATCCCATTTGCTGAAGCTGATGCCTGCAGACTCCTGGTCTGAAGTTGGGTCCTTACTGAATAAGCCAGCTTGGGGGTGTTGCTTTCATCTCATCGAGCAGTCTTGCTTTTTTATTAGAGACAATTTTGACAATTTTGGGAGTTGTAGCCAGGAATCTTGGCAGCTGCAGAATAGTACAGTCTATTGTTTTAGTTGAATAATATTCCTGATTTTGGGAGTCTCCCTGGTGACCATACCTGGGCTTTAGCAGGCAGTATTACTGGTGCTTGAAATGGAACCTTTTTTTATATTTATATCCATCTTTTTGTCGCAAGCAGCTTCAGTCTCTTGTTTCTCAGCACCTCCTTTCTGAGGATTGAGCTGTAGGCTGTTCAGATCCAAGCAGACAGGAGGTGCTTGTGTGAACAGGTGAAATGTGAAATTGAATCCTATAGGACAAATTATTTAACCCTCCATTTAATATTTTTGTTCTGATACTTGTTTTGACTTACTTAATCATAAGTTTAACTGTAATAGAATGTGCCTCAGAATCAATGAAATCTGTTTGAGCCCTGCGCAGTGCAGCCTTCTAACAAGAATAGGAATTCAGCTCCCAATAGACTTTCAGCTCCCAAAGAGTTTCTTCTGAGTTTCTCCCCACCCCCTCTAAGGCAATAATGACCAAAGGGACAGAGTCCTAACTCTCCCTTCTTGAAATCCAAGCATCACAGTATTGGGGATAACAGGGCAGTGGTACCTGAAGCAGTGCAGTGCCTCTTCCGTAGCAGCACTGTCTGTCATGTGGCCGCCGGCTTTTGCTTACAACCGCTAGTATTGGGTCTGAGACAGGTAAAGCATGCACTGAGCTGTATGTCTTACTGAAGGGCTGTGCAGTGCTCTTCTGAAGCAGGAGTGCTGCTGTGGTGCTGTCCGGTAAAGGTTACCGCAGCATTTTTATGGAGTATATATGGAGTAGGGCACATCCCAGTTGTGTTGGAGAGAACTCGCTACCCGAGCAATAGGAAGCTGAGTTGAGCTGGGTAGTAGGTGTACCTGGAAGATGTGCCAGCTTGCTCCTGGTAATTTAAGCATTAACACACCGCAGTAGGAGCCCTGTAAATACATGTTCCTTTCCCATTCTGTAGGAAAGGGATTTTAGGCTGTGGAGCAGATTGGCCGCCTTCTTTTTGCATGGAACGATGGGGTGACTTTCCTGCTGGAGAAAATTATGGTTACATGTTCTCCAGAAGCAGTTCAAGAGGAGAATTTTCTAGTGAAACAGACCTAGTGCATCCCTGCTTCTATAGGGACATGGCAATGTGTCTGCAAAGTCTGGATTTGTAACTTTTTTCCTTTTGTTACATAGGAATGCTATAAACCAAACTCTTCTGAAACCCCGGTGCATCGATTTGTGATTAGCAATAAAATGTAGTATTGTGTAGTGATACAACTCTTGATCAGAAAAGAAATAAACTACAACTTTTATAAAGAAAATCTTACTTATCCCTACATTTTTATAGGGTCAGGAAGCTGATACAAGTAGCGAAGATTTGCACAACCACAGTTTTGCGTAGAGGTATTCTGGCCCATTTTTTATGGTGGAATACATCATTCATCAGTATTGGAAGGCTTAAACAGATTCTGAAAGGAGATAGTGGCTTTCCTTTGGGGTTTGTTGTTGTTGGTTTTTTTGGGGTTGTTTTTTTTACATGTCTAAAACTGCTGGTCTCAGGGTATTAAATCGCTTTCTGATGGACGGGATAGTTGGCTTGATAAAACTAGGATCTGTTAAGACCAGAGTGTAGTAGCTGCAGGTACTCTGGTCTAGGCAATAGGGAGAAAATTGCACTTTGATGTCTTAGCTTGTACGTAAGCTTCTCAGAAGTGATGTGCTGTGAGAAAATGCAGAGAAGAGCTGGCAGAGCCTTAACAAACCTGCCTCTGTTCTGCCAGCGTGTCTTAAGATTTGATACTAACTTCTCATAGACTGAACACTACCTGCATATTACTGAAAAACATACTCTTCGTACCATCGGCCATTCTCCCTCCAGAGAAAAGGTGCCTGTGTTCAGGCTTTCTTCCCAAACTGCCATATAACTTACATGCAACTTTTAGGTGCCACGTGCTACCTGTGCTGCAAACACCTGGCTCAACAGCTTCATCCTAAAATGATGACCTAGTATGAAACCGCTGGATTTGTTTGGATTGGTGGTGTTCAACTGCAGCAGGTTTTGCCACCCACCTCTAACAGTATTGAGTGACTTTTGAGAGCTCCTATGCCTAGTATTTGTTCTGGAAGAGGAGCTTTGTTATGCTACATTTTCTGCAGACTCCGGATTTGCTCTTGTCAGTTGGCTGCACTGTGTTGGAAACCGCTGCCATCGTGCACTCGGAGACAAAGGGCCTTCCCAATTTTTCCATCAGTTCTTGTGCTGCATCATTCAAACGTGAGCATACTTTACCTACTGCAGTGATTGAACTGCATTTCGGCTTCTCTCCGTGAACTTAAAATTGGTGACCCTGATGTTTGAGGGGTTTATATTATTTGACTTTGCAAAAACAATTGGTTTTACGGCTTGAAGGTAGCAATAAAAGCTCGTTACAGAGCAGCTGTCTCAAAGGTACATATGCTTTCAGTTACCCATACTTTGATCTCGACTGATAATAACTTTCTCCAGTGGTTTGTTTTTGGAGTTGTATTTATCCCTGTTACAGCATCATTCCAGTGAGGGCAAGGTGCTGACAGAGTATCAGCTAGGCAGGTGCTTCTTGAATGTGTTCAGTAGGAAATCACACTTACTATGCCCCACGGGAGCTCTGGTGGCCCTCCCTTAGGTCCATTGCATGTGATGCTGCAGGCAGTAGACCTCCTTACTTCACTTTTCATGAAGCTTCCATCTGTGACTGGTTCAGGTTGGACCCATAAAAAGCATTTTTAGTACAAACAAGTAGTGGCTTGCCCTTAATTCAAGGATGAGTTTGGCAAGCCAGTGATTACTTTTTATAAGGTTTAAAAAGGTGACTGCGTTCTTTGTAAAGCACCTGATTGCAGTAATGTTTCTGCCTGGGGCTGGACTTCTAGGAGACCTTTTTCTCCATCAGCAGACCCCTCAGATGACCAGAGAAAGTACCGTCAGTAGTAGGACCCATTCTCCTTGCCCTTTCTCTCTCTTCCCAGTGTTTTGAGCTGGGTTGAACTGATTCTGCACTGTTTGAGGAGCATAGCCACGTATCCCAAGGCTTCCAATGCATCTCTGTTCTTCCATTCTCTAACTGGGCTCCTGTTGTCTGACATGTCTGCAGTTGTGCTTGTTTTTTTAATGCAAACATGGGATGAAATCAAGACTCTGGTAGCCTGTATGTTGTTTTCAATTTGATCAAGTAATAAATCTAATTTCAAAATGGACAATCTGTAGACTAATTTAAGAACCAAAGCAATGTAACTTGTAAATTCTCATCATGCTTCTAATCTTTGTAGTAGCATTATTCCTTTCTAATACTCATCTCCTTAATGCTTATCCAGTGAGTTCTTGGGTGTCTTTCAGAGATGCTAGGCAGAGTTCTGTTATTCAAGGACTCGGTCCAGCATGGCTGTTCAACCAGAACAGGGACAGCCACAGCCTTGTCCCTCCTCATTGAAGTACAGACGTGAGACATCTGCAGTAAGAGCTGAGTTGCCATAGGTTCCCTCTGTAGCTGAGAATAGCAGTTGCAGAAGAGGAGTCATCAGAAAATCTTCCCTGGGTGCAGAGTCAGGCAGCTCCGCTCTTTACTTCAGCGTTGACTCTTGAATTTCGCAGTGCTGGTGAAGACTTGCTGAACCGGCAGTCAGGAAAAGGAGGTTCTCCTGCCTTAGCTCGGGGATTTTTGTTGCTGATACACCGAGTGACCTTGAGTAAATTGCTTATTCGTTGTATTATTACTTCTGCCCCTATCTTTGGAGCCTTAAGTGCCAGGTATTCCTGGAGCCAGCTTTTGTAGTTTGGGGAAATGTTAACATCTCCTTTTCCCTGACAAATTTGTAAGCATTGCACAGAACCTTTTAGTGTGCACACTTAAGTTAGTGTAAAGTGTGCAGTATTTTAGGTTCAACATGAACAACAAGGAATATTGCTTAAAGTCAAAATAAGCCATAATCATTTTTCGTTTCTTTGCATCGCTGTTAGAGCTGTTCAGCAGCTTTAGATTTCTCCCTCGGATGAGTGAAGAGTGCAACACTTCAGGTGGGGCGAGTGTGGTGTTGCTTGGTTCCACTAATGAGCATAGCTGAGGGTGTGTATCGGTAGTTTCCTTTGACCTCACCAGAATGGTCTACAGAGGAATGGGAAACATTCACCTGATCGCTATCTTTAGAGGAACCCATGGCAGATCCATGCAGAAACGTTGCCACAGCCTCCTTGCTGCAGCATGAGTAATGTGACAATGCTGAAGTCAAAACTGTTCTGACAGCATCTAGCGAAGGAGGGAAATGCGTGGGATGGTACTGGAAAAAGACCAAAATCGTATAGTATGTGTGTTAGTTTCTAGACAAAACTGAGTGAAGGTAGGAGAGCCTGAAAAGAGGTGTCCTTGGCCTGTAATTCTGTGTTCAGGAAAGTTCTCACTTTTATGAATGGTTCCAGTGGGCTGTGAACGCTTTCGGTATGCAATGCAAGAGAGGAATAGAACAGGCCTGCTGCCCGGGCTCGTCCACCTTACCTGGGGGAGTTAGTCGGGTGGGAATCACTGCCTGGGGTATCCCATGTGGGCCCCTCATGCAGCAAGAGGAGCCAGTAGCCCAGGAATTGGGATCCTGTCCTCTTCAGCCACACTGATGGCTGAAGGAAGAGCTGCCTCCTTGCGGGCTGTAGGCAAGGTGGGTGGCTGGTGCGCTGAGATGTTGCCATACCCAGGCTGAAGTCCTCCATCTAGAGTTAAGAGAAACCTGTCTCTGCAGCTCAAGAATTTGTACCAGCCGCTCTCACATCCAAGCAGTGCCTGTGACCGCACTCTGGTACATCACATACAAGTACGCTGTAGCCAAAGTGAACTACTTCAAGAAGTATAATGGATCAAGTCCACAGTCTTGCTGAATTTAGGGAGGCAGGGGCTGTGTTGCACCCCTGGACCTCCAGAGAAGCTTCGGACATGGGGATCAGGTGATTGTTAATGTGAGTTAATGTTAATTAATATGCTTGGACTCTCATTTCCTCAAGTGCTGCTGCTTCTCTTCAGCACAACATCTCTGTACCTTCTGGGTTAATTCTCATGCCTAGCCCTGCAAACAGGGGTTAATTCAAACTTTGTTACTGATAGCCAGAAGCAGTTTAAAAAAAAAAAAAAAAAAAAGAAGAAGAAACAACTCTGTCTGCCGCTGTCCTGGGTGCAGGTCATGGTGCCTTTGCGTGTGGGTGGTGGGTGCTGTCAGGCTGCAGGTTGGATGTGCAGAGGAGACAGTAACTTGCAGCCAGCTCTATTGAAAATGGGAACGGTGTGCTGCTGCTGCAGGCAGGGGGCTGTTCTGCTGGGAGCAAGGGAATGGGTGACAAGAAGCAACTGCACCGAAGGGCTTAGCAGCCCCTCTGGTTGGAGCTGCGGTGGCCTGCGGTGGGTGGCTGCCCAGGCTGCTTGCCTCTGCAGCAGGGGACGCAGCTTTTGCTTGTCTAGGCCCAGCAGAGCCAGGGCAGGATGAAGGGAGCAGTTGTGTTGGCAGCCAGAGAAGGATCTGTCCCAAGTCCTCTCTGGCTTTCCCATTTCCAGCTGGATTGATGTTTCCAAACACCATTTAACAGCTGGTGTCCACAGAGGCTGGCAGGGAAGCTAATGCTCTTATTCCGCCTTTCTCCTTCGCATGCGGGTGGGTAACATGGGGCATGTACTTGGACCCTTGGCCCTCCTTGCAGTGGGGCTGGGGGCAGCCCTGCTTTTTCTCACTGGTTGGAAGTGAAAGGCTCCTCCTGGATCCCTGTGGGAGCAGGGGTCTGCAGCGCTGTCCCCAGCAGGGAGGCCCCAACATGGGCCCTCGGCGCTGTGCAGAGCCTGGCAAGGGGAAAGGGACAGAAAAACAGACCTTGGCTCTTGTCCCTCCCCAGCCGGAGCAGCTGAGGGGCTGCCAAGGGCTGCGCGGCAGGGAGAATAAAGACGGCGTTCATGGGAGCTGCACGGCTCCAAGCTGCCGGGCTGGGAGCCAGGCACGTCAGCACCTGATGGTCCTGCTCGAGGAAGGGCTTCTCACTCCTCGCCTTCTCCAGCTGAGCTCAGGGCTTCTCCAGACAAGCTGTACTGAAGGGGTCCCAGCACAGTGAGGTCTCTCCTGCCCCGCTACCCTGCCTTATCTAGGCTGGGCTTTTGCCTGCGTGGGGCATCTTTGGCACCAGTGGGGGGGATCTTTCCCCAGGAGCCCAGCTCCTGCGCTCCTGCCCTGGACCATGATGCCTGAGGCAGCTGCCCAGGGTCCCTCCTGCCTGACTGTGTTCTCCAGCCTCCGTCAGTTTGTGGGGGACCTGGATCAGTCCCTCGCCCGGCTGTGCAGACTCTGCGAAGGAGCGGCCTCGTCATGTGGTGGCGGAGCTGAGGCTGCAGGGATGGTTCCCAGAGCTGCAGGGCCAGGCTGCGGGGGGGCAATCCCTGGGAGCTGGGCTGTCCTTGCCTCCCACAGCAGATCCCCACCCCTTCTCCAGGCAGCCTGGAGCACCTCAATCCTTCCTTCAGGAGCTGCTGCACAGAAGAGCCCTTGGACAGCTTTTTTGGGGAGATGCCTGGTACCTGCTGGGGGAGACTTTTCCCCCCTCCCAGTGAACGGATGCCTGGCTGTGGCTGGGCCCTTCCCGGTGCCTCAGAGGTGCGTTGGTCTCACCCCTCTCCCAGCAAAACCTGTCCCACAGCCCTACAGGGGCTGAGATTGCTCAAGGCTCTGCTCCCCGGGGATGGCTCTGCCAAGGATCCCGGTGTGAGGAGCAGTGAGACAGGTCTGTGCCTGGGGCGTGTCCCTCTGGGAGCTGCCGCCCGGTCCATGTGGCCTCAGCCCTGGGTCACCAGCCCGGGAGAGGTTTGGTTGTGGTGGTGTCGCCCTGCTCTCTGGGCTCTCGACGGGAGCGCAGCACGGGGTGGAGGTGAGTAGGTGGCACTTCAGGTTTGAGGTCAAGTATGCTTGTGACATCCTGGGGGCACCAGCCTGGCTGGGATGACATCAGTGTGAGTTGGCTGCATGGTGATGCAGCAGGCAGTTCCTCTTGGACAGCACAGCACCAGGGGAGGTCCGGATGGAGGGAGCAGGGCTTGTGGCTCAGGGCAGGGGGCGGTCACACTGCCTGTGGGCTGGGCTGGGTGCATGTAGGGAGTCTCCCAGCAGCTGGCCAGCAGTGGTCACGGTGGCGTTGGCTGCGATGGGCCCTTGGGCTGGTATCCTGGAGGCCAGAGGAGCTTGCTAGAGATGTGTCTCTGTGTACTGCCAGGAGGGATGCTGCAGCAGAGGCCAGGGCTGCCCTGAGCCCTCTTCTTCCACAGTCCCTGCAGCCACTCGTGAGCTGGCGGAGGGCACACGTGGGTGCTGGTGGGCTCCATGCACCCCAGCACAGTCATGCACAGCGGCAGCGAATGCAGAGGGTGCTTCAGGTCCTGTGGCTGAAAGCATATGAAACACATCCTGAAGGCAAGTAAGTAGGGGCTCGTGCACTCAAGAGGGCTGTGGGATGCTGGGCTGGGTGGTAACGTCTTGTGCTCCCTGTGCTCTTGCTTTGGGAGGAGGTTGGACAGGTATTTTGCTGACCAGCTCTGGAGCGAGAGAGAAGAGATGGCTACAGAGGGATGACATGGCTGCTGGTGGGACTGGGGTGCAAGGAGAGCTCAGATGGCAGCTGGCAGAGCAGCCGGGTGGGAGCTTGTCAGCCCCGGTGTGATACTGGGCTCATGGGCTGCATGTAGGGCTGGACCCTGAAGGAGCCCCTCGCCTGTTGCAAGGGCAGTGCTGCGGGGCCGGTGTTTACCCTGCCATGGTGTGCTCTGCCCTGAGCACTGGCTCCTTCTGGGCAGCAGCTCTCCTGGGAACACTGGAGTGGTAGGGGACCAGCCTGGGGGTGGGTTGATGAACCTGTCCCCATATGTCAGGCAGCTCTGCTGGGGCTGTGCTTGCCTTCCCAAAGCAGCCTTCCCTCCTGCTCTGACCCACTAGCATCCCTAGGGCAAGGCATGGGCTCTGCCTGCTGGCTATGAATCTGTGTCAGGGCCAGAGTCTCTGCTTGGGGCTGGATTCGTGCTCTCATCCTGTAAGCCATTCCTACAACAGCTGGTGTGTCCCTCCTGGCTCCTCCAGCAGCATCTCTGCTCCTTTTCCCACTCAGTCGGGTCTATTGGGTGGACAATTGCCTGAGGCTCAGCATCAGTGGCCATGCTCACTGTCAGCCCTCATGGATTCGGGATGGGAAGAGAGGAGCTGACGGCTTTACCCTTTGCTAACAGTGTTGCAGGGCACAAGGCCAGCCCTCTTCCTGGATGGGCTGCAAACTCAGCCATGCTCTTCTGCTTCTCCGGCTTTTCCCGGGGGCTGAGGTCTGAGCCTGCCTTGCTGCTGCTCTGCCAACTTGCCCTCCAGCTCCCTGTCCCACCGCGCTTGCACCCACAGTGCTGTCAGTTTGCCTGGCTGCGTGCACTTTCGACTTGTCGCAGGGCAGCACCCCCCTTTCACCGTTGTTAAGGGATTCATGGCAGCGGGCTGTGAAACCCCCTGTTCCCCTCTTCCCTGCCCTGCTCTGTCCCCCAGGAGGGATGATCCCTGGGGAACTGCCTGTCTCCCCTGGCTGGGACAGCCCCAGCCATGACGCTGCACCTGGCCGGGATGCTCTGCGCCAAGCACTGCCCCTGGCATGCCTCCACTATGGGGATTACCCAGGCACAGCACAGGATCCCAATACCCTGTGCTGGTGCAGGGCAGAGGAGCTGACAGGGACCAGCCATTTCCATCTGCATAACGGCAACTGGAGCACAACCACCCTCAACCCACTCCCAGGATATTTTTAGGCCTGGCTGCGCCGATGACGGAGAGATGACAGGCTCGCTCCACACCCGGACCACAAGATGCCTCTCCCACCGGCAGCTGCCTGGTGCGATGGGAGGAGCGTGGACACCCGGCAAGGCTGCTCGGGGCCGTAGTGTGCTGTGGGCTGGAGCCACAAACATCACCCCAGGAAAGGCAGTACTGTCCCTGTTCAGTGGCTCTGGGCTTGCTGGGAGCAGCTGCTAGCGCAGGATACCTCCATCCTTCTCCCTCTGGACTTGCACAGCTTCACAGGTCTTGAGAGAGCGGGTTAATCTCCAGATCTCACCAGCTCTTGAGCTTGAGAGTGTGTCCCAGCTTGTGAAGGAAGAGGAGGGAGATATCTGAGCAGATGATGTGGGACTGAAGTGTGGGCAGCAACATGCTTGCATGTCGTCACTTGCTGTGACCACAGAAGAAATGGGAGCTCCTTCAGGTGAGGAGCTTTTCTTTTCTGTGGGGCCTGAGGCTCAGGAAAGCATTATGGAGGGAACAGACCAAAAACTCCCCTTTTGGGCAGACCCCTGGATGGGGATGCAGCTGGCACAGAGGAAAGTGCGGTGAGACGCTGGAGGAGAGGAGGTCTGGGGCAGGAGGCTGTCCTCCTTGGCCAGGCTTGTTTGCTGCGGGTCCCCCAGCACTGCTGGGGGTACCTGGCATGAAGAGGGTGCCTGATGTTCTGGGCACAGGCAGTGACACATCACTGCTGGGAGGCGACAGTGCCAAGCCACGGCTGTGTCCTGGGTGCTGGTGAAGGGGGGTGAGAGCCCAACACTCCCAGCAGTGCCAGGATCTACGGCTGGGTCCAAGGAGAGCTGGGCTGGGGCTGGCTGCTCTGCCCAGCTTCATGCTAGGGCTGACGCGCCAATCCAGATGGGCTGTAGGTGCTGGGCTCTGAATGCAGGACCCTTCCGGGCGGCCGCGCAAATCATCAGTGCTAACCCACCCCATCCACCAGGAACCAGCCTGTCAGGGAGGATGCCATCGGCACCGGCAGCTCGCTGTGGTTAGCTTCCCCAGTCCCTGTGTTGGAAGGACTGGCCCCGCTGCAGGCACGAACCTCCCTCCGCTGGGTGCTGAGCCCTGGAAAGCGCCAGCCCTGAGCAGCTGCCCTGTGGACCTGCCAGCCTCCCCCAGCGTTAGCGGTAATTCCAGGCTCCCTCCCCTGTGGCACAGGGAGTTGGTTTCCAGGGGAAGCTTTGCTGGGGAGGCTGAGCTCGGTCCCTGTGTGCTGGTGGCTGAGGTGGGTGGCCTGCGGCTGCCTCTGAGCTGCGGTACATGGGAAACGAGGGACTTGCTGGCCTGGCTGTTCCCCTGTGGCTGCTGGGATGGGGCAGAGTCCTCTGTGGCTGGGAGCTCTGCATATACGCTGTTTAGGACCCCTCTTGCTACAAAAGGATCCAGTGTCCCCCTAGTCCTGTTCTCACTCGTACCAACCACTGTGGGATTGTGCGAATGGTGGTGGAGGTGTTCAAGCCCAGGCTGGATGGGGCTTTGAGCAGCCTGGTCTAGTGGGAGGTGTCCCTGCCCATGGCAGGGGGGTTTTAACTGGATGATCTTTAAGGTCCCTTCCAACCTGAACCATTCTGTGATTCTGTGATATACTGGGGGAGGTTTGCTGTGCTGCAGCAGCCCCCCCCTCCGACCGTGTCCCTTGCCTATGGCTGGCAGCTGCCGTCTCATGGTTGCTGTTGGCCCAGGTGCTGCCAGCAAACACAGCACCTGCAGACACTTCCCCCTGATTGTGCTAACTCTGTGTGACAAAAAGCGGCTGCAAGAATACACAGGTTGACACAGATGCTGACTCTCCAAAACCAGCGTGCTCCTGCCCCGCAGCCAGAGCTCGAAACCTCGGCCGCATCCTGCAGCGCAGGGTGAGTGTGGTGCAGACCCACGCACCCAGCCCCTGCACCCCCCATGCTGGCCCTGCTCTGCCCTATGGCCCACCCCATGCCACGTGGCGTCTCTCCTTCCTTCTGGATACGCTTCAGCACCCAGGAGCAGGGCAGACACTAGGACACGTCAGGGCCGCCTCAGCTGGGCCCCTGCCAGCCCAGCGCCCCATGCCAGGCACCCGCTCTCGTGCCCACGGGTAAAGCACCTGCACCGGCAGCTCCAGCACCTCCTCCCACCGCCTTCCCCGTGACGGGCAGGATTTGCGCAAAGTCGTCGAGTTGTCTGGCACTTTCCCTTTCCTCCCACTGCCTCTCCTCGCCCCCCGCCCTCGCTGCTGCCTCCCCTCTCCTTCGTCCCTTTCCCGAGCATCGCACTTATCCCAGTCTTGGGTGAGCAGGGGCTGGGATGCCGCAAGGAGTGTCTTCACTCTGGGCGCATGGCTCTGCATCCTGGGGGGTTTTATGTCCCTTGGTGCATCACAGAGCGTTTCGAGAAGGGGCACTCACCCACAGAGAGGGTACAGCCTGTGGCTCTGCAGGCGAGACATGCCCTGGGAGCTGCTTATCACAGCAGTGTGTCCGACCATCCCGCAGTACAACCTCCTGTGCTGCAAAATCAATGCTTTTTACAACAAATCACGCAAGGAATGGGGGCAGCAAAGGCGATGTGAAACGACTGATTCCAAAGAAGTGTGCTCGTACCCATGCTATCACTTCTGCCCCAGCCCAGCAAAAAAAGGGCACGTGGCCACGATCTGTGTCTGAAATAATGACAAATGACATCATCAAATTTTGAATAGGGCATGATTCAGCTGCCAGGGAGTGGGGCTCACCTGGGACTGACGCTGGCTCACAGCCATTTCCTTGGGGCACGCAGGGAAGTGATCAGAGCGACGCAAATGGGAGAGGTTTGTAAACCCGAAGCCGGGACTGATAACGGCAGAGCTGTGGGCTGCTTGCGTTTACGCTGTGGGTTTTGGCACCAGCTCGCTTAGCTTAACCAAAGCTGGTTGCTGCATTGGGTGAAGGTCGCTGGTGTGTTAGCTCGGGGTCAGAGGCACCAGGGAGCAGCTGGAGATCAGGTAGCAGACTGAAAAGAGGAGCCCAGTGGCCGTGTGGCTCCATCACAACGGGCCAGCTGAAGCTGCACAAGGGCTTGCTAGTGCAATTAATTAAAAAAGAACTGAAGCTCCAGGCTGGAAACGTGGCATTCCCTGGGTAAAGGGCTGGACATGAGCACTGCTGCAGGCAGGCAGCCCGCGCTTGTGAGCAGTGTAGTGCCGCGGAACCAGGTCAGGCTGAGTCGTGCTTTCTTCTAAAAAAACCACGTGCATGAGCTGGAAGAGCAGGTCAAGATGACTGTCCTCAGGCTGAGCTCGTCCATACCCTCCTCACTGCCTTCTCCAGCACGCAGGGCTCACTCCTGGCCTCCTCTTTGCTGCTGGAGCTGCTTGGACAGGAGACGAGGAGCTTCCCCGCACGTACCCGGGCAGGAGGGGTGAACCCAGGTTTGCATACGGACCAGGGCGAAACAACAAGCGTGACCATGCGACAGCCCTTCCTCCAGCCACAGAGAATGAACAATCATATTAAAACTCGAGACTATCTAATCTTACGTGCAAGCTGCTGCACACTGGGGGTGGCTGCTCCTTCAGCCTTCAGCAGCCGTGTTGCAAAGAAATGTATTTAATTTCAGGCTTGAGTTTTTGCATCAACTGTGCACCTTTGGACCCCCCCCACCCCCTTCTGCCGAGCTGACACACTGCCCCATAGCAGTGCTCTGTCCCCCCGCATCAGCAAGGAGACCTTCTCCAGGGGCAGCGGAGGAGCCCACGCTCTTCACACCTTGCACAGCCTTATTTGCTGCATTCCCAAGCCTTAGCTCCTTTTTCACAGTACCGTCGCAGTTCCTCAGGATTTCTGTGTCCGTGTTGAAGTCTGGAGAGCTGGAGCAGACGTCAGGCTGGCTTTGCCAGGGCTGTAGAGCGGCACAAGTCCTGCCGTGCATCTGCTCGGAAATCCCCTCCATGCACCTCTGGCTCTTGGAGCCATGGCGCTGCGATGCAGGCTCATAGCAGCAGTTGTGTGTGGGGACAGCTCTCTTTTTTGTTGGTTTTTTTTTTTTCTCCTTAATTCCACCCCCCCCGCCCCGCTTTCTGGGAGCTCCTCCACCCTGCAGAACAGTCTGTCCTCTCTGTACCCACGTACCTTCCTTTGCAGCCCATTACAGTGCCGTGGGTTGTGATCGTTTTATCAGGCCATTCGGCTCGCGCTGTAGCGGCAAACAGCCTGTTCAGAATTTTATCAGCCACAAATGTAAGCTTTCACCTTGTCATCTAGACAATTGATTTTAAAAACTATTAAATAGCCCTGGACCAGGAAACGGTCACTGGGTGTCTAGGTACGCTCCCCGTTGTTGATGTCTCCCCATTAAGACTTGGCACACTGACAGACTTCAAAACAAAACTATTAATGCGCATAGTTGTTAATCTATCGTGAGCCTTATTAATTCTTTGTAATACATGCTTTTAATTAAAATCCTATGTCATTGTTGATGGCAGGGGAGAAGCTGAAGTGTGCTATATAGATGCTCCTGCTCTTACCAGCCAAGACCTTTCCTTTTGCCCAGGGAGGAGTTTCCCTGCAAGGTCCATGCTGTGTAACGCAGCCCCCAGGATGCCCTTAGCTGTGCTCTCACCTCCCCGGCAGCAGTCTGGGTCTCTCTGCCATTTCCCTGCACATCACTTTGGCTCTTTGAATTACACTGGCCTCACACCAGTCCAGCATTTGTTAAAAATTAACACGTGTGTTTAGGAGAGCCCAAGATTATGTCATCAAAATGTCGTTTGTGAACTAGCTGGGCCTGTGGCATGAATGTGGCTTGTTTGGGGAGCTGCAGCCTCTCCTTGTGCCACTGCTGTGCCAAATATCCCTATCCTCTGCGACAGCACATGAGACAGGGTCACTCCTGCCATGGCTGTTCCAGAGGAGGCAGCGGCTGGACCGGATCTGCCTGCCCTGCCTGTCCCTTTCAGCTATTTTTATGGCATGAAAGGGGATGGGGCGATGCCTGGATGGAGGGCTCGGGATGAGCCCATCAGGGTTCATGGCTATCGCAGCTCTAACCGTGTCAGAAATTCAGGCTTATTCAGCAGTTGTCCCAGAAACTCAAGGGCAGCAATCCGGTTGTGTGCTCCCCTGGCCCCAAGAGGCAGCGCGGGCACAGCTGGAGCTGGGTTCCTTCCACATTCCCGCAGCACCAGTGCAAGGAAACCTGCTGTGATACCCAGTGGTGGCACATGGGCTGGGTAAGGTCCCCCGTTTCACTCCCATGGCTCAGGTACGTTTCATTGAGGGAGAAAGAAAACCCTTCAAATGGCAAATATACAAGGACTATTTGAGCTTCTATCTGAGTTTCTTTAAGAGACAGAACTAAAGCTGGAAACTCCACCCAGCTTATTATTTTTGAGAAGCTGTTTTCGTGGTGTGCAGCCCAGTAACTAGGCACTGCACCAGATTCCTCAGCAACTCCTGTCACTGAGAGCAGGTTGGGGAAAATGTCAAGAGGCATTGCGAAATATTTCCCTGACAGCACACCCAAACCAGCCTGAACGCCGGCGGGCACCACTCGGTTCCGTGCTCTCCTCTGTTTCACAGCACAGTTCACCTACTGAGAGTTGGGATGTCTGCTCCCAGGGAGCTCACTGCGGTTCAGCACACCTTGCTCCCAGGCTCAGCTTCCTAAATCCCCCCCCAAAAGTGGCACCCCTCTCCCCTGCGGCGGGGTCTGTGCCTGGCCCTGGACAGGCGACGTGCACCTGCAGGAACATGCTGGGAAAAGGAGCCACTGGCTGCCCAGGTGAAATAACCGCTGGCCAGAGGGAAATCCCACCGGATTCTGGCCTGCAGAAGGTCTCTCATTCCGCTGAGGACCTGTGGGCATGGCGCCCGCCTTGTGCTTGCTGCAGGTGCAAGCCCGCCTTTGCGGATTGGCCTGGGATGCTGCTGGAGAGGCAGCCACGACACCCGTGATCCCAGTAGGGAGCAGGCGAGGGACTTGTGTGGGGAGTGGAGGTGTCCTCCACCACCCAGCTCCACGCATCATGGTCCTGGGTGTGCAGCTGAGCCGTGTGCTGCCCAGGCCAGGCGGCTCTAACCTGCCAGTGTCAGGTCTGGAAAAGATTTAGGACAATCCTGCCTGAATGCTTCGTCTGATGCTCTGGCAGAAAGGACCAATGCAGCCCTTTGAGACAGAGAATAGGAAAAGGCAGATTTAATCCCTGTGTCAAAGCATTAGGGAGGCTCATTGTGGGATTCTACGTCTTGAAAAGGCTTCAGGAAAATCAGAGAGGCTGTGTAGAGCATAAACGCAAAAAATGGCTTGAGGGTAGGAGGAAAAGCCTGGCAGTAAGAGAATTAAGCAACTCGGTATATTTAGCTTATCAGAAAGATGGATGAGAGGGGGGTTGCTTGCAGCATATGTGCAGTGTCACAAAGAGAAAATGCCAAGCTCTGAAAGGCTCTTTAATCAAGCAGAAGGCAGAACAAAATGGTATGTCTGCAAGCTGAAGCCAGACACAGGGATGTGGGATGCTCTTCTGAACGTGAGGGTGAGGGACTCCTGAAACAGACCCAGAAAGGTGGGAGTCTCCAACGCTTGTCTTCAAATCCAGCCTACCTCCTTTCTTGGAAAATATGCGCGAACCAAACGTAGCGTATTGGAATTAATGCAAGGAGATGAAGCGCTGAGTGGTGTGCTGGCCGGCTGCTCACTCTCCTACGGCCGCGTGTCAGGCAGGACCTTTGGATCATTTCAGCTGAGGAAGACCTTGGGAAACGCGGTCCGGCCAGGCTGCGCGCTCGGGGAGCCGTTCGGGCAGGCTCCGGGTGTTCACCTGCGCCCGTAGCGGTAAGTGCAGCTGTTCGCTGTTGAAAACATCTGGAGGGTGGCAGAATTTTTCAGCCAAGTCCAGCTTGTTTCAGCTTGTTTTCTGTGGGACTGCTGACAATGCTGTTCAGCATTTCTCTTCTTAGAGTAGCCAGAGCACCAGAAATGTAAAATGCCATCCACAGACTCATCATGCTCAGAGCCTGTGTTTAAGAATAATACGCAATGAGTGTGTGAGATGTTTGGCCAGAGAGATAAAGACAAAATACGAGTGTCTTACAGCCCAGGTCGCATTCCCCAAGCCTGTGCATCAGCAGAGGTAATCTCTATCTAGCCTTTACTGGAAAGAGATCTTTGCTGTAGCATTTAGTGGTATTTAATTAATAATAAAATACTATGTTAATTAGTATCAGGTCTGATTTGATGACATGTAATTTGGGAAGAAGGATTACAGCGTGAGTATTAGAATGAGAATTTTTATAGGGCAGAGAATCAAAATGAGATTAGCAGTCTCGCTACAGAGGGAGCCCGGAGGCTGATGTGTGTGTGTTCGGCAACCGATGCAGATAGTTACAGCATAACTTTATTTACTGATGGGAAAAGAACCTGTAGCTGTTATTTGCCTTTACGTGTCACCCCGTATAATGCGCGGCTCAGCCACCATGAAAGAAAAATGCAAGCAGGCATCATTCCAGTGGGAACGCCCCGTGGTGCTCAGCACCACGTGTGAGGTGTGTTTGCAGAACAATTTTGGCATGTCCCGGGAGGGCTCCTTCCAGAGGAAGGAAAGGAGGAAGCGTTGCTGATGGTCACCTCCACGTGCCGAAAACCCTCGAGGGATGTGAATGGCTGAACCAGCTCCTGGCCCCCTCACACAGCTTTGACCCAGGTGCGCTATATGTGCGGAGGGCACCGGGTTATGCCTAGTCCGACGTGAGCCCCCCAGGCAGCATGCAGGGTTGATGCAGGGACATGGGGTACAGGACCCCTCACCACTTGCTCCGGGCACCGACCATCCTGAGTTACCAGATAACGCAGCCACCAGCTGTGCCCTCTGCCAGAGCCTTCTTTTTCCAGCCCATGGCCAGCGTTGCTGCAGGAAAGGCTCTGCAGAGACGTGGGCAGCTGCGGGCACTGCCCCAGGGCTCGGCGGGTCGACCACAAGCGGGTTTTTGTTGAGCAGGGCAAGCTGCAGCTCTTGCCCTTTCATTTGGTCAGTTTGGCTTTGAAAAGCTCCAGAGCATTCTGGAAAGTGGCACAGCAATATGATAGGATTTAATCAGACTTAATTATTCCCCTGCTGTCGATCTCCTAGCAACATCCAGCTTGACATCTGCCTGCGAATGAAACATGTAAGCTAAGTAGGAACATGTTCAGACTAAAGCCCTGCTACTCGAACCAAATCACTCCACTAATCATTGCCTTAATTCATCTCGTGGCCGTTAGACAGCTGCTGGGAGCTGGTACCTGATTTCCATTGAGGCATGGCACTCACGTCCCGAGTTTTTTTCCAGCCTGGCAAGAAGCGTGACTTTATCCTGGGCTCTTTCCAGAGTGCTGACACCTGATAACACCAGGTAGAGTTTCCCAAGTGACAAACGCGAGCTCAGGAGCAAGCCCCAGCCTTGTCGCTATCTGGCTTCATGCTGTAGGTCCTGCTTATCTCATCAGAAAAACCAGATCACCCGCTGTGCCTGCAGACCGCAGGGTTTAAACTCTGAGCGCACAAGTCTTAGAATCAGGGCGGTTTAGGTGAGGTTTGAGGATGGTCAGAGCGGATGTGGCACGGCGGCAGCAGGCGTCGCAAGCAGATCTGTGTCACCAGGGTGGCAGGGAGAAGAGACCCAGCTTATGCAGCTGGAGGGATGAAGAGGCAAAAAGAGGAGCCGAAGCGTTTGTAAAGCAAAGCCGAGGTCCAGCCAGGCACGCCGCGGTGCAGGAGTCGGTGGGGTTATTGGAGGAAATGAGCCTGTGGCTGAGTGGGGGCCAGTGAAGGAGGTGCCCAGCCCAGCCATGCACCGGTTCGCCATGAAACCAGAGGGAAGGGATCTGCCTTGGCTGGGTGAGCGCAACTGTGTCCCCAGTGGGTCAGCCCCAGGGAGATGGGGATCGGTCCAGGCAGCGGTGGGGTGGGCAGGCCTGCAGATGGATGGGACTGTGTGGATGTGGTCGTGGCCCTTCTCTGTGCACCTCCTCGGGGGGATATTGGTGCCAGTGATACCTGGGTGTTGGCACAAGTCTGTTTGGCTCCTGCGCTGCGTCTAGAAGTTGTTATTGGTATAAAAAAGACCCAACTGGATGCCAGAGAAGCATGTGTCTCTGCAGAGAGGCAGAGGGTATCTATGAGCCCGGCTGCACGAGTGCAGCACATGCAGCCATGTCACACTAATTTCATCCATGCTGAACACAAAGTGGAGCTGTGTGAGCCCCTGCCAGCTCTCCCTGCAACCTGCATGGGCTCTGCCTCTCACCAAGTGCCCGGGATGGGCTTGGGCAGTGCTCAGCCAGTCCTGTGCCGTCCGAGGTGGTGTGTGTCAGTCAGCATCGGCACTTGGGCTCGCTGGCAGCAGGAACTGCCACCACGCTGGACACGATCCTACTTAGTTTCACTTAAACTCACGTGGCTTTTTGTTTACCTTGTGTTATCAGTGACTCACAGAGGGTGGAAACAGAAAATCACTGGGCTCCTTTACTGTCCTGAAGATGCAAGTTTATTCCTGATGGTCTTTTTCCTTTCTGATGATGTTTGCCCTCTGTGCCTAATAATTTCCCTAACTGTTTATCATTCCCTCCCTGTGCTGCCTTATACTTGTGTTTCTCACTTGCCCTGTGCTCAACGAGTATTAGGGCTACCCAGCAAGACTGTGGGGCCAGCAGTGAAGAGGGTGATGCTGTGGGGAGGGTGAGATGCGGGCTGGCAGCCTTGCAGGATGGAGGTGGAGACTGTAACATACCAGGAATCGCGTGGAAGTGGTGTTGGCTCTGCGGTGTGATTCGTGCTCTGCTGTGGGAGGGCAGCTGGGGTGGGCTGTGCAGCCCAGCGTGGTCCAGTGGTGGAGGCTGTGCAACACTGGGAAGCCCAGGGAGGTGATGCAGTGCCTTGCAGTGGCTGGGCAGGACCTTGTTGGGTATGGTGCGGTGTGAGGATCTGCAGAAGTTGGAGGATAGTGTGAAGGCAGTGACTCGGGGCAGTGACTGGGTGCTAAACTGGGCAGGGTAGCACAGCTAGGTGCAGTGCGGTGCAGTGACCGGCTTGGGCTGCTCAGTGCAGTGGCTCTAGGTTAGACTAGGCAGAGCAGAGCAGTGGTGAGAGGCTGTGCTGAGCAATGCTTGGAGGTTGGGGAGTGCAGCAAAAATGCAGTACACTGCGATGCAGTGACTAGAGGTGAGGCCATGCAGTGTCCCTGTTGGGATGCAGCAGCCGGGTGGGAGGGTGAGGTGGGACCGTGCCCTGGCTGCAGTGACTGCAAGATTTGGAGGTGTCGCAGCTGTAGGAAGGTGCGGTGTTGTGCAGTGCAGTGCTGCAGCTGGAGCAATGTGACAATGCGGAGCTTGACAGGCGGTGTGGTGCCTGGAGGGGCCCTGCAGTGCCATGCCTGGAGGAAGGAATGGCATCGTGGAGCACCTGAAGGCACTGCAGTGGTTTGGAGGTGCCAATGAGTGATGGGAAGTGCAGCTGTGATTTGAGGGAGCAATGCCAGGCAGTGACTGGGGAGATGCGGAGCAGCGCCGTCCAGCCACTGGAAGTGTGGGGAGGGTGCAGTGCAGTGATGGAAGAGGGCAGTGTGGTGCAGCGATGGGGCGTGTGTGTGCCAAAATGGTACAACGATCAGAGCGGTGCGGTGCAGTGTAGCACCAGTGGTGGGAGGGGGGATGAGTGCAGTGCAGTGACAGGGGAAGGTGAGCAGTGCAGTGCCAGTGACGGGTGGAGGGATCAGAGCAGTGCAGTGACAGGGGAAGGTGAGCAGTGCAGTGCCAGTGACGGGAGGGGGGATGAGAGTGGCGCAGTGCCAGAGGAGCGGTACCAGTGCAGAGCAGTGCAGTGCCGTGCCAGTGATGGGA
Source organism: Rissa tridactyla (assembly GCF_028500815.1). Lineage (NCBI taxonomy): Eukaryota > Metazoa > Chordata > Aves > Charadriiformes > Laridae > Rissa > Rissa tridactyla. The sequence continues at coordinate 43,632,370 of NC_071473.1, forward strand.
GGCGGGGATGAGAGCGGTGCAGTGCCGGAGGAGCGGTCCCAGCGCGGTGCAGCCGAGCGCTGCATCCAGCGCCGCGCAGCGCTGGCGGGCATGGGGGGGGTGGGGGGGGGTGGTGTGGCGGGGGGTTTCCGCGCATGCGCGCCACCGCCCTGCCGCAGCGCCCCTGCGGCGGCGGACCCCCTGCCGCCCGCCCGCCCGCCATTGGCTGCGGGCGCCTCCCGCGATAGGCTGCGGGCGCGGCCCCCCGCACCGCCCCATTGGCCGGCGGCGGCCGCTATGCGAGCGGGTGGGCGGTGCGGCGCCCCGCCCCGGCGCCCCATTGGCGGCCGCTGTGCCCCTCAGCGCCGCGGCGGCGGCGGCCGGTCCCGCTGCGCCGCGCCCGGCATGGCGGTGTCCGCAGCCCCGCGCCCGGTGGTCGCAGCCGGCGGCCGAGCGCCCAGAGCCGGCGGCGGCCGGGTGAGGAGGGGCGGAGGGGGGCGAGGGAGGGCGAGGGCAGGGCCGGCCTCAGCGGCCCGACGGCGTTTGGGCGAGCGGGGCCCGGCAGGCGGCGGGGTGCCTGGCGGCGGCGGTGCCGTTGCCCGTTCAGATTCCAGCCGGATTCTAGCCGGCCGTTGGCAGCTGTCAGCCGGCGGCCAGCTGCCGTCCTGCTCGGGCCGTGCGGGCCCTGCTCCCCCGGTGCCGTCTCAGCCTTCAGGGTAGCGTGTCTCCTCCCTGCCGCCGCGGGACCTGCGCTGCTCCCGGCCGGGGGCCCAGCTCCTGCGGGCCCCGCTGTGCCCGGGACACCCCCGGGCAGCCCCTGGGTTTGCTTTGTGGCAAGTCTGGGCTTTCCTGTGCTCGCCAGGCCTCCTCGGCTGTGCCGGCTCTGGGACTGGTTATCTGTAGCGGGCTGGGGCGTAAGTGTGAAGAGGGAGTTGGGCTGGTGCCTTGTCACCGTGTTGCGGTGACCTCCTGCCGCTCCGGAACGGCATTTACCCTTGTGACACAAAAAAAAGGCAGCGGCTGGGGGTGGTAGTTCTTATTTCCCCAATGCGGATGGGGTGATTGGTGTATTTTATCTTGTGGAGAGCACGGTTTTGGATCTGTGCGTTACGGTGGGTGTGGGATGGCATGTTTTGGAAGGATGACTGTTGGAGAAGGTGGCTCCAACCTCAACATAGTTTTTCTTTCTCAGGTCATGTAGAAGAGCAGATTTAATGTGAAGATGGGACTGTTGGTGTTTATGCGTAACCTGCTGCTAGCCCTCTGCCTCTTTCTGGTACTGGGATTTCTGTACTATTCTGCTTGGAAGTTGCACCTTCTCAGATGGGAGGATTCAAGTAAGTATGAGCACTGTGTAACTGTTTCTGGGCGCCTGAAAATGTCTGTTAAATAGTTGCAATAGTACTGACGAGGTTCTGAGTTAGCAGCATTAGAAGGATGTGATTAAGCCTAATCAAATGCTGGAGCTTTTAGTATACTTAAGGGGTTGAATTTGTGATTACCTAATGCTCTTTATGGCTCTTATTACTGGGTACAAAAGCAGGTTCACGCTCTATAAATTTAGTATTAGAGACTTCTCTAGAGAATTAGAGTTCTTAGAATATTTTGTGTTAGTTTATGATTCCTAATTGTCAAAATAAAAAGTCTGTGTGCTGAAGTTTTTGTTCCCTGAATCTTTCTGTACACTTTAAAATATCTAAGACAAGGGTGTTTTTCTCTGGTCAATTTTGATTTCTTTCTATAATCATATATGCTGGTTATCTTGTCATCTTACTTTGTCCTTCAGAAATCCTCGTCTTCCATTTGTCTTCCATCTTATTATCTGCCAACTATCTGTCATCTAAAACGCTGTGTCTCAACCTTTTCAAGTCCAAAGAGACATCTGACCTCATTGAATACAATCTGAGGATTGTACTGTGCGGTAATGCCATAGGAGGTTTTAGTTGCAATGAAATACAAATTAGGCTGAGGTTTGATTGCTCACTTACTGCTCTTATTTTTGATTTTGTTGATTCCTTTCTTGCCTGCATGTAAGAATTTTGTATTGAAAATACAAAAAATATAAAACTATTCCCTCCTCTCCTGCCTAAAACACAAGCCAGTCTTCTCTGCAGCTGTTCCACGGGCTGTTTCAGATGTCTCACAGCCGACCGTTGCTCCCTGGATCAGCGGCTGAGAAACACTGATCTAGAAGGATTGTTTTTCTGTCTGACAAAAAGCCATCGGTCAAATTCCATCTTCACTGTATTGTGTTTCTGTGCGTGCTGCTGGAGGTTTCTATGGCAATGCTTATTAAACTTACTACTTTTCTACTTCTGCATGCTCCATATCTGTTGTTATGTGCTCTAAGAAGTTTTGCGTGACAGGTGATTTGGATATGACATTTGCACTGATGCAGTGATTTTGACAGGAGGACTGCTGAGGTGTCTTGTACTAAACGGGTATTGAAAGACTGAATTTGTAACAGGAGATGCATAGTGTCTTTCTTAGCAGGGCTTGTTTCTTCAGGTTTGTGCTTCAGAGAGGGTGTCAAAAATCTTGATTGTGACCTTCTGAAAACTAGCACTTTTGTTGATGAGGTATAGAAAATCCTTCCTGCATGAAAATAAGTAAAAAATGTAGTTAAAAGAACAGTTTTGCCTTATCTGGTACCACATAATGATCTGTTATGAAATTATACCTCCTGCCATCCTTTGCTTCCTTTGTACCCCCAGAAATTGTGTTGGACCTTCTCAAGGCGTGCAAAAAAAATCTGTCAGGCCACAACTTGTATGTGAACTTTGTTAAATGTGGAGGAGAAGCTTTGTGTTTATGTGCCATGTACCAAAGTGCTGGGGTGGGTTCTAAATTTCTTCAGGTTTTGCCTCTTTGGAATTTGTGCCTTTTAGTTTTGCGTGCCATTTGTAATTTTACGCCATGTCAGTCCCTGGGGAGTTCTGGTGTAACTATGCCCTGCGATGCAATGTGGCAAATCTATATGGAAACATTGTGGATTTCTACTACTGTCTTTTGCTTAGAAAGATGACTTTTAAGTTGCAGCCTAGTTAGAGTAATTTCTGTTGAGCATATTGGCCGCTTTTGGGTACCCGGGATGTTCTGACAGGAGCACCATGAGGTGATGTCACAGACTCTTTGTTAGGTGTGTCTCCTTTTTTCTAATCTTGTGTGTAATATGTGTTCTTCGTTTATTCTTGGAAGTTGCAGTGCTTGCATTAAGCTCCTTCAATGTGTACAAAGCAGTGATGCCGGTCTGAAGATTTAGCTTCTTGATCTTTATCAGTTGTTACAATGGTATCTGTTGTGATGGTATCAGTTGATATCGGCTATACCATTGTTGCGTATCTTCTAGACACTTTTATGGACTGTCTCTTAAATATCAGATGAAGCTCCTTGAAATATCAGTACAAACAGCAGTCTAGAGTAAGAGGGCAAAATTTTATGTGATTACTTTTGAAAACAGTTAACGTGGTACCAGTTTTCAGTTGATCTTCAGAGTTTTGTTTGCATCCTAAAATGTTTTATGTATCGTGTAATTTTACACATAAGGAACTTACGCAGATTTAAAATTCAAATTTAAAAGGCTATATTGGGAAACTTGATATGAAGAGTTAATGTTAAGCTTCTATAAATAAGCTCTTCTAAGTTAACAAATGACAGAATTGAAGTTGCTCATTTAACCACGATTAGGCTTCCTTGGGCATGTGTAATATGATACAACGTATAATGGTGCAATTATACGTTCTATTTTCTGAAGGGGAGGCTTGCTTAGTTCAGTCGGCAAGACAGGTGGTGCTTGATAGCTGTTTGTGGTTTTATTTCCTGAATTACAATTCAGTATGTGACCTTGTAAATTTCCTTAAGATTGATAGGATAATGCTGATGTCCCGAAAGGCAACGCTAAGTTAGATGTTTTAATTTTGGGGTGCTTAATAATCTAAGATTATTGATTTTATGTGTAAGTTATCTTCTTATTTTTTCTATTTTCTTGTGACCAGTGTCTTTACTGTGTAACAGTGACTCTGTTAAAGTTAAATGGAGACTGGTTTTAGTAAACTTGACACCTGTATTTAATATCAGACACAAACAAATTTGCCATAGAGTATTGTGAAAAATATTTCTTACTGCTGCTTGTGTGGTTTGTTCAGTTAATGTTTTAGAAAATGCCTGTGTATGTTGTTGTTAGGGATGCATTTGAATGGTAACTCTGTAAGGAATTTAATCATGCTGAGGTATGTTTTCATTTACTTTAGCAGCTAAAAATACATAGTTAAAGCAATTTGTTTATTCATACTTCTGACACCTCCAAGAAAGGAGGCTAAACTTCTGAATAGACTGAAGGACACACATCTATGTTTCCCTTAGCATCTCTATTTAACTTTAAACTGTCCTTGAGTAATGCCTTAGCGAGTTCTGAGATATTGTTCTCCTTACTGTGTGACTCTACACCTTGCCAAAATACAAAGGAGAATAGGGAAGAATTAATTCTCTAAGGCTTATCTTTCCTGTGACAAGAATAGATTGAATTCAGCTAATGTGAACTAATTAAGGTTGAATTAAGTTCAACTGCTTCTTCCTTTCAAGGCAAACCTCCAGTGACTGCTACCCTTCTCTCATCCTTTTAGTGAGTATCGTGGTTGGCTGCTCTTCCCTGAGCCTTGTTTCATGTTGAGGGCAATATATTGTTAGTTCTCAGAACAGTAGCAAAGTCCAAAAAAGTGGTGTGTAACATTATGTGAATGTAGAAGGGCTTTTTAGTTCTTGTGATCGTTCGGAATATATGAGCAGTATTTAGGACAGAGGTAAGCTTTCCTTTTTCTGTTTTCTTTCCTGATTTCTGTAATGCAGCTTCAGTCTCTGACAATAGTGGTAGGAGATGTACACTGTCCTTGCATGTTCTTCCCAGACAGGCAATAATGACAGATGCCACAAATCTCTGATTAAGAGTGTTGAGTTGCATGGAAGTGCGCTAAGCACGTAGAATTGATAATGTGATGTGGGAGACAAACAAGGAACTAAGAAGTTTGGTATCGGGTTTAGCTGTCACGTACCTTCTAGAAGGACCTTGCAGCAGCAGCAGATAATCATAGCTCTGTTCATTGTGTTTCTGGACACTGAGTTGTCAGGGCATTCTTACGTAGTAATGGTAGTGATAGGAGCAGGTTTTGAATTTCTGAGACATGCACTGCAGCCTCTTTGCAAACAACTGCCTGCCCTATCCCTTCCACCTTCTCTGGTGCATTTGGCTCTGAGGCGAAGGAAAATGTTATCTGTGGAGTGTGAAGAAGACAGCACATGGGAAGGTGCCCCATTATCTTTGAAAAGGAGGACTGGAGATGGAGTCTTGCCGCTTAGATTGGCTTTATTATCTTGGAGGAACGCATCTTTACCCATAACAGAAGGGCAGAATATAGTCATATTAAAATTTAATACTGATGTTTGTTACCTAACCTGGTATGTGTATAGCTGATTTTGTAATTTAAAAATGAATGTGTTGTAAGGAAGGAGTGATTCCATTTAAAAATGTCCTGGTTATGGAAATACTAGACTCATTCCTCCAGGGCAGCTTTTTTTTTTTTTTTTACCTTCTTTCAAAGTAGTGGAATATACTTGGGACAGGGACAGTGTAACGCTATTTTCCTGTTCTCTATTGTATTTCTAGCTACATTAGCATGGAATTAATGTAGAGAAATACATACTCTACTTTAGGTACTTTTGCCAAAACCTAAGTTAATACAATTTATAGCTATAGATTTTGAGCTTGTCAGTTTGAATGTGTCTTTTGAAACATCGCCAGGTATATTCTGTTGATGTCTCCATAAAGAAATCAAGTCACTACTCTGTCATCTGTTGCTCCATGTTATTTTCAACTCTAATTCTGGAAAGGCAGCCAAAGAGATAAAGCTCTGGGAGGAGATTTTCTGAAAGTATTTCAGGACCCTTATCCTTTTTATCCTTTTTTTTTTTTTAATGTCTGTTTCCGTGGGAACTGAAGAGACATAAACAGGCAAAACTGACTCACTTCTGGTTGCAGGTTTTTAGTCTGCTTGCATTTCCATGGAAACCAGTCTCGCAGCCAAAAAAAAGGCTAAATTAATCGAAAGCAATCAGACCTTTATCTTTAATATAAATACTGATTTATCCCCTTCAAAGTGAAATGGTATTTTTGTCAACTCTTGTATTAGGGACTAAAAATGTACTGAAGAAATGGATCCTTTTACAGGGGTTTGGAACGTGCATACTTTTTCTCATGTGGCTAAAGCCTCATGATGTGTGATGGTATGTAGTGTGGGTACAACTGTTGTGTCTTGAGTTATTAGGGGTGTTGTTTGTGCTACATTAAGGGAGTGGATCTTGCGTACTGTCATCTGACTTCTTTTCTTTATGTTGTTCAATGAAAAACAAATGAAACGACATTCAGTCGGTGTGTGAGCAACTAGGCCACAGGGACAAACTCGTCCCCTTTGTGGAGAGAGGCATGTAATAGTTTCGTGTTCAGGCCCTCATCTCTGGGAGTTACTGTCCTACTTGCCTTTGCCAGAAGGAGGAAATGCAGGAGTGCTGCTATAAAAAATAACGTCTCTGGGCCAGCTCTATTTGGCATTGGGAGCATAAATCTCTGATGAAAGTGGTTTGAGCTAAGCTGGCTGAACTTATGGTTAGGCGGATGAGGGAGCGTATCCTTTTTTAATGTAGAATTACAAAGCATTCATGCCCCTGGTGTGGGGGATGGCAAGCAAATGGTGATGGTAACCATTTCAATTGCTCTGTATCTATCTATGGCCTTAGCCTTAGGGGGTGTGTGTGTTCTTTATGATAGACTTTATTGCTGTTGCTGCTGCTCCCCAGGCTGAAAAGCCTGAGAGACTTTACACTTGTGGGCATTAGCTTTTTTAAAAAAAAAAAATGTTTTGGACAGTATTATGCAGCCGTGTAAGTTTCCTGAAGCAGTTGCTTTTTTGCTTTGCAGGAAGAGACTGGGAACAGCACTGAGATGGATTATTGTGAATTCACTAATGTTTGAGTTATTAGTAACTTCAAGGTTTGTTTCATCTACTCAGCTGTTCTGTAGTCTGTGTTAGTGCTGTGCTTATTGCACCAAGATTGAGAACAAATGTTTAGAAAGTTCTCACGACACAGATCTAGCTACAGACTTAAGGAATCTCTCTGCTACTTCTTTTGCTTCAGGGATTTGAGGATGACAGTGATGCTTTTTGAAATGTTAAAAATAGGCAGCAGTGTTATTGAGGCAGCAGTGAATATTAGAAACAAAGATGTAAAAATAGGAGTTAAAACAACAGTTGTCTGGTAAAGTAGCTTAACTTTTCTAAGAATTCTCCTGCTGGGCTGAGATGTTCCACTTGTGTTCAGCTTGAAACCAAAAACTTTAGTGTACTAGCTATGGTGAATGATTCTCTTACCTGTGCAGAACACAGAAAAATGGATTTAGTGCCCAGAAATTGTTACCACTGTTCAAGTTACTTTGTGCTCCCTGTTAACCTGCCAGAATAAGGAGCGTGGCTAAACTTAAACTCCTGCAACTCGAGACATCAGTTGCGGTAATATCTTCCACAGCTGTTATTGTGCCAGTTCCTTTTTGCTTGGCTGGAGACAGATGTGTATGTTCCTGATGCCTCTTGCTCCAGCTGTTTGATGCAGCCACACAGAACTGCTGGCCCTTTCCACCAGAGGCAGCTGCCTGTCTGACACCAGGACAGAAGAGATGGTCTGCTCAGCGATTATGAATCAGAACTTTTAAGGTCTGTTTCTAAGGAAAGAGTTAAAAACAAAATAAATAAAAAAAATTCATGCACGCTTCTGTCTTCTAGAAGGCAGTGCTTCACAAGGTAGGCCAAAGAAATACGGGAATAAAAATGCTTCATCTTTTTCTGACCTGTTACTGCATATTTACCCAACGTTACTTTACAGCCTTGCTGTGCTAGGGACTCTGCCGTCTCTCCAGGAATTTCTACTCTTGCGGTAACGTTAACAGTGCAGGACAGAACTCTTGGGGCAATGAGAGATGACGCATGAAAGAGCTGTTGAGGGAGGAAGCAAGCATAATGTTGCCTTGTCCTTGGGATTTCTCCAGAGGAGGAAAATTCCCTGAACACCCTTCTGGCTTTAGGAACCTATAGGTGCGGGTTTAGTGAAGGCCATTAAGAGCACAGGATCCTAAGCACTTTGTGGATTGAATAGTGGCTGTAATGTCGTACTTGAACTCATCTCTGTCTTCATTTTAGCTTTTTCAGCCCTGGGTTACTGTTTTAGTTCTGAGCTAACGTTGCCTTTTTAGCAAGATAGAAAAGGAAGGTGCAAGAATACTTCTCCAACCCCCTACACACAGCTGGGCCTTTAGTTTTGCATCCTAAAATAGTAAGGTGCTCCTGCTTCTCTTGAGAACAGCAGTCTTGTTGCTGTTTGAGTCCCCGTTCAAGCCTTTATATTTCTCCCTCTTTTTATTTGTGTGGCTAGCTGATGGGTGCAGTTGAGGAACTTGCCCAGTTTAAAACAGACTGTAGTTTTATTTGTTTTGCTCAATTGACCTTAACCTGACTTAATGTTTCACTTGCTCATCTCTTGTGCATTATTTTCTCCCCTTCCTCCCAAGTTTGGGAAGGGTATGTTCCTGTGACTTCTGATAAGCGGGTTGGGATAGTGTTCATAAGGGGCAGCACTCAGTATCTTACGTGCAGCCGAAGCTGTGTCCTCTGGTACAGTTTTTCAAAGGTGAAAGTCAGCAGCCTTCCATATTCTGGAAGGTACAATGCAGTGAAAGCACTTTACCTCTCTTAGCAATTGCTCTGCAGCTGAGTGCTTTCAGAGGTGAAAGGAATTATTCATCTCAGCTGACTGAACCCCTTAGCAATGAGTTCAGCTGGAAACAATACCTCCCTGTGAGGACTGTCTCATCTGCGTTAGTAAGTGGTTCTCTGCCTTCCCTCCATCTTGTCACTGTACATGCCCTTGGTGCGCAAAGCACGCACCTCTGACCCGTAGCCATTGCAGCAATGGCTATTGTGCCTTAAGGTATTACCAGCCTTAATGGAAGCGGCACCCTGTCACTTGTTTGATGGAATAGATCACACGGACTTTCTCCATTGGCTTTAATACAGGCAGGCTGGCATTGGGCACCTTTCATGCCCATTTCAGTTCTGCTTCCTCTCAGTTCTGCTGATGTTGGGGCAGTAACTTTGGCACAAAGGAGGTAATATGTGATTTGTCTTCAGTTGGACAGCTGGTGCTGCTGTGATCTGCTGACCGTGGCCTCAGTACTGATTCTCACCCTGTCTGGTCACACTTAGGGATGTTTTGCAGAGGAGATTTTTCCCAGATTATTATCTTTTGCCAACCTTTTTGGTGCTCTTGTCACTGTAACATCTCATTTTTTCTCATTGCAGTCTGGGTTTACATCGCAGTGTCAGGCTGAGGCAATAAAACAGGCAAGCCTGGGTACAACTTGGCAAGGACAAGTACAATTGGGTCATGAGGTATAGCTCCGTATGAATTATGTATCTCTTCTGCACTTCAGAAGGAATGTAATTGTGCACCCAGGCATCAAGCAAAAAGTAATTTGTACTGTGTGTGCATATCCTGAATGGATGTTTGAACCTGAGACAGCTGATTTCAAGTGCTTACCCCCCTTCATGGCACCACATGATTATATTGCTCTTGTATGCATTGCTTTCTTGAGGAAGTAATAGCCTGTAAGGATAATGCCAAAATTCTAGTCAGGTACAGAAACTACAGGATGTTCCTTAATCAGTTCTTGGTATTTTGAATAACCAAATGCCTAGACAACCTGAGAGATATATATATATATATATCTGAGGGTCAGAATTTAGCATTTCTTGCTCTGTTGCAAAAAAAGAAAAAATCACAATGTTAAAATTAGCTATTTCAATTTTTAAGAACTTATATACATAGCTTGTCTTCAGCTTTTTTCAGATGATGCTAGGATCCCTCCTACTTTAACTCAGTCCCTATTACAGCGTGTCACTTTTTCGCAGCTATTGTCCTGTGGATTTCAGTGTTAGGGACACTGATTTAAACTTGAGGCTCATCTGAGCTGCAACAGTGAAGTAAATACACCCCTTAATAGCTCCAACACTACAAAATAGTGTAACTACAGGAAAGTTTTAACTGATATCTTTTCTAGCTACAGTGAGCGTGCATGTTCTGAGGAATATCTTTATTCAAAACATCATGCACAGATGCATGTATGCTTTAAAAGAAGTAGCAAAAATGAGATGGCACAGAAATCAATAGAAGTTGAGTCTTCACAACAGGTAAGTAGCTGATGGCTTCTTACATATGAAAGCTTACTCTAAATAAATATTGACAAAGTTAATAATTTATAAGTGCAGTTGCATCTTTTTATCTTTGTCAGAAATTAATCAATCTCAGAATAGCTTTAATACTATATAAGTATTGTGTTTCAGCTGTGACTGTGCCTAATCAAAAAAATATACTGAGACACATTTGTTAGGATGAAGGGTGATAACGTAAATAGACTCGACTCAGGAAGGCAGAGGAAGCCGAGGCACAGGAAAGTGAAATTATTCTCTGTCACATAGCAGCTCAAGGGTAGAGCTATGAATAGAACAAAGGTCTCAAGGTTCTTGATCTAGTGTCCAGTTGGTCAAATCGGGCTCACTGCCCTGTAATTATGCATTCCATGTCTGCGTAGTTCAGGAGAGCAGTAATATGCTGCAGTTGCTTGCTTGGGGCAGAGATCATCTGCTCATATTTGTAAAAACACAGCAATATTTCAAAGTACTGTATTGACAATAAAACTGGTGATGGTCTGTATGGGCAGTGCTGGTGGCTTGATGTAGGTACTATAATTAGGGTATGATGTGGCTGGTGTAAGTTGCTGCTAGAAGTTGCCTAAGATGCATCTGTGGAAGTGCCTTAAGAACTAAGCATACAACCTGAACACTTGTGAATGCTGGTTTGGGGTTTTTCAACCTTCAAGATTCACCACATCAAAAGCACTGTACTTCGTGCTTTCCAGCTGCATAGTATCGCAAGCACCTTTTTCTTTTTAAAGGTAGTGGGGTTTTTTTTAGAATGGAAAAGTTTAATTTTGCCCTTCATACAAAAACAGAGAACTCTCTTTTCTTCTATTTAAACTTTTTTTAAAAATATATGTTCAGGTGCAGACTAAACTTCTAGAATTTCTGCTCAAAGGATGAAAAAACTGAGCTTTTGAAGAAAGGGGAATAATGGAACACTTCAGGCAGTTTTAACCATAGCAATCACTAATGCTCTAGGTATAATTAGAAATCTAATTACTGTGAATTTAGTTGCTAAGACTTCTCTGCCTTTTGAGACTTGCCCCACACAATTCTATCAGGTTCCAAATAGAGCATAGGCGGTTCTCCATTATACTGCTAGGAAATTAGTAGTGCTGCTGCTTTTTTTCTGTTGGCACTGTTGCTGTAATCTCTGTTCAGAAGTGCTTATCTGAACATTGGAAAGACTTTTATTATTTTTAAATATGATTCATTATAACATTAATTTCTATATATTTGAGTTCAGAGCTTTTGTGTTTGGGTCCAGCACTTCATTAGAAGTAGAAGCCCGAGTTAATACAATGTAAAGACTGCAAATTGAAAATGTGTTAATTCTGATTGAATTTTCTACATTTCCCTCACATTTAAGGATGCTTCAGATGTAGTTTGAATGTTTCTAAACTTTTGAAAGATAAGTTTGCATATTAGAAAATAGGCCTTATTTGCATTACAAAAATATGAAACCTTCGGTACTGTATAATAATATATTACTTACTTTGGAAGTATATTTTGCTGCGTATTTTGTTTCCCATAAAGTTAGTTTTATAATGACAGCATATTGTATTATTTGAGAAATAGTTTATGCTTCTATGAATAGAGACCATGCCGTTATATGAAGGGACTGCCTTTAGGCTGGTGTTTCTTGACCTTTGAATGCTTTAACGTTTCTCAGTGTTATTACTAAAACTTTTCATTTTCTTAAGAAGAATTAAAAATAGCTCATAAACTAGGGCTAAGTACTCTTTATGATGTACTCTCCTATGCAAATTACACTTCGTGCTTCAAAGGATGGATGGATGGACGGACTAGAGAAATCTGCTGTTGTCTAGTGACGTGCTGATTTTCTGATGCAGCCTTGATGCAGAATTCCTTCTTGTGATTAACTGTAAGCGTGGGTTGACTAAATGGCAATTGAGAAGTGAAAGGAATCATTAGGTGAGGAACAAAAAACGTGGTATTGCAAAGTTCACTCATTTCCAGCAAACTTTATGACTGTAGCATAAAAAAGAACTGAGATAAGATTTTTTTTTTTTTATTATTTTTTTCTGCAGACTTTAATGTAATTTCAGGAAGTTAGGGCTACTTTGATTTTATTTAAGACTTAGCAGTGTAGCCAAAATGTTTAAAAAAACCCCTCTTGGCTGTTGTGTATTAATTGCTGGTTTTGACATAATGCTGCACTAGTATAAGTATACTTTGCTCAGCAGTCGTGTATTTGTTTGTGCCTTTGCAGGAATGGAATTACTTATAAAAAGCTTTCCTTATCCTTGTCCCTGTTCAGTGTTAACTAATCTTGTGATGGTTTCTTTCTTCAAGGACCTGTTCATAAAATGCTTGAAGAAGCTAAAGTTGCATGGGATACTGTGTGGCTTTTTTTTTTTCCTGAGGAATTAAGTTAACTTTATTTTTTTTTTTTCAGTTAAATACTTTTAATCTTTGTAAAGACTAAATAACATGATGGGGTAGGTAATGTGAAATGAATGCTGGACTTTCTGTACTGGAAGAGTTTCTGCTGAGCCCATGGCTTAGCAGCCGCTGCTCCTCTGGCTTACATTCAGATATGCTGGAGAACTCGTTTGAATAGTGAATTGGACCAGGAAACTGATATAGTGTGAAAATACAGAGGCCTTCTCTTCCCTCTCCCTCCACCTCTTTAGGAAATGTTATTTTTAATCCGTACCAGGCAGGCTGACGTCCTTAAACCAGTATTTTTGCTGAAATACTCTTGCAGCCAGGCAGGTGATGGGTCGAGCTGTGGCTCGGTGAAGCGTGCGGTTATTGCAGGTACCACGTGAGGGCAGCAGATGTCTTCTGCTTCACCCCCTCACCAGCGCTCCCCTGCCACGTCAAAACCTATTGCAAGTTGAATAAATATTTTAAAAAAAACAAAACAAACCCAAACAAAACAAAAAAACAACTAACCAACCCCAAACAAAACCCCCAAACAAACCAAAAAACACAGCATTCCTCATTCCTTTGCAGTTATGGAGTGGCAGCTGCCATTCCCTGGGTGAACTTTAGTGAATACTACATTAAAAACCTTCTATAGAGTCATTTGGTTTTTAGAGTAACTTAATTTGGAGGAACCTTGCTATTCGTATCCAGTCCACTACTGTTGTCAGTAGCTGTTTTAATAATCTGATCAAGTCCCATCTCATGGCAAGTTTCTGGTTTTGCCTCCTGACACTCCTATTCACAGGTCTTTTAGTGCCTTAGTAGCTGGGATTTATTTTTGTTTTTAATTCGATTTAAATTATCATGCGTATGCGCAAAGAACCTGGGGAGAGTGGGAGACATTATGCAGGGATGTAAGGTTTTGGGTACTGTGCTTGTATTATGTCAGAAGGAAGAAAATCTGGACGAATCTAAAATTCTTAGAAAGCCAGGCTTTGTTACTTCAGTTATTTACAGAACAGCTCACTTTATGAAAAGGACTTTTGCTAGTTGAGGAGAAAGAAGAAAAGTTCTAACTATGTAGTCTTATCTCATGGTTAGTGCTGTGATGAAAATCTGGATGCTTCTAATCCTGAGTTCCTTCTTGCAAACAGTGAAGCAGAGAAGGAGAGTAAAGAATGAAAGACATTTCTGATAATTTGAATTGCTCTTCAGCAGGTAGAATTTATATGGGAACTGAAGACCAAAAAATGCTGAACTCCTCTGCCAAGTGATGATGACATGTTTATAGTTTTTAAAACAACTGCTGCTGTTAATCTCACATCCTTTAAAGAAAGAAGCAAAATATAATTTTGGGGAGACAAGTTTCTATTAAGAAGCACATCTGTTGTATATCTCTGTCATGTTTCATGGCAAAATCTAGATGGGTGAAAAAATCTGTATGGTTCTGCCCCTCTGTCACTGGTAACGCTCATGTAAGAGCAACTATGGCTGGTCAGACCAGGGGTCCAAGTGGCATGGTGTTTTTGCTAACCCCATTGGCAGTTTTCTTCTACTGTTGTTTCTTCCATCCCACTTTTCCTATCTTCCTGCAAAGTGTGACCTGTGATTTCGTGAGACAGATGTGTTGTCTTTTCATGTAATGTTTGCAAAGATTTTCTGACATAAACTTGTCTGACTACTTTTCAAACCTATATATAAGCTTCTGGTACCATCTTCCCATGGTACTGAGCTTCCCAAACTAGTGGTTTTGTGTGAAAAAGCACCCCGAATGCCTAGTTAAAACATAAATGAGTTAACTAGATGGGGAAAGAATTTTTTGTTTTTCTAGAAACATTTGGTAAATTTGCCCTAAATGAATAGCAGTGTTTTGTTTGGTTGGTTTTTTGGTGTTTTTTTGTTTTGGGTTTTTTTGTTGGTTTTTTTTTGTTGTTGTTTTGTTTGTTTTGTTGTTTTTGTTTTTTTTTTTAAAAAGTGATTAAGAAGATAGCGTGGTGAATGTTTAACTCTGGGTAGAAATCATGATGAGAGTCTAAGAATTTGTCTGGGTTCAGAAAAGAATTTAATATCTATATAGAGGTTGGAAAAACTAAGAATGTCTCACTAACCAGGATTTTAGAAAGACAGATTTGGAAAGAGAATGAATCTTACTTCAAGGTATTAAACTTCTTTGTGTGAACTTACTAGGAAAAAAATATATTCTGATTGAAGGATTTCTTTCAAGGATGTCTCAGATGTGATTGAATAGAGGCATATTAATTTCCTGTGAATTTTTGCCCTAATTTTGTAGTGGATGCTCTCGTCAGAGGAATTCTACTGTATTGACATCTGATGATTTTAGGTTCTGAATCTACCCTTCTAGGAAACCTATTCCAAATTGCTGTGTCTGTCCAAATGTTTCCTATGTTGTAAGGACCTAAAAGATTAAGTGTACATATTACATTATTTCTTTGAAAGCAACTAATCTTTGTACTTGTTAGGTTCACACGTGTTAACTGTTGATATGAGATCAGCTTGAAGATGAAGGTAGATTTACTCTAGCAAAGCAGGGTTAAATTTGGAATTAGGCTTGGGAAATATTCAGAATTGGTCTGTGGTTGATGCTGGTCTCTTCTCTGTTACTTTCTTACATCATTGTTTTGGAACTCAGAGAAGCTTAATAATACTCAGTCTTCTGATTCAGGTTGATTCTGAGAAGTAAATTAAGGCTAATTTGGAGTGACCAACCAACCAATCCCTTACTGATTGGCTCTTGCAGCAAATTAAGAAGGCAGTGTTTTTCTGGAGCAGAATCTCCATCTTTATCTTAATTCTGTTGTTTAAAACAGAAGCCTTTTTGCTTCTCTCTCACCTAAGTTTATATTCTTTTTTTTTTCTGGGTCCATTTAGCCGTTACCACTGCAGTTTTAGGAGTAAAAAGAGCTCTTTTACTAAATATAACTGTAGTATACTCTCACATTTGCGTGCACACGCCTGTAATGTGCAAAGTGGGGAAAAAACAGTTTTCATCTTGTGTTATGTGTCCAAATGCAGAAACCTAGAGGAGAATACAGCTATATTTTTTAGTCTTAAATGCACCCCTTGCTGTCCCATTCTTTCTGGTTTGAAGTATCTTTCAAAAATTTTCAGTGTTTTTAAGGACAGAGCAAGACTTTGCAAAATTACAGGATAACATGAGTTGGAAGGAACGTAAGGAGCTCTCTAGTCCAACCTCTTCGTCAAAACAGCATCAGTTATTAAGTGACATCAAGTCTCTATCCAGCTGGGTTTTGAAAACCTCCAAGAATGGAGACCACACAACCTCTCTTTACAGCGTCTTCCAATGCTTTGCTGTCTTGATGGTGAACAGATTTCCCTTTACATCGAGCTGAACTACCACCTATTGCCTCTCATCATCCCACCGTGCAACACTTCAGGATGTTCTTGGTAATCTTCCTGAAGGTGCTGGAGGGCTGCTGCTTTCTCTTCCCAAAGCTTTATCTTCTGCAGGCTAAACAAGCCTCTCTTCCTCAGTCTCTCCTCATAGGTCTTGTGTTAGTGCCATGGTATTTGGACAATCCTGTCCAAAAACAATCCTGTGTTTGTCTGTAGCCCTCCCTAGAGACAAGGCATGATGCGTTAAGACAGAGGGCTCATTGTCATTTGCAGGTTTTGTGTTGTTTGTTTTGTTTTTTTTTCCTAAACATTTTCCAGCTCCATGTCAATTAAGTTGTTCTGTATACTTTATGGTACTTCACCTTCTGTTTCAAGCACCTCTTTATTGCGCATTTGTTGTACAGGAGGTTCATAGTACCTGCATTGGAGCTTGATAAAGAAATGTCAGATCAACGAAGGGGCACTTAACATTGAACGTACGATATTGAATGTATTGAATATACAAGAACGATATAGGTAATGCTGTTGCTACCACAAAGGTCTTTTGCTTTTCAAGAGGCTCAGTCCAAAAGCAGTCACTGTTAAGGGAGTATAGAACAGAGGGATGAGTAGAAAAACAGATTTTAGGCAACCTGTTCCGTGGTGCTCTAGTAGAGAAATTTTCCCTAACGTCTAGCCTGAACCTCCGAACCTGTAGTGTGTGGCCATCGTTGCTTCCTTCCCCTGAAGGACTCACAGGATGGTATGGGCATTGAATAAGTTTTCCATATGCCTACTTTTTTTTTTTTTTCTATAAATGTAATTGTAGGTAGAAAGTGAAGTCCTGAAGGCAGTGTGAGAAGTGGGGTATTCCAAGATAATCAGGGCTTTCTTGAAATTCCAGAGCTCAATAGATAAGAAAGTCGGTAAGGAAAGGCAGTGGCTGTTTGTGCAATACTACTAATTTAGGCGCTGAGTACTTGACACGCAGCTATTTAGTGAGCTTGGAATAACAAAGAACTATTTGGTAGAGGCTGGCTGTTACAGACTGCTATGTAATCAGATGTCAAGGACTGGTGTGAAGATGATGGTTGCAAGGGAGGACATGCATGTGGTAATTGGTTCCCTCTGGAGAAGACAGTGCTGCTGAAAATAGCTGAATTCGGTGCAAACACTGCTGCATTTGAACTGCTATTACTGCTGCCAGCTGTCGATGATGGGCATGTCTGGGTTGTGATGAAAAATGTGGAGATATTTAGTGTGTTGAACACAGGTTTTATCTTTGCTGAAGTGACTGCAAATTTGGGTTTGCAACCAGTTTCAAGGGGAGTTGTGTGACTGCAATGAGGTGCATACAAAAGGAGTAGGGTCCTTAATGCCTCCCTTGTGTACTTGTGTTTGGTTTTTCTAATCCTTTTGAGCATCCGTATTGTTTATTCTGTCATGTTTCAACTTTCTGGATGTCTATCTTCAACTCCTTCTAGTTCTGCAGTTTGCAGTATAGTGCAGATGTTATTTTCCAAACTGTTTTTGAGGTAGTTTATTTTTTTAGTCATGGATCCACACTAAGCTGTTTAAAATCTCTCCCATGAATTGCTTCATTGATTTACATCTCTGTGGTGTAGGAACACTTGAGGTATTCCCTCAGTTGTGCAATAAGATGTGTGCTGATGGTGACCATAGTCTAGTACGGTGCTGATTCATCTGCCTTTTGAGTCCTTTTAGCCATTGCTTGCAGTTGTCTGTAGTGACTACACACACAGTAGCATTTGCTCTTTTTCATAGCAGCTCCGCTTGTCCTTCAAAGGTGAGATTTCCAAATCATGCAAGCTAATAGTCGGTGACAAATATCATAATGTCTTTTCTTTCAGTAAGAGTTGAGAAGTGAGTATATTCCTCTTCTAAGCTATTTTCTCTTAAAGTAACTGTTATCGGTTCCTCCTAGAGTATGCCAGTGTAAACTTTATAAAACATTTTAATTAAAAAACATTATTTGTGGTATTTCCTTTGTCCATGTCCAGTGGGAGCTATTGGGATGAATGTTTCCAGAAGGCTTAATTTTGCATTGATTGCTGGGTGGTTCCCTTCCTACATCCTGTACAGTGTGAAGCTTCATCTCTGGAATGTCTGTCTGGTCCCATAAAATGTTTGGGGAAATGTGGTTGTATGCTGTGACCTGCGGTATAAATCCCCTCCAATTGCATGTTGGATGCTGTACTCTTAGACAGGATTATAAACACATGGAGACGCTTCTTGAAGATAGGACCAAATACAAGTTAATCACTTTTAATTTCTCTCTTTCCCCATGTTGTTTCTCCACGAAGGCAAACGCTTTTGGCTTCTCTTAAAGGACGGGCTTGAAAGTGTCTCAAATTTCTAGATGAATGCTGGGCAATTGTACTGAGAAAGAAGTTATGTTGCTGTGATTGTAACCATCTTGGGACTTGGACTGTATTGAACATGTCTTCTGGCAGAAGGCAGAAGCCTCCTTATTGCTGTCCTGATGTTAAAAAGGAGTAAAACTTTTTTTTTTTAAAGGACTAACAGCAGAAAAATCTAAGAATAGCAGTCCTGAACAGCCTGTTGGTAAGGAAAGGATAGTGTTAAGTTCCAAAATATGTATTAAATTAAAAAAAAATATTTTTAACTGCTAAAATTTCACTTATTTTCATATTTATGTTATGTATCTCAGTGCCATTATCTTGCATTTTTGTACTCCTGGCCCTCAGTCTTTTAACCCAGCTACCTCACTGGCATTGAAAAACAACTGGGAGTGAGCTGGAACCGTGAGGCAGTTTCATTCCTGTTGTATAACTAGTCAGTTACTTTCTAAGATACTTGAGTAAATATTTAATTTGTAAACTGATTGTTCTGTTTTTTTAGTGTAGATCAATATACTTAATTTCTAGTAGTGTTTATTTTCTTGATTATCTCATCTTAAATATTGCTACTCATTTACAAGCTGTATTTTTTTAACAATGGCCACTCAAAATGTTTTCCTTCATAAGAAATTGTAGAAAATAGTCTTGGAAAGAACTGCAGGAGGTCTTTCTCCAGACACTTAGAAACAATATTTTTAACATCGTTTTATGCCAACAAATGTCAGAAGTACTCTATAAAATCTAATGATGGAAACTTGGACTATTTATCCCAGTGCTTACTTATTCTTCCCTGTAGACAGATTTTTCATGATGTTTACTCTAAATCACTTTGGCCACAATCATGTCACCTTCACCCTCCCCCCAACATGTGTTTATGTATTTTAGGTTAGTTGATAGGCTTCTTTCAGTCTTATTTTCTTCAGATTTGGGATTTTTAATCTTTCTAGTGGAGAAAATTTTTGGAATCTAAACATTCTAACTTCTAAAGACTCTACAACTTGTGTATACATTTCTTTGAGTGTGGTACTCCAGAATATGGAGCTTTGGAGGCTTTATCTGTATGAGTTTAGTAGAAAAATGTGGCTTGTGTTTATGATGTAGTTCATGCTTTTCAGTGCAAAGACATTGGGGTTTCAGTATCATGGTGCTGATTCAGTTCAGCACCATGATACTGTAATTCGTTATAACACCATTATTTCCACTTGGAGGTACTGTGTTCCCTTGCCAGGATCCAAATGTTTCTAAATTTGACGTTTACTTGGATGTCTCTTTGCTGTTGCAGTGGGACATGTATTAATGTGGTTCTGAATCTGCTTTGATGGAAAGACATGAAACCATCTTTGAAGCTTAAAAGTTGTGTTCTTTGGTCAAAGGCAATTAACTGCTGTCTCCCATCTTTTCAGAAGATGACACTGAACTGGGTGGAAGTGTCTTTTTGTCAGTATTATTATGGACAACATGTTTTTGTTGGGTTTCTTTCAGTTTCAAGCTCTGTAGACGTTTTCTGTGGTGTATCCCTGTCCTGATATGCTTTCTAGATCAGACAGTACAAGGTTCTTTTCTAATGCAAGTTGTACAACTTTGTTTCTTCTCTCCTCTGTACTGAAGGATTTTTATTTGATGTTTTTATTTCTTTCTGAAGACAGGTGGTGTGTAGTTCCGGATTATACTTCAGTGCATTTGTTTACAGTTCAATTTTGTGGCAGTAATCTTAACCGTGTAATCTAGTTAGAGCACTCCTTGCTCTTGTATGTCTTTTCTTCCTTGCTGCTTGTTCAGTGCTGAACAAGTGCTGCTGCTGTGATGAATATGCCTGTGCTTCAAATCAAGTTTAGGAGCTTTATTTGCCCTATAGTGCTCATATAGCCTGCATTTATCCTCTCTCCCCTTGCTTTCCACACAATGTGAGAATAACAGTATGTACACCCAGCTTCTGACTTTCTCTGATAATAAAGATCATCAGCTAGACACTATGAGAATGGTGTTCCCTGAAGTTCATGGCTTGTGCTTAAGCTTCACAGTGACCCTCTATGAATGGGTCCGGAAGCTTCATCTCAAGAAGAAACTAAGGTACTCTCTGCCTGACATCACCGTTTCTGCTCTTGCCGAGTTGAATCTGCAGTGTGATGGTCCTTCTTCCAGCATGGGGATGGTAGGTGGCCATAGAATATCAGTGGAGGAGTCTGCCTTGTTGTTACCCCTAGAGCTATTTGCAGATGGGTTGTAGCCTTCAAGTTGTATTTTGAAGAACCTTCTGATAGAACATCTGGATTTCTCTATGATGTGTGGCTGTTGGATGATGCACTGATTTTAAAATCTAAATACCACTTTTGGCTTTACAGAAAGGATCCAGAAAATATTACTGTGGTGTTGACTGTCTCTGGTTTTCCTTAAAGGATAGTCCTCACATTTTTAAAAAAAAAATTTTAGTACTTAAAATTATTTTTAAGGTTAAACTGTCTGTCATTTTCCAATCACAGAAAAAGGTGTTGGGGAAAAGAAATAGGTGAACATCATAATCAACCCAAAACCTGGCCCTGTAGTGTGAAGAAACCCACAAACTTGGAACATCTTTACAGGAAACTGGGTGGTTAATGAATGAAGCTAGTTAGGTGTTGTTGATGCATTGGATGTTCCTGATGGTCAGGGCTGGGCTTCATCTTGTGCTATGCTGCTTTGTAACAGTAGAGGGTACTATTGGTGTAAAATACAAAATGAGTTTTTTTCACACGAAGCTTGGATATTTATTTTTTTTGCTGCTATTATATTGGTCATTGGAACTGTTGACATGTTATTACATACTCATCTTTGGGTTTCCGTCTCATCTTCAACCCATCCATTTATGGATTTGCCGAGTAGTTTTTTGGACAATCCTCTAAATAAGTATGAATGTTTTTTCTCATTATTTTCACTTTCACAAAAAGGGCTTCAAAGATGTGTCTTCTGATATAGATTGCTTTTCCTTTAGTGTTTATGGAAAGACTGTTCCTTCTTTGTTCTAGATTGAGTCATTGATTGTGCTGGACAGCTTTCCAGAGGGTTTTTCTTCTGGAGATAAAATATAAAAAAGAACAGTAATGGTTTGGGGACAGAGCTGCAATTATTTAATCTCTTTTGTTGGACAGCCTTACAACAGTCTTTCCTCCCCTGTTTTGTTTACCACATTCTTACATAGTCTCTGGCCGCTGTTCACCAGAGTTGTGTTTTATTTGAATGATGACAGGTGTGCAGTTATTTAAGACCTGCTTTTAAGGAATGTTACTGCTTTGCCAGGGAGCATTTCAGTTCTGTGGAAAGGATCTGAGCTTTCCAAAATGAAGTTTCTGAGGGCAGAGTTACATGGTATGTTGATTTTGGTGGCAAATCTGCAGTAACTAACTATGTAGTAGTGTTTTTAAGGAGTATTTTTGGTGGGTTTTGTCCCAGACTTTTTCAGCGATCTGGATTACAGCCTCCCCTCACCCTGTTGTCTTGGCACAAGTGTGCTGGGGGGAGTTGCAGGGCAGACAGGGTGTGAAAATTTCCTTGATTTTTTGCTTTGCTGCCCATAGTAGTACTGTGTAAGTATGCTTTGAAATTGGTTTTAATTTGGGGTTGGAATTGGTAATCCCGAATGGGGGCAAGACACCTTCAGTTTGGTCACTGCCATATTCTAACTGCACTGCAACGTACTTATGCTGTTAGAAATACTAATATGGGTTTATTTGTTGTTATGCTGGCAAAAAATGCTGCTTTCAAGTAATGTTTTACACTTGGCAAAATGATTTAAGCCATAATGTAAGAAAAGACCCCATGTAGGTAGAAGGCGAGTCACACCACGGGATTTGTTGGTCTAGATATAGTAGCAAACTCATTGAAGCCCCAGGTTCTTCAGCTGCTGAGTCTGTCTTCCATTATGCTTTGTTCAGTCAATAATATTACTGGTACTACAGTGTGATTCCATTGGTGGAAGACCCTATATAGGCAAGCTCAAAATAAGTTTATTCATAAGCCCAGTTACAAAGTTCATAACTGTTTCCTCAATCTGTCTTTCATTCTTTTGCATGTTTGTGGGATGATAGGGTAGCTTTTGGTGATGGAGTTATTTGGGAGCAGAAAACAGACGGGGGTTGAGCTAAGGTGGAGAGGGAGTAGATAGAAAGGTAGTGGTGTGCTTTTGGGCTTATGGAAAACAGTGCTATGGGCTATGGGAAACAGTGCTAGCACTGGTTATAAACATGTTTTGAAACATCACTCTCATCCTTTCAGCATCAACCATAACCCTTGTTTCTACTGCTTACCTTGACCCAGCTTTTTCTGTTTAGCTGATTGTGGGGCAAACAATGCCAGCCTACTGTGAAAAAGCAGAATATTGGAAAGGAAAGACACTTTGGCAGTTTGACCTTCCAGCCAGGGGAATCCTTGTGATGGCTCAAAGGAAGGGGCATTGGGGATTGTGTTCAGGGGCTGTTTGTTCGTGGCTGCGTTGTGAAGCTGTGCCTTCTGTGGCATCACTGTTTAAATATTCTGTAGCAGAATGTGGGGCAATAAAAATCCATCTGCTTGAAATCATCTGATGGGTGAAATTTCATGGAGGAAATTGTCAGCGCAGGACACTTCAGTTATGTTGAGTATATTGAACAACGGCGGAGAAACTGTCTGGATCCCATGAGCTAACTCGGGTCATTCCTGGCCTGGGCGCTCCAGTTTGCACACTGCGTTAAAGTGGCTTTTCCTTTTGTGAGAGCCAGTAGTAAAGAACAGTTTATTATGGGTAACAGTCGTGACCTCAACAGGATCATTCTTGGATTTTCACTCCTGGACTCAAATAGTAGCTGTAACAATGTATTTCATTATCCTCGGAAGGAAATTCTTTGTAAGTGAACCCTAACCTTATAGTTATTAGATTTATCCTGTGCTCAACTCAGGATAATTTCAGTTCTTGCTTTGAAACTCATTGTTAAGACTTCTTGCCTGGCATAGCATTACCAGCAGACTAGAAAGTTTGTCTTTTTTGTAGTTGACTCCTCTGCATTTAATTTGTTTTGAATTAGTCTGATGTGAGTGGAAGTGCTTGCACTAAAACCCTGAGAGCAGTGCTGATTTAGAACAAGGGTGTTTCACAGAACCAAAAAATAGCTGAGACTAGAAGGGACCTCTGGACATTATCTTCACCCTCATAGTAAAATTGGTGTGTTTTTTTTCCTTTTGTTTAAATATCATTTCCTGCTTTTCAGTTTGTTCACGTTGCCTCTTGCTCTTTCACTGGGCACCTCTGAGAAGAGTTCATCTCTGCCTTCTTTATTCCGTCACATCAGGTTACATTACTAAGATGCTCCTGAGCTGTCTCTGCTCAAGGCTAAACAATCCCAGCTCTCTCAGCCTCTCTACGGCAGATGCTCCAATCCTTTAATCATCTTAGTTCGCTGGACTTGCACAACATGTCTCTCTTGTCATGGGGAGCCCAGCACTGGACCCAGCCCTCCAGCAGTGCCTCCCCAGTGCTGAGCCGAGGGGAAGGATCCCCTCCCTTGCCTGGCTGGCAATCCCCTGCCTCACGCAGCCCAGGATCGTGTTGCCTGTCTTTGCCATCAGGACACATCACTGGACAGGATCACATCAGGACACATCAGTTCAGCTGCTCCACCAGGACTCCTAGGTCTTTCTCTGCAAAGCTGTTTTCCGGTAGGTTGATGCCCAGCCTGAACGGCACAGAGTTATTCCTCCGCAGGAGCAGGACTTTACATTTCCCTCTGCTGAACTTCATGACGTTTCTGTCTGCTCATTTCTCTGGGCCTTTTCCATATTTTTTTGCCAGCAGGTCCCGTACACCATTCAGCAGGAGGCCCACATTTTCCCTAGTCCTCCTTTTGCTGCTGAATTACCTGTAGAAGTGCTGCTTATTGCCCTTCACATTCCTCACCGTTTTCAGCTCTAGGCAGGCTTTGACTTTCCTAAGCCTGTCTGTGCACACTAGGGCACTGTCTCTGTATTTGTCCTAGCTCACCTGACCCTGCTCCCACCTCTTATATGCATTCTTCTTATGTTTAAGTTTTGTTAGAAGCTCCTTATTCATCCATGCAGCTCTCCTGGTGCTTTTGCTTGATTTCCTGCATGTTGGGTTGGACCATTCTTGAGTTTGGAGGAGGTCATCCTTCAAAATCAACCTACTCTCCTGCACCTGTCTTCTCTCGAGACCCATATCCTATGGGTTTCTCTGAAGCTGGTCCCTGAATGGGCTGAATTCTGCTCTGCTGAAGCCCAGACTTACGATCCTGCAATTTGCCTTGTTTCCTTTGCCTTGCTTGTGACTTAAGGCTTGGTTCTGTGACTTCCCTGGCTTGAGCATCAGTAGGGTTAATGCCTCGGCCTGTGTTTGTGCTGAGCCGGCTAGATTGCATGCTTTAGTCAGAACTAGAGACTTTTGTATCTGAAATACATACCTTGAGTGAACCAGACAGGCCAGGTCTGGATAAGTGCTAAATGTTCCTGCAGAAGGCTATACTTTCTGCTGGCATGTTCTTAACTTACACTTACTGATACGTCTGTTCCTTATGTGTGTCGGTCTTATGTACCAATGCTGATACTGATGCTATTATTCTATCTGATCGCTAGACACAGATTTACCTTAGAAAAACCTCCATCTAGTTAGATGTCATTAAAGTGACTCCCTTGCTAGACCCATTTCCATTCCCTTATGTGTGCCTGGAAACGGGGCTTAAATTTGCACAGTCTAGCCATGCCCTGGATTGTTCTGAGATCGTGGTGTAACCCAAAACATTTTTTCATGGCAAAGCTATCCTGTCCTGTATGTATCTACAAAAGGTAAACTGGCCTAGAGGAGCTGACTGCACAACTAGCTGAGAAATTATATAGACTGTTCTGTTCGTAACAGCTCCAAAATCTTTTCAATATCCACATGGTCATTAATAAGTTTCATCTAGCATGGATATGGCCAAGGTATAATGGGATTCTGGGAAGTGATCGGGAGTGGTTTTCTCACCAGAGTTTGTCCAGTACCTTTCTTCAAGTTCTGCATCTTCCCCCCACACCTGATTACCTGTAAGCAGTGGCTGTACCGGTTGATATTTAAGGGGAGTGGATACACCACTCTCAAATGCTGTACCTCAGACAAAATTGCAGAGTAACATCCCAGTTAGTATCCGGTATTCCTGGTCAGCACAGATGGTGAAGTGCTGGCAAAAATACTTGCAAAGTGATATGAGAAGGCTCTGCTTGCTGTTAGTCACTACCACCAAATTAGCTTAATTAAAACCAGCTGTGGAAAAGTGATCTGCTGCAACTGATAAATCTCATTTCCTTCTCTCAAGTGTCTGTGGGCCTGGAGCTGGTGATAACTGCCTGCTTGGATGCAGTGGGGATCTTGAGGTGGTTGCTGTTCTCTTCCATATGTGCAATTTTGAAGTTGGCCCTAAATCCTGCTTTTGGCTCGCATTTCTCCATATGGAGTCCTTGACCTTGAGATGCTTGGGTTTGTGTATCACATTGAATAGCATCTATTACGGTTAGTGTTGCCATTACTTGATTTGGTTTGGGAGAATTAGTGGGCATGTTTGTTTTAGTATGGTTTAGAAAGAATGTCAAGGTTATCCAGCCTGAGAAAGATGCTCTTTTATTAAAGTTTAAAGATCTCACAAAACCAAAAGAACCTCTTCCCCTGCACCCAAACCCTGACTTGAAAAAACAACAGCTTAAGCTATTTAGAAACATACAGTTTGTTTTTTGTGAATGACCAGTAGTCCTTTGTGTTTTGTGAACTGGTGTCTCAGGCTTCTGCAGTATTCTTTCTTCTTAGAATGCTCTACTCACTGTGGTCTCCCTTCACTTAATCCTCTCCTCCCTTTTCCCATCATCTGTTCAGTTGTGCAGGCAATTTCACAGTCGAATTTATGGCCAAAAAGTTGCCTATGTTGATGGCTTGTCACAAACCAAGAAGAGGCCATTTTCCATTTCTGAATTGATCCCAGACCTGCCAGCATCAAGCTGCTGGGGTTTTTTGCCAGTCAGATGAAGTTGTGTTAGATGAGGCAGCTGTTTTAGAGTAAGGTTAATAAAATGACTGTTGCCTTTTATAAGGAGTTCTGCTAGTGGAGTAATTCAGAAATGGTGAAACTCTAAAATTTGTGAATCCCAGTGAGCCTGTGAAATCCTGGCTGGGAGCATGCTTCAGCAGGTGGCTGGAAATGCTAATAAGGAATGGGGTCTGTTGTGGAGCGCTGTGGAAGGTTTGTCTTTCTGAGATTATGATGGATTTTCTTTGTGGAAATTGAATTAATTTAAGAATGGGAGTTGGTCTTGGCAGCTCTCAATTTCTGAAGTCTTTGGTGAAGTAGAGTTGGCAGTTTCACATGAACTTCATCGAAACCATTTGATGTTTCAGTGACGCCCATACTGCTGGATGCTGGATTATTGTTCTTAAGCAAGCTGCTCCCTTGTCTTGATGTTTTGATTAAAGTAGTCCATTGATCTGGGGTGTGTTTTGCTTTCTGTTTTGGGGGTGGGTTTGTTGTTTGTTTGTTTGCTTTTTTTTTTGTTTTCCAGGGGTCCTGCAAGTCCTCTGAAAGTCTACATGGCCAGTCTAAAGAGGAAAGCTAATGTGGGTGTTTCAGAGGTGTGACTGAACAACGTAGATTGTTGTGTTATGGCAGATCTGATCATTCAGAGCTTTAAATTTCTAGTGTTTTAGAAAGATGTGAAGAAAAATGTGTGTGAATGCATGTGACCAAAAAAAAAAAGGAGTTGCATCAATAATTACCTTTCTACCGAACTTAAATTTCAGTTTCTTTCCTTCAATATTGTTCCAACTTACAATAATGTTATCTATTATGTTTGCATGTTGCAAACATGCAAGAGACTTTGTGGCTTTCCCGAATAGTGTCACTCAGGATTTTCGGACACATAGCATATGAGCGTGGTCACACTGCTCATCTGTGTGCCAGTTCTCTGGTAACTTGCTGCCTATTTCTGTTTTGCACACGAGCTTTGTGTCACTGCAAGCTTAATTTCTGACAGACATGGATGTTTTCAGTACAGTTTATCCTTGGATAGCAAGTGTTCTTGTGGCTGGAGGTGAGACTGGCCTCTTTCTTAGTCCTAGCCCACCTTGGGAAAGTGGCAGCGTGGTTGTGCCTTTAGCCACTGTCGACTTGGAAATTGCACTGACTTGTGTGGGGTTTTTTTGGTTTTGTTTTTTTTTGGTGGGGTTTTTTTTTTTTGCTGTGTGTGGTTTTTTGTTTTGTTTATTTATTTATTTATTTTTTCCTAAGAAGGCTTGCTTGGTTTGTGAAGCAACTTACTTAGGTGCTCAGAAGTTCAATTTCATTGATTCTAGGGTGGAACCAATGTTTCTTAGTAGTCTGTTTTCTCATGAGCTTGTTTCTCTGCCAAATGCTAATTTAAAGGGATTCATTGTATTTTCGTATGTGGTGTGATAGGAGGAACACTTTTTCTTTAGATTGTCTCCAGCTGTATTTGTCCGGGGCTGGGCAACGTGATGATCGACTTCCGCTTCTGCTGTTGGAATAACTCTTTCATTGTCCTGCAATTTCTGCACATGGAAATGAGGTGCTGCTGACAGTATCTAGTCCATCTCTGGGTTATTTTTCTTATGTTTTGTGGAAGCAAATTTTTTATTCAAATCAAATGCTTCTGTAAAAGAAGGTAACAGGAAATGAGAATCTATACGTGTACTGTTCAAACTTACTGTGTATTTTGTCTTTTTTTGTTTCTTTGGGGGGCCTTTTTTGTTTGCCTTTTTCCTCTTGAGTATGGGAGCTTTCATAATTAAGCAGATACTCTGGGAACATAGTAGCATGTGTTTCTGGCATCTTTTTAGGATGCACAGATGCCTTCTGGAACATCTTTATTTCAAATTTGCATGTGTCAGTGTTTGGTTTAGGATGATGCAAGGTTTTTGCATAGACATAATGCCCTTTGTAGACCAGTTAGTGTGTCTGGAAGGTGAAGACAAGCCAAAGGCACACAAGCTGCTTTTCAAGCCATTTGGCTTTGAAAGAACATATGCTCAGTATCTCTCTGTATGTATCTACTATCCATGCAGTCATGTACTGTGTAGGACCTCTCAAATCCAAATTTTAGTGCACATTTTGGAAACGTAATGAGTTTTAGGATTTGATGGGCCAGAAACCTCTTCAGATTTTGGAACCCTTTGTGGCCATGCTGTTAAAAAAAACCCCAAACCTCAAAAAACACGAGTAAAAAATGGATCCAGCAGACTTTCTGTTCAGTATCACCTTTCATGTTAATAAATGGTCTGGGTCCTCATAATGCAAAAGAAAGTAGAACATGGCCATTTTCTGGAGATGATGCCTATAAAGCACTTGTATTCAGGAGCTGGGGTTCTGATCATACGCTTTTCTCGTACCTTACTCCTTCCTGTCATTTGTTTGTGTTCTGGGCAGACACAGGAGAGATGAGAAGTGTCACTATAAAGCTGTCCATATGAGCTTGCTGGCAGTTATTCTGGCAGATGGGCCAGATGTTGTGCGCTTTATGTTTTTGGGAGGCTTTTGACCACTGGCTTAATATCATAAGTTGTAGATCCTTTTCAAACAAACTCAAGAATGCGAGTTTCCTGATAGAAGTATTTATACTCCTGCTTTTTGAAGAAGGAGAGGTTTCTGAGAACTAGCTCGGAAAAGCCAACACACAGAAGAATTTTTTTCCATATCAGGGAGAGAGAGAGAGAAAAATGGTTTAATGGCTCCAGTAGGCATAAAACCAAGACCAGACTATTAAAATAGTTGTTGTCCTAATTGGCAATAATTGCATGTAAGTATCTTTATTTTTGTAAAACAAAGATAATGGGCAGCAGCTTTCCGGAGCTCTCTGACAGTTGCGTGAGTATATGTAAGTTTAAGACACTGTCACTAATATGGTTCTTAGGCTGTGCTTTGTTAAAGTTAAAAGCCCACGTCCATTTTAATAAAAATACTACAAGAGTAAAGCAATTTATTTCTAATTATGAATGCTTTGTATTTTATAGTATCTAAGGTAACAATATCTATTTTGTTTGCATTATGAAAATACAGAACTAATTTTCCTTGTGCCAGTGCTGTGCAATAACCTAATCAAGAAATTTTAGTGTATTTGAACCTTTTTTTTTTTTAAGGATAAGTTTATGGATCTTTTGCTTTCTTCATAGTTTCAAGCCGCTAGTATGTAGTAAAGAGTAACAATGTTTGAAAGTTTTGAGGGTTTTTGATATCGAAATTGTTTGGTATTCCAAAAGTTATGTGAAAATTACATGTGTGAGCACTAACCAAGAATACTGAAGGGAGTATGCTATTTACATTCTTCTAATGATTGAAATAAATATTATTAGGTTAAAACTGTTTTAAAAATACTTTGAGAACAATTTGCACCTCTTGAAGTGTGATTGAAAGCAGCCAGAGAGCATTGGCCAATTAATTTTTTGTTTACGTCTGTTCTGCATCACCAGAATATTATATGGAGTCTGCAAATGACTTAGTGGAGTGTTTTTCAAGGGTTTATGTCCAAATGAGCGTTGTTACGTGCTTTAATTAAAAAATAAAATTTAGTTGTGGTCTGCAGTCTCTCCTGTCCAGTATTCTTGTTTGAGCTAAGTAATGGCTGTACTAATTATTATTAGACACATTCCACACAGACTAACAAAATTTACCATTGTTTCAGTAGTTTTCTGTCTTAAGTCATCTCAGTGGTTAAATTGGTCTATCCTCTAAAGATTCCTAATCGTTAGATCCAAAAGTCATACACAGGTAAGTCTAAATACAACTTCCCCTGTGCCCCCTGATATATCCAATGTACAAGTCTGCTGTTAATTTTAATTAAAAGGACAGCTGCAGCGTTGTTTTGTTGCTGAGATTATCTAGGAAACACTAGTAGTGACCCTTTTAAAATAAATGTGTTAAAGAATTCATAATTTTGAAGTATTAGCTGGAGGTATACATTCAGAAGAAGACGCATATTCTGAACCTAAAGCAAGTGCTTTACATTTCAGTTCACAAATACTGTATTTCTTGATGAAAATAGTGAATCTTTTATTCAAAACCAAAATATGATTTCACTTCATATTGTTTTGATTAAAGACTGGTACTACCACTGATGCTCAAGAAAATGTCTTATACTGAGCTGGTACTATCTTCCTGACCCACGTTTTCACATTTGTTCCTGTGTAATTCCCCAACTGCCAATATCCATTTTCTGTCTTGCATATGGATTGTAAGCTTAGAAGAGAGAAGTTTTACTGTTTTGTAATTTATTGTATGTTCCACTGTGGAATTTGGGTGTATGGCTGACTTCTTGCTGCTACAATAATAATTGAAACCAAAATGTGAGACTTGGCTTGGGATATGATCTCCTGAAAATACTGAGAATCTGTTTGGGATTAATTAAGGATTTCTCTCTGTCAAGAGAAAAACCTCTCAGATGCCAGCTTTATTGGTATAGTTTGGCCTGTTTGCTTTTGTGGTTTTTACGGTAGATCTGTACCTTGTCTACAGCTGTGTTCCTCAAAGCCAAACATATTTTCATTGAACTTCTCCAGCACCTTGATCTCCCCGTCTCCTTTGCATTTGGGGAGTGTTTCTCCATCTCCTCTGGAAGGAGCAACCTGAGAGGCCAGTGCTGTTGGTCCTCCGCTGGAACAGGGAGCTGTGACAGACACCAAGGAGCTGCAAATATTGGATGCTTGGCATGAAGCACCATGTTGTCCTTGTGCCCAGAGTTTTGTTGGTCACGGCACTGCGAAGTTATGTAGTAGATCCAAATAAATGCTGATCTTACGAGCAAAACATACCGGCCCTTCCTGCTACCGGACAGTTGTTTGGGCGCTGCTGAAGACAATAGCAATGTAATATCCTTCTGAAGCATTTGCTAGCTGGCGCGGGACACCACATCTTTTCTTTCAATTCATTCACTGCAGAATAAAGAAAACTGGCATGCTCAGACCACTTTAAAAATACATCTGTTCGGAACTTGCTTAGTTAATTTGCCACTTCATTACGAACGTCCTGATGGAAAAGGAGTGATGCACACAACAGCAAGTGTAAAAATTTGGTTAGGATTCATAAAATTTCATTAAAGAAATATCACTACATCTTTCAAATTCCGTATTGTGAAGAGAGTTTTAGTTTCAATTAAATGACAGGAAATTGAGAGCTGATAATTACTTTACAGTTTACAATGTAACCAGTAGAACTTCATGCCACTTAAAATTATTGAGACAAATGATAATACTTAACTATATTTGTTCTTAGCTCTCATGCCTTTTTTTTTTCTTTTTTTTTCCAAGGGAAAAAGGCAAATTGTTTATTTTTACAGTTGAGACTTGCTTAATTTCATCAAAGGGCTTGTTCCGGGTTGGACAGGTTATAGCAAGATTACCCATATTGGCCACGTTTTAGTTTGGCCGTCAGTTTGCAGAGACGAGCTCTGAACCAGCCGTGTCTGCGCTCCCTGGGCAGTGCTTGTGTGTGAGCCTCGTCCCTCTGCGTCCACTTCCTCGGCATGGAAACTGGTTGGCTCCAGGATGAAGCGGAAAAGGGACCTGACGTCTGGACAGAGTGGATAGCCAAGGAATTTGGGTTCAACTCTAAGCTTGACTGTGAAGTCATCTGTCAATAAAAAGGGTGTGCTATTAGGTCAGCCACAGAAATGGGGAGAGAACCTACATGGCCTACTTCAGTACTCTATGCTTTAAAAGTTAGTACGATATAAATGAGTATTTAAAGAGATGCTGGCTAGAGCAGCAATGCAGAAACTCTTTTTACTTTGTGCAGTGGATAAGTGAATTAATATTTAGATTGGAATGAAATTTTTCCATTATGATATTTCACAATGACACACATTCTCAAATGAGGGTGAATCTTCCCTCAGGTATGTTGTATGAAACAAGAACCAGCCCTTCCCGCATCTCCATACCAATACAAATATAGCCAGGTGGCATGCAGGACAGGCGTTCAAGTTTAGTCCAACAGAAACACTGTAGCTCAGCCTTGTTTTAAGAGAATTTCCTAAAGTAGAAAATCTGGAATTTATTGGAAGTCGTCTTTACAATCAGATGTTTCCTGTTGCTGAAGATGTGTCCTGTTGCTGAGTGACTTTCCCTTCCCATAAAGGGAATAAGTTTGAACTTTGAACCTGGGTCTCCTGTCAGTTGCAGACAGTGCTGGACTGAAACTCTTCATATGCTTTGCTTGCCAAAACTTGCAGTCCCAGTATTTACTGCTAGAAGCTTGCACATCTGTGATTAGGAAGTGTGCCTGTGCTGTGTGTGTGTGTCGACTTTATATATTCCTCATCTTGGATATTGAAAAATGTTACACTAACGCTGCTCAAACAATACGCTTGAGGTTGTAATTTCTTGTGGTGTCTAAGCATGGGAACACTACTAACTGTTTTTCACAGAGTATGTACGTAGGAGTTGAGATTACTAGTTAAGAGTGGTCTTATATATGTCTCCTTTAGCCTTCACTGATGTTGTG
The DNA here is from genome assembly GCF_028500815.1 of Rissa tridactyla. Taxonomy (NCBI): domain Eukaryota; kingdom Metazoa; phylum Chordata; class Aves; order Charadriiformes; family Laridae; genus Rissa; species Rissa tridactyla. The sequence goes on from NC_071473.1 coordinate 43,665,259, forward strand.
TGAAGTGGTGCGTAGGGTATATCATAGTTAGTGCCTTGAGTTTTTAATAAAGAATATGAGTAACTCAGAGCATCATTGACGCTGTGGTACAGAAGATGTTCTTGTAGTGAGCAGTGCTCTTAGCACAGAGCCATCTCACTGTGTCCAGAAAAAATTGGAGAATTAGGAAAATCAGTTGTACTATAGAAGAAAGATAAAGTGGAATAAACTAAGCAGTGGGGGGGAAGACAACATTAATGCAAAAGTAGGATACTTAATAAATTAGTAGGGTGGCATTTATCATTAGACTGAATAAATTACTTAGCCTTTCCCTAAATCTGTCTTTAGCAAGTAAAACAAAGCATTAGGAAGTGAAGGATGCCCTGTCAAGTAATTTCTAAGTACAGGCAATTGTTCCTGTGTTTTACTAAATCTGAGGAAGGACGTTCATACTCTAGGTATCTAAGCGAGATCTCTGTGAAACAGAACTGAAATTATTTAGTTCCCTTCAGTTCCTTGGATATAAGAATTATCCAGAATGTTGCATAGTCATGATAACAGTGGGGTTTTTTCCAAATGATTTTTCTTTGGGGCAAGGGGTATTCTGAGACCAATCTTTTTGCCAAATGAATTCCAACAGTAGCATGTTTTCTGAGAGTGGCACTGTTTTTCTGAGCTTCATTTTCTGACTAGATGAAACATAAGGATAGTTTTTGTTATTACTGGCCTTTTTGTCACTTAGTTATGAAGAACTTTGTGCATTAAGTGTTCCTTCTCTCGTATGTCTCAAGTTATAGAATATTGAACTCAAATAGAAAATAAATTTTGATTGCTACTGGGTTGTTTAATCCTAACCTTTTCAGTACTCAGCTGAAAAAGGGAAACAACTGAATGACAAACCCTTTTCTGTATGGATGGGCTTCTAATTCTGTGGTGAAAAAGCAGCACCTGAAGTCTTTCATTTCATTCTGACTCTGAATCAAAATTTTATTCTTTGATGTTGTTACCACAATTGCAATCCCCAGTCCAGGTGATGGAGCTCTGCAGGATATCTGGTCTCTGATCAAGGTCCGGAGGTAGAAATTACATTAAATGTTATTAAATATAGTTTGCAGGTCTGTAGGAGTCCATTGGAGTATCTGGAGAGCAGGGATATGGAATGAGAAACTTAGCAGTGATCACGCGTACAAGAAAGCAGTGCAGACCTCAGAGCTTGAGTCTCTGTATAAGGATGTGCCAAATTACAGCCTTATGTTGCAATGTATTATTGTATTCCCTGTTTGGCTTGGTCTGTGGAGCGTATTGCTGTAATGATATGCGGTATCGAGGCTGTGTTAAGCCTTTATTAAACTCTTACAACTCCTGTGGGACTGATGGTTTGTGGTTTCTCAGGACCACTTCCAAAGCAGCACACAATCATTTTTTTTACAGATTTTTTTTTTTCCTGGGGAAGTTGGTTTATTGCTAAAGTCTGGTTTTGTTTTAAAAGGGAAAAAAAAAAGAAAAAGGATAAAAGAAGTTATTGGTTCAGTTTATTTGGTTTCCAATAGGATGAGACAAATATCTGCAAATCCTTGCAGGGAGAATCTGTAAAAAACAAACAAACAAAAATATTAGTGATTTCTCAGAGGGACTTACTGTAAAAGTCTTAACTGAAATTCTGAAACAGCACTTAGGTAAACATACAGGTTATATACACTTCTTGATTAAATGTGGATTATATTTGTTGTTCTCATTCTGTGTTGCCAGTGCTTGTTTTCAGTTTGTATATTGCATTTTCATCAATGATGAAATCAAAGCAAGGACAGTATGTGCATTGGAAGTTGGTCCACATGTTTGCTCTTACATCATTTCAGGAACATGACACAATTGGGCTTTAAGAGCTGCTTCCAAACATCTCTCAAGTGCAGTACCCATGCATGACATTAAATGTTTATCCTATGGTGTCCATATCTCTTTCTTGGAATATGAAACTTAAGATGCTTTCCAATATGACCTTGTTTCTCTATCTCCTACAAATCTGCAGTTTGTTGGTCAGGATCACAGCTCCTTTACGAGGACCCAAATCTTCATTTATTTCTCTGTTCAGAGACTAGAGTAGTGGAAGAGATACGTCAATCTGTAAGGAATAGCAGCTAAATAGTTATCTGGTGTGCAGAAATGCCTAGACCTAAAGTGCACAATATAAGCAGCAAGATGAGTAATTTAATTTGCCTGCGCTGGGGACAGGGGAGTGTGGTACAGAGTTATCCAGGCCCTGAGACTCCTCATGGTTAACAAACCAAACAGGAGGAAGGACTTGCGGGAGACCTAAGGTGGGGAACACTGGAGTGGAAAGGGATGTGTACGTGTGAAGAGATAAAGGGTCAGTGACACTTGAAGTGCATCCCTTGCCTTGAAATACAATCAATCCTCATACCTGGGTGGCTTGTCTGGACTGTGGTGTAAGTGCAGCAGCAAATGTAGCCACTTCAGATTTGCAGGACTTCTGGTTTTTTACTTCAGGACAAAACCATGCAAATCCAGTTGTGTTCCCTCAAAGGCAAGTTCAGCTCTTCGTCCTGCATGGAGCATTGTTGGAACAGAGTTTAAATTTGTTCCCAGAGCAGCATTGAGTCTCTCTGCACAGTCTGCCTTGGAGCTCTTGGTTCCTGAACCAAGCAGGATCCTTGTGTGTGTTCCATAAGAGTGAGATCTCCTGGAAGAGGAGTCTCATACTGCCCTGTTCCACACTCCAAAAGGGCTGTGGTTGAGCACGTTCACATAGCCCTGCACAACGCTGTTTTTTGGGGGATGATGGAGCAGATTCATGTGTTGGTCCAATTTTTGATGCCGTAGCTGGATGGTGGGTGGGAAGGGAAGGTGACCCAGAGCATAGGTCCCAATGCAACTTTTACCCAAAGTTGACACAAAATTACCCAAAGCAACTTTGCAAGTCTGGCTGGTGAGGTCTCAGATGTTCTTATTCCCAGCACTGAGTGCCTTCTAAATAAGTGAGTGTTTCTGCTGCCTTTGCTGCTTCTGACGGATTGGATCTGGTCCAGAATTGCATTTGGATTTTGCTGTATCTTGGTTTTGGTTTTTTTTTCCTTTTCTTTATTAAGCTGCTGTAGCCACTAAAAAAATTATTGTAGCTGACATGAAAACAGATGTAAAAGGCTGGCATTGTGGTGTATGCAGCCTTAAGCTGTGCATGTTGGCAAGTTATTGGGTGTCAGATTTCATGATTTGGGCATAAAGGCTGCTCTTGAGTTAAGAAGGCAGAAAAAACCCCCACTTAATCTGCTTTGTGGAAGTAGGTAGCTGAAAGGTTAGGGTCTGCTCCTTCAGACATAAACACTTCTTGGCACCCAAAGCAAGGGCATATGTAAGTGTGTATGTTTTACATAGTGTCTTGTTAAGTTTTATTTGCCTTTGAAAGATAGAACAGATTCAGGGCTGTGGGGGAAGGCACTGGGCACAGACTGAGCAGCCGCTTTGTCTCTGGAAAAAAATTTCTAGAAGGCTGGGAGGATTGTGAGCTGAGAGATATCTGGAAGAGATTTGAAGCTAGAGGCAAAGAAGCTGCTGTTCTTGTGTTCGTGGAAGCAGGACTTGGTGTATTTGCAAATAAATCTGGCTTGCCTTAAAGAAATGTTTATCTTCATCATCTTCTGAAAAAAAATAACCTGTAGCTCTGAATTTGGCTGAATGCAGATAGCTGTCTGAGTGGAAGAAAGGTGACACAAGATTATCTTCTCAGCCTTTTTCAAGTTCACAACTTCTTCCCTTTTGAAGTGTTAATGCCAGAATTAAACATGGTATTTTAATAAAGGTCCATGGTTTGTGAAATTACTTGGGATATAATGCACGTTATTCACAGTGAATTTGAGGTCGAAACTGTGAAACTAATAGTCACGTGGAGGACTGGATCGGAGGGAGCTCACATGCTTACTCTGCTTGTAATTCTTTTTGTTTATAGGAGGAAGATAATGTTCTCAGTTAAGGGAATAAAACATTATACTGTTTTTGTGGGCTGCAATAATTGTATTAATTTGGTGCTTGCAATACTTTTCAGCCATTCTCAGATAAGTCCTAATATTTCATGCATAGTGTTTGAATGCAAAATATATTGGAGGAAAATGAACAACGTTCAAATTTGGCATTAACTACAAAGCAATACTTTATGTTGATAAAAATCTGAAGTTTTTTAAAAGTAGAACCCCACAGAGATACTTCAGAATTAATTGATGGCAGATGAATTTAATGCAGTTAAAATGAATTAAACCCCTTGCTATTTAGAATAATATAAAGATGTCTGAATTTTATTCCCAAAAGAGGAAATACAGTTGTTAAGTCCAGATGGATTTTTATTTTTATTGGAATAAGTTTTGAGACTAGTAATATCTTTCTTTTTTCCTTATTATTTAATGTTACTAACACAGTGTTGGATCTGGGACAGCATAGGCATGCTTTTTAAAAATTGTTTTAAATCCAGTTAAATGAACAGTTTTACTAGTTTATTTTGAAAATTAGCACTTTCTTATTGAATTTGTAAGATTTGGAAAATAAGTATGAGGGTGATGTACAGTATAGAAAAGCCAAGGGCTCCGTCCTATGTCAAGTTATTGTCAGATGAAATGAGGTAACTCAAATGAGGTAACTGTCCGTGTCTGCAACTGTAGCCTGCCCAAATGTAAGGTGATGCAGTGGGAGCTTAACAACTTTTCAGCATCCGAAATCTGATTGTGCTTGGGCTTTTTGCTCTGCACTGAGGGCTTGCGCCGAGGCAGCTGCTGAGGTGCTGCAAAGGATGCGTGATCAGTTCATCACATCTGAGGCCTCAGTTACAAAGAGAAACTTTAAGGGATTCAATCTGTTCATTTAGCTGAAGATGAGAGGCAGTTCTGCTCTTGCTGTGTCAGTTTAAAGCTTCTCATTCCATAAAATTATTAATAATATCATGCTGGTTTGTTCTTCGCTGTGTTTTTTACCCATTGATAAGTTGTCTTTAAGTTCTGTGCCCAGTTCTGCGCCACTGGTGGTGGAGTAGAATTCAGTAGAGTTTCTCCTTCAGTTGAGATTGGCATCAAAATGAATGGCAAACCAAGAGGCTTACTACCAAAATAAGTGTTGGTTTGTCTTAAGTAAGAGTACACCTGGACCCCATCACCACCACCATTGAGCATGGTACCATATTGTAGCTCCACTTGGAACAGAATATCAAATTATTACTGATAAATTTTGCAAACAGATTCTAGGCTGGGAGAGTGGTATATGGGGAAAAGGAATGACTAATAAAAGGATCTGGATCATGTGGTGAGCTAAGTGCAAACAGACAATAAGGCTTTTTACATGGCCGAATGTCAAGTTGCATGTATATTGCATGCACTGTAAACCACAATTGAAGCAAAGTGTGCCCCATCATATGAAACAGTGACTAAAAATACGGGGCGTTAACTGGTGAGCAAGAGTCATCATTGCGATCATGGATGAAAGCACTGTTGTGATCCCCAGATGGCAAAATAAAAGGGTGTCAAGCAGAGAGAGTATATTTCTTGATACGTAACACACATGCTGTATATAGTACAAAGGTGAAGGATACTGATAAATTGAAATGTATTCAGCTGGGGAGCCACTAGTGTGAGTAAAGACGTGGAAAACATGGTGAGAACTTCAAGGAGCGCAAAATGCTTGTCTTAGCAGTGTCAGGGAAGAGTTGATTGTAGCAGGCGAATCCCCCAAGTGGGGACAAAATATTGATAATACATTTAATAAGAAAAAAGCTTTCCAGTCTAGCAGTAGAAAGGATATTATGATTCAGTTTTGATAAGGTTGACCAAGCTTATTAGGCATAAAATGAAGTTAATTTCAATAAATTATAGCTACTTTGTTGGGTAATGACATCGTGATCTGTTGCATACTCCAGTGTTCTGCCTTTGCTAGACACCTGTTGTTTTGTCCGGCTGGTGAAGAGGTTGTTCTGCTTCCTGGCGGAAGGGAGCGTAAGGTGTTATTTAAGCAAAATAACAAGAAAATGTTACGGCAAGAAATGGTGCTAAGAAAAAGGGGAAAATGAACTTGTACTCTTGTGTTACAGATTCAGTGGTTCTTTCCTTTGACTCCGTTGGACATACAATAGGCTCAGGTACAACATTGCCTTCTTCTCTATCTCCCACCTCATGACAAGGCTTCTACTTAATCGGACATGGTAGCCATGTTGGGAGGCAAGTCACCGAGTCAGACTTTTGTGGGAATCAACCCTCTAGACAAAGTGGGTGAATAGGTCCTTTTGTAAATGTAGTGGAAGTATTAAGGGTCTTAGTGTGACACAAGGATTAACATGTGGGACCCTTCCCATTACCCAGCAAGGCAGATGACCTGGACACGTTACATGCGTTAGTGATGCGGTTTGTGCTTCTTTTCTCATGTGAAAGGCATTAAGATGATGTCACCCACCAGCTGAAGAAAAACTGTTCCATGCTACTAGGAGAGTTTCTCAGCTAAACAAACAGTTGAGTTATTTGGGGAAAGACATCAGGAATGCTTCCAGGAAGGAGAAGGTGAAAGAGTCGTAGCTAAACAAATAGGGCTGGAAACTTTTTTTTTTTGGGTGGAGATTGACCAGCATTATCAAACCCCAGGGCAAATCCTCCCCAATCTAATTTCCTTTGGAACCTGAGCATGACCTTCAATTAAACTGAACCATAAATCAAAAATTCTTTTGTACTGGGGGCACTTCATGAGCCCAGTAACTATCCATTTGGCTATGTTTAATATGTGAGCTGTAGCCAAGGCACACCATAGTGAGCATGATACTTGATGAAATCCATTTTACAGCGTATGTATAATGATATATGAAGTGCAAAGGAAAGGCTAAGAATTACTCTTATAACTTAAAACCCCTTAAAAGATGGGGGTATTTACTGTCTTGCAGAAAAGAAAAAAATAATCCAAGTGAAGGTTTTGTATTTTATCTTCCTTACTAGCCTTTCCTCTTAGGTTGATAGGGGGAACGTGCTGCCTTCCAACATAGCACCTGTCTTCTGCCTGCACAGTTTGAAAGAGAGCCTGCTGCCTGACACTAACAGCAAAGCTTGAACACAGATTTCCAATGTACTAACCCCCGAGCTAGTGGTAGTAACTTGCTTTGTTTACAACACCCTAAATGCTTTCTGCTCTCCTTGCATCTTCTCTAAAACTTGTATCTGGAAATGGATCTATTGTGGGTGCATGGTCTGATGTGGGAGCATCATTAAGGTGCTGAGTGCAGAGTGGATACGTTGTTGTGTTTGTGAGGGGAAGAGACCCTCTATTGACTCCCTTCTACTAATTAATATCAGTCATAACTGAAGTGTGTTGTTGCCTGCCTCCTCCTTTATTGGGTGATGGTTTCTTTGGTCCGCAAAAGTAGCTGGGAAGTTGTATAGGTTTGAGATATGAAATCTGTGAGGAAAATTCAGGGAAACGTTTTGATTAGATGAGTATGTCTGAATAGGCATACCTACACTGGAGTTATGCTGGATTGACGTTGGTACAAATAAGACCAGAATTTGTTCTGGAGTAAAATTTTTAAATATTACCTATGGATTTTTTTTCCTAATACTATTTTGGCCTCTATCTGTTGTGAAAACAGTTAACCCTGTGGATTAGCTTCAAAAATAGTTCAACTGCTCCGTGTCTTCTGGAGTTGTGTTAACATGGAGAGTGGGTGACAAGCTAATGTAAGCCAGCGGACTGCCTGGGTCTGCTTTAAAAGCACTCGTCTTTGTTCTGCCTGTATATTGCAACTCAAGCTTGGATTGGTTAGGAGTAAGACAGTAAAATTTGATCGTTTGTAAATCCTTCCGCTGCAACAAGATTGGATTTCTTCATTGAAGAAATATGAAGAAAACTCATATATTTGAGAAGGGAGACTCAGAAATGTCGGAGAGCGCTGTATGTTTATTGCTTTCGTATTTAGTACTTTGCATTCACTGTGCTGCAAACTTTAACTTGCTCTGAACTGATATGTGTAATAACATGTCAAGATGTGTGATGTCTGTCCGACTGAGGGATAGCTTTCCTTGTTGAACAGGAAGGAGAGAGAGAAAAACTGTGGCTATTGTGCTTCCGCTGTCCATCCCATCTCACCTTGCTGCAGACCCAGGAAAAGACAGAGCCCAGAAAGAACCCAAAGAAACAATGGCAGCTCCAGGCCCAGCCATTCCTAGTAGGTGATGTTTCAGGTTGGGGTAAGAAGGGACTAAAGTTACGTACTTTGAAACATTAAAATACATATACCCTTTTCTTTATCAGTGAGAATTAAACAGATGTGAATAATAGTGTCCCTGTTAAGATTTCATGCTGCTTAACACTAGTACTCATTGACTTATATTTGCATATTGAACAGCATCTTAGAATTGCTCTTTTGTAATTGTTAATCGTGCCATGTGAAGGGCAATGTCTTGTTGCAGCTTCTGTATTTTATTTGAATTGACTGCCTCTCCTTATCTCGGTTTTCTCCTTAACTCCTTGTCCCACGTGCAAATCTCAGTTTTCAGGGAGGCTGGAAATCTGTCCTTATGCATTTCAGATTAATGACGCTCTCTAGGTTATTCTGGATAAATTTCCTGAACTGAGTGTTCAGAAAAATCATCTGACTCTGGAGCCTTAAATAATCTTCATGGAAGATTATTAGTCTAGAGGACATGAGAATCAAATATGCTTGGAGTGAGACTGAACTGAGGTTCACGCTGTGGTCTAGCCTTCGTGAGTCCAGATGTTTTTGTGATTCTCTTCATAATTGCCCCTTCCCTTGAAAGATAAAGTTTAAGCAGCAAAGATAAATGTTTGATGTGATGTCTAGGCCAGTGTTTCAGCTGAAACCATTTCAGAAAGGACAGTGTCATGCTCTGAACTTGGGAAACATTAAGCAGGGCACAGGGTGTTTGAGGAGACCTAGATTTCATTTGTTTGCCATAGACAGCTAGTACTTTTTTTTCCCTTTTCCCTCTCTTGTTGCTTTGTTTTACTTCGTTGCTAGCAAATCAAACATTGGACTTTGAAAGTCAGATTTATGCCCCTGCTATTTTTGTTCAAGACTCTTTCTACCTCCTGTGTCTGAGAGCAAGCAAGTTACATTTTTCTCCTCTAAGCCTCATTACGATAGGAGCGCATTGAATGTGCAACTTTCCCATCTGCTAGGGTGCTTGCTGGAAATATTGAGGTTCTAAATACCTTTCGGCTGTAGACTTACACGGTTGTTAGATGTGTTTGATTGCAGTACTGGCCACCGGTTGTAGAGCAGTTATTCTCACTGCAGGCTTAAAATGCAGTAGTTCTAACATCTCCAGCAACTATGTGTTACCTACATCTTGCTCAAATTACTTGACTATTTCAACTTTCTAGCATGAGAGAAAAAACATTGGTGACTTGCAGAAGATCACTTGCTGTTCTTTGGCTTTCTCGATGAGAATTTGTTAGTACAGGTGGCTACAATTACAAACTCTGATCTTTTCTGGATTTCTAGGTTAGTGGTTATTAATTTAGGTATTATGTTGATTAATAGAATTTGTGAGGCTCTGGTAGGTGTTCTTGGTTTGAGGAAAACAATTTTAATTTATGTTTGGAGCTGATGTGGTTCTAGTGTGTTGGATTTCTTGTGTTGTTTTTTTTCCCCCCAAATTGCATTTCTGACTGTCTGTCTTAACACTACATGGTAGTGATGGGAAAGGAGAGGTGAACTTATTATGCTGCGTTTTTCTGCTTTCCTGTAAAGTAGAAAATAAATGAGAAAGATTATACATTTTTTTTCTGCTGGTTTTAGTGGCTTTATTCTGAAAAAAATGCTTTTTCCCTTTTCATTTTTGATTAATGAAGTTCTACTTCTTTCTTTCTTTGAGCTGTAGGCTGTGGGAGCTGCTTGAACCTTTGCCAATGACTGTCATGTATCGGTTGCATAGTCCTTATGTGACTTTGCCAGCATGTTCAGTATCATCATCTGTCTTATTAACGTTCTATTCCTACAATTGAAAATACAGCTGCGAATGAGTTGAGGTGCTAATGCTGAGAAGTAGCTTAAAGAATACCTCAAAATAAAAGTATTTTAATGGGATTTTTCTCTATCATGTGGCATCTCTCTGCATCAAGTCAGTACGTCTTGTAAGTCACTAAAAGCCAATATAGATTACTGTTTTGTTAATATTGTTCTTGACTTTTATTAGGAAATATGATACAATTTCTAAAATAAAGAATATGTCGGAAGATTCAGTAGGGCCGCATTAACTCCATTAGCCAAGTGGATACATGGTAGTAAATGAAACAACTGTTTATTTAGCAAAGGTTGCAGTCTGGCTTTAAACAGATGACTCCCTGGGAAAAGAAAAAGGGCATATGCAGTTCAGAGATGGAAATTTTTCATCTTCCTATTGGAGCCTTTCATAAATTCAGCTTAAAGCAGTCAGTTGCTTTTCTACTGATGAGGTTGCTATAGTTTTTATTAGTAAAAAAATTGTAAGGAGTTACATAGTCTATGTTAAGGTAACCAGACCCATTTAAAAAGTAATATGCTAGAATGACCTCTGTTTTACTGTACCCACTTTGGAGGTAAGACAAGCAGGCAAAAGACCTTCCTGATGGATGACCCATACAGCACTATCAGCAAGTGATTGCTTATTTGTTCTTTCTGTGCCTGGAGGATGAATAATGTAGTTGCAGTGTCTAATGAAGGAGACCCCTCTGGTGTATTGCTTTCCTCAGGCTGTAAAGCTGGGCCAGATGTCTTTGGGGGCCCTAATCAGGCATTACAGGGCGGGGGGTGGGGTGGGGGAACCACCTTAAGTTACAGAGCTGGAAATTACTTCCTTTTGCTGATAAATCTGAAACAATAAGTATTAGTATCCTCATGATTTTAGGTGTCACCAGGGCGTGCAGGGGTTCATGGCTGGAGGCAGATTTCCCCCTTCCCTGCTTTGAACTCACAGGTCTGCATTTCAGTTGTGCTGATAGTGCTTGGTGTATCTATTTCCATCAAATATGGCTTTTCTCATCAGGTGCACTACCTGGAAAATGAACATTGAGCTTGGTGCAGCAGGATTGGTGTCTCTAGATTAGTTTGCATAGTCTAGGAACGTTTTTAATAGAAGTGAAATTCCAAGTTTTGCTGCTGATATTGAGAATTGTTCTGTGGTTCTTTGTTTGCTGCTTAGAATATTGCCCAGTTCTAACCATTTTGCCTGAACTATTCCAGGGAAGAAGGAGCATACTTCAAGTTTATGATGTTTTCTTAAAAATTTAAGTTATTCCGTATTTTCTGAGAATAAAATTCTAGGTAGAAGTAGTATTGTCAAGGAAGGTTCTTTTGCTCCGCAGGAAAAAAGGGAGCCTAATATGAGGCTAAATATTAGAAGTTGTTGAAGAATCTTTTTTTTTTTTAACACACATGGTTGAAACGTCAAATGGGCAGAGAATGCCTTTCCTTGCCCTGTAAAAATACACAGAAGGAACAGAACTGACATCTGTAAAGATAACTGCTTAACCCTTGCAGCCCAGTGCTAGAAGCATGATTCACCAGTCTGTGTCTGCACGGAGCTAAGGACTGGGCTTTATGTTGCCAGCACACTTGGGATTCTCCCTGGTGTTACTTGGATAATCTGGAGAAAAAGGCTGTTAAACTTGTATGCAAAAGAGTAAATGGAGATGAGGAAAAAAAACTGGAACATAAAACTTGGGAGGTGGGCATCAGTCTATGCAGGGACAGGGCTGCGGAGCCCAGGTGGCCTCAGCTCTACCCCTTCTGAACTTGGCTTTACAATCTTTTTTTTTTTTGGCAGTTATTTAAATAGCCTCAGAAAAGAACGCCTTCATCAGTATGTTCCATCACTGAAGAGGTTAAAGCTGAAAATCCTAATGAAAGGATGCAACTTTAAGACCTTGTTTGTCCGGTACTTCCATTGTTGCTCAGTAATCCTGAGTGGTATTTTTATTTAACCCTGGAAGAAAACCTTTCTTTTGTCCTTTTCAGTTGATCCATTACATATGGCTTTTTTCATTAATTCCTTCTTTTCTCTTGAGTTCTAGCAGAATTGCTTTACATCAGCTGAACTTGTGTAAATGTCTGTGTGTGTGTTCTTAATCTAAAGTGAATGTGAGGTGTTTGACCTTTTTCATTGCAGGGTGAGTCACTTTACCTGGCCTTTGACACAGATGTAGAACCTGTGGACAGTGACCGAAGCTTAGCTCAGTTGCAGCCTCAGTTCCTCAGAGACCCAACTGCACTGGACAGGATGAAATGTATCAGGGTGGTCTGAGCTGCTCCTGACAGGACTTCTGTTTCCTGAGTGTCATACCTGTTTCTTTGACAAGCACAAACATTTTGAATAAAATAGCTAAAAGTGAATGTTCTGCCCTCCCTCCTGGACTTGCAATTGCCAGTTAAACACAGAACTAGAGCTGCATATAGCCCATCTCTTTAAAGAGTTTAAATTAATTTTCTGTTTCTGTGGGCAAAGTTATTTGTACTGTGCTTCTAAGTAGCTAGATTTTAAAGGAATAGTACTCAAGTCGTCAGTGAAATCATTTACGGGTAGTTTGGAAGGATAAAATCAGTGAGCCAAGTTAATTCCTGGATTGTTGATTTCTGATTAGTAGCATAAGGGGAAAATTTTGCGCATTTGCTTTTAAATAGTTATATTGGCTACAGATGCAAAATGCAATTTGAAAACTTGAAAGATATTGTACACTGTGCTTTATAGCTTTTTGGGTGGTCTGTACGGAGTTTATAGACGTTAGACGAGGCATTTCTCACTTGCTGCCTGGTAGCTGGATTTCTGTTGGATACTTGGGAGAAATTTCCATGCTAATGCCAGCATTGAATTTGGCACATCATTTATAGAAATTGCTATGCTTGGCTGTACTTCTGTTCATATAATCTGAATTATATGCTTTATTATGAAATTGTTGTCAGTTATTAAATTCTTATTCAATTGCGATCTTCCTGGAAATGTACAAATGCATTTTATTTCTGACCTAAGAAGACCTCTTGTTCTTATGGAACATAATGAAAATTCATTTCTCACGTTCATTCACTTCTGTGCTTCTATATGCTACTGTACCCCAATGGCAGCTGAGATGTGTAGCTTCCTAGCACAAGTGAGCGTGTGGTCCTTAGATTTTCGTGCTGTCTTTTAATACTGTTGCCTTTATCCCTCATGGCCCTTTCAGTCTTTTACGGGCTGAGAATGTAAAGCCTTGTTCAGGTTCTTCCGTGATGCTCTTCTAGTGGATGCAAAGTAAGTTCTTTATTATCTTTACTCATTTTTGGCTTAAAAAACCCCTACCAAACAAAACCCAAAAACCACGCACAAAAAAGCCCACAAAAACAAACCACAAACTTTTCCTTGGTCAAGGATGATCAGGTTAGAGAAAATCCTATTCCATACAGCCATGTAAGTGCCTTGTCTGGAGCCTGCTTGGTGAGACGTGGCCTGAGCCAGACCAGGCCTACCAGCCTGGTTAGATCTGAAGTGAGTTCTCCAGAACCACACCTGTTCGTAGCTCTGCACTGTGCTTCAGTGCAGAGACCCCCTTATGGGGGATCATCATGATGATGTTGGCAGAGGCCAATATTAAATCACAGTTAACATGGCCAGCTGGCCCAAGCTAGTTCTTGGTGGAGATGCTGGAGTATTTTTGCCTTGTTCTCTCTAGCTGTTTTGTCCCATTTTCTCTAATATTCTAAGTACTTCTGTATCCCATTGCATGAAAAAGAGGAGATATGTTTTTGTGTATCAGCTCATTAACCTGGTGAGTAAGGCTTTAAAGTAAAGTGATGGGGGTGAAAAGCAACCTGTAGGTTAGGGCACAGAGAGGTTCCATGGGGGCCGGGGCAGGCTCTTGCAGCCAGTACTTTCGAGGGAGGGAAGGGTAGGACTGGGATTGCCCCTTCTTTTAGCTGCGAGCTGTATGATCAGCTCAGACCATCTCCTGTAATCATCACACCCTGACCATGCTGTATTTTAGATTCAGTTGTACTTGTCTTTGATTTAGTGGGTCTGTGTTTTATTTTGTTTTAAATTAAATACAATACTCCAGACAAGGATTGCCTTTTCCTGAAGCTGGGCTATGTGTGTTTGTCTTTCTCCAGGGATTTGGGGTTTTATCTGTCTTTTGTGAATCCAGACCACTTCCAGCTAGCCCGTGGGCTGCACTGCTGTGTGTTGCAGTGGCTTTTGGCCCCTGCGTTATGGTGATATAGCTAAATGATATTGGAAGTCTGTAAAAAGACTCTTGATTTTTGCTAAAATGGAAGCTAACTTTGAATATGTAATTTCCAGGCTCCTAGTGTCTTTCTTGGGGGAGCAACATGTGATAGAGATTAACTTCCAAGCCCATAGTAACGCTGTGACTTCTGTAAGTCCTGGTGAATGTGAGACGGCTCATGGTGAGCGCAGCGTTTCTCTGCCTGCAGTAGTTTGCACATGTCATGAGCCAGTGAGAGGAAGGAGCATAGATTCTTCTGGTTTGGTGTTACAGCCTGAAAGGAATATTCATACCCTGCTGAAAATCAAGAACACACCTGTGCTTCTAGTTTGAAACCAGAAATGTTATTTTGTTTTGCTATACTTCATACATTTTTTATTTTTTTTTGAAAGTGCCTGTTGCAAGACAGTTGATATATATAATTCTTATGAGATTACTTTATACCTCTCTTAATAATCATCCGCGAACATCAAAAGTAACCACTTTAAACGTAGGGAAGGTGAAATGCATGTGACAGAAGGTAAATCTTATGAAATATTGCAATGGAGGTATGTCATCTGTGGCACGTAGCATTTAGTATGTGTGTTGCTTTCTGGTGCTTTGGTTGCAGAGCTCATAAAGTGCTGAGTTAACAGAAAGCCCAGGATGTTGTTGTAGTTATGAGGTGATGTATCTCTTAGTGCATTTCCTCTTCTTGTATTTCCTGTTGGGAAGAAGGGAATGTTAGACTGAATGGGATAAGATTGATGACAGGTTAGTCAGTGGCTGTAGATGTTTTAAAACAAAAAAAAAACAACACAAAATCAAACCAAAACAAAAAACCAATAATAATACAAAAATCTGCTCAGTATGGGTGCTGTTTTGTGGAAGGGGGAAGTGTTAATAAAAATTGAAGGCATCCTTTTTTTCCCAGAATGGATACCTTCCTATGCACGATCCTACACGCGGAGGAGGTAAGGCTAGACAGGAAATAATTTCTTGTAGGAGGAATAAACTGGGAAGTTATGAGGAAAGCAGCACATGGGGTAAACACAACCGTCAGTATGTGGAAGGTGGAGGAGAAATGCACAGGTGCACTTCGAACATCAAGTGGGTGGCACGCGGGTGCTGGCAGAGAGCGGATAGTATGTGTCAATATCAAGTGCACACGTGTTCTGCAACTTCTGTTACCCAAGATACGTCAAACATAATTCCTCCCTTGGCTCAGGAATTAAATCTTAATGGGATTTAAATCAGTGGCACAGTTTATACTGACCTATCTGGTGCAATTGGTCTGTTTTAGGCACATGTTTAGGCTTTCCTGTTCTGCTGGTAAGTGATAGCATGAAAAGCTTGTGATTTCGTTAAGTAAGCTACTGCAGCGGAATTTCTGGTGATGTTTCATAAAGAAAGCAAACTTCTCTGTTTCCACTGAGCTCTTTCTAAAAGGCTATGAGAATTCCCACACCCCCCCCCCTTGTTTCTTTTAATATACATCCTAATGATCCCCCAGATCATTAAGCTCTGGAGGGATTATCTTTTACTTCTCTGTTTGTATTGGGGGTTTTTATTGTATGGCAGTGAGACCCAGTGATCCTTAGTGTGAGGAGGCCCCTGAGCTTAACGCAACACAAGAAAGACGCTACACCTTTTAGTTTTTCTTGTGTATCTCATGTGAATTCTAATAGTTTTAATTTTTGTATCAAGTGTTTGATTTACGAGATCAAAATGTATTCAAAGATGCTGGATGCAAAGCTTACTTTATACAGGAGTTACGGATGTTCTGAGTGATAACTTCGTTTCTGTAGCTGTTCCCTGTTAGTGGCATAAACTCTGACTTTGCAGTTTCCTATTGAACAACATCACCTGAACTTGAAGCTTTTTTGCTACCGTGAGTGACTTTATCTTGAAGATGGACTGCTTAATTATGAAGTTATGCTTGGAATAGACAAGGAATCAAGAAAAATTTCAAAGCTCTACCACATCAGGACCTAGGAGGAGCGTTTGTCATACAAATTGCTGGCAAAATGATTTCTACTGCAAGCAGGAAAGCTTTGTATATCACTGCGTGATTTCAGTAGTGCTTTGTTTTTATGACTACAGATATCTCGGTTAATTCTAATGATTTATAAATTAATGATTACCCACACATTCTCTTGCTTTAGTATTTCTTGGAGATTCAGAAATGTTAATTTGGGAATACCCTGAAGTAACAATAATCTGCGATAACAGCTGCTAGTGACTAGAAGTTACAATATAGTTATTTTCAGTTAGAAATAATTATTGCCCTTCCATAAGGACTTGCAGCTTTTTGGTTTTGGTGCCTTTTGCAGAGGAGACGCTTGCAGTTTTTATGATATTGTGTCCCTTGCTTTTGTTTTCCAGAATATGACAAACTGGGCTTTCTCCTGAACCTGGACTCAAAATTGTAAGTAGAACAGTAGGACTCTTCTTTTTTTTCTGTAGTTACACGTTTCTGTTGTAAGCAAGTTTTATGTCAGCTGGCAGTTGGCTTGCTGGACTATACACCTCTACCTGGGATGGCCAAGTCTTGCAGCAACCTGGCAGTTATGACTTCTCTCCTTACACTAGGCTTTACTGGCCAGCTTGGGTTGTGATTCACTGTCATTAATTCCTTAATGACTGATCAAGAGGCTATAAATGTCCACCTGAAGCCATGACTGTCAGTCTGCTCTAGATATCCTACTGTTAATCTTCCAAATGAGGAAAAATGTATCAAACATTTGAAAGCAACAGGAATGTCAATCTGCAATTTGCTTGGATGCTTACAAGTTTGTATTTCCTTTCCACTTCTTTCTTTAATAATGGATACCAGTATTTTTGTTTGTAAACTGGAGTGGAAAGAATCTCAACACAAAGCAGTGACGATTTGCCATGTCAGAACAACAACAAAGTGCCGAAAGGATGATACTCATCATGCTTTTTATCATAAATCATTCAAATTGAGACTGAACTTCTTAACACTAGGGGTCACTAGCGACTCTGTTTCTGAGGTCAACAGCCTTGTGGAAATTTTGGTATTGGGAGCAAAAAGGCTACTAAACCCTTCTGCCTCTACTACTTAAGAAGGCACCGAAGCAATTTAGTGGCTTTGAATGAGTTGAGGATGCATCCTCTGTACAATGTATATTAATATAAAAACCGTTCTTAATGTTTAGAAAGTCTCGTTGCACTTACTTACAGGGTGTAACATTAAAGTTTTGACTTCAGTCTTGCTGAGCAGCTTGAGAGGTTCCATAATGAAATAAAAGCCTTGTAAGTGTATTGGGAACTGCTGTTCACAGGAAATGAGAGAGTCTCTAGGTAGGAGCTTCTTTTACGAAAGCAGGTGGGTACGTAAACTCAACTATAGTAACTTATCTGCCAAAAAGGTGCTGTAGAAGAACATGTGTGAGAAAGAAGGAATATGGAATTTTTTTTTTTTTCCCCTAAAAGCTCAGTATTTCACTTAGCGTGCAGGAAGGATAGTGTTTACTGCATGAATAGCTGGTCAAGGTTTCTTTTTGGTCTCATTTAATGAAGTATTCTGGGTTTTGTTGCATGCTGTCTGGAACCCACACTGGTTGCACAGTTACCAGTTTTATTTATTGAATTCTCTGTATTGGGACATCCTTGTGATTTAGAGATGATAACATTTGTACCCTTACAATACTGTGGGATGAAACGATACATTATCTTCAGTTTATATATGTAGAAGTCAAAGCAAAGAGATCAGTCCAAAATTTGTGAAGTGGGTAAGTAACCTTTGAATTGAACATCTTGGTGTTGGTAAGGGAAAAAAAGGTTTTTAAATTTTTAAGTAGTTGGATTTTTTGTTTGGAGTTTGTTTTTTTTGTGTGTGTGTTTTTGGTTTTGTGTTTTTTTTTTTTTACAGACTACTTTGCATATCTTATAATGTGTGATTTATTGCACATGTCCATTGACTATCCACACGCTTCTGGCATACCACTTTGGATACCAGCCTGTGCTGTGTCCAAACCACCCACCCAAACCATTCCTCCTTCTGTGTTCGCTGTCCTTTTCTTTGTTGCTTTTAGCAAGTCCCATTGAGTCTTCCTTCCCCTCAAGCATCCTTTTTTTCGTCTTCCTTGCTCACTTCTCTACTTCAATTACAGCGCTCTGAGACAGAGCCTTCTCCTTTTTATATTTTAGTATGAGGCCAAGTGAAGTTTTTACCTGCTGGAGGACTTCCAAAACCCTAAAATTTTTTATAAAACTTCCCCATGACAAAAGCTTTCTATTATTTTTGATTAAAGAAAGATTTTGTTGGCTACTTAAAAAAAATCATATTTATATAGCACCCTAAATGTGCATGTTTGCTTTTCAAAGACATAAAGTTATCTTCTGGAAAGACTTGTAATAAAATCAGCATGCTTGAAATAAATACTGTGAGTTAGGGAGCAAAGAAAGCAAGTACTACACATAGGTGAATTTTTTTTTTCTGTAATTTTCCATTGTTGGTTTTAGGTTGGGTTTTTTCCTTTGTTGTTTGTCTGTCTATTTGTTTCTTCTGTGGAAGTAAAGCTGGCCCTGCTTTGAGAATAGAACTGATGACCTGCAGAGTTCCCGTCCAGCCTGAATTATTCTCTTTTTTTTTTTTTTTTTTTTTTTCAATAGCAAGGGAGCCAGAAAAAAAGCTGAAAAAACCATACTAAATAAATTTTGAAAGAAAAATGAGTGTCAGCCTAGAGGAATTTGCTGCTGTTCCACAAGTTGACCGTGTGTGGTCAGGGTACCAAATACCTCTTCTAAGTATGCACTGAATTCGGTGGAACTTAGCGGTTAAAAATGTTTTCTGCAACTCAATCAAGATCGTACCATCGTAGAGGCACTTTCTATTTTAAAAAAAAATTTGCTTGGAGTTGAAAGGGGTAATGTGTTCTGCACTGATGACTTTATTGGCAGAAATAATTTCATTACATCTGTTGTGATATAATAGTTCTGGTGGAATTTTGCATAGATCATAATTTTATAGGGTTCACTTAATTGACAGCATGTGAGAGTCTTGTGTGACTTGAAGCACTTGGGGCAACAAGTAGTTTTATCTCTTTTTTTTTTTTTTTTTTCTTTAATCTTTCATTTGTTCAAAATCTGTTTCTGGCTGTGTTTGTTGATGTCATTTAAACTAATGACCTGGAGGAATAACACTTTCTAGAAAGGTAGATCTGCATTAAACTTAAGTGCTTTGACTTACATTTTAAATGGCGTTACACAGACGAAAGTGTTTGACGTGAATAAATAGTAATGTGTCAATTTGCCTTTGCTTCTTTAATTTCTTCATGTAATACTACTTTAGTGTCCTCTACCCCGTAGATGTCCAGGGCATGTTATTCAAGTCTAATACATTCTGTTGTGGTTACTGGTTCATCATGGAAATGGTAGTGAAACCAGATTTGTTCACTTTGGAAAGAAAATCTGTCAGAAGTGCTTGAGAAGTGTTTTCTGTGGGACCTTTATGTCTGATGCATGCCTTGCTATAGCATTAGGGAGGCTGGTATGGCCAGGAATCTCACCTGGAAGGGGATGGCCAGTTTTAAAGATACTGTACAGATGCTTCATGGAAATGAACGGTTCTGATCAGATGTCTTGTCGCTCAGAGGTTGTCAGAAAGGAGAATATCAAGAAGGAAGATGCTTCCTCTCTGCTGCCTGTGCTTAGGCTAACTCTTCTTTGGAAAGTCTTTTAGCTTTTAGAAAGCACGATGGTATCCAGGCGTGGATTGTTAATGAAATACAGGATGAATGGAAAGCTGAGGACATCTGTAGGCAACATAGTTTATGAATTACTTTTTTCCTTAGTCAAAACAAGACCTACTGCTCCTCAGGACCAGATTCGTGAAAAAGATCTGTTGCAAGAGGAGTTTATCTTTTAGTTATGCTTGTACCAACCATAACATCATGACCAAAATTAGAATATCAAAACAAAATATGCATGAAGTACAGAAACAGGCAAGTTGCATCAGTTTCTCCCAGGTAAAGAGGTTTCCCAAGCTGCAGAGCCACATACCATTTTAAAACCTTTAAGAATAAAGTCCAACATTTACTGGTTGTGTAGAGAAAAGTACTTAGACAAAAAATATGATTTAATTCACAGGTTTGAATTCTTGGAGGGGCTAATAGTTCCTGAACAACTTAAGGCCATCAATCACATTAGTGACTCAGCCAATGGATTACTAGGTGCCACCAAATGCCAAGATTTGCAGTTGCTTTCTAGCATCTGTGCTTGGCAAAGGGTTGCATGCTTTTATTATTGTTAAATATTTATATTGTAGTAGTTCTTTGAGGCTGGCCAGGTCCAAGAAACAAGAGTTTCATTCACTACAAATTCTGAATCATTCTCTGAACAGAATCTATGTTTGCATTTAATTACATGACGTTTCTGTAGGAGGATCGGCATATTATCATGTAGTTAATTATAGACTGTATCTTAATGCATATTAATGCATATTAATGCCCAGCGGAGGGTTGTGTGGTCATTCTTTATTCTGTCACTTACTACTCCATGAATGCTTGGTTTAGTCACCTTAACAATTACTTTGAGTAAGCCTTGGCATGTTACAAGTGTAGATTCACTTGTCTTGTGCATGTGAAAAACTACTTTTTTGTAATAATCCATGTGATTTGGGGGCTTTTCCCTTGCGCTGTTGCCCTCATGCTTCTGTATCAGCTTTCCTTACTCTGCTGGCATGCCGCTTACTTGGTGAGATGGAAGCTAGTGACTGTTATTTCTGTCCTCATTTCAAACTCATCCTTCAAAAGCTATTTTCAAAGGTACTTCAGCAGTTAGGTTGGCGATTTGATGCTTCTAAACAACAGACAGGAAAAAAAGCTCCCTTTGGGCGGCAGTGGATCTCTTCACCTGCTGCTACAGTCAACTCGAAACCTGGATTTTAAAATCTGAACTGATGAATGACGGAGGAAGCGTCCCGGGGTTTGACTTTGACTGGCGGAGAAGCGCTCCCTCATAAAGTTTTTCAAAGGTTAGAAGATGTGCTGGAGCTTACTGGAATCCTTCACTTCAACAAAAAGATAGTGGGTATTATAATGTATTAACTTGAGAAAGAAAGTTAATTTTTTTAAAGGTAGAAATGGGCAAAAAAAATTGCTACCCCTCTCAATTAGAAAAATGACTGAAAGATCAGTATGGTTGACCACAATAACATAGTACTAACATAGTTAATATACTGTATTTATACAATATATGGTATATATTTTATACTGTGTATGTTGAGAACTTTCAGGGAGTACTGAATTAAAAGAAGGAATGTTTTTTCCAGTGGGCTCTGTACTTTGCTAGACATTCTGTGGTACTGTGTATTTACATGTTTTTCCAATATTATACAGTAGATCTGGGAGGAGGAGCAAATGATTTTTTTTTGAATATTCATGATAATTTCAAACTCTGCTTTAAAAAGAAAAGACAAAGAAATTGAGTCTTGGGGAAGTGGGGGGGTGGGGGAAGGGCTAGAAATAACAATCTTCACCCTGCAAACTCAAAAGAAACTTGATCTAGACTTTGAAAAGACCGTAAAAATGGAGGGAGTTTGGGCTAGAGAAACACACAGATTGGGTTACTTCTGTTTGTTGAAATGTCTTTACTTCAGAGCTTTAATAATGAAGAACTGAAACAGAGCCCCTTCCCCTCATTTTGTTTCGAGGGTGGGAGGTTGCTTTGAAACTGTTTGTGTCTATGTGTGGTACTTCGCCATTAAGCACTGTAAAAATAAGCAATAAACGTGTTGGAATGCTGGACTTTCCCTGTGCCTGCTGCTGTGGGATTTCTTGGTGCCCTGTTTTCCTTCCCATTTGTCTTTTTGTATTCCTGCAATCCTGGGGGGGGGGGGGTGGGGATGGGATAAAAGAAGTGGGAAGTCCCGATGATTGCCCATCCTGCCTATGCAGGGTAAGAGTGTGTCTCGGGCTAAATGAAGGGATTCTGACCATCACAAGCAAGAGCATCCTGGTGCTTTTTCTGAAGGCTTATTTCAAGGCTTAGCATACTTTGACATTGGTGTTTTCCTGTCGGTTGGTTATTTATTTCTCTTTCATTTCAGATTTTTCTTTGACTTTAAATTCATGTCCTTCTACCTAATCTCATCCAATCTTTACTAATTGTTTGAACACTTCAAATATTTAAGAAAATGAACCTGAGCTATTCACAGTGGTTCAATTAAGAGGCTGTTTGTTGTTCATCCATCAAGCCTCCCACGTTTGGGTGGGATGTAATGGCCATCCATCCACATTTTTTTTTGTTTTGCTCTTCTTAGCTCACTTCAGGTTTTTCAGTTTTGATCCTTTGGAATTCTCATAAGGATTTCTCACGTGACTCTGCATTATCAAACTTTGGGATTCCTGTGTTAGACATTACCTCGGTCGATGAAGAAGATAAAGACTGTAGAACGCAGGAATACTGGCTACTTAGTAGAACTGATTCATTACTTGATTTGTTAAGAGCAAAGTAAAAAAAAAAAAAATGTTTGGTGCTTCTAAAAGGGCCAGTTTCCTGAAGCTGGAAGTAATTATGAACCAAACCACGTGGGAAAAGAATGTAAAGCAAAAATATGAATGGCTGGGCATTGTTTAGAGCAGTTTTATACTGTTTGCCCCAACATGTTCAGTTTCATAAGAAAGAAATGTTTATGGAAAAACAGTTTTACTGAGAGTATAAAGGAAAAAAGTGATAATGTATTTGTAGAAAAGGCAGTAAATACAGGAAGTTTTGTTCTGTTTGGATGAGAAAAGAAAAGTGCTTTCATTAATATCAACAAGAAAAGTTCAAGCAGTAGATACCTAAGTTTAAGTGCTTTAGAATTGGTATTTCTAGACAACATTCTCACAAGAATTTCTAAAGAAGTAGCTGCTAGAGATTATTAATAAATCTTCAGACACTAGGGGTTCTCCATATTCTTGGCAGAAAGTTGATGTACAAATATTTTAAAAGCAAAAAAGAAAGGACTCATAAGCTTTTCCAACCCGTTTTTGATTCCGAGCACAATAGCACAATGGCCAATATGAGTTTCCACCAAAAAAAAAAAATAATTGCAATACATATAGTTCCAATTAGTGTGCATATTAAATAGGAAACACTTTTTGTTAGATGGACTGCTGCTTCAAGTGAATATCCATGAAGGTGCCTGGTATGCGTGAGATTGATTTCTTTCTTTTCTTTCTTCACGTTTTCCTCTTAGAACTGGGTTTGCACACTTTGTGGTTTTTTTTTTAACCAGCCATACTAGTTGTATAAAAACTGGGAAGCCTATAAAGAAAAGGCTCAGTTCTTTTTTCTCCTCTGTATCTGTAAGGTGGAACACTTAGTCTGCACGTAGTTCTTCACTGCAGTAGCACTAACCTTATTAAATGTAAGTTTGTTTTCCTGGGGTGGGTATGGTTGCAACTAGTTAACTTTACAAGTTTCTATTAACTGTTGTTTGAGCAAAAAAGTTTACAGTTGTTGCATTCACAGAAGGCTAAATTTACTTTAGTAACAAAACCCAATTCACTGATTATTTATAAGCTCATAAATGACATGGGGCTCTCCTGTTGCTTTGCCCTCTTGGGAGAAGAGCATATAAAAAGCCACTCTTCATGTTCTTCCTTCAGAAAACTGTTCTAAAACTCAGAGATAAACTGAATTTTGGCCAGCTTCTGCGCTAGTGAGCTTGTTAAGTTTCTAGTTACTGAATATCCTCATAGAAAGACCTTCTTGCTCTCTGAATAAACTTATGAATATTGAGTGGATTAGGCTATCTAAGCATTGATCATTTCCAAAACTTCAGTTAAAGAGGTTAGAAATTCTGCATTAAGACCATTAAAGGAATTAGTCTCATTCTAATTGCCCATATAGTTTACTGCAAGGGCTAGACATTCGGTGGGATTGTGGGTTTGATATGGCTTTATGTTAAAACACTGGCGTTCATCATTGTATTCTTGATATTGGTCATAATGACCAAAGTACCAGCACACACTGTGGAAACAGGTGATTTGTTGCTGCCTGTCCTGAATCAAAGCAGTTGTGAGCTTATCATTAAACTGATGAAAGAGTTGCCTCTGGAAATCCCAAAGGCATGTATGTGATCACCAAGCATCAACTCTTCTGCACCCACCTGGCTTGACGTAGATCCCTTCTTGCAGGCCAGTGCCGTTCCGCCTCCAAAAGAGAAATCTACTTCCCTTTTTGTTTCCCCCTTGGAAATGTTTTAGGGTGTCCTCATCTGATGGTTGAATGGAAATCGAGTGTATTTCAGCAAGGGAATGTTATAGTGTTTATCAAGCCTGCTCTGAATTATGTCACATACTCTGAAGAACACTCTTGCATCGGTATCTAGACACAGCTTAGTTGTCAGCTCCTAATTTATATTTTTCTGTAGCTGGCTGTGAGGAGGTTTTGTAAATGGGGTGTATGGGAAGAGACAGCTTACTTTACTCAGTCTGCCTCTAAATTTGTCTTCTGCATTGCTGTAATGTAACCAGAGACATCAAAGCTTTGCTGTCTGTACGTGCTAAGAATGCCATACATAAATTTTAAGAGTATGTAGTAGGTCATCAAGGCAGGGAAGAGTTTGGTGAAACAAACACATACTGACGTCTTACATGCTGAGGAAGGACAGTAAAACCAAGACATACTTTTAACAGCTGTGATTATAATCTATTAGGTAAGAAGACAGTATTTCATTTATGCTGAAAGAAATCAGGAAGCCTTATTGCTGTGCTCGAGAAGAATTGTGTAGCAGAAGAGAGGATGGTGATCTGACAGGTAGTGACATGCTGTGAAACCATGATTTTTAGCTTTCTACAGAGATTGTAGGCTAGAGGAACTCTAGGGTGACAGGGACT
The DNA here is from genome assembly GCF_028500815.1 of Rissa tridactyla. Taxonomy (NCBI): domain Eukaryota; kingdom Metazoa; phylum Chordata; class Aves; order Charadriiformes; family Laridae; genus Rissa; species Rissa tridactyla. The sequence goes on from NC_071473.1 coordinate 43,690,290, forward strand.
GAAGGAACCCTGTTAAATATAATCTAGAGGTGTATTTTATTTTACTTGTTCTGTTCCCAGTCTCATGACTGGAAACCTGACAGTAAGTCTTGCTTAGTAAAAATCTCTTTATTTTGCTGTTTAAAGTTGTTCTAGGACTAGAGGACAAGGTAAGTTTTGACTAGGTTGATAAATTTAGAATATACTTTTTCCTTAGGGAAGCATGACATTGCTGCTAGCATCCTTGACAAATCTGCACTGGAGAAGTACTCTAAAGGCCTCCAGACCTGACAAGGGCTGGTGGGAGAGCTGGTGTTGTGTGATGCCCATTGCAGTGAACGAAACACGACGAAGGCTACTTTGCAGCAGGAAGGTTACTTACAGCTGCCTCTGGTGTGCCATGATAGGGAGTGAGTCACGTAGCAATCGTTGCTGTAAGATGTTTTTGAGGATATGGATGTTTAAATTGAATTGTGAGACTCAGATGAAGCTTTCTCTAGTTGCTTTTGAGAAAACCAAACAATTAAGAGTACAAAGTATTTCATAAAAGTCAATTTAAATTACACATGAGCCCGTGTGATTCTTTCTCTGCTCACAGCAGAAATTAAACCAGGCAAAAATGCTACTCCTGACACGAGCTGCAGCCCCAGTCCTGCTCTCAGCAAGGAGAATCAGGACCAGAAAGAGAGGGATGGAAAACTGACAGAACATGTATGTGCTGTTTCTTCCTTGTCTGCCATGCAATCTGTTCCAGCTCGTTAAAGAAGGATAAACTGAAAAGCCAACTAACAAAATGTTTTTTATTTGCATATTGAATGCGTTTGGATACTTCTGTTTGGTTTCAGACCTTTCAATTCCTACTTAAAAATATCTTCCCCCTGGCTCTTTAAAAGGGCTGATCTTGAAGACCTGAAAAATGTGAGCAGTGTCCTATACAGCTGCAGAATGTTAAGTGCCTTCCTCCTGCTCCTTTTCTTCCTCTTTTAGTGTCCCTTTTTTACATCATTGAAGGCAGAAATCCCCAAAGGTGGTTGTGTCACTTGACTGAGTCAGGGAATCTGATTTGTACAGGATTTAAAGTTGTATTTTATCATCATGGAACTCAGGCTTGGATGATTTTGTGAAGTGTTGCTATTTTGATGAATTAACAAGGAGGAGAGGATAGGATTTGTCCTGTTGAAAGGTGAAACCTATTTCAGTGCTCAGCCTTGGAGCTCTCCTTCAGCCTGTACAAGAAACATCTTGGAAACCCACTTCTGTCTTTTGGATAGCCATGAATAACCTCCTTCTCATGTGGGACTGACGTTCAGTGAAGTTCGGGGTGATATAAGATGAAGGAGGGTCTGATTAATTGGGCTGTTCACAGTTCTTTGAGACAAACTTTATTCTGTTCTCTGACTCATCGGGCTTACATACGGCAGTTTGGATGTTGGTTGGATGGCCTTTTCAGACAAGAAGCTGTTCTTTGAAGTGAAAAAAAGAAGTTATCTTAGCAGAAGAGCATTCACTAGAACAATGTATGGAGTAAACAGGAGAGTTTTTTGATCTGGGTGGCTCTGCAGCTGTTCTTACTGTTAAGAGTTCTGGCTATTCTTAATTATTTACCCTGAAGCAGTTTGGAATTTTTTAGTTTCGTGAGGGCATGTTTAGTCATAGTATCTGCAAAGGTTCTTCCAGGTCAGGGTTGTGTTCTGTGTTTACAGCAAGGTTTCTGGAGGAAACATTTTCTTCCCAACATGTAGCCTTCCTCTTCTTAAGACATCAGTGTGGTACTTACTACATTAATTGATGTCTGCTTGACATCATGACATCTGTCTCTAATATAGGTTAGTGAAGACAGCTTTCTTTGGACTACTACTTCAGAAAGAAGAGAGAGAAAAATTCAGAGCCTCATGACTATATACAGCATTTTGTAAAACTACTGTTAAACCACATTCCCCAATTGTGAGGTCATCTCTACGTACCATCTAAAGCAATTTATTCACTGACCAGTGGTTTTTTCCTCTCGGTATCAGTCTAGCCCAGGAAAAAATAAAAGCCCTTGCCATTTCCACAGTTGTCGTCGTCTTTGGTTAAGAGGAGTTAAGTTGTTATTCCTTCCCAGGCTGTCCAGATCCTCCAAAGAAAAGTTTAAAGGGCAACCTTTATCACCCTTATCCCTGTAAAATTACCAAAGAAACTGAAAAGGGAGAGTGTTGTGAACTGTTCTTGTTAAAGATATGTTATCAGGTAGCTGAGAGAGATTTCTCCAAGTGGGATTTATTTCCCTAAGGTTTGGTCTCTGACAGTTGCCTGGGCAATAGATCTGCTGCTACAACAGAAAGGGTTGAATTTCATTTGTGGGAAAATAAAAATGGCCAGATTGACCTGCCCCAATGTCTTGTCACAAAGTGCTCCCTAGAATTGTTTAGGGAAGGAGAAAAATACACCATTGAGGAGCGATCCTTGCTCCATTGTCACTCTCCAGCTTCCAAGGAGAGGAAGCTTTGGTATTCCCAAGTTGGGGATGCTGTTAGACGTCTTAATAGCATTTGGTCCCGTCTATACATCTGGTTCTATAACATACTGATGTAAAGAAATCAACCAGTTACCTGCATGTTATATGAAAAAGTGCTTCCTTATGTCAGTGCTTTACTGTCTTTAGGATAATTTTGGTTGGTGTTCCTTTGATATGGGAAATAGCGAATAATAAATCACTGTTAATCTTCTCCATAGCATTCTGTTGTACCAGTGCACTCTCTCACGTAGCTAAACGCTGTGAGTTTCTCTGAAATGAAGTGTTCTGTAGCCTGGCTGTGTTCTGCAATGAAATGAACTACATTTTTCAGAAGGAAGACTTGGTGATTAAAACCTTAGTGTAAGTGATTTTCTCATTTGGCATTTAACGTTGCCAAACACTGGATTTTGGCATTCATATCTACTAAACTGTAGTATCCACAGATGTAAAACTGTAATTTCAGCTATGATGCTTTAGGAATTCTTAGTTGATCTTTTTTTTTCCCCACAGCTGTAGGCTTTGGGGCAGTATCTTTGCTTTTAGGGGTACTGATTCCTACTAGTCTGAGCAGGGGATTTCTGGTTTCTAATTGGGTTGAGTTATTTATTCTCATCTCTTTAGCACTTGTTTGTCTCTCCTGGACCTACGCTGCTGGATTACTGTTCCTAATCCAAAGAAAGCATTGCCCGTTTGTAGATGTAACAGATGAGGGTTGGTGATGAAGACTTGAGGGTTACAGCAACAAAATTATGACATTTCAATTTATCTTCTCACATTCCTTCGTTTGGCCAAAAATGGATGTGATAGGTGAGCGTTTTATTTCCCATCAGACTTTTAATTGCTTCGCTTTTTATGGCCATTGTGCTAACAGTGAGTTTTCAGAGGTATTTAAATAGAGAATCGCAGCATCTATTTTTTGCAAGTTTTGAGAATTACATGTTCTGATATTAGGGAGCACTATCATTGCTGACTTTGGGGAAATAGAGTTTATTTATACAGTTCTTTCAGAAAGCAGTTCAGGTGGGAATGCCATCTGACTGCTGAGAGAGTTTTTATTGACTACTGAGTGAGTCCTTACACATCCCATCTCCAAATAGGTGACTGTCCTTCATTAGGTCATCCTTATCTGTAAAACCAGAATGATGATACTTATTACTGAGGATGGAAACCAGTAATTTTGGATCTGTGGAAATAAGAATAGATAAAAGCCCAATAACATACATTCAGGAGTTATGTTAATTATCAGCGAGTTACTTCTATCAGCAAGTAACAACTACATTACAAGTTTCTTTGTCCAAAGATTAATAAATAATTGAAAACTCAGGGAGCAGTCATCCTTATTTTTTTTTTTCTTTGGTAAACAGCTGCCTTCTGTGAAAATAAAATTTCTGTATTTCATGCTTTTTGTTTAGTCTAACAATTGGTATTTCAGCCAGTTGTTTTCTCCTTTCTCTTTTTCTTTAAAGACACAAACAAACCAACCCTCAAATGGACTGTTTTCTTTGCTCCTTATCTGTGTCTTTTCAAACATAATTCTGCTTTTTCTCTGTGCTACTGGTCTTAAAGGTAAGATGTAACACAAACAGAAACTTTAAAAAAAGGGGAAAGCTTTGTAAAAACCAAAGGAGATCTGGGGATCAGGGATATTACTCAATTCTTGGAGGAGTATGCAGCATAAGGTCACATACAAAATGCGCCATGGACTTTTCTAGGATTTTTTTATCTGTATCCTTTGAATCTGGTTTTATAAACTTAGCATTCAGTTTATTTACTTATTTAAAGTAAACAAACAAAATCTTTCTAGCTTGAAAATTTCTGATTCTTTTGTCCACAAGGATCCCACACTTTTTTAGGAGTTGATAAAAGGTTATTAATTGAGAAGCTCCAGGAAGGGTTGCTGGATTCTGTGAACTATAAGATATGGTCCTTTCTGGTAGAGAAATCACTCATAGCAGTATTTCTTAATATGTTTATGTATTTAGCACTGCTGAGACTAATCTGAAATTCCTTCTTCTGCCTAGTGATCTAATTCCTGGTATTTCAAAGACCAGGAATGGAATTCAGTAAGAAGTAGGATCCTCCTGCCTTTTTTGTGGATGGAAACCTCTTCAGTGTGTTTGTGCAAAGATGACATTTCACAAAGGATGAATGGCATCAGCAGCATGTTAGTGGCGTTCAGCTGTCAGCATGCGTTTCCCAAAGGGTAGCATTGACTCGCGTCGCATCTTCATTCAGGGCTATAGAGGTGGCTGTTAGTGGAACCCCTTTAAAACTTTGTTTTCCTTGACCAGTTTAATGTAACCTAATCTTCTTCAGCTGGTGTTCTTCAGTAGTCCAAATAAATAAATAAAAGTATGTGTTGATAATCTTTGCTGTTAAGAAATTAATTTCGTGAGAAGCCACAATTGTTGGTGGAGAAGCAGAACAGGACATTTTTTTTAGTGTGCATCATATCTTTTTAGAAACGGATTTGGACCATCTCTTCTCGTATTTGGTCATACAGTCTCCTTGAGGAATTTGCTTACATACTGAAGTAACATTTGAAAATATTTACATCTATTTAGCTGGCTATAGTGTGATAGATGCATTTCCTGTCTCTTCCAGTCTAAGCATTCTGCTTTTCCTCTTCTTTCTATTTCTTCATTTCTTTCTTCTGTTTGTTTAGTTTTTCCTCAGCTGGAAGTAGAAAAATAGCAGATATCACGTGATCAGGCTGTGTAATTCTTTGAACCAAAGTTTGGAAACTTCTAACAAAGCTGTAATCGGAGTTCCTTAAACTTCTGTCTCGGTGTTTCCTAACCCACACTTCACTCCTGTTGAACATGGAGCTCCAGCCACCTACCAAGAGGAGGGGTCATCAGCTCGTCTGGTTTCCATAGCGTCTTGCACTCAAGGAGATTCTGCCTGTTCAAAATAACGTGATGATCATGACTTCACAAGCATTCTGGCTTGTATCAGGAATAGTGTGGCCAGCAGGAGTAGGGAAGTCATTGTGCCTCTGTACTTGGCACTGGTGAGGCCTCACCTCCAGTGCTGTGTTCAGTTCTGGGCCCCTCTGCACAAGAGGGACATTGAAGTGCTGGAGCGTGTCCAGAGGAGAGCTACCAGGCTGGTGAGGGGTCTGGAGACCAGCTCATATGAGGAGAGGCTGAGGGAGCTGGGCATGTTTAGCTTGGAGAAGAGGAGGCTGAGGGGAGACCTCATTGCCCTCTACAACTCCCTGAAAGGAGGCTGTAGAGAGGTGGGTGTTGGCCTCCTCTCCCAGGTGAATAATGACAGGACCAGAGGAAATGGTCTGAAGTTGCGGCAGGGGAGGTTTAGATTAGATATTAGGAAGAATTACTTTACTGAAAGAGTGGTCAGGCACTGGAACAGCCTGCCCAGGGGGGTGGTTGAGTCACCATCCCTAGAGGTGTTTAAGAAACATGTAGATTTGGCACTTTGCGGCACGCTCTAGTGGCAGAGATTGTAGAGGGGTTTTTTTGTGTGTGTATGGTTGGACTCAGTGATCTCAAAGGTCCTTTCCAACCATGAAGATTCTATGAGATTTCTATAGAGTCAGATGTGCAAATACATTTTTTATTTTTTTTTCAGTCCCTTACTGGTGCATGGGAATTGACTGCTATATAGGTGAAAGCTGCTGCTGCTGCTGTTAATGACTTCTCTTTCTCTCTGACTCAACAGCAGTAACTGAAGGAGAGTAAAAGAGCTGCATCATCAGACCTACCGAAGGTGTCCTCCCATGCCTTTAAGTGAGCTGGTAGTATTTGCTGTGAGGCTGACAGTCTGTAGTGAAGGGGAGACTTGATGGGGCACTTACTTTCTCATCTGTCTCTTTAGTGGAAGCCCATGCCAGTTAGAAGGGAAGGCTGGTTTATGGTTTTGTTTCAGGGTTTTTCCCCCTCAAATGGGATTTGTTGCTTTACAAGCTTATGAGATATTATGAAAAAGCATATTGAGGATTGGAAGCTGTCTATTTATTAGGCCGTAATTGACAAATACCATTCAAAGATCTGTGACCCTTTGATATTAACTAAAATATAAATAAATATACACCCTAGCCACTCTGGTTGTGTCTTCATTAGAATCTTGTCTGGAGAAGTCCTGCAATTTTGAAGCAAATCCCATAACTGTTTCTTACTGTATGCTGATTGAGTTCACAGACTGGTTCTGAAATGTAGCCCTGGGCTTATTTGGGGGAAACAAAACTCAAAGTTTTGTTTCAGGAGTCTACGAAAAGCAACAATATTTAATTGGGGACACAGGAGTCCAAACTAAAACTTGGCCTTTTGGCCAACATTGAGCCATGTATGTGTGTAATGGATACATCTGACCCAGGCAATCCGATTGGAGTCCTATTTAAAATAAAATGTCCTGAATCTCATGTGGTGTAAATATGGGGTTCTCAGCATTAGCTGCTTTGATTTAGTGATCTGCCCTTTTTTCAACTGCCAAATTACTTGCTAATATTATTTCATTAGTACTTCATAATAACCACTATGTTTTACGTGCCTTTCATTTCGTATTCTCATCACGTCTCCTATTCGTTCTTCAGGTATCCTGACATACACTTTGTAGAGCTGCTGTATAGGTATGACTCAGTGTACTTTGGACCAAAGAGAAAGAAACCCTAAGGCGAAGGGTCAACCTAGAGAGCATGTTGAGAAAGAACTCCTTTTCCTTGTTGCAGAAATGTATCAGTATATTTTGTGTGCAAGAGTAACAGTGAGAGAAATCAGTCCTCAAATAAGATTATCTCGAGCAGATGAAGTTTTTCAATTTTTACAATCCGCAATTTAGATTCCACGTGGAAGGCAAAGCGGCAAAATCGGTCTCTTAAAGTAGATTTTGTAATATTCAATTACAAGAGCTTAGTTGTCTTTTTTTCAGTAGTCCCAACATTTGAGTTTGTATTACTAATTTCTTTTTTAAAATGGATTTAGATTCCAGTCCTATGAGGATGACATGCTGTCCCTGATCAAGACATGATGAAGGAATTAACCATGGTGACATTTTCATATTTGAGATTAAAAGAAGACACACATCTGCCAAATACAAGCAGAAGGAACAATCTTGTTACTTTTTCTAAATCCTCTGAAAGCAGTTGGATTTTTAACTTATACAAATTGTGAAATTTTTTTAAGATTGATGTCCACATAAAAGTGTAGAGAAGCACAAAAAATCGTAAGAATTCAGGATGTGTGCTAGTCTCACAGGAGAAAAATCAGGGAAAAAAAACAAAAACAGGAGTGCGTTTTCTTTTTGGTGATAAGCCAATTACTTCACCCTCATGCAGGCACTTGTATAAAACCTGCAGATGTTTACAGTGACTACGAATTGTTTCCCTCACTTATTCTGGATAAATTTATTATTTTACTGGGTTTTTCCTGCACAAAATCTGAGCAAAACTTAAGGGTCTGCAGTGTCATCTAATGATATCCTTTGTGCTGTCTCCACTAGCTCTTTAACTGCTTCAACCCAACTGATGCTTTCCCTGTAACTAGGAGCATGAGAGTCAGGAGCCGGAGTAGATGTGCTTGGACTTGGAAGACATAGAGGAGATTTGCACCTTTGTGCTGTAACAGTGGTGATCGCCCTGGCTGGCTTACCACAGCTTTCCATGTGATCCTTGGATTCCAGGCACAGTAATGCGGCTAGTGAGATGAAGCTATTTACTAGTAAAACACTAAGAAAGTAATATTGTTTAGTTTGGTGCATAGTTCTTGACCCATCTGTTGTAAGCAGCATTCAGGATTATTAAATGAGAATCAAACCTAAGTCCTTGTAATGCCGTGCACCGTGCTTTGGTCGTTTGTCAGGCAGCCTTTGTGGAATGTACTTTCAGTATTAGTGCTTCTTCCATTTGGAAATAAGAAACATAATCAAAGAAGTAGCAATACATGCAGCAGTGTAATAAGTACACTGTCATCAGATATAGAAGAGATATTTACTCATATACTTAATTTCTGCATGCTTTTTTGTTACACAACTGTGTACCTACTAACAGCAGTGTGATTTTTACAAAGCTGGATTTGGTTGAAAAATGTATAGTTCTCTATGGGACACTTCACGCAGGATGTTTTGCGGTCTGATTTACAGAACAGCAATCTCTGCAAGATCTGTGAATCTTGCAGAGGAAAAAAAAGCACAACAGAAAGCAAATTTATATATCTAAAATTATGTTAGCTTGGATAGCTTCATGAGGTAGCAGAATGGTAGACAGCAAAGCTGTATCCATCCTTACTCTAAACGTTTTGCTTTGAGTTACACCTAATGTAGGCTTAATGTTATGAGCATGCTGGCAGTGACAGTGTGTAATGTGTAATCTGAAGAAATCAAACAAATAAAATGTGTCCCTAGATGGATTTAAAATGTAGGGTCCCCATTTCTAGTTTTCCGTAGCCTGCTGGCTCAATATGCGGCTAGAAGAAAGGAGATGAGCAAATGTTGAATGATACGAGGTGGCAGCTTCAATTGGCTTATGAGAATTGTTCTGCCTCTGGCACTCTGGATCATGAACTTCATCACATCCAAGAAATGTTAACAGCTCGGCCCCTCGGGCTTTAGCAGCTCTGAGTATCTTTGTGGGTTTTGTAATTGACAGCTCCACCATCAGTATGCGGCACTGGCTGGCATTCTGTGCCACTCAAATGCATGAGGGTTTCAGCCTACTATTCTTTTGCAGAAACACCATGATGGGCATCTGAGTGACATTTTAATTTGATAATGAAAGCGCCATTAAATCAGAAAAGAGAAAAATGCCTGTGTTGTGGCACAAGATATTTTGTGTGACCACTGAGGTCATTTGAGAAAGGCCTGCTGTTGAAATAGTTATGCAAGTTTGCCAGCAATGACTCACTACCGTGGTGGCTGCAGATAAATTCCAGTTGCTTTCTACTTGTTTTTGAAGATTTTGGTATTAGGGGTTTCTGTATGTTGCTTAAACAATAAAAAAGCAGCAACACTTAAGTTCACTTGATAAAGATTAAGACTTCCCACGTTTCTTCATATCTGAAGTGCTGCAACAAGCTGTGATCTGTACACCCTGCTGTCCCTTTTGTACTATGTCAGAAGGGGCTATATTTTAGCACCATTAAAACCTTCTGTTTTGTCAGCAACAGGCCTTTCCTTTCTGTGCCAATTTCTAAAGAGATCCTGACTGGACTGAGAACAAAAATCATTCAGTGCAAGTCTTCAGGATTCAGACTTCTAGATGCTCACGTCTTAGATGCTTGCTCATGTCTCTCATTTAGAGATATGTATTATATATCACCTATGGAAACCAAACTCATGGATTTGGGTTGTGCTAGACAATGTTACACCTGTATCTATCTCTCCATGTCTACATAATATATATTTAGAGAAATTTGCTGTAAATAATTGACAGTGTAAATAGACAAATGTATTGTTCTGCCAGCCTATAGATGAGGAATTGTGATAGTAAAATATTACATGTTTTCACCAAAACTATGCAGCAAATCTGTGGCAGAATTAGAATTGGGTCCATGTTCTTAAGCTTTTTCCAGTGCTTTTCATCTGCAAAGGTCTTAAGAAATAAAGTACTTAATGACTTTTTATTTTCTCCAGTTTATTTCCTCTTCAGCTGTTGAAGGTTTAGATTTTTGTTCAGCAGAAATAGATTTTATTCTTTAAGAACTACATGTTTAGAAGGCTTTGTACTGTATCCAGCTAATCGTAAAATTAACTGTCTGTCTATTGATCACCCAGTTGGAACTGGCTAGTGATCTATTGGGAAGCGACCCCAGTACCAGAACAAGAAGGATAGTTACTACCAGTTCAGCATGCAGTTGCTGTCATTCAGATAGGTAATTTTGCCAGCCAGGGTTCTGTTTGCTCCACTGCTCACAATCCCTCCAGGAACCTTGTCTTCAGCTCAGGAGTCCACTTGCTTGAAACTCTCTGAATCCAGGCTCATTACATTTAGCAGTCGTTTGCTAGTTAACTGGTATTGGTGATGTACGTGTTGGTGACACCTGGAAAAGAAAGCGCAGTTGTGATAATAATGGGCTCCTCAGAATTATTTTTGTGGATTTACTCTGTGGATCTGTACTGTCATCTTCATTTGACTCCTACTGTTGACCTGTAGGAAAAAGCTTTTCATTACTTGCCTACAGCTAACAAAATGGTGTAGCAAATACAGTATTATTGGTTGACTCTTTGCGGTAAACACTTGCAACCTCCACTGACTGTCAAACAACTAACTGTAAATGCATTTCTTTTGAAGGAATATTAATAATTCTCATACTGTGACTGACATTAAGGTATCTAATATTACTTTGAAAGCACAAATGAGTTAACCCTCGTAATGTTTTCATGAAATGAATAAATGTAAAAATTCTGCAGGTGGTCAATAGGGACATAAAATTAAATGGTTTTTTCCAGGTCACTCAGTAGATCTATGGTAGAAGTATGCACTGGATTTAAATATCTCTTCTTGAGTTGTGAATCTTGTTTCTGTACAAAAACTAAAGGAGCAAACCTTCTATATTCTAAATTTGGCCCTGAAATCACTAGGCAAGCTGAATTAAGACACGTCTCAACAGAACAGCAGCAATGTCATCTGTTCCAAATACTGAAAGCATCTCTTGATGATAGCCTGTCAGAACTGCTCAGTAGTTTGTTTCAAATGCTTGAAAGGTTATCTTCTAAATAATATTCTAAATAATACTTTTTGTAATTTTAACTTGGATCGTACTTTAGAAAAATAGCCAAAGCAAAGTGCTGTTTATGTTTTCTTCTTTTTGAAAGGCTGCAGTCTAAAATGATATCTTGGTATTTTTCTTCCAAGAGCTTTACCTCTTTTTACCTTTTTTAGATATGAAAATCTTTCAGCAAAACTAGTGATTTAGTGGTATTTCAGATACCCTTAACCCTATCCTTTGTTGTTTTCCTGTGATGCTATATTGCAACAAATAAATAGCCATCTGTGTTTGCTGCTATTCCTCACAGCTGTTTTTCAGAAAAGGTATAAGGAAAAAAATACCTTGTATGATTGCAAAAGCCAGTTCATAGCCAGGAGAGTCCTGACTCTCTACTTTTTCTTTTTTTTTTTTTCCTCAGGCCTCCAGAATTGGCATCAAAGTACGCAAATATCTCTGAGGGAGTGTGCAAACCTGGTTATGCATCGGCGCTCATGACTGTCATCTTCCCAAAGTAAGTAATTAGTGGGTTTTTTTTTTCCCCTTTCCGTGATGACTTCTCATCCTTCAGGGTGGGTGATCTGCAGAGATTATCTTGAAAACTGTCATTATTCTGTCATTTGATTGGTTCAAGGGGAGAGCGGTGTTGGAATTCTGGGCTATTTGAGTGGTCAGTGGCAATGGCTTAATTAATTTTAGTCTGACTCGGAGCCTGCTCAAAGAGTACAGAGTTCTGTATGTTGAGTAATAAAACAAATTATATTGTCAGTGCATGATACAGATGCGTGGTGAAGCTCACTGCTGGTACCAGATGACGTGATCCTTAGGAAGGTTAGGTTATGAAGTTACAGATTAAGTTATCAGGAGTAGTAAAGTGTGATCTTTTGTTTTTTGTTGGGAGAACAGGGTAAAGCATCCCTTAGGTGCCTGGAGGCTTTGCAGTAGTGTTTTCCAAGTGGTCAAAAACGTGTTATTAATAAGTTGTGGATCTTACTGTGTTGAGAAGTCATTGATTGCTAAAGTATTACTAGTTTCTTCTGAATTTGTTTCCCTCTGAAAGGGTAGAAAGTTTCATAGTCAGTACTGTGTGACAGCTCTCAGAAATGAGGAATGTAATCATGACAGATCAACCAAAACTTACCTTCAAATTTGACTTACGGCTTTCTCTAATGCACCATGTGGCTTCTGCATTTCAAGGAGTTGGTAGAATTGCTGGAAGACAGTTCAGAAGATAGATTGGCAAAAACATAATACTGTTGAAGCTCAAGGATCTCAGTTCATCAAATGGAAAATTTGACTTAATAGTTATTTGACCTTTGTACAAGCTTCTAATGCATGTGGAAAAGGTGCTCTACTGCAGTGATCTCTTTGGCAAAAGAGCTTGTGGACTTCTTAACACAACCGGTACTTTTCTGAAAGATATTTTATTTCTTTTGAGGAGGAAATTTCCATGACTTGCACCTACAGAGGTTAGGTTGGGTGCCCATGGCCTTCAGGCCAAGCCTGAATCTGGTGGTATCTTCTTTCTTTGTTATTATTGGCAAACATGGTATCTGGAAAGTTTAAAATTTAAAAATAAAAATCTGACACTGCCTTGTAACCAGCAGATACTGCAGCCAGGCCTTAAAAACAAAACACTAAGTGTTGAGACTATGTTCTCCATCACCAGTGTAAAACAAACAATTATCAGTACTGTAATTTGTGTGAATTTTGGAACTCTGGTTGGAATATAAATAAATACTAGAACTGAAGGCAGATACATTATCATCCTCTTCTTTTAAGAACTTTGAGTGCTTTTAAATCTGTGTTTGTATACATATTAAATGCAAATAGTATAAAACAGGAATATAAGGTAATATAACAGCGGTAAGATGCCTGAAGATAAAGCCTTACTTTCTTTATGCAGCTGAAATGTAATTGCCCTTTCCAAGGCATGGCTGTTCTTACGTATTGATTCTGCAGAGCTAAATTATATACACTGAAGAAGGAAGACTGTTTAGTACAGTTAAAGCCAGAAAATACTGTTAAATGGTCCCTTATCCTGATTTGTTTCATGACGCAGGACATGGTGTTTTCTTCCAGTAAATTCATCATGGATCATGGGCTAGTTAGCTTGATTTAAAGATTTCAATTAATGGAGAATCTGGTAATAATGGGCTATGCCATTCCTATGGATAAACTCATTATTGCAAAAATATTAATCTTATTTTAATTTTAAATTAATTTAAGACCTTGGCTTCAAGGAGGAGTGTTTTTGCCTGCTAGAATCTGAAGTGTTAGTTATTCTCTCCCTCAGTAGCTACTTACAAATTGCTGTTCACTCACCTTTTCCTGGTAGCTCACTGCATTGAACTAATTCCATGCAAAGAGGTAGTAACTTGTTTGTGGTCTAACTAGGTGGTTGTTCTCATGTTCATACGTTGAAAAATCATATTCATAGTTCTAAAGACAGTATCTTGCTGGGGATTTATGTTCACTTGCTTCTCTAACGTGAACCTTGAACCTCAGTAAGGTTGACATTTTTTTCCAGGATGTCCTTTGATTCTTTATTAATTGAATTCAGTGTCAGACACTTCATTATTTTACCTAGGATTGGTGTAAGGAACTACTGGCTGACCAGTAGTTCTGCAAAGAATTCCATGCTACACTTAAAAGTCTTTCTCTTCTGAAACTTCTGTCATACTCAAAAAATTATGCAAATTTAATATTACCAAGCCAGGTATCAGAATTTAATATATTTAGAACTCTTAAAGCCAAATTAGCTTGCCTGTTGATTTAAGAATTTGAGCTGCATGATTTCTTTCATTCTAGCTTTTGTTTTCAGTTGCTCGTATCACTAGGAAAACATCTCTGTGGCTGACTTTTTTCAGGCTTGGTCTTTGCTACAAAATGTGTGCTTTTGTTGTTTTTTTTTTTTTTATTTGTATACAGTTGGTTTGGCTGTTTTCAAGCATGAATAAAATGAATAAATGTTTTCCCATTCTAAAGGTTCCTGACTTTTTAGTGCAATTTTTAATGTAAATAGGCAAAATATGATGGAAATAGTTGAGATAGAATAAATATTTTTCAGAGGATGTAACTCCTCTTGGTAAGTGCTTCTTTAATGGTAAAAATGTGAGTTCAGACTTTACCAAGCATAAGCAAGCACTAGACGTTTTAAAGAGCAATGCCCTGAGAAATCTCAAAATGTGGTTTCTGGTAAGGAAAGGCTAAAATGATTGTTTGTGTTTTATGATTGTTTGTGTTTTATGAGGGTCCTCAGTCAATCAGTTCACATTCTAGCAATGCTTTATGCCTTCATCGATAATCCTAGCTGGAAAAAATCCTAGGCTAAGCGTGCAGATGATACGCGTATTGGAGGGTACTAAATAAAGGATTGGTTACTTTTAGAGAACCGTCTGGATTGCCTGATTTAAATGGCCACAGTCCAACAAAACATATTTTAATATATCCAATATGAAATAAGACATCTGGGAGGAACAAATGCAGATTATACCTTCAAGATAGAAAAACTTGTCTTGGAAACAGACACAGGGAAAGCTTCATGTCATCTCAACAAAATATCATAGCTGAAATGCTATTTCGGGTTCATATGTACACGCGTAAGTTGAGAACGTTTGTGTGTAGCACTGATTTCAAATTAAAAACCCAAACCCCCCAGAAACCCCACAATCCAAGACTTCTAGAATACTGTGTCTAGTTTGATGGTGAAAGTCCAAGAAGGGGAGGGGAAATAAGAGATTGTAGGAAAGCCACAAAAGTGAACAAGGACTGGCTTAAACAGTAAAGTAAACAAGGCTCCTAGTAATAAGTCATCTTTCTGAAGCAAGAGTTGTATCCAAATGAGGAGAATAGGAAAGAGCATTAACTTTGGCAAGTTAAATATAAACCATAATAAGGTAGGCCAAAAAATGTTGAGGAACAACTTTATAAAGGCATTAAAAAAAAAAAAAAAATAAAGCTTTTTGTCTAACTGTCAAAAGCAGAAAGCCTGCCAGAGATCCCAATGGGCTGATAGATGATCATAATATTACATGTGAGCTACGGGAAGGTAAAGCCGTAGCAGAGAAGTTATTTGCATTGCTGTTCACGGCAGCACAGTTCCCACGTGGAGCCTTCCTTTCTGGGCAACACGCTGGGGGAAGCTGACAGAAGGTTGACGTTTTGGAGCAAATCTGCACAATGAATTGCTAGGAAAAGTTTCTCACTTTGTGAAGAACTCAGTGGTGAAGTTGCTGAGTTACACACGGTTGTGTATAATCATTGCGTAAATTGGCCTTAGAATGGAAGAATGAAACGTGTCAGGCTTTTCAAGAGGGCCCCATGGAGCATTTGGGAAACTAGAAACTAATAGTGAGCCTGGTTTCTGTATTAGGCACTTTGGTAGAAAGTATTTGAAAAAAAAAAAAAAGAAGAATAGAATTAATGTTTGTTCACAGGAATAAAGGCGATGATGGAGAGGAGTCAAGTTGTCTTCTACAGCAGGAAGTCGTGCCCTGTAAATCTGCTTATGTTGTTTGAATGACTGGATGATCACCCTGAATACTGTGTTCAGCTTTGGGCCCCTCACTACAAGAAAGATGTTGAGATTCTGGAGCGAGTCCGGAGAAGGGCAACGGAGCTGGTGAGGGGTCTGGAGCACAAGTCTTACGAGGAGTGGCTGAGGGAGCTGGGGGTGTTCAGCCTGGAGAAAAGGAGGCTGAGGGGAGACCTTCTTGCTCTCTACAACTACCTGGAAGAAGGTTGTAGAGAGGCGAGGGTGTCTCCCAAGTAGCAAGTGATAGGACAAGAGGAAATGGCCTCAAGTTACACCAGGGGAGGTTTAGATTGGATATTAGGAAAAATTTCTTCATTGAAAGGGTTATTAAACATTGGAACGGGCTGCTCAGGGAAGTGGTGGAATAGCTATCCTGGGAGGTATTTAAAAGCTGGGTGGACGTGGTGCTTAGGGACATGGTTTAGTGGTGGTTTTGGCAGTGTTAGGCTGATGGTTTGACTTGATGATCTTAAAGGTCCCTTCCAACCTAGACAATTCTATGAGAAAGGTGATTTAACTAATAAACAGTATATCTGATTTCTTGTTTAAAAAAGAAACAAAAAAAAACCCAACCAAACACTTGGTTTCACTTTCAAAGACTTTGGGGTAATTAAAATCCTGTGGTTGTTAGGAAGTGACTAGGTAAAGATTGGAAACTGTGTGGAAAAAAATAAGAAGATTGGACAATACAGCAATGTTACCCTTGGAGTCCTCTGGAGAATGTATGCTGGGGTCTCTGCTGTTTCAAGTGCTCATAAGCTGTCTGGAGTGGAGGATGAATAATAAAGCACTGACACATTTTTCCAGGTAGCAAGACCAAAAGCTGATTGTGAGAAACATCAGAGGAGTGTCACAGTGCTAAGTGACAGGGCAAAAAAATAGCAGGACAGTTCAGTTCTGATAGATGTAAGGTAGTGTTTGTTGAGAAGATTGATCTGTCAGCGTATACCTAATGATGGACTTTAGTTATGGCTCGAAATCAGGAAAGAGATCTTGGAATTACTGTGGATGGCTCTGTGACTTATCGACTAGTGATGGTTAAAAGACCATGGATATATTAGGAGGTAAATGCAGAAAACCCAAGAATATGTTATGACACTGTATAAATACCCCTTGTCCCTCCATCTTCAACAACACATCTAATTCTCCTCAACTAATTTGGAAACAGATCTAGAAGAATTAGGTATGTATAGGGGCAATAAAGACTAAACAAAAACATGGAGCTATTTCCACACTCAAAAAGAATGAATAGACTTATTGAGGTAGAGCAAGCAGAGGGTACTCACAAGTATGTGTAACGTAGTGAATGGCATGCAGAAAGGTGTTTAGGTGATTGCTTGTCTCAGTACAAGATTTGCAGGTATTAAATGCAAATATTGTGCACCGGGTTTAAAATAAACAAAGGGAAATGCTATTTCCAGTTACATTTTTCTGAGAATGAGTTCCATAGTGAGCAAAAGATTTAAAAAAAAAAAAAGAAAAAGACTGACAGTCAGGTTCTATTGACCATAAGGATTCAGAAACAGGCACGCAAATCTCTAAGTTACAGGAGGCTGGAACCTAAATGGATGTTGAGGGCAGAGTGTAGCTTTACATATTCCCTGTTTCTTAGGCTTTTTACTGAAATATTGGCCAAATAATGGATGCAGACAGCAAGTATTGGGCAAAATGGATGTTGGGTCTAATCCGTTGTGCCCCGTTTTGTTTGGTCCTGGTTTTTTTTAATTGTTATGCCTTAAGAGCAGACTGGCATAGCTTCAGAAAAACATGCTGTAATCTGAATTATGACAGTGGCTCCCCACCAAGAGATATGGATGCGTGATCTCAGTCCTGCACCTCAGTAGGAGCTGGCTGGCTGGGCTGTATCTGCTGCTCACTGTAAATGAAGAAGTTGTCTCATTTTTTGCTTTCCAGGACAATACGATTCTGCCTCTTGCAGATCTCCCAACAAGTAGATAATGACTCAAAGGGCCTGAAGTAAGGTTACTGGTTTCGGAATGATACAAAGAAAATTACAAGCGTCTTTGGTAAAATGGCATCAATAGGTCAGTGAATTAGGCTACTATGTTCAGTGAATTAGACTATTTTTAGTAGATCTGAGGTCACCTACAAGTCTGGAGCTAATGCTTTGACCTTTTTGTAGAAGGCACTAACTTGTGTTTGCAGTGGTAACACTGCAGTCTCCTGCATGTCTGGCCTTACTGTGGAAACGATGCTGCCTGTGTACTGTTCTTTCTATGCCCTATTCTGTGTCAAATGAGAAAGGAGACCTCTGCCCACGGTTTGCGGTTGACATGCCAGCCCAGCACAGTTCAGCTACTGACAATTTTCCGACCACAAGCTCTTGTAAGTTGGCAGCTAATACTAGAAATTAGAGGCGGCAGTAGACAGGGCATGTCTGCAGCCTGCAGACTTGTGAATCTGTGTTTGGTAAGACAACATGGGAAAGAAGTATTTAAAGAAAGATAGAGAGTATCTGAAAGGATTTCAGAATAAGGGGGAAAGGGGAAGTTCAATATACAACAAATCTATAGGTGTTGTGACCAAAATAGTAAATTTAACATTTGTTACTCAGATAAATAATACTATTTTTAGCACCAAGGATGTAATCGTAAACATCTCTTTCTAGTCAGTTGGTGCTAAGAAATAGTCCTATATGAATCACAAACTTCTCTAAGTCAGTTCAGAAACAAAATCAGTTTGGTTTGTTTGATTATTCTGATGCAAACTGTCTATCGATTAGCAATTGGTATTTTCTCCATAGTTGTCTTTTTTTCTTTTTTTTTTTTCTTATTTTACAATATGGTAGCCTGTTCTCCACTCTGAGGAAAACAGCTCTCCTGTAATATTTTCATACTGAATTGTTTCTTTGCACATAAAGTTCAAAAATTTTTAAGCTTTCATATCAGCGGAGAATGCATGACATGGATTTATAGAAGCCATAGAAATTTCAGTGGCTTTCTTTCAAGTCATTCTTCTGTGGTTTTTTTTCTGGTGTTTAGTTCCTCCTTGATATTGTAGGTCATAGGCTCCTGTGCATTTCTCTACTTCCACAGGCCAGTTGTGAATAGCTGGGGCAGCTTCAGATGGCCTTTCTTCAGAGTGTACAGGGTAGACGCCTGTCTTCTTGATACGAGAGCTTGACAAAAATTTCTTTGCCATTGCTGTCTTGCAGGTATAGTTTATGCAGCTTTTGTACTTTAGGAAAAAAAAAAAATTACATGCAAATGGCAGATAGGGGCTTCAAGTGGAACTGGCGCTTTTGCAAGGGCATTAGCAGGGGTAATTTAAAAATAATAGGATAATTTAAAAATGTGGTCCCCTCATCCCCAATGCTTCCCCATTCGTTTCCATAACCATTTCCAGGAAGCAGAGCCTCTTATAATAAGCACACAAGAGCATCTTTCCATTCCACGCTTTCCTGCTTTGTTCCTCAGATATTCAGAAAAAATATTTTTAAAAGAGAATTTTTAACCCTCTGCTTAGAACTGGCTTTATTCATGTTTGGCTGTCTGGGTGCCTCCTGAATTACTGCCATACCCAGCGTGGGCTTGTACTGAAGTGACAGGGCATGAGCTCAGTGCTAGAGACTGTCAGCGCAGGTGATGGCTGCTTCCTTTGTGATTAACTATTTAAGGAGAGCAGAGGAAGGCAAAGGATGGCAGCTTCACGTGGTTCGTGAGAGCTCACTGAAGAAATTGGCTGGATAATTAGTTTGCCACTGAGGATTGCTGGGAGAATTTGAAGCTATTCCCTGACTGTAGCATGATCCATCTGCTGCATATTTTGCGGTCTCTTCAGGTGCAGTGGGTAGTATCTCTTAATTTTTTAAGACACCTGAAATTGTATATATATATGCTGAATTAGTTATTGATGGTAGGGTTTTTTTTGTCTTCTAAATATATGTGTAATGTACATCTATTTTGAAATACACTGAAGTGGTTCATTTTGTTAATTTGAACTGTGAAAGTGACTTGTGGCCAATGAAAGAGTGGACATTTCTCGAGGCTCCTGCTGAAGTCAGGGTCCCTGTGTCCCAGATGCTACTGTGAGAAATGCCTTCTGCTTTCCTTCAAAACAAGATCACTCCTGTTTTAGCAACGGGGAGTACTCAAACCCCTGTCCCTTCTTTAAGTCTCTTGCTCTGTGCTTGTGTGTTCAGGAATAGTGTACTATGATGGCAGAGATGGTTTCAGAGCTCAAAGTTACATTTGGTGTCCCAGTAACTGCTGTAATCACAGCTCTGTCAGGAAATTTGTATGTGTCAGTGCCCCAGAGGGTGTTTGGGGGTGCCGGAGCGCTGACCGGGAGTCTTTATCATGACTCCTCTCAGATCCTGTATCTTGTTTATTCTGCCTGTCCCCACAGAAAAGACAAAGGAAATATTTGTTGTTGCATTATTGAGGTTTGAATTTGCAGGGACAAGTTGATGCAGGTGTATTTTCTCCTGGGCAGTGCTGAACATCATTAGCTTCCCTCAGTTCCTTGGTTAACACTGGCTAAAGGAGTTCAGGACTCTCAGGAGGGGAAAGGAGGGATGAAAGAGGAATCGAGGGTGCCCTGGTCTGTTAACCTGTCGGTGTTTCCCATTGCTCCAGCTGTTCAGTGCCTGGCTCATGCCAGGGACATTGGAGCATGCTACTGCTCACGTTTACCTCCTGTCACCTCCTTACTCTGTGTTTTGTAAAACCCGGGCTAAATAAACACGCAAGCCAAAACATGCACGCTCCTCAAATCACTTCTGGTGTCTGGGCAGCACCTCCCCACCCGGAGCTCCACGGCTTTTCCAGTAATACATCTTCCCATGGGGGCAGCTGCTGACCCGCTGTCACTGCTGGCAAAGGGAGCAGCATTTTGCACGGCTCTGCTTTTCTTTCCTTGTGATTTTTATGAAATAGTGCCTTTTTTCTCCCTTGTATGTTTGTTCTGAAGTGAAGATTTTCTCACTTTTTCACCTCTGCAGTTAGTGTGTTGTGTATTATATACAATTTGAAGGCACTTACAAAGAGCACGATTTTTTAAATATATATATTAATGTAGATTTTGAATGACAGAATTGGGTCAGAGTACACAAGAGGTATAATTCCTATGTTTGTTTTATTGTCACGCGCTCATTTGAGAGACTTAAATCGCTCTCACTTCTGCCTAAAGGTGAAAAGTCCGTTTTCTCACAAAATGCTTTGTCACAGCTGGCTGTACGTTAGTGAACATACAGCACAGTCTGTATTTGCTTTTAATATTCAAACTAGGATTGTTGTCTGAGCTGTTGCTGCTATTTATAACAGGGGCAATTGGATTACCCTTCACAACACCCTGACTGCTTCAGTCCCTTCCACCTGCCTTGACTGCAGGAGGAAGCTGGGATTAAGAGGCAATATTTGGTAACTCATGTTCAGAGTGTTGCGAAGCTCTGGTACCGAAGTGGTGGTAACCAAAGCTCCATTTAAAGTGTGGTCGATTAACTAATTTCTCTGCGACAGATTCCCTGCATTCATTTTTCTTTTTTTAGAGAACAATGATTAGGAACGTAATTCCAGAGATGAGCAGATGAAACTGTAGGCAGAAGTTCACTGCTGGCTCTTAAATTCATAGCGCTGATTAACCAGCTGGAGCTCGTACTTCAAAACAAACTTCAGTGGCAACAGCTCATTTCTTCACTTCTGGAAGCCGCTGAAGATTTGCATGCTGCTTCAGTCAGGGTGAAATAGATGTGGCATAATGTAAGAGTAGATTTAAAAAGAAAAAAAGGCTCGGGTTCTGTGTCTGCATCCCCTTTTTTACATGGCACTGTTACCTTAAGGAGTTCATGCTGCCCCTTGTGCTGCTCCGTTACCTGAGCTAGCATAACTGCCTGTAGACAGTGCAATAAACCAGGTAGTAAAATAATCCTTATGTTCGAACGTGAGTTTTCCATCCTCCGTCCATCTACTCGTTTTGTGCAAGATTATTTTTAATCCAGATCAGTTCACTGATCCAGTTTATGGAATTACCAAATCATTATACAAACCCAGCCAAGGGTGCAGTTTGGGAATGAAGAGCTAAGGTGATGGGACTGCAAGTCTCCATAAGCCAACCTGGGCTTCAGGACAGAGGTGTGGGGAGCTGTGACTCGGGAGGTAGGGATCTGGTTTCACCTTCAATTCGTGCAGGTTTTTCTCTCTATCTCATGGTGACTTTTTAACCTTTAAAAAAATTTGCAAAGCAGTAGCTGCAATTCCCATGTGCTGAACCATTTTTGGAGCGAAAACTTTTCATGCTTAACCTCTCTCAAGTTTAAAAAAAAAAAAAAAAAAAAAGTATGTGAATCCATGTGATGTGCAGGCTTTGTGCCTGAAAAGTTTGTCTTCAGATTCCTTTTCGTGACTTCTGAATTAAGTGAGACTGTTAGATGAAAGCTGGAATATGGGCATGTGGACCTTACTGAGCGTGTGCCTTTCTGGCTTCAAAAAAGGTGCAGAGCATATGCGCTCTCGCTTCAGTATAAGTACACTGCATCTTATGCCAGATTTGGAACAGGACGAGTGGTTCTTTGTTTTGACTTTTTTTTTTTTCCAGAAGACTACAGTTATTTCTAAATTGTGAACTTTAACCAAAAAAAAAAATAAGGGACAGCTGTACAAATGTATAAATAAATAACTGTATTTGCGTGAGCAGGATGATTGTAACAGAAACAATAAACTTAATCTGTGCCACCAACTAAGTATATTTAATTGTGAATGTGTGTTTGGGCTCTGTTGCTGTGGCCCATCTGCTCTAAAGCTACACCAATAAGAATGTTTAACTCTCAGGAAAAATCTTGTGGCAAAGATTGCTGGAGGATCTAAATGCATTTGAGTGAATGAAAATATCAGTGAGTGTGAAATGAAACGAATGAAAAAATATCAGTGAGTATGAAAATTAAGCAGTGTATGTAATATCACTGTGGGTTTGATAAGCATGTCTTACCTTCTTTTCTTTTCTTTAGATCCCCCTAAGAAAGTGTTCTGGGGTATCTCTCCTTTTATTAGAACTCTGACTTTGGCTCTCTGAAGGTTCATCTTTCTTGGTCCAGCCTATGATTGCCCCAAGTTCCCTGGTATCTCCGAGGCTCTGTCTGACACCAGGGATTTCCCCTTGCCGTAGAAAAGCACACAGCTTCCCTCAGAGTTTTCTGAATTGTGTTCAAGAGTGGATAATTGTTCCTTCTGAACTCCCTACTGGTGGTTTCCATCAAGATTCCTATCTTCGGGTAGATTTCAAGTCAATTTATTTTCCTCGTCTACCTTTCCCTCCGCCTGGCTTACTGTCACGCTTTGTTCTATTATTGAAGCATTTCAGGAGTGTCAGTGCATGCAAATGCTGTCACCAAGCCAACGTACATTGGCTAAGAATATGGATGAAAAGCAAGGCTGATAATTTATGCAAGATTATTAGGCCAAATTAGAAAATTAGAAACAGTCTGGGGAACCCTCCAACTCTACATTAGGCAAATGAAGGTGAAAACTGGAAAGATTAAAAATTCTCTTTGTAGCAACGTGAAAAGTCACTTGAGAATGTTGTTCAGATAATAGTGTAGAAGCACTGACTCCACTGCAGCGTGAACAGCTTAAGCTCCTTTGGCAGTTGTTTTCTTGGTACCTTTTACTATAATTCTGAGGTAACTATGCAGCAAAATTAAACCCATAAATTAATTGCTAAATTCTATAGAAGCAATGCTGTAACTGTTGTAATAGTGTCAGGGGTCACAGCAGCTTGGTGAAGTTCTTGTAGTTTCCCAAGGACTCTTGCTCACTGGTTCAACCCAACCCAAATCACTTGTAATGCTGGAAACTGAGGCGAGAGCATTAGCACATACTGCAGTGAAGCTGACTGCAACGGGATGGCATATTTAACAAGTATTACATGCTATGTTTTTAAATTCTGCACCTATTTTGCTAAATTCTGAAGATTTATGCGTTCAGGAAAAAAGTTGTTTCCTTTTTGTGTAATCTGCTGTACCTTTAAGAATGATCATTTCTTTTTCTCTCCTGAAGCATTTTCAGTCATTGATGTACTTGCACAAGGACTTCCTGTGTGCAGGTCAGGGCTGTAGCTTACTCCAGTGTCCACAGCTTGTAAACCAGAATAACTGTGTCCAGCTCTCTTAAGAGAAGTGTTTTATTGTGATTTTCCTGAAAATCATTCCATCTGCCATGCTAATTTGTTATTCTTCCAACGTTAAACAACTGATGTAAGCTTCAGAATTGTGTACATTTCAAAGAACACGTCTTGTACTGTTCTTGGAAAAAAGAAAAAAAAATCTAGACGTTTATATGGTTTCCCCTTTCTAAATGGATATTTGTCACACCAGTTTTACCATGTTTCTAATCTGTTTATCAGCTGTGCCAGGTTAGGTCCATGTTTATACTAGGGTTTACCTAGGAATAGATGTAGAATTATACTGCTGAAAGTGATGTCAGTGTGATAAAGAGATTCCTGAGAATAAAATTAATTTATCTAGGAATGAAACAGGTTAAAATATCTGTGACCTTCTGTGGGGTCTCAGAGAGCCTGAAACCACAACGATATATAAATATGCCTGTGCCCAAAACCACGATGCTTTACCTGTTACCCTCCTAAATAAAAAGGTGTGTGTGCATCTGCCTTTACTTTGGGTCTGCCTCTGTTATGGCATCTCTGCTGTCTTTAATGGAAGGTGATGCTGTATTACCCACCAGAAGGGTTTATTTCTGGGCTTCGATCTTTTTTTCTTTGTTTTTATTGCAGAATTTTTACACTGAGAGCAAAGACTGGCCCATGGATGAGCTGTTGCAAATACAAAGAGTTCCCATGAATGCTTCAGGAAAGGTGGAATACTGTTAAGTCACCTAAAAATGACAAGGAAGGGAAAGCTGTTTGGGACACAATGGCTTTCCCTGTCCCTGCAGGGGACGCTGGTGTCTGTAATGTGCTGGTTGGGGCTGGCCGGGCACTGCTGGCCCCAAACCTTTAGTGTGAGCAAGTCCACAGGACAGTGGCTGTTGTGGTGGGAGAGTCTCTGCCTCCATGTTGGAAAGAAAGGACCAACTTTGGAATGATCTCAGGGGTGTTCAAAGCCACACCAGATGCTCCACCAGGCAGTGAGTTGGGGATAAGCAGCACAGCATATATCTGCTATGCAAGTTTTGTTTATATTTTAAGAATTTGTTTGTAAAATGTGTAACATGACGGATGGGTAGGTATTTAAAGATACGGTATCCAGCTCCAGGCAGTCTTAATGCAAGCTGTGGCAAAACAAGCAACTCCTTAGAGCCAGTGGTGGCCAGCTCTTTTTGCTTTTGATTTGTTTCTTAAACAGTGTCTGTGGAGTTTAGGCGTCGGCAGGGTAAGATCCTGGTCCCAAGGCTCTGATTAAACAGGTCGGCACGCAGTCCATTGTCGCTGGACTTGTTCCTGCTGCTCTTGGAATGGATGAGAAAGGATGTCCAGAATTTGAAGGAGGCAAAGTATGCTTACAGGACCTGGTTTAAGTGGAGAAAACTAAAATAAGAAAACCACAAACTTTCTCTGTTCCTTGTCAGGGATTTTAGTCAGCACATGGACCAGGCATTTCTCCTGCTTTGAACAGATCTGATCTCGTGGGTAATAATAACCATTCATGGAACAGCAGGATACCAAACAGTTTATAAATGCTAGGCTTGTTTACTTGTGCTCTGTGACTGCTCATTTCACATAGGGGTTTCCTCATCTGTCAAGAGTAAAGAAACTTGGCTGAGTAGACACGTCTGCAAAGAAGTAGTTGGCCTTGCTCTGCCACGGTGTCCTGGCAGAAGATCTGTCCTGCTCAGCCAGCAAAATTTTCCACCTGTGCTTAGTCAGGAAGGTATTTTAGCAGGAAAGAAGTAGTGTCATATTTTCTAAGAGGAAAGGAAGAACTGCTCTGCTTCACTCCTCCCAGATCTGGCATCTGCTTCTCAAGGACGTGTGGGGGGAGAAGGTTTGAAGTGCCGATCTCCTCTGTCTTCTCTCTGAGAAGCAGGTTCTTCATTCTTCGGTACTGCATTATTAGGATTTGCTATGGCTGGGGGACTCCTAAACCATGTCCAGACAGGAAATGAGAGGAAATAAGGATAATAGTTTGGGTGTCGTATTGCTTGGTTTTTTTCTCTTCATAGTAGTAGGACTTGATTTCCAGTGTTTTACCATCTCTTGTAGGTTGTTGGACAGAAAACACAGAGGTTAAGCAACGCTTCATTCTGCATAATTAGCTGCCAGGCATTGCACCCTCTGAGTAGGAGGGAACAGTGATGGTTCCAGCCCATCCAGGAGGAGCAGGAAAGAAATGCTACGAAACAAGCCATGTCTGGAGTGCTCTGAGATATGGAATAACTCAGAAATTCCGAGCTGTGTGAAATTTGCAGTGCTGGCTGTTGCATGTTCTGCCTCCCATCTGAACAGTGGCTGTGTGGTGATGAACTGCTGAGATGGTTTGATAGATGCCAGTTAGAGGGATGTTTTTGACAGATTTTTTGTAATGATTAATGTCAGTCTAAGCAGTTGTTTGTGTTTCTACATGTTTGTTTTCATTCATCTCCTATTTGTTTCCCTTTCGCAGCAGTGCCCAGTTTACCATAATGAGATTCAGGAAGCTGGAATCAGCCTCAATTAGTGAGGCTACTGTAAATATTTTTACTGACAGAACTGTCTTTATTCAGTTAAGATCTCAAAATATTTGAATGTTGTTTTATGACAAACAGTTAGAAGATCCAGTAATTCAAATAAAGTGATACTAGGAGGGCAGTTTATTCTGAGGTAATCCTGTCTTTAGCTAATCTAAAGAAATTGTGCTCTCTGAAGATGCAAGAACCTCAATAAAAGGCAGAGGAGAGGTGAGAAACAAGAGAGGAAAAGGAAAAGGTTCCTGGAGACAAAATTATTAATTACTAGATCTAACTTTATTTAACAAAGTTGTCTGGCCTGTCTAGTAGTGTACAAGGCATTGTTGCCTGCAGCTGACAAACTGAGTAATGATCCAGGTTGCCCGTATCTGGAGAGTGTGAAGCAGCCATCACTGACAAGACCTTCTGCCTTGGTAGGGAAGATGACCCAGAAGTATCCAAGACATCTGGCCTAGGAAGAGCCCTCAACAGCTTGTTCGCAATGACCAGTCTGCAGCTGTTAGGGGGTAAAAAATTAATTGGGAAAATCAGCGTTAAGTACCAAGGTACTTAACGTTTTTCTGGAGTTGTGGGAATCTCTTGCTTCTGTAAGCTATTTTTTAACCATGGCACAGACTTTCAGCTGCTAAACTGATTTTTCTTCCTAATACCCAAGGCCTAACATGTCAGCCCATCTAAAGACTTAGACGCAGAAAAGTGGAGGTTTCCAAATGTGTCCCAGTTTTCAGGTGTTGAGAAGGTTTGTCTGATACATTTTATTTAGGTTTGGCGTTGTTTTTGTAGATTACAGTGCAGCTTCTGCTCATCAGACCACTAAACGAAATTAAAAAAAAAAATTCTCTAGCAGATCACAGTTTCAATTCTTGATCTGTAGCTTGGAAATAGCTACAAAACAAAAGCATGGCATTAACCAAATACAAACTTCTGAATATAGCCAGCATCGATCTCTTAATTTCATCAGCTGCTAGAAGATTTTAGAGGCTTGTCTTGACTCTGGAAGCCAAGCATCAACTTTTTAATACTCTGACTCCATAATGGCTGCTTTTCACAGCAGTCCTAGGGAGGAGGATGTTTGTTCCCTGTCTCCACCTTCCAGGGTATGCTGCGTGCCGCAGCCCCGGGCTGGTTTCTCTGATGCAAGACTTCCCTCCGTCTCTCCCGTTTGTCCTCAGAGCTCTCCTCTTGGCTCCATCTGCCTTTCTGTATGGATGGAGCACATGGATTGTGTAGGATGTGGCCCTCCTTTACCCCTCTTGGGCTACATCTCTGTTTACTTTTTTTATAAATAAAATGGTAACCTTCGTTGTCCACAGCATTTTTAAGTCTTCTACAGCACTTCATAAATCCTGCATCAGGAAACGTGTTTAGTGTGCATACGTCCTAGTCATACTGCTTCCTAGCTGTCTGTAGCCCCCCCAAAGCACAGCACAACCTTTGTATGAGACCTGAGACAGGTGACAGATCTCTCTTCTCAACATTTTTGGGGAGTTTTGGATCTCCAGCTATTTCATTTTGAAACAGCTGGTTCTAGATAGCATGTGCCTATCCAAACCCTTAGTTGGAAAACAATATAAGAGGATCTAAAAAAAGGTAAAAGTCACTTCCAGTCTTGAACTCTCTAAAAGCTGAAGATGGCAGGACCAAGTTTATTAGATGGTGAAGTAACTGAATTGTGGGTATGGGGCTTTCATGTTTAAATTTGAGTACAGACATCTTAGAGGAGTGGTGGTGAAAAGAGCCAGGAAAGGATTATGTTGTGAGGCATAGATTAGAGTTACGTTTTCTGTTTGTTATTCGCGCATGCGTTCTATGTTTCTATCTTTGTATCTAAAAACCTGACTTGGTATCAAGTTTGATTTTTTCATGTTACAAACTCTAGTTTTAGGAAGCGAGGAGGAACAGGATGGAACAGGCAGACTCGGAGGCAGCCGATAAGACTAAGAGAGAATGTGCTGGTGGACCAGACGGGTTCTGGCGCTCCAGGGCATTTTAAGGGATCAGAAGGGCCAGGGAGAGGGTACCTCGGTGATTTGTAGCAGGCCAGTGCAAAGCTCTGCCTTCCAGGCCCTGGAAACTCTCTTAGTTCCCTCTGGCAGGTACAAACTGGTGGGCTTCCAGTAAGGGTCGCTCAGGAAAAGACTCTACGGTTCACATCACCCCTGGAGCATGACAGCCACCTTTACTCTGCTGAAATGAAATGAGCTAATTTGTTTCCCAGCAGACTAATTGCTCGTGGTTTATTATAGAGGCTATTTGATGCCCTGTTCTGAAGACTGTTTGTTCCGGACAGCATGTTTTAGAATATGTTTGTATGTGCTGGCAAATTTTTCAGGTTTTTTTTTTTTTTTTTTTTAAAGGTCACCTTGGGTTTAGGAAAGTTTAAAGAGCTGCAACAGCTAAATAGATACAAAAATTTCAAACAAATCCTGAAGGTGGTTGGACTGTGGAATTCTTTTCAGCTTTTCAGTCTGAACTTCCTTAAATTTGCCAAATTACTGAACTGTCTCATTTACATCTGTATTCTAAGGCTTTCCTGTGTTTGTTGCCTACAGCTGCCGTAGAACTTTCCAGGTATTTCATTAAAATTATCCTTGTAGTATTGCCTTAGTTTCTTCATACCGTGTTACATCGTTCTGGCCTAAACCTGTTTCTCAATTCTGCAGCTAAAGTAACAACTGCCAGTATGTAGTTCCCTCTGCTTCTGAGATTTACGTTGCCTTTCCCTTATCAGTCTAAATGAATGACAGATGTTTTTGCAGGGGCTGGTCAGTGGTTTTATACTGCATAGCACAATAGGACCTCGGCTTCGGTCCTCAGGCTCTGCCGTGGTTAATGTTGTGAGTAGCGTTCCTGGAGGCTACGGGATTATTATGCTGGCAAAAGATTATTCTGCCCTTTCTGTGATGAGTCTTTCTGACTGTTCTACAGTTCTGCATGCTGTCCTCTCTGGGCAGCCCTGGAGTTATGAGCCACTGCTTTATCTATCCTTTTCCTTCCATGGTAAAAATCTTCTATTTGTCCTGTAGACCACCATGTCTCCTGCTACGCTGTGATGCTATCGTGTGATACTACAAGCGTGAAAACACTTGTCAGCTCTTTCTGGTGAACAACTGTTCATGATTTCTGTTACTCTCTGCCTCTGAACCTGTAGGAACTGTTTGGCAGCTGGATGATAATGATCTTACTTTAACATTTGATGTGGTGCCATGTTTTTTGTGTTTGGAATGTACATTGGAAACAGCAGAAATGAGTTCTGGCTGGAACTTCAGTGCAATCTTGCAGGCAGTAAATAACGAAGACTTTAACAGGAAAAGAGAACCCAAACACTTTGTGTTCTGGGTTGGCTTGTATGAATCAGCAAGTCCTGCATCTGTGTTGCTAAATAACAAGACCCGATTGCTAAATGTAACCCAAATAGTATATCCATGTAGAGGCATAACCCATGGGATTCTGCTCCAAAATTGATCTACAAAAAACATCAAGCTGCCTCCTCTTCACATAGCTGAGCCCTGAGCTGGGACTTTCTCTTTTTAGTATTATTGCAGTAATGTGCTTCTTTCTCCTCTTGTTTACACTTGTATTGCTCCTTTT
The DNA here is from genome assembly GCF_028500815.1 of Rissa tridactyla. NCBI lineage: Eukaryota > Metazoa > Chordata > Aves > Charadriiformes > Laridae > Rissa > Rissa tridactyla. Next base: position 43,720,191 of record NC_071473.1, read on the forward strand.
AGTCTCTTGTAAAACTGCTGTTAAGTTCATCCTCCTCATTTGTCATACTTCCAGCGACAAGATCTGCCTCCTTTCACTAGCTCTTTCTTTCATACTCTATTAAACCCGGGCTTATTGGCCTCTGCAGGACTCTGTGGACAGTTACTGACAACCACTTAGCTGAGTTAAACATAAAATCTTTTTGTCTTCCCAAGCAAATCTGGGAACATTCTGACAGCTCATACAAGCTGTTTGCAAGCCTATAGTGGATTTAATTGCAAAGATAAATTATTAGATGATACTTTCCTGTAAAATATTCAGGATGATTTAATCCTTATACCTGGGTTCCTGAGACTAGGGGGAAAAACAAGATGAGGCAGAAGAGAGCTCATCTGTTTGGCAGAAGGAAAAGAAACTCGATTTGAATTGCGTGCTCTTTGTCTGCCAGAGGTTGCCACAAACTACCCTGCGAGTTTGAATGTGGTAAGTTTGAGCAGCATTTTACGTAGTGCATACACTAGGCATGAAGTTGTGAAGATGAACTTGCCTTTGGAACGAGGAGGAGCTCATCTGTGGCTCTTGGGCCAGAGCTCGTAGGCCTCCTGGGTACCTTTATTCTCTCTGGTATGGCTCTGCTGCTTTTGGGACTGAGCTCTTGCCCCAGCGCGGCATGTCGCTGTGCATGTGTGCCTGCCAGGTTGTCTCGGCAGTCGCTTGAGGTCCTTGCACAGTGTTCCAGTACATAATGTGGATGTGCCGCGAGGTCTCTGAGCTCAAGGTAGGTTAGAGCATCCATCGGTTTTTATGTTATATTTCTCAGTTGTGTTCATTAATCGGAGGGAGGTGGAGTCTATCTAATGCATTGTGACCATTCTAAAGACAACTCTGTGCCTTGCAGAAGAGTCAAACCGCATTTTATTAACAAATAACAGAAATGCACAACAATGATGTGACCATGGTACTAATATAATGGAGGCTATAAATGTTAAGGATCAGCCTCATAGGAACTTTGTAAATGTCGACTCCTTTGCTGCCTTTACTATTTCTTCTTACAATTTGCATTTGCAGATGCTCTGAATTATGCTGATGAGGAGGGAAAAGAAGCTCTGACTTTGTTGTCTTTCAATTTGCAGATGACTGGCGAAGCATTTTGGCCACAGGCAGAGAAGTTGTTTTCTTCTCGTCTGTGTCAGTTAAGCGAAGTGGTTTAGTCCTCTAGTTTGGAATTAGGCGGAAAATGAAAAGACTAATAATGAGAATTCTTATAAGGTGCTAATTTAGTGTGCTTGACAGTGTTTTCTGCAGTGCTTAGTTGTATCATCTGAGATTAATTGACGCAACTCTAAATTTACTGTCTTGGTTTGCCTACAGTGAGGAGGTAATTAAAAAAATGGAAAAAAAAAAAAGCCCAGTAGTTATGGCTGTAGCTTGGCATCTGGAAGACTGAAGGGGAAGCTGGAATAATTCAATTACAAGCATAAAAGCCCTGCCTGCTGGGACCTGTGCCACAGAAAAGTATAGATTTCTTTTCATGCCTTTCTAAAGGAGCACATCTCCTGCAAGTGCTGTAAAATGTAGCTGTGGAAGGGAAGGAAGCCAGCTGAGGTATCAGAGCAATATTCAAAGTGCGCATGTCACACTCTTGCAAGGACTAGGAATTATGTACGAAAATAAGCATTAGCAGAGCTCTGTGGAAGCAGTCAGTACGTTTCACAGCAGACATTAGTCCGTTAGTACTTCTGGTGACGTTTCTGCAATGTCTAAGGTGCTTATTAAAGGCGCATCCATTATGGATTATCCTTCAAAAAGGGGACATTTGCGGGCATGGATGACCCACTGCAATGTAATACTAATGTTAGTTTTTAAAATTTATTTTAAAAGAGAGAGAAGAATGTGCTCAATGAAGCCGTAAATCAGGAATTCTTTTCTGTGTGTCTGATGTTTTATGCTGCTGTGGCATAAATGTGCTAAGAAAAAAATGCATACAAAATATTTTCACAAGCTGACTCTGGTTTCTTTTGTGATCAGTTTCAAATCTTTGACTTCAAACCAACATTTTCAAAGTTTAGTCTATACCCATGTTTTATGTACCTTAAAGTCTTATTTTGTGGCTATATCTGCTACAGACCTGTAAGAGCTGAATGCATTCAGTACCTCTGAAATCTAGGCCAAAGTTTTTTAGACTTATTTTACTTAAATTGACTTAGAAGACTGAACTGTGGGTATCCTATTTTGAAAATGTTGACCTCAATCACTGGAAGTTACTAAAGCACAAAATTTCACATGGAGATGGAAAGGCATCCTTCATGCTGCCCGTCCCTTCAGATGGTGTAGCGGGGTAGTGGTTGAACTGTTCTGATAAAACTTATCTCTAAATAATTTCTGAGTCAGTCTTGTCATAGGACTATTCAAAAGAAAATAGTCTGAGAAAGTTATAGGAGGCTTAGGAATAAACGTAGCAGATTGGTGCCTACTTTACAACCAGGCAAAGGATTAACTTCAGCTTTTCTTCCTCCTTCATATTTGGATAGGGAAAGATAATGAGGGAAGGGCTAAGTAGACTAAGGTGCTTCCAGAAGAAGATAACAGGACCTGCTCTAGGATGGCTGCTGGAAAGCAGGCAGGGCAAACCTCTGGATGAAGGGCAATTCCGTGCCTTGTGAATTACAGAAGCAGCAGCAGCGGTTTGTGGGTTTGACAGCCTTTGCTAAATCACTGAAACATGGTGTTTGTGTTGTTAGGAGCCATGGCTTCACCAGAAGGATTCTGCCTGGGATTGTTACAGTCCCAAGTGAGCTACACACTTTTTGGATGTCCACAGGCTCTTTCATGCCTGGGAGGCTCTGGCCTCTAAGACCATTTTGGGCTCAGGCTTTGATAGTAGTTCTGGAGAATAAAACCTGCCATCTAGCTGCCGGTGTTACCCAAGTGCTGACTGCTATTTCTTTTCTCATCTTTTGCTTAATACCTTTTGTCAGATCAGCTGGCTCAATGCTGAAATGATGTAGAAATGAAACCTCAGATCAGATAAACTGAAGTCCCTATATTTCTCCCATGGTGTGTCTGGATTCAGGAAATCTGCTTTGTGCTGGCCAAGGTGGTTCATGGGTGCAAATTATGAAACCGGATCACATGTCTCAGCTGCATCATCTACAGATTTGTAGATTTGTAGCTAATCACTACATGTTTCATAAGGTTATTGGGAGCTGTGACTAACAGAGGAATTGGCGGATTGTTGAATTGTTAATTTGACTCAAGGATAAAAGTGAAGCAACTTCCCTATTTATACTTACTAGTTGTATAAGTTTATAAGTTTATATTAGTTTCTAAGTTGCACAGTTTCTGTAGTTTGTCAGAGGACTGTGCTGAACAGTAGCTTAAAGAAAAAAAATCAAATTAGGGAGGAGTAGTTGTTGCTTTTACTATCTATTTCCTTTACAACACAACATTTTACAGCCGTGCCACAATGTGCACACTTGCTGGATGTGCTGGGCTTTCCTGTTATTTTAATGTCTGCTCTGTCACTGTCTTTTCGTCCTTGCCTGCAGCAGCACTGCTGGCTCTCTGATAGTCCTGAGTCTCCCGACACAGTTCCCTGTTGTGTCACAGAGCTCTGATGTTAACTTATTTATCAGTCCCACCGCTTCACTTAAACTGCAAAGGTGTGCAGTGGTACGGGGAGACATTGGGCATTTGCATAGTTAGGAGACCTTTGACTAAACTGCAAATATCGAGACTCACGCTTCCCTATTTTGCTTAATTAATTTCTCTTCTTCAGCATGAACGGCAAGGAGTACTTCATTGCTTTCCTTATATCAATTCTGCAGGAGTCATCACATTTTTATGGGCACCCTCAGTTCAGAGTAAGAGGCTGGGGATTTACACTTAAACACAAGCCTCGATTGGTCAAATTATCCTTGTGTGTTTTATGCCAGGTGAATATGCCCGTTAGCAATGGGATGACATTAAAGCTACAGATTTCCAGCTTTGTTGAATGGCACATTTAAGCTGTGACTTCCAGAGGATGAAATCCTGTAGTCATATGCATTAATCCAGTTTTCACAGGCTCTCTCTGGCCAAGCATTAGGTCAGTAGAATAGCTACTGGTATTGATCAAATTAAATGCCTTTATTTCCATTTTGTAATCTTATCACTTCCTTAGGTTGATTGAGGTCAGCAAGAATCACAGCAGTTGTATAAAATGGAGCTTTAACAAACCCTTGTTTCTGAGATTTGGCCTGTATAGGAATGTTTCTTGCTCCGTGGGAAGAAGGATCACAGAATCACTGACTAGGTGGGATGGGCAGGGACCTCTGGAGATGATCTAGTCCAATCCCCCTGCTGAAAGCAGCATCAGCTGGGGCAGGTTGCTCAGGGTTATGCTTAGTTGTGTTTGACTGTCTCCACAGACAGAGTCTCCATAACCTCTCTGGGTAACCTGTTGCTGTGTTTGACCACCCTTGCAATAAAAGTTGTTTTTTCTTATTTTGAATGGCATTTCTTGTATTTCAGTTTTTTTCTGTTGCCCCATGCCTTGCGCACCACTGAGAAGAGTCTCTCTTCCGTCTTGACCACCCCATCAGAAACTTACGCGCCTTGGTAAGATCTTCCTGAGCCATCTCTGCTCAGGGCTAAACAATCCCAGCTCTCTCAGCCTCCCCTCGTATGGCAGATGCTCCAATCCCTTAATCATTTTAGCTCGTTGGGCTTGCTCCAACATGTCCATGTCTCTCCTGTAGTGGGGAGTCCAGCACCGGACCCAGCCCTCCAGCGGTGCCTCCCCAGTGCTGAGCGGAGGGGAGGGACCCCCTCCCTCCCCCGGCAGGCAGCCCCCTGCCTCACGCAGCCCGGGATGCTGTTGGCCACCTTTGCCGCAAGGGCGCAATGCTGGCTTGTGTTCAACTGGTCCACCAGGACCCTCATCTTTGCTTGTCTTGCAGTCTCTGCTCCTTCTCAGAGATACCTTGAATAAAGACCTCATTCATCTTTGAATTATCTTTATTCCTTCAGTTTCCTTAATTACACCCTTGCTAATAAGTTAAAAAGAACCCCACTGATCAAGAAGTAGTATACCGTGGAAGCTATCACTAAAACTACTTGGAGGACTGCTTCTTCATGCTTTTGCCCATATTAGTGGCAAGTGTGTTTTGAAAGTTAGTTTAAATAGAGGCATTTTGTTTTCATTTGTACTGACAGGAAGGAGGTGTAGGACAGACTGTATCCAATTCAAGCCTTAGGTCTCCTCTGTGTTCTGGTTTTGTAAATCTGCCCTCCTATCTTTCTGCTTTCAAGCCCTGTACACTTAGGAACCAGCTTCAGAGCAGTAAAATCTCTCTGAAGCAGTGTCTCTGCTCTCTCTCACTGCTAAACTAATGAACGCTAAATCACTTGTCCTGGAGTGTATACATCTAGGAATTTTAAAGAGGCTTAAGAATGTAATGATTGAGCTGCTAACCAAAATGTGCAATCGCTCGTTAAAATCAGACTTTCAGCTGCAGGAACAGAAGGAGCAAATATATTACCTAAACTTGCAAAGGGACTTAAGAAACCACAAGACAATAAACTTGCTTACCAGGAAGGCGCATTCAAAGGAATATTAAAAATAGACTTCTAAACATTTAGATGACCGTGGTATGACACAGACTAGCACAACTCCTGTAACTGAAAATCATGCAGCGTGAACCTATTTGAAGTTTTACTATGTACGTAGTGGCTCAAATCTCACAATTCGCTGCCCTTTTGCCCTTTTTTTTCCTGTGATCTGTTGCATCACTTATGACAACTCATTTGCTTTCCTTATATTACCTTATATCTGCTTCTTTTCCTCCATTGACAGGTGTTTTGTTCTCCCTATCCTTTTTTTAACTTGCTGCTTCTTCCTTGGCATCTCTTGTCTTCCGCCAGGTCTACCTTGGCTCGCCCCACAGTGTAGTGCTCTTACACTGACAGAAGTCTGGGACCAGTCGGACCTCTCCTGTGTTACGAATGGATTCTCCCTTCCTTGGGTTTTGTACTCTTCCTAGTGATACTGCTCTAACCACCCACCGTGGCCACACAGATAAATCCTTTGCTGTGTGTGACTTGCCCTCAATCCCTTTTCAGTATTTGTTGCCCTTAGGCTCACTGCTCCCCATTCCAAATGAGAGAGGGAATGACAATATTCAGCACGATGTTTTTGCCGTCTTGTCTCCTAACTTGCTTTCTTTTCATCTTCTACAAATTTTTTCTCATTCCTTGTCAGATCTTTCCTGAAATTTTTGCTGTTCTGCTTGCTTGCCTGCTCTCTTACAATACTTCAGGATCTGAAGAATTTATCTTGCCAGCTTAGAGAAACCTTGTCTTTTATCCCATTGCACTAGCAATTGCCCTCCTCCCTTCGTCTGTCTGCTCAAGGATAATGCTGCATTCATGCCCTCGTGCTTCTCTCCTCCAGTTCTATCCTCGGTTGCTTCCAGTACAGCTTACACGCTTTGAAGGCCCCTAGAAACTTCTAGACAGCGGTTCAGGTGGCTTCTTTGTAGGCAGTCTTTGACTTCTTCACGGCTAAGCTGCAAGGGCCGGTCTCAGGTGGGTTCCAAGCAGAATTTAGAGGTGTAACTCTGAAATACAGTTTTAAAGAGTAAATTCTCTAGTCCCAGTCATCAGAGAGCCTGTTCTGTGGTCTATATGATCTTGCCATTTACCACTTCTCTTGTTTTATCTTCTTAGTTCTTCGGTTCACAAACCAGTGTCCAGCCTCCCTTGTCACTATACCATGCTCTGGCAACTCTGTGTTCTCCCCAGTTGTATACTGTGACGTGCACAGAGCAGCATCTTCATCCCATACCCCTTAACACCATGAGCACATTTTTCCCACTGCACTTTTCCAGTACCTTCCACTTTTCTCAGCTGTGGCCCTCATTCCCTGTCTCCTAAGCTACTCTTGCCTCTTCCTTACCAGGAAGAGCAAATTCTGGAATGACTTTCAGTGCCGCTGAGGTGTGGTATGGCAGGAACTGCCTCAATGCAGTAATAGTTTGGTAAATATCATCAGATCCACAGGAGCTGGGGTGTGTAGGCAGTGTTTCAGGCAGTTCCTGGAGATGAGCTGGTGTGATGTAACTTTACAGGAGGGGGTGGAAGAAGCAGTGTGACAAGTGATTGCTTAAAACTTGGTAGTCTCTTAGGTTGTTCCAGCCAATAACCTTTACCACAGTCAAGCTGGCTCTTGTGAAAATGTTGTTTGTCCCTTACTTACTTGTATTCTCTCTTGTTTTCTCACTGCAGCAGTCCTTCACAGGTCTTTCAGAAGCTCTTGCACACCCAGCTCTATTGAGCTTCCTCTAGGAAAGGGGCCCACAGAGCTCAGGCCTTGGTCCTCTGCTCTTCCTCTTTTACTCCTTGCTCAGAAGAGGTAGTAGTAGAGAAGACCTGCATGTCTGCACACCTACTTCAAACCTGCTTTCAAACCTACTCCAAAATAAAATCGCAACCTGTCTCTCTGGGAAGGATGGGTTCTGTATGAGCAAAAATGTGATGTGTGTAGTGTGCAGAGAAAATACCATAGGTGTGTGCAATTTAGTGAATAGCAGAAAAGTAGTAAAAGTAATAAATAGCATTAATATTAACCCTTCTTGGCTCTCAATTAAATGGAAATAGACTTTACTGAGACAGGATCTGAGTAAGACATCATCGTATACTAATACAAGTAACAAAACAGCTATAGTAAAAGTAGATTTTTAAGAAAGTAAGAATGTGAATTCTTGCTTTTTAAGGCACTGATTTTGAAGCTGATCAGGGTTGGGAAGAAACTATCTCTCTGGTCAGTTTATTACACTGTGGCTTAGTACAAAGTTATTTTACTTTTGTGGGAAGTATGTTGCTGTTTTCTGTTTTAGGTGGGATTGCTTATCTGATTTGGTGTAGCCTTGATGCTTGAAGTAATACATGTCCTACTGTCACATAATTGAGTAAAAACATGTGCAGCTGCACATATCTTATTCATAGCATTTTTCCAAACCTATTAGCTAATCTAATCTCAGTTAATTGGGTGAGTGATTTCAGTGTCTACCAGAGGTAATTCGTCAACACTTCCCCCACAAGACCGGGTCTTAAGGCAGTATTGCTGGACCAAAGCGTATATATTACTGTACTTCCCGCAGGTCAGTAGAGACAACATGTGAACGTCCAAGGCAAAGCTGTACAGAAAGTGGAATGGGAGAATGTCTCTTTGGTCACCTACTTTTGTGCTGTCATGTTGAGACTCTGAAATTGCTCAGTTGGCCAGGGTTGCAGTAGCTCTTCTCTTCTTCCTGTGCCTGACTTGTTCACGTGCCAGCTCTTTGACAGCTGCAGGACATTGCTACAGAGGCAGTTTTCCTGTGTCTGAGCTTTATTCCCACGCTAGCTAGTGGGTAAAGAGGAGTAATGTGGCTGTTTGTCATTTGTGTCTGAACAGACCACATCTCCTTATGAAATATGTAATTTTGAAAGCTAGTGTTTTACTCCTTGTGTACAGCTGCTGAAGAGCATTGGCCAGCAACAAAGGATCTCCTTGAAGCAGTTGATAGCTGCCCTACTGCCGCTTTGTGTTCAGTGCAGTCTGCGGATGTAGTGACTTCGTGTTCTTCACCAGCTGGAAGCCCAGACCATGTCCTAAGCGTGCCATGGTTTCTGTGCCTGTGCACTGTTTCCCAGAAAGCAGCTGGGGCTCATTGGACGTGTATGGCACTTCACTCCTTTACAGATACTTCATTTCTGGTGCTCCTGTTGGGAACTACGTTGTGCAGAGAGGGATTTTCAGTCACATGCAATACATCTGAAACTTCCCAGCCATCTACAGCTACCAAACATCCTAGGGAAAAGAGTCCTGTGTGAACACAGGAGGAGGCTGGACTGCTTATGTGATGGGAGAGGGGCTACTTTCTGTGGTACTTCCCGACCTTGCTAAGTGGTCTGCCAGGCCAAAAAGGGGTAGCAGCTCACCTAGTAGGTGAGAGCAAGCAGCTTGAGGTAGACACCAGGGAAGCCAACTGAGAATTTTGGGAGAGGCAGTCTGAGGAAAACATAAGGAACATAAGAAATGGATTTAAAGTCTTCTACTGCACAGAGATAGAACGTGCTTCCCAGATGAGTGCTGCATGAAACAAAATTTCTTGAAGCTTGGTAACATCAAATTCCCAAAGGCAGAATAAGGGAAGACCTTGAGGTCAAAGGGTGATTGAGAAGGTAGGAGGCGATGTGATTGCCGAGGCAGCTGGATGTGTAACAAATGGGATAAAAACGTATGTCCCTGTTGATGTCTGAGGGGAAGGAAGTGAGGGAGCAGAGGGAGATCTGATCTTCTGGGGTGGGTCTGCTGGCTGAGCTGTGCTGAACTCTCTCTTGGCTTTTACTACAGGGAAGAAAGGTAGAAGGGGAAAAAACACCGATACAGTCTTTCTGCATAATGTGTTTCTATTTCCATGCATCAGAACAAAAAAGATTGAGTTCTTCATGCATCAGGTCCTATACCTGGGGAACTCCTTGCCAAAGCATGTGACGGCTGCAAAATGTCAGTATGAATTCCAGGGGAGTCTGGACAAACATTTGGAGGAGAGATCCATTGCTGGGAGGGAAAGGAGGGATGCTGATTAGACAAACCACATCAAGCTCAGGAAATCCACTCAGCTGAAAATGTTTGAAAGCTGTGTGAATGTTAGGGAGGAAATATTTTATCTTTTTGCCCTTTTCTTGCTTTACCTTGGACATCCATTTATTGCCATTTTTGGAAAAAAGATTTTGAAATCTGATCTGACCCAGCACAGTCTCACTCACATCCTTAGGTAGAATTTTCCTTACAGCTGGGCAAGCAGGCTGATGAATTCTTAAAAAATAATCCCAAGATAGAAATCAAGCAACACTTTTTTCTTTTTTTTTTTTTCCCCTTCCTCAGAGACAACCAATTCTGATACAGGAACTGTAATGACCAAGAAGGCACACATCTCTGATCCCCATGCCTCTGTTCTGGGGCTAGTATTGATGGTTAACGATTGCACAGCTCAGTGCCTCATGATCGCTGCCCTCCGAGTCCAGGCTTTTCATGTGCGTTTCCAGAAATGCCCACAATAGCTTTCAGTGAGTGGTAACAGTAAACAAAGCAGGCAAAGTTTGTTCAGATTTGTGCTTTGCAGCATTAAGCACACTCTTGATACCAAAAGAAAGTAGTAAGTAGTCATGGAATGAAAGCTCACACTAGATGTTACAGATTCTCCAAAGCTGTGCTGGCCACGGGCAGGTTTAGAAGCAATTTGTTGATGCTGCTGCACATCAGCCTGTTCTTATTTCTACTAGAGCTGCTCTTGTATTTTTACTCCTAATTCCTCTTCGCAGCGTGGGAGATAATAATCCCTGTAACTAGGGATGCCATTTTTCAAAGGTTAGCTGATAAAAATTGACGGGAGTGAGTGGACCTGTTTTGTTGTCTCTAGAGCTTGGTATCACCAGAGGGGCTGTCAATTTGATTCACTTCATCACTGGCCAAGATACTAAAATGAAAACCATTGCTGCAGAGTGTGTATCAGGCTGTTGCAGTGGAAAAATACGCACTGGGAATATTCAGAAGTAACTACTAGAAGATAAGTATGGTAACATGAGTGACCTGATTTGTTCAGAAGACAGGTTACTAAGCAGTTTCTGTTGACTTCAACGAAGTGCTGATTATCTCTGAAAATCTTCAGTCATTCGTAGGCTTAAGTTTAGACAGTGATGTTTACACAGCTTTGACATGAGAATCTGCAGGTTTTATAATGGTGTTGCTTGTGAACTTCACTGCCAAGTACGCTGCGATTCAGGAAAAGCAAAATGTTGAACAGAGAGGAAAGGTACAGTTTGGGAGTGCTGAGCATGAGCACTACAGAGGCGGAGAGAGTAATGTGGGACGATACTGTGCTGTTTTCTGCTCCATGGTTGTCTGTTTGGCATCTGTTTGAACACTTGCCCAAAGAACACCCGTAAATACTTGTGGGAAGTTCTCCTTTCAGCCCACAGCATTGCTGTTTTGCTGGCTAATGAAAATCTGCTGCTGCTTTTGTCATTGAGATCAAGGGATACTCGGCTAAAGTCATCCTTCAACATTTCTGTTGAGACAGGGACATTTAAGAGTATCCTGAATTAGATGGGATTGTGGGCTTTAACTTTTTTTTAAATTACTCTAAGTTAATATGGGGAAATTGTTTTTAGAAAAATAACTATTTGGGAAAAAATTGGAAGGGCAATCAAAATGGTTTCTGCGATTTTATTACAACTTTGAATAATAAATCATTGTTGCTATTATTTTTAAGGAACTTATTTGGTAGCTTGAACCATAGCTTTCTTGTTATTTCTTCTATTGTACTTCAGTACATTCAAAGAAGTGACGAAGTGTTTGTTGATTTATTGCAGGGTAGAGAAGTACTTAAGATGATAAGATATTCGAAATAGATGGTGATTAAGGTTACTCATTGTTTATGTTATGGTCTTCATTTTCTTTTGCCAGTGCATTGCAAGGCTTTCACTTTTTAGGCTGTGAGCTTTCATGACTTTTTCCGGTTTTTCTTACCAAGGTGATTGTTTTGTTAAAAGTAAGATTAAACGAGAACAAAATGACTGCAATTTGTCATTGTGATGGAGAGATTTCTTGCACAGTCACATTGAGCATGTCTGCTTCCAAAATGCCTGGAGCGAAAAGTTTAATACCTTCATGGAATTGGTTTTAAAACTTTCAAGAAGTGGAATGAAAACATGAACACCTTCTCTATGACAGATTTAAATTGTAAGTAATTATTTGTGGAGCACTTGAATACTGTAATGGTTGCGTGAGCCATCTAAGTGGTTAGACAAACATAGGTGGGCAAAGAGAAGAATGAGAAAATAAATCGAGATGATGCTAAAAAAAATGCAGTGAATAGACTGAATTCCAGGGTGAGGCGGAGAGTAAGTTACTTCTTTTGTGGCTCCCTGATGGATCCATGCAGATGCTGGGTTACTTTGTTCCACCCCCTCACTAAGGGTATGGAAGACTCCTGGGCGTGTCGGGATTTCTGTGTCAACCAGGAGTGCTGCGCATTGAAACAACTTAATATTGGGGCGCCTGAGGGGGGTCAGTGGGAGAATATCAATGATAGGAGTGAACTTATTGATGCTCTTTATAAAGGCTGAACGCAGTTCACGCAGTTAAACGTTGCTCCTGGGACAAAAGTAGTGGATCAGCAGTGTTCACTGCTCTTTGTAATATTCACGAGCGAATACAAATGCCGCTGATGAATATGCCTGAAGCATTTCTTTGGTTTGGAACTTGGGATCACTCAGACCGCATTTTGTCCATTTGCCGCAGCTCCCTTTGATAACAGCCAAAAGATGTGTAACTTCAACTTCCACTGTTAGGTCTTGTTTTCTTTCCCACAGCTGCAGGAAAAGTGCTTTCTTTATCAAGGGTACTGAAAGCGAAGGCATATTTGTGTGGGTTTTTTATCCCCTCATCTTCACCATAACCATTTCCTTTAGTAGCTAATAATATTTAGTATTTATTTCAGTGACTTACATAAATCTCAATTGCATAAACCAGCAGCGTCCTTTTTTCTACTGGCTTTTCTTGTGGGAACTTGTTGAAATGAACTATCCCATTGAAAAGTTCCTGGTATGAGGAGGACTGTTGTACCGTTCTTCAGATGGTGCAATAAGATTAATTGGGAAGGCCTTTCCACTTTGATTAGTTAATCAGGGATGACATCAATTCCCCCTGAAGATTTGTAGCATTTTGGAGAGCGGGCTTTTAAGAGCTTACCTTGTGCTTCAGGTATCCATCGAGCCTCGGAGCGGAGTCCTTTGAAGTTATGGCTGTAGGTGCTGCTGTTGCTGCACAGTCTGTTACCAGAGGTGTGTTTAACCTGGACTTGGGGATACGAGAGCACAGGACCCTGGTCGCAGGATGCCAGGACGTGCGTGCTGGCTGGAAGGTTAGCTCTTATTTTTTGCACCTGTCTTGCAAACAGGACGGGAGAAGTCAGCATGGTTCATGGTTCTTTTCTTTGTCAGAGTAGTCAAGTGGCACCTCCTGTCTCTTCTTCCTGTCTAATCTCTAACTCAAGCCAGACAATTTCTGCGTGGGATGATGAAGAAACGATGTAGCTGCCTGTGCTGTCTGCTGTTTGCAGCTTTCTCCACTGCACTCATTTGCTCCTTGAGTCAGTAAATCCTTTCGGTTTTGTCAGGTGGCCTCTTACATGGAAACTTTCTTCAGCGTCCAGTCTCTGTGCCTTGTCTCTGGAAGAAGTATGCAGAAAAAGGTTTTACAAGCTCAGTGTCTTACCCTTGTTTTGTTAAAATACTTGTTTATTTTTAAAACCATGGGACCAAAGGAGAGAGGCTTATATTAAACAGTGCTGATACTATCTGGAAGATTTTAATGCATTTTGCTTTACAGATGGCTCTTAGGCTAAGGGCTGGAATTAATAAGGTGACAGAGGAGATGGCGAATTACATGAAACTGGGCACAGGGTCCATGTCTCCCATATCACTAATGTTCTTGTGACAGAGGGACCTGCTGGCAGAGGCACCTGGGGGGAAAACCCCCTCTGAAAACACTCTTTCCACTTGGGATGCATGTTTTGGCCTTTTTTTTTTGTCTAGATTCCCAGTTTGAGCCTGTGAGATGCAAAAAACCTTGGAGGTTTTTGCGTCTGGTTTAAGGAAGAAAAAGCCTCTGTCTGAATCTTAAATAGTAATAACTGGCTGCCCCCAGTTTGTCCTGCACTACAATGGGAAGTGTATTGTGCAGCAGAGTAACAGAAACGCATCTGGAGCTTTTCCCATCGGGGTTGATATGAATCTCGTTTATCTTCGGCTTTGTAATCTATCTGTAACTGTTTTTCAGTAAGTGGTATTATTCTGATATTAGTGATTTTTATATATTTTTTTATACATTGTACAAGTATACATCAGGGGGCTGTACCTGAGAGATGGCACCTAAAGCTATATTAGCCTATTTCACTTAATAGAGGAAAAAAAGCCTGTTCTCTGGTGGGATGAATTGTACTGCTTTGACTACTAGGCAAGCTTGAAAATCACACAACTGCTTCTTGAACAACTTCCTACAAGAAGGAGCATGCCAAGGTAAATTGTTTAGGCGTTAGGAATTTGTTCAATGGAGAACATTTCCACCCTCGTCGTTTTTTTAGTTAGGATGTCCACCTTCTGAATGGCGCAAACTCTGACATGGATTCCAACCAAAAAAACTTGTCCAATTTCAAAATGTTCAGAGAGGACTCTGCTTGCCCACCATCGCCCATGCTTTCAGTCCCCTCTTGTTTTTGCTGCAGAGTTTGTTCTTGTTTCTAGTTCATATGTCCCTGTTTTCTTAATGAAACTGGAGACTTGATTTGGTATTGTCGTTGCTATGCCAGGTTTTTATGTTAAACTCAGATTGTGATGACTTAAAAAATTCTTTTGAAAATAACTGACAAAAAAATTCTAAGAAACATGACAATGGACTATCTGTGTGATTGTCTTTGAGCATCAATTTATATAGTGTACAAAGCAGCTGAACAATTTACTTCTTGTCTGTGTTTCTTTGCATTTAATTATCTGCCTGTCTTGTGTGCTGTAGGCAACTATTGGTGCAATAGCTTCTACAGACTTTTTTATTCCACTCACTTTTATTGTTTTGCTTTCATTTCCTGTTTGTGTCTGCAGGCAGGCTTGTCCTTTGCATTTTCATTGGGGACGCTTGCTCTGGAACACCTTAAAGTCACTGTTGGGAGTTGCAGTGATGAGAATTGCAACCTACAAATATTCAGTAATAATGAGGCAGGACAGAAAATGCATGTGGTTTGAAAATAATGGTTTCTTTTTAGTTTTCCTCAGGTTTCTGAGCCTTTATTAGTTACTGAGGTCTCATTTCCAACTATAAGGCTAGGAAAATATTATTTGTTTGGGGTTTTTTAACGTGAAAGCTGAGATTCTCCCAGGAGTGTGATAGGAGGAACTGGGTCCTGGAGAACTTTTTGGAATATTGGACTCCACATAAGAAAAGGAGAAGAGCTGACAATACCTCTGTTAATGCCATGCCATAGTGTGTACTTTGCAGCAGATAAATAATTTCCATATCATCTTAAGAGGAATTTTTTGTCTAGGTTCTGAAATGGCATCGATCATTCTCGAAGAGTATGAGCCTTGAAAGAATTAAGACTCTTTTCTTTCAGAACAACCCATCTGTTTCAGTAAAGATGCTTGAAACATTGACATTTCTTCTGCCAGCATCCTCACTCTAGTAAGACTTAGGCAGTAAAATTTTGC
This sequence comes from Rissa tridactyla, assembly GCF_028500815.1. Taxonomy (NCBI): domain Eukaryota; kingdom Metazoa; phylum Chordata; class Aves; order Charadriiformes; family Laridae; genus Rissa; species Rissa tridactyla. The sequence goes on from NC_071473.1 coordinate 43,735,461, forward strand.
TCCAAGCACATTTTTGACCTGGATGAGAGCAATATGCCAGAGGTGAAGGAACATCAGGCATTCAGGAACTGAGTAAGTTACAAAGTCCAGTCTCCGGCCTTACGCAGACACCAAATCATGCAACCCCTTTCATAAACTAACAAAGCTTCACCTCACGTAATTTGTTTTGCACTTGCTTGTCTTCCTCAGCTTCCATCACAAACCTGTTTTGAAGCTTACCCGTTTTAAACGTTAGTGACCTTATTTTCATCTTCAGCTGGCTGTATCACGATCAGGTCATGCTCATTTGTCTTTTGTGCCTATTTGTTTGTTAGCTTCAATAGCTCTTTTCCGTCGATGCTGCATCCCCTGTGCTGTATGTAGACAGAGCAGCCACATCTGTTCTGTGCTTGTGCTTGGCTGTGCTGAACAATATGTGCATTTTTGGTTTAGCTGATGACGGAAGGCTCTTTTTCATCATTGTCCTATTCTCTACATACGTACCAATTTCTTTTCAGCTTTCTTGATGTACGTGCACAAAAACAATATGTGCTGTCTGTTCTAGATGGAAGAATTAAGTATTCCAGGCTCCTTCTGCAGTGGCATTATTACGTGTTATGAAGGCCACTGAAGATTTCACTGTTCCTTTCAATGCTTTCAAATATGAAAATTGCTCTGATACAGTAGGATAACATCAAGATAGATATATACATTAAGTAATGTGTTAGGTGAAAACAAGATTAGAGGTTTTTGAAACAGTGACGTGCAATTTGATGTGCTCTACCGTAAGCTGGGAGCTCAGGAGAGTCAAACGTGCCGATGGTGGCAGGGATGAGCAGTGGGTGGGGAGGATTTCTGGCAATAGCATGGCTGTGGATTAACTTTTCTCTGCAAGGAGAATAAAGAGAATGGTAATATGGCTTTATAAAAGCAAAGGTCAGTCACTGCGTTTTAATAGACCAGTTAATTAGTATCTATGATGAAAGACAATGGGTCGGTGATGGAAACTGTGCCCATGTCATCGTTTCACTGGGGCGGAGTTAACTTTCTTGCTAGCAGCTGGTTTTGGATTCATGATGGCAGTTGGTAGTGCACTGATGGTTTTGGTTGTCAAGGCGTTTTCTGCTCCTCACACCGCCCCGCCAGCAAGTAAGCTGGGGAGGCACAAAAAGTTGGGGGGAGACACAGCCGGGACAGCTGACCCTGACTGACCAAAGGGATATTCCATACTGTGTGATGTCATGCTCAGTATATAAAATGGGGGGAAGAAGAAGGAAGGGGGGTGGGGTGGGGCGCGTTCAGAGCGATGGTGTTTGCCTTCCTAAGTAGCCGTTACATGGGATGGAGCCCTGCTTTCCTGGAGATGGCTGAACACCCACCTGCTGACAGGAAGCAGTGAATCAATTCCTTGTTTTTCTTTGCTTGTGTGCTCGGCTTTTGCTTTACCTATTAAACTGTCTTTATCTCAACCCACAAGTTTTTTCTCACTTTTACTCTTCTGATTCTCTCCCCGGTCTTTACTGGGGGGAGCGAGCGGACGACTGTGTGGTCCTAGTTGCTGTCTGGGGTTAAAGCATGACAGCCCATCATCTGCAGTTTTCTGGAATGCATGCTATATCTTCACCAGAAAAACCAGTTTTTCTGCCTTTTGGGAGTGCAACGTTGCCCAGCAGCAATTAGCCTAGATGACTGCTGTCCTATTCTTTTTCATTAGAAACAGCAATCTCCTTCCTGTCCCGGTGGAATGTGAGCAGGAACGTAATTGTGCTAAACTTTGGCCAGCTGGCAGAGTTGCTGGCTGGTGTCTTCCATGTGAGCCGACTCTTTCTGTTAGGGGGATGGATTGGACCCTTTTTCCTTCCCTCCTCATCTCATTTTTTATTTGCACAGAAGGCTTTGAAAACTCAGGCAGTAATTACAGTCTGCTTTTGCTCACCTTCATCATGTTTCCAAATACCATGTAATCTCATCTGTTTGGCTCAGTGCTCCCTCAAAAGGCCTTGAACACCCCACCTGGCTTCTGGTAGGAAAAACTATCTGTAATTCAATCTTGCATCTTTGACAATAACACATGAAAAGCAAACTATGACATTGAAATGATGTTAGGAGGCTGGTTTTTAAACTAACATCATTCTACGCTGTCTAGAAGTCAGCTTTTCACCCTTTCATAATTGTGTTTTGGTATTAGAGGGTTTGGTGAGCAATGACAAATTTTGAATGTTGTCTTATATGCTACACCGTGAGGCAGGTCAGGACAAAGTTTCTGCCTTGTCTAAATTTTATAGCTTGGGGTATTTTTGCCCTTTTTTTTTTTTTCCCCCCAAAAGGAAGCCAACCTTTAAACCAAGCTTCTTGTTATTTTTATGTGTGCTTGTGTGTTTTTTGTCTGAAGCATTTGGAGAATCTGTAGGAAAGTCTGATGATTTGGTTGGAGCAGGCAATCAGGTTTCTTTTTGTCTTTAATGGTTTCTGTCAAAATTTTCAGTCCCCAGAGTGATTATTTGCGTTATGTAGAGACACTCCAGGTAAGCTCTTCAGGGCACTTTGTTAGACCTCATGCATGTCAGAACATAGCCAGTTAGCAGGAGGTACTGAGCTGATATTAAATCAGTCTTTGATTTTTGTGCCTTGGTGGTGCGTAAGCACAAGATATTAATGACTGCAGAAAGGTTAAACTTTACGTGTCTTCCTGTTTATCACAAAGGTACAGGGTACAAACAGAAAGCAGTCTTGGCAGGCAGCAGGCTCACAAAATCCATGTGGCTGCTTATCTACGGTTGTGTTTGTACTGAAATTTGATTACCATGTATGAAGGCAAGTATTTCATAATCCCAAGGAGTCTGAGGGGTAGCTCTTGATTCTCAACCACAGCAGACTGTAGCTTCGGTACTTGGTCACCGCCTAGCAACATTATCCCAGTATGAAAATGGTTTTAAAAGTAATAGACCTGTGCAAAGCTTCAAAAGATCATCTATTGAATTTTCCTTCTTAAAAGTAGGCACTGCTATGACTAACCCATGCTTGACAGATGCAAACTTGTTCTTAAAAATAATACTATAAAATCAGAAACTAATGTAGTTGATGCAGGTTCTGTAACCCATGTCCAGGCAACAGATTTCAATGTGTAATAATCCCAAGCATGAGAAACCTTTTACTAATGTTTAAGTTTCCTTTGCTGCGTTTTAAGCCCAGGGCTACTACTTCTATTTACTAGGGATATGGAGATATTACCTTTCTCTTTTGCAACAGCCTCATAATTTTTAACGGTTTATCATGCCCACCTTCAATTTTCTCTTCTCTAGACTAAACAAATTAATTTCTTTCTAGCTTACCTCAGAGATCATGTTTTCTAGACCTTAGATCTTTTTCACAGCTCTCCTACAGCCTTTTTCCAGTTTGTTCATGATTTTTGTGTGAGGCCCATGGTCCTTGAGCTGATGCTTTCTGATCCTGAATAAAGTGGGGTACTTAACAGGTTTTACAGCTGTGATACTTATATTTTTCAGTCATGATAGGATGTTTATCTTTTCTGCAATGGTATGACAACGTTCTGTGTATGAACCACAGTGCATAGAGGCCCTTTCAGATATGTTGGAGCAGCTGGTTTGGCTCTAAATAGAGCAGTGAGCAGGCAATGGGAAAATGCCTGCACCGGAGGAGTTTAAACAACCTACGAGGTGATGGAGAGCAAAGAGGGCGAGAGGACTGATGATGCTCCAGATGCTTTCTTCTTGCAGAGCTGCGAGGGAACAACCGATTACACCAGCTCAGTAATGGAAAAATCCAAATGCTAGAGTTATTAGAAAAGGGCAGAGAACAAAGCAAAGTGGTGTTGTACCACTGCATAATTCAGTGGCGTCTGTATAGAGAATGGCCAAATAGTTGAGGACTTTTCAGCCCGAAAGGGGCAACTGTAGATACTCGGGGTCTGTAGGCATGAATAGCATGGGAGAAGATGGATAGGGATCAGTGGCTCACTCTGTCTTCCAAAAGAGGAACTAGGGGTCTCTAATGGCAGTGGTCTGGTGCACTGACCCAGCGTTGCCGTTCTTCAGTACGAAGTTATCTTTACTGTATTGTCTGATTTTCTTTTAGACCATTTCTGCAGTTTGTTAAGATCAACTTAATTTTTGGCCTGATCTCTACTACTAAAGATTTTCTTCTTGCAGCCATCCATTTTTTTGGCTCTCTTTGCTGATTTAGGGAAAGAAGTATGTCGGTTGTAGGATGGGGTTAATCCTTATTAATATGGTTTCTTAAATTTTTCAGCTGCTTGAGGAATCTTTGAGCTGCTTGGATTTTTGACAGAGGATTAATGTCAATAAGAGATGTGAAATCAGGACATCACAAGCCTCCTCCTTCCCTATGCTATCATACCATGCTGCTCCCCAGAGAGGGAGACAGGGGAGAGGACATACATCTAGGTCTCACTAGGGAGAAAGAAAAAGGTTAGTTTAGATTTTCTCTCCGTACTTTTATAAATGCCTCTATCAGAGCAAATTATTCAGTGCTAGAGTGCTTTGGTTTGTATTTTGGCCATTTTATTAATAAAATTGGTAGATGTGCTTTCTGTTTAACCACGGGTGCTTTTGAGCATAAGCAAACAAAAGAGAGAGTAGAAGTCATGCTGGGAAAAAAAAAGTCATTGTTTCACGTGTGTGTTTTTTTGCGGTTTTGTCTTTTAAAAAAGAAGGTTGTTCCTGCCCTTGTACAAGTGCAATGTGCAGGTTATGTATAACATGAGGTTCTAGCACCATTTTGGTTTTTTCCTTCAGCTTCCAGTTTTTCTTTGCTGCCGGTTCTCCCTGACTAAAGAAGAAACAAAAGGGCAGGACGGCTTATAGGAGGACCGAATAAAAAAAGGAAGTAAATATCTGAGAAATAAGCCCCTAGTGGAGCCTAGTGGCTGCCCATATGCCTTTCCTTAGTGTCATGATTTCTAGAAATGTGGTGCCATCTTCTCCTCTACTCTTTCCAGGGACTTGGCCTTGTCTTGCTCCCTCCTTGTTCTAGACAAAGAGTATCAGTCAGTTTATTTTATTTTCTCTCTGGTCGAGCTTATTCCCTTCTACACATGTATGTATTAATTGTCTTGAAAGCAGCAGGTCGGAGTAGGGAGCCAATTCTAGTCAAGATTAAATATCTGAAGTTGTTCAATAGCTGCTTTGATAGAGGCGGTGCTGGTCTAGGATTCGCGCAATGCTTTGGGAAGTTAACGCTGCTGATGTTGATTGAACACCGCAGCACACATCAAGGAGGAGTAGCTGTGAATGGATCTGTGTATCAAGGACAGAATGGAAATCGTCGGAAAACTTGGCTGGGGAGCTTCTAGCAGGGTAGTTCAGCCCTCCACATGGAAATGGTTTTGGGTCACAACTCTTCTTACTTGTCAGGGAAAAAATAACTGGAAATGTTATTTTTTTTGTGGCGTAAGCTGTGATCTCCTAGGCACAAATATATATCACACTTTTTTGTGTATGTAGATTCTGGTTTAAGAGCAGTTTCCTGGCAGTGCACTTCTTTTGCTGTGAGCAGTGACAAATTGTGTAAGAGATTTTCCTAATGCCTTTGTATAAGGAATGCAAATGAGAGCTGGGAGAGATTTGGACTGTACCTCATAATTATCATATCCAGCATTTCATAGAATCATTTAGGTTGGAAAAGATCTTTAAGATCATTGAGTCCAGATTTTGTCTATTTAGATGTCATTTGCTCTTTTATTGGGGTATGTCATTCAAAGTAGTGATTTTTAGATGCTTGGCATTTCTCTCCGAAATCATGCAGGTGCCACAGGCACCCAAATTTCTCACCTTTTCATGGCTGTCATGTGCTATGAGGTTGCATTATGTCTGTTCTGGAGTTTGAGGTGGGGTAGATAGGAGGTGGTTAAAAATCAAATTTGAAAAATCAAAACTTTCGCTTTACGTGCTGTTTGCCCCTAGAGCACAAGCTCTTCTGGAGCTGTGGTTGTTAGTGAAGCTCACCTGCCTTTGGGCAGCAGCAGCCGACCACTTGTGTAAAATGCAGCATCCCGTATGTCAGCTGCTCAGTAGATACAGAATTTAGCATCATTTAGAAACATTTACTTTTTCTGTTTGACAAACTCCCACGCATTCCTTGGAATGTATTTTAGGTGCTCTGCAGAGAGCATTCCCATGGCCTGTTTAAGGCATATCCTGATATTTCCTGAAGGGTCCTAGAACATGCCAGATGCGCTTCAGAGCCGAGACAGAACAGCCACGCTCCTGGAGAGGTCTGGCAGACAGCGTTTCCCTGTCGCTGCTGGACATCGGTTCTGGCCTGCTCTAATTTATTGAGGTGGCAAAGTGCTTTTCTTAGATCATGAGCTTACAGCATTCATGATTTCTTAATATTTCCAAAATGGAATTACCTTCAAGATTTATGGGAGCTAAATATCCGCAAATTTGCCCTTTTTTTTTTCCCCCTTATGGATATAATATTTCCCCCCAAACTGTTCCTCCCTGCTCTTTAAATGAAGCAAAAATATGAGTTGAAAGTCAGTTTCCTTGTCTCTGTGTACAATATTGTTAAATATTACCAAATAATAGTAGGTGGTCTAAGGCTATTGTGTTCTTTGCTAGAAAAATCCTGAAGCTTCTTGTAGCAAGTACAATAACAAGGTCAATGGTCACTTCACCCTTCTCTTCGGGCATCACTTTGTTCACAAGTGGGACACCATAGAGCATCAGATGAGTCCTGCTAGCGCTTCAGCTGCTTTTTGGAACTCCCTTTGAGGCCCCAGGAGGATCTGACCTTCCTCCTGGTTTTGCCAGGCACCTCGTAAGGGGCAATCTGCATTAGGGACAGATGCTCAATACTCCGTGTCAGACTACTGTCTTTTCCTGGTGTATGACTTGCAAATGGACCAGTTAATTGCATCTATAAATAATATCAACTTCTGAGTTAGGCCTGATCCTGCAGCCTGTACCTTCTTTTTCGTGCAGTGCTCTTAACCGGCTAAGTTTTTTATTTACTCTGCACTACTTTATAGCATTATTGTAGGGAATCCTGTTGGTCCTGATCTGGGGCCCCCAACATAAGAAGGACATAGACCTGTTGGACTGAGTCCAGCGGAGGGCCACAAAGATGATGAGAGGGCTGGAGCCCCTCTGCTATGAGGAGAGGCTGAGAGAGTTGGGGTTGTTCAGCCTGGAGAAGAGAAGGCTCCAGGGAGACCTTATAGCCCCTTCCAGTACCTAAAGGGGGCCTATAGGAGAGATGGGGAGGGACTCTTTATCAGGGAGTGGAGCGATAGGACGAGGGGTAATGGTTTTAAACTAAAAGAGGGGAAATTTAGATTAGATATTAGGAAGAAATTCTTTACTGTGAGGGTGGTGAGGCACTGGAACAGGTTGCCCAGAGAAGTTGTGGATGCCCCATCCCTGGAAGTGTTCAAGGCCAGGCTGGATGGGGCTTTGAGCAGCCTGGTCTAGTGGGAGGTGTCCCTGCCCGTGTCAGGGGGGTTGGAACTGGATGATCTTTAAGGTCCCTTCCAAATCTAACCATTCTACGATTCCTGAGAGGAGAATAAAACCTGCTCATATATGCATTTTCTGAAGCATCGAAGATTTTCCTGAAGGTTGCATGCTATGGTGGCAACCAGAGTAGCTGGTGAGCTAACAAACCAGGTCACCTACAAACCAGCCCAAAGGTGCTGGTGACGCCCAGACAATGCCATCATCCTTTACTGTGGCTGCTGCCTGGGGAGAATGGGGACCATTCTGTGGGACCTGACTTCTGCTGTTAGTTCAAGGGGTGTCTGTAAGAAAGAGCCGCGAACATCAGTGCCATTAAGACTATACAAGCTTATACACCGTATGAGAAGCCTGCAAAGATTTCTTCTATTGATGTTGGAAGGAAGTAGAGGTAACTCCTTGGAGACCCACCAGTGTAACATAATATTACATTTGAGAGCACCAACATGCTTGAAAAAACATTGAACTAATTTGTCAGGTTATTGAAGCTTTTAGGATATTTTCGGAGTATTATTGTATCCTGTTCTTTTTCTTTTTTAAAAAAATATCCCTGTGGTTTTTTGTTTTTTATTTAAGACCTTCAGAAGCCCTAAGATACCTAACACATCTTCTGCACCTTTTCCCAGATAAAGTTATATAGATCCTTTTGTATCCTCAGCTCTGGAAAAACATTCCTTTCCTTCTAGATCAGCCATGTAATCTGTGCATCCTGCTTTTATGGTTATAGATGATCTGACTAAAGATTGCATGAGTGGATGTGAAGCGGTGGTATGCATGGGTGAGTTGGAGTCTTCTGTTCTTGTTTTGTTAGATGCTCTTGGTCTCTCTCTTCCCCCTTCCCAGAGATTTCTGCAACCTCCGATTTACTGGGGCATCTGTGATAGGACTGTACTTTGAGCAGTTTATAATTCAGAATTCATTCCATCCTTTCCTCACCGTGCTGCTATCTGAAATTGTTGCTCTCTACCTGGCTGTGGCACAGCGTAGATGAGTTTATCTTAAATCAGGTAGTTCAAGTCCAAAAGTTATCTGATTGCAGTAGCGTGGAGTTGCATGGTGCGTGCAAAATCAGCCTGAAGGGAGGGTTAAACTGGTGTGTTGCATCTATCCCACTGCCAGTCCCCAGGTTAGCCAGGCCATATCTATTTCAGATACGTGTATGTTGCACTTACAGTATGGCTGTAGTGGAGATGTACTCTCTGACTCTGAACTTGCAGTACGTTCCTTTCCTCATTTCTATAGCATAGTGGGATTGATTTTGATTCAGAACATCCCTGCTACCATCTTGATATGATTGAATGAACAGATTTCTAGTAGTACTAGCCGTGATCTTTATACTCAGAAATGGTCTCGTATGAAAATTAATATTTCGGTAGTTTCTTTTCCTAATTGTTTCCTTCCACTGTACTAATTGTTTCTAGAAGAGACAATCTTTTAGTAGCTGCTGTGTTTGTCTGTTGAGGGTATAATTAGGATAATGTATTCCCATAATGATATGGTTAAGAAGGACTAGTTCTCTCTTTTGTAAATGAGTTTGGATAGATCACAACTGTTTGGTTTGGCAAGGACCTCTCTTGAATCATTTATGTGTTAGTGAATGCAGAATAAAACACCTACATCTGTACTGAATTTCCATTCTCTGTAAGCTAAGTGCTGCTTCGTGGTCTCCTGAACTGTTTCCTTTCCTGCCCGTGTTATGATAGCTGCTGTGTATGGGCATATGAGCGAGGCAGAAGCAGCCGTGAGAGCAGATAACCCCAGCCTTGCTCTCCACATGCATTTGCCCAGTGCATTCATACCTGCCCGGCGCAGCAGTCTTATATGTAATGAACAATATAAAGGCAACTCTGCACCCCTTCCTCGCACGCATACATAGACAGCACATAAATTGGCTTGTGCTTACAAAGCTGGAAGTAAAGCTGCCTAAACTCTGGTTGCAATTTACAACTTATTGTAGCTAAATTAGTAGCCAAACAATAGTGTGGAAGTTCTAAATTGCTGAGTGGAAGTGATTGCCAGGCTCACAACTTTAGTGGTTTGGCACCTCGTGGTACAATTTGGTCCTCATGGCACAAATTCTGACAGACTTGTACCACTGCTGGCACCTTTGGGTAAAAGGAAAATCTTCTACGTTGCTGTATTGCCGGTGAGAATGTAGAATCAGCACTTAAGTATGATTTCTCTCAACCTCCCTACAAAAATTTATCCTTCCTAGTTCAGGAGTTAATTTCTCTCTCATTTTCATTTTCTCAGGTTCTCGAAGCCGGCACCAATGTTCTTGGATGATTCCTTCAGGAAATGGGCACGTATCAGGGACTTTGTACCCCCCTTTGGAATTAAAGGACAAGGTATGAGAAAATTGTACAGCTGTTGGAAAAGAAGGTCATTCTGCAGGTGCTTGACACATCTTGTTTTTCTGTACTGAAAGCTCAGGTGTTCCCTTGGGCTCAACTTTTTTCCTGTTCTAGAGGAACATTGTACTTGCAGCTCTCAAGCTCAAAAGGGTTTTCACAGCTGGAACGTGGACCTCAGAGGCTTGTCTTAGGGAGGATGGTTTAGCACATGGTGGGAGTCAGTGCAACAATGGCAATTTAAATGTGCCATCATTGTGGAAGAAGCATTTTGACTGCTGTAGCATCTTGGCTGACAGCGGCAGAGAGAGTCCAAACTGATTTAAAGTACCTTTAAGTTGGTAATTCTCTAAAGAATAGAAAGGACTCCACTTTCTGAGTTTTGGAGCCTTAGAGTTGACCACTGATACAAATTTTTTGGTTGTATAACTGTTTTATAGTTGTGCTATTTGTGGGCTTTTATAACTAATAGGAAAAATTAGTTCAGATCCTTTGGTGACGATTTGTAATATGCCTTGTCCTCCAGCTTGAGTGTGGCAGCAGAGGCTGTGTCTCAGATATACTGTGGGAGAGCAAAGAGTGGTGCTGGTGGTGATGAGCTGGGAGCCAGTAGCCCACCCAGCAAGTGGTATATTTTGCGGGTGACACAAGCTTCTTGCTATCCTGCGTGTGCCACCAAAGGCCTCTCTGGGTGAGTAGTGGTGGAGCAGAAGGGTTGTGGTCATAGCAGTGATTTGCTGCAGACTTCCTGAAGTCTGATGTATTTATTAGGAAGTGCTTGTAGCATTGCATCAACTTCCAAGATTATTTTTTTCCACCGACAAACTCAAGACTACAGATGGCCCTCAGAGGAATTGAAATACCTGGTAGAGAAAGGGCTGCAGCCACAATAGGCTTGGGTCTGTCCCTCTCCCTGGAAGCAGATGTGGTAGTTGTCAGAACAATCCCTGATCAAATCAAAGGCTCTACTGACAAATTTCTTTTGGCTTGCATCAATTCCCTTCTTTGTTTTGTATATGTCCATTCCTTGTCCAGTTGGTCTTTTGCAGCTCAATAGGCAACTAATTACTGTCCTCTAAATCAGCCAGCAGAGTTTGCAGCAAAGAAATAACAGTGGCAGCACAAGTGGAAGGCTGCGTTGAGCGCAGGAGGGCTTGTCCCCTTCTAACAGGCACACAAGGTGTACAAAGCTAGGGCAAGCTGCCTGACCAACGTGGAGGTGGGATTTGCAATTACACATGATGTCAGCTAGACCTAATAAAAATCATTCCGTTAAACTGAATCCAAATGGAGAAATTCACCAAAAGGGGATGACGGAACGGCTCTGGCAGCCTTCTCCCTGGGTTTGTTGCCAGCTTGTATCACCACTGCAATGTTATGTAAATCTGGTGTTTTATATTGGATTTCCTCAGTTAAAAAGAGAAATGAGAAATTGCCATTATTTAAATGGCTGTGAGCTGAAGCCATGGGACGGAAACCGTTGAATGGGTTATTTTTTTAATGCCCTCCTGGGACTGAATTTTGTGCCAAGTTTCAGTCTGGAGCAAGTTCTGTGTGTGGGAGGGTTGAATTATAAATCTCTGTAGCCCAGGATTTCTAATGGCCGTGCTGACAGGCTGTGAGTCCTAGCGATGCGAATGGCGCCCTTTCATGTTACACATCACTTGGAATTCTTGCATCAGTCTTTTCTGTCTGTCCCGTGGGATGCATTCTGGCTCAGCTGAGTGATTGGATGATGGGATCAGCACCTCATTAGGCCTTTCAGTCAGGGCAATCTAATGATATCCAAACAACTGACCCAGGCAGGCAGCGTGGAGCGCAGTCACGTGCTGCTGCAAGATGAAGACTATCAGAGCTGGGATGTGCATGGGAAAAAGAGTAGTCGGGGCGGCTGAGAAAGTGTAGAGAGACGTGCCTGTGTTGAAACAGATGGGGCAGGAGTTTTGCTCCGTGCGTTAGGGAAGCCCTGTGACACCATCAGCTGGGATTTCTGACGTGCATCACACTGGGAAGGGCAGTCAGTGTTTACCGACTGTAGCTGGGTTGGTAATGGGAAGATTTTGCTGAGAACTCGGTGAATATCGTCCGGCGTTCTCAAGTCACTGTGATCTAAGTCCAAGTGCAAAATGGCTTTTTTTTTGTGTGTGTGAAATATAGCTACAGGATGAGCTCGCTTTCAGTAATGCTGCATGTTCCAAGAAACTTCTAGAAACTAATCTGTGGTAGCTTGAAAGTACTTAAGTTATGAAATCGAGAGATTCTTAGCAGCTTGGAGGCTCATTGACCATTTCTGCTTTCTCTTGGTAAAGTTTCTCTCTATGCTTCAGACACTTAGCTAAGTTTTTCTTTGCTTTGTCTCTGAAAAGAACTGAAAGAAGTCCTTTTTCATTCATCACTTGGTGTTTACTAGTCCAAGAAAGAACAATTCCAAGATTGCAAGAACAAGTCTTGCAAACTTTAGGGAAAAGCAGCTTTTGAGGAGCACTAATTTGGAATAACACATCTCTATACAGTACATGTAAAAGAGTAGAAATGGCTCAGAAATTTTCAGAGCAGGACTACCGCTCTTTAAAGGTGATCATATCAAGGAGAAGGAAGTATGTTGATCATTTTGACACAGTTCATCAGGGATCTTCATTTTCTTCAAAAAGAATCTGATTTTAAAGACAGTTCTTCCATCTCCAGATGCTAAAAAGTACTCAGTATAACAAGAGAGCTTAATAGTGTTTCTTCATGAAAGAATGCTCGCTGCTTTTCTCCATTTTCTGATGTGGCCGTTAGCCCATGCAGGGGGTTTTATGACCAAAGTGCTCCACTGTCCCCAAGAGCATTTTCGTGTAGAAAGCCTCAAGGTGAATATGATTCTGAACGTGAAAGTTTTTAGACTTTGCCCCAGATGATGCTGGTTCTGAAATGGAATATTGCAGTGGAAATAATGCACATCTCGTGTCGGATTGGGAACTGCTGCTATCGTTAGTTAACCACCTTAGTGATTGCTTGTCTGCTCAAAGAAAGCAGCACAGGAATAAGCAGGTGGTGACCCTACTGCTTTATGGACAGGACTTTCTGGGATGAGGCACACGGTAGGAAGTCGTGTACAAACCCTTTTTGAACAATGGTCTCTGAGTGTCCTCTACAAGGTATTAGGAATAGATGAGGAGGAATTTATAATGTTGTACCTTTTTCTTAAACTGCCTTAACTAGGCAGAGTATTAGTACATGTTGTACTGGTTGACTCTGCCTGCCTCTTTTCACCAAAGATCTGGACCAAGGATTGATCCTTATTACTTGATCCCAGTCTCCAGCAATGTGGGACAGAAGCGGAGCTGAGAACCGTCAGGAGTGGTGGAGCTGATACAGCAGATTGAAGGTGTCAGTGCTTTCATCACAGATGTCTGTAGCCCTTTGTGGGAGTTCTTGCTTTCTCTGTGTGCAGAAAATAGGTAAAGAAATAGATATGTCATATTTCTGAAAAGACATGAGTGTATTTGCTCACAGGTTTTCATACTGCAGAGGTTCTCTACAAGTATCTAGTTTAGTCTTCTGTGCAACAGTGGCTCTAGGTTTCACCCGGTGATTTCTGCATCTGGCTATGAACGCATGAGGTTATCTTTCAGAAATCTAAATGAAGATTTTCTAAATGATGAAGAATAACCATGTTGTCAAATAGGCCGGTATCATATTTGAGTGCATTTACTTTAAAAACTCAGACTGCCAATGCCACGTTGAGCTTTGTTGTCTCCCTCTGTGTGACTTGACAGACTCTAGAAATGGGATGTGCCAATGTGAGTGCTTGGAAATGATGACTCCATCTCTATTAATAAAATGGCTGACCTCTGGTCCTGAAGGCAGTTGAGCTCATTGTTCAAACAGGTTAACTCCCTGCCACGCGCCCCCCCCCCCCCCAAGAGGATGGCTATATCCAGGCTTCCTATCAAGAAAGGTCACTAGCCTGTATTAGCCTGTGACCTTATGAATGCGTGAGAATTATAGGGGAGGATATTTGTTGGCCCTGGTGAAAACCATTGGGGAACTTTAATAGGATGGACTCGAGTAGGACAGCGTGCCTGCTGCTGATCTGTTTATTAGTGTGTGTATATAGCCAAAGTGGGGGGTGTCATTCAGGAACACAATGAAATTAGTCAACCTTAAGAGTTGTTGAGAAGATCAAACTATAACAAGAAGTTGGAACTCTAAAAGCTGCAAATGTCAAGATGTCCTGTGGGGACAGCTCAGGCTGTCAAGCACCCTCCTGTGTCCCAGGCTATTGTTTTGGCATTAACTGGGATGTTGGAGTGCCTCCCACATTTCACCATTTGCGAGGGTCTAATTTGCTTCTAGGAATTCTTCTTTCCCAGCACCCACCAAGCCTGCTTTTTGCAGCTTTTTCAGTGAAGAGCAAGGAGAGTGCGGCAATCTCAGCCTCTTAATTGATTTACATGGAGATTTTTTAATTGAAATTGAAATGTCGTCTTTTGTATTTGCACCCTTTCCTAGCAGTGCTTCTATCAGTGTAACTTACAGAGGTATGAATGTGCATGTGCTGCCCATATTGCTGCAGAGATCCTCTAGCATGTGCACTGCTTTCAGGGTTAAATTCATTAATGAATAAGCAACGGAAAAATTGTTTATAGTGTTAGTGAGATTATTAATCCCAGAGGGCCTCCTCCCCAAATTTACCTCTGTAGCTAAAGCAAAAGGAAGGAGTTATTTGGAGAAGGGCAACAAACAGGACTGGAGAAATACCTGACTATTAATAGAATTTCTCAGTACATGTGGCTTAAAGAATATAAAAGGCTTTCATAAGAAAGAGTAGCTAGTATCAGGCATCCTCTCTGTAATGAGGACGGGAGAGTTGCTGCAGTTTTTTTTGAACTTAAGTGAGAACACATGGCACAGCATACACTAAAAAAACTAAACAAACATGATCCATGTAATAGCTCTTCCATGCATTTAGTCAGTAATTGTGTCATTGCTTAGCAGTAATTATAGGTCTTCACTTCTACCTTTGTTCCTGCTGGATTGTTTTAAGCAGAGAGGCTGTTTTGTTGCCCTGAATCAGTTTGTCTTTGAAGGTGATATTTATTTCTTAGGGAGTGAATGTCAAGACGTTCACCATCTCAGAATTTGCCTCCCGCCAGGAATTTAGGAAACAATTTCTCCCCCATGGTGATAAGAGAATATTAAGAATATCTTTGAAGTACTACAATTTTATCAAATATAGTGTGTAGTACTGGCCAGGAGACTTTGTATTTTCATCTGGTGCAAGAGGGGCATCTGGAATTGGTGACACATTTGGTGACAAAGAAATCATGTCTTTGCCCAGAGCACCAACGCTAATAAATGTATTGTGCAATGGTTAATTGTTCTCGTACTCAGTTTTATTTGGATGTTTTCTTTTGTGTTAGTGCTTCTGGGAAGAACCATGGTTCAGTGCTGCTTAGCAGTGATTTCATTAGTCTCATGGGGGAGAGGTCATTCATCTTCAGTGAAAATGTTGAGTTTTCGGGCGTGCAAAAGTTGGCATATCAACATGTTATCGGGAGAAAATCTCTTTTCATGCGTGTTCTTTTCTTGCATAGCTTTTTCTTCCACATCAGCTTTCTTGGCATGAGCAATACTTTATCTCTGAGAAAACATATTCACTTGGACATCACAATTGAAATTTACAGCTGACCCAAAGAAAAATTATCAGAAAAGTAGGTCTTTTCCAACCTACTCTTCCAGCTCTTTATAGAGGTGGGAGTATCACATGCAAACACCTTCTCTATGTTTAACTGGATCTGCTTGATAATGAGGTGCCTCTTTTCTGCTTTAATTCTCTAGCCTTGTCTTTATGTTGTTAGCTGTACTCTTGTTGTACGGATGATTTTCCTACTGTGAGCATTTTTTTGTTCTTCATGTGTTCTTCCTTAACAAATAAGCCAGAAGCACCAGCATCTGTAGCTGTTAGTTCTGTTCAGAGTAGGAGGGATTAACACAAAATTGTTGTTTCTTCTTGAGTTTGAGGCAGATTTCTGAACAAGTTTCCACTAGAATTTTACATTTGACCAAAATTGGTAATAGTTGTCATTATCACATGGGAATATATCTATAAAAATGTTGCTGTTTCCCCAGGGAATCTAGCTGATTTTATAGCCTCAAGAAACTAAATGAGAGGTTTGGAGGGGAAAAAAATGTAAAAGTTTCAGAAGAGGTAGAGGATTGGCTTTTCATTTCTGAATAAAGCCTCTGAAGGGAAGTTGTATCGTGAATTTTGTAGTTAATCAATTCTCACTCTTGAGCTCTCTTGATGAAAGTACAACCCTCCAGGGCAGTCCCTTCTTTCAATCAAAATTGATGCTTTGCTCTTGAATATGCTTAAAGAATAGTCTTTCTCCCCACCCACTGAGAAGGGAAAGGTGTCCCAAGTTTGCGGTTAATTGGGTGGCTCCATATTGGAGTTCTTCCCAGAACTGTTGAAGGGCAATTGGGACATCATGTTATTCCTGTCTTTTACCTCCTAGAGGGAAGCACAGGTCTTCGCTGGCTGTTGTGTTTTGAAGTGCCACATCTTAATGCTTCTGCAAGGGTCAGGAGAATTGGAAATCAGTGTAGTATTTACTGAGTTTTTTGGCCTTGAAGACATTGCCTGGCCACCTGTGAAAGGGCATCAAAAATGCAGAACAAAGGGAACGACAAACGCAGCCCTCTAGAACAAGTGCATTTATTTCCTTGCTTGTCTTCGGACAGCAAATTGTGAATCTTTCAAGGTCCATTTTCATTTAGCGTGAATTAGCCTGTTTCTACAGGCTTCATTGCTTCCTGTGCTTCAGACTTGAGTTTGGATCAAAATAGTTAACGCATGGTTATTGCAAAATGTTGCCCGTTTTTTGGCATAATTGTTTTTTAAATCAATGTTCCAACTTCCCAAGCCCTGGGATTATGTTGGGAACTAAGCTTGTATTCTGAAAAAACAAACTCTTGGTTGTGAAGAAAAGATTTTTTTAAAAAAATCCCTGAAGGCTCCAAAACTACGATGTAAATCAAGAGTCCAAATGTTATGTATTTTATTTATATCTTGTTATAAAAAAAAGGCCTTGAGGGCGTTCTGGAGCTTACATTTAACGCATGCCAGGTTTTCCTAAAATTGTTATGGAGGTACCATGCGTTTTCAGCCTTTCTTTTTTTTTTCTTTTGTTTTGTGTTTTGTATCTATGCAACATTATATGCATGTTGTCTTAATACCATGAAAAATCAGGAATGGAAGTGTTGTGATATTGGAAGCAGTTCTAAATCCTGCTGTTAGTAAGGTGTATCTCAAGTAAACCACCTAAGCTGGCAGAGCTAGTGACCTGAAGAAACCATTTGCTTGTTTTTACTCACAAGAGCTGATGTGGGGACAGATTCCTGCAGTTTCTAGTTAACTGTCTGTGAGAGCCAGTTTGTGTGTTTGCAATTTGCTGCTAGGTTCTGGAAGTCTTTGTAGCTTCTTTTCTCCTGCATAGACCTCATAAAGTTAGCTGATCAACAAAACGAAGTGACGCAGGAAATTTCAGACTCATTTTGGTATCTGTTGTACTCACTGGATTCACAGCTTCACTAAAATACAAATAACATCTGTCTGCAGCTGGACATGGTGTTTCTGGGAGAGAGCTGGAGGACGGAATATGTGGTGGGACCTTGGTCCATGGCCTCGTGCTGGGCACCAAGGTGGCAAATCCTTCCGTAAAATCTCACTTCTCAGCTCCTGTATGGAGCAAGATCTTAAGGAAAAAAATGCTGAAGAAGGAACTTTGTACAGAGCTGAACTTTTCGGGAAGTGTAAAAAAAATAATAAAAGCATGCACTGGGTTTGTGCTCTCACAGCTTGTTTGTAAATATTGTGATTTGTTTAATCTATAGCATTGATAGTGTTTAGCTTACTCTCCTCACGAAGCTGACACACACGTGTCATTCTGTTATTGTGGGACAAGGACCCATATGCAGAGGAGACTGGCCTGCTTTCGGGATGTCTATCAACCTCACTCTAGTCAATGTATTCCCAAAAGCTGAAGCTGATGCCCAGTTACCCTGCAGAAGTGTTGGCTCGAGGTGTGGCAGCTGGGTCGCCAGCTGTGGAGATGGGCACTGACCGCGGCTTGCGGGGCAAACGTGAAGAACTGCAGCATGACACTGTTGCCCGACCCAAACGCAGCGGATTCAAATACTTACTGCTGGCAATAAGGGCATGTAGACTTGCCGATTTTTGAGGAAAATGGGCTGGTATGGACAACTTGAAAAATTACAGCCTCTTCTTTTGGCGACTTGGGAGTGCATGAACAGCGCAATTTGACTACTTTCAAGGCAGGCAGAAGGTAGACCCTGTGAGATACCTGCAGTAAGTCCTGTGGAGTGGAAAGGTCTCCCGTCTTTTTTAAATGATACAAGCGAGAAGCTTATGCATTAGAAACAACAATGTTAAGTGTTGTTGACATTTACAGTGAAGGTCTCCACTCCTCCACATAAATAACAGAGAAAAAGGCCAGGATTGAGACTTAGGCAGGTTCTCACTGTGTGGTCACTGCCCGCCAAATTTCTAACTATTTACTTTTAGTTTTTCCAAATGTCTGAAAATTTCAGGGTCAACCTGAAGTCAAGATGTACTTGTGTTCAGGGAAATCAAGCAGTCCTGAGCTGCTTTTGAATCTTCTGATGTTATAAGGCAAAGCTGATAGAATATGTCATGATAACTCAGGATTCTTAGATAAATGTAGTCAACTCCTCCTCTAGATGGGAGGAAAATGTGCAGAGGCCTCTTGCTTTGTTTATATAGTCATAGTGTGTGCATAGTGGTTGATAGATGAATGGGTTAAATAATCTCCCGCTCTCCCCAATAATCTAAATTCTCTGTGACAAGAAAAAAATATAATAAACTATGACTGCAGACAACTGCGGGAGATCGCTTGCCCTGGTGGTGTGTTCATTATATAACAATGGGAGAAAGTGAGGGTGAAAACAGAGGATATTGGTGTTCATTTCCATTAATTTATCATTAAAGGATGGTAGCAGACCCATGTGAAGAACGTGTAAGGCAGAGGGCTATCTGAAGATGAAAGCCTTTGTAGAGGGCTCATTATCTAGGTGTCAAAGGCCTATATCTGTTCCTAGTTATGCCACTTATTTGCCTTGTGACCTTCAGTAAGTTTGATTCTCTCAGAGTATAAGGACATTTACTGCTTTCAGAAATGAGGAGAACAGGTGGAGGACTCGAGAGGGTGAATTCAGGAATATGTGTGTGTGTTTACATGTGCGTGTGTATGTATGACCTTACAGACTTTGACTTGAAGAAGCTGCATAAACGCCACGTATTTTTACTGTTGGAATAAGTTCACTTGTCTAATACTTCAACTAGAATCAAACAGCACCTGCATTCCTCCGTATATATAACATATGTATGTACGCTGTGTTCTTATGCGTACCATACAGATGGTTTCAGGTAGGCAGAACCACTGCATTAAAAGTTGCTCTTTGTGATGTGAACTATTGGAGCTAACGCAACTAACGGGCTGCCAGTGAGCTGCTGCTGAGATGTCTTCCACTCCCAGGAGAGCTAACATCTGTAGCCCTAAGGATGATGGCACTGCCATTGCCATTTAAACATCAGCGTTTGACTACAGACTGGAGGACAGATTTAGTATTGATAACGTCTGCCTTGAATCTCATGAGGGTGAATAAGAGGAACAGCACACAGGAAAAAATATTCCTGTTAGGTTTAATCAGACTTCAGGCTATTACCAAAACTGTGGCCACTGAATGGTTGTTGGATGATCTACATAAGACACGTTTGGTGTTTGAATGCAGTTTCCAGTGGGAAGTTTGTATTTCACAGGACATGCAGCTAATTAGCACCTGCTGGGCTGCCTGTTTCGCAGCTGGGAAGAAGCCAATGATTAAATGCTTTCCGAAGATGAATTTGCCCTTTATCCGTACTGGTTGGGGGAGGAGAGTGACAGGGAAGTGCTTAGTTTTGCCTGTGCTGTTCTGTTCCTGCTTGCTCAGTACATCTGAAGGATTCCATGGGGAGTGCAAGGTAGTCGTGGTACAGTGCTGCCAGCTCTCCTTGCCCGGGGAAAACATGACGTAGAGCTGCTGGGTATGCGGGAGCTGCCTCCATGCCGGCAATAAATGGCAGGTAATAAGTTCTACTTGGCCTGAGCTGACCTTTCATGGAGCCCTGCAGGTCTCTGCACTGTGCTCTCCACATTTCGTGTTTCTGGGCATATGGTGCCAAGACAAGTCTGCTGGGCTGATTTGCTGGGGTTCTGCATGGAACAAAAGTAGCTGAAACTTTTCCAAACTGGAAATGGCCCTCAAAGAACGAGAGACCTGTTTGAATGGGGATCTGTCTGAGCTAATGAGTTCTGTTACACCTGAGCTGGCCGTGTGCCTGGGCCCTGGAAGCGAGAGGGGAGTGCACACATACCAGTTGTTTGTAACAGGAAGGATTTTTTCCTTTGTAGTATTCAGAACATGTATACTCAGGTCCCTCCTGGCCCCTCCTTGGTGCTCTAGTGTACGAGGCAAAGCACACCCACCACTGTGTCTGTTTTTCTCACTTGCCAAGCAAGAGAGAAGTTGTGCCTGGGCTAGCATTGTGTCTGCATCTATGCTATGGTTTCTTCACAACCTGGGTGAACCGTCTGCCAACAAAAATAAATAAATCAAAACAAATTGTTTGCATAGCTGTTGGCCTGATAAAGCAATCTTTCTTTTAAGCGTGGTTCCATGTTAAAGCCATATGCAACTGGTGCCTTTTAAAAAAAAATAAATCAGAAAATAAAATGTATGGATTAATGGAGAAGAGCTGACAGTTATCGGGAGCAAAATGTGCTCCCCTGAAACACTGATCTTGGATTGCTGTTCTTTGTTCTTTGCTGTGTTCAATGCAAGTTTGTCCCAATCATGAGCTCTGTCCCTCTCCCTTAAGAATATGCCTAGCCCAGAGAAACTCGCCATCCTGGGTGCCAGCTGTTCCCACTGCTGTCCCACCCCAATGGAGGGGTTTGGCAGGTGAGGTGCAGCGTACCAGGTCTGCTGCAGATCAGATTTGCTACTAAATCAGTCAGTGGTTTCCTATAAGTTGTTTAGAAGTTTAGTAACAATGTATGGGACACCAAAACTGGTTTTGTAGCCTTTCTGCCACTGTTCTATAGAGCAGTTTTTTGAATCTGCCCAGATGCTACTGCATGAAGATAGGACGTGTCCGCTATTGCTAGATCATGGGGATACCAGTCATGTTGTGCATATGCTGGAGCAGTCTCAGTGGCTCGAGTCTTGAAGACTTGGCCTTTCTTTTATCCCTGCAAAACTTGCTTTCAGTTCTTGACACATCAGTGTTCATCCAGTGGCTGTGCACGAATCCTGTTACTTGAAACAGGAAGGAATTTTTCTTTGTAGCATATGTAACATGCACTTGCACCCATTATTGCCACTCAGTGCATAGGTGTTTATGGCAGAGTATACTCATCACCCATTCAATTTCTCACTTACCCTGGAGAAAGCATACTCCATCAATTACCTTTACCTAGTGCACCTGCTTTCCTTGTCCTTGATTTTCTTTGGTCATAGTCTGAACATAAACACTGCTTTGTGTCCTGCAGGTAGCTTATCTGTGATAGTAGTCTTTGCAGTGGGGATTTCAAGTGACCCTGCTTGACCCAGCTGTGGTTAAAGATTCTGCCGGTGGTTCTCTATCGTAGTTATCTTCATTGTCTTGTGGAAGGTTGCAGATCAGCCACAGCAGCATCTGCTGATCCTGCAAACCTTGCCCCGAGAAGATACAGAAGCTCCTTCTGAAGAAGGTCTTGTCCTTCTATGCTGGTGCCAGTGTGCAAGGTGCCAAATGCAAGTGCCCACCTCAGCAGCGGTGTAGTGTCCATCTTCCAGTAGAGTTCCAGCTCAGTCAAAAAGATCTAGTGCCTCTCCCCTGCCCAGGTCATTAGCTTTTCCTGTTAGTGCTTCTGACTTCTGTTGAGGATGCTAGACTAGACAAACTGCCACCTGCATTCCTGTTACGAGGTTATGAAGTACTTTGCCTTCTATTGAGCTTCATTCAGCAGTTTTGAATGGTAACGCTGTGATTTACTTAACTTCCAAACCTCTTGGATGCCATGTGTTGTTGGACTGTGGGGGCTTCTGAAGAGATATGTCCCATTTGGTCATTCATAATCTGTACTGAATGTCCTATGTCGTTGTTTGTTTTGTTTGCATTTTCTCTCTGGATAATGGGAATGGGGAGCATCCCCATCCCAAATGCTGCCATATCCAGTCCTAAGGTAGTCGTATTTCATTCCTGAGCATTTGCTATGAAGGCATTACTAATTAGCTGTCAAGATGAGAAAAACAGAATTATTTGAGTGCATTCGTCAACTGTATTCCTTTAATGTGCTTTTTAATATAGTATAACGGATGGTCTGCAAGTAATGCAGGGTGTGAACTTGCGGGTGGTAGAGCAAACCTGGCATAAGAAAAGCTTGGTAGATGGGAGGTTGCAGCCCTTGACGTGTAATCCTTTGATCTCATTTTTGAGGGTGTGGGAAAACAACCGCAGTAACGTATACTGTCCAGTAAAAGTCAATGTATGAGACAGGCCAAGGAGAGGACTGTGGCATGGTTCCATTAGAGGTCACAACAACCTACTGCTGTTTCAGCAGACTTAAGGAAATAGCATTCCTGTTGGAGAGGGAGCCTGCTGCCAATGCGTCAAAAGAAATTCTTCAGATGAAGGAAAATTAAACAAAACCACTATTTTGTTAGCAAAGTAAGTTGTTTTTACCCTACAAATTGCCTCCTTCCTTATTCCACTCCAAAATATGATCTTCTGAAAGTAATCACAGTTCCCAGCTTGTAATGGTTGGCAGGGGCTGTCAGTTATGCCACGTCAAAAACTTCCCCAAGTCTAAAAGTAACCGTCAGAGTTTTCTGTTTATCAGCTTTGTTTGTCTGCCTCGTGTATCTCACCAGCTTGTCACGTTCAAAGCTGTCTTGAGCTTCTGTGTTCGTCCCACACCCTTGTCCTGTAGTTTCTGCAGAGGGATATACTAAATAAGAACAGAACTCTTTATCTGAAAGGGACTCCCCTAACTGTGGTGATTACAGTAAGTAGTGTCTGCGAGGAAAACTATTTAAGTTCCCTGTAAACAATCACTTGGTATCAGTCGTCTTAATGTTCCTGTGTAATTTTTGAACTTTTATAAAGAAATTACTTACCTATTCCTTTTGACTGTTTTTTCCTAAGAACTTTTGAACTAGTTGACCAATATATTTTAGGGAACCATATGATAGATTTTTATAATCTCTCAAGGAAAGTGGAGGGGAGTAATTGTTCACAATCTTTTCCAGTATAATTGAAGCTCAGAGAAGCCAGAATCAGGAAAGGGAAGTGATTGAAAGTCCATATGGATCCAGGAGGATTCTGAGGTCATGCAAGAGAAATCACTGAGGGTCACCAGATAGATAGAGGCTATACCTGACACATGAAATTTGAAAATAATTAAGTGGTAGTAGAGAATTTCAGGGAAATATTATGTATGTTTGCTTTGTTCTTATGCTGCTCTGAGGCATCTGCTTAAGGCCACAGTTAGAGTCGGGATTTGGAGACAGATGGACTTTTTGTCAGACCCAGTACAGCCACTCTGAAGTTATTTGTTCATTTGTAAATCAAAACTAGCCAAAGCATTGCTGCTTCTTGGCCCTGGATGGGCCATGGTAAAGAAGTTTGGACCTTTATGGGGGAGAGAGTGGAAAAATTAGGGACAAAGGACAAAATTGGGGAAGCAAATGTTCGTAGTTTGTAGAATTATTTATGTGTAATCATTGTGCTTCTACCATTTGTAGAATTTGTATTTAATTTACAATTTGTATTTAATTTGTGTGTGTGTCTACACTTGTGTAACTTATACCATCTGGTTGCTGCGGCGTTCACTGGGTATCAGTGTAGGTTGTGGTTCCATGGGCATTTCTTTAAGCAGCTGTGATGGTTTAATTGGATTCTACCATGAAGAACGTCAGACTGAGGAACTGAACCTAAACTTAAAGTAACCCAGGAAAATAAAAAGCATCAGTTTTAACCTGTTACTGTTCCTGCATCCAGTTCTCTGCTCAGCTGCATAAAACCACTGCCTTAAACTGTATTGCATTTGTTCCCTGTCACACTCTCTGTGCAAGGCATTTGGATGGACGCTGCATCAGAATTTGGCATATAACATGTCTTTGCAGCCAGTGTGTGAAGGTCATAGTCCAGAGAAAATAGGAATATGCAAGTTAAAGTGTTTATTCTTAATGTGAACCTTATTTCAGTTCCTCCAAGTAACTGCTTCAGATGCTTTACATCACTTTGGTTTTCATTTCCATTAGAAGTGAGAACTTGCTCCTAATGTCTTGTTCCTTTCTCCCCAGATAATCTGATCAAAGCCATCCTGTCAGCAACCAAAGATTACCGTCTAACTCCAGCTCTTGACAGGTAAGATGAGACCTTTTAGAATAGAAGGAGTAGAAGTGATTATTTTCCACATGTCCTAAATAAATGTTGCTAGATATTTTTGCCAGAAATTATTGCCAATAAATTTGGCTGTGCTTTGGAGGCAGATCAGGAGCTGGAAACTGAGTCCTCTTTCCAGTAAATCTGCAAACTCTGGAGACCTCTAAGGCAAACAAAAGTAGAAAAAAGCATTTACCTTTTGACTATTTCCTAATCTTTTGTTTCATATGGTGTCACAATACACCCTCTTGCCCCTTTTTCAAATAAGTTAAATAGCAGGTTTTCATTAAATACGTTATTCTTTTTCAGCCTTTCTGACGAAGCAACAGGATCACAACAAACTTAGAGTGAAAGAAGGGACTGGCTTGTTTTAACAATGTTTCACTGATACCTCCCTCTTAAAGCAGGAGTGTGTGATTGTGCTGGCCAAGCCTGTGCCAGGATGCGATAGCAGTCTCCTGGGTCCTGTGGTGTTTGAATTGATGCCTTTAGAAGAAGCTCCTTTGATTCTTTAGTCCTATTGTAGAGGTTGCTTCTGAAACTCACTGGCATGTTTACGATCAGCTTCCCAATGACAGTCTTTTAGTCTTTCCTATCCTTTTCTGACATTTCTTCCCTTTGCCCTGCAGTTTCAGTTTAGTGCCAGAGTTAGTTTAGAGGTGGTTTCTTTCAGAAGCTGTCAGAGTTTTTTACTAGGATGTGATCTCTTTTCAAAGTCCTGGTACTATTCCTTTCCAAGCAGTGGTGCTGTGTTGAACCCAGGCTAACAGCACAGTTCTTGCTTTCTAAACATATTGGGTTTATTTCCTGGCCCAGCTCCTCTCCTGCCCACTTTTCCACGACAAAGTTCATAAGCTTTTCCAGCCTTTCTTCCACATCTCTCACATTGGTTATAGATCTTGCCTGCTGTAGTTAGAGTTGGGAGTTACTCTCTTTGTGAAAGTTTATTCTTAGGGGTTTTTTTGCAATCTATGTGCTAATTTAAGTTGCTTTGAAGTTTGCCTTGCCTCACAGCAATGCCAGATAGGGTTAGCCGTCAGAGTTTGGATTAATTTGAGAAATGATGTCCAGAAGGCAAAATCATTTTACAAATGACCTTCTTAGAGATTTTGCACACAACTCAGTCTCACCCGTCTGGGGTTTATCTCAGCTCCGGTTGGAGAGTTAAGATTTTAATCTGTTGAAAAATCCACATATAGGCTCTTTCTGAAGGTTGCTCATGGGAAATTAGTGTTAATGACATAGAAGGCAGGTAGAAGATTCTTGCAGGAAAGGTTAATGTAATTGTGACTCTTGCTGCTCACCTGTTTTTTGCGGAGTGGAATGTGGTTTGGGTTTTTTTTTTTTTTAAAAAGTAATTTCTTAGGAGGTTGTGAAACAGCCACTCTAGCATGAGCTGCACACTTTGGTTTTGCATTCTTCCTAATGCGTTTGGTGCAGAGGTAGAAAAGACCTAACACTGAGGCCTTCATGAAATGTGTGTAAGGTCCCTGAGATGTCAAGTATGAATGAGACCTAATGAACAAGCTAGAATTTATTTCTGTAGTATTGCAGTAACAAGGTATGGTGGTGCGTATGCTTGTAAACACACAGGTATCTTGGGAGAATACTGTTTTCCTGGGAACTTCTGTGGTAAATGCAAAGCAGTGGAGTTGCTTGTGTAGTACATATGCCTCACGGTCAGGTGCCTCCCGTAGCTTTTCCAAGTGAGCAGGTCTTGGAGAGAAAGGGTAAAAACTGAAGCTGGTGTGGGAGAAAGGGAGAAGAAAGGCTTGGGATAGCACATCACAAAGTGAGAGCCTAAAGCAGTAGATGGATAGAGTTGCAACAGAAGGGCTATTACAAGAGAGAGCTTGGGTACTGTAGGAGGTGTTAAGGCTACCTCAGTGCTGCTCTTGGAAACCTGCTTGGTGAGTAGGGCATGGATGAGGACTTGGGTATGCTTCCCAAAATGTTCTCCAGCTGTGATTGTCAATGAATTACAGTGCTGGCAGTAGCATCTGTCTGCCATTTCGGATTCCAGAAAAGCTGATGGAGCAGACTGATGGGGGAAGGTTAGGTACTTTCTCATCTTGTCTCAGGCTCAAAGCGGAGCCCAACAGTTTCTCTGGCAGCTCCAGTGTGCTGGCACCAGGACCTTGAGGTTCAGCTCACTCCCTTACTGCTCACTAGTCAAGGAGAAAATCCAGACCCTCCCCCCTTTGCTCACCTCCTCGGAGCAACTGGAGAGGATCTGACTTAAGGGCTGAAAAAATGCCTTATTGTGAAAGAGTTAGGTAAGAGGCGCAGCTAAAGTCTGTGAGGTACGAGGGGCCAGACTAGGAGATGTTGTGAACCCTTCCACTTGGAGGCTCTCTGAAGTCTAGTAGGCTGATTCTAGCAGTAGGGAAAAACTCCAGGTTCACCTTCTTTTTAGGATGGAGTTGCATCAACGTTTTCTCTGTTGGCAAGGCAAATTTACGAAGCTATCTTTGCGGCTGCTGCTGCCTGCTCTCAGACTGTAGCTCCCTTGCCTCTCCTTGTGCTGCTGCTATTTGAAGAGGGCCTTTAAAGTGGGTCACTGAAACAATTCCAGTTTAGAAGTTTTTTCTCTTAACTCAGGTCATTCCAGTGACCTCATTTACAGAGCTTGCGTCCCACTGAAGAGTTACGTTGGCACAGTGCTGCAATGGCAGGACGAGAGGCAGAGAGGGCTGGGGATGGGTGGGGAGGGTGAGCGCTGCCGAGGCTATTGAAGCAAGTGTTCATGTAACCACACGCTGAAATGAATGCAGCTTTCCCAGGGGAAGGGTGGGAGAGGCAGGAGAGGTGAGGTCAGAGCAGTGCGTGAGAGCATAGGAAGGAAAGAGGGGATTAGAGTTGTATGGTGGGGGATCTACACCGAGCCTTTGGTCTTGTCCCCGCCCAAGCTTCTCCATTTCTGTCTGCCTTCACAAAGCTACTCCTTGAGATGTTACCTTCGCTCGCCTCCCACAAGCCCTGAAAGTGAACTTGTTTGTTTGATTATCCCTGTGCCAAAAGGGCATCCTGATGCACCTTTTCTAACACAATGTACCGACATGGTGCTGAAATGAGGCAAACTCGATCCTTCCGGGTACGAGTACACCTTTCATCATCCCAGAGCAGCTTTGCCAACTCACTCCAACTAATCCCGCCATTGTGAGTAGAGTTGTGTTAATAACTAGCAGCAGCTGGAGGGCATGTGAACAAATGCTATAGTTCACGCCTGTAACATAGTATAAGTGATGTCGTGCTTTCTTAGTTTTCTTCATGACTCCTTATTATGGCACCTTTGTGTTGAAATGCTTATAGTAACCTGCTTCTGCTCCAGGGCAGGAGGTAGGTAAAGCTGCCGTTGTGTTTGTGAGGGTAGTTGCAACTCATCTCTGAGCTTTTCTGGAGAAGACTGGAGATCCAGGGGATTTTAGAATTAGTGTCATCTTCCTTCAGTGCTGCCATATCTTTCTTCCCAACACGGATGTTGGTGGGCCTCGTCTTTGACACTTGAGACCTCTCTTGCCCTCTGTTGGCTTTTCCAGGCCTGGCATCCCTGGCATTTTCACTGCTTGTTTTAGTGGCTCCTCCGGTGGCCTGCCCTTCATTCTGCAAATTGATCAGGGCTTAGTTTCTTGCTCTATGGCTCTTCTGCTGGCTGCACTGTGGTGGATTTTTGGGTTAAAATTCTGCGGTGGTGACCTGCAAATTTCCTATGAAAAGACATAAATATAAAAGCCTGACTGACCCTTTTGTATTGCCTCCAGGTGGTAATAAAGAAAAACTGAGAGTGAGTTTATAACCAAGAGGAGCCTTTACTAACACAGTATATAACTAACAAGTGAGGAAGGAACTTGATAGAGCAGAAGAGATGTGTGTGTCCTTCTGGCTTAGGCTGATAGCACCAGTTTAAGTAGCAGCAGCCAGATCAAACCAGAATATGCTAAGCCTCCCTAAGCATCAGTTACCCTAAAGATGTGGTTTTTTAATCATTCTGTTATATCTTTCCTCAAAGCCTTTAGTTCCAAAGTTGCGTAAAGGAAGGCTTTGTGGTTTTTCTCCCCTGACAAATCTCTAAAGTGCTTTGATAAGAGAGAAAGAGGAAGTAGCAATTGCCACAATGCATGCATATGTTTACAGTGCTATATTGTTCAAGAAAATCTGTGTGAATCCCAGTTTTGGTGTAGATGAACTCAGCCTCTGAGCATCTTGTGTCAGAGGCTGTACATCTGGCTGCAGCTCCCAGCTTGGGGCTTTAGGGAAAGTCTTTCTAGTGTGAAAAGTCCATGACCCTCCTTCATACCACCCGGGTAGCAAACGAACCTGGGCTGTGTCTGATGTGTTCAGTCCTTGAGCTCTTCTGGAAAAGAAATACAGCTTTGACATACTATGTAAACAAACAAAAAGGTGTTTGCACACCTCTTAGTGGAGAAACAATTGAGCTGTAACTGATGCTGCCTGCCCGGTGTGTTTCTTCAGCCAGAAACTTGCCTGGAGCCAGCAGTGACTTTGCAGGTTTTCCATGCTCAGGCACCATCAGTCAGTGCTAGCTGTGAAGGAGCCCAGCTACGCTGGTGCCAAGTGTCCAAACTTCTTGTTGGGATGTGAGGTCAGGTGCCTGACATCCGTGACGATTGCTTCCCTTTCACAGTGCCATCAGCGTGGTCCTGCAATCTTCTCACTGTCCCACAGGGTGACTGCTGAAGCTGGTGAGACCAAGCTAGCTCGCCTTTCTGTCTAACTCGATCAAAACGATCTGGGCTGCCCAGACTTGATGTACACGCCTGATGTGCAGAACCCAGGCAAGGTCCAAGACTCACCATGTCTTCACCATGTGCACCTGAAGAAAGCAGTCTGCACCCGAGTGTGCAACAGAACCTTCCAGCTTTGCGATGAGAATGGGCAGAGTACTTTTGAAGGAAATTTAAGAAAAAGCTGCTAGAAGATCAAAAATTAGATCTTGGTGTCCAAAAGATGCTAATTAAAAATCTGATCTGCAGAGGAAAAAGGAGTCCACATTTAAATATGTCAAGACCACCAGGGTATGAGAGCGTTCATACATGAAGAAGGGCAAAGATGATTTAACCAATCAGTTATGATGAGTAAAGGCAGAACCATTCAGTTAAGTGTTTGTTTAATTTATTTGGGTAAAGATAGAATGATGTTGTCCCATTTTAGAGCAACAATGAAGTACTTTCTGTATTTTTATTAGTAACTGTGAGAATGTTAAATGACAATTATATGTCTTTTTAAATCAGTAAGCACTGAAGAGTATTTAAAGAATTAAATAAAGAATTCTTTTTGTTATTACTGTTTGGTTTTTAACCCTTCTTGGAATGTTGGATAGAACAGCAAATGTTGTGCCATTCCTGGAGAAGTACAGGAGATGACAGAGAGGTGGCTGTAAGTTGATTAGCTTGGTTTTGCAGGAAAAATCCTGGAAAGTTAGATCTGGAACAGAGCTAGGATGGTAGCATAATTGATGTCAGTTATCTTGGGTTTTGTGGAAATTAAATCTTGTCATGTAGATGAAGGTGTTTGGTTTTTTTACATGAGCTAGAAGCTTGATTGGTGAAGGTGACCTTTATGAGAGAGGCATTAGTTATTTGTCTCATTATATTCTGATTCTACATTATATTCTGATTCTACACAACACCATTGTAGGCACATCCTTTTTAGGAATGGGATGTATCACACAGTTTTAAAAAGTTACGGTCAGGGTTGAGAACTAATCCTTTACTGACACATCTGGTGTAATCCTGTTGGCAGGTGTTGACAGTGGTTAAGGCCGATCTGGAGGAAATGTAAAATTACACTAGGAAAATTTGCTAGAGCCACAGGCTGCGGAAGTATAGAATAAGAGGAGACTGGATTAGTCTAGACCTTTTCATAGGGCCCTTTCTGAGCAATTCTTTACTGGATCCAAATCAAGAGTCAGGCATCTCAGAGCGGACAACAAATCGTGTTTACAAGGTGAGGATTATATTCTGCAAACCAATGACTATAAAAAGACCATTGGAATGATATACGTAAAATTTCTGTGTAAAAGGGACCCTGCTTTGAGCAGCTTTAGCTCCGCATGCTGGCCTTCCAGAGTCAGTGCTTCCGAGATCTGGGGAGAAGCTGAAAACAGTTCAGAGAGGTGCTGCGAACGTGACTCAAGATCTAGGAGAGCTGCCATACCATGAGAGATGTGATACACTCACTCCAGTTTGTATGGTCAAGAGAAAATTAAGAATGGGCTTTGATCAGTCTACAAGTACTGTGTGGGAACAGGGCCATGAAGACACTCTGCTGGAACAGCTTTGGCTGGTGGAACTGGTTCTTTTATCTCATGTGCAGTGGCTCACGCTCACCAGGCTGACCCGTGACTGATTATCCACCTAGAGGCAGATGTTTACATACAGTGGTTTGTCAGTAAGTGGATCACATGCAGATGTGGAAGGGACTGCTGACAGTAGATGGTGCTTTAATTTAGCAGAAAAGGGAAGCATGCGATTAAGTGCTTTTGAGGCTGAAACAAACACATCTGTATTCAAAATTGGTAAGAGCTAGTGTCCTAACAGTAAGTGGGAAAGGGATAGAGAGGAGCGTCTATAACTTGTAGCCTTTGTATTTCTGCATGGCATTCTTCAAAAAATAAAAATAAGAAAAGTCATAGCTAGGAGATAACTGAGTAGAGAAATTACAGTATTTCACCTGGCAGTCTGTTGTTTAGGAGGTCAAACTTTCTTGTCATAATCAGCAAAAGAGCGTATTTTCATCTGAAACTTCTCCTGCCTAGAACTGAACTATATCTTCTTTTCCTCCTGCAGCACTTTTCCTTAAAGGTTTTGACAAAGCTGTTACCATATTTGTCACTGGGTTGGGTGTATTTGGGGCTAACAGTTTCTCTTCCCTCCTTGCCACTATGTACTGCCTAACTAGGTCTTGCCTCTGCTTTCTCCTTTTCACCAGAACATTTGTTTTCTGTGCTGTTGTCTATAAAGCTCTTTCTCTTTTGCCTGTTTTGGTTATCACAAGCATCCACAATTCTTCTGTCCTTAGGGACGCAAGCTAATATCTCTGTCTTCTTGAGGAGGTTTTTTCTTTTGGAAAGGCTGGGACCTCTGGCGCAACTTATCTGGGCTGGGGAAGCCGTTCCTGAGGATTTCTTGGTGCTGTTAATTCTGTGCATATCTCCAGCTAATGGCTCTGTCAGCAGGGTAACCCTCAGTAGTTTGGCTGAGGCTTTGAAGTGCACTCCAGCCCCGCTCTGCAAAGACAGACCCCACATAAGCAGAGCTTTCCTCATACTGGCTCTTTAGTCTGATCTTTTAGTCTGATCACAGCGAGGACAGCCTAGAAAAGTCCAGCCGACTGTGCCTGGGACTAGAAAGGCCGCCTAGCCCAGAGATCTGCTCCAAACAACTGATTGCCTTGGACCCTTTCCGAAAAAGGCTCTGCAGACACGTATTCCTTCAGTGAACTACCAGAGATGGAGGCACATTGCCAGAAGAGCCAGCTGCGTTTGGGATTAGATGGCTGGAAAGAAGTCCTCTCTCTCTCTTCAAAACGAAATCACTTTTTAACATCTGCTGCAGAGAGTTCTCGTGACTAGTGGTTCCACGAGAAACTGTTCTCTTCCTTCTCTTTCCTGTTTCTTTGTTAATTAAGGTTATTTTCCTTCCCCTTCCTCACCCATTGTGTCTCCGTATACGTTTCCTACTAGACAGGAGGGGTGGTGGATCCTTTTTCTATCCATTTAGTGTTTTTCTGTCTCCTGAAGTCTCACGATAACTGCAGCAATTTTGCACTCAGCAAGGTGAGCACACCCCAGATAGCCTGGCAAGATCCGCCTGCACTCAGAAAGTTGCTTGGAGAGAGAACCTCCTCACTAAGCCTTTAGTTTATTGTTATTTCGGTGCTAAATGAATAATGAGAAGGTTTAAGTAAACAGATGGGTTTGATTCAAGCCCATCGTACCAGGGATGTGGGGGGAGAGGAGCTGCTTGTCCTGACAGCTCATCTCATTAGACCACACGTGGTGTGAGGTGTTGAAAGCAGTTCGTCACATGTAATGCCTGGGCATGATCATGATGGGGTGAGCTGGGGATCGAGTGTATCTCTGTCTTCCCCTTAATTCTTAATGTTCCAAAAAGTTTCTTGTAGTTCTGAGATAGATGCAAACTAAATACGTGCAGCGCTGTGTGTTTGAAGCTATGTTACAAAAATCACCTCTTTCCTCTCTTTTTCCACAGTCTCAGCTGCCGGCGATGTATTATTGTGGGAAATGGTGGAGTACTTGCAAATAAGTCATTGGGGTTAAAAATTGATGACTATGATGTTGTTGTCAGGTGAGTCTTTGTCATCATAGTTTTGTTGTTGTATATTCAGTGTCTGTATCAGTTCACATGTTGTGCAGGCAAAGGTTAAACCTACACTAGTGACAATATCTATTAGTATGGAAGTATTAACTAACATAAAGGGGAAAAAACAAAGAGCACATAAGCGTTAGTTATAAATTGGGATCACATCAAAGGGTAAAGGCACTCCTCGAGCATTCCATTTTCCACAGCTGTTTGGGAACGTGCTCTCTCTTATGATCCCACTTGAACCTTCTTTTCATAGAATCATAGAATCTTCATGGTTGGAAAGGACCTTTGAGATCGTCGAGTCCAACCATACACACACCAAAAAAAAACCCAAAAAAAACAAGACAAAAAAAACCCCACAAACCACCACAAACAACCAACCTACAATCTCTGCCACTAGAGCATGCCCTGAAGTGCCAAATCTAGATGTTTCTAAGAGGTGCTTCTTTTGTGATGCCCTTGGGTGGTGAGGGAGTAAAACCTACAGTTAGATCTGCTCCCAGATACATCCCATAGGTAGCTCAGAGAAGTATTATTGGTCATACATGTGTAGCATTCCCCGGCACCCACACTTCACATCATGGGAGGAACTAACAATGCTGCAGCATAGTGTCTTCGGAAGCAGTAAACCTCCATGAGTGAGGACACAGGAATGATTAAACACCTGTAGGTGCACCCTAGAAGCTGTGAATGCTTTGCTTCTGTCTCGCCGTGGATGATGATGTTGAATAAGGGAGCAGAAGCAGAGTGGCGTAGGAGTGGAAACGGCCACAGTCAAAGTTAGGACTTCCTGCTTTCGCTCAGGACCTGGATCATCGCCATCTCAGAATGCCTGAAAAACGTGCTGATATGTGAAATCACAGGTCTAGTCATAACTCTTAGTAATAAATCTGTCAAGTCAGGGAGGTGTTCTGGGTGACTGGAGATTAACAAACATAATACCTGTACTAATGGAGAGTGAGAGAGAGTGTGTGTGTAGGAGAGAGGGGGGACATGCTCTAGGGAGCTACAGACTCATTAGTCTGACTTGAAAAAAATGCAGAGCTCTATAGCAGGTTCTGAATCATGAGTAACAAAATATTACAATGATAAATAGGAAAAGAGGGATAAACTGCAGTGTAAGTTTATAAAAAATGGTTTAACATAGTCTAATCTTTTTTTTTTTTTCCCCTTGGTAAGATAACTGATTAAAGGGAATGTAACTGATGTCATCTCTGAACTGTAGTCAACCATGAAACGTGGTAGCAAATAGCAAATTCTTAGTGAAGGTGGAAGAAAGACAAGGATTAGTAAAAGAATTTCAGGCATAGAGAAGATATCATTTAGCATGGTCTCCTTTCTCTCCCGTGTGCTAGTAATGGGCATGTGGGGAAAGAATAGAATATACATAGAGTAATAAATACCCTCTAACTCTGGACAAAAAGACCAAGAAAAGATCCCTTTCAGTCCTTTGTTCCTGTGAACGGTTCCCTGCTTCTTCGACAGTGCTCTGGACACAGGGATGACTGTTCAGAACAGGATGAAATTTTTACAGCCCTTCTCCTAGTTCGTCCCACTATCAGTTGCTAGCAAAGAGCTCTTACTGCTCGTCATAGTCTGGTGGCTTGCAGTTATTTGAGATGAAATAAAGTTCAGTTACAGCCTCTTCTTAGGCTCAGACTGTTCAAAATGTAGCAAGAGAACAGTTTCAATCCATCTGGACTAAGCCACCCACTAAGATTTACATCAGAGAGTCCACTATTTAATTTCCAAATGAAAAGTTCAACCTTTTCTCTCCGCATCAGTAAATCTAAGTCATTTTGCAAGCTGAGAGGATAAGAGGGCAGCTAAGCACCTGTGCTGTTTGTGGGATGGATAAAGGAGAGAAACATCAACTGTAAAGGTTAAATGAAGCCAGACACTTGGATGTGGGACTGAGGAGGTGAGACCAGACTTCTTAAATGTATCCAACTGCTTCCTTTACTCCTGGAGAAGTCCCTTGCGTATAGCATCCTTTCTCAAGGGTTGCAAAACTCCTCTGAAGGAGCAGATTTGGGACCTAGGAGGTGAATTATAAGGGAAAAAATGTGGTACATTTGTGAAGAAAGGAGTCATCCAGCAGTACATGGAGTTTTTTGATGCATCGTGTGTTACCATGTGAGGATGGCTAATTGCAGCAAGAAATTTTGATCTTTTGGTGAAGAGAGTCAGATCAGCTTTGACAGTTCTAAAACAGCTTGGAATGAGTTAGTTACTGGGTTTGGTTTTTTTTAACTGGATATTATCAGATTTCAGTGCAGACGTTATTCCCAGCTGTCACACTGTTTACCTGGCAGGAGCTCCTTGCAGCAGTCAGTCATGAGTGCTCTGAAATGCTTCCTTAGAATAGATTGCAGACAGGGGAAAAACAAGTATGTGTCAGAAATTCCTGGTTAGAATGAGCTGGGGATTCACCTGATGATGATACTTTAGTGATATTTGGGGGGGCTCTTCATGGTGCTTGGGTTAGGAGTTAGCGTCTCTAAGCACCCTGTGGCGTCAGTAGATACAGAGACAGAAAAACATTCTGAAACGTCTTATGGAGAACACTGCCTGTCCATGGGCAGTACAAGGTGGCCTGGCATCCTAATTAAGGTTTTCTAATATTTAGCTGTGTTTATAATCACCAGCATGTCCTGCCTGAGAAAGGGTTCAAACTGTGTGGTGTGCACCTTCACGAGCACAGGTTGTGGCTGCCAGAACTTTTCCTGCTCCATTGCCTGCGCTGCCCCTGGGGCGCTGCCCCTGGGGCTGACAGTGCTGGCTCGTGAACAGGACTCCAGCGCTATGACTCCATCAGCAACTCACATTCTGGCCCTTTGCTGGAGACCTGAGTTCATTTTACTTGGGAATATGGTTTGTTTTGTTTCCTGTCTAGGTGCAAAGTAGGGGTCCCAAGTTTGGGCAGCTTTGACAAGGTAAGAGCAGCAAAGCAGCGAGCCCAGCAGCTGGGGGTGGGGAAAACCCCTGCCAAAGAGCTACACACAGACATTTGAAACAACTGCATATGCTGACCTTCCCTCAACTTCAAGAAGACAGATGAAAATATCGATAACTAGCTTTCTTTACGTAGTACTTCATTGTATTTATCTCCGTTACCTTTAGGGTCAGGTGCTTTTACATTACGTAGGCTTGTCTACCCCAAAGAGACATGACACCTTGAAGTTTAAATAACGTCCATAGCAAAAGTGTGCGATGTGTGAACACGCAGCCAGCAACAGAGGAAAAAGCAAGAGATGAGGCTGGCTGGGAGCACTGTTTTTGCAGGCAGTCGGGTCCAGATACCTCGAAGTCAGGGTACAAAGCAAGGGCTTATGAACCACAGAAAAAAGCTTCATCTCCTGTATAAATTGTGACGTTGCTGATTCTTAAGTTGGTTTCCCTTTAATATTTTATTCCTAATGATTAAGTATTTTTACTAAAAATACATAGGAATTCATTCTCCTTAATTCTGAATAGAATTTCAGATTGTAGACAGGGATTTTCTTCTACTAAAAGGTTTCCCACCTAAAATGCTTACCCAGGCTGAAAAAGACAAATCCAGATCCTCATTAACATTCCTACATGGCAAAATTTGCAGTCCATAAGCACTTTCCAGTATATTGAACTACCCCAAGTCAAGAAGGCTGCAATAATTCAAGCAGGCAATGCTGTTCCATCAGGGACTGCTGTTTGTCAGCAATATTTGTATTCCAAGTTACTTGAAATTTCCTCAGCTTTGGGTTTATAGTTTTGAATAGAAGTTCTGAATAACTTTAATGTCATGAAAGCCATCATTGCTGTTGATGCCAGAGCAGTTTGGTTTTTGAAGGGAAAAAACTTTGTCCCCAAGGGGCATTTTAAACAAAAGCACAGCTAAACACATAGCATTCCCTTAGAAATCAGTATGCCCAAGAGCAAAGCTGTGTGTCTCCTTGTGTGTGTGTGTGTTCGGAATGGGATGCACTTCCACAGCAGAAACTCCTCTGAGTCAGTGAGACCACAGTGGTGCTGAGCCTTATCCCAGCTGCGCAGCCCAGCCTCTTCCTTTGCGTTGGCATTGCAGGGCAGCTCACCTTCTGGATGGGCCACTTTGGGGGATTAAACCAAGTGGAAATTGTTCTGTTGTGGTTTTTTGAAAATTATTGGCTGGCTTAGTTCCTTAAACAATCTGACTGCAGGTAAGATAAGAAGTGTAAGCTCTGGACTGGGGTAGGAGCATGAGACCAGTTTCAGTCTGCTTAAACTGCCGTCCTCTATTTCAGCCCAACCTTGCAGAATCCGAGTAAGATATCCCGAGAGTGATGGGATGTTAAAATATTAATGTCTAGTTTGTAATTCTAAATTTGCAAGAGCAATATTTTCCAGTTTCCTTTTCCAAAGCTTCCAACCCAATTTAAATCACAAGAGTGGATATGCAAAAATGGTTTGCATTATATTCAATGAAATCACATATATAGCTTCTAATTAAACTGTTGCCGCCTGGTGTAAAGCTTCATAAATGTTTGTGAGGAAGAACTGCAATAGTTAAGGAACAGCTGCGTACAGGGAGCTCTGGCCTGGCAGTGATTGCTGTATCCTCAACATGCACGAGTGTAAGTGGGAATCCATGACAGTGTCTTGTCTCGTTGCCCTGCAGGCTGAACTCCGCTCCAGTGAAGGGCTTTGAAAAAGATGTGGGTGGCAAGACAACTCTCCGGATCACATATCCTGAAGGTGCAATCCAGAAAATGGAGCAGTATGAGAAGGATTCCCTGTTTGTTCTGGCGGGATTCAAATGGCAGGATTTCAAGTGGCTGAAATACATTGTTTACAAGGAGAAAGTGGTAAGAATGCTGTCAGCTGGCATTGTGAAGTTCACCTAATTAGTGGGCAGACATGATATCACAGTCATATTTGCCACGTTTTGGCCTGAAGAGAGTTCCTCTGTGTGTCCAGCTGCACTTAGGTGAAGGCTTTTTTACCTCCGTGAACTTCAGTTTTAATTAAAAATGCTTTACAAAGACATCTCTCTGTAACCTGACCTTGCATCACAGATGAGGCTTTCTATTCAAGATTATGTTAGTATGTGCTATGAACAATGACTTTAATTTTTATTTATTTTAAAGAGCGTATAAAAAGATCGACTTTTGCATGGATTTTATGGACTCTTAGGATTTAAGAGCAGAGGAAGGAAAAGAGCAATGGCAAGGGGAGGAAATGGGAGTTTGGGGATAAGGATGTGGTGGCACAGGAGTGGAGGAGGACACAGCAGCAGCACAACTTGTTGAAATGGCTACAATCCATGCACTTAATGTAACTTCTTGAATAGCACAAGACATTATATTTTGCTCTCTTATTCCTGTACTGAGATTCATGATTTGTGTTTGGCTAAAGTATCATCCGGAAGAACAGTATCAAGTCTAATTTAAAACCATTGAAATGGAGAATCTACTGCTTTCCCTATGTAAGTATTTTGTCCCAGTCGGTTCCATTAGTCCCCTTCTGAAGTACCAGGGACCTGTTACTAGTCAGAGTTGTTCTCTGTAATTCACTCATCCTAAATGGAATCAGGTTGTGATCATTGACTTCTCATTCAGTGGATGGCTCATCTTTATCTGTTGTCATGAAGTCCGGAATAAATGGCCTCTATTTGGGTGCAGTTCTTGTTTTACAAATCTTGTATCTTGGTTTTCAAATGTTCTTTAATGATTTTTCAACAAATAACCAGAAAAATGGACTAGTGTTCAGAGGGATGGGTTGTTATATCATGTATTTGCAGACGAAGAGAGGAGGTTGGCAGCTCACAGCACACAGAATGAGACAGTCTGGAAATATAATTGCATATAGTTGTTACATAGATGGCCTTAAGGGCGCATACCTTGCTCTTGTCTCACACTGGCACCAACTTGCAGTTATTTTCCTGGTACCAGACACATGAAGTTACCTGTCAGCCTCTGGGCAAGCACAAGTGGACTTTCGTAACACGAGTAATTGAGTCAAAAGTAATTTTCTTTGGTTTGTGTCACGCTCTTGTTCTTCATTCTGAGTAAGGGAAAGCCCTGGCAGCGTCAGTGCCCTGCAACTTGAACACAGTTGTAGGGACTCCTAGTGTTTAGCTTGAAATTCAACGGATGGATTGGTTTCCTTGAAAACAAATTGAATTTCCACCTGATGTTTGCAGTCCTGTGGCCATCACTGGGTTCTAATGTGGTATCCCCTGCTCCTGGAA
The DNA here is from genome assembly GCF_028500815.1 of Rissa tridactyla. Lineage (NCBI taxonomy): Eukaryota > Metazoa > Chordata > Aves > Charadriiformes > Laridae > Rissa > Rissa tridactyla. Next base: position 43,774,343 of record NC_071473.1, read on the forward strand.
AGATGCAGCAAATCGTTTGTTAAAACTTGCTTAGAAGAGTGGGGAGAGCGATTGCAATAATCTTAACTGAGTGCTTCAGTGCCCAGCTTGGCAGAGAGCAGAAAGAACTTGAGCTTCTTGCATTGCACGTTACTTCAGTGCTCTTGTGGTTGGCTCCTTATCCTTCATTTCTTTGGAATAAACACTCCATTTTTTAATTTTTTTTTCCAGTTCTTTCAGGTGATGTTTTCCAGATACCTTAATTCCTGTTGCTCTTTTGACTGCCTGCAGCTGATTCATCTTTTTCTTAAAAAGCGGTGCCCAAAAATATACAGAGTACGGCAAATAGAGAGGAGCAAACAGCTACTTCACTAGCCTCCCAGTTCTTGTTCTTTATATGTCCACCGCTTTGTCTGCCTTTTCCACGGTGGCATGGAACTGAAGGTGAGCGTCCAGTTCCTTGAGACTCTGGGTCTCAGGAAGAACTGAAGAGCAGCTACCTCCCCAGCTCCGCACCCTGCATTTCTACCGCTGGCTCTTCCTGCCAAAGAGCAGCACCGTGCACTCGTCCCTACTGATTCTTTCTTCCAGAGCATTTCTTCAATGTGCCAAGTTCCTCTGGCAGAGCTTTCCAGCATACCTGCCATTCTTTCCAGATTCATGTCCTCTGCAATTTAATAAACATACTTTTTACTCCATCATCCAGGTTCACAGTGAAAACACTAAACAAAGTTGGTTCCTAGGCAGACCCCAAAGCAATAACATCCTTCCATTTCCACAGTGAGCCCACTGAGAACTCTTCCTGGATAGTTTTTTGGCCACTTCTGAACTTGTATCACAGTACTATCATTAATAACATTTTCTGGCATGTTTGTGAAAGTGATATGTGGGAAGCCTTACTGAATTCCAGTTCAAATCACGCTTCTCCCCTATGATACTTTTTTCCTGTATGAAGAAATACAGGGTTTTTTTCAGTAATGATTCACTCTTGACAAATCCACCTGGGTTGCTACTCATCTTTGTTATTTTTTTCAAGTGCTTACAAATAATTTAACTTGCTGAGAACCGAAGTCATAAATCAGCTCCATTCCCATTATTTGCCTTCTTAAGGCTAGGCACTACTCTTGTCCATTTTTCAGCCCTTTGACACCCTACCTGTTCTACACAAGTTCCCAACGGGATTCATTGCTGGTTTTGAGGCTGCTGAGCCAGTTCATTGAATCCTTTAGGATGCAGTCCAGGTGACTGGAAAGCATCTTTCTTGTCCTCTCTAGTCTGATCTCTCTCTATTTGAGGCTGAGATCTTGCTGTCACTGGCTTTAGCTGCAAGCAGGTGGCTAGCACAGCTGCTTTTTCTAGTGGAGACCGATGCAAAAAGTGTTGTTTCTTAGCTAGAAGTAGTGACCCAATGGAGAACTAAAAGTGCTCTGGGAATAAGGCGTAGGTGTCTGTTTGTTCTGGTAGTGAGTGTTAGTATTTTTATCAGTGTGTGGTAAGTTCAAAATGACAAATGCCTGCCCATTGCTCTCTGTGGAGAGTTTCTGTTTCTCTCTCAGATGATTTGCCAGAGAAAAGGGAGTTTCTTCCTTTCCTGGATTGATCTAAAGGCACTTGCTGCTTGACCTAGGAGCCACTGTTGCTTATTCCTTGTCTGAGATTAGGCCTGTCCCTCTGCAAGACTTCATCCCTGCTGCAAACCGGCGGTCTGACCTCAGGATGGAGATAAGGGAAATTAAGCACCCTGCTAAAGAAATGACTGCTGTGGAAGTAGACACATTCCTCAAAAAAAATGGGCCAAACTCTGCCCTCTGTTTCCTTTGCCCCTGAATGTGGATGGCAGCTGTGTCCACAGTAGTGTCACAGGTGGGCTGTGAGACTCTGAATTCCTTTAGACACTAGACCTGGAGCTGCTTGGACCTGCTTTACCCAAGATTCTGGCCCAGGTAATAGGATCGTTACTTAGTCCTCTCCTAGGTGAGTGAAATCAAAGGGAGTTTATCTGTGAAAGAGTAAATGAAAGGCGAATGGCTATTTATTGCTGGGGTCAGTGGTCAGATAAGCTTATTGTCCCTGCAGCTGAGAGGGATTTGCTCTGTGATATGTTCGTCTTTTGGCAGCACTTGCAAACTGAGGAAGGGATAAGTACTTTGAAGAGAGGAGGATTTTCAGGAGATATTATAAGGAAAAAGAATCAGTGTGGTGCGGAAGCAGCAGCAGAATGGTGAGGCAGAGGATTTGATGTGTTACATACAGTCTGGTGCAATAGCCTTCCAGAGATCAGAATGATACCTCCATGCCCTGGGAGACACTATATGAAGAAAGAGGAGCACTGGAGTATGGACCAAAGAAAAAGTAAAAGCTCGGCTCCTTTTATTTCACACTAAACTGGAACCATCAAAAAGCAAATAAAAACTTGACAGAAAAAATTAATCTAGATAAAGGACAGCTTTGGCTAAATATTCATACTGCATTAGCGGCAAAACGAAGGTAGTCTCCATCACAGAGTTCTGGGTGAGTTGGCACTCAAAATTGTGAGTCTGGTAGCAATTTAGGGCTGTACTGTATCACTGGAGAGTGTTGACCTGCCTGTAAGAAGGGGAAAGGTGGGTGAATCAGGGCAACTAAACCCCTGGTAATCTGATTTCAGTCATTTGTCAAGCATTAGAATAAACTGAAGGAGAAAATAATTGCACTTGTTGCAGGTAAATGGGGAAAAAGGAGTGTGGGATGGAGAAAGGTGACATGTTCAGCCGAGGGGAGGATTGCACCATGCTGACCTAGTAGGTCAATGTGCAAGTGAAAGGAAGTGGGTTGGAGTCCCACAGCCTGCAGTGGCGGGAACCCATGGTTATTGCAGAAGGGTCACAGATGCGAGTCATTCGTGTGTCTGTGGTGACTGGTCTGGCAGGGCTGACTTGCAGTCATTGCTGCAAGAGCCTGCTGACACTTCCAGGCACCCCTCCTCTGATGAAACGGCTGCTGCTAGTGCATCCCCAGAGGTGGATTACTCACGGACAGCCACTCAGAACAGTTATACTCTCCCCTGGACTGTTCTTTTTGCCAAGAGACATTGCCCATACGTATTGTAATCCACCCCGCTGCTTCCCACTGTTGTCCCGTGCTGCATCACCCCGGGTCTCTCAGTGACAGTGGCTCTTCCTGAATATCCAAAGTACCAGAGGAATTGTAGGGGGAGGGAGGTTTGGCCATATACTTCTCTATTAAAGTAATGGTCAAAAGCTGAAGGTTTCTCTATTGTGTTGAGGGTGGATGGTTCCTGAAACAGAGGAATTTACAAGCACTAGTTATGCAAAGCAGCCATCGCAGCCTGGCGCTGAGGCTGCTTCCAGGGTGGTTTTTTGCCCGTCATCAGTGAATCAGAAGGAGCTCCCTTGCTTGCTAGGGCTCACTTCCCTGAACATCTGGCACATGGTGGTAAAGCAGCCAAGTGAGGGCAAAGGTTTCGCTAGAAATTGGCAGCTCACAAGCTTCCTTCTCATGTGGTAATGAGCCTGCGGACGCTTCCAGCAGGAATCTCTGTAGCCTTTGCCAGAAGGAGTCACTTGTGCAGTAAGTGCCTGCAGCACCTTGAAGGTCTCTTTGATAGTGAAAGTCATAGAAGCGAGTGAGCACCTGCCTGCGAGCGAGGCCAAGTCTGGTTGTCTGTCCCTTGCAGGGGCATGCCTCTGACGACTTGCGCACGGCAGTGATGCCATCTGAAAAGCAGCCGTCCTCCAGCAGATGTTGAGACTCGGGCAGTGGGCACAACATAACCCCTCCGCCTTTGTGACTGCTGCTTGTGGAGATCTTGTGGAAGTGGCAGCACTGGAGATTTTTTTTAACCTTTCATTTCTGCTTTAAGTCAACAGGTTACTTCTAGTCCTGCTAAAATGTATACTACGATACCTTCCTGCCTTGATCAGCCTGTGTTACTGTGCTAGAGCCAAGGCTGGACTGCTGCCAGAGCCCTCGCTGTCTGCTGAGCTTTTGTTTAGAGCTTCTCTTCTTCCATTAGTTAATGGCCTTGTCATGCTACGTGTTTGCTAGGGCAGACTGTGAACGTCACAGCTTCATAGTACACTGCAGATTCCTCAGACTCTGAAATAGCCTGGCCTGTGGGCTGTTTTGCATCCCTGAAAAAAAAACACTGAGGAGCCACGATGCTCCTCCTGTCGGCTTGAGGAAAATAGTGAGGCTGTGAAGCTGTTCTTGATGTCCAACCCTAAATAAAGCTTCATCCACATGCATGTATTTCCAGCTTGTTTGGAACTTGAGATCAGCACTTGAGCAGGCTGTTTCTCTGGTCTGGGCTAAGGAGGGATAACTTGCTTTTTCCAATGCTGTCGCTTGCCTTTGGTGACAAATGGAGTGGCCGCTGCCACTGACAGTTTCATTCCAGAGTCTGCTTCTGGTTTGCAAATATTTTCTTTCCCTTTCCTCCTCCCAGGGGCTTGTTTTGTATACACAAAACATGTATTTATGTATACATAAATATAAATATTTTGTATACAGTTGGTCTTTTCAGTTTTTAAAGGACTGTGAGAAAGACTCGTCATCTGGTTTTGGTGGAGCTGTAAATCCACCGCTAGTTGTCTTAATACATTATGAATGCAAAGCTTGGTTACAGATTTGTGATGCCTGATCCCGTGCTGTGACAGAGCTGTAGCCCACCTGCTTAGAGAGATGACTGGGTAGCCATTGCCTTGTGTCCTCCAGCTCTCCTTGGACTTTGGTGGAAGGGGACAGAAGCTGGACTTGCAGCTCCATCATAAATGAGAAGAAGCTTTTGAACTGGGAAGTCAGCTTAAGGGTTGTCCTGTTTCTTTCACAAATTTGAGTTTTCACCTAAATAGCCATTTATAATTAACCCCTTCAGAAGGATAGTATAGGAAGGCATGGCTGGTGAGTAAGGCAGCCAATGTGCATAGAGGACATGATGAGGCTTGCACTGGGGAAGAGGCAGGAAAGCCTTTTCAGTGGTGATTGTCCTGTGGTCCTAGCACACGGTGCAAAAGGCCTTTTCCACTCACAGAGCATAGGGGGATTTTAGGAGGAGTTGGTAGCAGAGAATACCTTATCACATACATCATCAGGATGGTTCAGTGCCTTGGTCAGGGTAACTGAACTGTTACTAAATGTTGAAGCAGAGAAAATGCCTTGTAATAAAGTGAAAACATGAAGCAGACTCTTCTGTCTCCTACCAAGCCTCTGACTGAGAAGAAGAGGTGGGAGAGTCTGTGCGATGTATTCTGTGGAGAATATTCTGTATTCCTTTGACAGAGAGTAGCTGGGAGTTAGTTTGTCTTTCTGGGATGAATCTTGGGACAAGGTTGACTTCTTTCTTAGGTTTTGATCTCTCTGTGGTAGTGCAGAAGGCTAGTCCGTACTGCCGGAGGCGTTGTGCTCCCACGGCAGGACCTGCTCCCCCAGTGCAGTGTATTGGTGGGAATGGCCCAAGGCAACCAAGGAAGATTTGCATTTGAAAAAATAAATCCTTCTCTGTCACTGGCCTAGGAGACCAGAGCCTTACCAGAAGAAGAAAGAACAAACGCTGGTGCCCTATGAGAGAAGGTGGGCCAGGTTTTTTCCAGTTATAGTTAGAAGAGAGGCTGGAAAATACATAGGTATGCTATATAAAATCTTGTCCCTGCTGACCAGAAGAAGGAGAGACCTTAGCTCTGTATTGTATAGTTTTTACAGTCTTTCAGGTAGCGCTGTGGTGAGGACCATACGGGAACCTCAGTAGACAAATGACCCAGTTTGCAACATGGGCCTTGGGGGAGACTTCCTGGACAGATTCCCAAAGGAAAGTTGTTGGTATGGAAAGTGCAGGCTGGAGCTTGCCCATCATACATACCTGCATGCAACAGCGTAATAAGATTAGGCAGGTCACTACATAGCTGAGAGCTGTTCCCACCCAGGCATACTTAGTGTGTCTGTAAGTACACTGTCAAACATCAGCTGGTGACAGGGGCTGCTCTGATGCCATTGCAGCGTGCCTTCATAGCATTTAATGTTATCAGATGGATACACGCTGGACAATAAAATTTGTCCACCTGGATTGGATAGTGATCAATATCCGCGGGTCTGTAGCCACATTCACCTAAGCTTCTGGGGCCGATGAAGAAAATAAAAAATAGCCATAAGTACACTATTTTCTGGATGAAAAAAAATCCAGGTATCGAAAGTTTGCGAAGTATCTATATTTGTAGGAATAACATCATTGATTACCCCGATTTTAGACAGTTTCTCCTTAAAATTCAAATAAAAATTGTTGGTGTGCCTGCCGTTCCAGTCATTCCCACACTATGCATGGTTTCTGTCCTTTTTTTTTCGTCCCTTGCTTTGCTTGCTATTACCTAACTCCAGACTTCCTTGCACTATACTTCCTATGAAAGCATGAGAGGCATTTACTCATGCTAGGCTTCAGTAGTCCTTAAAGAACCTTTATCCCACATCTGCCAAGACAGCATCATCTTCATTTCTGGCTCAGTAATCCTAGCTGTAATGTGAAAATCAGAGAGCTATGGTCAGATTGTTATTCTTCTTTAGTTCCTTTTCCTTCACATCATTCTTAAACGAAGAGACCCAAGCAGAATTTACCCCCTGAAGAGACTGAATCATTGCCCTAGTAGGACATCCTTTCTGGGATTACCTCACCATCCTGCTTTGATCTGAGACAATTTCTTCCTAAAATTGTCGTCATCTAATATCGTCTGATGTCTGCTGCCATCCAACTGGCAGTTGCTGGCGTTTCCTAGATATTTGATCACTTCTTCCTTATTCATTCATGACTCAGCCGAAGTCAAAAAAAATGGATAATTAAGAGAGTTGCAGTTTTTCCACATCTCTTCTTTTGAAAAGCCAACGTGAGCGAGGGCCAACTGAAGAGCTAGTGCAGCCATCTTGAAAAAGCATTGGGAGGGTGCTCATGTTGCAGTCGCCCTCTTTGGCAGGCTCTGGCAATATTCAGGCATCAATATTATGCAAATCCTTATAGATGCATTTCAAGGTCATAGTGCATGTAAACTCAGGTTATACTGGTTAGCTGCATTGATCAAAGATAGGCTTGGAATATCTGAGGCAATGTAAAGAAATTTATTCCAAATCTGATGTTGATCTTCATGAAACACAATTCCAAAAACAGCAGAGCTAATGAAAAAGCCTGATTGTCTGTGGATTTATGTCCTGCTCCCTCGTGCCTCCCTCTTGCACCACAATACCTCGGATTTCCCCCACCTCATAAATAACCAGTATGGTCTGTCCTCCCTTTTATGCCTTGCTACTGCCTGGTGGTTGCATGCTGGCCAAGACATGTGTGTTCACTGGCCCATACGTACGTGATTGGGCACCCTACATACCAAATGAACACGTAAACGCCGAGCTCGCACGGCATCATCTCCACCTGGCCTCCCATGGAGACATGTGGGTGTCTCTTCCACTCAGACGTACATGCCTTCACCACCAGTGCAGCCCATGCCTGATGAGGATATTGCATTGCCCACATGTGCAGCAGATGTTCTTCCATACTGGAGCAGTCCTTTGTGAATCCAGCACATGGCAAAAGTCAGAGAACATCATCAACGGTAAAACTGAGACGTCGCCCAGAGGGTATGAGCTATTCATGCAAGGGTTAGTAGAATAAAGATGTTCTGTGTTAACACTTCAGTAAAGAACTACAAGAATCATTTGAAGTCTGCAAAGCCTCCCTTAGATTAAGAGATTTAAGTTCAATTTATTTAGCTTATGCATGAGATTTTGGGGAGATTCACTTGTAGTCTCTATCTACCTAGAGGGAACACAAGAAGACTTTTTAATTTAGTATGAAGAAGCGTATCTGAAGCTAGGCAAACGACCAAAAAAGGCAGCACAGTTGTATCAGTATAATTATTTTTGCTATATCTGCCCTGCAGGCTTGATGAATTTGCTCTTAAAGTCTTAAAATCAAGACTGGCTATCTTGGTAAAGTTCTGCTCAAGCAGCGTGTGAGTAAAGGACTGAAAGGAGAAGCTGCTGGTGGAAGGAGCACTGCTGCAGGACATCCAGGAGGATGTCAGCAGGAGCTTTCTTGGCCTTTTGAGCGGTGCAGAATAGCAGAATGTAGTGGCTAGGAGCTGAAGGTAGATAAAATCAGCCTGGACAGATGTAATTTCCTAGAAATCTGTGCTTATAATACTCAAACGACATACTTGCCGAGGTGAGCACTGACTGCTGACACCTTTTTCTGAAATACAGACTTAATCCAGTTTCTGGGAAAATTCTGTTTCCTGAGAGTTCCCAGGACGCAGGGCTGCACTCTTGTGTTGCCTTCTCACCGTCTTACTCTGTGGCTCTGGGAACCCCTGTCCTCACTCTCTGTGACCCGTTTGTTGACTATGAGGAGCAGGATAACAAGCCAGTAATACCCTTGACAGCTTTTCATGAAAGCGAGTTATTTGCTTCATCCAGTTGTCTGCAAGGGTCACAGCAAAATTCAAAATTGGGGCACAATTAGCCAGATGCGTTTCTGCATCCCGAGGGAAAAGGTTTCGTGGCGTCTCTGAGGTGAGCAACCTCCAGCATAACAAAATTCCCCAGAAGAGCCCTTCAGAAAGCATTGCAACGCCACGGGATGCTGGGAGTTCACCCATGCGCAGCGTGAAGACTCACAGAAGAGGGGAAAAACACTGATTTGATTTTGTAAATAAAATCACATGCTTTCTCTCAGTGGTCGAAAAGAGACTCCCCTTTCACAGCTCCAGGCATTTTGCTGTCTGCATATTTTTTTTTCTTTAAACTGAAAAAAAAAAAAAAAGTCTGAACAGTAAATATTTATCCAAGATGTGTAGTTGTTAATATGATCCAGTCTTCAGTCATTTTGAATGGTGTCATGATGACAGATGTTAATTCAGAAAGGAATAGATTGGGCGATTTATGCCTGAAACACATGTGTTCCTTGGCGGGCTCCATGGATTACTTGCATAGTTAATGCTGTCTGAGCAATCTGTAACGTTTTCTCTGCCTCAAAGCACCGAGGGCTCCAGGACAGGGGGCTGACCTATATCTCCAGTTTGCCGTAATAAACACTGAGGTAACTAAACCCCTCCGTGCGCTTTTATCTTCCTAAATTAATCTCTCCCCCTGTGCTCCAGCTGTGTGTGGTGCTTCTGGTTCTTCACAAGAGCAGCATCTTCTTTCTGCAAGAGAGGAGGATGCTTCTGTGTGCGCGGGGTGCGAATCCCTCACCTCCTCCCGCTCTAAATTCAGCTTCTCTCCTACCTCAACGCTCGCAGTTATTTAATGGGAACGCTTGTCCTGACAACAAAAGTGAAAATAAACCAAGCCAAGTGAAGGTAGTAAGCAAGAGAGATTCTGGGAAGCCTCACATTTCTTGTAGTATTTGTATTCTTACAGTTATGCATTTATGGGATGTCTCTAAGGGTGTCTCTTCAGGTTTGTAAAACTGTTAGTATCTTATTGTTTATTTATTTATTTAATCGGAGGCATAACATTGAAGGAAAATGGCCAAGCTGTTGGGTGCACAAGGCTTTTGGGAGGTCTACTTGGAAGTTTTTCTCAGCTGCTCCATCGGTTGCGTTCTGGCCATCTTCCGTGAAACAAACTTTGCCCACAACTGGGAAATACAGAAAATACTGAGCCTGGCCCAGGCAATCAGCACTTTGACTAACTGGAAAAAACTTTTAAATGTAAATGTTCTGTTTGGATTACAGTTTATTTAATATTCTTGAAAGAAGAGAATTTAAATAACTTTACTTAAAAACTCTTCTTTTGTAAAACAACTACTATTAATGCAAGTCTAGGAAATAAAGTAGGGCAGGAGCTTCCTGGCATCTTCCCAGCCTCTCGTTATTTTGACCTTTCTGCTTTCTCCTCCTAAAGGATGCTGAATAATTTGTATATATTCTATATGAACACTCAGTGAACATACAAATTATTTGGCTTCTCGTTTCAGCAAAGATGCCAAAATAGGAGAAGACAGATTTTCTGTGTACTCTTGCTGTAAAAACAATGTAAAGATTTCCCGAGGGACGCGCTTTAAGATAACTTCAGAAAGCAATGAGGGTTTCTAGGCCATAATTCTTCCTGTGGTGATCCTTTAGCTTTTTTTGTTGTAACGTGCCAAGAGTTTAGTCTAAATATGTGTTGTTTAATGAGTTGTTGTTTGTATTCAAACTCATGAACCAGTTCAGCTCTCTAAAAAAGACTTTGCTGACGGGCGTCCTCAGATGCCCTGGGATGCCCTCATGCTTTGTCACCAAAGCCTGCAAAGACAGCTTTTTTTAATTATTTTTTTTTTCCTTTTGTGCAGGCATACTGTTGTAAGTGGAGCAGGTAGCTGTGCTTATAACTGGGAACACCTTATGTTTTCTGTTATAAGCAACGGGGAAAATGCTCTACCGTTTTATTACACTGTCATCTTTGAGCTGATGTTTTCCGTGCCACATGTTTGGCACTGGAAAATTCAGCTAAAATAACTTAGCTCTCTCTCAGAATAAGGCTATTGAAAATGCACATTTTTATCCCTGTTTTAAAAAAAAAAAAAAAAAGTCTATCACCCTATTTGGCTGAGATTCTCTAATTCTTCAGAGCAGTGGCTGGGAATCGGTGAGGCTGTGTTACCATGGCAGACTGATGTGGCTCCTGCTGTTCTGTGAAATCCTATGGCTTGGTCTGGTGTTCCATGGGGGGCGTTAGACACCGGCAGTGCTGGGCTGCCTGTGCTGGTCACAGTCTGTCCTGCCGGCGCTCCTCTGTCCTGCCTGCACTGGTCAGGTGCCCTCCCCATACAGTTAATTGGGATGCAACAGCATCTCCAGGGATATAGGAATAAAATAGGATTTCCCCTTCAATTGCTTCTCCACAAAGAGATTGGGGAGTGAACTGGGAGCATGGAATCTCCCCTGGAATCTCAGGAGCCCCTTCTCCTCCTGCCAGCCACCTGGGCAACGAGAAGGAGCAGTAGCCTGGTCTGGTGCGCGGCAAGAGAGTAGAGCAGGAGTGTTGGAGGGTGGTGGGTATTGGGGACAGCAGAGAAGGGAAGGGTTTACAACCGGCAGGGAACTCCTCAAACACGTGCACGTTTGTTAGCTGTAAATAGTTCAGGAGCCCTATAAGCAGGTGCATTTTTTTTCTCCTCCAGCAGCTGATCTAGAGCAGAATAACTTCCTGGAGCTTGTAGGTGCACTGAGCGGACCGTGCCCTGGGTTTAATCGCTCCATTTGGTGGAGTTTTTTCTTGAGTTGATTTTTTTTTTTTTTTAAACATATTAAGTTACCCTTTAAAATTTTTTAAAGAGCTGTATAGTTATAAAAATCAAGCTGCTAGAAGTTAGGAAAAGCAAAAACATAACATTGCATTTTCAACATTAATTCAGTTCTCCTGCGCAGATGTTATCCTTAATTGCATAATTACATCCTGGCTCTTTTAGAACACAGCTGTCTATCTAGTGGAGAGGGAAGACTGAGATTTAGACTAATTTCTGTAATGCAAGACATTCAGCCTTGGTATGAGTAGTTCCAGAAGCTGTAGAACACGTTGTAGATATGAGAGAGGAAAGGAGAGGAGGAAGAATGGTCTCCTGATTACAGACACTGAGGATTCCTCTTGAGGAGGGGTTTAGCCTTTAACTGCCTAATGTGATGCTGGGCAAGTTAGATCAGAATTTCCCAATCACAGTTTAAGCCTCATGGGGTGGATATGCAGGAGAGCTGGGTGTTTGGCAGCAGCAAAGTCAATGGAGTTGTACTGTGAGCTTAACAAATGTTCTGAAAATTCAGCAGAAGGTGTCTGAAGTAGAGCATCAGGAGGTAGAGGAAACTGTGGGCATTCATCTTTTTCTGTTTTCTCCCCGGTAAAATGGTGTAATACATGCCAAATATTATAGGGATTCTCTAAATATGAAAGTGTTGTTTGTATAACGCTTAGATATATGGCAATATAAGGAAAATCTTGTGGGAAAATCAGAAAGTCACTGTTCACAACAGAAATTCTGAGCTGAAACTGTGAAGCTGCAGGGCTGTCCTACTTCAACGCTTACTAACACGTGGATTTGGCCTTTCAGCCATGGTATTCCTTTAATAGATGTTATGTGAGTATAACATTTCATAAACTATGTCATAAAAATAATAGCGAAATAAAGGGGCTGGTCCCTTATGGGAATAAAATACCCTGTAAATAATGGCGATATTATAGGGCCTGTTCTTCTTTAGGATTTTTCTGAAACTGTACTACTTTAGCTATTTTCTCACTGAAGAATTATTATTATTCACAGGCAAAAAACCACAGCAGAAACATAAATTATCTAAATCCATTCCTTTTACTAAAAACTTCCGTCTTTCCTAAGTTATTTCAAAACAGGAATATTTCTTCAAATTTTGGCTCAAAATCCAGCTCACATTTTGAACAAAAGAGTCTGTAGTACAGTCTATCCATCACCCTGTTTGCACATAGTACAAACACGTCTTCTGACACACCGTATGTGAACTATCATTTATATGCTTTGACTTGTGAAACACGGTATTCCTCAGAATAATCGTCTGGAAGAAAAACAAAACCAGAAAAAAAAAAAAACCTGCAAAACAAAATTACCAAAAATTATAAAAGATTGGAAGTATCGTATTGTTGGATGCTCCAAAAGTTGTATCTCTTTTGGCAGTGGGACAAAGAAAAGACGAGGGAAGGGCTTGAGCACAATGTGTAGTGTTCCTGCTTCAGGCAGTGTAAGAGCTTTTCAGTGGGGCAGGTAAGAGTGGAAGAAAATAATCATGCTAGAAACTGAAGATGGGCACATTCAGAGCAAGTGCTGGCCATCGGAGCCGTGTACAGAGGGTGGTGAGGGGTTCTCCATTGCTTTGAGAAAGTTGGGTAAATACATTTGAAGTGTGGGTTAGTGGGTCTGGCAGTTGACCGTCAACCCAGACTGCAGGCTCTCAGCACCTCTGTTCTTGTTGCTAAAAACTCCTTGTTGCTTTGATAATCAGTGCAAATGATGCAACTTCATTTATATTACCACTTGTAGAAGAGCATTTTGTAGGCCTCCATGTCTACTTGACCGCTGAGAAATGCAGCGTTGGCTGATAAGATGGTTATTTTCTAGTGGAAACACACTTTCCACATCTAATCCGGTTATGCCTGAGCAGAAACCTTTCAAAAGCCTCTGCGGATGGATTGCAGCGGTCCTGCTGTACCCTGTGTTTGTGTGACAGTGAGTGCTTGTGGATGACGGGTATGGAATAAACCACATTCCAGCCTAGGTGGGGGCAGAGATCCCAGTGAACTGTGTGCTCCCAGGCACGGTGAAGTCTTGTGACTGGTACGTCATCCCCTGGCTTTTTGTTTCTCTCATGCCCTTCTTCCTCTCCATTTCTGGTGCTGTCAGAGCTTGAAAGAGCAGTAATCTCCATTTACCACAGGTTCTGTCCTCGTCTTTCCATCTTTCCTGTTGCTCTGCAGCAGGGTACTGCATACCCGGGCTTCGTTCAGCTTTGTGCTGTGCATAGCTGACCGTGGCAATCTCCCTGCCCTCTTCCCATCGGACTGAGAAGTCTTCCAGAGCAATGCTGCTTGTGCTCCTAAATCCAGTGGTATCACAGAGGTACAGAAGAGGCAGCATCCATGTCATCAAGATGCGGTAGTTTTACCCCTCATTTTGCTTAGTATATTAGAAATGTTGTTCTGGAAGACTCGGCCTGCTTCTAGCTGCTTGTATCTTCTGTTGAGGTGTGCTTCTTAGCTAAGGCTCTGAGTTTCCACATTTTATTTTAGTGTATATTGTGATTCACCTTGGTAAATCTGAGAATGGGAGATGGAAAACTAAATGGAAACAAAAATAGCTTACAACCGGCTGTCCCTATTACCCTTCAGTATTCTGCAAACGGACAGAATGAGGAATTAAAACTGGATTGTCTTGTCCCTGAAGCTATTAGGTGAGCCTTGCCATTTTTAATCCCTTCTTCATAAGCATCATCTCTGGTCTGTCAGGTCCGTACCCGTTTGTTCCTGGAGTGGTGTCTCTAGAGGGGATATCTCTGCCTCTGTCCCTGGATGACAGCTCTACGAGAGACTGGCTGGAAAGGCCTGGCGTATCCACATTCTTTCTACTTTTTAAGTAGTTTCCTCCAAAGCTTTTAGTGATGTCCTTTACAGTTATACAATTTTGAAAACACTCCAAGATTGCTTAAAAATGCTGTGGCCCTCAGATTTGTTCTTCAGTCACGTTTTCCTGTCTGCCTCTCTCTCTCTGTTGCTTATTTCTTTATGTTTGTACTATAAGCTTTTTTTGGCAGCCCTTGGCACCGTGACCGCTGATCTGTGACTGAGGTTCCAGGTGCACAATAAATAATAAAGGTGGGAACTTAACCTGGGGAAACACAATTTCCCCTATAGGTGGACCCTATGGTTTCCACCTTGATGCTAGGAGGTGATGAGGTGCTGTAGGAACGTGGTAGTTTTCAGACTCGCTTTCTGACTCGTTATCGTTATGATAATCAGGAATATTGCATCCTCAGAGGCCCACCCTTAAGCACTGCAGGCTTAGTCACTGTAGTGGAAAGCAGGGGATGCCTCCAACCTCAAACTGCGGGTCTGAGTTGCTGAATCTGGCAGGAAAAGTGCTTTCCCTCTCAGTGCCTGCTGCTCCCCGGGTGGCTGCCTCTCTCCTCCCAGCCTAAAAAGGGACAAGAGTTCCCCCAACGGGAAGTAATTGCTTTGGAAACCTCGCTGAACATCTGTGTCCAATCAGACCGAACATCCACACCAGGCGTAGCGGCGGCCGAGCATCAGCGGTAGCACAGAGCCCTGGAAGAGGCTGCGCTCCCGACGCTGTGGCTCCCAAGGGGGGGTTGCGTCAAGGGGAGCAGCCCCCCGGGGCCCGCAGTCATGGTGGTGCTGTGCTTTGTAGCTCGCCAGTGACAAGCTGCAGAACAAAACCACAAGGTTTGAGATGTTGCTCAAAACTACAGGGTTTGTAGAGCCAAACCACAAGGCTGAGCATTTCAGTAATTATAAGCCAGGAAAACAGTTTTTAGTTCTTTAGCCCTATTACGGAGCTTTACCTGCTGTATAGGTGGAAGTATGAGAGCTGTCTGCTCTGAGACTCCACATTTCTCCCTAGAATAGTTTTAGAAACTCCAGAGGGAAAACATACCAAAATGAAAGATTACTCTCAATAACAGTACAATAGGAACTGCACAGGAAAGTTACAGGGGACAACACGGAGCAAATAAAAATGAGACAGAAGGGAGAAACCAGAACCATTTCGGAGCTGTGTGATAGGTGAGGAAAGTGGTCAGGGAAATTGTCAGGACGAATGACAGGACAAACAGCCATGCTGAAGGGACCAAGGCGGCCAGGTTATATTCTCAGCTATGGATAACATCCACTGGCATTGAACTAGCTGAGAGGAGCCCAGGTATGGTCCTAGCCATTTACACAGCACTGGGAAAATTAGCAACTCTGATTTGTGTAATTATCATTCTGAACAGCTCAAGCAACAGCAAAGACTAAAAGTCTCAAATGTTTGTAATCTTTTTTTTTTCTCTTTAATATTTTTTGTGTGATATAAAAGCCATGTAAAAGCTACTTAAATCCCAGAATTTATGTAGAATCTCTTATGGACCGTGAGTCCAAACAAAAGGCAGCTTTTGACCTTTGGTTTGAATTGTTTGCAAAATTTGGGCAATGCCATATTTAGAGTTGCACGTGAAATCATAATTAAACTTCTAAATGTATTTTAGTTTCAGGGTCACACGCTATTTTTCCAGGGTGTGCCTGCTTAAACCCATGATAAGATGGTTTCACTGAATGAGTAGCTGTTCAAGATTTTTGTTTATCGTCTTCATTTCTGTGTGACCTGGAGCATGCTTAATGCAAGTGGAATCTGTGATTTTTTTTTTATTTAATTTTTTTTTGCTCCTTCCCTGGAACTGAAAGACCTCTGCTTTATGTGTGCCTTTAGGAAATTCCAAAGGTTTCATATTTATCCAATTTTTAATGAATTTTCACAAGAGGCAAAACTCAGCTGACATACCAAATCCCTCAAATCCCTTGGTCAAATGCATGTTGGACTTTTATTAACATTTGTAAAGTTGATATTTTTTTTCTAACCTTTTTTTTTTTTAATGGTGAGATCATTCAGTGGCTGAAAATGTCGTATCGTAATGGAAAGTGTTAGATAGCTTTGACACCCGGCATTCTTTCTGAATCAACTATGATGAAAGAATGTAAGTGTTAATTAGGATTTTTTTCCATTTAGGGTCCTGAGAGCACTTTGCCATTGTTGAAATGCAAACTTAAACTCGGAGTTTAAGGATCCTTGCCCTGGTCAGCAAAAGCGCATTAAGTTTGACCAGCTTTGAGGGGGGACATAGGATCAAAACAGGATAGGAATGGCATTTAGCTATCTTAGGCTGTTGGTTTGGATAATAACATGCATCCTCATCGAGTTTCCTGTGTTAATGCCTTTCATAAGGCAAGAGCCATCTACCAAAGTTTCATTCTTCAGGATATGAAATTCAGCAGCTAAAGATAACCAAGGGGATGGTTCCAGAAAGAAACCTCTGTAAGGTGTTTAGCACCACAGGGCATGAGAGTTGACAAGTAGTGTGTGAGATGCAGCGGGCATAGGCTGTGGCAGAATTACCATCGATAATTGCAGGGGTAATCGCTACCGGGCAGGGGAGGCTCCTGAGGATTTTGTAGGGGATCATCAACATTTTTGGCAGTGCTTTGAAAGCAACTGTAAAGTCACTGTTAAGCTGCAAGCAACCCAAAACTGATGTAAATTATGCCTTCCAAAGCACATGCATTTCACGTAGAGTGTAATATCTGCCTCTGTTGCTTGTCATGGAGATCACAGGGAAGATGGCTCATTGCTGCGAGAAGGAGGTATTCAGTCAGATTACCCTGCCAAAATTGCTGGTTAGCAGATTAAAATTCCTGCCATCCTCCCTGTGCCTTGCTCTGATTTTTTAACCCAAACAGAAGTGAAACATTAGAACACAATTGTTCTGTAAGTCCTGTGAACAAGGAGCCTCCGGTTATTTTGAGGGCAGCACGTGCTATACTGGCTAACATCTGGACCAGCCGGAGGGAGCAACAACATCAAGTGATGTGGCAGAGAGGCACGAGCCCCTCTCCAGGCAGGGCTGTCTAGCAGGATAGTGGTATTCAAGGCCGGTGTTCTCCCACCTTTGCGAGGTGAAGACTTTAATTAAAAACTATTTATTGGAAAACCATAAAAGACATGGTTGTTTTTTCCCTTGTACCGTGAACATGCATGGCCCTTCACAAGACAAGATGGCACCTTTATAAGCTTATGGCTTAATTCGCATAGGCTAACAAGGGAATAAATCTAGGATAAAGTGGGAAGCATGTAGCTCACACTGAAAGTAGAGCTGTACGGTCATTTTTAGGTCTTTGAATGTTCTTAAAAGCCTTTGCTATCCAAGGGTACGTCCCCTTGGAAGCAGGTGGGAGTGATCACAGTGTGTGCTGGAAGGCTTAAGCCATTAACCAAAGCTGAAGCTTATTAGCTGAAGTGCTAATAAGAGTGAAAAGATGGCAGCAGGGAGAGGGTTATTGATGCTGAAGACCAAGTGCCTCTGTCTTCCTCACACTTGTCATCCAGACTAGCTCAAGTGCATCTGCACGTGCTGCTGTCGGCCCTCCAGGACGCACCCTCCCACTGCAACCTCGTACTCATGCCTTGTGGCAGCGAGCAGGGACAGTGGGAACTGCTGCCAGTAGTGGTATTTGGTTTTTTTTAAAAAAAATAATAGCAATCTGCTCTTTTGTATATAATTCTACATATTGTTTTGTCTTTCCCTTTTTTTTTTTCTTTTTTTGTTACCAGAGTGCCTCTGATGGCTTTTGGAAGTCAGTGGCAACCCGTGTCCCAAGAGAACCTCATGAGATACGTATCCTGAATCCCTACTTCATCCAGGAGGCAGCTTTCAGCTTCATCGGACTGCCTTTCAACAATGGCCTGATGGGCAGAGGGGTAGGTATAAAGCGGAGCAAGCAAAACCCAGGGGAAGGATGAGAGACCAAGCAGCAGAGTAGGCTTACACTGGTCTTACTTTTCCTTTGGTCCTCCGCTGTTGGACAGTGAAGGGAAGGGACTTTGGCTCTTTTATGGTGGCAGCACTCAGCCTTCTTAAGGCCAAGGCAAGATCCATCCTTTCTGGTACTAGAACTGCTTTTCTGGAGGCATCTCTGAGGCTTCTAGCACCAGCTGGGTGATTTCCCATCACGCACAGACTGCTAGAAGGGCACTCATTTGTGTGGGTGGAGGGAGCTCCTTCCCAAAAGGAATCATAGAAAGTGTTGGGTTGGAAGGGACCTTTAAAGGTCATCTAGTCCAACCCCCCTGCAGTAAGCAGGGACATCTTTAACTAGATGAGGTTGCTCAGAGCCTCATCAAGCCTGGCCTTGAATGTCTCCAGGGATGGGGCCTCCACCACCTCTCTAGGCACCCTGTTCTAGTGTCTCACCACCCTCATTGTAAAGAACTTCTTCCTAATGTCTAATCTAAACCCGCCCTGCTCCAGTTTAAAACCATTGCCCCTCGTCCTATCGCTACCTGCCCATGCAAACAGCCCCTCCCCAGCTTTCTTGTAGGCTCCCTTCAGGTACTGGAAGACCACTATAAGGTCTCCCCGGAGCTTTCCCTTCTCCAGGCTGAACAACCCCAGCTCTCTCAGCCTGTCCTCATAGGAGAGGTGCTCCAGCCCTCTGAGCATCTTCATGGCCCTCCTCTGGACCGGCTTCAACAGGTCCATATCCCTCTTGTACTGAGAGCTCCAGAGCTGGACACAGTACTCCAGGTGGAGTCTCACGAGAGCAGAGTAGAGGGGGAGAATCCCTCTCTCGATCTGCTGGCCACGCTTCTTTGGATGCAGCCCAGGATGCGATTGGCCTTCTTCCAGGAAGAAGGAACCCTGCTCTCTGCACCCTCAGCACGTCTGGAAACGGTGCAGGTCTCCCTAAAGTTTGTGCTACAGTTGTGGAATTTGCTGTCCTCGTGGAGACTGCAGCCTAAAATCACTGATACCTCACTGCTTATCCTGTATCCCTGGCTTATAGTAAAAGAGGGTAAAGGTTTGTTTTATGAGGCTTTTGGTAGGAAATTCTGATCTTACAGTGACAAGTTTTAGGTATAAAAGCTTACAAGAGCAAACAATGTAAAACACAGTACTAGGTCATAGTTATTAATAAAATACCTCCATGGTCATTCCAGTATCTCTCACCCCCAGTGCAGATTTTTGGAGCGTTAGTGTGGAGAAGGTGGTGACTTGGGTTTTCTGGATTATCTCACACTGAAACACTGTCCTCAGAACCTATTTATATTTGCTCTACCTAATATATCAGCCATTAGAAAAAGTATTACTTGGTTGGGTGAATTACTCATGTACACATGTGATGTAGTTGTTGACAGAGACCACACGTGACATTTTTGGGCACATTAGCACAGCTGACAAACCCGGAGAGAAGCACTTTTGCTGGACAAGGTCTGCTTGCTCTGCCCCTGGCATTGTCCTTCCATTGTCATTAGTACGGATTTGCCATGTTGCAGCATGGGTTTGGACTAGACAGAATAGTGCCTCATTTTCCATGCTCTAATTATATCGTGAAGTCTTCAGAAACATTAGAGATGCCTGTTTTGTGCAGGTCAGAAGGGTGGGTGCCTGGAGGTAAGAAACTCACTTCTTAAAATGCGGCGTGCAAGATGTGCAGACAGATTCAGCCACACAGAATGGTTCTTTTGTGAAATGCATTACTGCGTGTGTACGTACAGAAGCTGCCAAGTGGTTCTGGGAACACTGGATTTTTGCTTCGTGCACTGACGGTATCTTAACCCAAATATTCCTGTCAGCTAGGAAGTAACTTACTTCACCTCTCTGCATTCTCCAGAACTTACACCTAGAAGGATGTGGTCTTGACTTGACTTCCAGAAAATCAGGACTGCTGCCCCAATGAAGGACAGAAATCATCAGTCTTTTTGCCTTTTTTTTTTCTACAGATTTGTTTTTATTTTTAAACACGTTATTTTAATACACAAGATATTACTTAAGCTGAGAGGAGAAGAGAGAATCCGGAAATGAAAACGCTGTGAACTGAAGTTTATGAGGTTTTGATAGGTTGTTTAACACACATCAGATTTGGAAATGAAGGCATCTTAATTGAAACCTGATGTTTCACTTCATGAAAGTTCATTTGAGCATTCAAAAATAGTTTATGGAGCTTTAAGGGAAGCAGTCTTTGCCCATGACCCTTGCTAGAGTGTGTAAATTGTAGTTCATTCCTTCAGATGGGGCAGCAGGATCTCTGCAGGTGCATCTGTGGGGCTGGGACGTTAGTCTACCCTGTGCTCTCGGTGCAAGGGCGCTCTAATACAGTGATGTTGTCAGAGTTTAAAAACAGGGAGAGAGTGTCTCTAGCCTGTAGGTACAAATTTTGTTGCTGACATCAACTATGGACTGCTGTCATGGAGCTGCTGGGACTTCACGCTTTAGTGAATGCTGCTGCATGAGTGCAAAAGCTTCAACGGAAGCTACTGATGCCATTGTACAAATGGAAGGAGAGTCTGAGTAGGATCCCGGTGATACAAATTTGCTACAGACTTTTTTTCACTGAGACTTTAAGTGGGAAGAGTGGAAATCAGAGCCTGTAGACCAAGAATCCAACTCTTACTAAAGATATGAGAGAGATCTAGCAAGATGAGTGAAGCAGCTAGAGCAAGGAGGATTGCTCCACAAGAGGCAGCGTGACCCAGCAGCTGCAGAACACAGCTGGTTGGGTTCAGGGTCACACTTTAAAGATGTGAGACAGCCTGGAAAACTTTACTCAAGAAAGAAGCATAGGAACATGGAGAAGGAAAACGCTGAGGTCTAGTAAGCAAAACTAGTATTTGTCCAGAGTTTCTCAGGGGGAACTGAGGTGGGGGCAGATTGGTGCCCCCATGCCGCAGTGTGCTGTGATATGTTGGGCAGGCTACACACAGGAGGATCAAGGCTGGGGGTGCCTTAGTAATCAAGGCCAACGCGAAATCCTCATAAAGAGCAGTAAAGTTCCACTCTTCTTTGGTTCTGATGCTTAAATAAACTTCAGTGCTTCTCTTGCACACCACATATGGTAACAATGTGCTGCCAATTAACTTTGTAATTTGGGGGCTTTTTCAGCAAGGTTGAGGAGAGCTAGTAAAATAGTTTGGGGCTGGTCTCAAAGCATTTTTCCCAGGATTCAATAAAGGGTGAATGTAGTAACATCCTCTGCTTTGATAATATAATTTGGGCCAGATGGTTCTGGAGGATAGTAGCGGGGTACAATTGAGATGTGCATTTTGATTGCACTTGTGGCATTAGTAGCTGAAAGTCTGAGCAAGGAGCAAAGCTGGTCACCCACAATGAACAGTGACTTCTCTCTGGGACCAGTAAAGCTTTTCAGGAGTTTCCTCAGTCCATTTACTGAAGTCTTTAAGACGAGGGAGAGCTGTTTCCTACTGCATGTGAACTTCTTTTTTCTTGGGATAAGCTGATGATAAAGAAAAACTTTAGTTTAGGATCCTAGCAACGGATCCTAAACTAAAGGGTAAAATTAAATGTTAATGCTCAGAAATGGTTTAACACAAAAGAAATGAGCTAGTGAAGATCCTCTCCTTGATTAAAGAATCCTCTTAAGGTGTGGGTGCAGGCTTGGCTGTCTCACTAGCCAAAGGTGTATGTATGTGAGTTATGTTACGGTGGAAGTTCTGTGTATACAGGTCTTTTGGGCTTGAAACCAGACATCACTGGTATCGCACTGATAATGCAGGCATGCAGTAACCTACCTTGCACTGCAGACAGCTTACTGGGGGACGAGCATGAACATCCATCAGTTCAGAGGTGTCGTTGCCTGTTGCATGTACAACACTAGGGATGGTTATTGCCATGGTGCTTTTTGCTGTGTAGTGAAGAGTCCTGCCCACTCAAGTAGCGCTGAGAGCCATTGGAGCAGTGGCTTTCTGGCTCCTCTGGGAGCCCTGAGCATGCTGTGAGGTGGCCAGGAGAACATTTCAGATTACACAAATTATCAGGACTCTGAGGACTCCAGTGCAGACTGTGGTGTTTATTTGTCCCTCTTTGCTGGTGCTGTGCATCCATGGAACTGCTTATGATTTAACTTCATATGAGATTGAGCTCTGCTGCCCAAAACTGTAAGTCTTTGTTTGTTGGTGTACTGGACATGGCTGAAACTACAGACCCCTTACAAAAGAGATAAAGCGTCCTCCTCTGGACTTCACCCAGCCTCAGCACCAGCTTGGTGAAGGAGGAGCCGTGTGCAGGAGGTGTTATCAGGCTGCGTCAGGCACCTGGCCGTGGATTAGCACCTCTGCAGCGTGCTGACAGCCCACAGGCACTCGGGGATTAACCTCTGATGCTGGAGAGTTAGCACGTCCTGCCCCAGGGCTTCTCTTTGCTGTTACGTGGTTTGGCCTGTGGGCAGGCAGGCTTTCTGGAGATGCCAGTGGTGACCTTTTGCTCCATAGGCAGCTTTTCAGCTCCCCTGGCTGGTCATAACGACCCCTTCTCTCATTAGTACTGAGCTGCCCTGGTCCCAGCAAGCTTTGTCTCCTTGGCTGTTATTGCTGGAACGACACCGAGTGAAGGCTGTGTCTTGGGGACCTGTTGGGTCTTTATGGAGCAGAAGAGAGGTGGGGGATGGCAGCAGCAGAGCAGTCTGCCGCCCCATCCTTCTAGTTGTGTGCTGCGCCTTTATTTGCACTTGCACAGCGTCTTCTAAAGCAGGTAGAGGGACAGGTAAAGGGCCACTGCAGTCAAATACAGAGACTTGGTGTCATTGTTAAGCTTTGGGTTTGCAAGACAGTACATCTGCTTCATGGGCTGGACTGTTCAGTCCATTGCCACTGCAGTGTGACCAGTCCATGAGCTGCTGGGGAATGGACATTCGGACAAGCCATTATAGGGTAGCAGGTAAATGCATACCACGTGCAAATGCATTGGTAAATGCCCAACCACGTGCTTCTGCACACCATAGGTGCAAAGCAACTGAAGGGAGTTTACCTTTCTATGAAAGAGTAGGCCGTGAACTCCCATTTAGCACAGGGTGAAGCATATACGTGGTTACCGCGGAGCAGCTAGCGTGTGGTAAAGTCATGCCCTTGCTTGCCCTCTGGTAAATTGTTCTGTCCTTAAGAAATAGTCCCTGCATTGCACAGGAAGCCGCTCTATGGCAAATGGTGAATCAGAGCTTGCGCATCAGGTTAGATGTGGTCAAAAGAGATTTGATTGGGGCTAAGTTGTATAGGAACTTCGCAGTTAAATGGCAGAACGAAAACCTGCTGGGCAGCTGGCTTGTCGTGTCTCCAGCCACAGGCCTCTGGCCCTTCCCTTTTGCTCTGCTGCTGACTGCCAGTTCTGGAGGCTATCTCCTGCTTACGGCAAGGGATACCTAAGGGAAGTGAAGGAAGAGTGTTGGAGATGCTCTGCTTTAAGCTTTGAAGCCAAATATTGCAACTGATTCTGTGCCTGGATGGAGGTAGCTGTGGGGGCAGCACTGTGGGTTGTTACCTCCTGTGACAGGGACCACTCTGCAGGTAGTTGTCTGCTCACAATAAGTGATGCTAAATTGTTTTTTATGCCATATTTCCAAAGTTGCCAGCTAAGGGAAGCAAAGAGTAGGTTTGGGGTTGTTCCTATGCAAACGTAAATGAACAAAAAGAAAATGCAGCGGCTGTTATCTATAGCATATGATGCTATTATAGTTTTGTTCTGTATTTCTTTTGTTTTGACTTTATTGCTGTTAGGTCTGTAACCAATAAAACTAAGGTAGCAATTTTTCCTAGGTGAGCAATTCTTCAAGTTTTTCCTCAAATAAATTAATACAGTAGTTAAACTAATTTGAATATCTAGTTGCATTATTGTTTTTAGGGAATTTATTCTTTAGCAATGCCTTGCCCTTTTAGTGAAAAAGGTAACAATTGGAATAGTCTGAACAGTCCAATATGTCTTACTCCGAGCTAAGTAAAATCCCATAAATAACTGGAATTCATTTAACATATTAAGGGAGTCAAATATTTCTAAAAACAGATTTACAGCAGTCATTTCCTTCCAGTCCAGCAGGCAGTGACACAGAAATGACCCGGGCATGGAATGAAAAGCAGTGCGAGCTTTTCACATGCACCAAGCAAAGAGCGGTTACAGTCCCCTGGTTCAGTTGCCAGCACTGGATCTCCAGCGCAAGCCCATGAGGTGATGCTCAGCCCCCAGTAAGTCCAAAGGAGGGCTGGTGTTCATTTCTGCTGGCTGGCTCTTTTCTTGCATGAGTAGAAGTCAGTCTTTAAAGCCTCTTCAGGGGGACCAATGGGAGATGAAACAGCAATGTCTTGAGGGGAAGCCTTTTATCTTTCCCCTTGCAGCGGAGAAGAGTGGAGGAGCAGTTGGGAGAACCTGTCCTATGTCTGTCTGTACTGCTAGAGGCATTTCTGGTCCCTTGACCTCGTGATGCAGCCTGGCTGTGATTGCACCGCACAGAGCTTGCGGTGATCCCTGACACAGCACAAGACCGGACGTCTTTGCCTGTCTTGCCTTTATGCTTTTTTTCACCCAGGATCCACCACGCATGGGCTCACCTCCCCTGGAAGGAGCCGTGCTCCAGATGCACAGGCAGCCTTTGCCCAGCGCTGCTGTGGTGACGCGTCGCTCACCGCTGCTGTGTTTGCTGCTTCTGTTTGTCAGATGGCCTTTTGGTGTCGTCTCTGGCTCGTCTCTCAGTGTGCTGCGTTCTCTCAAATGGGACCAGGCAAAGGGCTAATCCCTGGGGAGCATTATATTAGATATTACATTTTCCAGATGTTTGGGCTTAGACAAGCAGGCCAGGCTTGGAAATGTGGACTGTCCATTCAGGCCACGTTATCCAAGGAGGTTGCCCTTGCAGTTGTTTACCAGTGCTGGAGAGGGGATGCTGAACCTGGTGGCCACCATTGGTAGGACAGAAACCTATGAGAACGCAGTAGGGAGTACACAGCTTGCAAGGCCAAGTTCAAGGCTTGTGGCAGGGAACTGGCAGGGGGAGAGGACTGCCAATGTTTTCTGGGGTCTTGCCATTCCCAGCTTTCCCTGGTGGGCACCAGTTCAGGTCAGACACTCATTGTGGCCACATCTGGAGCAGTGGTCCTGCTGGGCCACTCCAGGCAGCCCCATGCTGTGGCCTGGCCTGCACTGGCCAGTCTTTGTGTGGCTGGGAAGCATCCCAGGAGGCTCCTGCCTCGGCACTGGCCACTGTTGGGCAGCCATTCTTCAACCATTTGGTTGAAAGCAGCATTGCTTGTTGGTACAGGAATACCCAGGCACAGAGAGGGCCATGAGCAGGAAGACAGGCTTTGAGCTGGTCCAACCCCAGATTATTACTCCTGAGGCGGGATGTTGCGATTTTGGGTTTTTTTCCTCAGCAATGGCCTAGAATAACAAGAGGCCTGCTCAGTTGTTTGAGAGAGTTTTATTTTCATAACTTAGTGCAAGAGGTGTGGTGGTTGTTTTGGTATGTCTTTCGGGCACGGCACAAGGGTGTGTGTGGTGAGATAGCACTGACGCATTGTGCAGGGCATAGCAAGCCAGGTTTGGCACAGCAATGTCCATGATGCCTAACTTCTTTTGGAGCGACTTGTCCCCCAACTTGCCCCAAAGGTTCTATGTGGTTCATTAGGTCCAGATTACAGTTTAGCAGCAAATGAATTTACATGTCTGTGTATGATCAGGAGAGCTCAGAAACACTGTAGATGCAGCTAGAGAATAAGTATAACCATTTCCTCTCTCTGATACATGTCCCCTCTCATTTGCACTCCTCTGCTGAGAGGAGAGCCCTTTCCCCTGGACCTGGAGAACACTGCTGAGTTGGCTTCTCTGCAGCACAGCCTGGGACACATCCCTAGATCCTACAGAGTCTTTTCTTTCCCGTGCTGCAACCTGGACATGAGGCAGTGCTTCATTTTCAGCAGAGGGAAGGAGTAGCAGAAGCTCAGCAGGCTGTCACAAGAGAAAACAGCTCAGTTCCTGTAGTTTAAACCAAATCAGAACCAAAACACTATATTGCCTTACTAATGACATGCAGTTAACCGGCAATCATGCTTCTTTTATACTTATGTTCAAGCTGGTTCCTTTTTTTTTTTTCCAAGTCTCTCTAATTTCCCCGGTTACTGTTTAATCTGTCTGGTGGATGGTTACTTCTGCTTTAACGGCGCAAATGTCCAGTTGCCTGTATTTGATCCAGGCACGTGTGGGTGCACACAGTTTGTACTCATGTTCTTCTTTTAGCAGGTGCTGTTATCCACACCGTTTACTAAGGGTGGGCTCTACAAGCACCCCTGTGCTGCCCAAACAGTTACTGCCCTCAGTGAATAGCAGGGATAATTCTTACATATTTTCTAGGTGGTCTTCTCTAGCCCACGCAGTTCTGACTGCAGCAGTGGGACGTGAGGCTGTGTCTCAGCAGTGAAGGTGTGAGTGAATGGCTGCAGATCCCGGTCTTCAAGGAGGGGACACGCACTAGGCTGTAGCTACCATAGTATTGGAGGGTGCTAACATCAATAAGGCATAATTTAATTAAAAACTGCCATCAGATCATCAGTTTCTGAGTGTGACTTTTTTGCTAAGGGCACCGTGTGATTTCGTACTAGTTGTAGGGGCCAAACCAGATACACCTACCACAATCTGAGAGGTCAGGAAGTCCTTGGTAGTATTTGGTATTTCAGTCATTTTTGAGAGAGTAGCAGGCAGTACCAAGATACTGGCATGTCAGGAGTTACTGAAGAACTGAAGCAGATGAGAAAATTATTTCCCATTTTTCCATAAAGACCATTGGAGGTATTATATGTAGAAAAAAAGACAGGCAGATAATTTTGTGACCAAAAGAAAGTTCACATTTGATTTCTGTAATCTGTTAATCTCGAAACAGATATAAGAATATGCTTGAAAGAAAGTTATGGTAGTTTGGCAGTCCTCCCGTAAGGTTGGGTAGGATGATTAATTCTTTGTGGTTTGTAAGACTCACATTAGAAAGTTAGCTCTTAAATGTTAACTTTGCCAGTGAAATTCCCTCCAGGCAAAGACCCTGTATGTCCCTTGAGCTGTACCGTGGGAATGGGCCCAGTGCAATTGTGGGTGGTGTTAACGCCGTCGTATTCCCAACGATGATACGTTCTCAAGGACATAACCATTTACTCGCTATGTTTTGGACACTGTAACTACAGCTCGGCTGAGGGAAAGGGTTTTGTGGCAAGTTCCCTTACCAGCTGATGCAATTCCACTGACATCCGAATGTAATCTCCTATGTAAAACATAAAGCTGAGAATATCGGAATTTGAACTGCCATGTCTGGGAAGACAGGATGTTCTTGCATATTTTGAAATTTGGGGGAATTTTCTTATCCTTGCCTAATACACTTTTTTCAATTTTTTTTAAACCCCTCCTTGATGTTTTATGGCTGCCAGGGAATTAACAATTAACTAAAGTAACCAGAATAAAAACAATATTGCTTGTGGTGAGCATCAATTGAAATTAAGGAGTGAGTACAAAATGACTCTGATGTTTTTCCTAACATCTAGAGCTGGCACAGGAGGATGTAGTAAGGTCTTTTCATTTCATATGGGCACTATTACAGTTGCACTGCAAATTTTTGGGTTTAATGTCTCACTGTTTTAGCCACAAGCAGTTTTTGGGCATTTGTCTTCAAATTCGTGTAATTCCAGTGCACTGTAGTGGCGTTCTCCATAGCACATGGGTTGTGCACCCAGCTCTGCGCATCTCAGCTAGGGGACGGGTGGCGTTCTTTGCTTGCAAAATGTTGGGACTGGTCAGGTAGTCAGAAGTGAGCAAGGTAGTGTGCTGCCAAAAGCCAGTTCCTTTGAAGGAGAGGCAGAAACTCAAAACACTGTGTTCCCAGACTGTTACAAACATCAGGTGAACTGCAATAGCATTGCTCACGGGATCAGGGTAGACCATTTTAAATGCAAAATGTAAGCGTGCAGTTGGTTTCTACCTCTCAGCGAAGAGGCTGTCACCCTTGGTGACTGTCTCAGCATGTCCTCTGAATTCGTGATACTTTTGATACAGCCGGTGTTGGATGCTCTACAAATGAAGATAAGACATGTGGGTGGATTTCTCAGCCTCTCCCTAGCCCCTGGGGTAAAGCTACCTCTGGCTTCATCTGGCTAAAGGGGAGCTAGAAAAGTCTGTGAGCTAGGGTTTTGCACTGGAAACGCTGGTCTGTCACAGCGGTCGTGTTCATCTGAACGCACAGGAGGAGCTGCAGCCGTACAGCACCACTGTCATCGGGTCTTGGCGGAATCCAGATGAAATGGGAAGGGCTGAGGCTGGACTTTTAGTGCAAATGGCAGGTCAGCAGATGGGAGAGGACAGTCGGGGTGTCCCTGCTCAGGGTGCTCGCACCCATCACTGACTGGCTTCCCACTGCTCCTTGTCTTCCCACTGTGCTGTGGTTAGGAAGGCTGTGGCACAGGCCAGAGGGTCCTTTGCCTGTGGGGGTGCCCCTGAGCAAAGGAAGGGGGCTCGGTGCACACTGCCTGGGTCTGCTTGATCTCCTCTCCATCTCCCAGAGCTGTTAAACAGCCTCCTTAAATGGCTCTTGCCATCAGTAAAATAAGGAGTTTGTACTGTTCCTCACTTCTGCTCCTGTGTGGTGGCCCATTTGGGATAAGTATTCTTCTTTAGCCTAGCTGGAAGCCAGTAATGTGCATAGAATTTGTAATCCAGTATCTGTGTCTTTTAATTTCAGAAAACTAACGTATCCACTGTGATTCATCCTCCAGCTCGTCTGCTGCCCCGTTCTTGGGATAGCAAAGTCGTGGAAGGGGAGTCTGACCATTTGCATTAGTCCCTCTGCCCTTCAATACCCCCCTGGAGAGTCAGGTCATAGAGCCTCAAACAAGAGCTGCTGCTTTTGTGCCAGATGCTTTGCAGGAAGCTGGCTACCATATGATTTTCTTTACAAGCTGGGAGGCTGTTGATCCCTCAAACTGACATTGGGCAGCTCATTTGCAGATATAGCCAAATACCCTGTTCCTGATTTTCTGCATAGTAGCAGCAGTGTCCCTGTGAGCAGAGACAATAAGGGGAAATATTTGATTATAGAAATGGCAACCTGCTAATGACTTCCATTCCTGCTTTCTCTCCTCTCAGAACATCCCCACCTTGGGAAGCGTAGCAATAACCATGGCGCTCCACAACTGTGATGAGGTGGCGGTAGCTGGGTTTGGCTATGACATGAGTTCACCCAATGCACCGCTGCACTACTATGAGAACATCAAGATGTCTGCCATCAAAGAGGTAGGGAGCTCCTGCCAAGCACATCTTCCTTCCCAGCCCGCCGACCGCCCCGACTCCAGAGCCTGACTGGGATGGTGATGTCAACTTACAGCTTTCCTGTATGGGTCAAAACACAGCTCCACCCATGCGTTTGCCTGTAAAATTCTAGATATTCTCCCAAGCGCAATGTGTGATAAAAACGGTTGTTTCTGCTGGGAAAAAGTTCTCTGGAATGTGTATATAATGTGATTCCTTCTTCGAGCAGCAGGGAAAAGATTCACATAAACATCAATTCAAGTAGGGTGAAAGGGAGCAATTCAGCTCTGGGGTTGAAGAGATGTAGCTTCCTCCTGCTTTTTGATCCATGGTATTGTTCTCTAATCCATAGGCTTCTTTTGCTAGATGATCCCCTCCTCAGCCCCTGTGAAATGTGGGGGAGGTGAGATTAGCCCGGGTTAGCTCTCATCTGACTGTTCAGCAGCAGTTAGCTAGTGTAAACACATCACGGCTCCGTGGAGAGTGCTCTTTAAAGCCAGATCTACACTAGAAACATTTGCTGGTACTATCACAGTGAGATGAATGGCATTTTTAGAGGAACAAAAGCCCTCACGTTGGTATAATGCAGCAGTATAAAGGCGCTCTTTCAGGTCTGTCCATTTGCTGTACCAAACTAGAGCAAACTTGGACACCGGTGAAAGCTTCTGTAGTGGGAAGGTTTGCCGCTTTTTTGTTAGAGCTCAATCTTTCCCAGCACAGATGTGGCCCAGGTCTTTCTAAGATTGCTTCCCCCTCTTCATTGGCTCCTAGGTAGGAAAAGTTTCTCCATCCTACTCCATGTTGTGAGAAGTTGTATTGTTCACGGACAGTAGCGGTCTCCTGGCACTCGGCATTTGTTCACCTCGAGCACTTTGCCATTGATCCAGGCCAGGAGGGAAGCTGGGAAGTTGTGTTTTTCCAAATCGCGAGATTGTATCTGTCTTAGGACTCTCACAGGCTGCAGGCTGCCTGACCCTGGGCAGACTCAGAGGAATTAGAAATCAGTGATTAGTCAACTTGAAAAATGAGAGGAGCATGTCTAATTATCAGAGTAATGAGGCTTTGGAAAAACCTCTGAGCAGAGGACAAGAAAACAAACTGAGTTTGGGAAAAGACTGAGAGGAGGTCCCCTGTATATCAAGGGCCTGGACATTTTAGTCCTGAGGTACCTTCTGGGCCTGTGGAGGTAGCGAGAAAGTCTGCCTTGCTCAGTGGAATAACCATGGATTTAATCTGTCCTGGCTGGGAAAGTGAGTGCCCATTTACAGGATTTAAGGGGTACGTCCAGAGAGGAAAACTGAATTGAGTCACTATGTAAAGAGGTGGTGTCCGGCTTGTGAAATCCCCAAATGGAAAATAGCTGAGGAATATCGTTCTTGCATTAGTAGAGAAGGTATTACCATTGGCTTGCCCAGTTCTGATTTCTCTGGGCATCTGCTTTTAACCACTGTCTGAGACAGGACCCTCGGCTGCCCAGGCTCAGGTCTGAGTCAGTGCAGCTTCCAGCAAAGACACGACTACCCCAGAGTGAAAATGGATGCAGATGCCTGACTCCAGCAGTGGGTACAGAGACCGTTCATGAAAGTTTCAGGAAAAAAGCTTTTGTCTCTGGTGCCACTGTGTCCACTCTGGTGAATCGGCTGCCTTTGGTGGAGAATCATTCTTGCTCAGTTGTTTGTCCTGCCCCATAAGGGTGTCAGTCCCAGGACTGCTCTTGGACATGGAGACGGTCACAGTGGGTGTCCTGTGCCAAGCCTGTTTTGCAACCTGGTAGGTGTCTCTGACGTCCTGTGACGTGCACAGGAGCTGACAAAAGTGAAGTCATCTTGCTCTTGATCCTTACGTGATTCAATGGGAAAAGCTGGCAAAAAGAGATGGGTGGCAGAGTCTCTGGTTGAAGTCACCAGTCCAGATCACTTGGATCTTTGATTCGGGAGGCCAGCACCCTGGGTGGGATGCAGAAGGCAGTGGAAGGCAGGAGAGAATCACTCTTGAGCACCATATATGGTCTCAAGAATAAACCTTGCATGGCACAGGGCAGTAGATGAGGATGTGAAATGCAACCAGTAGGGTCTCCTAGAGAGACCAGTTGGTGCCTGGTTTGTCAGGCCTCTGCTGTCTGGAAGCTGTCAGTCATCGTGTCCAGGATGTTCTGTATGGAGGTGAGGGAGCGTTGAAAGGTTCTGGTAAAGCCTCACTAATTCAGATGTCAGTGGATTTGTTTCTGCAGCCAGGGTTGTTGATGGGAGCTCTGCAGGCCAGCGGAGCTGGTTCTAGGAGGAAGGTTCCTGTTCCACTTGAAAGCTGGTTATCTGATATGTATCTGCCCACCTAATCCGCACATCCTCACCCACAGGCTCCTCTTACATTTCGCTGCCCTTGTACAAGAAAAGCCATCTGTCCCCAAGTATCAATAATTAATGCTCCTCCTGCCTCTGCCCCTCCCAATATGACAAATTGTTTGTGATATCGTGGAATGTGAAGAGCAGGGAGAGGATTGCATTTCTTTCTTTCCCATTTAATATTAATGGTAGCTGGTAATTGTTGGTCACCTGAGGGTGAAGTTGAAAGGTGAAGGGCATGATAGTTGGGTTGTGTCTTCTGCAGTTGCCCTCAAATGGAGATTTGCCCCAGTCTAGACTGGAAGCACCCTGCACACTCTGCATGAAGAGACCTGCATGTCGTTTGCAAATTGGGAGGCTGCCCTGCGTTAGCATCTTGTGCCCAACATCACCTTTGGCATTAGTGAAAGAAGACTGATCCACAGCCAAGCTCCACCAAGGTTTTCGTCTGTTCCTTCTACTCTGACACCCAAAGGCTCAACAGCATTTTCCTCAGTGTTACTTCTGGACACAATCCTGGAGAGTCCAGTTTAATTCTTCCTGGTCCTCCTCTACACCTCAGCCTCAAAAGGAGCCACTAAAGCAGGCTGTGCCTTGAAATTATGCAAGTATTGTCTTTGTCCTCTGTCTGGCCTGCAGACCCACGCAGGCTGGAGTACTCCTTCCTGGGTAGGGGAGCAGAAAAGGTTTAATGTAGCAACATCACAGCACTGAAACAATTGCCAGGGGATGCAGCTGTTCCACCATAGCTAGCATCTCAGGCAGGAGCCCTTGCAGTTTGACTAGGCTTTGGTGGGACAGAACCTCTGTTTCTGAAGTTCAAATCTTTTTCCCTGACTGCCGGGCTCCTCCAGCCCGGATGACCGAAAATCTTCAGTGTTTAAGCTTGGAGAGCAGCTGTAGGGAAGCACTCCAGCTCCACCCTGAAACCATCACTGTCTTTACACAGAAAATGTAAACACCAGCAGCGTCCTGGGTCTGGAGGTGCCACACGTGTGTGTGTGGCTCGTGGGAGCCTCCTTGGGAACATCCATTGAGCCCTTTCCCTTGCCTGGTGTCCGCAGAGGAAACGGGCCTGCTGGCGAGCATGTGTCCTCTCGGCAAGGTGTGTCACTGATTTACACTTGAGGGCTGCTTGACATCTCTCTGGACACCCTTGAAACCCCGTGACTCATCTCTGAGGAATTTGTTCTGATTACATAAAAAAAGCCAGCAGAATGCACTCGCTTGCTCACAGCTGGGCGGAGATGCCTCTCCCATGCCAAGACTGAGGTGATAAAATCTCTGTGGAAATGAATGTGATTTTTCCTGTGCTCTTTGGGACTAGTGGCCTAATTTCCAGGAGGCGAAACAGGCAACCCCAGTGTATATTTTTGGTTAGTCTTTGCTTTCCCTGCAGGGGTAAAAGCCCTCAAGGTCCAAGATTGCGCTGCAATTGCTACCGCAGGAGGCAGCTGCCTCCACTGCCTCTTCCCGAGGGCTGGACAGGCGTTTTCTGCCCCAGAGGAAAAGGCTCTGCCAGGAGCCAGATGCTCTTAGACCTTCATCGATGTTACCAGTCAGGGGGAGGTATATATGGTCTTGGGACCCTGGTCAGTAGTATGGCTGCAAAAGACACATGCATTCTCCTGTGCTTGTGAATGCTCACAGGGGTAAACTGCTCTGGTTTAGTCCTGGATGGGTTCCTTACCCTCTGTCCTGGGTAGCTCAGCATGCTCCAGCCAGGGTATATCCAGGCAGACCTGGTGGAGAAGACCCTTTTTCTGTTCAGAAGCGTGCTCCAGAGAGCTGGAAGCACTCTGGTGCAGTGCCTTCAGTTTCAGGCTGTGAGCTGGAAGATCAGTGCTTGCGGGGCAAAACTGCCCCTCAAGTCCCAGCTCCACTGCCCGGCACCTTCTCTCCTTGTCTGTCCTCTTCTCCCACCGCAGCCGGGGGTGCAGGGTCCCTGGCTGGCACTTCTTGCAGGGGTTTTCTGGGCAGTATGAAGACACTCTGCTGTTCTCTGGTCTGTTACTGGAAGACCCCTGCCCAATAGACCCCGTGCTGTTGTGTAAATTCTCACAGGTGATTTTTCAGCTCTGATCCCGTCTCTTTAAGTTACAAAATGCAGAACGTCCAAGTGTGTCATCTCCCTTCAGTTACTGTTTTCCCTATTGCCAATAACTTTGCAACAGCTTTCGACCCTTGCCTGCTTCCATGAATGCTGTACAGAAAATGATTGAGTCTTTGCCAAGGTGTCTGCTCACTTGTTTCTGTTTTCATGGCAATGAGCCCATCGGAGCTAAATTTTGATATAGTTTATTGTATTTTTATTTCTTGCTTAGGTCCTGTAATGCTTCCTGCCCAAACTCTCCATAAAAGTATATTTTTATCGCAGGCCACTGTCTTCTATTAATGTAGAAGTGTCATATTCACTGGGAAAATAGCGAAGGAAACATGGATATGTTTCCATGAGGTGAGGAAAAAGGGAATAATTTTAAATCACAGTGAAGGCTTTTCCAGATAAAAAAATACGAATGAACCTGCCTATAAGGGTTACAATAGACCTTCATTGCTAAGGGCAAAACAGGCTAGTGTTTCAGGCAGAAATTATTTCAGGATGGGAAAGTAATAGTGTTTAGAACAGTAAAAACGTATCCGTAAAGAGTTGATGAAACAGAGGGTAGGAGCCTGTGCTAATTCATGGGAACGAAGCACGAGACTGGCTCCCAGCATCCCTCCTCCATGTGCTCTGCCCCGAGCCTGGCAGCACACAGCCTTCCCCGACCTCGTGAGCCAGAGGTGAGCTTCAGTCTCCTCATTTCTTGCAGGAGCAAGAACGTGAGCAAGGAGTCACCTCGGATGCCAGGCAGGGAGCACCCCAAGCTGTCTTCTCAGCAGCTGGCTGCAGACTGCCTCACACACTTGCAGTTGGTAAAAATGGATAACACGTGGTTAAAAGCCACCCTTATCCATCCAGAGCCCATCTGTGGCATTTGTGTCGCGCGGTGGAGTGCTAACTGGTCTCCTTTTCACTGTAGAAGCAGATCAAGCGGCAATGCCGATGCTGTCAGAGGTGTCAGCTCCTTTGATACAGCTGTGCCTGGCACTTCAGTGACTCGCTGCCTGACCCGAGGGGGAGGTGGCGCGACTGCCTTTGATGGCTTCTTTCTGATCGTTGGCTCCATTTCCCCAGCAGCTCTTTGTGGGATGCTGGAGGACACCATCTTGTAACACTTCTTATTCAGCCTGTGTAAGGGCTGTCACAAGGGCCAGGGGAGGTGGCCTGCAGCACGCAGTGACACACAGCTTTGTCTCTGTCTCTCCCCGCCAGCAGCTACCTCTCAGAATAATCTGCAAACATCAAGTTTGGAGTCTCGGCCCATAAAGGCACAAACAATAGTGCTTTATCATCATCTGGGCTCTCTCTGTGAAGCTGTCCTTTGCATTTTAAATCACCACAAGTTGCTTGGGAGGGGGTGGTTGGGCTGCTTCGGGCCTCCAAGTACCTTAAAGTTTGCGGTAGCCAACAAGAAGAACAAAACTCCTTTGAAAGCCAGGCAGATGTCTAGCCTGGTGATTTATAGACTGAAAACACAGCTATTCGAGCCTGGCTGATGAATTGCGATTGGAGTACAAGGAATGGTGCAGACTGAAATGGAGGTCAGCTTTGGAGGGGGAGGTTAGGGGCTGGGGCAGGGGGACCTCTGAAAGGGCAGTGCTTTTTCTTGGGGCCGGCAGTGATGACTGATGAGGTTTATACATTTTTGTCTTTGTTTAAAAGCCACCTGTTTGACAGCGTTTTGGCTGAATGAAGGCCTCACATGCTGTTCCTGTGCATAAGAACTGTGTGTCTATGTAATAGAAATCTGGAAAAGATTGATGGAATAGCAGTCATGACCGGAGCCCAGGTATTGCCTTGTTCAGTAGGACAGAAGTACGGTAACACTCGTCGGGTATCACCATGCACTAATAACAGCCAGGAAGGTAAGGCTGTACGTGGACAAAAACAGAATTAGGGTTTGGACAAGATCTCTGTAGGAAAAGACAGTAGAAGATGTACAGGGCTGTGCTAGAGCCCAGCTGCTGACCCCAACATTGAACACAGACCCTCTGTAGGGGTGCTGGGTACCTCCAGAAACCGCGCTCTCACCGATGTGCGTTGGCAGCCAGTATTACTGTCAAGGGGTGAGCCCAGGTATTGCGAGATGCATTAGCTGGGACAGCTCTTCTCACCAGCCATGAGGGCAAAAGAAGAGCTGATAGTCTTTCCGAGATGTTTTTAGCAGGCATGAAGACCTTGCAGAGGGACGTTTTGGGAAATAGCCTTTGATCAAGTGCCTTCACGGTTAAATTAAATGGAAAGGCAACAGAAGGGATGGTATGACTCGGATTTTGCTTCCAAAAGGAGGGAGCTTGATAAGCAGGGCTGTATCAGACTGTGGGGCGGCACTCAGCGGTGCTGGCGGCGTCATCAGTGGAACTGGGACATGTCTTCATAATTTAGGCCTAGCCTAGGAGAACAGGCTACCAAAAGCAGATGCACTGAAGAGCTTTTGAACTCACTGTAGACTTGATATCTTTTTCTTTTTTTTGCGTCAAAAGTGCAAAAAGGCTGTAGACATAACTTCATGAACAACGGCTTCACAGTGGTGTTAGAAATAACAGAGGAGTGGGAGAGAGCATCAGGCAGTGAGGAGACTTCACCCTGATGGTTGGAGGGGACAACGATAAAGCAGAAAGTGGCAAAAGTCAAGCTGAATTAGATCTTGCGAAGGAAAATAAACAAACACTGGACAGTCCCACTGCTAAACAAATACCATGTAAACAAGGAAAGAATTATCAGGACTGTGGTATCCAAGGAGGTGAAGGAAGCAGAAGGCGTAGGGATTAAATAGCCAAAGTGGGAACCACATGAATGAATATATTAACCTCCCTAAGGGCAATATGATAAACGTGAGGGAAAGGGTGGCTCACAGTGAGAAGCTCATAGAAATAGAAAATGACAGGGTCAGCAGTGAAAGGCAAAAGCTGTTGAAGCTAATGCACTAGGTGTGAGAGCCTGAGAGATCTCTGCTCCAACCACTGCGCTGTTGAGCCAATTAAGCTGCAAGTCCAGAGGAAAAGGTCCTCAATAAATCTATCAGGTTACACGTGGTTCCACAGGATTAGATTGTAGTGGACATAATACCTCTTTTTCCTTTCTTTTTTGGGGGGATGGGAGTGAGGCAAGGAAAATAATCCTGTCAAATTCAGACCTCTTAATCTGACCTCAGAGGTACTATTCAGAACTTCAGAGCAGAGTTTAAATGAAAGAATAATTAAATCCTGAAAGCAAACACAACATGGATTTACCAAAGGCAGGTTACAAAAACTAATTTAATATCTTTATTTGATTAAAAGAAAAAAAAAAAAATGTTCTGAGGACAGAGGAAGTGTAGTAGCTCAGTCTGTCTGAAGTTCAGTTAAGCATGCAACATTGTGCCTTGTGAGATATTATTAGTTAAGCTTCACAAGCTACGGTTTAGGTGCAACACCTGTATGTGAATAGTCTCTCTGAAGGAGAACACAAAGAGCGGCACTGAATGGATGGCTGGGAGTTCCCCCGCAGGAGGTCACGTTTAGTGTTTGCTTTAATGATTTTTGGCACAGAAGGCAATGGTGTGCAAGTGGAATTTGTGATGAGACAAAACCAGGTGTGGTCAATACAGGGGAGGATCAAAATACCATCCAGGAAGACCATGAGCACCTTGAGAACAGGAGTAAACCGGGTGGCATGAAACCTAAGAGTATGAATGGAAGGTCATGGTGTTTGGGGCAATACCAGAAATTTTGATTCTAAGCTGGGGTAGCATTATTTGGCAATGGCAGAGGAGGAAAGTGCTTAGACAGGTACAAATAAATGACAGGATAATTCAGGTGTTACTGTGAAGAAAAGGCAAATACAGCTCTGGAAAGATTAGAGGAAACGACTTCTTGTAGAGAGAGAGAGAAGTGCCTCTGCATGAGGCAATGGTGAGCCTTTTTTCTGGTTCGTGAGAAGTAAATTTGGGGTAAATAGGGACAGAGGGAGCTACTGCATTTCTGGGAAATTTCTCAGTTTTCACAGGGGAAATGAACAGCTTGTTTAGCTTGGTAAAATGAAGACTGAGAAGAGATACAGTTGCTCTCTGTATGTATTAAGAATAAGCAGGAGCTAAAGAGCTGTTTAAAATTTCAAGTTGGCGTAAGAATGATGGGGCTTAAAGGAGCTGTGAGTTAATCTCCTAAACACGAGAAGAGGAGGGTGCCCAGCCCTCTCTGTTGTTTCAGTATGTCTGACTCCCGGTTGATGCAGATGGGACGGGGTGGTCTGCGGCGCTGCCATGTCCCAGCGGATGGACTGAGAGAGGAGGGGGCAATGGGTCCCAAAGGAGGCAGGGCACTGGTGTCATGGGAGGTGAAACTGCCATAAAACACCCAGTGTGCGTGGTCACCATCCTGGGACCAGAGCAAGGGTGTGGGCAAGGCAGAATCACGAAAAATAAGCAGCTCTACAGGTAAGGCGGTGAAGGTTAAAGGCAGAGATAAACTAGTACCAGTGGGGACTGGAAACCGACCAGTGAAGTAACACTTGGTGCTACTGCTGTGGTTTCTGTGCAGGCTTTTTGGAAGAAATGCTGCTGACTTGCAGAAATACGAAGGATGTAACAGAACCGAGAAACCTCCTGCTTTACAACTTGCTGTTTTTCTTGAATGCATTCCTCATTGATTTCACTCTCTCTGATTTGGTTTTCCTGTATTTTAAGATATTGCAATATACTTGATAAGTCTAATGTGCTCTGAAGCTGAGGCATTCCCAGATTGTAATTGATTACAGATGGGGAGCTTACCTTCCTCCTGGGTTGGTCTCTGAAACATTTTCTTAGTCTTAAAATATTCTACTCGGCTTCTCTTGAAGGGACAGAGGATGTTTTGTGCTTCCTCATGGAGTTGTCAGGAAAAAAGGGACAGGTGGTGTGGGGCCTGCTGCATTTGCATAACCCTGAAAGGTGGCTTAACTGATGATAAATTTTGATCTAATTACTGTGACCAAGCGATCAGACATCAGACCCACTGCCACCTCTCTGGGATGGACAGCCATAACAGTGCATCTGCTTGCAGAGCCACTCTGCTCCTGCTGTTTCTCTCTGCACTGAAAAGAGCAAACATCCACTAATCACAGAGAGAACAGAAGCAAAGGAAATCCCAGCCTGATCCCCAAACAGCAAGAAGGGCTTTGGAGCCTCCTGGGACGTTCCTGGTGGAGCTCCCAGAAGTTCATTAACTCCGGTCGTGGGCTCGGACAAGCAGCCTGTTTGCACAAGTGGAAACAAACAGTTGGACTCAATGATCTCAAGGGTCTTTCTATGATTCTAGGATGTACCAGCCGCCCGCTCGATGCGAGCGGCAGAGGGGGGGGAGGGCAGAGCCAGTCTGCCAGGTTGCAGGAGCAGCGGTGGTGGTGATGTGTAGAGACGTGAATGCTCTGTGCTGCTCTGTCACTGTCTGGGGGTGCGGATTCATGAGAGAAAACGTGGAGTTTTCTGCTTGTGATGCTGAGGTGTAGCTTCAGGTCTTGGGGCAGGGGGTTTGTGACAGTGAACAATCCCACGTACAGGAATAGGAAATGAGGCAGTAACGGCTCAGTGTGCACGGGAGGAGAGGGTCAAAGCAGTCAGAAGGGACAGTGAGCATCTTGACAGCGCAGCCAAAGCGCATCCAGCATCCGAGGGCAGGAAAAGCCTTCTTTGCAGTAGTAGCAGCAGTAAGCCACCAGCGTTGCAGCTGCTTCATGTCATCATCCTCCAGGCATGGATTCTGCTCACAGTCCTCTGGTTAAAATGTCAAAATGAGCCCTCTGACAGCACAGTCGTGTCTGTGGGGACACAGGTGACCAGAGCACTGCCTGTTTCTTATTATCCTGCTGCAGCTCAGGACACTGCATCAGATGAAAGATTTCCAGGACAACTTGCCTGCAAGCTTGGTTACACAGAGCACCTGGGCTTACCCAGTGAAGGGTGGCAAAAAAGAACTTCCCCTTACAACAGACATAACGTGGTTCTGGCCCCAAAGCAAACCTGAGCCTGCCAAGACCTGGCTTTTCATGAGACCCTGCAGCCGGCTCAGAGCCCTCCGGCCTGCTGGTGGTGTGTGCTACCCAGGGTGCTATTTTAGGGTGTATACATCCTAAAACCTACTGAGTTTTAGGATGTATTTTGTTGCCTTTCCCTTTTGGGGCAATGGGAGGAAGGTGCCTGCCTCTCTGGCAGTTTTGAGAAATCTGCTCCGTCTCTTCTCCCCACTGCAGCCGCTGGTGCTGGAATGCAGCTTCCTTTGCCTGATTAGCTCTGTCTGTCAGTGGGGTGAGTCCCTCTCCTATAATCAGTAACCGGAGCTGGTGTTGAAGACATGCCTCATCCTTCCTGCCCGTGTTGCTGTCGGGCGCGGGGGGAGCAGCACTGCACCGAGCACCCTGCTAGTGTTCTTCGGGGCGGGGGGGCACAAAAGCCCGTCCTCACCAGGGAATCCTCTTCCTCTGTGGCCTTACATTCAACCACAAAACATTTGAGAGTACTGCTGCGGACACCACTAAGATGCATGGATCAAGTGGGAGGCTTAGTTCTCTTACATGTGGGTTTCTGCTTGGAAAGAGGAGTTTGTGGCAGTGCCCAGGGTGTAGAGGAGCCTGGATGCAGAACAGCCAGAGGTTTATGGGTCTTGCCAGCAGCCTTGCAGTCAGTGCTGGAGCCAGACCTAGCCGTAATGTGAGAGAATGCAATTGTATCGCCCAAAGTTTTATTATCCACCTCCTGTACTTAAATTCCTGCTCCACTTGTATCTTGCACACAAGCAGATTTCCCCTTGGACCAGATAAGGCCCTTGCATGTGGCCTGAGGTGACGTTTTAGGTGGTGTGAGTTCGCCTAGAAGTGGCTGCTTCCCCAGTTACCTTCTGTACCAAGGGACGCAAGCAGGTTGTCATGGGTGAAACCAGTTGGCTTCTTTTATGTTTGATGAGGCTGAAGGATGTGAAGGAGGGATCAGCTTGTGCTATGATGTATCAGGCACATCAGGCTCCCTGGCGCTCCAGATAGGCTTTGAACAAGAAGCCCAGCCAGATGTAAGTGGATGCATGGAGACTAGTGTTCCCAGCGTGGCCCCTGTGCCAGCAGACAGCTGCTCACTGCCTCTTGGCAGGAGCACACACACACACTTGGCTGCCTCTGCCGGTGCCGTGCATTCCTAGCAAGGGGCTGTGCTGTCAGAAGAGATGCTGCTGCATGGTGGGGGCCAAGCCCAGGCCCCCTAGCTGACATGCCACGTGTGGGACTGTTTCCAGCACTTCGGGGGATCCTGGCTCTCCTGCTCCGAGTGACAGGCACACACAGGCCTGCTCTCCCAGCTCCCTCTGCCCCGCACCACCATCGCTCCCACTACTGCTTGCTGAAGTTCATGGGTTTTTTTTCCTTTTACGAGTCAGCTTTCTTCCCAGTGCCAGTTTTCAGCTTCTGCTTTTATGCTAGCAGAAGCGAAGCACTGAGTTGTTTCTGGACAGCAGCTTTGCAGCTTAGAGATGGAGTCTTCTGCGTTTTCAGAGTCCCAAAGAGCACCAGCACAGTTTACCACCTGTGGCCCTGTTGTTCCCTGTGCTGGTGCACCCTTTGCAGCACTCAGGTAACAGTGTCAATGGACGCAGAAGTCAAAGACTTCTTCTGAACACAGGTTACAAGATAAGACCTGCCTGAACTTTCCTTAGCAGCTTTAACTGTTGTCATTCCTGTGCTCTGAGGGGACGGAAGTGTCTTGTAAACGCACAGTAGCAGCAAGAGAGGAATTTCCAAAATATGCTGGAGATCTAAAGAGGGACCGTCAGTCCCTTGGACTTCTTGGTAGCAGGCTGCACACCATGCCCAGGGCTGTCAGTGACACACAGCAGTCATGGCTGAGAGCTGCTCGTCCTGGACAGGACGGGATGGGACAGGACAAGCAGCGGATGACAGGGGATCCATATGCACATTGTGCGTGATGGATACAACCCGTGCTTTATGGGCACATGCCCGTGGTTTTGCAGTGGGTAAACTGGGTTTAGATACATATGACAAGGTGCCCTCAGAGGGCTCGTTGAGCTGGCGCTTTCTTGGTTTGAGGCCATTTCAGGGAGGCTCCTGTAGAGTGATTTTATCAGGGTCCTGATTGTATTTAGAGCTCAGATTACCTGCTGGCCAGAGCACTGTGCTGGAGACCTGGATCCGTTTACCGGGATTCTTGTCGTGTTGGGGAGATTTTGGGGAAAGTTGCTTTTCCCTGCTCTGCCTTGGTCTCCCCAGGGGACAAACCACTTACTGCTTTCATTAAGTGCTTTAATAGTACCAGCGCAGGGGGGTGATGGCAGATGCTGTGATTACAGCTAAAGCCTGGGTGGGCTGACACCAGCTATAGCAGTCATTTCTCTGAAACGCCTGGCTGGGAGATGTGACCATTTGACCCTTTGCATTGTATTTGTGTAACCTTTAGCATGTGATTTCCTCTTGGTAGGGCTAGCAGAGGCAAGAGACAGCCTTGGTGGGGCTTGGTCTTGGGGCTTTTCAGCTGCGTGCATCCCCATGCGTTCCCCAGAGACCTCCCTTAGCAGGGGGCTGTATGTGGGTACAACATGTCCTGCCACCATGTTCCCTGCCAGCCCTGTTCCCCGGCACACATCACCATTAACGCTGGCTGTTGGACTCTTGTGTGCGGTGGCTTGAGAGGGCACTGTAGCCAGCTACATCTGCCTAAGGTGAAGGCACCTGGGCTACCCAGATCTCTCCAAGACAAAAACACTTCACCCAGCCCATGGGGAGACCTCCTACCTCAGGTACATGGGTCTGACCCCGCTGGTTGCATTGGCCTTAGGTAAGAGAACGCCCTTGGTCTGCAAGGGTTCTTCTGGTCTACAGCGGGGTCTGTCTCCTTGGCAAAAGCCACTGCCCTGCTCCAGCTGGGGTCTGTCACAACATGGGGGATGGGAGCATGCTTGACCAGGATAGCTGCTGACCTTCTGTCTTTCCT
The DNA here is from genome assembly GCF_028500815.1 of Rissa tridactyla. NCBI lineage: Eukaryota > Metazoa > Chordata > Aves > Charadriiformes > Laridae > Rissa > Rissa tridactyla. Next base: position 43,817,066 of record NC_071473.1, read on the forward strand.
ATTTCCTTCCAGTCCTGGACACACAATATCCAGCGGGAGAAGGAGTTCCTGCGGAAGCTGGTCAAAGCCCGAGTCATCACTGACCTAACCAGTGGGATCTGAGTGGCTGCAGCCACTGCCTCCAAGGGAGGAGACGAAGACACACGCTGCAGCTCTGGGAGCAGGCACTGGCAGCCCCCTGCAAGAATCCCACCTCACCGAAGACACACAGAGATGCCCAGGTGCTCTGGGAAGACCCTCTTGCATTGCCAGTCTGCATGAGGGTTGTATCTGCTGCCTCCAGGCCTCGAGCTGGAAGGAGGTGGCCAAGGGGCAGTTCTTGAACTCTGCATCGCAGGCGGATCTTCTGTGTCCTGAATTACACAGGAAAGACTCAGGAGAGAGAAGAAAGGTTTGTGAATAAAACAATTTGTGCCAAATGGGAGGTGACGCTGCCCCAAGGCAGCAATGCCTGAATGTACAAAGTATTATTTTTTAAAAGAAACTCTGCTGGAATCATACTAGAAATGCCAAGGTGCAAGGCAAAGTCTGCTTGTGCACAGCCCTGCGAAAAGCCCGGCCTCTCCATGCTCCCACCTGCGTTGTCATCGGCCTCAGACCTTTCCCCAGGAAAACAAATCCGTCCAAAACTTCAGTGTCGTTGGTGCTGCTATAATTTGAAGGGAGAATAATGGCTTTCCCTCCTTCTCCACTTGGAGCTTCTGGTTGGAGATGAGCATGGGTTTGTTTTTCTGCACTTTTCCTTGCTTCCCGCGTAGAGGCAGCAGCAGCAGCCATTTACTTGGCTGCATTTTCCTTAGCCGTTTGCCCCGCTCTGCCTCTGCCCTGACCCCAAGGTGGAGCGGGGAGCTGATGGCTTTCTCTGCCTGCAGCAGACCCTCCCCACCTTCCTGCCGGTCATGGCGCTGAGGAGCCTCGTTGTGCTCAAGGCTTTCAGGCCGCTTGGTTTGTGCCTGCTGTGCAGGGCCCCCGTGGAGTCCGTGCAGATTGGTGTCACCATTTCTGGACAGCATCTCACTTTATTTTTGTGTGGGAGAGGAGTAATTTATTCTTTGGAAGGAGGTCAGATCTTGCGCAGAGATCTGAAGCTTTACAGTTTGAGGGCAGGCTGCCGAAGATGTTTGTTTTATGTTCCAGACTCGATCATTTAAGCGATATGTGACCTCAGTGATGATAGAGCCTGCTGGCACGGGTGGGGGCCTGCTGGGAACCCTCGCCCTCTGCTCGGCTCCTGCTCACTTCATTTCCAGGCTCCTCCCGTGCTGCTCTAGCACTGCTGCTCCTCTTGCTCTCAGGAGCACCTCCCTTCCTTTGCTGTCTTGGTCCCGAGATGCAGTATTTGCACATTTCATTTGTATACGTATTTCAGAGGAGCTGGAATAAACTGAGCAACGTGGCCGAGCGCAAGGACAGTGGTCTCATCCACCTGGAGACCATGGGCCCAAGGGAGTTTGCCAGGGGAACGGTTACAGGTGGAAATCAGCTCCGACACTCTGCTAGCCTGGAGCAGGATGGTCTGCGCCCACAGAGGGAGGATCCCAGAGGGATGCTGTCTGCGCTCATCTGAGACACCCCCACCCAGGGGAGACGTGCAGGAGGGGCAGGCAATGACCCGGGAGGCGTGGGGCAGAGGAGCAAACTGTATGGAACAGTTTGAGACCAGGCTGCAGGCAGAGGCAGCTCTTGGGAGATGGTGCTGGGTGCTGTCCACAGACCAGTGTGGGACGTGCCCCTCAGGAGCGTCTCCTGCTTGGTGCACCCATAGCCAAGGAGCTCGCCTAGGGGCAAGTCCTGTCTAGCTTCTGGTTATGGCTGCTACTTGCCTCGTAGTCTGGGAGCTGCTCAAAGATCCCGCCTCTTCCAAGCCGCAGAAGACAGGTGCTGGGAGGCTCTCCCTTCCCTTTCCCCTTCCCATGTCCCTTCCTCTGTCCCTCTGGCCTCCCAGCTAGGTGGTCCCTGCTTCCCCTCAGTACATGCCTACCCTGGCAGTGCCTCCCACCAGGATGCTCTGTAAGGTTTCTGGCTGGTTTTTGGCCACGTGCTGTGGCAGATACGCATTTGAATATTCTACCCCAATTTGCTTTTCCTGCTCAAGGAGTCTGAGGGACTGGATTTCCTTGGCTCTTTCCAGGCAACACTCTCTTTGCGGTTCCTATGTGTCAGCCTGGACCTGGGACCATCGTCCGTAGACCCCTTGCCACGGTGGCATTGGGGGTGCCTGGGCTGGACCTGGCCGAGTTGTGGCTGGGGAAGGGTGGGCACCCGCCCTCTGCCATGGTGCTTGAACTGGGTCTTGAACCAGCTGCTGTGGGAGCTCTGGGGTGGTGGTGAAGTGATGGGTGGCATCAATATGGTACAGCGAGCTGAGATGCCAGAAAGCGGGTGACTGCAGCCAGGAGGAGGAGGAGGTGGGTGAAGAGCCTTCGGTGTCTGTGCTGGGCTCCTCTCCACCCTCCAGGGGAGGCACTCCCATGGAGACTTGTGATGCCATTAATTTGATTTAGTCCGTTTTATTGAGCACTACAAAGCTATGGGGCACCTTTATCTTCCAGCTCACTGGCTCCAGGTCCACGTAGCGGGCGTGGCCCCTGCTCTGCTTTCCCTGGCAGGGACAGGTCCTGATGGGAAGCTGTCCCTGCACACCAGCAACGTGACTCCAAGCCCTTCCCTCCACTTTGTTGGGGTCTCCAGGCAGAAGTGCCCAGGCTGAAGAGATGAGCGCATGGCCCAGGGTGACTCTGGTGGGTCAGAACCTGCAAGTAGAAGAAAAGAGAGGATGGGGGGTTGTTTGGGGGCCAAAGGCCCATTTGACATTGGTGGGGCAAGCCCACCCACGGAGCAGCAGTACGGCTGGGCGCTGGGGGTGTGCGCCCTGGGAGCAGTGCGCAGCACTGGGTTTCGCTCCTGGATGCTGTTCCTTTGGCTGCCTCCCTGCCTGCACCTGCAGCCACCTCCCGCCCTCCGAAAGGCTGCAGTCCTGCCAGCTCGGAGCGGTGCACGCGGGTCAGAGCAGGGTCAGTGGGACGGATGTGAGTCTTGGCCTCTCCCTCACAGTGACTCACCTTTTCAGCTCAGAAGGGAGAGCCCAGGGGAATTCTCCACAGCCTAAATATAGAGCGGGGTTGCCTGGTGCCTCTGACGCGCTGCGGTGCAGAAAGGCCATTCGGGTGGCAGGGAACCTGCCTAGAGAGAGGCCAGGGAAGTGCAAGGAGGTCGAGGAGCCCATTCCCGCAGCAGGGATTTGCTCTGGCTGGTGCAGAGAGCAGGTCTGGGGAGCTGCGGGGCAGCCAGCATGTGCTGCTGCGGGGGAGATGGGCTGCCGGAGAGCTGCTGCTGCACTGACCACACCGTGAGCACGGGCTGCTCATGCATTCGTGCCATACAGCCCTCCCCAATGCCCACCACCCCGGTGTCGAGCTCCCTCCACCAGCTCACCCCGTTAGGGCTGGCCATGCTGCGGCCTCAAGCTCACAGGTGCCAAACGGAGGCAGCACAGCCAGGGAGCTCGAGGCAGCAGCAGGATCCTCTGCGGCCCAGCATCCCTCAGCCCAGCATCTCTGCGTTTCCAGCGTTTCCTTTTCCTGGGAGGGAGCAGTGGGGGGGCCCTACCCCTCTGTGTGGGCACTGCTGGGGGAGGGGGAAGGTGTCAGGACAGGGCTGTCTGTCTGTCTGTATCAGACAGGGATGGGCAGGCTGGGGACGGGCAGCACCAGGGATGGGCAAGGGCTTCCAGATGGCCGTCATGGTGAGCTCCAGCGGCACCAGCACGGCATGTGCCATCGGTACAAGGTGCATCACATGCAGTGTTAGAGACGTGTCCTTCGGTGCAGGCGACCTGGGCCACTACCCAGCCCTTCTGGGCACCGGCTCCTCGCACAGGGACTCTCTCCAAAGGCCAGTGCGCTCACCGGTACTGTACCAAGCTGAGATGCAAGAACTCCGTGAGTTTTTAAAATTAGTTTTAGGTTCTGCGATATTTTTTTTTTTAATTTCCCCTCTAGGCAGGGAGGGCAAGAGTCTTGCAGGCTCCTCCAAGACGGCTTATGTCACATCGATTCAGTCATATCACAGAAGCAATAAAGCTATCAAACAAGCTTGGCTGGCCTCTTTCTTCTGCTGCCTTTGGCTTTTTTTAGGGGAGGCAGAGGGATTCCCCTGCTCGGGCTCTCCCCAGCCTGGTTTCACTGCTGCCGGGAGCTGCAGCTGGCCAACGCCACCAGCCTGGTGCCGGGGACAGGAGAGGGCTGTGCTTCTCCTTGCTGGTGACCTGAGGGGTGGGAGAGGGGCTCAGGGGGTGGGTGCATGTCATGTCGGGGGGGCAGAGGGGTGGGAGCTTGTCTTGGCCGGGATGGACTGCCTGTGACTCTGCTTTCTCTCACAAGGAGTCCCTGCCAGGAGGGTGGCTTCCAGCCAGGGGTCACAGCAGCAATCAGGCTGGGTGCGGCCCCAGCGAAGGCAGGTGTCCAGCCAAGTGACCTTCTCACCACAGCGTCCAGGAAGGAAGCGGTTTAGGAAGCTGGGGGCTGAGGCTGTGACCGGCTCCGACACCTGCCGTGTCCCAGCGGGAGGAGAATAACCCCTGCAGCAAACCCTGGCGATGCCACGGGGCTTCTGGACCCACGGGACGAGCCTGGGACAGTCCCATCACTCAGGAGAACGGCGTGGCTGTTTCTAGGTGGGTGACAGGTCTGCCGGACCTGCCAGCTCCCAAATACGAGGGGTGTTCTCCTGCCAGCACCAATGGGACACTGCAGAGGTGACTTCTCAGCCCTACCCGGTGTGGGCAAGTTACGGATCCCTCCCAGAAAGGAGATGCTGGAGCTGCTCAAGTCCCTCCTTCTTGCTGTCCTCTCTTCCTGGCCCTTAAAGAGCAGAGCCACCGCTGGCATCAGGCTGGGCCAGCCCCAGGGGTGGCCAGTGCCCCATCCTGGCCTTGGGAGAGCTGAGGGGGAGAACACAGAGCCTGGGACCAGGGCACACGGGGACAGCCCGTGGGAGGCTGAGGTCAGCAGAGACAAGGACGCTTGTGGAGGAGCAGGTGCCCCAAAGGAGCCACATCACCAATGAGATGGGCACAATGCAATGGGTCGGTCTGTCTGTGTCACAGCTCTCCCCTGCACGTGTTTTGTCACACCCAGCCATGGCCTCACATGGGCACAGCAGCGGCTGTGGCATGTTCAGTCCCGGCATCTGACTGGACCACATCACCCCCATCCCGCCTCACGCAAGGGTAGCACCTTCAGGGATAGATATCACAGCCAGCCCTGGCCCCGCACGGCTCCTTCCAGACCAGCCAAGGGACACAGGGACCCCTCAGCCCTGGGGGTGCAGGAGCACAGGCTGATGCAGGCGGTGCCTTGGGAGGCACCAAACCCGCTGCCAGCAGCAGCCAGGGAGCAGGTCACCCATCTGGAGACCCAGGGGGCCAGGGACCCTGCCGTCCACCCAGGGAGCCCAAGGGGAGAGAGCAGTGCCCAGATTCAGGTGCAGCACTGGGATGTGCCACCTCCTGCCTCTGCGATCTCAGGGGGGACAGGGAGGAGGTGTCGCTGGCAGGACACTGAAGGCTTTTCACCCACTTCCTCCTCCTCCTGGCTGCTGTCCCTGGGCTGGTGGCACCAGTGGGGTCACGTCTCCCAGGACAGGGGCCAGAGGCAGTGGAGGGGGCCAGCGTCTGGGGCAGCGTCTACAAGGGGGACACCCCTGGGAGAGGACAGAGGCCAGGCTTTTGGCAGCCACCTTTTCACAGGACCATGGACACTGTAGCCCACCTGTATGGGGGCCCCTGGATATCCCCGTGTGCCACACCCCACACAGCCCCCTGCCCACCACCAGTGTCACACCCCCGGCAGCTCCCGGCTGTACCCTGGGGACATGAGGACCAGCTCAACCCGCAGGGAATATGAGAGGGGACGGGGTATCCCAGTGGGGTAAGCCAGCACCTGGGGCTGTCTCCAAGTCCCAAGGGCTGCCCATGGGGGAGGCAGCTCTCCCCTCCATTGGCAGCCCTTCCTGGGCAGCTCCCCCTGCACGGGCACGGCTGTGGGGACAGCCAGGCAACCTGGGGCAGGACATGCCTCTTGCACGGAAACTTTCCAAGCAGGCAGCCCCGTTAGTCTGCAGCTCTCCCAAGCAGAGGATCCTGTTTCCTGTCCTCTGTCCCCCAGGGATGCTCCTGGGCCTCCAAGCTTCTGCTGGGCCAAGGCATCCAGGGCATCACCTCTGCCAGCTCCCATGAGGGCATCATGGATGGGAGCAGCCCCACGGCAGTCCCACTAGCAGGCGTGAAGCCACCCCAAGCCACAGGCTTGTCCAAGCCACCGGTGCTGGGAGCAGGGGGGGACCAGGGCCACGCCGTGCCACGCCAGGGCAGGGGCAGCAGCTCCGGGCTGCGTGCCACCTCCACCATCCCTGCTAGCGGTGGCGGCGACAGCTTAGCCGACGCCGCCTGTGTCAGCACATTCCCCGGCAGGTGATGCCGCAGGAGGGACGCGGGAGTTGTCATCCTCGCGCTGGATAATCCGACGAGATGAGACAAGACGAGGCGGCCGGTGGCTCGCACTGTGGCCAGCGGCTCGCAGCCCTGCAGCGGGGTCTGAGCTGCCGTACAGTGGGGAAGCAGTTAACGCCACGCAGGGGGCCCGGGTGCTGGGGCAGATCCCACGGGCGACCTGTGGGCCGGCGTGTGGCCGCGGCACAGCCGGTGATCGAGCCGCTGGCCCCGCTCCAACCGGGGAGTTATATAAGCCCGGGGAGGTTGCGCCGAGGCGGCGGAGCGCTGCCGGGGCAGATGACACAGCGAGCGGCATCCCGGGGCGCGCAGCCCGCCCGGACGCCTCCGGACCCCGCCGCCGGCAGGGCCCGGGGGGCCGGTGGGCCATGAGGGCTGACCCCGGGGGGGGCTCGCCCGGCCTGGGCTTTGCCCCGGCGGCCGGCTCCGGCCAGGGGAGCACGTGTGAAGCGGGGCCGAGCGGAGGCGGCCCTGGGATTTGGCACGTTTGCAAGGAGCACTCGAGAGCCCCGGGATGGACGTGGAGGGCCCTGGGCGGTGACGTAAGGACTCACACGGGCTCGGCTCGGCTCGCCAGCCGGCCCCCATGTCCCCGGGGCCTGCGACGGCCCCGGCGGAGGGAGGCAGGGAGACGGCGGAGGTAAGGAGCCCGGCGGCGGGCGGCCCCGCCGCGGCGGACCTGGCGGCGGGGCGCCCGTGGGCCGTGGCGGCGGGGCGCGGGCGGGCTGGGAGGCAGGGCAGGGAGGCCGGACTCCTCCTCCGGCGAGGCCGGACGTGAACGCCAGGCACACCGGTGGCCCGCGGTGGCTCGGGGTGCGTGGGTCGCCGGCCAGCCCCGCCGCTGCCGGGACGGCCCCCGCCCTGCCCCGCCAAACCCGTCCCCGCGGGGTCCCCACGGGAGCGGGTGGCCCGCTGTGTGCAAGGGGTCCCCGTGGGGCTCTGCTGCCGGAGCGCTCCGGGAAGGGCTGAGTCCCCGCGGGTGTCCGTGCCTCCGTCCTGCCAGCGCTGCGACCGGGCTGTCGGGGCGGGAGCCCCGCTCAGGGGGCGTCCGTCCGTCCGGGCTGGGTGTCCGCCGGCCCGGGGCTCGGCCGGCGGGAAGGTGGTGGTGGCGGGGGTCGGGTGCCGCCGGGGGTCCCGGTGCCGTTCCCGGCGGGGTACGAATCTCCGCGGGAGCTCGCCGGCCGTGCGGGTCCCGGCGCGGAGCCGGTGCTGATGCGGGTCGGGCTGCGGCTCCTGCTGCTGGCGGGATCCCGGTGCCGTCCTGGTCCCGGGGCGGTCCCGGCGCCGATGCGGGGTCTCGCTGCGGATGGGGTCCCGGTGCCGGTGCCCGCCCCGCCGGTCAGGTGACGGCGGCTGGAATTTGACACCGGCGGCGGCGGCGGAGCGGGATGGAGCCGCCGCTGCCCCGCACTGCGCGTCCGCTCGCCGGCACTGCACCCCGAGGCGCACCGGGACCGGGACCCGCACCCCGAGGCGCAGCGGGAGCAGCGGCGGGAACCGGTGCCGGTGCCGGCGGGGCAGCGCCGGCCCCCGCCCGCGCCCCGCCCCGGCGCGGCGGGCGGCGGGGGGCGGCGGGGAGCGGAGGCGATGCGGGGCGGCGGCTGCCCGGGGGATGGTCCCCGCCGCGGGCACGGTGAGTGCGGACCGGGGCGGCGGGCGGCAGCGTCCGCCCCAGCCTGCCGGCGGCGCCGAGCCTCGGCGGGGGCTCGTACCGGGGCTGCGGGAGGGACGCGGAGGGGGGACGGCTGCTTCGCCGCCCGCCCCCCGGCGATACCCGCGGGGCGGCGAGGGGGCTCGGGCCACCCCCGGGCAGGTCCCCGCCGGGCGACTCCCGGGGTGCCGAGCCCTGACCGGCGGCGGGAAGCGCTCGGGGCCGCGGCGGGCCCGGGGTTCCCTGCCCGGGCGGGGAGAGGCGAGACCCCGCTGCGGGTGCCGGGGGACACAGGGACGGTCGCAGCCGCCTCTTCCCTGGGCTCCCGCCCCGGCCCTTTGGGCACGTCGGGCGGGCCTGTGCCCGGCTGCCCGGGCAGTGAGCGGGGGAAAGCCCCGGGGCGGCCGTGCCCAGGCCGGCACTACCCGGCGCCCCCCGGCTCTGCTCTCCCCGGGCTGGGGCCGGGTTTGGTGTCGCCCGCGTGCCCCACGTGTCCCGCTCCGGCCTCCCACGGCTTTGCGGGGCGGGTGCCAGCCCCGCGTCACACGTGGGGTTGATTTCTGACACCCACCCCCCCGCCCGTCGCTCCTCCTGCCGGGGCCAGCGCGGTGGGATGCCGGGCCTCCGCCGGCTCCGCCGGTACCCGCAGGTGCCCATGGGGGTCTCCGTGCATCCCCCCGCGCTCCGGGCAAGAGCTGCGGCTGCAGGGCTGGCACGACCAGCAGTGGCGAGCATAGCCCGCTTCCCAAAGCGGCCACTCCGTGAGCTGAGACCCTCACCCCGGGGCTGGGGCACCCGCTGGCCCCGCGTGGATACGCTTCACGAGTGGCTCCTGCCGCCCCCGGGGGCCTGATGCGGCCCACGGGGCACTCACTCCCCGGCGCCCTGTGCACTGTGCGGGCAGCGGGGGTCTCCACGAGTGGGTGTGGGGTGACCCGCTGCTGCTCAGCCCCCGGGTGGGGGACATATGTGGCGGGAGGGGGTGAGGCAGGTCCTCACATGGATGGATCTGATCCTGACCCTGGAAAGGGCTCCTGTGCCTGTTAATGGCCCAGGTGGGCTCTGGCAGCCAGCCAGATCCTCCCCCCGCCATGCGGGAGCTGGGGTTCTGCCGTGGGGGGCGCAGGTCTGGCACCCCGTGGGGTGCTCAGGAGCTTGTCTCAGCCCTGCCCGCGCCGGGGGAAAGCAGGGGCTGATCAGGGCCGGGTGCTGCCCCTGCCCGCAGGGGTGCGGGGGCAGCGTGGGCTGCGGTCCTGCGCGCCCGGGGAGCTGCGCCTGGGGACGGGGCTCCGTGTCTGTGGGGGCGCTGGCAGGGCCGGCATCGGGGCCGCCCGGGGAAGAAGGGAGGCTGCCCTCGCCCGGCGCCCCGCCGGCAGCGCTCCCGCCGCAGAGCTCGGGGCCGTGCTGCCGCCGGACGGGAGAAGCCTGAACTGCACCGGCTGCGCCGTCCCGTCCCGTCCCGTCCTGCCGGGATGCTGGGGCCCAGGGGCCGCGGCGGGGCGGCCGGCTGCGGGAGCGGGGACCCGGACGGGGGGCGGGTAGAAGACTCGTCCCCTCCCAGCGTGGCGCAGGGACCCTCGCCTGGCCCCTCCGGGGGTGCCGGCCTGGGAAAACTATGACCTGGCGGCAGCGGCTGGCGCGGGGCCACGGGCCGCCACGGGAGAGACGTGCTGCGTGGGCTGTGCTTGGCCAGGCTGCGGCGGCTGGTGGGGCCACGGGGGCCGGTGCCAGCCCTGCCTGCACCGGAGAGGCATCCTGCCCGGTGTACGGCCTCCGGAGGAGGCATATAGGCCTGGCAGTGCCCATCACGACCTCTTGCCATGGTGCGGCCAGTGCAGGGTGGCATGAGATGTGGCAATCGTGACTTGGGGACCATACCCTGAGATGCTGGGGAGACTGGGGGAATTGATTTTGTCTCCTTGTCCCACCAATGTGCAGCCGCAGCCCTTCATTTTTTTGTCCAGGGGCGCTCTCCTCAGTATATCCCATCCCAGCTTTGCCATGGAAGCACCTGAGATATGCTGGGGCAAAGCCATGGAGGGGACAGGGTGACTCCCCGCTGCAGGATGCCATCAAGCTCCGAGGAGACAGTCCTATCCCAAGAGACAGGGGATGCAGCAGACAGGACAAAGAGGGTTAAAGCCCCCTTGGGAACCACCTCTGGGGGAATCTTGGCTTGGGACACTGGGGGACAGGGCCCTCCCTGCACCCCAGGGGACCTGGGGAAGGAGGTGCAACATGTGGCTGCAGAGTTGCCCCTGCACCTCCCAGGGGACATCACTCCCCTGAGGCTGTAGTTGCTGCTGTGCTGGGACCAGGCATGGCAGGGACCAAATTCCCCTGTGTGTGTTGAGACAGTGGATGCTGGGCACTGGTGTTGGGGTAAATGGCTACAGTGAGCCCAACGTGGTGCCCCTTGCCCCGCCATGTCCCCATGGGACCTGCCTGCCCGTCCTGCCCCTCACGGCCCCACTCACCCGGGCTGCTCTGGGGCTGCATGTCCCACCTCCCTGCAGGCAATGGGCCGGGGAGCCAGCGCAGGGACGGGGGGTGGCTGCACCCAGGGACCCTGCGCTAATGGATTTGGAGTTTCCAAGGTCAGGCTCCCACCGCGAGCAAGAAAAACATTCCCAGGGAAGGGCCATGGGAAAGGAGCCCCCCCCGCGGCACTCCCAGCCCCAGCCGCTGCCTCACGGCCCAGCCTGGCATCCCGGGCTGCTCGCACAAGGAGGCGGCTGCATCCCCCTGAGGAGAGGTGCTGGACGAAGGCTGGGCCGCCCCAGCTGCCAAATCTCCAGGAAGGGGTGTGCGGGGTGGCAAGGATGCCTGTCTGTGTGGGGAGAGGATGGGGAGGGGCATGCATGGGGTGCAGGAGGAGTTGTGGGGTGCTGGGGGGGTGAGGGAGGGGATGGCATGCTTGGCAGGGACAGGGGGGAGGTGTGCCAGCTCCCATCTGGCCAGCTTGATGTCCACCCCATCCCCTCTGCGTGGGTGCTGACCCCCTCCTCTGCACTTTCAGCCAGCATGGAGCAGCGAGCGGGGCCACCAGAGCCAAGACCTGCAGGACCCACCACACACCCGCAGCTCAAGGTGAGCCCAGGCCTGGCTGGCTGCAGGGGCCGGGACCACACTCCCTGTCCCCATCCCTAGCTCGTGGGGTCTCCTCCCTGGTGGGGACCCTCGCCGGGGCTCACCCTGCTGTGCTGTGCTTTGTCGCAGGAAGGGATGCTGTGGGGGCTCCTCGCCATCCTCTCGCTGCTGGCCGGGCTGGCCGCAGGCACCCTGCGAACGCCACACTGCAACGAGACGCTGGACGCGGCCCCCACACCGCGGGGCATGGCCACCGCCAGCCCGGCTGAGGAGGACGACGTGGAGGTACCGCTCGCCGCTGCCTGGAGCCAGCTGTACGGTGCGTGTTGGGGCAGGACCCCCAGCCTGGGCATGGTGGTCCTGACCGTGGGGCATGGGTGGGTTGGGAGCCTCTGTGGTGAGCCCCAGCCTCTGTGGTGAGCCCCAGCCTCTGTGGGGCTTCCTCTGCACATCGTGGAAGGGCAGCGGGGCTCCGTGCTTCATGCTGGGGATGGTGGCAGAGCCCTGGGGATGAGGAGCTGCTTGGGTGGGTGCCCACCCACCCTGCTGCCCTGCGAGCACCTGGCCAGTGCTGTGGTGGGTGGTCAGGAGGAGTCTGCAGGTCACGGTGGGGGGACAGGAAGGCTCGGCAGGCTCCAGGAGGGTGGCAGGTGTGGAATGGGGTCTGATGGTGCTGTCCCCTCTGGGTGCAGGGGACAATGCAACGACGGGTGGCCCGGGCACCATGGAGCTGGCAGAGGACCTGCTGCTGCGTGCTGAGCGCTCACCGCCAGGCACCGGCAAAGCCAAGAAGGGGACACGGAAACCCTCGCGGGGGACCCGCGGGCGCAACTGCCACATCCGCAATCTGATGGTGAAGGTGCGCGACCTGGGCCTGGGCTTCAACTCGGATGAGATTGTGCTCTTCAAGTACTGCAGCGGGTCCTGCCACCGGGCGCGCAGCAACTACGACCTGACGTTGGGCAGCCTGCTGCGGCAGCAGCTCATAACCCCAGGGCCGCAGGAGCGGGTCCTCAGCCACCCCTGCTGCCGGCCCACCCGCTACGAGGCCGTCTCCTTCATGGACGTGCAGAACACGTGGCAGACAGTGGAGAAGCTCTCAGCGGCTGAGTGCAGCTGCATCGGCTGAGGAGGGGGCTGCCGGCTCGGCCCCGGCTCGTCACATGCCGGCAGACCCCGGCTCGTGGTGCACAGCAGCACCGATGCTCAGAGGAAGGGTCTGGCAGAGCCGCGTGCCCCCGGTTTTACATGGCCACGAGGGACCGAGGCGAGATGGAGCCGTGATGGGGGCGTGGGCAACCGAGCCCCCTCCCGCTCAGTGCCAAGCAGCTGGTTGCCACCGGCTACGCAGGGTCCCGGCCGGGTGCACCCCGGCTCAGCCCTGGGAGAGGAGCATCCCCGCTGCTCGCAGGGGCCTGCCAGCCTGGTGCCCCCCAGCAGCACCCGGCTTGCCTGTGCCCTGCCTGGACTGGTGCTCCCGCACCCCTGCTTTGGGGGAGCTGGGGCCAAGCGTCGCCCGAGCTTCAGAGGGGGACAGAAAGGGGGCAAAGCCTCCCTGTCCCTTCGGGCACCCTGGGGGTGGTAGCGGCCAGAGCTGCGCTGCAAGGAGGGGGTGTCCCCTGATGACAGGGGTGCAGGAGGGCCAAAACCGTGCCAGCGCAGTGTGGGGGACCTGCACCCGGGCTGGCAGCACCCCCCGGTGCTCCGCAGGGCAGTGGGGCACAGGTACCTGCCGGGACCCCTGCCCGGATCCCAGGGGGGTGGCAGGGTCCCCCTGCTGCCCCTGCGGTGCTGCGGCACTAAACTATTTATTACTCTAAATTATTTATTTATTGTTCTCGAGCGGCAGCTCCTATTTATGACTTTGGGCACCCGGGGGCCGGGTGTAATTTAACCCCAGCGCTGCTGTGAAGCCCTGGGCAGCGCCCGGTGCCCCGTGCCCCCAGCCCCCTTTTTTTCTATTATTTGTAAAATTTGAGGGATAAACTCTATTTTTGTACAGTCGCCTTTTACCTGTAGCAATAAAGCGATGGGCTGCGTGTCCAACCCCCGCGTGTCCCCGTGATGAGGAGGGGGGGTACACGGAGGGACGGGGGTGACCGGCGTGTTTGCCACCCGGGTGCCGGCGGCGGGAGGCGGTGCTGAGCGGCGCCACGCGTGGGGAGCCGGCGGGACGCTGGGTGCCCGGCGGCCGGCAGGGGACGCGCTTGGGCCCGGGACTACGTCTCCCGGCGTGCGGCGCGGCGGCAGGTCCCGGGCTGTCCGGCCGCGCCTGCGGGGCGGCGGGACGAGGCGGTGCCGGAGCGGAGCGGGGCGGCGGTGCCGCCGCTCGGGGCGTCCCTGGGGGCGCGTCCCGGCCCCACCGCCGCTGCCCGCCGCGCCGTACCGAGCCGAGCCGCCCCGCCGCCGCCCTCGTCGGGGCGGGGAGGCGGGTCCCGCCGCGATGCGGCTGCCCGTGCGCCGCCGCTGTCGCCCGCCCGCTGCCGCCGCCGCCGCCGCCTCCTGAAGCGCCGCCGCAGCCATGGAGCGGAGGGCGGAGGCGCCGCCGCCGCAGGGCCTCGACTTCACGGTGGAGAACGTGGAAAAGGTGAGCGGGCCGCCCGCCCGGCCGGCCCACCCACGGCGGCGTGGGGATGCTGCCCGCGGGGGTGTGGGGGATGCGGTTCTTGGCGGGGGAGGGGGGGGGGCACCTGCTCGGCGGTGCCGGGCCCGGGGAGTGCGGCGTGGCGGCATCCCCCCACCACCGCCCCCGGCCTCACCCCGGCCCCCCCCGGGAGTGTCCGGTGCGCGGTGCGGGAGGTGGAGCCGCCGGTGGCGCCCGGGGCAGCCCGGGGAGGGAAAATGATGTGGCAGAAATGGGAGCAGAAGGGAGGAGTTGTGTCTTCGACGGGCGTCCTCTGGGTCGCCGCGCTGCAGCGCCGGGCAGCGAGAGCCTGCGGGGCTGGTCCTGGCTGCCACCGACCTTACCGGTGTCTCCATCAGGCGGGGAAGCGAGGGCACCCGGGCTCTGGCCAGGTGCTGGGAATTGTTGGGAAAAGCCTTTGGAGGGCGGATGGCCCGGTGATGCCTTTCTAAACGTGGATTGATCCAGCCCCCGTGCTGCTGCTGGTGCTTGAGGTCCTCCTAAGCAGCTGCAGGGCAAGAGGAGCAAGGTCGTTGATTGCCGAAACCTGGGATCCAGGGAATGGCCACGGCAAACTGAGGCCTGCCAGCATCGCACTGCTGCTGGGAAGAGCCCCGAGCAGCCTCTGCGTGACCTGGGGTTCATCACGGAGACCGAGCAGGGCACCCCAGTGAGCGCCAGGGCAGGCAGCCCAGCAAAACCCACCCCTTGGGCCATCTCGGAGGTGATGGGGGCAGGGCAGCAGAGGATGCATCCCTGAAGGGCAAACAGCAGGAGAGCGCTTCTCCCTTCCACTCGCCCTGTAGCCAGACATCCGCTCCGAGACTGACAGCCTGTCGATCCGTAGCTCGCTCCCCAGACAGCTAACGGGAATCCCAGCGTCCTCATTTTTCCTCGATAAGAATAGACCGAGTTCCTTGCCAAAGCGATGCCCACGGGCGTGCTGGTGGGCACATGGCTTGCGTTTCGCACCCAGCAGCTTGCCTGGCCCCACGGGAGGTGTCAGGTCAGGGATGTCAGATTTTTCTGTGGGCACCGGTTGCCTTTGTGGCCTCAGGTGGGACAGCCCACCTCTGCCAGGGAAACAGAGACAGCACACGGCCAGGGGGATTAACTGATGTCTGGAAAATGCTACATTAATGCAACCTTCTGCAGTGTAATCTGCATATATCCAGGGCTGCTGGATGATTTTTGCCTCTGATTTCCTTTCTCCTCGGCAGACACAAACCCCTCCTTTGTTTGCACCAACAATGAAGCGCACACTTGCCCGGGAAGGGTGGGCAGTGCCAGGGTGGGGGGTACCCGGGCGAGGTGGGGCTGTGCCGAGAGGCAACTCGTCCTCGCCATGCCGCTCTGGATTTAGCCTCCCGCCGCCTGGGAGGAGGCAAAGATGCCCTCTAGGATGCTTCGGCTCCCCTCCCCCAGCCTGCCCAGCTTCTCCCGTCTCCGCAGGCTTTGCCATCTCGGTGGTGTCATCTGAAGATGCGGCTGTGGAGTGCGGTGGGGCTCGGAGCTGCTGGCTGGGGGTAGCAGCACGGTCCCTGCCCGGGGGGAAGAAATGTGGGGTGAGATCAGAAAAAGCTCAGAGGCTGAGCAGCTCGGAGCCCTCCTGTCTCTGTCCTTTCATGGGAGGGCTGTGGGGTGTTTCTGGTACAAATGGAAGGAAAGGTGGGCTTTGCTGGGGGCTGGGCTGGTGGGAGGCAGGTGGGTAGAGCTGCTTTGTCAAAGGTGATGCTGGCAGGTAAATGATGCTTCTGCTGGCCTGGGCTCTTCTGCCTGACAGGTTTTGTGCATGGCTCTATTAATAACACTGGAATGCTGATTAAAGTTGGGGTTTGACTCCACTCTGAGTCAGTCAGTGATAAGTGCTGGGGTTAGGAACAGTGTAAGGAGCTGGTTATTTCCTAAGTCACAGGATCGAAGCCT
This sequence comes from Rissa tridactyla, assembly GCF_028500815.1. NCBI lineage: Eukaryota > Metazoa > Chordata > Aves > Charadriiformes > Laridae > Rissa > Rissa tridactyla. The sequence continues at coordinate 43,832,867 of NC_071473.1, forward strand.
CTCCCAGTCACCCACAGTGGAAGTCATCACGCGTGGCAGTTGTAGCCAGTGAAGTCTCTGGTGAGACTGTGCCCATCACACTCTTATGATTTTCATGGAGAGGATTCACATTCCTGGAAGACCCTTCTGTACCCCCCTTCTGTTGTTTATTATGTGGTGGCCTGGGCAAACACCCCCGCAATTTTGCAGGGCTCTGGGTACCAGGTAGCTGAAGAGGATCATCGCTGTGTTTATCCAGCATGACTTGTGCCTCTCTGGATCTCTCCAGCTGTGACCAGCGGCTGCAGGGAGGCGGGAGGGTGCGGATGCTGTGGGCTGGGCCCACGCTGCTCTTTGCCAGCCGGCAGGTCTGAAAGCCAGCAGGGAGCAGGCAGCTGCCTCTGTTCCTGGGGAGGCGTCAGATTCAGGTGCTTTTCACTGAAAGTTGCTCCTTTTATTGTTTTTGCTCCCTTTTTCCATAGGGAGCTCTCCCGTGACACAGAGAAGGAGCGGGGCCATGCTGAGCTGTTGCCGTACGGTTACTGTGTCAGCGTCCCCCGGTCCCAGCTGAGGGCTGCTCGGCTGCTTTGTTGTTCTCTTCCGAGCCTGACCTAGATGCTGCTCTGGCTTCGGCACAGTGAGAGCAGGCTGTTGTGGCCATGCTGCGTGGACCTGCTGGGCGGCCGGCAGCTCCGGGCTGGCTCCGCTTCCCCTGCACCTGCTGCTGAGCCGGGCTCTGCTGCCGGAGGGCTCGGAGGGAAGGGAAGGCTGGGCGAGCAGAGGGCTTCAGGCTACCAGGATGCTCAGCCTCCCCCCGCCCCCCGCCACCACCATGCCAAAATGCTACAATCTGGTTTGTGACCTGCCTGCGCTTTTGCGTGCCCAGGGGCTGTCCCCGGCGTGAGTGACAGCCTGATGGTGGGGCGATGCTGCCCCGGGGAGGTGACGCTCCCGCTGCAGTATGAGCCCTGCCACCGTGAAGACGGATCGCAACCGTTTCGGTCCCTGCTGGCTGTGTCTGTCTTGGAGGAGCAGAGCACGAGCCAGGACTTGTGCCTTGCGTTTTTGGTCTCCCGCAGGTCACGGGTGGCAGCACCTAACACTGCGGTGTTGGGCAGGAGAAGAGGAATGCGAGATCCTCTTTACCTGTTTGCAGTGCAGTTAAATTTGCCCCAGCAATATCCCCCTTTTTGAAATAAGAAAGAAGGCAGCACCATTCCTCTGTGAATTTCCCACGTGCCTGCTCTCGCCCTCTTTTTTTTTTGTCTGATTCCTTCCAGGTCTTTCCTCCCTTGGCCTGCCTTGTCCTCTGGGGTGTTTGTAATATTCACTGACGTCTTTTCCCTAGCACATTAGCGGTCTGGCATCTCTGGGCCTTCCAGATTGCTGTGTGCCTCTCTGGAGATGCCTGATGAATGCACGGAGTCTCTCCGGCAGGATGGGTAGGCGGGGTGTCATGGAGCTGACATCCGGAGCCTACCGTGATGGGAGAGGGGTGGCTTTGATCACTGCTCCTCGGAGATGCTGAGCCTCGGGGATGCGGCAGCTGTCGGGGCTGCCTTCCACCAGGGAGGCTGGGGAGGAGAAACCCAAGTGCATCTGCTTTCTTCAGAGAAAGTTATTGCCTGTCTTCGGAAACCTTGTCAAGAGAATTATGGATACATCAGGGTGGGGGAATGGCATCCCCTCTCTGGTGCACTGCTGGCAGCAGGTTGGCCGCTTCTTCCTTAGGGACAGCCCACATACATGAGACGTGGCAGTTGTGCCGGGGATGGTAAGTTAGGGGCCTCGGGAGGGGAGATTCTTGCAAAATTGAGGGAAGTGAGGAGTCACCTTGTTTAGCATTTGAGCAGATCTTCACTGCAAAGGCAGATTCCACCCAGAGTCAACCTTGGCTGGACACCTTGCTCCTTCCTGTGGCGTGCTGGTGATGGGATGAGAGGGCACACCCTTGTGTTTGCCAGGGCTTGGCTTTGCCCTACAAGGGCCATCACTGGAGCCTCATCTCAGCTCCGACATCTTACGGAGCAGGAATGGATGCAATTGGCACCCGGGTGCCAGCAGGGATTCCTCTCAAAACGCTTGTGGACTTGTTCACCGAAGTGATGGGTAGAAATACGAGATGGTGGGCAGAGGTGTTTGGGTCAACCATGCAACTTGGCCTGGGCTCTGTGCTCCCAGGGTTCCTCTGGTCCTGCTCACCCTTGGCTTGTGCAGGGCCCCAGCCACCACCGCTGAGAGCACGTGTCTCCTGCAGCCCCCATCCCTCCTGGGGACTACGCTGTTCTCTGCAAAGGGCTGCTGGCAGCGAAGCAGCAGGAGGGATGCCGAGGCTGCCGGGCCACGTTTGGGCTGCAGCCCCTTCCAGACAGCCGAGGACTCGGTGTGGGCAAGTTGGGCTCAAAGAGAGTGCCAAGTGGCAGCCCCTCTTATTAGGAGTGGGGGAAAAAAAACCCATTCCGTGGGACTGCTGGCAAAGTGTGGGTGCCGCGAGCAGGAGCAGCACACCTGGCAGAACACGCACGCCTTCATTTTGCATCCATTTGCTCTCCTCGGCGCTTCGGCAGGCTGCCGCCTTCCCGGGGCTGCTGGCTGCTCAGCCTGCCCCGCCGTGGCAGGGGGAGGACGGGGGGAGGGAGGATGGCTGCTGCGCGGGGCCGGGGGAGGCAGGGATGACGTTCCCCTCGCTCGGCAGAGCTGTGGTAACGGCTGTGCTGTCACTGGCCTGGAGCGCTGGCGGTGCGAGTGCGTTCAGCTAGAAAGGACAGCGAGAGACTGCAGCGGGAGACATCCCGGGGTCCTGCTGGAAGAAGGTTGGTGGCTGCCAAGGGGCCATGGCCACCACTGCCCCCAGCATGCTGCGGCTGTGGGCACGAGGCAAGGAGCAGGAGAAGAATATGTTTTGCAGCTTGCTGTTTTCCCTGCCGGGTTGCAGATCTCAGAGCTGTATCTGCTGTTACCTCCATTAGCTGAAGCACGCTGGCCCCTAAAAGGGACCTGTTTCCCCAGGGAGCCCCCCAGGAATGGCAGGCAGCACGATCCCGCTCTGTGGGGCCTGAGCCACATGTCTGGGGCTCCTCTTGTCACCCCCCAAACAGCACGGACACAACACCTCTCTGCTGGGGACCCTAATGGATTTATGCGGTGCAGTCGTGGAGACAGCCTGCTCTGGGCTCCCTGCAGAAGCTCCGAGAGGCTGGGAGATGCTGGGCTTGTAGCAGCTCCTTTTCCCTCGTGACACCAGACTGTGAGCTAAGATCAGGTGCCTTTGCTTGGCAATAAACCTCCTTGGACTGGTCCCCCTCCGGCTGTCCAAAGTGACCAGCATGGGACCTCTGACCTGTGCCCCCCTGCCCCAAGGCAGCTTACTTCTGTCTCTCTTGAGCAGCTGATACCACTCCAGTATCTAGACCCTCACTGAGACTTTGGCCACAGCTTTTTAGGGCAGGGAAGAGCCATCATAACAAGCCTGAATTATTTTCAACCAAGCAGAGCTGATGGTGGATAAAGCTCCTTCCCTGGCCAAAGGGCATAGCTGACAGCGGGGCTGTTTACCAGCTCTCATGTTACAGGTCTAATTGCGGAGGAGGCAGGTCTGGTGGCAGCCACCCGTTCAAATCAGAATGCACAAAGCCTCCCTGTTAGATGTCACTGCCCGATTTCATGCCTTCTGCTTCTCCCTCCTGGCGCTAATGAGTTCCCCTCATCATCTCCAGTGCTTTCCGATGGACCTGAGAGTGCTGGCCAGCGTGGTGATGTCAAAAGTCCAACGGCAGCCGGTGCATCCTCTGGGATGAGAACGGTGCCTTTCCTTGCTGGAGAGGAGGGTGCTGAGCATTCAGGTACCCTTCTGCAGGACACGGTGCCTTGCAGCCTCCTGTGCCATGCTCTCGGCAGAGGATGGTACTCAGCTGACGTGCATGGCAGGCTAGGGAAAGAGCCTGGTCTTCTCCCAGGGGTTTCACCTGCTGCTTTGAGCTGGGCTAGGATGGTTCCAGTATTGAGGCCCACCCTTGGAGGTCCTTTTGGAAAGCTCTCCTGTGTCGTGTAGAGCACCAGATGGGGTGCACTGTTGGCAGCCTGGGCACACGTGCTGCCTTGCCTCTCTACTTGGCATCCTGCACACAGGCAGGGACAGCCGTGCTCCAGCCAGGAGCCGCTATGGATGGTCCCCTCCTGGGCAGGGTGCTCAGGGAGGGGGGGTGAGAAAGCCAGCAGCCGCGTTTTTCCAGAATATTCTTCTGACTTCCAACAGCTTGTAGTGTGACTCTTCAGCATCAGTTTTGTTTCCACCCTCTCAATAACTTAGTGTAGTTGGTAGACTCTGTCATCTTGCCATTCACCTTCTCCCTGAGGCTCCAGCCTGCATCCCCAGGGCCTCTGCTGGAAACCTCTCCAGAGGCTCCCTGCGGGAGGAGCGAGGCTCTGGGGTGGTGTTGCTGGGTGATGGATGCATCTATGGAGAGCTCACTGGTGACAGCGGGCACCCCTGCAGGGCAGATGGAGCACGAGGGGTGCAGGCGAGGTGCTGGTGGGGTGGTGGTGGGAAAGCCATCTGCGTGGCTGGAAAGCTGACTCTGCCTGGGGAGGGGTCTCACGACCTGATCCCTCACCGTTCCTCTAATGTGGTGGTGGTGGCGGCATCTCCCCAGCATGAGTGTCGAGGGGAGCATCTATGATAATGCTCCCTCTTTGCCATCCTTATGATGCAGCAGCCGTTTTTTTGGCTTAGACAGCGCCGGAGCCTTTGCTGCTGGGGCTGCGTGCAGGATGCTCACACCTCAGCCTTGTGCTGGGCCCTGCCTGGTCGCTCGCTCCTCTCCCTTCAGTTGGCTGATCCTATGGAAGCACGGGGTTCTGCTTGCTAAAAGGCAGTGGCAGGATCAGGCCTGAGCCAGCAGCACCCGTGGCTTCAGCCGGGTGGGAGGATGAGCCCTCACGGCTTCCCAGCAGGCAGGCTGCGTACGCCAGCCCCCACTCTGCTGCCCTGACACGTTCCCCATCACCCGTGGCACTCACTCCATGCGAACGCCGCACCGGGGGCTCGCTTCGGTGTGCCCGGAGTGTGGGCGGTGCCACGCTTTTCCTGCATCCCCCACCATGAGACCATGAAGTAGGAGCCCTGAAGCCAGGGAGCTTGTGGGTTGGAAACCCAGCACTGGGTGCCAGGTCCATCCTCCACGTGTGGTGTGGTCCGTGCTTTGCAAACCTCCTACTGGATTAGAGGTTAGGGCTCCTGGCACATGTATACAGCTTATGCCTCCTAAAATATGATGCATTGGGATTTATCCCCCGCCCCCCGCTACAATTTTCTATATGTTAGCAGGAAGACTATTCAAATTAGAAGAAATCAATTAATTAGGGAATGTGTGGGAGTGTAAACAGAGAGGCTGGGAGGAGATGGGGAGGGGTCCTGGGCTGGAGAGCAGGCGGAGGGGACTGCTGCTGGCCTTTGCACCTTGTCAGTGTGCCCAGAGAGCAGGGAAGGAGAAGAATGGGCTGTCACCGACTCTGGGAATCTCAAGCGAGATTTCTTTCTTTTGCAAAGAAAATAAGCTGATGAGAGCAAATAAGAGACTGTGCCGGTAAACGGAAGAGATAGTTGGGAGCTCGAGCTCCAGCCCTGCTGCAGGACGACTCAGTCTTCATCAGAAGAGCAGGGGAAGGAGCCGGGTTCCTGCCCCCAGGAGTGGTCGAGCTTTTAGCACATCTGCAGCTACTGCTCCATAGCGCAGTCAATTGTTTCTTTGATGGGAGGGGATGACGGTACTTCCCTCTGCCCCAGCGCCTGAGCGGCGCTTCAGCAAGAGTCTGAGATAACCGAGAACAGAGCAAGGTTTCAGGTAGCTGTGACAACTTGTGGGCTCCCCTTGGCCACTTTGTCGGGACAAATTTCTCTCTCCCCGTGTCCTGCTTATCTAGGGTTAGCCTTTTCTATGTCAGGATACATCTTTTAGTGGGACAGCCGCCTGTCCCTCTGCAGCCCGTGTCGGCTGGCTCTGTCTCCTGCGACGTACTTCATAACCTCTTTCTTCCTCACAAAGAGGTTATCCTCGTTTCCCCCCGCCACAAAGTCTTGAACAGAGGCGTTTCAAATGATGGCCCAGGCAATGCCATCTCTGTGAGGTTCCTGCCATTTTGTCCTGCTCTTTGGTCTCGTGCTGGGAAGCAGCAGGAGACACAAGCGCTTGCTTGGGAAGCTTGTTCCTGTGCCCCAGGCTGCCAGCTCTGCACACTTAAAAATAGGGTTTAAATCCCCTCCTGGGTACAAGAGCCACACAAGAATTTCATAGAGCCTTTGAGGGGGGAGGAGGAGGAGGATGATATTTGAGACCTGGAGCCAGGATGGGGACACAAAAAATCCTCTGCACCTGCTGGAATCGTCCTCCTATTTGATGGGGGGGCGTGACGGGTGCCTGATCGCCAGACAAATGCCGTTGCTTTTCCTTGCTCCTGGCATGTGCAGTCAGCGATTTGAAATAAAATGCACTGTGCCAGGCGGAAAACCTTGCTGCCGGAAGGTGACGTTCAGGCAAGGGGTAGTTACTCTTCCCCGCTGTGTGCGAGGGCATCTCTGGTTACCAGTTGCAGCCACTCAGGAGAAGTAACTAATTCATGTTGCCCTTAAGATCTATATAATATTCTTCTGCAAATAAAGCCTTGCAGCTTGCGTGAGGCTGTTCACGTAGATCTGAGCTCTGCAAAGCAGTAACTAGATCTGCCAAAGCTGTCGGAGCAGGTAAGGGATGTTCTCCTTCTCCTTACGTGGAGATGGAGTGAGCAGCCCTGGGCTGTCCCAGGAGGCAGTGGCAGAGGCAGGGTTAGATGCCAGCTCTCCTGGCGCAGCTGTAGCTGGGCGGGTTTGGGAATACTTCAAAGGGACCGCAGAGGGATTAATCCCTGAGCTTAGTGACTGTGGGTTTCCAGGGCTCTGTACAACCTGACAGACGATGATATCTGCAGCGGCTCTTGTGTTTCTTGGGCTCCCAGACACAAGCTTTGGGCCACACGTGCTTTCTGAGAGCCGGTGCATCCACAGCACCTTTCTGAGAGCGGATGCAGGTGGAAGGCAGGAGTGCTGGTGTGCCGTGTCCCTTATAGCCCTTGTGCTGCAGAGGGGTCCCGCACCCACCCCGGTGACAGCACATCAGCAGGGAAGCAGGCAGGTTCGGCATGAGTGCGAGGATGGGAGATGACTAAGGAAAAGAGATTTCCAGAGTGCTGTGTGAGAGGAGGAGGGGAAGAATGCTCTTCAGGTCCTCGTCCGCTGCCAGATCACTCTCGCTTTGCTGCGAGCCCAAGGAGGGAGGCCAGCTAAGGCAGGCTGACACGGGGAGGGGGGCTGGCTTTGCAGGGCAGCGGCTGGCGGGCAGCCCGGGCACTGGGCTCTGTGCCGGTGAACCTTCCTGGTGAGCCTTCCCCTGGTGGGACTGGCCGCGGCTGTGTTCCTCGGCTGCTCTACGGTGCTTCGCTCTCTTTTCCAGGCTCTCCATCAGCTGTATTATGACCCAAACATCGAGAACAAGAACTTGGCTCAGAAATGGCTGATGCAGGCGCAGGTCTCCCCCCAGGCGTGGCACTTCAGCTGGCTTCTTCTCAACATGGACAAGGTGCCTGAGATCCAGTACTTTGGTGCCAGTGCTCTCCACATTAAAATCTCCCGTTACTGGAATGACATCCCGGCCGACCAGTACGAGAGCCTCAAGTCGCAGCTCTTCACCCACATCACCCGCTTCGCCAGCGGCTCCAAGATTGTGCTGACCCGGCTGTGCGTGGCACTGGCCTCCCTGGCCCTCAGCATGATGCCGGAGGCTTGGCCCTGCGCCGTGGCAGACATGGTGCGCATGTTCCAGGCGGAGGACTCCAACGTGGACGGGCGAGCGCGGTGTCTGGCACTCCTGGAGCTGCTGACGGTGCTGCCCGAGGAGTTTCAGACCAGTCGCCTGCCCCAGTACCGCAAGGGCCAGGTACGCAGTGTCCTGGCACAGGAGTGCGGCTCCGTCTTCCCTTTGCTGGAGCAGCTGCTACAGCAGCAGGACTCCCCAGGTTTCATCAAGCAGAAGGTGTTGAAGTGCTTCTCCAGCTGGGTGCAGCTGGAGATCCCGCTGATGGACTGTGAGAACCTGATCCAGGCAGCTTTCACCTCTCTGCAGGACCCGGAGCTCTTCGACACAGCGGTGGAGGCTGTCGTCAATGCCATTTCCCAGCCTGATGCCCAGAGGTAAGGGCAGCCTCTCCCGTGCATTGCTTGCTACCAGCTGGTGCTCCTGGGCATTGTAAGGGAAATGGGTGGGGAGGAAAAACCTCATGCTTTTTCTAGCTACCATCGACCCTGGAGGTGATGATGACGGAGCTTGGAAGTGGGAGATGTTAAAAGCAGCTGGAGTCTCCTGGTTTCACATAGTTGGTCCTGGAAGGCTTTGCACTGTGGTTGATTTGTGAGGACCACGTAGTCTTGAGCAGCCACAGCCTGTCACCACCCTCCTGCTCTCACGCAGAGGAGGCTGCTCCCTTCGGGCTCCTCGTGTCAGACCCTGCAGCGCCCAACTGGGGAGCAGCTGCCCGGCTTCGGCCAGGGGGAGTTCCGAGACCCTCCTCTGCCACGTGCTGCTGGTCCAGTCAAGGAGCTGGTTTGATGCAGAGATAATAAAACCAGACCTGTCAGTCTTCTCCCTCCTCCCGGCTCCAACAGCTCGTGCCAGCCGAGGACTCGTCCTTTTTTTGTGGCCGTGGCTGCCCCTGGAGCAGCTGAGCTGGGAGCTGGGGCTGGGGCAGGTCCTGCCGATGCAGTGCTGAGGGGCTCCGAGCTCGTCTGCTTGGCCGCGTTGTCCTAGCTGCTGTCAGCTCTCAGGACCGAAGCCCGCAGAAGGGAAAGTACATCTCCTCTGGTTCCTGCGGCCACATCCCCTCCTGGCTGCTTAGCAACCTTCCCCCGGAGAGGAGGGTTTCCTTGAAGGCTGAGCTGAGCCGCTGCCGCTGCGCATCCTTGTGCATCGCTGTGCATCGCGCAGGCTCTGACCCTCCGCAGCGGTGCGGATGCTGCTGCCCTTGCGGTTGTGAGCCCTACTCCTCCCCTTGGCTTCAGAGTAGGGCCAGCCAGCGCAGTCCCTGGCTCAAGGAGGACCCCAACTCCTCAATGACAAGGGGGTTGCATCTGGGGATTGCAAGTCCCAGTGCGCAAAGGGACCTGTCAGGATTTTGATGCATTGCTGGGTGTGGAGAGGGGTTATCTCATTTGCTGGTGTTCAGGATATGACCACAAGCAGCTTTTCCTCATACCGGGCAAAGGCTGTGGGCCAACACAAGCCCTTGTAGCAGGATTGGTACAGAAAATGAGAAGATGAGAGAAGGTGACTTGCAGTCCTGAAATGTTGAACTCTCTGCCTTCCTCCTTTCTGTTTCCCTGGAGTTTCATAAGTCCCTTGGCTGTGATTCCCCACCTGTGTGCAGGAGCCTGCCTCTGCAGCGCTGTTCTTCAGTTGCATTAAAAGCTCAAGCTTTCCGTTGAGCTTTCAAAGTTAATTTTCGTGGGAATCATGGCTCACAGCAGAGTTTCCTCTCTGCTCCTGTGCTGACCCTGCTGAGCAGTTTCTGGCCTCTTTCAGTTTTGCCATGCTGGCTGCTCCCTTACAGCGTCACGGGCCCTTGCTCCCCATCCTTCTGTCCCTGGAGGCATCATTGGCCGTGGCAGAGCACCCTCCTGTCCATAGGCGTGCGGGCAGTGGCCAGGAAGGGGCAGGCAGCCGGCCTGAAAGGCTGCCCAGTGTCCGAGCCTGGCGCAGCCCCCGCTCCTGGGGCGCGGGGACAGCGGTGGCATTGTCACAGGGCCACCCTGCTAGGCGGCATGTGGTGTCGGCTGCTCCAGGGAGGAGCAGGACTGTGCTTGGTGCTGAGATCCAAGATGGCTTCAGGAGTAGGGCAGCACACAGAGCTGCTGGTTCCTGACCCCGGTGGGCTCTCTCTTCCCCTTTGTTCCTTGTGTCCTCCGTCCTGCGTCCCTCCTCCTGCTTCCCTTGATGCCAGCTGTCCCGCCCCTCTGGCTTTGTTGCTCAGCCACAGCGGATCCAGCTCTTCCCCGAGCCCCCAGGGAGTCTCCTGACCTTTCTGTCTCTTTTCTCGACAGTCTGGGCGATCCCCGCTGCTTTTAAGCCTCTCTCTTCCTCCACGGTCTCTCGTCTTTGTTTCTGCAGGGGCCTGGCTCCCCGCTGCCCTTGGCCGCAGGCTCAGAGCATCCTCGGCACCGGGCTGCTGACATGGTGCTCTCCAGAGCTTTGTAGGGCATCGCTCCGTGAGAGGGTTGGTCTCAGGGCACCCCGCTTTCCTGTGGCTTCCCCTGGGTGTTACGGACGCTGTGTCTTTCCTCCTCGCCCCCTCCCAGCTGGCTTCATTGACATTGCTGCAGAGGCAATCATGCAGGTGTGCTTCTACTGTCAGCAGAAGGCTCAGTGGCTCATGAGCTTGGCTTCTGCGGCTGAGGGTTAGGTAGCCTGGGGGTCATCTTCCCAGGAGAGCACCACCTTGCAAGACATCCCTCACACTGCAGCTCCTCACCCTGGGTGCAGCCACCTGTGTCCAGGTGGAGAAGGGACCTCATGGGCAAGGATCACCTGGCCATGGCACTACCTCACCTTTGAGTAAGTCGCTTGTGCTGGTGGCTTCCATTTCCGTGCCCGCGAGCAGCAGCGGGTGGCTTTCCTGCCTCTGAGGTGTTACTAGAGATGATGCAGCAGAGATTTGTAGGTGCGAAGTGTTTGATCTCCTTACCTCCAGGTGGGTAGGAGTCCTTTGCACCCAGAGGAGGGGCTCTCTCGGGCATTGCCAGAGTCCAGACGCTGCTCCTCTGTTAGGATACGGTGACCTGAGAAGAAACCTTGGAGGCTTGGCCCGGAGTTGGAACTGGGGCACCTCCGTGTGTGGGGGCAGTGGGTAGGTCCTGAGCCATGGGAAGGCAGGAACGGAGATATTGTTGCATCTCGTTTGCAGAGGAGGCTTGGGCTGGATTTTCCGTCTCGTTTGAGGATTATCCCCCCGCTAAGCGGGTCAGAGAGCTCAGCAGCGCGTGCTGCAGGGGGAGAGCTGGCACGCAGCACTTGGCCGCGCTCCTGCAGCCTGGCAGGTAGTGTTGGAGGGGAGAGGGACTTCCACATGGTGTGTGCCTGCTGTGAGAGTTACAGAGCATGGACATCGGACGCCAAGCTGCCTCTCTGAAAGCAGCAGGGTGTCGCTGCAGTGGTGGAGCTGGCAGATCGCAGGTGTCTGGGTGGGATTGCTTGGTGTCCAGCCTGTCCCTTCCTGGTCTTGGCACCTGGTGCTGAATGCCCAGAGGAATTGCACTAGGGGAGTTTTCCAAGAGCTTCATTAGAAACAGGTTTTTAGTATGTTGGGTTTTTTCATCAGGACGTGGCTCAGATTTTAGATGAGGAAGGATGAGATTGTTCTGTGTGAGCTGCCCATATCTCCCCTCTGCAGGTTGTCCCTTGCACCATGGTGTGGTTGGGGGAGGGCTGTGGGAAGGGCAGAGGAGGTGCTGGTCCCACAGAAGGAGCTGTGGAGGCTGCAGTTCACTGGGATTTGAGAAGGGACCCGACAAACTCTGTGCCCAGTCAGGGCTGTGGTGCCAGCTGATCGCTCAGGGCTGGGAACCAGCATCAAGTAGGTGGGGTGGCCTGGGGCTGTGTGCTGGATGTGAAGGAGAGGAGACTGGCTCTGGCTGACTTGGCCATGGCTCTTGGGTGACCAGATAAAACAACACACCTAGAGCAGGAGTCTCCCTCCTCACTGTGGACCCTTACATCTGCATAGGTGGTGAGCAGAGAAAGGTGGCGCTCAGGACATGGGTCATAGAATCACAGAATGGTTCGGGTTGGAAGGGACCTTAAAGATCATTGAGTTCCAACCCCCCTGCCGTGGGCGGGGACACCTCCCACTAGACCAGGCTGCTCAAAGCCCCATCCAGCCTGGCCTTGGACACTTCCAGGGATGGGGCATCCACAACTTCTCTGGGCAACCTGTTCCAGTGCCTCACCACCCTCACAGTAAAGAATTTTTTCCTAATATCTAACCTAAATTTCCCCTCTTTTAGTTTAAAACCATTACCCCTCGTCCTATCGCTCCACTCCCTGATAAAGAGTCCCTCCCCATCTCTCCTATAGGCCCCCTTTAGGTACTGGAAGGGGCTATAAGGTCTCCCTGGAGGCTTCTCTTCTCCAGGCTGAACAACCCCAACTCTCTCAGGTGCACCCAACCTTTTCTAGAAGTCTTCACTAACACGGGACGAGTTGCAGCATGGAAGCAAATTCTCTGTTGGCTATGCAGGGAGTCCAGAGAACTATCTCAGGTCTAGGCGTCTGCATTGTGAGTATTTTAAGGTAACCAGCAGAAGCATGATCCTTATCATAAACACCTAAAGTTGCAAAAACATCTCTAGGGTAGTGTTAACCCCGTGCTGTGGAGGAGGGATGGCTTTGCCCTACGCTGGAGCAGTGCAAGGTCCCCTGTGCCTTTTGTGAACTCCCTTGGGCTGACCCTGACTGCAGCATCAGTTCCCTGTGAGAGATGCTGGTGAATTCCCAAATTCTCCGTTATCACAGCGCTCCCACGCTGCCATGGGCGTCATTCATGGGGCATCAGAGGCTTGAAAATCACTTACACACAAATACCTGGCCCCTTCACAATGATTTCCTCTGTGGAAGAGGGGTGTGTGGGGGGGTGAACCCCAGTAGCACACAGAGGGGATGCTGACGCAGAGACACTCTATTCCCTGTCTTCTCCCACTGACCCAGACCTAGAAGCTGCCGCCACCAGCGCGGCTCTCTCCCAACGCTCGTGGCATCGATGGCTTTGTTTGCTCCTGCATCAGCCATAGCAAGAGCTGCCGGCGCGCTGCTCCAGGGTGGACGTGCTGCTGCCTTACTGTCAGCACTTGCATCTCTTCCCCACGGTGGGCACAGGAGAGCTGGCGTCAACGTGTGCTCCCGCTCCGACCATCCTTGGTCCCGCACCTGCGTGCGGCGGGGCAGGCGGGGAGCACCCGGAATAGCTGCAGCTCCGGATAACACGCCTCGGCGGGCAGGGAAATGGCAGGCTGCTCGTCAGCCTGCAGCACGGCCTCTCTCCGGGGGCCCTGAGCTGCGTTTCACCTTGGCTGCCTCCTCCTCGTTGCCTTGGTTACCATCACTTCCAGGCAGCGGCGCTTAGGGGAGGCTGATGTGCGTGATGTGATGTGGGAGAGCTGTGCCACGCAGGGCTGCGGCAGCCCGGGAGGGTGGGGGACCGGGGGGGACATGCTGTGGGGCCAGCATCTTCCCTGGGTAGGAGCTGCCAAGGGTGGCTTGCCACTTTATCCCAGCCAGAGAGCACAATTTGGATGTGCCCGTGCTGGAGAGTTGTGAGGCTTCCCACCGGCAGTTCTGGCTGCCCTCCTGCAGAGCTGAGAAGCATGGGCTGCAAGCATGGTGAAAAGAGCCCGCAGGTCTGCCCCCGCTGCCTTTCTCCTGCTCCCCGTCCCCGCCAACGCTGCAGCACGTGGGCACAGCTCCCTCGGAGCTGGTCATGGCAGTGACAATTTAGTGCTGGCTGGGGGCTGCTGGCAGCCCTGCCGGCAGGTTCGGGCAGGCAGAGGCAGATGCCCACACCGTGGTGCAGTGGGGAATTTACACAGGGCTGCTGGCTGCTGGCTCAGCCCTTCTCTTCGCTTGCAGAGGCTCTGCTGAGGTAGTACTTGGGGCTTCAGCTTTCATCCCGATGCCACAGGCTGGGAGGAGAGTCCCTGTAAGTGGTACAGGCTCCTGGATGCCCTGTTGCACAAAGCAGCCTTCCAGCAGGGAAAGCTGTGCAGGAGTCCTGGGAAAGCATCAGGAGGGATGGAGGCCATGGCAGCCGGTGCCGGTGAGGCGATGCCCGGCACTGATTCAGGCTGTGCTTGCAGGTACGTGAACACCCTCCTGAAGCTCATTCCCCCTGTGCTGGGGCTCCAAGAGCAGCTGCGCCAGGCAGTCCAGAGCGGGGACATGGAGACGTCGCATGGGATCTGCCGCATTGCTGTGGCCTTGGGGGAGAACCACTCCCGGTGAGTGCTGGGGATGGTCCCCAGGAGTGGGAATGAGCTTGGAGCAGCCCACTGTTCCTCATGTGCGGCTTCATCCAGGGCCTGTCCGGCACCCAGTGATGTGTGTCAGGGCAGAGGAGCCAGGCTCACAGCAGTGATGCCACCCTGACTGTGCTCTCTGCTCCCCAGGGCCCTCCTGGACCAGGTGGAGCACTGGCAGAGCTTCCTGGCCCTGGTCAACATGATCATGTTCTGCACTGGCATCCCCGGGCACTACCCCGTCAACGAAACCACCAGCTCCTTGACGCTCACCTTCTGGTACACGCTGCAGGTCAGTGGCCATGGTGGGGCAGCCTGCTGGGATCCTGCGCTCCAGGCCAGGGACGGAGGCACCGGTGCATGGGGATTGCGGTCTGGCCTGGCTGCCTTTGGTCCCCAGGGATTTCTGATGCCCCCACTCCTTGCCCTGCACTCACAGCCGCCACAGGGCACATACCTCAGAAATGCTAGCCCCGTGGCTTGCTTTTTCCACCCCCAGTCTTACTTGGAATTCTGAGCCAGCCTTTAAGGGCCTCCTTAACATAACTAATTAAAACTTCATATGCTAATTTATTTTTTTTTCCAGCAGCAGACCTGGTTGTTTAGCTCCTTACTGCACGGCTGCGCCGGCAGCAGGCAGGGAGCAGAGTGCGTGTCGGCTTTCTGCGGGCTAGACCCCGCTGCCATGGCAGTCGTGGTCTCTTGGAGGAGGAAAGAGAGGGCTGGGGACTGCCAGTGGCTGCCCAGCATGGGGACTATCTCCCAGGGAGAGCATTCCCTGCGCCGACAGCAGCCTTGCCACGTCGTGCTCTATTTTTAGCCCCCCGTTCATCCCCCCAGCTCCATTCCTCCGCAATCCGATGCGGCGTGGCTAAGCGTGGGCAGGGAGGGGGGCGATGGCGGCGCCGTGCTGGCAGCTCCTCCACTGCCTGGGGCTCCCACCTCCCCTCGCTGCTTCTCCAGGTGGATCTGAGGAGAGGGGCGCAGGCAGGAGAGCGCTGTGCTCCCCGGGCACCCATCCCAGCCTGCCTCGCAGGGTCTGAGGCTTATGCGCTCTCGAGGCTAGGACACGGCAGGGCAGTGCCACCCCTCTGTAACTGTGCTGTCCTCAAATACCCAAGGTTCCACCCAGCTGCTGGGGCTTCTGGCATCTTGCCTCCAGATAATGCTGCCACTGCAGAAGGGCTTGGCATCAGGTGGACTTTGGGGAGCTGGAGATGCAACCTCTGAAGTGTGACAGGTCCCACCAGCTCTGGGAGATGCCCATGAGCCCCCCATGCAGCAGGCATGCTGGCTCCATTTTCTTTCCCCTGCAATACCTGATGTATTTTTCTTCCTGCCACCAGGACGACATCCTCTCCTTCGAGCCGGACAAGCAGGCAGTGTACCAGCAGGTCTACAGGCCTGTCTACTTTCAGCTGGTGGATGTGCTGCTGCACAAAGCCCAGTTCCCCTCCGATGAGGAATATGGCTTCTGGTCTTCAGATGAGAAGGAGCAGTTTCGGATATACAGGTACAGCTGGGAGGTTTGGGTTTGCTCGTCAGGCAGGCAAGGACGCAGGCAGCATCCTGCCTCCCTGGAGCCTGAGAGCCATGGGGTGGTGGAAGGAACTACGCTTGGTGGAAGGAATCTCCTCCGTGTCCCTCCTTGGCTCTCCAGGGAGGGACACGGAGGAGATTCCTTCCACCAAGAGCTGTTTTGTCTATGGGGGTAATATGGAAACAAGCTGGTGTTTTGGAATGGCACCGTTTGCCCTGCCTGGGAAGCCCTGGTAGCACTCCGCATTGGGCTGGGACAGTGTCCTTATGCAGGCAGCACCTGCGCCCTGCCTGGCAGTGGGAGGGGAAGTAACGTGTCCATGTGTGGAGTGCTCTGCAGGGGATGGGGACAGCGTTTGGAGACCCTCCATGTTCTCTGCAGGGTGGACATCTCTGACACACTGATGTACGTGTATGAGATGCTGGGCGCTGAGCTCCTGAGCAGCCTCTATGACAAACTGGGACGTCTCCTGACCAACACGGAGCAGCCGTCCACATGGCAGGTGAGCGAGGGGACCCAGGAACCAGGCTGATGGCTACTAGCCCCTCAGGAACCTATCCTCGCCACAGAGTGTTGAGAACAAAGGGACGTGATAGAGACAAGGACAGCATACATGCAGGCTTTCTGGGGTCTGCCAGGAGGAGGAACAGGTCTTCTTCTGCCTCCCTGTCCTTAGCACTGCCCAGGCACCAGCCTCTTTGCCACTGTGATGAGGTCTGAGCTAGTGCCTGGGGCTGGGGTGGGCATCGGGTCAGTGCACGGCTCTGATGGTGCCTCTCCCACCCTCACAGCACACGGAGGCCTTGCTCTATGGCTTCCAGTCCATTGCCGAGACCATCGATGTGAACTACTCTGACGTGGTGCCGGGGCTCATCGGCCTCATTCCCCGGATCAGCATCAGCAACGTGCAGCTTGCCGACACCGTCATGTTCACTATCGGTGAGGCCTTTGCTCGCGTGCAGGCTGGGCTGGGGAGGGGGGACCCGCTCTGAGACCCCTCCTGCTCAGCAATAGCAGGAGTGAAAAGCAACGCTGAGCACCCCAGGGTGTGGGGAGCAAGAGCCTGTGGCGCAGTCCTGCAGTCTGATCCCATCTGTGTGCGCAGGGGCCCTGTCGGAGTGGCTGGCTGATCACCCCGTCATGATTAACAATGTGCTGCCGCTGGTGCTCCAAGCCTTGGGCAACCCTGAGCTCTCCATCTCCAGCGTCTCTACCCTGAAGAAGATCTGCCGGGAGTGCAAGTACGACCTGCCACCCTATGCTGCCAACATTGTTGCCGTGTCACAGGTAGGAGCTGGATGCAGATGGACATGCGGTGGTGACCTGGGATGTGCTCACCTTTTCCTCTCCAAGGATCAGGGCAGGGAGACGCAAAGCAGCAGCTCAGGGCTTCTTGCTTGGCATCGGGGACTTGTTATCTGTCCTGCTCCTAGGCCAGTGGACGCAGGTGGCAGGCCCTGTGTCCTGCTGTGAGTGCAGAAATGGCAGGCAGTGGCAGATACGACTGCCAAGGGATCCACTGGGGTTGCACTTGGGTGTCCATCCTTTCCCCAGGGTTTTGTTTGCCTTGCTGGGTATGGCATCCTACCAGTTCTGCACCTGCCAGGGAGCTGGTGCTGCTGCTGAGCGTCTTGGAGGGCATCCTGGTGTTCAAGCCTCTCCATGGAGACTGAGCTGGTCCCTGCAGTGCTTGAGCAGGTTGTCCCATGGTCTTTCTTGGTTCTCAAGATTTGAGGCAGATGGGGCTCAGCGTCCCGAGGCACTAGGAGGAGGGCTGGGCTTCAGTGAGTTACCAGGGTGTCCATGGGAGCAGAGAGGGGCTGGTGGGTGGAGGGCGTGAGTCTCTGCTTTTAAAGCCTGGGGGACTCCGAACTGGAGTAAGGAAGCCCTGGCTGAGGTTGGTCCAAGCCAGGGGCTCCGCTTGCTGGGTGGCTGCATGGGCTGGCTCGGGGAAGAGCTTACTAGGGGACAAGGATTTTGCTCCCTACCTGTGGCGGGTTGTGCGGTTGTGGGGAGTGCGTGCTGCTTGTCTGTGCCTACGCTGGTGTTGGTTGTCTTAACCTCCTGCATCAGTCCTGCCTCCTGGAAGGGCAGGCTCTTTCTACAGCACTCACCCTCCTCTTTCTCTCTCCCCTTCCCTTCGGCAGGAGGTGTTGATGAAGCAGATTCACAAGGTAAGAGGGGTGGGCTCAGACTTCTGCCTGGTGCTGCTTGCCCCCATACCCCCTAGTTGTCCTTAGATGAAAACTCGAGGAGGGCCATTGCGAGTTGGGCTGTCCCCGGAGAAGAGCTCAGCACTACAGCCAGCTTGTGCAGGGTCGGGAGTACCTGCTGGCTGCCTCTCACTGCGCTGCTGGGCTCCCACCGCATGTGGGATGGGGTCAAACTCAGGGGGTACATTCCCATAGAGAGGGAAGCCCCTAGGGAGACTTAACTCTAGCAGTTCCCAGTCCCTCCAAGCCCAAGGACGCTGAGACAGCAGGCATGTCTTCAAGAGGAGAAAGAAGCGAGATTAGTGTGGGGACAGAGCCCAGGCTGTGCCTGCAACCAGGAGAGGGTGGGACACTTTGACCCCATAGGGGCTGAGACAGGTCACCAAAGGATGGTGAGCTGAGGTAGGGTGAGTAGTGCCAGCACAGAGATCTCTTGGGCACCAACTGGTCTTGCCTTGGCGGGTTGCTGGGAAGAGGACAGGTGCTGGTGGCAGAGTGCCTGTTCCTTGGGTTCTGCCATGCTGGTAGGGAGCTCCTCCCTCTCCTGCAACGAGATGCACTGAGAGTGTCCCAGATAGAGCAGCTCAGGCGCTGCAGCACTCTGGGGTCCTGGCTTTGCTGTCTGGGCCCCTGGCAGCTGTCTTAACTAGTGTGTGTGTGGTAGGATGGCAGGTTGGGCACTGACCTGCCCCATTTTGTCTCCTCTCTGTCCCAGACGAGCCAATGCATGTGGCTGATGCAGGCTCTTGGTTTCCTGCTTTCTGCACTGCAAGTGGAGGAGATCCTGAAGAACCTGCACTCCCTGATCACCCCCTACATCCAGCAGCTGGAAAAGCTGGCTGACGAAACGGTGAGTGCCCTCATGCTACCTCCATCCAGAAGTGGCTTCTCCCGCTGGCTGTAGCCCTGGGCTGATGTGTTGAAGCAGCACTCTTGAATGTGGGCTCGAGAGAGCACGCAGTACAGGGAACTCCTCTCTAGCACTTTGCCTCTGCAGTTCTTGTTCCTCAAGATCCCAAAAGCATGACTGTGGTTGAGCTGCGCAGTCTGTGTCACGCTTTGACTTTATTTTCCCTGGCAGCCCAATCCCTCCAACAAGCTGGCCATCATCCACATCCTGGGCCTGCTCTCCAACCTCTTCACCACCCTAGACATCAGCCACCACGATGATGACCATGAAAGCACCGAGGTCAAGAAACAGCCAGTGCAGCAAGGACCCAACCCAGTGAGTAGCACGGTAGCTCTGTGCTATTTGGCACAACCTGGCCAAAGCCTCGCTATTCACCACCAGTGCCAGGAGAGGGGGGGTTAATGGGGAAGGTAGTGTGTACCATGAAGAGGGTAGTGCTGGTGCATTCCAGCTAAAAGAACTCCTTCAGCTCATCTCACCACTCCTGAGGTGGGCAGAGGTGACCCGCAGGATCCTTCTTGGCTGGGTGCTGCTCTGGAGGATGGCCCGGGCGCTGCCTGGCAGCTGTGAGCTGTGCCAGGCTGCCTCAGCAGGGAAGAAAGCTGCCCAGCTTTGGAGAGGGGAGGGGACAGTGGTGCCTGAAAGTTTGAGTCCAGGGCATGCTTAATCTTGAATCTCCCCTCCCCGGTGCTGTGAGGGCCAATTCTCTTCAGTGCCTCTTTTTCCTTGCAGGTGGTGGTGGTTCTGCAGCAAGTCTTCCAGCTCATACAGAAGGTCCTCAGCAAGTGGCTGAATGATGCCCAGGTGGTGGAGGTAACCAGACTCCTCCTCAGTACTGCCTGCGGCTCTGCCTGTCCTTGCTGCCTTGAACTGGGGACAGCAAAGAACGGTCTCTGGGTGATGCTGCTATCCTGTTGTAGGCAATTCCACTTCCCTGTAAGAGGGATGCCTTGCTGGGTTGTCCAGATCCGTGCTGCTTGCTGTCACGAACAGCATCCAGCCATTCTTGTCTGTCTTGTACCTTCATCAGCTCTTCTCCTCTCCAGTTAGAGAGGCCCTGCTATCAGCAAGGAGATGGGATCTACTGAACCCTTGTGTTCCTTAATGGGGGAGCTCTGCTCTGACCTGGAACTATGTCATCTGGCTTTTCTCCTGTTCACTTAGTCCAGTAATGCCCAGGTGCAGCATCCCACCAGACACTCTTCCCCTGACGCTCCAGGAGCAGTGGGAACGGTGTTTCCTGGTGTCAGGGAGCATCCTGTGCTGCAGGGCAGGGTGCCAGTACCAGAGCAGGTCTGAGCCCTCTGCCTGGCTGGTCCCCATCCTCATTGCCAGCTCTTCCTTCCCTTGGGACCCGTCTGTCAAGTCCTGTCCCCCCAGGAGAGGTCTCCTGACACCCATTGCTCACATGGGCCCTCTTCTCCCGCAGTCTGTCTGTGCCATCTTTGAGAAGTCTGTGAAGACCCTCCTGGATGATTTTGCCCCCATGGTGCCTCAGCTGTGCGAGATGCTGGGGCAGATGTACAGCACCATCCCCCAGGCCTCTGCCATCGACCTCACCCGGCAGGTACGGAGCCACTCTCGGGGCAGGGGCTGCCGCTCTCCCAGGAGGCCAGAGGCATGCAGGGCCAGCAGCAGCGTCAGTCCTTCTCTCTCTCTTGCAGCTGGTTCACATCTTTGCCCACGAGCCTGCCCACTTCCCTCCCATCAAGGCCCTCTTCTTGCTCGTTACCTCAGTCACGCTGACCCTCTTCCAGCAAGGTACGTGGGATTAACTCTCCTTCGCACTGGGGCTGTTGTCAGGCTGTTGCATGCATGGAGTCTTGGAGGCGTCTTACCAGGAATGGCTGTTTTCGCTCCTAGCTAAGCTAATGGGGCCATCTCTGTTTCTCGGATTCATCCCAACCCCTGGAAGGTGGGTACCTTCCCTGCAGGGCAGCAGAAGCAGGGAACCCCTGGGCAAGACTGGACTGCTGTGACAGCTCTGTTTCTGCAGCAGGGCTGGGCGTCGCGTGCTGCAGGGGTTGAGCCAGAGCTCCAGTCCCGCTTAGCAGGGAGGCTGTGCTCCCCGGGAGATCCTGGGGCTCCTCCTGGGGCCAGTGGTGCTCATAGTGGCCAGGAGTCAAGCCCTCGCACGAGCAGGAGGATGTGTATGTGAGCATCTGGGAACTGACCTTTTCAGAGTCACTGCTGGCCACCGAGTCACCACTGTGATGCTGAGGATGCTGGCATCCTCCCGCAGGGCAGGGGCCCCTCTTCGGCTTGCTGCCCGCCCTACAAAAAGCAAATGGGGTTAGGACAGGGTCCTCCACACCATGGCTTCACTCAGCCTCTTGGTGACTTACCCCATGACAGGGACAAATGTACCTTGGAGCCGCTGGCTCTGGTTCTTCAGCACCTTCGTATGCGGTCCCCAAGGGGTCTTGTCCTTTGCTCACAGCTGGGTGCCAGGTAGGGTGATGCCACCCCCCAGTACAAGGCTCAGAACTCTCTAGAGAGGTGGGCGAGGCGTGAGGACCCCAGCTTCATCATCACACCATGGTCCAAGCAAATCCCGCTGCGCTAAGGTGTCACTGGCAAGTGAGCTGAGCTTATCTGGAGATCAGGTCCCTGCTTCTGCCAGCGGCGTGTGGATGCGTCTACGCTGAAACCCTCTTGGCTCGGCGCCCGGGGAGGCGGCGATGCCTCCGGGCAGCAGCGGGCATGTCTGCAGGAGGAAAGGGGAGGGGACAGAGCCCGAGCTGTGCCAACGCTTGGATGTGAGCTTTGCTCAGGCAAGCAGCCGTCCAGCTCGCTGTGTGCCCAGGACTGCGTGCTCCCACTCACCCCTTGGGTCCCCTTCGGTGGGTGGCCAGCCCTGGGCAGGGTGAGCTCCTTCTGCTGAGCCTGAGCCCACGGGTGGCAGGAGACGGGGTGACGCGTGACCCCGCAAGGGCCGAGACACGTCTGTGCACAGATGCCAAGGTAGGGCAAGTGGTGCTGGCATGGAGATCTCTGGGCACCAAGCTGGTCTCTCCCAGAAGGGTGATGCTGGAGGAGACCTCTGGGAGGGTCCTGGACTCAGGGTCTCGGAGAGCATCTGGGAACGGGGCGGGAGGGCGACTGTGCCAGGGGCTCCTGAGCAGCTGGTGCTGGTGACAAGCATGTGCACGCCTGAGCCCGGCTGGGCCTGTCAAGCGTTTGCTGAGGTGTTGTCGTTCACTTGCAGTTATCTTCCAGGACCAAATGGTGCTCTGAAGACACCCGCTCAGTCCCCACAGTGCAAAAGCTCTAATTCTCCTTGGGGAGATGGTGCCCAGCTAGCCCCTGCTCCTCCTCCTCCTCTTCCTCCCCAAGGACACGAAGATCTCCTCCTTGGCTCTGCAGCACCCAGGTGCTAGCTGGAGACCCTGGGGCTTCAGACCCTTTCCTTTGCAGTTTCTTTCTGTTCTTGGGTTCTCCAAGTTTCATGATTTTTTGTATGTTTTGTTTCTTTAACCTGCTTCAAGCTGCTCATGTTGCCCATCCCCTTCCCCACACACCCCTCCTCCCTTACACTCCTGTTTTCACTTGTAAATTCTTTCTGTATCACATAACTATATGATGTTGAGTTGCTGTTTGTATGATTTTTCTCTTAAGTTACATCTTTATTATATTTTAGGGCCCAGGGATCATCCTGATATTGTTGATTCATTTATGCAACTCCTGGCACAGGTGTGTTTTAGTTTCTTATTCATTCACTTTCTGTTCTCTCTCTTTCTCTTTTTAATTCAATTTAAACCTATTTTTAGCTTTCTGTTGACAACGTTTTTTTCCTTTTAGTTGAATATCGAGTTTCTCCATCTGTTTCCGTGGAAGTTGAAAACAAAACATTCTCCTTTAGTTCTGGGTTCACACCATCCCCAGGGCAGTGCCCTCCTCTGCAGGGCAGCCTCCAGCTGCCACCCCCCCTTCCTTGCCGAAGCCAGCGTGGGGCGCTTGGGGCTGCTGCCGCTGTCACCCTCGGGTGACAGACAAATTAGAGCATTAAGTGGATGTTTTCCGACCTGTTTGCCTGCCGTGCGATGGGTTCTTTATGGCGGGGATGGGCTGAGCTGGCTGCCTTGCCCCGGGGCGGTGGGAGGAAGCCCCTGCCCACGGAAGCAGGCAGCTGCTGGGGTTTGGCTCTGAGCAATGTGCTTGTGATAGCGTCTGGACCTGCCACGCTGCCTCCCGCAGCCCCTCAGGGCGGCGGTGGCGGTGGCAGGAGTGTTCCCGTGCCCACTGGCTCGGTGGCACGCAGGGACGGTTTGCGTCGGCGTGACGGGGGCCGTGAGCTGGCGCACGAGGCTGGCACTCATGTCACTGCTGGCGGTGGGCAGGCAGGGCTGGTGCCATGCCCTGTGTGTATATGCACCTGTTGGGAGCAGCAGGAGCCCAGCATGCTCCTCAGCCTGCTGCGGCCCTTCAGGGAGAAACCCTGATGTCCTCGATGCACTCAGTGCCCCTGTTGGAGATACGCCCCCCAGCACCTACCCAGAGGGGGCATCAGTAGCAAGGAGGGGCTGGCAAAGTCGCTTTCTGCTTGATTTCTGCAATGACGAGACCTTTGACCACGCGTGCTGGCCCGGTGGCTGTGCAGGGACACCCACCCAGGCAGCTGCCAGAGCTGTGACCGTCCTGCCCTTGCCACAGCCTGGGATGGGTTCCTGGCATGTCTGGGTGCTGAGCCATCAGCCCCCTCCGATAGCAGCTCAGTCCACGCATGGGTCTTGCAGGGATGGAGTGGGGAGGAGGCTGCAGCTCATTCTCAGGCAGGTTCTGCTCCTCATGGGTCTCACCTTGACATGCAGAGCCCGCTGAGACCCATCGCATCTCACAAGCAGCATTTTCTTCCCTGCTTTTTGTCTTGAAAACATATTCGAGGTTATCAGAAAGCATTTGCAACTTTTGCCGATGCCACTTTTGGGAGCTGTGACCTTTTAACAGGGGTTTTGAACGTGATGGGAGGATTGGTGAATGGGGTCTGTGTGTGAGGTTCAGGGAGGTGTTGGGGGGACCTCCACTTGAGCACTGTGCCCAGTTTGGGGCACATTTCTGTAGATACAGACCAGAGAGCACAGAGAAAAGCATCTAGGAAGATGACACACCATGAGGAGGAATGGCTGATGGGAGCCTGAGGAGCTGCATGAGTCTTGGGATGTGTAAAAAGTAATGCCACAGTTGTAGGTAAAAACCGCTTTTCCGTTCTCCTCAAGTGGGACAAACAGTAATGGGAGGAAATCATGGAAAAGGATCCAGGTTAGTCAGTAGGAAATCTTTCTAAGAGCAGAGGGAAGCACTGGAAGGTCACTCGGGAGCCGCTGTTGCTTGGAGGGCTTGCAAGGACTCAACAAGTGTATTGCTCCTGGAGGGCAGGTAGAGGTGGTCCTGCTGGGTGGGTAGGGAATTAAGTGTCTCTGAGAGACTCTTCCAAGGCTACTTGGACTGGACACAGCACATTTGTGCTCACTTGGAGAGAAAAGTACAACTGTGCTGCACTTCCATGGGGTGCGCTGTGACAGCAACCACCACCCATCCTGGCTGCTGGGAAGCTGTTACCTGCAGCATCTGCAGGCAATGCTGGGGCAGCGTGCTGGCAGCTGGCCCCATCTCCAGCGTGCTGATCTCCAGACAGGCTGTGTCCTTTGGAGGTCCTGCTGTAGGAGCTGCTCGGAGGCTCCTACCTCCGTGGTTGCTCTGTCTTGGATCACTGTGAGATGTCTGGCATTGTACTGCCAGCCCACCACCGTCCACAGCCACTCAAGACCTGATGTTTTCCTGGGCTTTTTCTTCCAGTAACCCCACAAAGACCAAAGGATCCCATCCCCATCCTCTCTTCTCATGCATAGGATTTGTTTTGAGGTCTCCCCCTCTTTCTGGCCTGCCCCTCTTCCCAGACTGACGATCTGGTGGGATGCTTTGAAACCCTGTCAAGAAATGGCCTTGCTGCCCCTGCTGGCTCCTTGCTGCCAGGATTTCAGGAGCTGCCTGATGGCAGAGGTGTGTCCAGCCTCTCTTCTTCCGGAGGACTATGCTCTGCAGTGATGCTGTTGGGCATTTGTAAATCCAAGGATTGAAGTTGGGGAGAACTGCAGGTCTCTTCAGATCCAATTCTGATGTGGCAGGGGCTGTGTTTTCATTCCAGCCTGCTCTGCCTGCGGAGACCTTGGTGAAGTATTGCATCTTCCAGAGCAGCACCAAGTTTGAACCCAAGAGTGTGTCAAAGTGTGCAGACTTTCCCACTTCCCTGACCGTCTGCTGCTGTGGTTGATCACCTTGGGGGAAATGTATCATCTTCCCTGTTTCGAATTTGTCTGGTTTCTCCTTGCAGGCAGTGGTTTTGTCCTCTCCCTCTGCCAGCAAGTACTGTCCTACCTTCTGATAATTCAGAAGCTCCAACCTAATGCCTACACATGAGCCCGCTGTCACCAGCACACGGAGAGTCATCTCGCTGTGTGACAGGATTCCAGTTGACTTTACAGTATATTTATTTGGGCTTGGTTGCAGCCCGTGAGACTGCCCAGTTGGTGTGGTCGATCATTTTGCCACCATGCTAATTGGTAATCCTCTCTTGACGATGGCGCTGGCTGGTCGTGAGAGCATGCTGGCTTAAACCAAATGCCTTATGGATGCTGGAGACCCTGGAGCTGCTATTACTACTCAAAGCTAAGTGTAAAATGACCAGTCTGTCATAAGGCCGCACAGAGCGGTGCCGGCACCTTTTGCAGTTAAATCTGCCCTCAGATGCTCCTCTCCTGCTTCTGCTGTGTGCTGGGAACGGTGCAGAGCATCGCTGCTGTCCCCAAGGTGAGCGTCCCCCCTGAAGGGCTGGGGGGCTCAGTGCCACCCACGCAGGGTTCCCAAGACCGCACAGCCATGGCAGCTGGGGCTTCCACTCGGGTCTGCACCTGCAAACCCAGGCAGGAGGTTCTGGTGTTTGGGAGCTCTCACCTGCTCCCTGGCCAGTGGGTATCACTAGTGTGCATGCTCCTGATTGCAGATAGGCTTTGGGGGCTCTCCAGCCTGCCTCCCCACTGCAAGCATGGTGTCTGCAAGCACATCCATGCTCCTTGGCAGGGCTCCACGCTGGCACAGACCTTGGGAGCACTGTGGTGACCTTCCCTGACCAGGAGCCCAGGGACAGACTGGGCAAGCAGGGCCTTGCCAGGCAGAAGATGCAGGACTGACCTTCTGTGATGGCCCAGCCACTGCCGTCCCCCACCTCCCTCCCTTCTTTGTCTGGTCCAGGCTACACCCAGCAGTCCTTGAGCTCTCTACCACACCTGCTCCAGATGGAGTTATAGAGCCCTGTGGAGAACATGGGGCATCCCCTATCCCCGGCAGGCAGGGGTTGACTGTTCCTCCCTGGCACTGGTGCCTGGCCAAGCTCATGTGCCCTTTCCAAAGCTGGAGGCTCTGCTCCACCAGGCGTGTGGGCTGGGAAGAGGTTGTGGTGACAGACACAAGGGCTTGATCTGTGTGTTCTGGAAAGCTGCAGGAACTGGCTGTGCAGCCCCTTCGCTGTCCCCTGTCTGCTGGAGGAGCGGGGTTGGTGTCCCTTCCATGCCTGCCTGCCCCTGAAGAGCCAGGCAGGGCAGAGAAGAAGAGGCTACTCTGAAGACCTGTCTGGGGGATCTTGCAGTTGCTGTGGAGAAAAACCCAACGTCCTTTTTGTACCAGCCTGCAGAACAGCCCTCACCAGAGAGCCAAGGCCAACCTCTGCAGTGGCAGAGGATGTGGGGAGGCATTTGAAAGCATTTAAAGACCTGTCCCCATCCCAGAACACATGAGCAGAGCTGCCCTGGCAGGAGATGGGGAGGACAGGCTGGCAGTAAGAGAAGCCCCAGAGCTGGAGCAGGGTTCCTGGTGCTGGGAAAGCACAGCTGGATCTACCTGGTGCCATTTGCTAACGGGAGAAGCTCCACAGGGCCCCATCTCATGGGGGGTAAAAAGCATCTGTGTCTACAATAGATGTGCACATGTGCCCAGATTGGGCTTGCGCTCTGCACTCTCTTGGTGGAGGTGTCCTATGGGAAGGAGCCCTTCCACTATTGGCACGCTTTCCCCCATGGCCCTGACGGAGGGAGGAGCAGATGCTGCAGTGAGGCTGCGGGAGATCTTGGCGGGCTCTGCCTGCTGCTGGTCTGGTTTGGCTGGGAGACTCACCCTGCAGGTAGGTGGCAACCTGAGCACGTTGGATGACTCTTGTGCCAACTGAAAAGTCTTGCAGCGCGCAGGACTCGTGTTAAAACCAGCCCCTTGTACTGGCAGGGTAAAGGAACCTGCAGCTGTGTGGTATCACAGGAGCCAACTGCGCTTGAGCAGCGTGCTGCTAGGGGAGAAGTTCATGGTCACCGCTCTGGAGCCCGCTCCAGGCGGGGTAGTCACCCATGGCTAAAACTGCAAGGTCCCTTGCAAGTGTTTGTTGGGTATGGGGCTGACTAGATGACAGCAGCCACAGTGAGTGGATGCGATTCTAAACCATCGCCCAGGCGCTAGCTAGCCTTCTGATGGTGCTAGCACGTCAGGAGGGATGGTGCACATGGTGTGTATATACACACGCACGGGCATCATGCGGCCCCTGATTGCCCCCATGAAGGTCTCTCCTTGTGTCTCACAGGGAAGCAAGTCCCTGCAACTGTGCTATCTCCGCCTGGTACAGTGATGCTTTTGGTGCCCAAACAAACCTGAGCCCTCTCTTGCAGCATGTGATACAAAGAGTCAGAAAGGAGATGGGGTAACCCTGAAAGCTGCCCCTCCGCTTCTTGGTTCTCTGCACTGGGCAGATGACCATGGGCTTTCCCTGGAGAAGAAGGGGTGGGAAATAAGCCTGTTTTGTTCCGAGACCACAGCCGTGGTCCGATGGCTGTGTGTCCTGGGCACTGCTGGCTGAAAGCTGTCCCTGCTTTCATCCCTGGGAGCAGGCTCGGAGGAGAGCAGTGGCCCTGCACACAGCTCAGTCCAAGGGCTGCCTGACCTCTGAGCTCCAGGCACAGAGCGGGGCCACTCCAGTGCTGTGGGTGCTGTCCCCGATGTCGCAGTGACAGCAGGGCAGGAGGCATGGCTGCCATCCCCAGTGCTGGTCTGCAGCAGTGGGCAAGGTGGCACGGTGGTCAGGGCACGGACATGGCCACCTTACCTAGCAAGGCTCACTGTGGCAGGGCAGAAGCCCTTCCCATGGAGTGGAAGGTGCAGACTGAAACATACCCATCCAGTAGCTGCCCAGTGCCAGCACAGGGGGGACCAAGCAATTGCATGGGGTTCCACAGCTCAGGGTGTCCCCAGCAGCAGTGCCTGACGCCCACAGAGGCTGGTGGGATCGCCATGTGGCAGAAAAATACCAAAGGTTTTCTGATCTCGGATTTGCAATGTTGGCATCTCCTAGTCATCTGTGCCCTGGAGCCCAAGCAGAGCGAGCTGCTGGTCCAGTCTGGGGTTACTGCTTGAACCGGTTCCTGTGACCTCGGGGAGGCCAGCGTCTTTGAGAGGAGCAAAGCACACAGGTGGCTGGTCTCTGCTGGGTGCCGCGTGGCTGCCCTTGTCCCAGGAGTGCTGCCACTGCCTGGTCTGCTCTGGTGGGACAGGAGCCCTCTGTGCCATCTCTGTGTCCAAAGTGTTTGTGTGTACGCTGCTGTGGCGTCTGTCTTCAGGTCCTGGGGTCGGCGGTCCCTGAGCGTAGCAAACTGCCTGGCTGTTTGATTGACATTTTATGGGGGGGGGTGGTGGAAAGTGATGGTTTCCTGCTGTACTGTGTGAATCTGCCGTTTACCGTGGGTGTGCCCAGGTAAGTGTGCGTCCAGGCAGAGGTTGTCTGGGGCGCTGGGTTCCTCGGAGGTTTCCTGGCTGCCTCTGCAGCGCTGGGTTTATGCTGCCTGTCTGTGTGCCTTGCAGGCTCTGAAAAGGAAGCCGGACCTCTTCCTGTGTAGCAACCTGGATGTCAAAGCAGTGTTTCAGTGTGGTGAGTACCACGGGTACGGGCACATGCTCCATATCGCTCTGTGGAGAAGCCAGCCTGCTCCTCCTGCGGAGCCGGGCACAGACCAGCCAGGGGCTGGGGATCACAGGGCTGATTTGGGGTGGTGTGCAGGGTTTTGGCTGCTAACTTGAGCATTTTCTGCCCTTAGGTGTCCTTTCGCTCAAGTTCCCCGAGGCCCCAACGGTCAAAGCATCCTGTGGCTTTTTTGTGAGTATCATGGCATCGTGCAGCCCCCACCTGAGAGCTGGGAGGGAAGGAGTTGGGCAAGGATGTGGAGCCCGTGCCGGTACTGAGCATGCTGGGCTGTGTGTTGCAGACAGAGCTGCTGCCCCGCTGCGGAGAGATCGCCCCAGTGGGACAGGTTGTGCATGAGAATGGCAAAGTGCTGCTGCAGGCAGTGCTGGAGGTGAGAGACGCTGGGACCACGGGCTCCCCGGGCAGCTTTGGGCTCTGTTCCCCTGCGGAGACGGGGACAGAAAGCCCAGCAGCATGGGTGGGTGCAGGCAGGGTGATGCCGGGGGCTCAGCAGGGTCTGTCTGCTCTGTGGCAGGGCGTCGGCGGACAGGCATCCCGCAGCCTCATGGATCACTTCGCAGAAATCCTCTTTGCCTTGAACAAGCACTGCTTCAGCTACCTGAGCGTCTGGATCAAGGAGGCCATGCAGCAGGATGGCTTCCCCTCAGCCCGCGTCAGCCCTGAGCAGAAGGAGACCTTCAGCCAGCAGATCCTCAGGTTCGTGCACCCCTCCCTGTGATGGCTGTGCCCCACATGCGGTGGGAACGACCTCCGCCCCGGCATGGCCTGGTGTGTCCCTCCTGCTCCACGTTTGTCCTCTCCCTCTGTCTTAGCAGAGAGCGTGTGAACAAGCGGCGAGTGAAGGAGATGGTGAAGGAGTTCACCCTGCTGTGCCGAGGGCTGCATGGCACGGAGTACACAGCAGACTACTGAGCACCTGGCCAGGACCGCGGACAATTTGCCCGGACCAGCTCTTTCCTGCAAGGAACCTTCCCCCCCTCCCCTCATCCTCCCTGCCCTGCTGCAGTACGGCTCCGTAGAATAACCCTCCACCTAGAATTAACCCACTCGGGACGCTCCTCAGCTAGATTTGGTGGCCGCATCTCGGTGTCAGCATCTTTGTTTCCCCCAGCATGCTCCCCCCTCACAGGGGACGGGAGTGCCGGCTGCAGGAGGCGGCGGTGGGCGAGGGGGAAGCCTGGGCAGGACGGCCCCAGCATGGGCTGCCCCGTGCCCAGGCTACCAGCCCTTCCCCAGCACTTCCCTGTGGGTGCCTGTGCCCCACGGTGGGGGGGGCTGTCCCTGTGCCCATGGCAGTGGCTAGCTGGGCGGGGGGGCTTGCCCCCTGCTCGTTTGTAAGTGTGTGGTTGGGAGGGGGGAGGCCCTGCACCTAATTATATTAAGACTATTTCTATGTTGTGGCTGTCGTTATTGCAGTAACTGGACTTTGCCTGCCCTTTGCCTCTGGGCAACAGCCCAGCAGAGGGGATTAAATCAAGGTTGGGGTGCCTCAACACCTCATGTACCCCCTGGCTGCGTGAGGGATGGTGAAAATCGGTGGTCCACCCCTGCTCACCACACTCTCCTGCCCAACAACAAGCAGCTCACAGAGCTGAAATGGTCCTGCCCCACACAAGAAGGGTCAGACCCCCATCCCCCCTGCAGCACACGACGTGTGTGCCACACTCCTGTTCATCAGAACAGGCGAGGGGCTTGCTGGTGCTCGGAGCCCTCTCCCCTTTGTCTTGTTCCCCAGTCCAGCCTGTGAATGTGGTTTCATTTCTGGGGAGTCCCAGTTCTGGTTTTCTGTTCTCTCAGGCTGATTTTAGCCAACGCCAGAGTGGGCACTGTGATTTTTGTTTTCACTCTGGGATGTCTGGTATCCTGCCTGCACTCCTCAGCCCATGGTTTATTCTAGAAGACGATTCACTCACAAGTCCTTTACAGTTCAGCTTTAGTTAGCAGCAGTAGCCCACACAAGCCTCGAGTCCTGGTGCTGTCAGCTTGTGCGAAGCTGTGACCTTTCCACATAGGGCCAAAGCTGCCCTGGACTGGGGAGCCCTTGGAGGCCAAGTCTGGGCCGGGCCCCTCTCCTGGCCTTGAGCCCTGGGGTGCAGCCAGCACCCCCAAACACGCATGCAACTCCTGCTGTCCCACCACAGCGCTACTGACCCACAGCCGCACCCAGCATAGGGCCAGTTGGTGGCAGGTCCGGACCCTCATGACACCCTCACAGGTCCAGCACCCAGTGGCAGGCACTGCCTGGGCCCCCGCACACCCCTTGCTTCTGCTGATGCTGCTGCCGAATCAGGGTTGCTCGTGCCCCTCGTCCTCGTATGCAATGGCAATCCCTCGTCGGCCCTGCACAGCCTTGGAGACGGGCGTCTGCCCCAGCTGCTGCTCTAGGCCCCGCCAGCTGCGGGACTCCAGGAAGGAGGCTGGGAGGAGAGAGAGAGGGAATTGTTACTGGGAGCAGGGAGGCAGCACTGCCCCTGCACCAGCGCTCAGCCCCGCCATGAAACCACATCACGAACCAGCAGGGCTGATCTCTGCGAGGGCCCGCGTCTGGTCCCTACAGGCCAGGGTGGTGCTGGGGGGCAGCTGAGGGGATGGGTGGTCACAGAGGTGGGCCGCACGCATCTCCCCCGTGATCAGCGAGACGTCAGGAATGGCCTCCGCTGCTGGAACAGCTGGTGGGAGCTCAACGTGTGCGCAGGCACCTGCCAGGAAATGATAACATTAGCCCAGTGCTTATGTCTATCCTCCGGCCAGCACAGAGCCAGGGCAACTGCAGCCTCCAGGCAGGGGAGCAGGGCAGGACGTGTGCCAGGAGGGTATTGGACAGCTGGTTTCCAGCTGTTACCTGGCAGCAGGTCTCTGAAATCAGTGAAGTAGTTCCCCGTCCACTCCCGGGCTGGGTTACAGGCCAGCTCCAGCTCATAGGGGGTCACGATGGGCCGGTAGAATTCACTGGAGTCCAGCAGGGTGTTCTGAGAGCAGGCCACCAGCACAAAAATGTCCACCTCCAGGAAGTTGGCCAGCTTGGCGGGGTTTGGTTTCCCCACGGCCAGCATGTAGCTGCGCTTGCCAGCCCGGCGCAAAAGCTCTCGGAGGTGCTGCAACACAACCAGGTAGCCTGCCACGCCGAGGGTGCCCACCAGGATGCCCACCACCTTGGCGTCCCGGGCCCGCTCCACCAGGTAGAGGCGTCGCATCAGGGCCCGGTTGACGTTGAGGGTCTCACGGCGGCCGCAGCTGGTGGCAGGATCAAAGGAGCTGAAGGGGCAGCGGTTCCAGGTCAGCATGAAGCTGGTGAGGGCCAGGCCCTCAGCTCCCACATAGAACATGGCACAGTCCTGCAGCCCTCCCAACGCCTCCACCGGGAACTGGCGACCAAATTGCCGCACCTCCCCGGGCGGTGCAGGGCCAGGAGGGTCCCCGCACACCACCCTGGAGAAAACAATATTGGGGTACTCGGGGCGCAACTGCTGCTCCAGCTCACCTGAAGGGACAGAGGAATGAAAGTGAAACACAGCCACAGACCTGACCCACAGAAGGTGGGACAGCAGATTAGGGGAGAGGAAAGGACAGAAATTAAGGCCGACAGTGTCTGGGAACTGCCTGGGTGCTGCTGCCTCTTCCCCTGGCAGCTCTGTAGAGCTCAGAGCAGCACCATAGACCCCCTCCCTGCCCCAGAGCACTCACCCATCATGTGGGCATAGACCACATCGCACAGCACCACCACACGGGTCTGCCGATCGGGGTAGAGCTCCCGGAAGGCCTCTGTGCAACGTCCAATGTCCAGGGGCTGCTGCCCGAAGATGTGCAGCACCGGCAGCTTTCTGCAGGGGCTGAGGCAGGCTGGGCCGTAGTGCAACACTGCCTCGGCACCTGCATGCTCGGCAGCCACTTCGTCCACACAGCAGCTGCGGGGAGGGAGGACCCACTGTCAAACGGGCTCTGCACCACGGAGCTCTTCCTCCTCCCTGGCACCGCTCTCCCCAGCCCGGGCAGCTCCAGGAGCCCTCGGGCCTGCCAGGCAGGGGACGAGCAGCCCCATTCCTGCCCGTGGAGGACCCCCGGGACGCCCCCGCCCCGCAGCCCCTCACCGACCTGCCGTACGTGGTGTCTCCCAGGACGTACATCTCGGCCCCTGTCGCAGCCTCCATCCGGGCCGCCACCGTCGCCGCGTCCGCCAGGAGCTCATCGGGGAACTGGAGGGCGACCTGGGGAGAGGACAGGGTGTGAAGCAGCGGGTTGGGGCGGCCCGCGGCCCGCAGCCCCCGGCCCCGCTCCACCTCCGGCCCCGCTCACCTTACGGAACCCGCCGCCCCGCACGAAGGCGGCGGCCCGGCCCATCTCGTAGAAGCCGTCAAGGTCCCCCCGCGGTGCGGCCGCCGCCGGGCCCAACTCCCGCCGCAGCGCGGCCTCCCCGTCGCTGCTGAAGGCCGTTGCCATGGCGCCGTGGGGTCGGGGGTCAGGCCCGCCACGCGGGACCCCTGCGCCCGCTTCCGGGCTGGGGCGCGGAATAGGCCAATGAGAACACGGCCCCGCCTTCTCCGTTCCCGGAAATTCTGCCCCTGAGGGAGCGGGGCCTATCGGCAGGGCGGAGAGGGGAAGGGCAGCCAATGGGAGGAGACGCTGGCCACGGTGCGTTCTGGTCTGTGTAGTTCCCGCGCGGCTGTCAGGCCGGGCAGCCAATAAGCGGGCGCGGTGGCGGCGGTGGCGTCACGCGCTTTCCGCTCCGGCGCTGCGGTTCCGCTCACGTGTCCCGCGCGGGTCAGGTGACGCGCTCGCACCCGGCCGGCCCGCTCCGCTCCGTCCCGCGCTGCCGCCGCCGCCGCCATGACGGGGCTCGCCCTGCTGTACTCGGGGCTCGGCCTCGCCTTCTGGAGCACGCTGCTGGGCGTCGGTCAGCGACGGGACGGGACGGGGGGCAGAGGGGGGCTGGGCCGTGGGTGACAGGGCCGACCATGGGTGACAGGGTCGGGCTGTGGGGCTGGGCCGTGGGTCAGGAGGGGGCTCTGGGTGTGAGGAGAGACCGTAGCTTGGGCTTCTGTCCGTGCTGGCTGCTGCCTTGCCGGAGAGAGGCTGTGGAGGTTCGCTGTGGTGTGGAAAAGGGAGGTGGTGGTCGAAGGATTGCAACGTTGTCAGTCCCCCGGTGGCCGAGCTGCTCTGGGGCAGAGGCAGGAGGGCTGGCCCGTGGCCTGCCACGGCACCGGGAGCACCGCTGTGGGGGTCCTCAGACCGGACATCACTCCCTGGGCGCTTTGAGGGATCAGCCCCCCAGCAGCGCCATGTAACTGACAGCTGCCTCTGGATGTGCAGCTGTTGGTGCTCTGAGTATGTCCGGGTTGAGCAGTTGATTTGCTTCATTGTGAGTGTGGAAAGGTGCTGGTGGCAGTCAAGGGTTGTGTTTGGATCCGTCAGATCAGGGGAGGTAAAGATAGGTGCCTGTTTTTTCAGGCTGTGACAGTTGTTGTCTCCTGGACGGAGAAGATGCTTCCTGCTTTGCCAAGCTGTGGCTGTGCAAGGAAATGTGCAGGTTTGTCCAGATGATGCCAGAGCTAGTGCATGGCTGTTTTGCAGCTTGTGGCAGCCTGGGCTCTACTGCTGATGGCGTTGGGCTCGGTGGCACTGAGGATGGATTTAATGCTTCCTGTGAAGGGGATGACTTCAAGGGGTAGCAGGAAGATTTTTATGCTGGAGTTGATGGTTATTTCCTCTTTCAGTGCCGAGTGAGGTGACCACAAGCCAGGCAGAAGCTGGGGAGACCTTGGCTCCTGCCTCAGTGTTTGAGTGAGGGGAAAGACAGAGTCAGAAGCTGAGGGTGTCTCACTCCCTCGTGTTTCCAGGGCCTGGTGAATCCAGGGCTGGGCCCAGGGCTGCCTTCCTGGGCTCTCTGAATCATGCAGCTCGCACCAGCGTGGACATGCACTGCGAACTTTAGACTGTTGGAAAAAGTCAATGAGCTGAGCCCACATGCTTTTAACTTCCCCTGCCCTGTTGCAGTCCTTTTTTGGGGAAGGAGCGAGCAGGAAACAGTTTCCTCAGCTCAGTGTTGCTGTGGTGCCTCTTTGTGCTTTTCCTCCTTGTCCTGAGCCCTGCTTTGGTGCTCTGGTCTTGCTGTCCTGGCTCTTTTTTTTTTTTTTTTTTCCCTTCTGGCTGCAGGGCTGCGAGACAGAGCTCATGGGAAAGTATCATTCACCCTGTTTCTTTTATGTATGAATCCAAGGCTACAACTGCTCTTGAAGAGATGGAAGGTGCCCTGGGGATCTGCCCTGAGCTGGTTGTAGCTCTTCTTTACCACTCCTGGGGAGTGGGGTCAGATAAAGCTGGCTGGGTTCAGTTCCTGCTCAGCCAGCCAAGCAGCGAAACCAAAACACAAGTTACAGACTGGCCATGCTCAGCACTGTCGATCATCCCTGAAGGTCGCCAGACATGTGAGCTGGGATGTGGCCTCCCACCATGCTCCTTGGTCACGGTGGCACTGTTCCTTATTTGTGTGTGTTGCTGCAGGGGAGGGGGACACCACAATTCTGTGGGCGGGAGCAGTGACCAGCATTACTGCTTCCCGTTTTGGGGCTTGCTCATCTGGCAGCACTTGTATGTCCTCCTGGTGCATGGGGTACT
This sequence comes from Rissa tridactyla, assembly GCF_028500815.1. Taxonomy (NCBI): domain Eukaryota; kingdom Metazoa; phylum Chordata; class Aves; order Charadriiformes; family Laridae; genus Rissa; species Rissa tridactyla. Next base: position 43,868,219 of record NC_071473.1, read on the forward strand.
GGGCCCCAAGTCATCTGTGGAGGGGTTTAGCACACAGGGACAATGGGGACACCCCTGCTGTGAGGCTGGCAGGTCTCCCTAGGCTGCAGCACTGAGCTCTCCCATGGGATGGGTTGTCCTCAGGTCTTGGCTATGGGCAGGGAAAGGCTCCTGCAGCCTGGGGCACATGGTCCTGCCCCTATGTTGCTACTAAGCACATCGCTGGCTTGCTGTCACCTCGGTCTCCAGACTGCAACTCTGGGGGAAGGGAGCAGCAGGAGACATGCAATGTCCTCTTTGCTGCTTTTAAGCATTTCAGAAGTCTCCCGTTTCCTCTTTATCCAGACATATGCGGGGTCAGTGTCACACAGCTGCAGGCTCTAGTTAGCAGTGGTAAAGAGCCATCCCTTCACCCTCTTTATCTGGTGTGGAGCAGACAGTGCCACACTGCCTGCACCTATCTGTTCCTTAGGGCTAGGTCTATGTCTTTTCCAGCTGCGCACTGCAAGTCACGCAAAGAGTGAGTATCTCTTCTGGTCTGCAGCTGTGTTTCCTGCTCGTGAGCTCAGAGTAGAGCAGAGTTTTAGTGTAAGCACCTCTGTGTCGGCTTGGGCTGCTCGGTGTGACTCCCAACTGCAATCTGGCATGCGAGAGGAGCACTTGGGGTACAGCAGGGTGAGCTGCCCTTATAATCCCTCCCTGGAAAGGAAGAGCTTTTCTGGGCGTTTCAGGGCTGCTCTTTGTTGTCTCCTGGCAGTGTTGGAGTACAAATTTTTCTGCAAGTGACCAACCTTGGGAAAAACACTGAGGACAGCAGGCGCGTCTTGAACATTCTTGAAGAGGGGGGTGCTGGGCAGCAGCTGCTGCTTCTGGTGTTGAAGGGCTCCTGGGGAGCAGCACAGATCTTGGTGGGATGGTGATGGAGCAGCACCTCATGGTCAGTCAGGGCACAGCCTTGCACCTCTCTCCTCCCTGTGAGAGAGAAGAGCTCATGGCTGGTCACCTGATTCCTTGGCTCTCCAGCGGGGCTGAGCTGTTGAGTGATGCGGATGGAGACTGTGCTGGGGCACAGGGCTCCCTTCAGCCCAGCGTGGCCTGTGGGTGCTCAACAGGGTCAGGGAGCAGAAAATGAGTGCAACAACCGCAGCAATCCTCAGTGAAGACTGGGATGGAGTCTGGGAGTATCGCAGGTCTGGGCTGTCTCTGTCTTGTGCTGATGTGGGAGTACTGGGGTTGCTGGGGCTGGACTTTGGTGGGGCACCTTGCCCCACAGCTCTGCACGCCTGAGACAGTCTTCCCAGTAACTCTTCTGCATGCTGTGCTGTGCTCCTGGGCTCCACGGGTAGGGGAGGAAACGGCAGCACTGGGCTAGTTGCTGGTGCCTGTCTGAAGGTTCCCATGTCACTCTTGCTTTCCAGGGATCTGCTACACAATATTTGACCTGGGCTTCCGCTTCGATGTGGCCTGGTGAGTTCCCTGCAAATACCGGCATCCACCCCACTGAGCACAGGGCTGTGTGGGGTGGTCGGTATTGACGGTGCCTGGCAAGAAACAGCACTTGCTTTTGAGTGATGGGCAGTGGTCACTGTGAGGAGGGATAGGTGCAGTCCACGTGTATGTGTGACTGGCTCCATATAGGGTCCTCGTGCAGCCATCACCCACCTTTGTCCCAGCAGCCTCACAGCCCAGGCTTCCCCTTGACAGTGAGGGTTTGGGAGGAAGTTCTTGGTCCATGCGGGTGAGGGTCCTTGGTTGCTGGCTGGCAAAGAAAGGCTCTTGCGTCCCACCATCTGTCAGTGCCTAGCGCATCTCAGTCTGTATGATGGGGTGGGGGCTACCTGTTGTGGGGCTGTGCACCATGACTAGAGGGGCTCAGCCTGTGTGCTAACTCAGGGCACTTCTTCCTCTACAGGTTCCTGACAGAGACCTCACCCTTCATGTGGTGCAACCTGGGCATTGGCCTGGCCATTTCCCTGTCTGTGGTGGGAGCTGCTTGGTGAGTGGGGCTGGCTCTTCAGCAGGCTCCTGCTGTCCCAACTCAGTAGTTGCTTAGGTAGTGCTGTTTCCTATGGCAGGGCAGGGACAGGACAGTGTGTACATGCAGGAATCTGGGGCTGGGTGGGTCACTGCAGCAGTGGGGGCAGGTTGCTGGGCAGTCTGGACGGACCACCTCATGGGCTGCAATGGCAGTGGAGAAGCAGGGACGTCCCTGGCTCTCTGGAAGCCATGCGCCTGAGCCCAGGCCATGCAGTGGTGGCTCTTGTGCCCCAGCAGTTCTGCTGGTGTAGGCAGTGGAGCTTTGGACCATTTGTACCCTGGGGGATGGACAGACCAAGTTCATAGTGTCGCTCAGCTGGAAGATCCTGGTATCCCTATTGAATCCTTCAGCAAGTGCCAGACCCTCCACCAACCACCCTTGTCTGCCACAGGGGGATTTACATCACGGGCTCCAGCATCATCGGTGGTGGAGTCAAAGCCCCTCGGATCAAAACCAAGAACCTGGTCAGGTAAGCACAGACCTGGGGTTCGTGTTCATGCTGTGCCTGAACGGGGCGGGTCCCAGCACAGTGCAGAGGCTCCTGTCCTGTCTCTAGCTGGGTGCTGCTGGCAGACTGTTACTTGCTGCGCTGTTTGTTTTCAAAACAAAGAGCCCTAAAGGAGCCAGAGTGCTGCTTTGAAGAGTCACTGTGTGATATCACGCAGTGAATGAGCCCAGTGTGTTCAAAACAAACACCCTGAGATCAACTTCCTGCCCCCAGCAAGGGTTCCCCTGGCCAGACCTTGCACAGCCCTTCCCCAAAGGAGCAAAGGGGGCTGGCGGAGGACAGGGCTCGCTAGGCCTGCTTCCCACAGGGTCGTCTCAGCTTCCTCGGGTGGTACAGCGCCACCAGCACCCAGCCTTTGTCCTTGGCAGCTCTCCCTTGTTTGAGGAAAGCAGTGGGTAGGCTGGACTGCCTTTCTGCCCTTGGCAGCAGTGTGGCAGGCTTGAGCTATGGCCCCGGAGAGAGGTCTGGCTTCTGGCTGGCCTGGCAAGAATTGGCAGAGGCTGCTTGGGATAGGGGAGAGCCTGGGACGCTGTGCTCAAGCTGACTGGGACGCTGTGCTCAGACTTTGCCTTTCTCTACAGCATCATTTTCTGCGAGGCTGTGGCCATCTACGGGATCATCATGGCAATTGTCATCAGTAACATGGCTGAGGTATGGGAGGACCTGGGCTGCCCTGCCAGCCCTGAGATGACCTCAGGGCCACAGTGGGGGTGCCAGCCGAGCATGGGGCAGAGTTGTGAGCAGTGTCCCTCTAGTGATTTTGGACACTTTTGTGGCTCTGGGAGCCCCTGGGCTGGTGGTCTGTGTGGTGGCCCTTGTCCATGCTGAAGAGTGGGTTGGGGGAGCAGATATCATGAAGCCACCCAGGGACATGGAGTCAGGGACCAGCTCTAGACAAAATATAGCTGCCTCATGCTGTACTGGGAGCAGGTACTTCTGGAGACCACAGACTTGCCAGTAACCCATGGCTTGTGCTTTCTCTCAGCCTTTCTCTGCAGTCACCCCAGAGGCGATTGGAGCCAGGAACTACCACGCAGGTAAGGACTGCTCAGTCCCTGGTGCCGTCGCTGTGAGCATTGCCACACCCTGACTCTCACCTCCTGCTGTTCCCTCTGCCCTGGGCTGTAGAGAACAGGACTGCAGGGCCCGGCTCTGCTGGCCCGTAGCCTGCTGCAGGTGTCTGAAGGACGTGTGACTCTTCTGCCAAAAAGTAGCTTTGCTGCACTCAGCTGGGCTGTGCTGCCCAGCAGCAGCACTAGTCCTCCCTCTGGCAGCCCCAGAGCACTGTCACCTGCTGGCCTGGTGCTGCAGGAGCTGGGGCACACCCTGGAGCAGTCCCGCTCCCCAAAGAGGAGGATGCTGCTGGTACTTGGTAGCTCTGGATCTTCTGTCACCTCGAGACAGAGCTGCTGCAGCATGCCCCGGGTGCCGGTTACCCCCTGCTCTTGCAGTGTTCCTCTCTCACAGGTTTCTCCATGTTTGGGGCTGGCCTGACCGTGGGGTTGTGCAATCTCTTCTGTGGGGTCTGCGTGGGCATAGTGGGCAGTGGGGCTGCCCTGGCTGATGCGCAGAACGCCAGCCTCTTCGTCAAGATCCTGATCGTGGAGATCTTTGGCAGTGCCATAGGACTGTTTGGGGTCATCGTTGCTATCTTGCAGGTACACGCCTCCTGGGGCCACCAGGTTTATGTGAGCACCAGGTGCCTGGCACCCTGGGTGCTCTTCAGCTCCAGGGAGACACACCTGGGCTCCAGCACAATCCTCTGCATTGGGACAGGGAGGCTACTTTTGAAGTTTGCAGTGGCACAGCTCTCCCCACAGCATGCTGTGCCTATTTGCAGCAGTGAGAACTCTTTTGATGGCCCTTCTGAGCAACTGTCACCGAGGGTGTCACCTTGGGTGCATCCTGTGTGATGCTCGTGTCTTATCGGTGGGGCTGATAAGCTGTCTGCAGCTTCTGGATGGTCCCGGGGTGCTGAGTGGGACAGGGGTGCTGGGCTGGGGTTTGTAGGGCTTGGCCTAACCTCTCTTTCTTTCTTTCTAGACATCTAAAGTAAAAATGGGCAACTGAGCCCTGTCCCACCCAGCCTGTTCCGGCCTGCCCCGAGAGGTGCTGTATATATTTATTTAATGTTTCTATCCTTGATTGGGGCAGAAGCTGCCTGGTGGCGGGAGCGGGACCCCGGCTGTGTAGAGCCCCGTCCTGCCGATCAGTTGGCCCCTCGGAAGAAACAAATTTCTCTGTGTGAATCTGCTCCCAGCAGCCTGGCCCAGCCTGTGGGGCCCTGCTGCTGCGTGTCCCCGGTATGTGTAGAATCAACCACCAGTGCAATTCTGTGTCCGTGAAATAAATATGGTTCTTGTCCAAGGATGCAGCTCTTCCTCTGCCCTGTGCGTGCCAGGGAGGCTTGCAGAGAGCAAGTGCTGATTTGGCCTGACCCCCTGCTTGGAGATTCCCCTCTGTGCCTCTGGCAAAGTCCCTGCCTGGCTCCGGTAGCCTGGTGGTGTCCTCCGTGTGTGGGGTTTATCTTGCTGCCTCCTCAGCCTGCAATAGGCCACCCTCTTTGGGCTGTGGGAACACAGAGCTCTGCTTTGCTGCCCAGAGCAAGTAGGAGGCTGCTGGAGCAGGCAGCAGGCAGCTCCACACTGCCTCTGCCAGGCTCCTACCAGCACTGGCACTGCCCCATGTGAGGCATGCTGAAGGCACAGGCACAAGCTGGTTTGGGCCTTTCGGCTCCCATCCAGGTAGTTTAGCACAGCGGGAGCGTACAGAGTGTCCGTAGCCCCATTGTGTAGCTGGGGAGCACCAGAAGGGCAGAGGAGCAAAGCTTTTGCCCCTTCCAAGGCTCTCCTTCAGCCAGCAGCCCCCTTGTGTGAGTGTTGGCTGGGTGCTGCTGCCTGGGCAGGTGCTGCTGGGTGCCGGGGCTCTCGGGTCTGCAGTGCCCCTCCATCCCAGGGGGCCCTGGCAGAGTTCCCAGGGGTGAGGACACTTTGTGCTGGCTCTGCTCCCCTCTCCCTGGCTGCAGTGAATACAGCGTGGGGAAGCCGGCTGTGGACAGCTGGGCCTGCAGCTCTTCTGCTAGGCTTGGGGGAAGGGAAGAACAAGGTCCTCCTGCCTCCGCTTTGCAGAGAGCCTGGAGCTGATGCTTCTGCAGTCTGCTGTATCCAGCACAAGGCCCTCATCCTGCTGTGCTGCCAGTACACCTTTGTAGGAGAAGCATCAATACCCTGGTGCTGTTATTGCTGCCTCAGAGCAGATGCACGTCTGGAGCTGCCCATCTCTCTTCCCACCTGGGTGTACCAGGCTGGGACAGCAGTGGGGCTGCTAGAGCCGGAGAAGCGTTCATGCCTGCTGATTTTTGCCCTTGAGACTAGGGCAGCTGCCTCTGCATGGCCTCTCCAAGCTCTGCTGGTTTCCCAGCTCTGCTCCCCGTTGTCCTGTGCGTTTTGGGACAGCAGTGTCTCAGCCTGGGGTGCAGGAAGACAGCTGGGGCAAACCAAGCCACTGTTCCTGCCAGCAATGCTGGCTGCTCTGGGGCTGGAGGCTGCGACAGGAGCTCTGTGTGCCCCATGTAATGGCAGGGACATGACCTGGGTCCTGCCTGCTCAGAAGATGTCTGGTGTGGGCAGTGTTGCCCATCCTGCCTGAGGGCTGTACCCCTGGCATTGCCGCTGCTACGGGCTAGAGGTGTCAGAAGGGCCATCCACAGGGCCATCCTGTCAGACCCACATCGAATTCATGGGGCTGCCTGCTGGAAGGAGATACCTGAGGTTGGGCAGCCTGCGCTGGCGGTAGAGAAGCTGCTCCATGGGTTAATCATCTTGATCATTCATCTGTCTTGAAAAACTCACTCCCTCGTCTTTCAGTGACGGGTCTGGCCTGCCCTGCACTGGCTTGATAGAAATCCATCCGCTGTCAGAAATGTCCCTCTGTAAGGTGTTTCCCACCCTCCAAATCCCACCTGTGTGTATCACGGCTTTGGGAAGGGTATGGGCTCTGGGCTTGATCATGGGCCCCTTGTGAGGACATGAGACCCACCAGGGCTGGTATCACGGTAGTGTGGGTGGCCTATGGCCTCCCTCCTGCAGCTGGTGGGGGTGAGGGGAGCATGCCCTGCACTCCCTTGGGTGTGCTAAATACCTGCTGCCTAAGCATGGAGAAGGCTTATGTGGGACTCCAGCATCTTGCACCACATCTCATTTAAAAGCAGCAGCAGCGGGAGTTGAAAGATGATTTGGTGACCGTGTGTAAGTACTCATGGAGGGAAATGCCACCTGCTGAAGAGCCGAAGCGAGAGCTGGAGGCAGAAGTTGGACAGCTTTTAGCAGGGGTGGAGCAGGGTTGGGCTGTTTGGGTGCTGCTTTGATCTCTGCTGTAAGGTTGTCTTCTTAAGGGAGCTGCCGCTGGGCAGCAGGAAGGCCCTCGCTCGGGTGAATGGCCAGGCACAGGGCATGACGAGAGACAGGGGCTGCTCGACATGGGGACAAACACTGTCGTGGGGTTGGCAAGAAGGGAAAGGCTGAGGATGTCACCAAAACTACTCGTGGTGGGCCAAACTCTTGCTGGGACCAGCCCAAGATCTTTCGGTGATGCTGTTGTGTTAGGGAGAGTGAAATTCATTGCTAGGAAACACCGAGAAAAATGGAAAAGAAGCGGGGGGGGGGGGGGGGGGGAAGGAGCCACAAATAGGTTGCGATGGGCGCTGAGCCAGCACCAACACCCATGGACGCAGGAGTTGCCCCGGGTGGATGGGTGGGTGAAAGCGCTGCCTCCTACACTGCCAAAAAGGGAAGGGGGGGGGGAGAAAGAAACACCGATAGACCCTGTCCCTGTGCCCCCGGAGGTTGGGGGGGGGGGGGGGGGGGGGTGCGCGGAGGGTCCTCGGTGCCGGGCTTGGGGCCAAGGGCTGAGCATCCCGGAGCGGCTGGGGGTGGGGGGAGCATCCCGGTGGGGTCTACATCCGTGGGGTTTTGCATCCGTGTGGTCCCGGTCCCGGCGGGGCTACGCTCGCCCGGCGGCAGCGCGGTCCCGGGAGCGCGGGGCGGTCGGCGGCGGCGGCCCCGCCCGGTGCGGCGGCGGCGGCGGGCGGAGCCGGCGTGCGGGCGCGGCCCCGTCTCCCTGCGGCTCTCGGTGGTGCGGCGGCCCGGCCGGTTGGGTCCCCCCCTTACCCCCCCTCCGCCCCGCAGCCCCGGGCATGGGAGCCCGCGGGCCGGCGGCCGGGGCTGGAGGAGGAAGAGGAGGAGGAGGAGGAGGAGGCGGCGGCGGCGGGGGGCCGCTGACCGGCGCCGGGGCGGCGCGGCAGCCCCGAGGCCGCGGTGAGTATAACGGCGCGGACAGGCCTGACCGGCTGGGAGAGGCCCGGGGATGGCCCCGAGATGCGACCCGGGGGGATGAGATCCCGGTCACTTACGGGTGGCACCGCCCCGACTCGGGAAAAAGCCTCTTTTTGAGGTTGTTTCTCGTTTTTTAATAAGTTTTTGTGTGTGTCGGGGGCTGGGAAAAATTCCGGGGGGGGGTTGGTTGTGATGAACGTGCCCCTTTGCCCTGCTTTTGGCTGGGAGAAGGGAGGCGTTGGGGGAGCCGATGGCCCCGGGGCCATCGGCTCCCCCCACGCCTCCAGTGGCCTGCGGGAATAAGGATGGAGCCCATGAAGATGAGCAACCCCTCCAAAACGAGCATCACCAGCCCCATGGCATGCACCACACCGGGGTGAATCCCTGGGGACCAGCTCCCCAGCCCCAGGTTGCTTTCGGCCTCTTGCCCCTTGAGAAGATGCTGCACTGTAGTGGGGGAGATAACATCATATTTCATAGCCCCCCTGCTTAAGCGGGTGTTTTTAAGCCCACTTATACTCGTGGCATCCCGTGGCCACCGTTTGATGGAGTGCTTCGCTTTTGTTCCCATCGAAAATTGTGCTCCGCTCACCTCGTGGACCACCCCGCTAAAGGGTCCCTAAAACCTGCTCTTATTTTCCCCTAGCGCCTCCCCACCTGGCTGTCGAGGTGCCGCCGCTCCACGTGCTGCCTGCTGCGAGGGCTGTGGTTTTTGGGGAGGGTTTCTGGTGGGCGCTGGGGTCAGGCAGGTCGCTACGTCAAGGGCTGTGCTCGGTGGCAGGGCGCCGTGACCGTGAGAAGGTTTGGGAGATAACGGCAAAACCGGCTTTTCTCCAGAGGGCGACTTTCTAGAAAAAACATGGATGAGGGGCTGGGGTGCTGGGGCGTGCCAGGAGGCCCCTGCCCATGGGGACCCCACTCTGCATCCAATGGAGTGGGTGGACACAGGTGGGCACTGGGCTTGGAGCCTTTTCCAGCACTTCACTGCCTGCGGTGGGCTCCTGCCCGCACCCCGCTGCCTGCCGGGGGTGGGAGGGGGCAGCTGGAGTGGGGTTGGGCAGGGGGTCCTGCTTTACACCTCGGCTCCCGTCCCTGCTCCCAGCCGGTGCTGCCGTCACTGCCGGCTCGGTGCCCTGTGGCTCCCCGGGGGGCCCCACTGGCCGGGACTGGCAGCTGCTGGTGGGCTGGCCCAGGCCCTGGGATGGTTGCCAGCACCTTCGGGTCCTAGCTGCGCTCCTGCTGGGGGGTCTTGTTGCAGCTCCCCGGCTGCCGGGGTCCCCTCAGGGTCCCTGCAGTGGCATCGGCCTGTCCCAGGGTCCCCAGGGCCTTGCGAACCCCCGTGCCTGTCTCTTGTCCTCGCAGCTTCCCTGGGAGCAGGGGTGGAGACAGGGACCAGGGCAGGAGCTGTGGCCCAGGACCGTGCTGTGGCCCAAGCCCCGGCGGTGGCGAAGCTGGGAAGAGCCAGACGGTTTGGCTCAGCCGGGGCTCTCCAGTGACTCTCCCGGCTGCCTTCCCGTCAGGGCCCTGGCCCAGCTCCAGGTGTCATGTGGGAGATAAGGGGACCCTGGCTCCCAGCGGCTCCCAGCGTCCCAGGGGGCCTCCCCACCGGCAGCAGGAGGAGAGAGGACCTGCGCCACTGGCTGTAAGCCGGACTCCCCTGGACGTGGCAGGGACCCCCGTCCTGAGGGCCAGGATGTCCCGCTTGGCGTGACTGGGTGTCTGCTGCGCAGCTGCTGGCCCCGCTGGCCCTGAGGAGGGCCCCTGCCGGCATGGCGCTCTCTTGACGGCCCCGCTTTGGTGCCGCTGCTGGGGTGCAGCGCAGCCGAGGGGGGTGGGACGGGGAGGAGGGAAATGGGGGTGGCACAGAAAGGTGTGGCTGATGAGGGAACCCCCCTTTGGGACACCCCAGGCTGGCTGTGTTTTGGAGAGCATGACCTTCTCCATGGGCCCAGCCTCCACGGAGGCTCTTCTGCTGGGGGGTGACGGGGACAGGGACTGGGTCTGGCCTGGTCTGGGCCTTGGAAAGCGGGCAGAAGACTTGCTGCATGGGGCTGGGGACCTCTTGTGTCTTCATGGCTGTGCCTCCAGAGCAGGGATCTGAGCGCAGCATCCCCACGGGGTGCTCTCTGGCATGCCCACCTGCGAGCCCACCGCCTCCTCCTCAGGCCTGCGCTGCTCCCGCTGCCCTGCTGTTGTTTGGGCTGGGGTTGGGGGCTCAGGCTGGGGGTGTCCTGAGTGTGGGGTGTCTCGGCAGGATCAGGACCGTGGCTGGAGCCGCCCCCCTGCCCCACTGAGCGCACATGTCCGCCTGCCCGTGCCCAGAAGATGACCAGGCTGCTCTTGGGGGTGACCCTGGAAAGGATTTGCAAGGCCGTGCTGCTGCTCTGCCTGCTCCACTTTGTCATCATCATGATCCTCTACTTCGACGTCTACGCGCAGCACCTGGACTTCTTCAGCCGCTTCAACGCCAGGAACGCCTCGCGCGCCCACCCTTTCTCCAACTTCTCCCGCCCCAACGGCACCATCCCCAGCTACGCGCCAGCTGGCGCTGAGGCCCCGTCCCCCAGCGCCAAGCCCAGCACCAACCAGTCTGCCACTGAGAAGCCCTTGCAGCCCTGCCAGGAGATGCCTCCCGGCTTAGGTGAGATGTGCAGGGTGAGCGTGGAGGGGACGTGGGCTCTGGCTCTGAGTGTGCAGCTGGAGTGGGCGGCATCCCTGTCCCCTGGGCCCTGAACATGGCTTCTCGTCTCAGGGGTGGAACAATGGAGAAACCCAGGCCTGGAACTGGTACCAGGACAGCTGGTTTCTTCAGGTTTTATTAGTGGCTTGCCCAGTCTCTCTGCCCCTGTTTGGGAAAGGTTTTGGGTGTTCTCTGCCCTTGGCAGTGCCGGTCCCCCTTGCAGGTCCCCCTGGCTGTTTGCTTACTGGCCTGGCCAGGAGCAGTGGGTGACCATGACCCGGACTGTGTCCTGTTCTGCGGGCATCACCCTGCCCTCCCTCTTGCAGTTGGGCGCCTGCTCATCGAGTTCAGCTCTCCCATGAGCATGGAGCGGGTGCAGCGGGAGAACCCCGATGTGCGCCAGGGTGGCAAGTACACCCCCCCAGACTGCCTGCCCCGGCAGAAGGTGGCCATCCTCATCCCCTTCCGACACCGTGAACACCATCTCAAGTACTGGCTGCACTACCTGCACCCCATCCTGCGCCGGCAGAAGGTGGCTTACGGCATCTACATCATCAACCAGGTGAGGGGGCCAGGGACGAGGGGTTGGTGGGGCCAGGGTGGGCAGGCGGGCATCACTGAGCTCTGCCCCGCAGTTTGGCGAGGACACCTTCAACCGGGCCAAGCTGCTCAATGTGGGGTTCCTGGAGGCCCTCAAGGATGACGAGGAGTATGACTGCTTCATCTTCAGCGACGTGGACCTCATCCCCATGGACGACCGCAACCTCTATCGCTGCTATGAGCAGCCACGGCACTTTGCCGTTGGCATGGACAAGTTTGGGTTCAGGTGGGTGCTCTGTGGGGCTGGGGTGTTTACCTGGGCAGGGCTGGGATGACACCCAGGCCACCAACCTTAGTGGACACCCAGGGCAGGCGTGGGGTCACTGGCTATAACTGTGGACACTGGATGGGAGAGGACGCAGAGCCCTGGGTGGGAGAGTGACGTGGAGGGGGCTCGTGTTTGTCCCTGGGGGTTGCCATGGAGCTGACCCCCATCCCTGCCTGACCCTGGGGGCTGACATGTTTGCTGTCACCCTGCAGGCTGCCCTATGCTGGCTACTTCGGTGGCGTCTCTGGGCTGAGCAAGTCACAGTTCCTGAAGATCAACGGCTTTCCCAACGAGTACTGGGGCTGGGGAGGAGAGGACGATGACATCTTTAACCGGTAGGTGCCAACCCCTCACCAGCCCCAGCTGGTTGGGGTGTGCTGGTGTCTCTCTGCCGAGCACCGACCTGGGCACCTTCACCAGTGCTGGGGCTCCTGGTTTTGTGGGGGACATGCACAGGGCATGCCACGTGGCAGAGAGGGATTTAATTATCCTCCAACTTGAGGGCTGGTGACCCTCACAGATCAAACTGACCCCTCCCAGGGTGCCGGGGGGCTGTGGGGCACCCACATGCCTTCCTTGGGGCTGAACCCCCGCAGTGTGATGGGGCCCGTCCCCCTCCTGCTGTGGTGCAAGCTGCGCCAGCGGGGCGGCATGCCTGTGGGCTCCGCTCCAGGCCAGGGCCGGGATGCTAAACTTGGACGCGTCCAGGGCTGGGATGCAAAACTTGGAAGCGTCTTGGTGGCAGCCGCGCAGCAGCTGAGCAGGCATTTCTGCCGGCAGCCGGCAGGCCGCAGCACAGCCGCGTGCAGGACTGGAGCCGAATCCCCCCCTGCACGCACCCCGCGTTGGGTGCTGGAGACAAGACGGATGGCTCCCACCTCATCTCCCAGGGGTTTCCCTATGGCACTGCCTGGGGAAGAAGCATGCAGACAGTGGTGCACAACCAGCCTGTAATGGCTGGGCAAGCGAAACACCCCTTGCAGGTGCCATGGGCACGGTGGTGTCGTTGTGGTTTCCATCTGAGGTGGTGAACAAGCAGCGTGTGGCGCTCTGGGAGAGCTTGAGACAGCCCTTAATGTGTCGGGGGGGCTGAGGGAAGGGCTGGACACTGGCATTTGGGGAATGTAAACAGCACAGGCTGACCGCAGCTGCCGGCCTGCAGAGCCAGAGGCAGGAGTGGTGCTTTGGGCACGCTCTGCCATGAGGCATGTGGCACCCTCGGTCGTGGCACTGGCCCTGCTGTGGTCTGGCTTTAGTCAGCTTGGCTTGGCACAGCCCTGGTTAAGCAGGGACAGGTTTATTTGGGCTGGGAGTTGACCCCACAGGTCTCTGGGGTGGGGAACGTCCCACCTTGGTGCCCACATGCTGATCGCCCCCTGCTCCCGGCCCCCAGCATCTCCCTGAACGGCATGAAGGTGTCGAGGCCCGACATCCGCATCGGGAGGTACCGCATGATCAAGCACGAACGTGACAAACACAACGAGCCCAACCCGCAGAGGTGAGTGAGCCACAGGGTCCAGGAGAGCTGGGATGCTGGGTGATCGCTTGGCTACCTCCGGCCACCAGCTCCTCTGCTCTGCTCACCCCTGCAGAGGTCTGGCACAGCGGCAAGCTCCCCCCCCCGGCCCCCTCCCGCCTCATCCCACTCCCATTCCCACCAGATTCACCAAGATCCAGAACACCAAAATGACGATGAAGCGGGATGGGATCAGCTCGCTGCAGTACCGGCTGGTGGAGGTTTCACGCCAGCCCATGTACACCAACATCACGGTGGAGATCGGCAGGCCGCCCCCCCGCCTGGCCCGGGGCTAGCGCTCATGCCGCCGGCAGAGCCGCTGGGAGCCGGCTCTGTGTCCGGACTGGCTGGGCACAGCGGGTTTTGCCCCAGCTCAAGAGCCAGGACTGGACGGGGATGTTTTCTGCCTACTCTGCTGCCTTCCGGAGACGGCTGCCCCACAGCCCGCCCTCAGTCCCCAGGATTTCTCTGTTCTCCCTGTCCCCACGAGTGTGTTTGCAGGACCCCCGCCCCATACTTGGTGTGTCGGCGGACGAGCCCGGCCACCCTGTGTGCGGCTCCCGGCACAGAGGGAGGGGGCAACCCCAGCGCTGGCGAGGAGCCCCCTGCCCATGCCAGCTCCTGCCTGCACCCCGGGCGGGGAGGGTGAGATTCTGCTGCTCTGGGAGACCTGGGGGGGTCCCCACCAGCGCTGCAAGAAGTGGGGTGCAGGCTTCCCCCTTTGACAGCGCTGGAACTGCTGCTGCCCCAGCTGGGGGTGGGAGCAGCCCAGGCCCCCCCGAGCAGGCAGGATCAGGGCCATGTTGCCGCCCCAGCTGAGTGCTGCCTGCGCTGCTGGGCGCGACGACGTGGCTCGCTGTCTTCCTCTGCTTTAGTCTGGTGCTTAGAGCCGGGCCCTGTCTCAGCTCTGCCAAACAGAGACCTCCAGTTAGCGAATGCCCCTCGCTGTGCCTCAGTTTCCCCAGGCCTGGGGGATGGCGGCCGTATCCCGTCTCCCCTCCCCAAAGGCAGATGCTGTGTGCGTGTTCAGCCCCTGCCTACGCCTGCCCTCACCTGCCCTCCCCACTTTTTGGGGAGATAGGGCTCATTTTGAACCCTCCCAGCCCCTCCCTGGGGGGGGCTCTTGCAGAGGAGGGGCTGCCCCACAGCTCCCTCCAGCAGCAGGTGCCCCACAGGTGGTTTGAGGGCCACTGGGGTCTCCCCCTTCTCTCGCTTCCCCCCTCCAGGCCTGGGGCAGTGGGGGCTGCAGGCAGGAGAGGCCGGGGCCGTGCAGGGCGGGTGCCCCGTGCCCCTCCATGGGACTGGGAGCCCCAGCACCCCCCCCACACCCCGCAGGGGGCCAGGAGCAGTGGGGCCGGGAGCGGGGCAGCACGCCGGGGCTGGGGGGGCCACCGGCAACTTTTGTACATTTGAATGTTTGACCCTTTTTTTGAGCGTACGTTGAATGCAGCGTTCGGTCGCAGAGACCGGGGTTTTTTGTATTTAATAAAAGTTTCAAAAGTTTGCGGGGTTTGTGGAGGCGGGGGGGGTTGGGGGGGCAGCAGGTCACCATGAGATGGGGCAGTTTCAGCATCCAGTGGGATGGGGCAGACGACAGCCCTGCTGGCCACCTCCAGCTGGGGGAGCAGAGCCCCCCCGCCTCCCTTGCCTACTCTTGGGGCAGCACTGGGGGGGGCTCCTGCCCCACAAGGTGCCCAGGGCTGCCCTTACTGTGCCATGGGACACTTCCTGCCCCTCCTCCCCTTGGGGACAACGGTCTCCCCTAGCAAGGACAAATCCCTGTAGCTCCAACTGGATTTGTAGGTATGACTGGGGCAAGGGAGTGTTCCCCATCGCCCAACCTGGCTGCTCAGTGCCAGTGCTGGACATCCAAGTGGAAAAGGGCTGCACCCATGGGACATGGTCTCCAAACCCCTCCTTCCCTCCCCAGGGTCCCCAAAGAAGGGCACAACGGGACACGGCCTCAGGAATATAAATCTCATTAAAATCTAGGATACTTTAGAACTCTACACCGGGAGAGACACTGGCACAGGCAGCGCTGCCCAGGGACGCGCGCGTTATTGCTAACAATTAGAGGTGAAGAGTAGCGGCGTGACACGTGGGGCAGGGCATGGGCACCATGCGGGAACCTGCGCCCCCTCGCCGTGACACGGCGGGGGGCTCGGGACGGGGGAGCTGGAACGTCCTGCCGGGGCTCAGCACCCACCGCCTGCCGCCACCGTGCCAAGCCGCGCCATGTCCCTGTGCCAACCTCGGGGCTGTGGCATGGGGAGCACAGGGCACTGGCTGGGAGGGGAGCAGCGGGATGGGAAGGGTCCCACCCCATCCACCCCAAATCAAGAGCTCCAGCCCGTTGGCTGGAGCTGGAAGACAGATTTAAGACCCAGTGCATCCTGCTCCACTAATACTGGTTGGGGACCAAGTGTCCCCAGATGGCTCGGAGCGAGCGGGCTGGTGCAGCCCTCTGTGTCTCCACTGGTACCTCTCACTAGTAGCAGCTGGGGGGGCTGGTCCATCCTGCTCCCCCTTAGCACCATGGAAGGCTCCCCCCCGGCCCTCCCCCCCCCCCCCCCCATCACCCCTTGGCCAGGCTTAAGTGCTCCCCAGCCTCCTGCCCCCCTGCAGGGCAGGCAGCAGTGCTGGGCTGTGCCCATGCTGCTTATGGCTGTGCCCAGCTTTGCGGGCAGTGCCTGGCCACCCAGGTGGGCAACTACAGCCCCTCGATGGGGCAGCGGGGTGGGGGTGGGGGTAGTTGCAGTGCTGCATGGGGGGGGTGGGGAGGGGGGGGCCATACCAGCTCGCCGCCTGCACAGCCCTGGGGTAGCATGCATATGTGCGTGCCCATGTGTGCCTGTACCGTGTCTGTGAGGGACACGCACGCGTGTGCTCTAAGTGCTTGTGTCTTGTGCTGTGAGATCCTGCTGCCCGTGCAGGCAGCGTGCTTGCCCCCCGTCTCCCTGTGCTGGACCAGTGCCTGGCACTGTCCCTGGGCACAGCCACCCGTGGGACCCTGCAGGCTCTGAGCCACAGTGGGTGCCCAGCCGGGTCAGGGGTCCCTACAGTGCCAACCTCCACCATGATGGCCCTGTGCACACACAGCTTGGGGGGGGGGGGTTGTGTGGTGGGGGGATGTGTGCTACGGGCAGTCCCTGTGAACCCCAGCCCTGGTCCCCACAGGTATCCCCCCATGGGGGATACCCCACGCCATCTCCATGGGTAGGTCAGGAGGGTGCCCCACGGCGGGGCAGGCTGCCCGGCTGCGGGGGGGCCGGGGGGCATCCCGCTCCCCCTCCATCCTGTGCATCCCCCCTGGGTCAGGGCCCCTGCAAAGTGCCTCTGGCTCCCGGCCCTCCCGGGGCTGTGCCCCCTCCTCTCTTGTCCCAGCGTCGCGCACAAAGGTTACCGTAAACACGAGGGTTAACGAACGCCACGGGGGGGGGGGGACGGGGTGGGGGGTTAACCGGCAAGGAGGTGGGGGGGTCTCGGGGACGGGCGCTGAGAGCCCCCCGCGGTCCGGTGCGGCCCGGAGCCAGGCTCCGCCAGCGGAAGGTGCAAAAGTGTCACCGCGCGGGAGGGGTTAGAGGGGGTGTGGGGACGGCGGGGGGTCACAGTCTGGAGTCCTGGCTGTGGGCTGAGCCGTTGCTGCCCTGCACGGGGGAGGCAGCCGCCGCCTCGCTCCGGCCCTTCTCCGGCTGCAGGGGCTGCACCTCCAGGTGGGACTCGGTGGAGGGGCTGAACGCCGGGGCGTAGCGCCCGCTGCGGTGCTCTGGCAGCGCTGGGCCCCAGTCCTTGCTTGCCTTGGTTGCATTTTTCAAACGCTAGAGAGAAAGGGAGAGGATGGGGACAAGGTCAGCACACACCGTGCTCCCCTGCCCCAGCCTCCCCCAGCATGCCAGCGACTCCCAGGGGTGGCCGGAGATGGGGTGCCCCACGGATGCTGCCCGCACACAGGCGCTGTGGACGCTGACAGCTCCAGTGGGATGGGGGACAGCCTTGCAGGCAGCCCCAGGTGGGATTTGGACAAGGCAGGGGGGGGTCTAGCTCTTGGCCACCCACCTCCAGCAGCGTGTCCCCCTCGGAGCGGCACACTTTGTAGATGGCGTAGATGGGGATGCAGATGACGGAGGAGAGCGCCATGAGGAAGCCGATGCTGATGGCCCAGGTGGGGTAGATGTAGTCGTTGTAGGAGATGGGCCGGTACTGGATCACTGTGAAGACCAGGATGAACTGGGGAGGGACAGGCAGGATCAGCCAGTGGAGAGCAGCCAGCCTGCTCTGCAACCCCCCAACCGCCCCACTCTGCCCCATCCCTGCTGCCCACCACAGCCCAGCACCCCCTTCCCGAGGGTGGGCAAGTGCCGGGCCCAGGAGGGCTCCCGGCCCCCTATCCTTCTATGGCCCTGTGCCACATAGTCACGATGCTCACAAAGATGATGGCAGGTGAGATGAAGCGCCAGCAGATCTGGAAGAAGAGCGGGGGTGGGAAGCCCAGCATCATCTCAATATCCTTGAAGTAGCTGCGGTGCCCTGCAGGGACAAGTGGCCATCAGCCCCCGTGCGACTGAGCTGGGGCCCCTATGGGACCCCAAGCCCCTTCCCATCCCTGCCCAGCTCCAGACCCCGGGTGGTGGGACCCACCAGGCTCCTTTGGGTCATGGGTGCCCTGATTGGCCAAAGGCTTTGCACTCCTCAGCCAGTTAGCACACAGCAAAACGCTGATTGGCCAGAAGTTAGCACACCCTCTTCCCCACTGGTTGGCTGGGACAGCCCTGCCGGCTGATTGGCCACAGGTGTTTGCACCTACCATAGATGTACATGATGGCCACGCACATGATGCAGGAGATGACGACCAGGGAGAAGCTGGCGGCGTAGTTGTCCATCAGCAGGAGCCAGTAGATGCCCGCCTGCAAGAAGGATCCATTGGCATGGCTGCCCCAGCGGTACCACCGCGTTGTCAGGGCACCAGCACAGCCGTGCTGCCAGGGCCAGCATGGCAACACACAGCCTGGATACCACCACCATGGTCGGCATGGCAACACCCGATGCCATCGCCAGTGTTGCCATAGCAATGCTTAGTCTGGATACTATTGCCAGTGTTGGCATGGCAACACCAAGCCCTGAGTGTCATCGCCACCAGGGTGGTCATGGCAACAATATAGACGTGGCTGATGGTGTCAGCACAAGGTCGCCATGGCAATGGCACCCCGTCACCACAGTCCCGCGGTCATCTACCTGTGTGGTGAGTGGGACACCCAGCAGGAAGCCCACCACGGCCACCCCCAGCGTCACGAAGGTCTTCCTGCGGATGATCCACTCGTTGCCCACCTCGTCCACAATGGCCGTGACCAGGGTCTCCAGCAAGCAGAACTGTACATGGGGTGGAAAGGGCAGCATGTCAGCTCAGACCACCACCTTGTCCCCACCATGCCACCCTGCCACTCCAACCCAACTTGCTAGCCCCACCACAGTGCCCCATCATGACCTACCTGTGTGCCCAGTCCCAGAAGGATGAGCATGAAGAAGAAGAGGATGGACCAGAGGGGCGAGATGGGAAGCAGGGTGAGGGCCTCAGGGTAAGCGACGAAGGCCAGGCCAGGGCCGTGGTCAGCCACCTTGGAGACGTCCACGCCCAAGTGGTTGGCCATGAAGCCCAGGATGGAGAAGATGACGAAGCCAGCGTAGACACTGGTGGCGCAGTTGGTGATGCTGATGATGATGCTGTCCCTGTGGGGAGAGTGGTCAGGGTTGGTGGTGGGGCTGGAGGACAGCAGCGGGGCTGGTGGCCGTGGCCGGGCACTCACCGGTAGCAGTTGTTGTGGAACTTGTTGTAGGAGGCCATGGTGATGAGCCCACCCCAGGCACAGCCCAGTGAGTAGAAGATCTGTGAGGCTGCATCACCCCACACCTGTGACAGTGAGGTGGTCAGTGCTGTGTCCCCCAGTCCTCCTCCCTCTCCTGGCCACCCACCACCCCTCGTCCCTGCTCACCTTGGCGTCAAGGATCTTGTCCCACTGAGGTGTCAGGTAGTACATGATACCAGTGAGGGCCCCCTCTA
This sequence comes from Rissa tridactyla, assembly GCF_028500815.1. Taxonomy (NCBI): domain Eukaryota; kingdom Metazoa; phylum Chordata; class Aves; order Charadriiformes; family Laridae; genus Rissa; species Rissa tridactyla. The sequence continues at coordinate 43,887,196 of NC_071473.1, forward strand.
GCGTGATGCCGCGCACGAAGAGGATGGTGAGCACCACGTAGGGGAAGGTGGCCGTGAAGTACACCACCTGTGGGGCGGCATCTCAGTAGGGCAGGGCTGGGGTCAGGGGGTGGGGGCCACAGACAAGGGGATGTGGCCTGAGACAGGGGGTGTGGTTATGGTATGGGGCAGGGGCTATGGACCAGGAGAGGGGTTATGGTCCAGAATGTGGAGCGGGTACCTTCCCCGAGGACTTGACGCCCTTGATGAGGCAGAGGAAGACGACGACCCAGGAGACGCCCAGGCAGCCCAGGAGGGGCAGCCTCACTTCACCCAGGTTCCCGATGTCATCCGAGAGGTCCAGCACATACCTCCTGCGCAGGGGGCAGCCGGCGTCAGCAGGGCCCCGACACCACCACCTCCTCCCCTGTCCCCCGTCCCCCGTCCCCACTACCTCCAGTACTCCTCGCTGGGGCTGGTGCGCTTCTGGGTGGTGTTGAGGAAGCGGGTGAGGTTGAGGGCGGCGCGGCTGGAGACGTTCCCGTCCAGCACCCCCACGCAGTCGGGCGTGTTCCAGGCGTTGCTGCAGTACGTCCAGGGCAGCACGCGCGTCATGGACACAAAGAAGTAGTAGAAGGCAATACAGATCACCACGTTGTAGTAGATCCCGATGTACGTGGACACCACCATCATCCCGTAGCCCACGCCTGGGAACAGCACCGGGGAGGGGTGAGCGGCATGGTGCGGCGCAGGGCGGGCACGGCGCGGCGTGGTGTGGGGAGAGCGGGCGGCACGCGGCGCTGTCGGCAGCCTTGCAGCCATGCTGCGGCTCAGGGCCCGCCTATGGCACTGGGGTGAAGCACCCCACGGCTCAGTCCACCACCTCGCATGGGGTCCTACCTCCAAGCAAGCCCGGTGGCACTGAGGGTCCCCTGGGACATGTGGCAATGCACAGGCTGCAGGCAAACCCTTGGGGTCTGCAGCCCTGGAGAACCACTGGGTGGGGGTCTCGCCTTGCACCGCCATCGTGACTTTAGGGCTGCAGCTACCTGGTGGCAGGTGACAGAGGCCACACAAGCACGGGGACATGCACCCAGGCTGAGGATGTGTGGGCGCATCACCCAGCAGGCAGCATGTACGCATGTGCCAGGGGAATTGGCAGCGCGGGAGCACACCGGTGTGCCAGGAGGTGCACCCGGAGCGGGTCTAGCCATGGCAGGGCAAGCTCTGAGCAGGGCTGGTGCCCATGGGGCAGGGAGAGGACTGCAGGAGTGTGCCCACAGCCAGAGGGGCCATGGACACCCGCAGCATGTTCAGGGGACCCGAGCGGCCTCTGCAAGGATGATGCGTGGGGGACACATGTGGCGTGTGCAGGGATGCATGTGTTAACGCCTGCAGCGGATGCCAGTGCAGGGCTGGGGTGCGCACGGGGGATGCGTCGTGTGTGCAGGGACATGTGTAACGCGTGCAGGGGACGCCAGGTGGGCTGTGTGCGCAGGGCAGCGTGGCCTGGGCCGGGTGTGCGCACAGGGGACCCCTGCAACGTGGTCAGCAGCGTGTGTGCAAGGCTTGTGTGTGCAAGGCGTGTAGGGCCGTGTGAGCCGCAGGTGCCTGCATGGGGCTGTGCAACGTGACAGAGGTGTGCGTGTGGCGGGGGGGGGCTGTGCTGGTGGGTGCCCCATTGCTGACGGGTGCCGGTGGGGACGGGCAGCCCCTTACCTTTGAACATGGGGCTGACCCTCCAGACGCCGAGGCAGCCCTGGCTGGCGAACTGTCCGAAGGAGAGCTCCATGAAGAAGAGGGGGATGCCACAAAACACCAGCATGATGAAGTAGGGGAACATGAAGGCACCTGGTGGGTAGGAACCAGAGGGTGAGAGGGGGCAATGACTCTGGGCACAGCAGTGCCCCCCCGTGCTGGGGGGCCAGCAAGCACTGCATGGGGCCAGGCGCATGCCGCCACCCCTGCCCTGGGGCACCCCGCTCCCCCGGCCCCCCCCCCCGAACACCCACCTCCCCCATTGCGGTAGCAGAGATATGGGAAGCGCCAGACGTTGCCCAGCCCCACGGCGTAGCCCACGCTGGTCAGCACGAACTCGATCTGGTTGCCCCAGTTGCCACGCTTGACGCTCTTGTCCTGCTTGCCCCGCTCCCCAGGCACGGCGCCGTTCTGCGGAGAGATGCCATGGGGCGCGTCAACCGGGGACCCCCCTGCCAGCCCCATCAGAGGGGCAACGGCTGCTGAGTGGGGCCGGGTGGTCTCCGGTATCCTGCCCCATCCCTCCCCCATGCCAGCAACCCCCCCACTCTGCCCCGCCACACACAGGCAGTGCCAAGGAGGGGGGAGGGCAGCGGTGGTGGCCCCCCCAGTGAATAGCTCTGCCTGGAGCCCGGCTGCAGCGGAGGAAGAGCCTGCAACTCATACAAAGCAGGTCTGGGCGCCTGAGCACAAAAGGGCCTCTGTTCCCAAATCCCTCCCTCCCCGTGCCCAGCAAAAGAGAGGCCCCACTGGGTGGCCACTGCCCATGGCTAGGGGGGAATGGTGGGACCCCCAGGGTGAAGCAGGCCCCCCCAGTGGGGATTGGGGTGCAGTGATTAGAGCTGGCAGGGGGCTGGGTGACTCCCCCACCCCCACCCCAAAAGGCACTCCGCTGTAGCCAGGATCCTGCTGCCGGCTCAGTGCCCAGCAAGGGGACAGTGCTCGGGGCAGTGCAGGGGGGCGTCCCGTGCAGGTGGGTCCCCCGGGGACAGCCCCAGTGGTCCCTCACCGCAGGGGACCTGGGAGGGGCTGGCCAGGGGCAAGAAAGGGCGCATTGTGCAGCCTGCCACACAATGCGAGCTCACACCGGGGAAAACAACAACAACAGGGACAGGCACCCGTCACCCCCTGAACGAGATGGCACCCATCACCCCGTGGCTCTGTCCCAGCGTGGCCCCCGGCTTGCACTAATATCCTGCCCAGATGCTGCCGAACTCCAGCAGGTTGGGCTGAGGGCAGATGGCATTTTGGGGCGCCGCGGGTGCCCCGAACCCTCCCATCCCCACCTGAGGCCAGGCAATGGGTGCATGGGGTGCAGGTGGGGATCAGTCCACAGCACCCATGACCCTACGGGAGCAATACGGGGTGCCGGCAGCCTTAGCAGGATGCCGGAGCTCTATGGTGCCAGTCTCCCCCCACGGGTACCCCTGTGCCCACGCTACTCCCCCCATTACACTTGACCACCCCACCCCCCCGTGCACCCCCTGTGATGGCTGACGCGGGCAGCGAGCGGGCCACAAATGGGAGCCGTCGCTTCGGATCTGCTCACGCCGGCGGGGCGCGGGCAGCAGGCGCGGTGCACCTAACCGTATCATTCGATTAGGGCCGGCACAGCCGGGACGTGATGCCCGGCGACTCCAGCACCGCGCTGCCAAACAAAGCCATCTGCTGCGAGCGGGGCCTGCACGCGCCGGGGGATGTGGGGGGGCTGCCAGGGCACAGGGCTGGGGGAGAGGGGCGATGGGGGGGAGAATCGGCGGGCGCTTTGGGCTAGGCTATAGGGGCTATAGGGGCAATATGCCAGCCATGCCACCGGGGCGCCCATGCCAGACCCCACGAGCAAAGGCTCCATCAGAAATGAGCTCACAGCAGCCCCAGGTGCTGGGGGACCCCCCCAGGGGAGGCTCTTATTGCGGGGTGCTGAGCAGGAGCAGGGCTGAGGGGTCCCCGGCGTGGTGGGGGACACTGGCACTGTCCCCATGCTGGGGCACGCTGCCCGCTCGAGCAGGCTGATTGGATCGGGAAGCCTCCGATTAAGCTGCTCGCACTAACGAGGCTCCTAATGAGCACCACGGCCAGCAGGAGGGGGGGGGCAGCACTCCAGCCTCCCTGGCAGAGGGTCCTGGGGGGGATGACGCTGCATGGCCCTGGCTCAGCCTGGAGCGCCAGTGCCCAAAGGGGACCTCATCCCTGTCCCAAAGCCAGAGTGCCACCCCCCTGTTCAGGTGACCCCGGCATGGCTTCATCCCCATGCCCAATGGGGCACCCCGTCTTAGAGCTGCCTGGCACCAGTGCAACAAGAGCGTGAGGCCTCTGCTGCCCCCCCCTCTTTCCTGCAGCGTGGGGCTTCAGTGCACTTGTCCCCAATAAGGGGGCAGCCACATGTGTGCCCATGCATGCACAAGCAGGCACACGTGCACACACGCTTGCGTGCTCACCTCTCCGCTTGCTCCAACCCCCCCTCTCCCCAAATCTGGGAAGGTCACCCCGTCCTTTACACTCATTAACCTCCCTCCCAACCCCACACAGTAAAAGGGAAGGGGGCACAGGGAACCCAGGCATCCAGGAAGACGAGACACACACCCCCCCGCCACCCGCCGTCACTGCTGTCGGGCTGGGACAGAGCTGGGCAGCAAAGGGGGAGCTGCCCCCCAGCAAGGATGCAGCCTCTATATGGGGGGGGGGGGGGGGGGGGTGTCCTGCTCCCACATCCCAAATTTTCCATACATGTGCTTCCATGTAGCCCCAAAAGATGCCTGTCTTGGGTGAAAACATTGGGGAGGGGGAGGAAGGATGCCTCGGGCACCCTGAACGTCCCCAGGGATGTTCAGGGTGCCCAGGGCACCCTTCCTCCCCCTTCCCCAGGATCGCCCCCCCACCCCCACGGCTAAAGCTTCCCCAGCCCAGCAGAGCAGGCATCATCCATCACGCCGCCTGGCACCAGAGCCTTTCTCATGCTAAGCAGCGTCGCCTTGCACAATGACAGCTTGGCTGGGGTGCCCGGATGCCCCCCACTTCCAGAAGGGGCCCTGATTTATGGCTGAGAAGCTCGCGGCAGTGGTAGCGGTGACACTGGGAGGGGATGTCCCCATGGGAGGCATCTCCAGCATGGTCTCCTCCACTTTTCCCCCCCACTCAAACTGCCCCCCATGGGGGCATTTCAGCCCAGCAGAAGTGCCCCATGGGGCATCAGCCTCCCTTGAACCTGGGGGGACCCCCAATTCCTGCCCTGGCCCTGGGCTGTTCCTGCAATGCCAACACAGGGTACCAACCAGCCCCTGATGTCATCAGCCTGATGTCATCGCTCTTCACCATGGTGACGGTTAACGCAGTCGCGGCTGGGCAAGGGCCAGTGTTGGGGGGGATGCAATGGAAGGTATAAATAGATGCTAATTACATTGTTTGCCAAACTCGCCATTCTTCCAGGGCAGGGAAGTGGGGTGCAGGATGCCTGGGGCAGGGGAACCCCCACCTGGGGTGGGGTTCCCTAGGGATGGAGGGATGAAGTGACTTGGAGAGGGGTCCCTAGGGATGGGGTGACTTGGAGAGGGGTGTGCTGGGTGCCCCCACTGGCTGTCCATGGATCCTGGGTGCTGTGGTGGGGTGGGTGCCCCTAGAGTCAGCCCCTGCACTCCTTGTCCCTGGCACATGGGGTAATGAACCCACAAGTGCCAGCCCTGCACCAGAGGCTGCCGTGCCCTCCCAGCCTGCCTGTCCCGGCTCTGCCAGCCCCACCAGCACATCCCAGCCATCCCTGCCCTGCCGAGCCCCACGTTCACGCCTGCCCTGGCATGGCAGAGGCATGGCATGGGGGCACAGGCACCTGGCACAGCCTGGGCTGTGGCAGCATCAGCCGTGGGTGCCAGAATGGGCACAGGCACAGGGGCACTCCCAGAGCCAGGGTGATGCAGTGCCGAGAGCGATGTCCAAATAGCAGGACACCCCCATCCCAGTGCTTACACAAGCCTGACCACCCCCCCATGCTGCCCAGCCCCACTGAGAGCCCTGGGCATGCTCTGCCAACCACCCACAGCAGCACCAACCCAGCCCAGGGGTACCATGGGGCATTGCTTGCTGATGCCCATGAAATGGTGGGGGGAGAAAGGGAAGGATCTTTGCTAGATTTCCCCTGCAGCACTAAGCAAGGCAAAGGGGTGCTGTGCACCCTTCTTGCAATTGGTAGGTTCCAGAGTTAACGAATACACAATTGTCAGGCAATCTCTTCTTGCTCCCAATACAGCTGAGGTCACGGAGGTGCTTGGTGCCAAGCTGTGCACTCCCTCCCCCAAGGCACCCCATGTCCCTGGCTGTGGGGCTCGAGGGTGTCTCCCCAGCATCCCACAGCGCAGAGCTGCAGTTGCGCCTCAGTCCCCCAGAGCCATCGCCCCAGAGCCAGCACAAAGGGACTTGGAGACCCATGGCGGTGGGGGGACAGCACTGGCATGGCTGCCATCCATCCCAGCCCCTAGTTCTGCCCCCCAAATCCTGCTCTCACCTCTCCACTGACCTGCTGAGGGGGCCTGGAGGGGCTCGTCTGCCTGCGGCTGCCATCTGGGGGGCCAGGCTGGCCAGCTCGGCGAGTCCCCGGCTTCATTGGCACCTCAGACTCCAGCGCAGCAGCCACCCGCCCGCCTCCCCCCGCCCGCTGCCTCCGGCGCTTGGCACCGCTCCCCGCTCGCCTCCCTGCCAGGCTCGGCCCCTCGCTGCCCGCCCCACCGTGACACTGGTGCCCCACCATGACGCCTGTCCCGGCACCATCCCTGCCTGCCCCACACCACGGGGAACCCCCGTGCCTCAGTTTCCGCCCCCCCCACGAGCCATGGCACCACGAGTCAGGCATCCCCCCCATAGCAGGCGCAGGCAGGGCACGCTTCGCAGCAGGCTGAGCCCCATCCGGCTTAATGAGGCCTTATTAGCGGGGTCCAGCTGCTCACAGCCCCGCACGCTCCGGCGGGCAGCTCTGCCCTCCCTGCGGGCATCGCTGCCCATCCAGCTGTGGCGGGAGCCTGCATTTGGAGCATGGTAGAGGGCCACGTCCCCTCAGAGCCCCCCAGTTCCCACGCCCCAATGCCCCCAGCCCCACACATGTGTTCCAGCCCCTATGCCCACCACCCACGCAGCCGCCCAGCCCTACACAGCCGACCCCAACCCCTGGGACTAGAGGGCTGCGGGGACCGGGCATGGCCCTGCAGGGGGACAGGGACAAGCCTGCCAAGCCTGGTGCCACACTACTTCACTCTGACGTCATGCTGCTGGCGACATCATGGGGTCTCCATGGCAACCCTTGCAAGGTCACTGCCCCACGGGGGACCATCTGGCTAGCAGGAGGGCTGTGCCACGACCCTCCGGGCACCCCGCAGCCTCCCCATTCATCCCCTCGCCAGTGTGGGTGGCACCCTGGTGTGGTGCCGTGTCCCGCGGGAGGGCGGGCATGGGGTGCCCCCCAGCCAGGCTCGGGGTGCCCCAGCTGCTCCCAGCCCTGCGCCCTGGCTGGGGAGCATGGCCAAGGCGCCACCGAGGCGTGATGGCGCACCAAGGGCGGGGGGACGGGACGGCGCTTTCGGGCAACCATCTGGGGTCCGGGCAGCGGCGGGCACGCACGTGAACAGCACACGTGTGCAGGGCGGGTGCTCAGCCCCCCGCACACCAGCACCCAGTGCCTGTCCCTGTCCGCTCCTGCACCGGCCACCCGGTAGCTTGGGACATGCCCCATCCATGGGATGGCAGCACCCAACTGTGCCCCATGGGACATGTGCCAGCCCAGAGCCACCCCACGCTGTGCCAGCCCCAGTGACACCAGCCCTGCCCCACACGCAGCCAGGCACTTCCCGTGCCCCTACACCCCACGACATGCCGACACCAGCATCCCTCCATGCCCCAGCTGCACCACCTTGCGTGGGCCACCTGCGTGCCACCACCAGACATCCTGCCATGGGCACGCTGGCCCCCATGTCCACTGCAACAGCCTGAGCACGGCACAGTGGGACCCACTGCCCCATCCCGGGGATGCCGGGCCCTGCACCAGCCCATGGGAGTGCAGTGCTGGTCCTCCACCAGCCAGGCCAGCGGGCAGAGGGGACTACCAGCCCCACGGGGACATGCTGCTGAAAACAAAGGGCCTGCAGCTGGACCCTGACCTTCCCTGCTACCCCAGTCCCTACCTTGGCTGGCTGGTGGTGTTGGGGCCGCACCAGTGAGGCAGGGGCGCTGGGCACATTGGGGATGGCCGTGGGTCTCCCAGCCCCGTCACCCCATCCCCAAGCAGGGCTGTAGGGACAATGTGCAGGGACCTGCCCCGGTGCCACCATTCCCTAGCCGGGCGCTTCCCGACAGGGCTGCCTTTCTCTGGCCTTATTCTCCTGGGGCAGACACGATTCTCCCAGGGCGTTCAGGCAGAAAAATCCCCCGCCGCACCCCCCTCCCGCCCCCATCGCTGCCCCTTGGTATTCCGGGAAGGGCTCCTGCAGCCAAGAGCCACTTCCGCAGCTCCGCTGGCCCCCCTGCCTGCAGCCACTGGCTGGCGGCACTGCACCGCTGGGGGTGTCTGGGACAGGCAGGGACCCCCCAGCCCTTAACCCCTGGCAGCGTGGTGGGAGCAGCACCTTGCTGTCCACCTGGGGTGGGCTGGGGAGATGGCAGGAGCCCACCTGGGCCAGGCACCGCGCAGCGGAAGGCTGCCCGGCTGTGCCAGCAAGGCAGCCCTGGGAGTCAGGAGCCGCTGGCACTGCTGGAGCCTGAACAAAGCGCACTGAGGAGGACAAAACGAAATGTCCTTAAATGCCAGAGAGGGAGAGGCTGTCAGACCCTCCCTGCTCCCTTGCGGCCCCCAAGGGGACCCCCCTGCCTGGCCACACAGGGCCTGATCCAGCCCCTGGAGCTGCCCTGCACCCCAGTGCCCCGCTGGGCACCTGGTGCCACGGCCTCTGCAGGGTTTGGGAGGGGTGGAGGGGGGCACCGCGCACCCTCCTGCCTGCAATTTTGGAGTCAGCATGCAGAGCTCCCATGGGGCGTCCACAAAATGCGGGGCCTGCAAAAGCAGGACACGGCACCCTTGTCACCCTGGAACTGATGGGAGGGCGCAGGCCCTAGCTCACAGGTGGGGAAACAGAGGCATGGCTGCAGATCGCCCAGCTGCTGCCTCCACCACCCCTGTCCCTCCCCAGGCTGGGCACAGTGGGCCACCCCAAGCCCCAGTGCAAACCCACCCGCTGCTGGGGCTGCACACACCCCCCTGGGCAGGGGCTGTGCTGTGGGATCCCAGCCGAGCTAGGAGCTGCGGCGGCAGGATCTGCACCTGCAGGCAGGGATGAGAGGACAGGCAGGGACAAGCGACTGGCAGCGCCCTGGAGGCTGGCCAAGGAGATTAGCTCCCTTCCCCAGTGACCCAGGCAGCTCAGCAGTCAGTGCCCGTCCCACCGCAGCTCTTCCCGAGACTCTCACAGCTAGTGCAGCACGGGGATGCTCCGGGAGCATGGATGCTCTCACGGGGACCTGCCTTCCTCCCGCAGCCCCTGCACCAGCACCCCCATGCATGGGTGTCCTCTCAGCCCTGCAAACAGGGGAGTTCTGGGCAGAGGGCTGCGAGCCAGGGTGGCCAGCACAGCGCTTGCCAGACCCAATGGTTTCCCACTCTTCCCCACCTCTCTGCATGCCCTAGTTCTGGGGTGGGCTGGTCAGGTTCTTCCGAGAAGCGAGTTAAAGATTGACTGGGAGCGGGTGGGCGCTCCCACACCTGGCTCCCTGACGCAGGTGCCAGGCTCAGCCCTTGCCCCGGCGCGATGGCAGCTGCTCCAGCCAGGGCAAGGACGCAGCAGCAAGCATGGAACAACAGCAAGCGCCCTGCATGTGCAGGAGCCTGTGACAGACCCCCGATCGAGTCCGGATACATCCCTGTTCCCAGCCAAGGGCTTCTCCTGGAGAAATTCGCCTTCCCATCCCACGGTCCGCCCTGAACCTTCCACGCTGCCCGCTGTGAGCGGGATGGGCGCTGGGGTCCGCGCTGCAGGCACAGCCGGCAGGGCCACGCTGGGACACGCTAGCAGAGGAGACGCATGCATGCGAGTGCACTGGAAGCACGCCGTTCCCCTGGCTCTCAGCTTCCCAGGGAAGTCCTGGCTTCAGGCCCTCTGGCTAGAGCATGCAGCTATTTCGGGAAGCCCCCCGGGAAGGGGAGGGCCCGGCAATCATGTTGGCCCCAGCATTCAGCTCCCATCTATCAGGAAAAAGGGAAGAGCTAAGCCCACCCTGGGCTCACCTGCCCAGCGCAGCACAGCAGCTTGGAATGGGAATCCAAGCTCAGGGCTCCCAAACTGCTCGCTGCAGGGTCTGGCACAGCAGAGCCACCGCAAGCATGGGGCCACCGCAGCCCTCCAAAGAGGACACATGCCAGGCACGTCCCACATCCACCCAGGGCACCGAAGCCATCCCTGGTGCAGGGCAGCGCACAGCATCCTGCGACACACCGCTTGCGAGGATGGAGGGTCGGGCACCGCATTGGTGCCTGGAAAAACCTGACTCTGCCTGCACACCATCCTACCAGCCCAGCCCAGGACAGACCACCGGGTGGAGGTGGAAGGGAAGCAGCCCCACACCATGCCCTCTGGGGGCACCCAGCACGGACGGGGACCTGCGCCCTTTGCCGAGAGCAGGTGGAGGAGCCACCCTGCCGGAGCTTTACGGCCTTTGCCACCCTCATGGAGAGCTGGGGCAGGCGATAAGGCTGGGGAGAGCGCCTCAGACAGGCGATAGCATCTCCAGGCATGGCAAGACACCGCACCCAGGGAGCCTCACAGGCTCAGATGGGCTCAGGGCAAGTGGCAGCCAGCGTCTGCCCCATTGTCACCATGCTGGGGGAGCACTGGGGTGGCACAACCCCAGCCAGGGGTCCTGGGAAACATCAAGCCTTACAGGAGCCCCGGTGTCCTGCTCCCTGCACGGGGTGCTCCAGGTATCCACAGCAGATGCCCACGCCAGCCCACTCCCTATGTCCCGGCACTTACCAGCAGCCCCTCGCTGCACTTATCGGCCATCCCTGGAGGCTGGAGCGCGGTGTCGGCTGCCCGCCGCCGGGTTCCTCGCCTGCCCGCTCTCCGTTGCGCTGGCCGCGGCACCAGCACCAACGCGCTTCAATCCACCGTCAGAGCAAGCTGGGCACAGGGGAGAGAGACACCAAGAGAGTCGTGACTGGAGGGGTGGGCACATCCCCGCCCCGGGCCTCCCCCTCCCTCCAGGAATTGGGGGCTGTGCCAGGCGCGTCGCTCCCCCGTACCTGCCCGCAAGGCACACGGGAGCAGGGCTGGTGGGGGATGCAGGGCCCGGGGCCAAGTGGGCTGGTGGCAGGGTCTCTTCCTGCTGGCTCCCACCCCCTCCGGCACCTCCGAACCCCCCTGGCACCCACACGAGCGGCAGCCCCCAGGTGTTTCCCAAGAAGCAGTTAAAGATTTACCCGGTGTGGACAGACGACCTTGCGGGCAGCTGGCTGCCGGCCTCCCTGCGGGTGGGCGTCGGGGGCTGCGGGCAGGAGCAGGGGCCCCCTGAGCGCTCCCCCAGCGAGAGCGGGAGCCGAAGTGGCTGCGGCACACTGCAGCACCGGGACTGGGCACTGAGCAGGGCCAGCTCAGGGCTCAGCTGCCGCGCAGGACACAGATGGGAAACGATTGCCTTCTGCCCCGGTGCATCGCGTGCACGTGCAGCGCAGGCGGGAGATGAGCCACTGGGCTCTGCCAGGCGCCAGGTGCTGCCAGACAGGGCATGGGTGCAGGCAGCTGCCTCCCCTGCCCTTACCCCTGCCCCATCCTGGGGCTGCTGGGGGCCCCATGGGAGCAGCGGGGCCTGACCCCACTGAGAGGGACAGCCGCTCTTGCAAAACACCAGTTTGCTTGTCCGTGCGACAACACCAGTGTTTGCGGATCGCACACCCAACACTGAGTGCCCTTGCTGGCCGGGGAAGGACCCCTGCCCCCCTCACCAAGGGTCCCCTACCACCACCACCAGCTGAGCGCTGTGGGTCTGGAACGATTGGCAGAGGGGCACAAGGCCCTGAAGCTGTGGGGAGGGAGCATGGGCAGTGGAGATAAAGGACAGGAGGCCGAGGGATGTGGGGCGAGCCCCCAGCCTCGGCCACAGCCCCTCCAGCGCAGGCAGGCTGCTGCCAGCAGATACTGAGTCCCACCGCCAAACCCCTCCCCAGGAGCAGCTGCATTTCCATGGGGAGCTGAGATGTCATCACTGCCACAAGCCTGGCTCCTTGCACGGCACAGGGACCTCTCAGAGGTGGGAGGTGCAAGGCCGGTGGCCGGATCTCCTCCCCACCGTACACCTATCGACAGCCAGCCAAAAGCTGCCCGCCCTGTGGCCCTGAATTCAGACGTGGGACTCGTCCTGTGTTCTGGGAAGGGAGAGCGCCCAAGGGGACGGCCCGCCACTCCCCCCAGGGTCTGCCAGGCGCTGATAAGGCACTTCATGCCTGCGTAAATGCTGCTGGCTTCGGCTCCCAGCCTGGCAAGGAGGCAAGCGCCCAGCCAGGCGTGAAGCAGCACGGGAGGGATACAGGGATGCCCGAGGTGTCAGCATCCCCTGGGAAAGCCAGGCAGGAATGGGATGGGATGCAATGCTTCATGCTACTGGGCAGCTCTCCTGAGGCTGCAGGATGCCGTGACAGCTCAGGGAGCAGGGACAGCTCGTACTTCAAGGTGGGAGAGCTGGCACTGTGGAAGTGGGGGTACCTGGGCACCCACGGGGGCAGCCAGCTGGGTGCCACACCTCGGCGGGGGAGGCAGCCCACAGCACCCATGGGAAGGCCACGGATGCCCAGCTGCAGGATGGTGCCCCCCGTCCCTGTCCCCTCCCGTCTGGCGAGCAGCCCAGGGCACCGGTGCAGCTTCTGCCACCTGCGAGGCCATTTCCTCCGCCAGCATCCACCGGGCCCGCTGCAGCCGGGGATGCCCGGTACCCACGCCCTGCCTTCCCCCCCCGGCCTCCCTCCCAGAGGCGGCTCCGGCGGCGGCCCCGCCGGCAGCGCCCGCCGCGACGCGCCCGCCGCCCGGCACCCCCCCGCCGCCGCCCGGTGCGGCACGGCGGCGGGGGGGGCCCGGTTACATCAGCCGCCACGTGGTGGCTGCTCCGCCGCCCCGCCCCGGCACATGCCCGTGGAAAATTACCGCCAGCCCCCCCGCCCCGACACCGGGTCGGGCCGCCCCGGTCCCCGGCGCCCCCCCCGGGTGCAGCGGCGGGCGGCCCGGCTCTGCCCGCCGCGCCCCCGCGCTCCCCCGGTACCGCGCCGACCGCGCCGGGAGAGCAACAGATGCGAGACCGCCCCGCATCCCGCTCCCGCCGCCGTCTCGGCGGGGGGCCGCTCCCGGTGCCGTTCCCGGTGTCGCTCCCGCCCGCTGCCGCTCCCGATGTCCCCGGCCCCGCCGCCCCGGAGCTCCTCGCCGCCCCCCTCCCCGGCAGCTCTCCCCCCCACTCACCGCCCCGGTGCTCCCGCAGCTGCCGGCCGAGCCGGGCACCCGGTGCCGGCGGAGATGCGTGCCCCTTACCGTGCCCATGCCGCCACCCGGCCCCTCCCGCCGCGCCGAGTCGGCCCGCGGGGGCGCCGCGCCCGACCCGCTCCTGGTATCGGTGCCGGTGCTGTGCCAGGCCCGGAGCCGCCGCCGCCGGTGGTGCCGAGTTAATGAAAGTTTGGAGGTCGGTGGGGGCTGGCGCCGCCTCTCGCCCCCGCCGCCGCGCTCCGCCCCCCGCGCCGCCGCGCTCCCCAGCGCCCCGCTCCGGTACCCGCACCCGCACCGGGGGCGCCGGGCACCGGCGGGCACCGGCGGGGTGTGGGGGGGGGCACACGGTACACGTGGGCACGCGTGGTACACAGGGCACGCACATGGGCACACACGGGCACGCTGCGCACATGGGGCGTGCACAAGCACATGTGGCACACATGGATACACGGGCACACATGGATACACGGGCACACACCGGGACACTATGCACTTGGCACACTTGGGGCGCACACATGGCATACTTGGCACGCATGGGCACTCGCAGCCCACATCGGCCCACAGGTATGTGGACACGCAGGGGCACATGCAGGCTTGCACAGGCACATGGCCCACATGGACGTACATGGGACATACGGGCACATACAGGCTCCTACAGGGCACACACGCATCTGCACACAGGTGTTTTCACACCCACGAGCACACACAGAGGAACAGCCGCACACAGCTGTACACACAGGCTCACACCGCCAGGACACAGCACCATGGCAAACCTGGGCAGGGGGATGCTCATAGGCTCCAGCCAGGATGCATACGGTTAGTGTGACTGTTGTACATGTGTGTGTGCATGTATGCGCCCGTGCATGTCTATTGCACATGTGTGGGTCCATGTGCACACACCTGTGTGTCCATGCATGTGCATGCTGCAGCCGGTGTGATTGCTGGCACACGTACACACGTGTATGCACGCAAAGCTGTGCACATGTAGCTGTGTATTTACATGTGCGTGTACGTGTGCGTACACACATAAGTGTACATGTCTGTATCTATATACATACACACGTATGTGGGAATCTACATGTGTGTGCAAACCTCCATGCCTCTGTGTGTGTCTGTACGTGTGTGGGTACATGCGCACACGTGAACATGAGTGTACACAGGTGTGGATGCACCTACTGATACACAGACACACACAAAGACGTATGTGCATGTGTGCGGCCCCGTACCCGCATGCATGTGTGCACATGCATGTGCAGCCAGCGCACGCCCCCGCAGCCCAGGCCAGATGTTTCCAGTAAAGCATGACGGGTGTGCCGGGGGCCACGCCTCGCCTGGCCCCTCGCCGAGGCCTCCCCTCCCCTCCCCATCCTGCTGGGCTTCTCACATGCCGGGACCGGTGTCTGAACCCCGGCACCCTGCCCTGCACCCTGGATCTCTCCCAGCTCCCAGGGCGTGCTGCACACCGGCGCCTCGGGCTGTCTCTGGGGAGCGTGGCAGGGGTGCGGTGGGGGCCTTGCGCCCCAGAGCCCGGCACCCCAAGTGCACCAACAGCACGGTCCATTGAGTACTCCTTGGTCCTTTCCACCTCTGCAGCCCTGCACCCTGTCCCAGGGCTGACTCCCCCCGCCCCGGCGCTCCAGCCAACTGGGGGAGCATCCCTCACCTGTCTTGCCACAGATCCCCGTTGTCCCTGTGCGTTGCTGCCTGGTTAAGGAAATCCTCGGCATCGGATGGGGTGGAGGTGGTGGCACCAAAGGGATGTCTGGCCACAGGCCCCACCGCCACAAACTCGCCAGGGTGCTGGGCTGCAGGATGGGAGACCACACCAGCACGCTCACTCCCCGACACTGCTTTCGTTTTGCAAGTGCAGTAAAGCCAAAGTCAAGGCACCCACAGCAGGAAGGGGAAGGCAGCAGTGAAACCGGCGGGTGCTTGGGTCCTCCCACGCCCTCCCAGCACCCGCGCATGGCTGCTCTGCGCCAGGCGCCGGGCTGCTCGCTAGCACCCTCACTCCTGGCTGCACGTGCCCTCGCACCCCACCCTGCAGCCCAAATCCAGTGCCCAGCAGCTGAATCCAGCATCCCACACCTGGTATCCCGAATCCAGCATCCCACGCTAGCATCCTGCACCAGAGCCAGAACCCGCACCCCTGCCTCAGGGTCTGGGCTTTGGAGAGGAGCTGACAACTGCCGAGTTGCAGACTTGACCCTCAGGGTATGGATTTCTGTGTATGAAACTCATGCTTTTAACACCCCCCTCCTCAGGGTCTCGGTCCCTTTTTGTGCATCTCCTCTGTGTGCTGTCCCACGTCTCGACTTGGGGAAATAAGAGGAGGGGTCCCGCAGCCCCCGGCAGGCCAGTGAGGGGCTGCTCCTGCCTCTCCATGGCCTCCAAGATGCTGCGGTGCCCTTGCAGCACCCTGCACCTCGATGTTAACGCCTCCTCCCCAGGAGCCTGGGCACTTTGTTCATTCATGGCTTTGGCCATGGTCCTGCTGTGCCAGCCATGACTTCCCTGGGGTCTCACGGTGCCCAGAGTCACAGAGGGGCAGTGCCAGAGGGATGTGGGATGGCTGTGAGCCTACAGCTTGTGCCCCCTTCACCCATCTTTTCTCTCCTGCTAGCAATCTTCCCCCCATTTCCCCCTCTTTGGGGCACCCATCTCCCTCCTGCCTCACCATCCCTCCTCCAGGCTGACAGGTGTCACAGTGTCCCCCAAGTCCCCGCAGGGTGTGGGGGGTGATGCCACAGCACCCCTTCCCCAGTGCCATTCAAGTCTGTGGGGCTGGTGGCTTCCTCCCCTGCGGGTAGGTGCAGTAACCCCATGGCAGCTGAGGCATCTCTGGGGGTGACATGGGTCAATGTGCAGGTGGCACAGACGTCTCGACAGCATGGCCTCTCCTCTCCTTTCCCATCTCCATGGGTGCTGTTGCCTGGGAAACTGCGGGCAAACGTGGGCAGGGATCCAGAGGGGTGAAGGGTGGTGAGGAAGTGCCAGCTCCCAGCACCTGAGAGAGGGCTGGGCCGGCCGAAATGCCAGCGATCTCCAGAGACTTCCCATGTGCTGGATGTGTGGCACGGGGCCGTGGTGGCCCCTAAGTGCTCGGGGCCCAGGCGTGGTCCAGAGCTTGTCCTTGAGTTTGGGGCTGTGCCAAACGCAGCAGGATTTAATGCTGTCCCCCTCTGTGTGCCTGGCATGGTGGCTGGCTGTGCACCTCCCGGAGGGACTTGGGGGTTGTGTCCCAACCTGCTTCCTGAGTACTGTGAGTCCCAGCACCGCCGGGTCTGGATATGGCCCCAAGGTCTCCCCGCGGTGGGAAGCTGCATGCAGAGCCAGGGGGTCCCTGCCCTCCCCACCCTCGATCACACCCCCAGTGCCTGTGTGTGTCCCAGGGTGGGAGGCACGGGGAGGGCAAATCTTGGCTTTGGCATGATGGCATGTCACCGAAATCAACCAGTTTTCTTTTAAACTAGCTTCTAGGAAGTGGCTGCCAGCTCTCCAGGATGTAGGTCAGCCCCGAAGGAGACTGGGCAGCTGCAGAGACTGGGGGACCATGTGCCCTGGGGTGACCATTATCCCAGTCCCCCAGCTTCCCACCTAAGCCTCGGGAAGGAATGAGCTGGCAGGGGACACCCTCTGCCGTCAGGATTGGGGGGATGGGGGTAGAAGTCCCCATATAGGCTGGATGTGCCCTCTCTGGGGATGGCACAGCCACCCCTGCATTATCAGGAAGGACACCGCAAGAGGGGCAGGGGAAGCTCCAAGGAAGAGCCTCCAGCTTGGGTTTTGCACTTTCAGTTTCCCATCTTTCTTTTCTTTCCAGCATGTCCTCCACATCCTGCAGGGCATACGAGGAGAGGAAGCCCCAAAATTGTCCCTGATTTGCCAGCAATTTGAAGCCACCTCGTAAGAGCCATGTCACACCCCAGCAAAGACCTGATGTGTTTGCAATGCTGTGGGGTCAGTGCTCTGGCTCTCCCCTGTGACGCAGGACCCCTGTCCCTGCTGTGCCGAGGGCTGCCCCTCACCCAGCCCTGGGCTCTGCTCCCTCCCAGGCTCGGCCGTGCTCCTGCCCTGCGGCTTCGCCAGCAGCTCACACCCCCTCCAGCTCCAGGCTTCGGCTGAGTGCCACAGCCTGGGCGAGTGCCAGGGCAGGCGAGCGGCGTCAGGGATGGGAGGAGATGCCGCAAGCATCATTGCTCCCGGCCACAGGGAGCTGCGTCCCCAGCAGCCACATCTCCTGGGGACTTTCCACTCCAACTCCTGGGAAAATTCCCTCACGGAAGATCCAGTCAGCCGGGGGGAAGCTCTGGCTCGGATGGGTAGCAAGATGAGTGGTCAAACACGCAGCGTCCTGGGGCCAGTGGCCATTGAGGATGAAGCTGAGCCCTCATGCTGCCCCATGCTGCCCTCCCTGCAGCCCACCTTGGTGGCACACAGCCCACCTTGGTGGCGCCCAGCTCTCAGCACAGGGCTTGTGTTTCACACTGTGGACACGTGCGGCTGGCAGGGACAGCCCTGGGCACAGACAAGGGTGCCATTGCCGGGAGCTCATACTTTGGCTGCAGGTCCCAAGGCTGTCGTTCCTCGCCCTGCCCTGGTCGCAGCTGGCTGGGAGGCACAGAGCTGTCTGGGTGGGTTCAGCATCACCCATGTCGGCTCTGCACTGGGCTGCCTCATCCCGGGGCTGTGGGTCTCCTCTGTGTGCGGGGAGCAGCGGAGTGCCGGGGACTTCATGGGAAGTGTGTGTACCTCCCCTAACGCTGCTCAGGACGGCACCCGGGTCCCTGCCCCAGCGCAGGATCTGTGCTGCAGAGAGCATGACAGCTGGGTTGCCTTGGGCTGCCCAAAATAGCTGTCCCCTCTCCCCCCTGCTCCCTGTCCACCAGGAGGTATCCCATGACAGTGCCCCACGGACCTGGAGCAGCTGGAGGCGGCTGCCATCCTGCTCCAGCACTCAGCCAACCATCCGTGGGCTGCTGTCGGCTGAGGACCCCAGGCTGGGATGAGCATTTCCCTGGGGACTGTGTCCCCCGAGCACTGCCCTGCCCTGGTGCACCCATGGGTGCTCTGCCAGGGGAGGGTGTGCAGCCACAGCCCTGGGGCTCTGCAAACCCAGCTTTGCCCCCCGGACGGGGATAGCTGGTGCCCGGAGGCTGGGCAGGGCTCGCAGAGCTGCTCCCGGCTAGTGTTGCAACTTGGCGGTCAGCCACGTGCCGCAGGGTTCCCCCCCGTCCCTGTCCCTGTCCCTGTCACACCACGAGCCAGCCATACACAGGGACCAGGCTCGTGTCTCTCTGCTGCTGGGTCCCCCTCCCTGGCCCAACCAGCGAGCTCTTGAGCCGTGGCAAAAGGAGGTGGCATTGCTGCCCTGCCCAGGCTGGTGCTGCGTCCCCGGGGAGCGATGGGCAGGCAGGCGACTGGGCATAAATCACGCCTGGCTGCTGGGGCCAGGCAGGGCAGCGTCCCTGGCGTGCGGGGTTGTGGGACTCCCACAGAGAGCACACACGGGTGAGGGACAAGGGAGAACGGCTGCACCACCAGCCTGGCAAAGCAGCAGCCAGCACCTGGCCACATACAATGTTTGCCAATCCCTGGGGATAGTCCCCAAGGGCATCTCCTCCACATCCCTGAGTGCAGCGAGGAGGACGACGTGCTGCCCACCCAGCTCACCCCGCACTGCCCCATCCTGCATGACACAGGAGTTTTGGTTCCCCTCGGGGAACATGCAGGGTGTAACCATCCATGCAAACATGTCCCCTCCACCACGTCATGCCTCTGACCCCTGCTGAAAGTCCCTGTGGGGAATCCAGACAAACGTCCCCAGGGCTGGAGTGTGGCAGGGACATACAGTGACAGGACGGGGCTGGGGGCTCTGGGAAACAGTGCAGCCCCCTGCAGCTCTGACACCTTTCTCCAGCCAGGGTGCTGCCATGGTCCTGGCCAGGAGACCATGGTACACTGAGGACTTAGTGAGCCGTGTAACAGCAAGCTGGGCTGGGCAGCGTCCCTGGCGTGCAGGGTTGTGGCACTCCCACAGAGAGCACACAGGGGTGAGGGACAAGGGACAACGGCTGCACCACCAGCCTGGCAAACCAGCAGCCAGCACTTGGCCACATACAATGTTTGCCAATGCAGGTCCCTGGGGATAGTCCCCAAGGGCATCTCCTCTGCGTCCCTGAGTGTGGCGGGGAGGACAACGTGCTGCCCACCCAGCCCACCCCACACTGCCCCATCCTGCATGACACAGGAGTTTTGGTTCCCCTCGGGGAACACACAGGGTGTAACCATCCATACACGCATGTCCACTCATCCATCCTCCACCACATCATGCCTCTGACCCCTGCTGAAAGTCCCTGTGGGGAATTCAGCCAAGCGTCCCCAGGGCTGGAGTGTGGGGAGGGGGACACACAGTGACAGCGTGAGGCTGGGGGCCTGGGAAACAGTACAGCCCCCTGCAGCTCTGACACCTTTCTCCAGCCAGGGTGCTGCCGTGGTCCTGGCCAGGAGACCATGGTATAGGAGTTAGTGACCTGTGTAACAGCGAGCCTGAGCAGGCCCAGACCTGCACTGTGGGCATCCCTTGGCTATGGGGTAAGATCAGCTGGGTTAGAAGCCAGGCTGTAAGAGAGGAGTCTGTAGGGAGCTCGTACCTGGTACCTGCCACGTGCCTTTATCTGAAACAGCAGCAAGAAGTTCTCATGTGAGCATTTTTTGGTGGTAGAAGTAATTAATAGAGCTGTTTTCTTCTAAGAAAAATAACCTATAATAGCTCAAATGACTAAAATGCGGTAACCCTTTCCACCAACGGGGTCTGCGTGGCATGCTGTGCGTGAGTTGGAGGTCTGTTTGATGCTGCGCAGCTCAGGGTTCCTGCATCTGAAGGGATCTAAGATTATCTGTAGTAGTCTCTCTATAGTGTGAGCTCTAATAAACAGCATTTTGAATGACACTTTAAGAGTCTGAGTGCCTTTCTCACTGGGATCACAACAAACCAGCACCTCCTGGTGCAAAACCAAACACCAGCTGTGTTTGGAGGGGGGAGGTGCCAGAGTGGGAAGGGGCAGCTGGAGGGCTCCGTGGTTGAAGTCCACGGCCTCCAGGATGGCTCAAATCCCTGGTGCTGGAAGCGATGAGCGGGTGCTCCGGCCGCTGCCTGCAGGCACGGCCAGGCCTGATGCTGGGGACCCCCTAAGCGGCTGGGGGCATCCCCCCAGCGCACGTCCGGAGGGATGGGGGCGGGGGCACCGCACGGACAGGGGCCACCGTGCCTGGCGGGGGATGTCACCCCTCTGCCGGCCTGACCCGCAGCTCTCCCCGCCCTGCGGAGGGGACACCGGGGGACCTGGCGGGTGCTGAGGACCCGCGCTCTCATCTCACGGGCAGAAGGGCCGGAGCCCGGAGGGGAGCTGCCGGCCCGAGCGGGGCGGAGGAGGAGGAGGAGGAGGGCCCGGTGCCAGGCTGTCCCCAAGCCGCCGGGAGGGCTGGGAAGGGACCGGGCTCCCTCTGCGGACAAGCGCCGCTCACTGCAGCCGCCGGCAAAGCAGCCGGGGCCGGCTCCTGCGGCACCCTCGGGGATGCTGTCACCCGCGGAGAGCCCGGAGGGGGTCCCCTGCGCCCCTACTGCTGGCAGGGACAGGGGCTGTCTCCTCCTGGGGTGCCCCACGCCTGTCTCCTGCAGCCGGGCACCCATTGTCCCCAGCACGGCTCCTGTGTCCCTGAGGAGAACTGGCAGGAGCTCCAGGGGGAATGCCGAGGGGTGGCTCCCTTCGGGGCCCTTCACAGCCGATAAAATCCAGGGATCCCTGCCCTGTGCTGCCGAGTGTCCCTGAGCCTGAAAACAAGAACCTGAGTGCCCAGGGACAGGGACAGGAACAGGAACAGGGACAGGCAGCCTCCAGGCACAGCCAGGCTCTATCAGGCAGAGAGCGGCTTGTCCCCGGGACACGCACCCCGGGCGGCCCGCTGCTGAGGGATATTAGTTGTTTAGCGTGAGTAAGTAGGTTTTAATTAGAATAAATTACTTAGGATTATAATATGGTGCGATTTGTGCTGTTTGCTTAGCTTTACTTGGCATGAGTAGCCAGATTTGCTGAAGCCTGTAGGCTGTGATAGAGTTCTTTTTCTTAGTAATTTTCCTAGCAGCTGGTACAGTGCTGTGTTTAGTCTTTTCGTACGGGAAGATGTTGATACCACAGTGATGTTTTGGTAGTGTTTTCCCCAAGTCTGGGGCTCTTTGGTTCTCCACGTTTGAGTGCAGGAGCAGAAGGAGTGTAAACCAGAAGATAAGGAGGCGCCAACCCTCAGCTGAAACTGCAAATGGAGAAGATAAGAGCCTGGCTGCCCGGACACAGAAAAAGAATCCAATAAGAAGTTAGAAGACCCCAGTCCAAAACCCACCATTGGACTAAAAGACACATGGGCAGGGCGTGAAGGGTGCGTGAGGGGCGGGTGTATGGATCACAAGGGTGTAATTGCCCAGGGGTTTCCTTGTTCGGGGTCCCTCTCTTTGGAGGCACCCAGCCTGGGCTGTCCTTGCTGCTTTACCTTTCAATTCAATTATTTTGTAAAATCCGATGTCTGAGCCTCTGCTGCAGGAAACCAAGGGTCAAGCCTGAAGAAGGAGGAATCGCCAGAGAGTAAGTGTGTGTGTGTGTGTGCGCGCACAACGCCATGAATGGTGTGTGAATGCTCGGGCAGTGGCTTCTCTAACAGTCTGGGCCCCAGATGGGACCCTAGGCCACCACCTTCGGATCCCCTTGACTCCAAACTTCCAGCTGCTGGCAATGAGGGAGTTCACCTGGGACTTTTGGAGTGGGAGGCACTGAAAGGCAAATGTTAAAATTCCCAGAGCAGATTTTGGGGACACAGAGAGAGAAGGTTAATTTTTTGCTGCAGCTGTTGAGAGTGCGTGGCCTGACCAGCGTAAATCGCACAGAGATAGAGGAAGTGATGGGAAATTTACTCAGCTCAGAGAAAGGGAGGTCATCCAAAACTGGAGTAGGATTCTTGGTACGGCAACTCTATCAAAAAGGCGCCCTGACATTTTATGTCGAGAAGACTGGCCAGATATAACTAGAGACGGAAACCTGGCAGAACGTTGGCCACTGCAAGGGACCTTTGACCAGCACAAACTTACCTTCCTGTGACGTCGCCTAGAGGAAAAGTTCCTGGAACAAATGGATTACTGGTATGTTTGGGATGACTGGGCACAGGAGAGGGAACATCAGAGTCAGAGGAGGAGGATGAAAGAGGCGTCGCCAAAGGTAACCCTTGCAGTAGCGGAGGCGACTGCCCTGAACGAAGCCTCAGAAAGTGCTCCAATTTGCGTCCGCTCCACTTCATGTGCCTCGTGCTCCGTCTCTGTTTTCTAATTCTGCTCCACCAGCCACCGGACTCCATCCGATGATTGCTAATGTCTTACCTAATCCTGCTGCTACGCAACCGGGAGGTGGTGGGGCTCCCCCTGCGTTGCACGCATTTACTAATCAGCCTTGGAATCCTCGTGATTTACCTACTTGAGGAGTAAAATGCTGAGATGGAGAGAGGATGCTGAAAAAAAGTTGTTTTCTAGTCCATGCACTAGGTACAACCCAAATTGGGAAGGTCAAATACTTTTGAGAAAGTTGTTTTAGCCAGATGAACATGAAAAGATAATTAATACAGACGCAGAACTAGCACAACAGGCTGGAGGACGTAGAAGGCCCTGGCTGGCAAATAATCCAAATTGGGATTATAATAAAGCAGGGGATAGAGCCACCTGCCAAACTGCACTCCAAAATTTAGTAGAAACAATCAGAGCATGCAAAGAAATGTGGTTAAACTGGGGTAAGGTACTGGAGTGCAGAAAAAGGCTAGACGAGCACCCTAGTGATTTTTGGATGTGACTCTGATAAGCCTAGTTGAAATATGAGGGAATGACCACACAAGATTTTAATGAAATGCTTGCAATTAGCGTCTTCATGGATCAGGCAGCCCCCGAGGTACAGGAATACTTTAAATAACACGTGCCTGGGTGGCAGGGAGAAAATTTGCAAGAAAATATGCAAAAGATTTTGAGTGTTGCTGTGTTTGTATATGACGGACATGGGAAAGGCAAAAAGTTGAGCAGGTTACAGAGAAGAAAAAACCAAAAGAACAGGAGGCAAATTCACTGGCTTTGGCTTTAGCAAGGAATTTGCAAATGAGAGATAGGGGCCAGAGGGGGGGAAGATTGGATTCACGGTATGAACTAAGACCAGGAAGAAGGGAAAGAGAAACGGGAAGCAATGCTGGAAGGGAGCGTTATTATTGTGGGAATTTAGGACATTTACAGTGCGAATGCCCACACTGGCCATGGGACAGGACACCAGGAAGAGATTGTCACTGGAGGGAACTGCCCCAGGAGGTCCCTCAATTGCAATGACTAGAGGAACGGGACCTTGTGGATCTGGAGAGGGGGCTAGAAAAATAAGATATTTTCGATGTGTGGGTAACCCAATTGGACCAGCGGGGACATATCATAGGTAAGGTTGAAGGTCGTGAAGTTGAATTCTTGGTAGACGTAGGAGCCATGTTATCCCTTTTGAATTTTACCCCGAGAGGATCTAGGACCACAGATAAAATTTTAATACATGGAGTCGCAGGACAGAAAGAGCAGAATTTAAGTAAACCCTGTTAGTAACTACAGGTAACAAGAATGTACGGGGGCAATTTGTATTAGCGGAGGACTCCCCAGCGTGCCTGTTAGGGAGAGATCTTCTGTAGGCTCTGGACGTAGAATTACACTTGTCACCTGAAGGAATAGATTTATTAATCGTGGGAGTAGCTGTGGTCACTGAGAGCCCCAGTAATGAGCTAAAAATACTGGAAATATCCAAATCCATACCGACAAAGCTGTGGAGTAAAACTCGCACAGATGTAGGATTGCTAGTTTCGGCTCAACCTGTAAACATAAAAACCAAGGGAGGAAGCCCTCCTTCGGCTGTGAAGCAGTATCCCACTCCCCAAGGGGTTGAAAGACAAGCATTCAAAAGCAAATAGAATGGCATTTAGCCCAAGGAATTTTAAGAGTATGTGTGTCACCATATAATACTCCTATACTCCCTGTAAAAAAGAATCGGTTGGACAAGGATGGGGACCTGCAATACCATTTTGTACAAGATCTATGGGTAACTAATTGGCACATAGTGTCTCCTCATCCAGTAGTGCCTGATCCCTCTACTCTACTTTTACAAATACCACACTGGGCAAAATATTTTACTGTAATTGATTTAACGGCTGACATCTTTAATATTCCTCTAGATGAAGACAGGCAGCTTTTATTTGCCTTTACATGGAAAGGACAACAATTAACCTGGATGTGTCTCCCGCAAGGGTTTGCAGGATCTCCTGCAATTGTTTCTCGAATGCTGAGAAATGATTTGAAAGATGTGGAACTACCTGGTGAATCAGCTCTTGTACAATATGTAGATGATTTGCTAATTGCCAGTAAAGACAAAGATGCTTGTATAAAAGATACTACACATCTATGTATTGTCTTAATAGAGAAAGGTCCTCGTGCGTCTCCATCCAAACTTCAGCTGTGTCAGCAGGAAGTCAAATATTTAGCGTTCATCCTAAGGGAAAGGGCAACGAATAATAGATCCAGAAAGAATAGAGACAATAGTAAAGCTTCTGTATCTGATCACGAAGAAACAGTTGTCAGGGTTCCTTGGAGCTGTGGGATTCTGTAGGTCATGGATTCCTGGATCAGGAGAATTAACAAAACCTCTGACAGAAGCAACAAGAAATGAGGAGGTAGAACCTATTGCATGGGGTCTGGAAAGACAGCAAGCTTTTAAAGCGATAAAAGGAGCTTTGGCATCAGCTTCCACTCGTGGGCTCCCAGATTATGCAAAGCCGTTCAATTTATGTGTGCATGAACAAAAAGAAATAGCCAGTGGAGTGATAACACAGAAATTAGGACCCCACCAGAGACCGGTTGCATACTACTCCGTGCAACTGGATCCAGTCGCAGCAGGAGCACCAGGCTGCATTAAATCAGTGGCGGCAGTGGCCACAATATTAGAAAGTAGTTGCCTCCTCATACTGGGACACCCTGCAACAGTTCCCATCCCACACGAAGCAGAAATACTGTTGAAACAGTATGCAACCCAAGCCCTGTCACCACAACGGGCATACAGATACGAGCTGATCCTTCTAATGGCAGATAACGTCATTTTGAAAAGATGTAATACTTTGAATCCAGCAACCCTAGTACCCTTGCCTGATGATGGGGAAGAACATCACCACTGTAAGCAGGTGATCATAGAATCATAGAATCATAGAATCATAGGGTTGCAAGGGACCTCTGGAGATCATACTAGATCAGCTGTCAGGCTGGGCGGAAGCCTTCCCAACTAGAGAAGCTGACACAGGGAGTAGTCAAAGCTTTATTGGATGAAATTATACCAAGATATGGGGTTCCAGAATTAAATTAGTCAGATAGGGGTGCTTATTTTACAGCAAATATAATTGATTAACTGTACAAATCACTAGGAATAGAAAGATACCTGCATACACCCTATCACCCACGGTCTTTGGGACAAGTAGAAAGGATGGATAGAACACTAAAATAAAAGATGGCAAAGGTATGTACACACGCTGGCTCAAAATGGCCAGAAGCATTAAACTTAGTCCTATGGGGTGTTTGAAACACTCCGTGGCAACGCATAGGACTAACACCAGCAGAGATTCTTTTGGGGGAGCACCTAGCTGTACCAGGGACTTACATTCCAGCTAAGACCAGCCTATTGGATGGAGGTCAACGGTTGACCCAGTACAGTTTATATATGCAAAAAGTATTTGAAGATAAAAGAAAATCTACCCACTAGTGCCAGCCCACACCACCTGAAATACAGGCACATGATATACAGCTGGGAGGTGAGGACTTAATTAAAGTATTTTCCTGAAAATCAAAATTGGAACCCAAATGGGAGGGACCACACGCTGTTTTATTGTGTTCTTATTTTGCTGTTAAAGTTTTAGGGAAAGAAAATTGGATACACCATTCTCAAATCAAGTGAGCGGTGGATAGCCAAACCAGCTGACAGATGACAGCTTCCCGAAAATCAACAAAGAATGAAGTGGACATTTAAGAAGGACACTCAGCATAAGAAGGACATGGACCTGTTGGAACGGGTCCAGCAGAGGGCCATGAAGATGATGAGAGGGCTGGAGCCCCTCTGCTATGAGGAGAGGCTGAGAGAGCTGGGGTTGTTCAGCCTGGAGAAGAGAAGGCTCCAGGGAGACCTTATAACCCCTTCGAGTACCTAAATGGGGCCTATAGGAGAGATGGGGAGGGACTCTTTATCAGGGAGTGGAGCGATAGGACGAGGGGTAATGGTTTTAAACTAAAAGAGGGGAAATTTAGGTTAGATATTAGGAAAAAATTCTTTACTGTGAGGGTGGTGAGGCACTGGAACAGGTTGCCCAGAGAAGTTGTGGATGCCCCATCCCTGGAAGTGTTCAAAGCCAGGCTGGATGGGGCTTTGAGCAGCCTGGTCTAGTGGGAGGTGTCCCCGCCCACGGCAGGGGGGTTGGAACTGGGTGATCTTTAAGGTCCCTTCCAACCCGAACCATTCTGTGATTCTGTGATTTTATGATTTCACTGCTCCTGGAACTGTTGACTCTGATGACTGCTACAGCATGGCTAAGTATGAAATTAAAGACAATGGATGATCCAGAGTGGTAGAACAGCAGTAAAAGAGAAAAAGAAAAAAATCTACACAAAGTATGGAGGACCCGGTTTCCCAGATTGTAAAGAATCTGAAGAAGGACTTCTGGTTTTTCTTGTGAATCGGATAAGGCGAAAGATCTAAAGGTAAGAGAGGTATTAAAAAAATTAACTCTCATTGTCCCAATGCCACCAGTTGCTGTTTAACACTTGCTTACAGGTGTTATGTGGTGGTTGATGGTGAAATCGGCCATGTAGAAACTAATGTATCCTGTGAAAGAATGGATTCGATACCAACAACAGCCCCGCTACCCACCACAATGACTCCAACCTCAACTCCCTTAATAAGAGAGGAGTTGATCCCACAAATATCTGAAGCTGGACCTTATGCTATTAAACATATAGGGCAACAACAAGTGATATTTAACCCCTCACGGTCACTGAAAAAGGTAGAACTGATTGTACAAATCGATGTTTCTACAATTAAATCAACCTGCTCACCATTCCTAAGCACATCCTATGCGGGTTGGTTAGCACGGTTACATGAGCGAACCTTTGTCATTTCAAGGTGAACAAAAAGAGATGCAGCTGGTATCGTAGGGACAGGGTGGGGAGTCTTAAATAGCATAAATGCTGAAGTGCTTGTAAACAAACCGAGTGCAACCGCAAATGACTTAAGCAAATTAGAACACCTGTTGCGCTCCTCTGTGTTAGCGTTAGGGACTAACCAACGACTTGTGTCTGATTTACTACCTCAGTGGGAAAAAAATAATGAAAAAGATCACC
Organism: Rissa tridactyla; assembly: GCF_028500815.1. Lineage (NCBI taxonomy): Eukaryota > Metazoa > Chordata > Aves > Charadriiformes > Laridae > Rissa > Rissa tridactyla. The sequence continues at coordinate 43,914,904 of NC_071473.1, forward strand.
AGTTAATTGTAGAAGCTCTTAGAACAGTCCAGGGCAATGTTTCACTAGCCCTTAGCTGCATCCAGGCTCAACTGTGGGTGCGATGTACAATAGCAGCAATTACAAGGGAAGGTGAAGAAGGCATTTTACCTGCAGAGATACGAAAAATAATTTGGGACAATGCAACTAAATTCAAAAGAGAATTCCAAACCTGGTGGCATTTAGTCAATTTTACTTATGGGTCCTTCAACAATAGGGCCACTGCTTTTATCTTAACAATACGCAATGCTTCGGTGGACACCATATACCCAATCATTGTGCTGGGGTTAAATCACAGCAGAACTGTACTCTATCCATTAAAACATAGAGCATGGGCACAACAAATCGGGAATAAGTGGCAAAATGTTGGTATAGGTGCACGAAAACAACGAGGATTTGTCTGTGAAAGTGACTCCATCAAAGCCCAAGATGTTTGTCTTGAGACTGAACAAAACCTCTGCCATTTTGAGGTAAGTCCTGATGAAACCCCCAAAACTGTAGTTCTATATGCTGGTGAAGGTTGTGTCTGTATGAGAACACTTTGTAGCTCTATATTTGTAGATAACTTCATAGTAAATGTACATAATCACTCAAATATTTGTATTTATAACTTTACCAAAATTATGGGGTGTGACTTTAATTATTCAGCTCCTATCACGTCCCACCAATTGCTCTGGTCTGACTATACATTATACTAAAATTTATTGCCCACTCCTATAGGAAAGAATTTGACACTAGTACAAAAATTACAACAGCACAGTGAATTACGAGTATCAAAACACATGAGAGATGATGGACAAAGGGTTCTGGTTACTGCACACCACGATACAGAAGGAATTTCACCGTGTTCTTGAAAGGGGAAAAAGGGGTGAAGAGCATCGATGGCGGGAAACCCTTTTTGGATGGTCACACATGGCGACAGAAATTTACAACCATATGCTGCAACCTATAGTAATCTTATTAAGCCTGGCTGTGTTGTACTTGTGTCTGATAATCATCTTATATGTAAAACTGGGGAGAATGATGGGGTGACTTGAAAGCGTTGACGAACTTTGTTTAGCATATTACCAGGGATGCTTAATAAAAGCAAAGAGAGGAGCTGTTGAGGGATATTAGTTGTTTAGCGTAAACAAGTAAGTTTTAATTAGAATAAATTACTTAGGATTATAATATGGTGTGATTTGTGCTGCTTGTTTAGCTTTACTTAGCTGAGGCCTGTAGGCTGTGATAGAGTTCTTTTTCTTAGTAATTTTCCTAGCAGCTGGTACAGTGCTGTGTTTAGTCTTTTCATACGGGAAGATGTTGATACCACAGTGATGTTTTGGTAGTGTTTTCCCCAAGTCTGGGGCTCTTTGGTTCTCCATGTTCTGCCAGTGAGTGCAGGAGCAGAAGGAGTGTAAACCAGAAGATAAGGAGGCTCCAACCCTCAGCTGAAACTGCAAATGGAGAAGATAAGAGCCTGGCTGCCCGGACACAGAAAAAGAATCCAATAAGAAGTTAGAAGACCCCAGTCCAAAACCCACCATTGGACTAAAAGATGCATGGGCAGGGCGTGAAGGGTGCGTGAGGGGCGGGTGTATGGATCACAAGGGTGTAATTGCCCAGGGGTTTCCTTGTTCGGGGTCCCTCTCTTTGGAGGCACCCAGCCTGGGCTGTCCTTGCTGCTGTACCTTTAATTTAAATTAATTATTTTATAAAATCCGGTGTCTGAGCCTCTGCTGCAGCAAATCAAGGGTCAAGCCTGAAGAAGGAGGAAGCGAGTCAGAGAGTAAGCGTGTGTGTGTGTGTGTGTGTGACCATAAACGTGTGTGAATACTCAGGCAGTGGCTCCTCCTTTAACCCCGCCGTGTGGCTTTGCAGCTCTTAATGTGACTTGGCAGCAGTAAGGGAAGCAGGGGACAGAGGGGACAGCTGCAAAAGGCTGGGAGGGATGGCCCAGGCCAGGGGAGTGCTGTGTGAATGGTCCCCATCAGGTGGGGTGAGATGCTGGGGTGATGGGCATGCAGACCCTCTTCAAGTTGACCAGCCCTTATTTCCTGCTGCTCGGATAACATCGTTTAGGACATTTTTTGGTTCAGGAAGCAGGGATTTTAGGACAAGCTGGAGAAGAAAGGCTTGGTGTCAGAGTGGGATGAGGCACAGCACATTTATGGGAGCACATGGGGCTGTTTTAGCTGTCAAGGGCACTCAGAGGCCGGTGGGCATCACATCTGTCCTGGAGAAACAGGGGAAACCGAGATGGGATTTAATTAATAAAGACTGAATGGGTAGGGATCCTAATGCACGTTGCCTTTGCCTCGTGGGAACTTGACCTCGCCTGTCCGAACCTATTGGGTCCCTCTCCGAGACAAGGAATTCACTTGATAAAGACACCGGGCAGACCAGCAAGCAGCCTGGTAAAATGAGCACGGCGGCACGTCCACACAGCACAGGGCTGCAAGCGCTGAGGGGTGCTCAGGTGAGCGCCCACGGCACCTCGCAGGGGGTCTGTGTGGGACATGGGACAGCCAGGCCTGCGGGTGCCTGGAGGCTGCTCTGCACTTCACCGCGGTGCAGGGGCAACGCTAAGCCGCTGCTGATCCCGCTCTGCAGACCCAGCTCTGCAGGCGACGCCGTAGCGACGAGGACAGAGAGACACACCCGCAGCCGCAAGTGCGTGGGAACAAAATGCCGCATTTCAGGCAAATCTGGGCGGAGGGGACGAAAGGGGCAGCGGGTCCGGCTGGCAGGGGACAGCCAGGAATACTGCCCTGGGGCTGAGGGAATGCCGGAGCTCGAAGAGCCAGGGGGCGGTGGCGGGGAGCAGCGGGTGCCCCGCTGCCGGCAGGGGGAGGCAGACACCGCGGCGGCGGGGCGGGGGATGCTCCGGCACGGCCCCGCCGGCACCGGGCCAGCGGCTGGAGGGGACAAGGGGACAGGGGGACAGGGGCCAAAGACTGCGGAGCCGGAGCGGCGCAGCGTGCCCCACAGCCCCGGGGCTGCTCTAAGCCCCGCCGTGACCGAGCTCTGAGCCCTAATTGCGGGGCGTAGCCCAAAGGTTTTTTCTGACCCCGCAACCAGCCCACCGCGGCACTGAGCACTGACGGGGAAAGTGCCGGTGTGGCCCAGGGTGCTTTCGGGTCGGGGAGATGTGGCCCTGCCCTGGTGGCACCAGCATCCTCACTGCATGGGCATGGAGCGTGTGCCATCATCCCCAGACACCATGTCCCTCCAGGGTCCCGGCCTCGTTCTGCCCACCATGAGAAGCACCGCTGTCCCCACAGCCGTGCTTTTGTGCGTCACACCCCACAGTGGGTATTGGTCCTGGGGGTGCCGCTCCAGGGACACATCTGGTGCCACCAGTGCACCCACGGCCCGTGCCGACACGGGCTGTGCCGGGAGCTCCCCCACAGCCGTCAGCACTGGATGGTGCCTGGGTGTGTCCCAAGCTAAATTTAAAGGACTTTGCGGTATAAATATCCTTGCTCATAAATAAACAGAGAGGCTAGATGTTTATCGGAGCCTTCCTGGCAGCTTCACTCCAGCACGCCGGGCACCCCGCACAGTCCCCATGGTCTTCCCCAGGCTGTCCCCTCTGCTGGCAGCACAGCCAGGTCCTGCACTGCCCAACGGGGATTGGGGACAGGGTCCTGCCACACGCCATGGCCCTGGCTTGATCCCACCAGGGGATCAAGGTCTAGCAGCCACTCTTCCCCCTCTGGAGATGCTGAATCTGGCTGTTTGCTCATGGAAGCGGGGACAGTCCCGGGTCCTGTACTGTCCCTGCCACCAGCCCTGTTTGCCTGGTGCCCTGGGAACAGGTTTGTGTGGGGACAAGGGGCAATGGGGTGGGCACTCTGGCACCCCCTGTAGCTGGTGTGGGGCACTACCCACCTGGCCCTGGGGACCACCCTGGGGACCTGTGCCACCACTGCTGTGGCCCTGGGGACCCTGAGGCACTGCTGGCTCAGGCCCAGAGCTGGTACACGCAGAGTTCCCAAGCTGTGCTGGCACTGCCTGTTGGGGACAGGCCACCATGGGACCACTGTGGGGCAGGGCCAGAGCCACAGTGAGGGGTGGGGACAGGACTACCATAGGGGAGGAGCCAGACTACAATGTGAGGCGGAGCTGGAGGTGCTGGGGTGGAGCCAGGGCCACCTGAACGGGAGGTGAGAACAAGATGGAGGGGCAGGAGCAGCCCCACGACGCTGGGAGGAGGCTCCCATGGGTCCAGTGCCCATGGACTGCCCCAGCCCTGCCCCTGGCTGCCCACCGTGAGTGTCCCAGCACCACTGCTGTGGAGCCACCCCATGCTGGCACCAGCCTAGGGAGCTCTGGAGCTCTAGGGGTGCCCCCTGGGAATGAAGGCTCTCTGTAGGATGTCCAGCCTCTCTGCAGCCTATGGTGTAGCATCAAGGCCAGAGCAGCAGCTCTGTGCCCCCATCTGCCCCTATATCTTTACTCTGGGCTAGGCTTTTGGTCAGTTCTTCCCAGTTCTTCCTGGACTGCCCATTTCCAGCCCTTGTCCCGCATCCTGCACCTCTCAGGGTCTCCCACTGTTCACTTCCACCCAGTCCTAACCAACCTGCCCAAGCTGTGCTCCACCGCATGGCTCCCAGTGTGGCACCTTTCCAACCCTCCTGTCACATACCAGGGCTTGAGCATCCCTCTGTGGCATTCAGCAGCTCCTCCACAACCCATAGCTGTGCCAGGAGCCTGGGCTGAGATGGGGAGGATGCTCTGATGAGGATGCTGCCTTGAGCAAAGCCCCGCTGAGCCATGCTGTGGGGTGGCCATGGGGCTGTGGGTACGCTGGGCAGACAGCAGGTTTGCCACACCTTGCAGAGGTGTGAGGGAAAACTTCTGGCACGTTGGCACCTGGTAAAAGGTCACCAGAATTTGCCTGGAGCCTGTCCCCAGCACTGGCAAACTGTTCCTGGCTGGCTCGGATCCGTCCTCTTCACCATCTGCAGCCTGGGGTTAATGAGTAGCTCCAGGGTACACAACTGGAGGGTCATTAAACAGCAGTTGAACAAGCCGGGGCTGCCAGCAGCACTCGAACAAAGGGGGCTGATTCACTGTTTGCCCTGCAACAATATTTACTGTGGCCGGGAGTGAGGGAATGTTTGTGTGGGGCAGGATGGCGGGGCGACACGGGGACTGCCAGGGGAGGGCGGCCGTGCTGGGGAGAGGACCATGCACGCCACCACAGTCCTACCCACTGTAGGCAGGCTACCTGGCATGGCCACGCATGCCCTTGGCTCAGTGGGGTGTCCCCGTGACCCCTGGTGTGTCCATCGACCCCGGGGAGCTGAGGTCACTGAGTTGCATGGGGTCAGGCTCAGCATCAGCCTCCCCCCTAGCCTGGCAGCCTGCTCCAGCATCCTCGCTGGCCCATTGTCCTCAGGAAGTCAGTCTGTTCCCAAGGGAGGCAGGGAGATAGAGATGGGGGGAACAGGGATGGGGGTACCTGGTTGAAGATGGGGAAAGTCCCCCTGGCTCCCCCTAGGAGAGATCTATCCCCGACCCTGGTGTGAGGCTGCTTGTGGCTGAGGGGTACCTGGGAGGGATGCTGGGGGTGACCTGTGTTCCCGCTAATCGTCACTTGTCTCCTTTGCTGTCCCCAGAAAGCCAGTGGGGGAATATTGCTTGCTGATTAGCTCACTACCTAATTAGCCCCAACTGAAGATGTGTCACGTGCACAGTCAATACGCTCATGCTCACACATATGTGTATCTGTGCACACTCAGCAGCCCCAGGGCCGGGACACCTGCAGGGGAACGCGCTGCATCCCCTGGGAGATGCTAAGACAAGAGAGGTGTTCAGCAAAGACACTTTTTCATGCCAGGGCCTGCCACGCAGCCGGTTTCCCTAACGCAGCGGTGATGGGCTGGGGCACGCAGGCTGTACCATCCCCATGAGCCCTCGAGCCGCTCCGGCTCCCAGCCCTCTCGGCACTGCCTGGCACAGTCTTTTCCCACAGCTGTGCATGTACCGCACCTTGCCAGGGCATCTCTCCGCACCCTGCCTGGATCACCCTCCCACCCATATGTGGGGATGGGAGATACCGGGGATCACCCTGACACGTGCCCCCAGGATAGGGACCATGCTGGCCATGGTGGGTGTGTGTGGGTCGTGCAGGGTGGGTGAGCAGCTGGCACCGACCCCACCTTCCCGCCCAGCATCCCACTGGTGCATCCAGACTCGAGTCCGTGGGGCAGAGGGGTCCCGGTCAGGTACAGTGGCACTCTGAGCGCCATGCCCCAGCCAGGGGGGCTGCCTGCCCTGCCTGCGCAGGCTCATAGCACAGCAGCCCACCTGCACACCCCTCCCTGCCCCTCCGGCACTGCAGCCTCCCGGGGTGAGGGCGGAGGGGGGCAGATTCCTTTCCAGGTGGAGGATTTCTCTCCTCCGGAGCAGTGAATTATTCCCAGCCCGTCACACGCAATCTGTCTGCCTCTCCACCAGCCTGCTCACCAGGCTGCAGGCGTGGTGCCTGCCCGGTGTCCTGGGCGCATGGGGGTCCTGCTACAGGGTCCTGCCTGTGCACACCCTGTGTCCAGCCTGGGTTCTCCATGTCCTTGCAGTCTCACAGGGTGCAGGACCCCGGCAGGGCTGAAGTGTGTCTGAGTGCTGTCCGCGTGAGCTTATCTAAAGTGGGGACATGCACCTCTGTCCCCAAAGGCCTGAGAGGACCCTCAGCACCCACGGCAGGGTGGGAGCCGGTCCTGATCCTGTCCCTGCTCTGCCTGGCTGCTCCCGGGTACAGCATCCAGCTCAGGCCAAGTGAAGCCAGACCCTGTACCTGGGTTCCAGCAGCCATGGGCTCGAATATGTGTCCCCAACAGTGCCAGCTGATGTGTTCCCCCGTGCTGGCTCCTATATGGGTGAGCAGCATGGGGGGCAACTGGCCCCATTCATCTCTGCACACCATGCTGCTCTGGCCTTGGACTGTTGCAGGCTGGAGCCCGCTATCCAGGCGCCTGTCCTGTGCTGGGTACACCCTGACCACCAGAAACGTGGTGTCCCAAGAGAGGACATGATGGCTGGATGGGTTTCCCAGCTGGGACCAGGATCCCCAGGCCTGGGGGTGACAGTGCTGGGGATGTCCCCTCAGCCAACACAATGGGGATCGTCAGCTGTGCTGGAGCCAGGACTCCTGGGCCCCCGGCCAGACTCCTGCACCTGAGGCATCCCCTTAGCAGAGCACTGCGGGGGGGTGGGAACAGCCAGGACTTGCTGAGTTCAGCCCTTTGGTACCCACTCTTTGCCCAGGGCATCTTCATCCACCTGCCTCTGTCAGGAGCAGGAGCAGAGGGGACAAAAGCCTGTCATTACCCAGCCCAGGGAAACCTCCCTGTGCCCAGAGCCAGCCCCCTGCCCCGCTAATCACACTCCCCTCTTTAGCCAGCCCCTCATTCAGCCCTGATGAAGGGGAACAGCAGGGGATCCAATTAGAGTCAAAATGACAGGCTGGGTCAGGGATCCTGCTCTACCTGTCCTGGCCTCAGGGGAGCATCACTCACGGGGTCAACGTGGGGGACAACAGGGATAACATGGGCTTGTTGGGGTGCTGGTGTCCAGCACCCCTGCCCTAGACACCGCTGCGATCTGCTGCCAGTGGAGCCAGGGCAGGGGCTGCAGATATCACCCAGATGCTGCTACAGGGGATCGGCCCATGCTCTGCACTTCACTGTGTGTGCCAGGCGTGTACAGCCCCGTGCACACGCGTGTGCAGGTGTGCCAGGCTCTGCCCTCTCTCACACTCAGAAGTAGATTCCTCGAGCAGTGCAAATCGCTGCTGTCCCACCCGGGGCAATGCACTTGCTGCTTTACACCACAGCAGGCCCTGGCCCTGCCATGCAAACGCCACTGGCTGCGGTGGGCAGAGCTGCCCCCCAGATACCCACTCTGGGATTTAGCCTGGCCCCTGCCATGGCCACATCCGTGCACCCCCTCTCTGCTCCCCTGTGGGGACCATGGCAACGCTTGGGTCCCCCCAACACGGCCACCCCAACTCCCCCTTCCCAACCCACTCCCCGGGACACTCCTGGCAGTAGATGAGACCATGCAAGTGGGCACTTCCTGGCTCCTCCGGGGCATCTGGACTTCAGTGTCCCCAAAGTCTGGGTCGCTGTGGCTGGCGCATGCTCACTCTCTGGGTGCTGGCAAGGAGAGGGTGCAGGGCAGGCTGCAGGAGCCCGGGTGGGGAAGGGTTACAGCCACAGCGGGAGACTCAGTTCCCAGCACCTTCCCAGCAGGAGCTATAAGGCTCATTAACCAGATGTCGATGGCAGGAATGGGAGGGAAGTCATTAGGGATGGAGAGTGGAGCTCAAGGGACCAGCCTCCAGGCAGGCACCACCGCAGGGCCCTATCCCTCCTCTGCCAGCCAGGATCCAGTCTTGCTTGCTCAGGGAGAGACCTCAGGGAGGAGACTTTAACTCAGCAGTGGGGCTCCTTCATCCCATGGGCTGCCCCAGCTGTGCCCCCACCACTTACCTCCTGCCCTTGCACCCAGCACCCTGCGCACCAGCTGCTGGGACACCACACCTGAGAGGCTCCTGGAAAGGCTTGGGATGAAGGGAGTCCTTCCATCCCTCATGTGCAGATGCAGCCCTGGGTCTGGCGAAGGTACCAGGTGGGCTTCTAGCCTGGGGGTCCCTTGTATCCCTGCCAGGGGACTGACCCACTGGGACCCTGGCTGGCCCTGCGCTTCCCAGGCAGCCCCTGCTCCAGGTGGGGAGAGCTGTGGGTAATTACAGACCCTGGCAGCAATGTTAATCACCAGTTGTGGGAATAAATGGAGCAGGTTGGGGTGCCTGGGGGCCTACACCTCCCCTGCCCTGGCCAAGAGCCCTCATCCTGCCTGGCATGGCCAGGGGGAGGGCACGGAGGCACAGCTTAGTATGGCCTGGGGGAGGACGTCCCCAGGACAGTCCCCTGACTTCTGGGGACACTGAAATGGGTCTGGCTTCGCCATGGTGCCTGAGCCTCACACTCCAGCTTTCCCTGAATGCTGGAGTAGGGACTGTGTGGGGCTGGGCAGGGCTGCTGGCTTGATGCCTGTGGCTTCTCCAGGGCTTAACCCAGCACATCTCTTCTGCCATGCTCTCTGCCTGCGTTTCCCCATGTGCGGAAGGAGGGGCGGGCGAGCGGGCGCGTGAGCTGTCCTGCTGCTGGGGCAGGAGTGGTGGCACAGCCTGCGTTGCCCTGGGCAGGTTGTGAGGACAGCGAGGCATGGCAGGGCTCAGCACAGCAAGCGGCTCCTATGCACCCACCTGCGGTCACGGCTGCACCCTCTGAACAAAACCTCACCCCCGGCACGGAGCTGCGGGCAGCTCTGGGCAGGGAAGGGGTTTTCCATGGACAGCTTGAGTTTGACCGAAGGTCTGGCCTCTCACCAAGGCTGAGCATCCCCAAGTGACCAGTACCATCCTGCGCAGTAGGATGGAGAGCCCAGCTCACCGCGGCCATCCCAGCCTGGCTTTGTCTGCCCAGCTCCCAGCTCCGGGCAGCCCTTGCCCACCATCTTGGCCCTGGTGGGTGCCTCTCCCTGGGCTCTGGCACCAGGAGATGCCTGTCCCCACCGGCACCGATCCTCCCGGCACGTCCTCCAGCCACTGTGGCAAACGAACGGCACCCGCGCTGCCCGCCCAGGCCTGACTCGCCCAGCCAGTCCAGCCGCCCCAACCGCCTGGCGGAGAGGTGGCAGGTTTCTCCCCACACCTCCTGGTCCCGGCGTGACTCAGTGCCCGCTTGCCGCCGGCGCTCACAGTCCCACTCCCTCACCACCCGCCCAGCATCACCCAGGCAGGGTGGCTGTGGCAGCGCAGGGAGCCAGCCAGCACTGGAGCGGGATGCTGGAGCCGGGGAGGCAGGGCAGGGGCCAGGGGGATGCGGTACCCCAGTTCAGTGCTCCAGGAACTTGCCCATCCAGACAGGGAAGAGGGAAGTGCCAAGCAGCCATCCGGGAAATCGCGGCAAGACCTGACACGACTGGCCCAACAGGCTGGGAAAGAGCCGGAAAGAGACAGCCTGGCCCCTGTGTCACAGCTTGGAGCCACCGCTCTGGGGAGAGGCACCAGGAAGAGCTCCGGGCTGCTCCCCAGCCACCTGCTCGCACGAGAGCTCGCCAACCTGCTGCCAAGTGAGCCGGCGGTGTCACCGGCACACTGCCGTGTGCTGGGAACTGCTACCGGGGACACTTGCACATGTAAGCGTGCGGCGCAGGACGGACACACACCCTGACACCATGTGCACCTTGCGGTGCACACCCCTGTGTATACATGTGTGCCACCCCACTGTCCCCCCCATCACAGGCGCTGTGCACATCCCTGCATGTCCCACAGACGTGCGCAGGCCTCTGCACACACACACCCCCGAAGAGGCTGCACAAACACCAGCGTCCCCCCCCGCCCCCTTACACCTCTGCAAACGCCGCCATCTCAACGCGTGTGCACTCCTCACACACATGCACACCCTGCACACGGATATACGTGCCTGACACACAGGCAAACGTCACATACACACCACGCACACCCACCACATCCACGCACAGCCCACCCAGACCCCACACCATGGATTCCTCCCCCCATGCCCCACGTGCACACCCATCACACATACAACCCCTCCACATACCCACACACCCCATCACCCCACTCCGCCCCCTGCCCCATGGCTCGGTTCGGGCTTGTGTGTGCCTGCAAGCCACATGGGGACAGGGACACATGGCACACACCCACGGACACCACAAGACCACATGTCTCCATGCCCCTGTACATCCCCCATGCACACCGACCCCCACCTGGCTCCTCCCCCCGGGGTTGTCGCAGCGCGGGGCTGGTGAGGTGCTGTGGCATGCTGGCCACCCGGACTCATTCTTCACCCATGTGGCCTCCACCCACGTGGCCACACTGCCCTGGGCTCAGCCACGGCCCAGCAAAGCCACCGCACACATGCACACCAGCATGAGCCCACCATCCCATGGGAGGGCAGCTGGGGTGGGAGCTGCTGCCGTGCTGGTGGGGTCACACCTCGCCCCAGCGCTGGGCCACGTCTCAGCAATCCCTGGCGCAGCTTTGCCAGGCCCCAGAGCGGATCTGGGGAGTGCTGTGCCACGTAGCGGGCAGCGAGTGGGAGAGGCGTGTGTGGACACCGAGCCATCCTGAGGGGCTGCTGGGGGGGGATGTAGGATGTAGGGTCCCATCCACGCCACCGGACAGGGGGCTTCCAGGAGACCCTGGCCACCCCCAGCCCTTGGCCAGGGCAGGCGGCAGGGGAGGTGGAAGAGCCGGGTTGCTGGACTGGGGCAGGAGGCATGGAGCATCCTCACCCTGTGCTGACCCGGGGTCCCCTCCCTCCACACCCTGTCCCCGCGGCTTCCCCGGCACACAGTGCCACAAGCCAAGTGCTTCCCATGTGCCGGAGGCCTCAGTGGCGGCTATGTTGGCAAGTACCAGGCCACCCCTGGTGCCGGGGGGGGTGACACTCCCGGCGTGCCCGGATGGGGATGTAGGGCAGTGCAGGTGGCCGTGAGCAGGGCTTGGGGCCGGGGCGGGCTGGCTGCCGGCAGGGTGAGGTTGCTGGCAGCACCGCTGCACTCTTCGAAAGAGTCAGGCGCAGCGAGCTGGGGCAGGAGGCGGCAGGAGGTTAGCGAGGCTGCCTGTGGTGCCCAGAGCCGGGGTGTTTTGGCCAGTAGCGGTGTCAGGGGATGCCAACTCCTTCCCCGGGGTACTCAGGGCGACGGGGACAAGCGTGGGTGCTCCCCGGCTCCCTGTGGAGTGTAGGACCCCCAGCACCGAAGCTTTCCCAGGGCAGGAGCTTTTGCCCTGTGCTGCTGGGGTCCATGATGGAAAACCCACCCCCTGGGGCAGGGGAGGGCACTCTGAAGGGTCCGCACAGGGACAGGCACCCATCGCCTTGCACGGAGCCATGCGCGGCCGCTGGAGCCGGCACAGGCTGCCAGCTCGGCCAGGCACAGGTAAAGGTTTTGGCAGCCAAGTTGCCAGTGACTCAGAGCTGGGAGGAATGTGGAAAATGCAGCTCGGCCACCGCGCCACGTGAGATGCAGGCAGGGCCAGGCCTGCCAGCGCGGCCGGGCTCCATGGCCGCGTGCAGCGTGCAGCGACGCTCGGCCGGGGCAGCGAGTGCGCCCTGCTGACGAGGCGCCGCGAAGGCCCTAATTAAGTGCGTGGGTCGCCAGGACGGGTTCAGCTCGCCCTCCTCTGCAGTGTTGAGCAACTGTGCGGCAGGCTGGCATGGTGCGGCCGCCTGCCCAGCTGGCAGTGGCAGCTGGCCGGGATGCTTTTGGAAGCCCAGGGGCCACAGGCTCAGCCCCTGCCTGCCGCACCCCGGCGCTGGGTGACAGTAACAGGTTTCAGCTCCACCGGTGATCGCCAGCAGTTGGGCAGCGTGAAGAAAAGCTGCCTGAGTTTACAGGGTGGCAGGGTGTGGGAATTGGGGACCCCAGCTCCAGGCTTGTGTGTCCCACTGTGACATGCCACTGCCCTGGTGCCCATGGATGTTGTCCATGCTACCAGTACCCTCCAGGTCTCCCAGCCCAGGGTGGGAGAGACAGTCTCCTCAGGTGTATTTCCTCCCAAATAGACCTCATACTGCTGGAAGAAGCTGCCCAGGGACCCCTCAGTTCTCCCGAACTGTCATTTGGAGGTGGCACGAGATGCTTTTCCACTTGTAGGTCCTGCAACCACCTGTGACAGGCAGAGGATGGCCCTGGAGACTGGCTATTGCTGGCAAGACCTGGAGAACTGGCATTTGCAGGCAACGTTGCCTTCAGCTGGGGATGGAGAAGATGCTGCAGGAGCAGACGGCAGCAGCTCCCAGGCACCTGTGCTCTCCATCCAGGGCAGAGCTTGCGTGTGCCCAAAGGGAAGTGGCCAAGGGATTTAATGCCGCAGGGAGAGGGAAAGGCTGCAGAGAGGTGGGTCCCAGCTGGCAACTTTCCTGGAGCATCCTGGGAGCGCAGGCAGGACTCAGGCTGACAGCAGGGGCAGGAACGGGGCCGGCTGCAATCCAATTAACCACGGTGCTCAGTCACCGGGTCAAAAGCCGGCTGAGTGAGGCCATTGACAGAATGCGTGGCAGAGGCTGAATCCAGGCTGCAAAGCAGAAGGGAGTTGTTGGCATCTTCTCTTCCACTCGGGACTGTGTTGACAAACCCCTCCTGGACCAAGGATGGGTCTTTGGGGTCCAGGTGGGATGAAAATAGTGTCCAGAGATTTGGTTTTGGGGAAACAGCCATGTGACATTTGCCTACTTGTACTTGTCCTACCAAGGGATGACTGAGAAAGGTGAAGAGCCAGGGGCAGAGGGATTCAGGAACCAGGGAGCACTCCCAGTGCCATGGTCTTAGGGCCAGAGAGGTGCTTACAGGCAGGACTGGTTTGGATACCTGGAAAAGGGGGTGAGAGCCAAGAGGTGAAGCCGTAGCTGTGGTAGGGACGTGTAAGGGCAAAGGGCACCCTGCGGACCACGGGCAGTGAAAGGCGGGAGGGCAGGAAGCTGTGGGGTCAAAGTGAGTCAGGTGCGAGTCACGGTCAAACAAAAGGTGAGATGCTTGGATAAGAACCGCAGCTGACTCAGAGTTTCCACCTCTTCCAGAAGGTGATCACAGGGGACAGCCAGGGACCAGCTGGGACCCCGCTTTGCATGGAGCCAGTGCTGGGAGAAGGTGGCGATTGCATCCTGATTGATGTCTTTGGGATACCAAAGCCCTGATGGGGGGAGCAGGACACGGTGCCACCCAGGGTCCCCATCCAGCACTGGTGTCCTGTGGCTTGAGGGCTCCCGGGGGGATCCCAGTAGCAGCCTCGCAGCCAGCCTGGGAACCTGGGCTGAGAGCCCATACCTTCCTGGAGTGCCCAGGCAGAGGCTGTTTGAATTAAATAGGAGAGATTTCCCCCTTATTAGCGGGCTATTAATCACATTCGTTTTTTTTTTAAATTGAACTGTTGCACAACAGGTTGAGTAACAGCCTAATAACAGGCTGTAAATCTCAGTTTGCTCTCCGGGAGATTACAGATGTTAATAACAGATAATGACCCACAACTCACGAGATGCTCCTCTCCCCCGCCCCTTTGATCCCTTTGCTCTGCCCCTCACCGTACCCAGCCCCCAGGATGGAGCAGGGCTGCAGGGAAACCCCCAAAAATGCAAACCATCACCTGTGCTCCTGCAGCCGGAGGGTGCTGGCTGGGAGATGGTGCAGGTCCCCTGGAGCTCAGGTGCCCATGGGACTGGTGCGGGATGTCTGGGGAGGCAGGGCTCGGCCCCTGATCTGCCAGCCCCAAACCTGCCTGCTGTCAGACCCTGGGCATAAATCTCCCCGTCCCACCTCCTGCCTGCTGCCACATCCATCCCTGCCACCTCGACCCAGAGGCCCCTTCCCAAAATGGGGGCTGACCACCTGGATGCGTCCCGAAGTGACTTTCCATCCTCCCTGGATGCGTTCGCATGCTGCCTGCATCCTTCCTCCAGGACACGCACACCCCTGCGAGCCCCGGGGCAGCCAGAGGAGGTGTTGGCTGCTCAGGGCTCAGCACAGCCCCAGGCGCTGCTCTGGGGACAGGGACAGCCCCAGAAGGGCTCCCTCTCTCCCTGACCCTGTGCACCAGCCAGGAGGAAAGGGGTAGAGTGACCCTGCAGGAGGGGCTGGATACAAATTGCCCCCAGAAGGGGAGAAAGGGGGGTAAAAGCAGAGGGGGATGACTTTCTCCCATCCCCTATCCCGAGTCTGGCACCACCAAGCCAGGGCACAGGAGCAGGATGACAAGGGGTGCTCAGCTGCTCAGCTCCAGGACTGGTGCAGCCTTTGCCATGGGGGTGTGGGGTCCCTCTATCCCCAGGCCCAGGGGAAGCCCCCCCGCGGGTGGCAGCCATCCCAGCCAGCATCCTCCCAGCACCCTGCTCCCAGCACCCTGCAGGATCTGGGACTGTGGCCACTGCCACGGGGAGAGCGCAGGGGCTGGGGGGAGCCAAGGGACTGGGTGCGGGAGGAGTCGCCCAGCAAGCAAGGCCGGCATGGGTGGTGAGTCACTGCCAGCTTTCCCTGCTGGGGTGGGACTGCCGGAGCCACCCAGCATCCCACTGCACTCCCCAGTCACAGCGGGCAGCACCGAGCAACCAACAGGCATGGCAAAACCCGCTCCCCTGCCCCAGGTGTTCCTTCCCCAGCATACAGGGGGCTCCCGGCCATGCCAGGAGCCGGTCCCCATCTCCAGCAGGCTAGATCAGGCGTGGGGCAGGCAGTGGTGGGGCTCCATGCCTTGTACAGACAACTGATGTCCCCCACCCTGCTCCTTGCAAAAAGGTACGGATGGCTGGGGCGTGCTGGGTCCCCCCGGTGCAAGCGCTCCTGCCGCGTTGTGCCTACCCAGGCGCTGTGTACACATCAGCGCCATATGGCAACAGTGGCTGGCACCAACGCTGCCACCCCCAGCGGCGTATGGAGAAGGATGGGGAAGCAGCTGTGTTTGCCATGAGAGGCGACTGACAGCCGGGAGCCACTGGCCAGCGCCCCAGACGACGCCGAGGCAGCACAGGCAGCAACCCTGTGCCACTGCGTAGATGTCCCCTTGTCCATCCAGGAGCACCCCTCAACCGCTGTAGGTAGACACTTAGGAGAGCTTGTCCAGGCAGGGCTTGGTCTCCAGCAGCTGCCTACAGTGAGGATTATACAGTGACCCAAGGGGGCTCTGGGGTTCTCCCAAGCAGGAGGTGTAGGGCCACCAGCCCGCAGTGTGGGAGCACCCAGAACGGCCCTCTCGATGAGGAGATGGCTCAGGTCTGTCCTGCCTGCAGGTGCAGCATGATGCCACCTTGGGCCATGAGGCAGTGTCCTCCCCACACCCAGGGAAGGTGCTCGCGGGGGGCGCCTGGGAGATGCAGAAAGGATGAGCAAGGAGGAAAGCACTTTCCCAAGAGGAGGAGGTGGTGGTCCCTCTGCAAGCTCGCCTCTGGGGATGCAGCATCCGCAGCCAGGCCACCCTGGGGTGCTGGCCGTCCCACCCAGCCCAGCCTCCAGCGCCCGGCACCCCGTTAGGTGGATGCCGAGCGGTGCTCTCCCTGCTGGTACTTGCCACTGGGGCCGCTGGTCCTTTCCCTAGGGACACCTCGCAGCAGGATGAGGACGGTGCCACTCCCTGGAGCAGGGAATGTGGGACAGGGCTGCCCCAGCCAGTTTCCCTTCGGATGTTGTTCATAACCCTACACGTGAGTCAGGGTGTTTGTGGGTGCTCCTGCCCCATGCTGGCCTCACGGGCCCCCTGGTCCTGTCCACAGCCACAACCTGCATTGGGACAAAGACTCCCCCATGTAGCCCTATGGGGAAGGAAACCTCAGCAGCAGGGTGCCAGAGAGGGATGCAGGCAAAGGCGCAGCAGTGTCCCCATCCTGACACCCAGGGAGGGCTGGTGGCCCTTCTCTATCCCTGTTCCTTGGGTTTCCCCCGCAGTCGGGGGCTCCCACGGGCCGGGTGACAGCCACCCCGGCAGTGATGAAAGGTGGCGGAGGGGAGGTTTGTGGCCCGGAGGCTGCTATAAGAGAGCCCGGGACCTTTGATGTGCAGAAGCCTCCGGCCCCGCTGATTGCATTAGCGGGTTTAGTGCCCGAGCAGGCACCCAGCCCCGGCTATCAGGAGCAGATGAGCTGCTAAAAGGCCCAGCTCCCATTTTAGATGCAAATGAGCCTGCAATTGTGGATTTGGAGGGCAGAAGAATCCCCAAATCACCGTCGAGTGGAAGCAGACCTGGCTGGAGACAAAAAGGTTCCCAGGCGGCTTGAGTGGCCCCGTAATGGTCCCATTGATGCCTCAGGTGCGGAGCGTCGCAGCCTCAATGCCTTCCCGGAACCAGCCCCTTTATGAGAAGTGCAGATTCCCGGAGGAATCTCCCACCATCCCCATTGCCAGCTGGGGCTGCCCGCATGTCCCCCTGCCTGCCACTAATGTCCCCAGGGCAGGTGGCTCCTGCCCCAGAGCCTGGAGCTGGGCTCTGCTCCCAGCTTTGAAGTGCATCAGATTGGGCTAATGGGGAGGCGCATCCACCAAACCCTCACCCAGAGGGGCTGGGGGAGGCGATCACCCACTCAGGGCAGAGGTGGACCGGGGGAGGTGACCAGGCACGGCTGGAGCCCCCCCGCCGGTGTCCCCCGAACCCCGGCATGCCCCGAATCCCTATGCCTGGCCCCGTTTGCACCAGATGAGCTGGAGCAGACTCACTGGGTCAACCCCGGATTTGAGCCACTTTAGGAGCATCCCGGCTCCCTGAATCCATCCAAGCACTTGGAGCGAGGCTGGGCCACCGTCCCTGCTGGCATGTGTCAGCCCCCCGGGGCAGCAAGGAAGGCTTTCCTCCTCCTCCTCTCGGCACCATCCCCGTGCTGCTCTACTGCCCCCGGGGCACCTTGTGCCCCCCCACACCTGTCCCCAAAGCTGCTGTGGGCTCTCCCTCAGGCAGGGTGGTGGTCGGGGGCTGCCCACCACCCCACATCTCTTTACCCCCCCCTACCTGGTCTGCAAGCCTGCGAGAGGCAGGGTCCACAGAAGGCTTGGCATGAGGAGTGTCTGGGATGTGGGGCTGGGCTCCTCCCTGCACGGTCCCTTGCTCACTGCCCCGGGGGCAGCCCAAACAACAGCCCCACAGAGCCCCCCAGCTCCATGGAGAGCTCCACAGCCCCACAGAGCCCAACTGTAGTCCCACAGAAACTTGCCTTGCCCTCCAGCAGCCTCAGCCCCAGAGCAGGAGGAATGTGGGGCCATGCGTGAAGGACAGCGGTGGGGCCAGGGTGGTCTTGCAGCCCCCAGCCCTTCTAAGATCCCCTCTTCCCCCCCCAAGACTCTGCCCTCCTCGTGGCAGGGGTATGGCTGTGCCATGGACATCCCCTTCAGCAGCTTCCTCGCCTTCCCATGTGCCACGAGTTCAGTCAGGTCTCATTCACCCCATATCTCTGGGAGGGGAGACGGCTTTAGGGCCATCAGCCCCTGGAAAGTCCCCTGTGGTCCCCTTCATCCCACAGTGCATAGGGTGCTAGGGAAGCAGGAGGGGCTGGACTGGCATGGAGGAGGGCAGGGGACCTCAGGGTCCTGTGTGGTCACTCGCTCATGGTCACCACCACTTTCCAAAACAAGGAGGTTGATGGGCAGGTGCACAGGGCATGGCCTTCATGTCCGTCCCTGCAAAAACGCGTTGCTTTGCTTTGATGTAGGTGGAAAATTCCTTGTTTGGCCAGGAATCTGGGGAGCTGGGGACTCCAACGCTGACTATGCTTGGTGAGGAATTAAAAGCGTGTTTTGTTGGAAAGATTTTTCCTCTCCTGACTGGGGAGGTGACATCCGAACCTTATTTTCCTTTCCGCGTTGGGACACGAGCCAGTGGGGCTGCGCGGTCCTCAGGGAGCCATAGGACTCCATGGCTGCGCCGAGCCCCTCGCCGGCACGTGGGAGGTATCAGTGGAACAGGACCCAGGCGCAGTGGGGAAGATGGAGCCAGGGAAAATGGAGGCTGCTAGAGGTTGAGTTTGGGCTCGGGGCTGTTTGCCTGTAGCCCGAACACGCGCCGAGGTCGGGCAGGGAGCCGGCTCGGCTGTGGATTTTAAAATAGCACCTTGTCTGCCAAGGACCCTCCTACTCTGCCACGGGCTGGGTGGATCCTCGCCCCGCTGTGCACCTTGTGCTGCTGGCGAAGTGCTGCACTCCTGGCCGGCTCCGCTCCAGCGCTGCAGCCGCTGCGGGGCCGGGAGGCAGGGAGGGATACACTGCCTGCTCCTGCCGCACGCTCTGCCGTGGCTGTGCACCAGCCCAGCTCGGGGACAAACAGCCTGCAGCCACCCCTGGGCACTGGCTGGCCAGGGGACACTTCTCCCCAGGCATCCTCCAGGCAGGCTGCTGGGCTCAGCCCTGGCAGCATGGTGCCCTGGAGCAGGTGGAGAGGAGCATCCCTATTTCCCGGCATTGCCCCCAGCAGCTAGGGGTCCCAGGGATCCCTTCACCCCAGGGCAGTGGTCTCTGGGGGGGGATGGCAGTACCCCTTCTGCCAGCTTCCCGCAGGGTGCCGGTTTATGGCAGGAGCAAAGGGAGGTTGCTACATCAGGACCACCCAGGGAGTGTGGAAAAGAGCGGAGTGTGAGTGTGCGTGCCGGGATTGGGAAAGCCCAGGCTTCCTCCTAATCCCTCCCGCAGGGGACTGCCTTGCTATCCCTCCGCTTGCGAATGGCAACTGGGCCCCCTTGGAAGCAAAACCTTATGAGAGCCTGCCCTCCCAGGAACCTGCTGCCCTGCCAGCCCCACGGGATGCGTGGGGATCAAAGGCTGCGATAAGGCTCTTCCTCCGTCTTTTTGGATGCGGGTGCTGCCCTTGGGGACATCGTCAGCCAGGCACAAGCTCTGCTGGAGCTGGGGTTCCGTGGCTCCCACTGGACTGGCTGTGGCAGCATCAGTGCCACACACCTGCAGAAGAGTTTGTGAGCTTCCTGGAGATTATGCTCGTGCCACAAAGCTTCAAATCTTGATGGATGCTCTGAGGCAACCCCTCTTCATCCCCAGAAATGGCTGCAGCCCCAGCGTACGGGAGGGCAGGATTCAGGCTATGGGTCTGCAGCGATCTCCCTTCATCCCTCTCCTGCCTGTCTGGGTTTGGTTCTGTCCATCCTTGGAGCATCCAGAGGTCCCCTCCATCCCCACTGTTCCTATCCGGTGCACAACGGCACCGCCGGCACCGCCAGCACCGCCAGGGTAGGTGAAGCAGCCGGTTCTCTCCGAGTGACTCATGCTGAAATACATGACGTTCACCATATTTCAGGGCTTTCAGCTTGGATGAGAAAAACACCAGGGCGTAAGAAAGTTTCTTTGCGAGCTGCTCTTAAAACACCAGAGGGACTTCTCCTCCCACTTGCTCACACTCTACTTTTTTTAGGGAGAAAAGTGGCATTTTTAATAAAAAAATCCTCGATTGTTTATAGCATGGAGAAATAGACAATTAAGCAAAATGTCTTGTCTTGATATATGAAAAAAAACAACCTCAAGACCATCCAGGTTCATCCCAAACGGCTCCTGGCTGCACGCAGCAAGCAGCGAGTGTGTGGCCTTGCAGCCGGCCATGCTCCCTCCGCCACCTCCTCCCTGTGGCCAAGGCTTCGTGTCAGGGGCCAGGGAGCCATGCGGCCGCTGTGCCCGCTTGCCGCCTGCCTATGGGGCTGTGCCGTGGCCGTACCCGGCAACACTGCCCATCCCGGCACGGCTCTCCTCGCAGCTCGGCGTGGTTTCGCTGCTGCGTTTCATCGCAGGATTATCTGCTCCGGAGCCAGTGTTGGTTTTGGCACGCAGCGCCGGGACCACACCTACTATTTAAATACCACAGCCAAGGGCTTGGAGGGGGGAAAAAAAAAAAAAAGAAAAAGGAAAGAAAGAAAACGAATATGAAATATTTGTTGCGGTTTGGAGATACACACACACATGCACACACAACACAAACACAGCAGCCCGGCTCCGGGTCGCTGGCAGCCGAGGAAGGAAGACTCCGGCTAAGATTGTCTTCAAAACCACGCTGGCGGCAGAGCCCGCTGAAGGGAAACCCTTTGGGCCAAAATTAGCCCCTGCCGCATGCCAAGCCGGAGCCTGCTCTCACCCAGGCTGGGGAAGCCGGGGCAGCCCTGCCGGCACAGCCGGGAGTGGGGAGATGTGCCAGCCCTTCCCGGGTGGCTGCCCTCCTGCCGGGCTGCGAAAAGATGGGGAAAGGGTGCCAGGGATGGAAATCCCCATGGAGGCAGCCCTCGTGAGGACAGGAGGGTTCTCTCTCCGCCAGCACTCTGGAATAGCGGGTCCTGTCCTAGAAATGCCCATCAGAATGGCAGCACTCGCAGTGGGGCTGGGGTGGCCGGGGACGTACTCGGGCAATGATGCCACTTGGCGCTGGTATGGTATAAATGGGCACCCAGCAGCTAAGGATGGGCTGAGGGTGGAAATGAGGAGGAAGGGTATCCCACGGGAACAGGTGACTGCGGTCACCCCCCTGCCTTTGGGACTGGGGGGGCATCTGGGATGGGCTTGGTGACGTCGTGACCCTGCCAGTGGTGCTGGCACCATAGTGGATGGGAAGCAGTGCCGTTTACCGCCTGTCCCTGCTCAGCTCACACCACTGGGGCAGGTCCTGCTGCCCCCTTCCCCGGTGTTGGCCCCAGTGAGGCGGCTGCTGGCATGAAGCCACAGCAACATGGCCCAAGGGGCGCTGGGTGGCCGTGCCGTGCCGTGCCATGCCATGCTGTGCCACGCAGCGAAGCCTGCCGAAGCGGTTGGAGCAGGTGGATTACTACCACCTTCCTTTCACCAGACTCCTTCCCGGAGAAGTTTTCCCGATGATCTCACTGGATGCACATTTCTAAATTGTTTGGTTGATTGTTTCATCATCGGAGGTCAATTAAAGAGAAGGCGAGTTCCTGTCGCCCCGATCCGAACCCCTTCACTGCCAGAGCCCCAGAACAAAGGGAGGAATTGGGCTTGGGCTCAGCCAGCTTGGATTCCCATTTGATTATTTCCAACAAGGGAGCGAATCTATTTTGGAGCCGGTATTCCCAGGGGATGAGCTCACCGGCGGCAGCGCATGAGCAGGGTTAGGGGAAAAAAAAAAACAAAACAACAAAACCAGCCTTTTGTAATGTGTTGCAAACCTATTTACTACCAGAGAGGCTGGGTAATTAAATGCCACTTCCTGGAGCAGAATGAAGCAGCTTTATGTAACGTCGGGTTTGCTCCCAACATGGGGCAGCCGCTGCTCCTGCCAGACATCGCCGCGCGTGTCGCAGGCGGGAGGATGCGCTTTTGTGGGCTGTGTGCATCTAACTGCTCCGTGGCATCTGCCCGTGGCTGGCTAGCCGGCGTCCTATGCCAGAGTGGGTGGCCTCGGTGCAGCGCGTGTCCCAGGAGGGTGGCGGGGCGGCTTTTCTGTGCAACGTTCTACGGTGTGTGATTTACACCGCTGAGGTGGCTGCGGGCAGATAGCTGCATGGGAGGACTAACAAAATCAGATGTCCTGGAAAACGGCTTCCACGCAGAGCAGGATGGCTCCCTGGCTCCCTGCTTGTCCTGCTGTCCCCTGGGCTGTCTCCCACTGCCTCACACCACAGCTGTGTCCCCAAGGGTGCCAGTGACTCATGGCGCAGCCCGTTCGCTCAGCCCCACGCCACAGCTCCCATCAGAAACTTGTTCCCCGGCCGGGCCAGCAGTGCCCTGTGTACCGCAGCCACACCAGTGCTCAGCCTCCAGGGTCAGATGGGCTTTCTGCGGGCTGGGAAATGGTGTGGAGCTGTGCGGAGCAGGGCTGACCAGTGCTAGCCTCGATGCCCGCACTTTCTCTGCCTCTGTGCACAGGCAAAGGAGGTTTTCCCCACCAGATGAGAGTCCGGATTCATTGGAGGCTGAATACCTTTGAGTACTGCTAGGGAGGAGGGATGGAGGCTGCTTGGAAAAGAGTGGCGGAGATTTTTGCCCGTACTATTCGAAACTTTTGTAGTCGAATTGCTCGTCTGTGATGCACAGGTATTAATCCCCAAGGCACAAGAGAAGGGCTCTAATGTGCACATCCCCTGCGCTGTGCAGCCGTACCATGATGCCCACTGCAAAACTTCCCGTGCAGCCTGCTGGCACTGCGTGTTGGGGCTTTTTGTTTTTAAAGATTAAACCAGAGAGGTTGGGGGAAAATATCCCGCACTCCTCCCAACCTTCCCTGTTGGTCACCTGGAAGCAGAAAACAGCTATTCCTCCTTTTACATCTGGTGCTTCTGGGGTGGCACAGGTCTTCTCCAACACTGTTCCAGGTGGCAGACAAAGCAAACGGCTCCCACGGCCGCGGTCCAGACCTGGCTGCAGTGGCTGATGCCGGGCGGGGGGCTCACCAGGACAGGGGGCAGGATGTGGCCCTTGGCTGGCACGTGAGCGCACGCGTTCACACGTGAGACCGCTGCTGCGAGGACTGGCCGGACGCCTCGAGCACGTCGCACTGCTGATGAAGGCTGCGGCATATGTTTATGGATTGGGACACCTCTCAGCACCGCAGCAGGTGCGATGTCCCCTCTGAGCAGGGGGATACCCCGTCCCTTGCAGTGCTGGACCCTGTGGCTCTGTGCAGAGCCTGGTGCTTTCAGCTTTCCTGTACCAGTGAAAGTTAAGCAGTGGAGGAAAAACGTTGCTGTATGTTATAGAGGAAGAGAGGTAAAAAGGGCAGGAAATTTGCACCATGTCCATTTCCCCTTGGCCCCCGGCCGCTGCTCATTCCGGATTCGGGATTTGCGTAGGCAGAGTTAAAAATAACAGGGGTATATAAAGAAGGACGGAGAGGGCTGTGCTGGCCCTGCAGCCGCCGGGGCACAGCCAGGCAGCAGGCAGAGATCAAAGCAGGATGCGGCCCAGGCGTCGCACTGGGGTTGGGAGCGTGTGCGGGGTCTGGGGGGTGCCACCATGCCGCCGCACCGGGGCTTGGGGTGCCCGGCTCTGCCGGCTCAGCAGCATCCCTGGGCAGGCAGCTGGGCAGCACCCATGGGAGACGGGGCCATGTATGTTCCCATAGGCAAAGACGTCACCCCTGAGCCCTGTCCCTCCGCAGCCCTGTCCAGGCAGGGCTTGGTCTCCAGCAGCTGCCTACAGTGAGGATTATACAGTGACCCAAGGGGAGCTCTGCAGCATTTACTCCACAGTGACATTCACCATGAGGGACCTGACCTGGCTCTCCTGGCCGGAGAGCTGCGTGGAGAGCCTGGATGTGGCCCCCAGACAAAGCACCCCATCCCAGAGCCGGGCTCCCTGCTGGTGCTGGCGGGGTGCTGCCTGCCTCCCCCAGCCCCCAGCAGCCCCGGTCCTTGGCTGTGCATCCCAGTGCTCCCCAGGCCCGGGGCAGGCAGGGCGGACACAGCAGCTCGCTCGGCCGGTGCAAACGAATCTGCCCTCTGTGCCCTGATAACATTGTGTTTGTCGCAGAGCGGGAAGAGCCTGCCAGCACACGATAAGAGCAGATGACTTTACTCTGGACCTGCTCCGGATTGAATTATGCTTTAATTTCATTTTCGGTTCCTCTTTTCTTTTCAGGAGGGGAAGGGGTCTCAGGGGAGTGTGGGCAGGTCTGGGGGGTCCTGGACCCTTTTCCAGGTGGGCCAGCCCTGTGCAGAGGGGAGGGCAGAGAGTAAAACCCAGACAGATCCACTTTCTGCTCTCAGGGACGTAACCCTGGAGCGTCACAGCAGCCCAGGGTGTCCTGCTGCATGGGTCCCCACTGCACCTTCCCACGGGGTCCCCTGCAAAGCTTTTGGGGCTCGAGTTTTGCCTCCCACCAAAGTAGAAGCTCTCTGGGCTGTGACACCATGGCCCATGTTGGAGGGACTCCATGGCTCCTGTCAGAGAGGGAGCACAGAGATGCCCCGAAGGCAAGTCCCCACATTCACTCCAGGCACCCAGTTCCACCTGACAGAGCATGGGGGGGACACAGCGCGGGTGTTTTTCAGTCCCCAGTGCTTTGTGGGGCAGGGGACACCCCTGGTCTACTGGGGGTCCTGCTGAGCAATCTGGGCACTGATGCCATCTCCAGCAGTGCCAGGGGCATCGCCCCTCTGCTGCCTCCGGTGTGCTGTGTGCCGTGGGGAGGGTGCCACGGCATGTGGCAGTGCTGGTAGGGCTGCCGATGCTCCTGGCTTGATGCAGCCACCTCTGACAAACCATGCTGGGAATCCGTC
Organism: Rissa tridactyla; assembly: GCF_028500815.1. NCBI lineage: Eukaryota > Metazoa > Chordata > Aves > Charadriiformes > Laridae > Rissa > Rissa tridactyla. Next base: position 43,939,632 of record NC_071473.1, read on the forward strand.
GCTCCTCCAGCATTCTCCTGCTCCTCCACTGCCAGATGTGCCAAGAACAGGGATAACCATTAACCCTTTCCTTTTTGGCCATCGCCTGAGCAGGCAGCCCTTCCCACCCTGTTTGCTCTCCCGCCGGGCCGCCGTTTGATCTCCTGGGATGCCAGCGACTTTACAGCCTGCTGTAGTGGCGCGGGAGATAATCCACGTTTCCTAAATGGGCTTCTGTCAACAGCGGGCTGTGTGCGCTCCGGCTGCTCCCGCTCGCCTCCCTCTTGGCTTGGAGGAGGCTCCCATGGCCGAAGGACCATCAGGGCTGTGGCGGGGACCCCCGTGCCCGCCCCGCAGCTCACAGCAGGCAAATCCCTCCCATGCCGCCCTCCCCGGCTCCCTGCACAGTCAGCGCTGGCAGCGCTTGCGTTGGTGCAGTGCCTGGTGTGGTGCCGCTCCCCTCCGTGCTGGCCCTCCCACCATAGCATCAGTAATAAGAGTTTCCTGGGGAATATCCCACATTTGCAAGAGATATTGGCTGTAAAAATGAACCTGATCTGCTGGCGACGCCTCTCTTAAAATAAGCCAGCGCTGCACGGGTGCAGACGCCAAAACTGCCTGGAAAAGGGGAAAACCAAGTGGAATTAGTGCTTGTCTCCTGTGGCATCTGCTCTCACTTATCTATAAAAGTTCGGGGCAGAAACTGCCTTGTTATTAATTATTATTTGGCCAAGAAACAAATAATAGGCTTAACCGGTGACTTAAATAAGCTACTCTGGGGGCCAGGCTAAAAGGGATTTCGAGTGATGCCCACATGCTTCTTTGACACTTAGGAGGTGACTTTTTCCGAAGAAGGACTTTGCAGCCCGTGTGTTTCGACCCACTGGGTGGCATTAATAAACCCGCTCCCTCGCCGGCAGCCAGGCACGCGGGGCCCAGCCAGCGACCCAGTGTGTGCTCTGAAAACCAGGGCAGGGATTCCTGGTAAAAGGGGGAAGATTTGAATCGTTGTTGTTCCACTGGATTACTGAAATAATTTATTGCACTGCTCCACCCTTATAATTAAAGCACGGTGATGAAAGCAACTGGTAGAGTAGCTTTGGATCCAGAAGCAGCGTGTGCGTGTGTGTGCGCGCACCTCACCTTTGGTGTTTATATTTGTTTTTTTTTAAATTGACTCCTCTCTTCTGAATAGCGCAGGCAGCAGCCCCAGTTCTTAGAAAGGTATCTGGGGATGGAAAGCCCCAGAAAGCAGGGAGACAGGCTCCGAGAGATAAGGACCATTGCTTCTTGACAAGTGCAACAGCAGCAGGGCCATTCCTGGTACTGGCTGGACAGGGGCCAAGTGGAGAAGGTCTCGCTACGAGCCGGACAGGGTGGCAGAGAGCCCCCGGGGAGGCCTGCCCAGAGGCCCTGGGTCTCCATGCCATGTCCTGACACGCTAGCACGGAGCAGGGTACCTAGGTGTCTCCTACGAGGTGGGACATCCAAATCCCCTCACATCCCAATCCCCATGGGAAGCCCCCGGGCGGACAGCACTTTCCCGGTGGCTCCGTGGGACAGGCAGGGTCAGCCAGCCAGTCCCATGCCCCCCATGGCAGAGCAGTCAGAGACTCGGCTGTGGCGCAGGTCCCAAGGCAGGGCAGACAAACGTCCCGCAGGGGCTGTGGGGCAAGATGAGGCGATGCAGGCAAGTGCCAGCCCCCCAGCAGGGTCTGCCCGGGCAGTTATCTCGACTCACACACGCACTCTGCGCCCGACCAGATGGGAGCTGCTGCGCTCTGGGCTGCTGATTGCCTCACTGACAGCGCTGGTGCGGGGGGACATGGCCTCACAGGCGCTGTTACATGAAGCGAGTGGTGTGGGGGCAGCGGGGCTCAGCCACCCCGGCCCAGCTCCCTGGCTGGCACAAGCACCCATTGCGACGGCACATTTGCTCGCTGATGGGCTCGATGTCCCCCATGGCAGGCACTGTGCCTGGCTCACTGGCCAGTGTGCTCTCAGCTGTAACCCCACACCAGACCTTCCCACTCGCGTCCACGCACGCTGGCGTGAGACACGGCCATTGACTCTGCCCGACTCGTGGCAGGGTGCCAGGGGACCCCTGGCTCTGCGATCTACAACCCCCTACACACTTCCTCCCCACTCGCAGTGTGGGGAGAGGTGATAGGGCACCACTGCCAACCTTACGTCTTGGGGACGGGCAGGAGGGACCCCGGGCTTCGGCGATCCACACCAGCAGGGGCGGCAGGGTCTCCCGCCGTGGACCCGGGCTGGCAGCGTGCGGGGGGAACGCTGGGAGCCCCCGCCACGCTGCCCCGGCCGGGCCGTCGGGGCAGGGGCGGCCGACGGCCCCCGCCAGCCGGGGCAGCCCGACGCGAGAGGGGCGTGTCTCGGAGGGGAGGCCAGCCAATGGGAGGCGGCGGCGGTGGATATCAATGCAGGCCGGGCCAATCGGGGCGCAGCCATGCTGTTAACAGCTTAGGGGCGCGGGGCGGCGCAGAGCAGGGCTGCCGCCGCCGCGGGGAGCGGAGCGGTGCCGGGCTCCGCGCACCGCGCTCCCCCGAGCCCGCCCCGGTTCCCCCCACGGCCCGGCCCGCCATGGCGGCGGCCGTGGACGACAGCACCCTGCCCTCCATCTCCACTTTCGCCAACCTGTTGCCGCTGGAGGAGCGGCCCGCCGACATGCTCCATGTAAGCACCGGGGTGGGGGCGGCAAGGGGAGGGGGTCTGGGGGGTACGGGGCAGAGCGTCCCGGGATGGGGCTCGGCCCGGCTGGTGGGGGCGGACCCCCTGCCGCCATCGGAGGGCGCCCCGGGGGCGGCGCAGCCGGAGCGGTGCCGACCCGTCGGACGGGTTGGGGGGAGCCGCCGCCCCGAGCGGGAGGCGCGGATCGCGGTGCCCGGGCGGCGGGCGCCGCCGCAGCCGTCGCCCCGCCGGTCCTGACGCCCCTCTTTCCCGCAGAGGATGCTGCAGCAGGACGGCGCCGCTGCCGCCGCCGTCAAGCGGGAGGAGGACGACTTGGGCAAGTTCGTGGACTTGGACTTCATCCTGGCGCACACCAGCAGCGGCGGGCAGGGGCCGCCCGGCCCCGGCCCCAACTACCCACTGCCCGAGACCCCCGAGAGCTGCGGCACCACCTACGACAGCGACGGCTCCTACCCAACCCCGGGCAAGTTCCCGGCGCCTTACCCCGAGGGCCAGGGCCACAGCTATGTGGCCGAGCTGCTCACCCCGGATCTGCCCGGCCACTGCGACCTGCAACGGAGGGAGTACACGGAGCTGCGGGTGCCCGGCGGACCCCCCCACCATCATCCCCATCACCACCCGCCCCTCCACCTGGCCCGCCCGCTGCCCCTGGACCCCGCGCAGCCCTTTGGGCCCCGCATCAAGAAGGAGCAACCGGAGGAGCGCGCCTGCATGCTGGGGTTGCCCGCCGCCGAGTACCTGGGGCCGGGCGGTGGCGAGCATAAGCCACGCGTGGCGCCGGGTCCCGGGCCGGGACCGGTGCCGGGGCCGCCGCTGCCCTACCCGGGCTTCGCCCACGGCCGCCTGGGTCCCCCCGAGGAGCCGCTGCCCGGCGCCGACCCCCACCTCCTGGCCGACCTGCCGCCCCATTACGCCGTGGCCCCGCACCGCTACGCGCCCCACTTCGCCCCCCAGCCACCGCCGCAGTTTCATGGACACTTCAGTGTTTTCAGGGAGCCCCTGAAGGGGCCGGGGCCGGGCCCGGCGGGGTTGCCGGGGCTGCTGGTCACGCCGCCCAACTCCCCGGTGCTGGAGTACTTCCCGGCCGGGGCCCCCCCCGAGGACTGCAAGCCCAAGCGCGGCCGCCGTTCGTGGGCGCGTAAGCGAACGGCCACGCACAACTGTGAATACCCGGGCTGCGGCAAGACCTACACCAAGAGCTCCCACCTCAAGGCGCACATGCGGACCCACACGGGTAAGGGCGCGCCGGGTGTGTGTGTGTGTGGGGGGCAGACACGCGGGGGGCGTGCGGATGGGGTCCCGGGTCGGGGCACCGGGGCGCACAGTGAGACACGCGAGCCCGCCGTTCCCGGGGGTGTGGAGGGGCTCCGGGGGAGGTGGCGGAGAAGACCCCCGCGGTCAGTCCCGGGGCGCTCGGAGGGTCCCCGTGGTGGGGCTGGGCGGGGGCACCCAGAGAGACCCCGTAGCCGGCACAGGGCTGTGCAGAGGGATCCTGCGTGTGGCAGGGTGCAAGCGGGGGTGTCCCCGGGAGTGCTCAGAAAGACCCCCATGGTGGTGTCGGGCAGGGGCACGTGGGGGCCAAGGCACACAGTGAGACCACCCCCGCCACATCCCCCCTTACTGGCCTTAGGGCCCAGGGATGCCTGAAGAGGCAGGAGCAGGGGGCACGTGGAGAGGCCCCCCCAAATGGGCTGTGGGCACATGGAGGGAGGAGACAGACTGGGAGTGTATGGTGAGACACTGGCAGAGCTGGGACAGGGCACATGGTGCGGCTGGACAGCAGGGACGGGCAGGGGGAACACCCACAGTTTGAAGTGGGGTAGGGGCACATGGAGGGGTGCTGCTATGGGGCAGGGGTGCCCACAGGACGGGCCCCATGCAGGGCACATGGGAGAGTGGAGCACGTGGGGAGGGGCAGGAAGGTGGGAGACAAAAGGAAAGGTGGGTCAGGCAAAGGTGTGCGGGGGATGAGTACACAGTGGGGCTCCCTTCTCCGAAGGATAGTGGGCAGGGATCCCCCTTAAAAGGTGGGGGTGCTGGGCAGGGGAGCGCAGGGGTGAAGGCGTAGGGAGGATGGGGACCTTCAAGCCCACTGACACCCCCTCTCCTCTGCAGGTGAGAAGCCCTACCACTGCACCTGGGAAGGCTGTGGCTGGAAATTTGCCCGCTCCGATGAGCTGACCCGCCACTACCGCAAGCACACGGGGCACCGGCCCTTCCAGTGCCACCTCTGCGAGCGGGCTTTCTCCCGCTCTGACCACCTTGCCCTCCACATGAAGAGGCACATGTGAGCGGCAGGCCGTGGCTGGACTTGGTGTCCCCGGAGCCAGGTCACGGTGTAAATAGCGTCGGGCTGGGGATGGCACTGGGGAGCAGCCTGGCCGCCCAGCCCTCTCCGCTTGTAGCTGATAACTAGTTTTCTCCTCCTGCCCCTACTGTGAGAGCTGGGCCCAGCCGAGTGGTGGGGAAGGGCTGCTTTGGGGTATAGATGGGGAACAAAGCTGCAAGAAGTGTCTCCAGCCCCTGCCCAGGCACACCACTCAGTTCCCCACACCTGGAGGGTCCCCCCCAGCCAGGCACCCGATGAGTGGCGGGGCTGGTGCAGCAGGGATCTGTCCCCAGAGCTCCTGGCTTGTATTTGGCATCAGCTTAAAAACCTTCCTCCTTCCCTGATCTTGGCACCCCCTTGGCTCCAGGGACTCTGGTGGCAGACTCCGGCCAGGTTTTGGCCAGAAACCTGCGCCCGCTGGGTGTGTGGGTCACAGTGCTGGGAAGTGGATTGCTGGTCTTCTCGGTTGTGGCCATCAGAACAAACTTCCTGACCCAAAAGCCCAGGCTGGATGGGACGAAGGTGGGACCTGACTGTGGCTCGTGGCTATAAAGGTTTGCAGGGGTTGGCAGTGCAGTGTCACCTTGCAAAGGGAGCAGGGATGCTCCCGTTGCCAGCTTGGGACCCTGACAGGAGTCCCGTCCTGGCCATTCCCACAGTTTTCTGCTTGGGAGCCTAAAATGGCTCTTCTGGCTCTCATCTGCTTTCATTTGTCATGTTCTTCCCCTCAGGATGACACCAGGTACTGCTGCAGCTGCCTTCCCCATGCTGCTTTTTTAAATTTAGTGTGTAAAGGACAGTGAGTCCAGCTATGAATGCCCAGGTCTCTGCTATACTTGAAACTTTCATATAGGGAAAAGAAAAAAAAAAAAGAGAAAACTCAAAAGAAAATGAGTCTTTTTATGTGCAGCTTCTGCAAAGCAAGTTGTAAATTAAACAAAGCAGTAATATATAATGTTTCTGTTTTTTTAATATATTTTTTTCTTCCAGCTGGGAACACAGATGAGTCTCGGCTTTGGGAAGTGCACTGTTCCCGTCTGTGTATATTGTTAATTAACATTTCTCTGCTTGGGCACGTTAGGTCTCTTGCACTCCGAAATGTTACTTTTCTTTATATGCAAACTGTTGAAATATTGTGATCTGCTGTATAATAAATAAACAAGATGTAAACATGAAAGAGCCAGGAGAGTTTACTTTAAAGCTTTCTTCTAAGAGGAGAGGGTGAGGCTGGGCTGGCTTGTCAGTAAATATTTACATCGATGTTCATTTCTGCTTAAGTTAGCTGCGGAGGATCGATGGGGAACGCCCAAGCCTCGGCATCTGAGCAGCATCTCCTGTGCAACAGCTCTTGAGTCACCCCACTTCCCCGTGCCTCAGTTTCCCTAATCTGCAGATGGGGCAATTGCGGCACCGGGATGGCGTGACTGGTCCTGCGGTGAGTCACTGCCGAGGGGAATGGCAGCCGAAACTGTACCGGGAGCCTCGCTGGTCCCGTATTCCTCCCGAGCGGTTCCGTCCCGCTGTCCCCTGCAGCAGGAGCACTGTGGCACCGGCCTTGTGGTCACAACCGGGAGGTTGGTGGCAGCTGCCCAGCCCTGTGTGCTGTCTCTGCTGTCCTCCTGGGGGTGGCCCAGCAGCTTGGCGGGGTTCAGGTGCTGAGGTTTCCCTGCGTTAATAGGTGGTGACTCAGCACGAGCGTGCTGGCAGGTCCCAAGCTCAGCAAGCAGGTCTGGCTCCATCCTTCCCTCCCACGGCTGATTACCTGTGATGCACGCATCCCTCTGAAGGCTGGGACGTGTCCGGACCTGACGCCATGCTGGCAGTGCAGGGAGCATGCTGTACTGTCTGTGCGGTGCCCTGGCCCAGGGTGGTGGTGGCTTCCTCCTCCCGTGCTTGCCACCGCAACCCCAGGCGGCCGGCCAGGGCTGGGGGATGCCCTGGGGTTTCTCGCCCCGCAAGCGGAAATGGGATGTAGCTGTGCTTCGAACAGGGGCTGGGCAGGGCTGATCCCGCTCCTTCCTGGTTTCCTGCTTGCAGCTATGGAGAGTCAAACTGGAAAAAGAGATAGGAAGGGCAAAGTGGGACTGATGCCTCCCCAAGGGGTGACAAGTGTCCTGGGGTTATGTTGAGTGTCCTGGAGCCAGCACCCAGCCTTGGGGTCTGCCCTGAGCAGGTACAACAGCGTGGGTGTCTCCAGGCAGGGTGGCAGCAGCTTGGCATGGGATCATGGGACTGCATCCACAGGTGTCACAGATCCACCAGGCTCAATCACTTGTCCTTTCCACAGCCAAAACGCCTCCATCCTCCGCTTGCCCCACTTTCTGAGAGGTACCTGCATGGGGGTGACTGTGCTGGGACACGAGTGACCTGTGATGGGCTACCAGGGGTGTTCTTGCTCCTGGGACCCTCGCTACCCAAAGGCAACGATCTGATGCTGGTGGGGTGGCCGGAGCAAAACTGCTGCCTCTTCCCCAGAGTCTTGTTCAAAATGTCACATGGAGGGAGAGGGAGAGGGAAAGGTGTGGGCTGTTTGAATTAGCGATGAGTCAGGCTGGCAAAGCCAGATGGGGAGAGAGTGCGTGCCTGCGTGTTTGTATGCGTATAAGTAATCTCTGGCTTTGTGTTTTTATTATGATTATTATTTTTATTTCCAGGGGAACGATGAATTTCTCCAACCATCCCGTCCCACTGGAAAGGCTGGCTCTGCTGTCCTGTCCTCCCTAAGCATCCTGGGAGCCGGAGTGACGGTCCGTGGCTGTTTTGAGGTTCGGCTCTGAGATCAGAGCACAAACCAGTTCTTCCTCGCCTTTCATCATCACTGCGCTAGGGCGGGAACGAAGTCCGGCTCTGCTGCCGCTGCCTTACATGGAGGCGAGAGCCAGGGGAAGGCGTTTTGGCTCCTTCCTCGGGCAGAGCCGCTCCAGGTTTGCTCCCCTGGGCCCGGGGCGAGGCGCTCCTTTCTTTGGGCACACGATGGGGCACAGCGGTTGCAGAGACCGGCATGGCTGGGAACTTTGCCTGGGCAAGGAGTGGAAATGACAATTACAGTTAATTTGTTGTTAATAAAAAACACCCTCTTCCAATTGCCTGGGCCAAGATGCACTTTCCGTTGGAGGAGGGAGCCTGGTCCCATCCCCAGCAAAACCTGCCCTGCAAAGCGATGAGGGCAGCAAGAAAACACCCTCGGAGCGCTGAGGAAGGCAGGGCTGGGGCACAATCCCTGCCTGCGGTCTGTGTGCCCACAGCCAGCTGGGAAGTGCTTTGCCACAGCCTGGCAGGGGCACACGGGGACCCAAAATGTGCCAGCCAACCGGGTGAGACCCTGCTTTGCAGGAGATGTGGCACTAACAGTGTGTCCTGTGCTGGAGGAGAGGAGCATGCTCCGGGGAAGCCATGCTGGCTCCTGAAGTGCTGATTTACCCACGTACAACCCCTGGGTCCATGGCTGGCCCAGCCTGAGGCAGGTCTTGGGGTCCTGGATCACACACTGGGCTGCTGTAGGGACGGTGCAGATGGAAAGTTGGCTGGCAGGGCAATGCTGTGATGTCCACACCACCGTGCCCACACCAGGGCCATGCAGACCCTGCTCTGGGACGTGTCTCCTCCCACCAGCCTGTCCGTTCTTTCTGGTCACCTCTGGCAAGAAGCCCCCTGGGAGCCACGGTGGAGGACGACACAGGACCCTGAGCCCCCCTGCAAACCTTAAAGCTCAACCTTATGGCTTTGGGGTGCAGCAGGGAGGCAAGAGGGGAAAGGAAGGAGCGAGGCATGGAGAAACACCTCCCGGCAGAGGAGTGAGTCATGGCCGCAGCGTGGCCTGGCACCCAGAAGTCACCTGCCATCAGGAGCAGGGCCCCGGGGGTTTCATGGCTGGAGGCGAGGTGAAAGAGCAGCTCGGGTGGGTTTCTGTTGACTGGGGTTGACCCAGCTTGTGTCAGCCCATGCTGCAGCCACCAGGTCCCACAGAGGTGGCTCAGGGGTGCGGGGCTGTGGGGAGAAGGTGGTGTTGCAGGTTTCGGAGGGCTCCTTGCCCAGGGCTCGACCCTGGCGTTGCTGTGGTCGATGGGGACAGCATGGAGCTGGGGAAGGGATGCGGGTGTTGTAGGTGGGATGCAGCCTGGGTGCTCTGGGGTGGGAGGGACAATTTGGGGGTTCTTGGAGGGGCTGACACAGACCTTGCCTTGCCGCAAGGCAAGGTGGGAGCTTGGGTCCCCAGGGACAGAGCATCCCCGCTGAAGGATGCTCCCAGGGCTTGTGTCCTTCTTCTCAGTGGGGCAGTGGGAAGTGTCCCATCCCTGCCATGGGGGGTAGGTCCAGCAGCCTGCCCCCACGTCCCCGCCACTTGGGGTGGGCCAGGCGCCGTGATAACGGGGTTGTGGCTGTCACCGCACCCTTAGGAAACATTTGGCTTCAGGCACCTGAACCCACGGGGAAGCGATAACTCCCCGACTCGCTTGCCCTGCCTGGACCCACACCTGGTGCTATCGTGCCTTAGTCACACACCGAGAGTTTTTCCACTGCCGGGCCCCAGATAACCTCCTCCCGGCCCACTGGCCGCAGTGTTTGCACTTGTCCTCCTCTGCTGGTGCCAGGCTGGGAGACACGCAACACCTTGAGCCCCAGGCTGGAGACACGCACACCTCTGGCCTAGGGCCACCTTTGGCCATGCCTGGCAGCCAGGGCATGGGCAAAGGGCATGAGGAGCATCCTTCTTTCCCCCAGGACCCTGGGGGGCAGGCAGCTGGCTGGGAGGGGGCCAGCGCTGTGGCTAGGAGGGGGCCAGCGCTGCCTTTCTGCCAGGGCTAAATGTAGGGGGACAGCCCTCCCCCAGCTGCTGGGTCACCCAGGCTTGGCACCCTGTGCCCACAGGATGGCAGGAGGTGGGTGATGGGGCTGCAGTGACAGGACAGTGCTGCTGGCTTTTGCTGTCCCCCTGACGAAGATTTGGGGCACAGGAGCACTGGGCTCCCTGCCATTGCCGGCCTTCCCCAACCCGCTGCATCCCCTGGGCTCTCCCTGTGCCCTGTCAGGGCAGAACCCTGGTGCTCTGGGGAGGTGACAGACCTGGGCACGTGTCCCCGAGAAGGACTCTCAAGGATGGACCAGGTGTGTGTGGGCCGACAAAGGTCTCCAGCTGTGTCCCTTTGCTCTTTGAAGGCTGTACAAGCTCTGGGGTGCAGCGGTTGCTGCCCAGAAACAACATTTCTGGGTTTCCTTTGAAGGCAGTGCTAATTGTTCTGCTGCTGATCAGGTTAGCAGAAGCACTCAGCTAATGTGTTTTGCCTGCAGGTCCATACGGCTGCTGGTGGGATGCAGCCCCGCAGTGACACCCCCACTCACAGGGTGCGGGGGAGGCGGGCTGTGAATAACACAACCCAGCTGCCCACAATCTCCACCTTGCGTGGGGTTAAAAAGCTGCTGCCCTGGGGAGGGTAGCTCAAAATGTGTTGTGGGCTTAGTTTGTTGAGAAGGAGTGAGTTGTCATCGTGTACTGGGGCAGAGCCTGGGCTAAGTCCGGCTGGAATACGGCTGGAAGTTCGGCTTGAGCAGGTCAGGCCTAAAAGTGGGGGATGTAATCAAAATGTGACACTGAATGGCCACCTGTCTCTGGATTTTATTTCCGTACTGGTTGCCTTTTCTGTAAGTGCTGTTTAACAACATCATTAGACTGTGAACGACCCGCCAGTGAGGGGCAAAAAGAGAGATCCTCTTTCTTTGGTCTTACAAAGTTCTCCCTGGAGCACCAGTGCGCAGGCAGAGCAGGGTGAGGCAGCAAAGGCAGAAGGTGGCAGCGCTGGGAAAGCCCTGTCTCCCTCTGCAGACCCATCTTGGGGGAGCATGGACCCCACCTCCAGGCCAGCTGTGGCAAAAGAACACGGAAAGGTGCTAGAAATGATTAGGAATGGCCAGACACGCTGATGGGGGGAGGACTGCGGTGGACATGGCAAAGCTGAGAGCAAATGAGCAGGACAGGAGAAACCTTGGGATCAGCTCTGTCCTAGTGGGAGGAAGGGCCAAGATGGTAAAAGCCATCCCTGGCAGCGTGGGAAGGGGCAGAAAAGGGCTTAACTGATTAGCAGGGACAACAGATGACACTCTGGGGGTGTCACCAGTTCTCATTGGGGCACCCTGTCACTTGCTGGGCCCTGCTGTGGTGGTGAGGTCCCCGTGGAAAGGGATGGCCAGCAGGATGGGAACGGTGGCAACTCCAGCACAGGCTGGAGCCACCCTGGCACAGCGGGGTTCATCTCACCTTGGGGCTGCTGCACAGGAGGTCCTCTCAGGGACACCCCCTCTCCTGGGCTATCTGAGGTGACTGGCAGATCCCCATGGATCTCGGTGCCCCATGCCAAAACCTTCTGCTTTGGGCAAACCTCTGCCAGGCAGCCTTGCTCCTGCCTCGATACAGCAGGAAGGTGATTTCTTGAAGTCCCTCCTGGCTCCACATTGCTATTTCTTCCCCTTTCCCCATTCCGCCCTCTCTTTCCTCCGACAGGGAAGAGGAAACGGGACAGTCCTCTAAATAAAACTTTCAGCCCCATCTGCCCTGTGGCCTCAGGTAAGCGCTGCGACTCTGGGATGCTTCCAGAGGGTTTTCTTGCCAAGCGTGAAGGCGAGGAGCGGACGCTTTGTCAAACGAAGCCGGGACGGGCAGCCTGAACACGCCACGTGGTGCAGTGCCCGCCTGGCAAGTGGCCACCTGGCATGGCTAGCTGGCCGCTGGCGAGGCCAGCAGGGCTGGCAGCGAGGGTGGGACAGCTGCCGGGCGGCGAGGAGACGGCGAAACTCCTTATGAGCTCTGCGGGGAACGGGGGTCAGCCCCAAGACCCTCGGGAAGGCAGGGCTCTGGGCGGCCTGGCCCTGGCCCGCCCCGCGGCCCCACTGTCCCTGGCCCAGGCAGAGCCCAGCAAACAGGGGGAACGGGCTGCCCCCGGGCTTGTCGCTTCGGGCAAGAGGAGCGGGGGTGGGAGCACCCTGGAAGGCCCTGCAGCCCCCTGCTCACCCACACGGGGCGACCCTCGGGCCGGCCTGGTGTGGGGGGGTGACCCAGGGCCGGTCTCGGGGACATCAGCCGAGCCCGGGCACAGCACGGCTGTGCTGCCACCTCCTGGCGCGGCAGCGAGTCCCGCCTGCCGCGGGCTCTCCGCCCGCGGCGGGGAAGGAGGTATGTCGGCCCCGAGCGGGTTCGGATGCTGCCGCAGGGGAGGCAGCACCGGCAGCGCCGGGCCCGGGGCGGCCGCTATCTGCCGAGAGCGGGGCGCGAACCCACCACCCTCCGCCCTCACCCCCAACCCCGTCCCCAGTGGTGCGTCACCCAAAGGGCTCCGGGCACTTCCGTGCGCCTCTCGGCGGGAGCGGAAGTGGCGCTGCCCGGGCCTCTGTGGTGGCCGTACCATCCCGGTGGCCGTGGAGCCGGCGCGGGTGGGTGAGTGAGCGCGGGAGCGGTTCGGTTTGGGGGTGTCGTGATCTCACGGCTGTGGTTTGTCTCGACCGTCCTCCTACGGGCTTCCCGGGACCCCGCCACGGGGCTCCGGGCCGCGGACTCGGCGTGCGTGGGCCCTGGGACCGGCCGGGTACAAGGCCTCGTTGTTGGGCCTGGGGAGGATGGGGAGGCGGCTCAGGGGTCTGTGCGTGTATATGTAGATACGCGCGGGTGTGCGTATATATGCATATATATACATGTATGCGTGTATGTATGTAGGTATACGTGTGTATATATATACGCACATGTGCCTGTTCGTGTGTGTATGGGATGTCCCTGGGGAGGTGCACGCTAACTTCGGCTCCCTTGTTTCCCACCCGCTCCCAGAGCTGTAGAGGACGGACAGGACGGCGGCAGAGGAGGGCAGCGGGCAGGCGGAGAGATGGCGACGGGTGCAGATGTGCGGGACATCCTGGAGCTGGGTGGCGTGGAGTCGGAGAATACGGGCACTATCAACAAAAAGGATATCATCAACTCAGATAAGGTGAACCGCAAACGCCCTAAGGCGCTGCTTCTTGTTTTCTAGGCACTGACTGGCTTTGCGTGTGGTGTCTGGGGTGAATATTGGAAAAAAAATGGAATAAAGCATGTTCCTACTATAGTCGATTTATTTTGGAGTTTCCTAGGAGTATCTGGAAATGCGTGGAGGACCCCGCTCATGGGTTCCTGGTTCTTAGTTAATTGCCCCGTGGCTTTTGGGGCAGTATTTAAGCTGGAGCTGTGTAAGTGGTGTTCTGGTGAGCTAGGCCTGGCCCCAGCTTTTTCATCACCCCAGAATGTTTTCATCTATCTCTAAAATTACCATTTTGTGGAGTAAGCGTGAAGTGTATTTACCATCTAGTCGCCAGGCAGACGGAAATAATATAACACAGTCCTGTTTTAGAAGAAAAACAGTCTGACTTGATTGAACAGTAAATGTCTTCAAACCATGGGAGCAGTTTCTGTGTGGGGAAGCTGTGTGATGGGTTTGGGAGAACTGGGGTGTGTTGCCTGTGGGAACGTGGGCAAGTTAATAAGCTTTGTTTAGGATGTATGCTGTCATGTGCTGCGTTCTTTGTGGTAATATGCTATGGTATGTTGTTGCCTTCTGTATTTTAAATTCAGGTGAGGTCTTCGGTGTCCTGTGCTTTGCAAAGTGTTGGGAAGGTCAGTTCATGAGTAGTTATGAAGTGTGGAGGTGCTTGGAAACAAGCTGGGGGAGATGAAATCCCCAGGAGCTCTCTGATACAGAGATGGTCTGATCTGAAGTAAAGACTTTGTGTTTGTTTGGAAAAAACAAACAAACAAAACCAAACATACACAACCACCCCATCCCTGAAAGTACCTACTGAGTGCCTTTACTTGCCTTCAATGAAATGTTTGTCTTTGAAGAGGAGCACAGTGGTTTCATGACTGCCTTGCTGAGGATAGGACACACAGTATAATCGGTGTGATTGAAAACTGATGAATTTCAGTAATTCAAAGCTGAAATATTAAAATCAGCAGTTATCGCCTGTGTTGGTGAATAGTGTGTCCAGCGAGCAGCTTGTTGGCTGGATTCAGCTTGCAGTCTTGTGCCACTGAGTGTTCGGAATTGCGAGTTCTTTAGATGTGTTTGTTAGCTAGCAGAGAGCTGAAGGAGTACTGGTGGCTGTCTGTCTCCCTTTTGGAGAAGAGAATAAGATGGGTTTCTCCTCAGATTTACTCTAATGGAAACACAGAGGATGGGCAGGTGCAGTGAGAGGTTTTGGGAGGAGTGCAGGAGGCTGTTTGTGGCCATGAGTGAAACATTCTGAATTTCTACAAAATACAGAAACTAAATCAAACCAAAGGTATAAGTCATTATCGCATGGAGAGAACAAAATTGCTAATAATAGTGCAGCCCTTGCTCAGGAAATAGATCTGTTCTCAATTAGAAAAGAAACAGATTGATGTCTTTAAATCACAGGAGAACCGTGAAGTACTTTCCAGTCCATTAGTGACAGAGAATGTTAAAATAAAAATTACTAGGCATAAAAACATTTAAATCAGCAGGACCGAGTAATTTGTTCTCAGCTCCTAAAAGAGCTAGCTGAGCTGATCTCTGCCCTGCTGATATTAACTTTTAATAAATCTGGGAACTTTGGGGGAATTCCAGAAGCCTGTGTTCAAACAGGGTTTGAACTAGTGTGGTGTCCCGTGGGTAACTGCCTTGGTTGGCCTTACATCGTTCCTGGGCAAAGTGATGGACACACTAGGAGAAAGGCGTTTGATTAGGAGTGAAAAGGTGCTAATATAACGAATGTCCGCCATGAAGTTTTATGGAAAGTAGTTGTAGTCCAACCTGATAGATTATTATTTTTTTAATGGGATTTTGAGTTTGCTCAATAAAGGTGACTGTATGGGTTTAATACAATTTATGACACAGTGTTAGTTTTACTATTGCAAAATATTCTGATTTAAAAGTTGGTAGCAGTATGGTAAACAAATACTTAAAAGTAGTCACATGGCTAGTAGTTATTAAGATGGTACAGTTAGACCAAATGCTCCGGACTACTCAGTAAACTTGTCCCACTTAAAAAAAGTGTACCTTGATAATGTGGCTGCTACTGTATCTACCTGAATCCAAAGCTGATTACTTTATAAACTTGCATATGTGATATGAGGTGGACTGTGTCTTAGAAACCATCAGTTCTGTCAAGGTTTTAGAGGCCAGATTGAGACATCTGCACAGAATTCCTAGTATGAAGAAACTTTGTCAAAAAAAATATAGTTTGCTGTATATATGGGAGAGCAGAGGCATGAATGGGGATTTCCTTTTGTAGATGGTACTGGTCGTTTTGATTTGGGGCTACTGTAAGGCCTTGATCACAACTGCTAAAAACTGAAGTTTCTGCAGAACATAGTGACAAAAACTAGGAGAAGGTGGGAAGACATTTCTTATTATCTTCTCTAAAAGGTAGAGACTCATTTAATTAAATGCATTAGTACCTTCACGTGAGGACAGTGCTTACATAGTAAAAAAAGGCTTAGTGCACCAGACCCTGAAAACTACAGCCAGATGTTCAACTTGGAATTCAAGTGTGTGTTATCAGAAACAAGAAGTGCCTGAGTCTTGGTGAGTGCTATCACTGAAAGTGGGCATGTTTTGTCTGTCAGTGTCTTCTGCCAGGAACAGGCACTTTTCTGGAGAAATTCAAGGTGCCTAAAACCAGATAAAAGTGAAAACCATCACAGGGTGCCAGGTTGTGTAGTTCAGTGTTTCCTCAGGGTTTGCTGCTTCTGCATCTAAAATGCAGTTCTTTTGTTTCAGAAAAAATCCAAGAAATCTTCAGAGACACTGACGTTTAAGAGGCCAGAAGGAATGCACCGAGAAGTTTATGCACTCCTCTACTCTGACAAAAAGTAAGAGCTTACTGTCATCTGTGCAGGTTGTGGGGTAGCCTGGGCTTTTGGTGTCAGGGCAGCATCCTCTTGAAACCAAAGGGAGTCTTGCTTCCCACATTGATTCCTCTTTGTGCTTGGACCATGCTTGTGCCTTTCTCTCTTAGACAGTCATGGGCCATGTCTCTCTTCTCTCTTCTGAATTGGAGGGGTTTACTCTGCATAGGAGACGGATACAGGCACAACAGTCAAGCACAGACAAGGCAGTGTTCTCACCCTTCTGTATCTAATTCTCTTTTATTCGCAACTGGGAATAGCACCTGCTTTTATTTCTGCAAAGAGAATTCTGCTGCGGCCTGTTTTTCAGCTTGTTATGGATTGTGCCCTTGCCCCAGGGGTCTCTTGCACAGTTTGCTTTCCAGATGGTTCTGTTCAAGCCCATCCGTGCTGAGTATTCTGTCGTCTGATGTGGGCAGCATTGCAGTCTGGGAAGTGCAAGACCTGGAATAAAGCTTAAACTCGGGTTTTCCCACACTAAACATTGTAGTGGCAGATCCCACGCTGAGTCTGAAATCTCTTTGAGTTTGTCCTGGCCTGCTTCTTGCTTCTCATCAGCCAGTGCTTTTCTCCACCACAGGGATGCACCTCCACTACTGCCAAGTGATACAACTCAGGGTTATCGAACAGTCAAAGCAAAACTGGGGTCCAAGAAAGTCCGGCCTTGGAAGTGGATGCCTTTCACCAACCCTGCGAGGAAAGATGGAGCGATGTTCTACCACTGGAGGAGAGCAGCAGAGGAAGGGAAGGACTACCCTTTTGCCAGGTTCAATAAAGTAAGTGGGAGTGCTTTAAAACAAAAGTATATAAATAGCAGCTGGAAAATACCCTTCAGTCAACTTCTTGAATGTCCAGACAGGAAGTTGGTTCTTTCAACAAGCAAAGACTGAGTTAGATTTGGCGATTGCATTTTAAACTGCAGCGTGGCCTGCAGCCACGTGACCACAGACTATGATGTCTCCAAATCATTCAAGCTAAGTGGGCTCAGTATGAGATCGGAGCTTGCTAGAGTCCCTTGTGTTTCAGGTGTGCAGTCATTGATTTGGTAAGCAGGCACTCTGCCATCTAATTCAGTTCCTAACCAACATCCTCCACGTGATTAAAGGCTCTAGGTAGTAAAAGATACTCTCTTCTGAGTGGGACTTTGAAGGTGTAAGTCTTGTTATTTTGCCCAGTATGAAAAAAATCACCTGAGCTTTGTGGCCAAAAAGCTGGCTTGCGGCCTCTTGGCCAGAAGCCAGCACAGATGCTGAATTACGTTGTATTCCCTCTGCAATTGCTCTTGTGGTATCAGCGTGATGCAGTACCCTGTTCTTTGCATCTTATATTAAATTGTCACAATGTGTTGTTGGAATCTCCTGCTGTCTTTTGTCCCAGATGTATCTGCTTTGAGTGGTTGGGGCTTTCATGTGTATGCATGAAGAAAGCTACATCAAGATTTATACTTCAAAGTCAGGGCCTCCAAAGTTAGGAAGGAACAGAGTTAGGGTGCCTCCATAATGTAATTTAGCCCTCTTCATGATGCAAATCTGAAGGGGGAAAAAAAAAGGGCGTGCTAACACGATTCCACAAAAGCTCTGCTTGCGTGTAACTGTATACAACATTTTAGGTTTGTAACCCACAGAGCATCAGCTCTAACAAAGCCTGGCTTCCTGCAGAGTTAAGTGGTTGGTTGACCTTATATGTTAGAAGGCTCAGGCTCTGACTGATGCTTGTCATCTTGCTGGGACAGTGGTAAGAGCCTCCTGTGGTATCTCTTCTCTGATGTCTAGGGTGGAAGTCTGAAGCGTGACTCACTTAGTCAAGGCACCTACCTAGCTGTCTGAGTGAAACTTTGGGAGTGTAATTGTCTCTAAGACTCTACTGCTGTAACAGTTTTTGGCTGAGTTCGACCGAGTTTATCAGAGGGGGCCACACATGGGTGTTGTAATTATGCGATTCTCGTTTCCTTAACTTTATCATGTACTGTGAATTGACAGACAGAAGAACCTTCAGCAAGGCTGCAACCTTTAGATTAGTGGCACAGACCTCTGCCATCTGCACACGCACAATTGCATAATATTACGAGCAAGTTGTTACCCATGTGGAGCTGCAGTTGAGAGGGTAGAAGGCACTGATGAGGAGTTTTGCGGATATTTGCTATGTCAGAGGAATTTTATTTACTTTTCCAGACTCTTCTGTGAGTTTCATCTCACATATTTGATACCTCTGCCCAAATCTCTTCCTCCCCTTGGCATAAGCCCATTTTCCTGGGTAGTCTGCCCTATTGGTCGCTCAAGCTCTTTAACCCAGCTCCTGCACCACTGCTCAGCTGCTTTGCCTTTTCTCTGTGCATCCAGTCTCCAAACCAAATCCCTCCTCTTCATTGCGAGATCCAAAATGTAAACTTAGGTTTCACAGTGTACACTGAGCCTTGATCCAGGATGTGAAATAGGAATATAAAAGCAGTTTCACTGGTGTCAGAGCAAAGGCCTCTCTCTCAGTAGTTATTCTGTTTCTTGCTACCCTTAGTAAAGGCTTAGAGAAAGAGCATGAGAATGGGGCAAATACAGAGCATTTTTTACTAGCTTCTGGTGATCTTTGGCTTAAGGATTTCTTAACTTGGAATTTGTATTTAATAATTCTTGCTAGATACGTTCAGGGCAAAAAGCTGCTTTGTGAATATCCCGTGGTAATGAGTTCTTCAGGTTAATTTTGTATGGTGTGCAAAGGTGCTTTCTTCTGTTCATTTTAAAATGTTGCCACGGGGTTTCGTTTTGTGCCTCTGAGATCTTGTGTTACATGATGCAGTAAATTGTCCTTGCTGTGTACCATGTATTCCGTAATTGGACATATATCTGCCCTTCTGTGCCCTGTCTCACCCTTGTTGTTCTCAAATATAATTTCTTTTGAAATGGGTGGACTAGGAGTGAGTGTTTCACTTAGGGAAGCATGGCGGGTTTGTACATTGGCTGTGTTTCTCTTTATTTCCCTGATAATTTTTACTGTTCAGTTTGTCTTTTCACCACTACTAGACATTGTGCTGATGTTTTTACAGGACTGTCTCATGGCTCCAGGATCTTTCCTGAGCAGTTTCAGCTAATTTAATGCCCATCATTGTGTGAGTTTATAGTGTGAAATGCAGGACTGAGAGGGGTTTTCTGGGCCATTGAATCCCCTTCTTGGCTCTTTCGGGCCCTGCACCATCCAGTCCCTTTCATAAATGGATCAAGTTCCTTTTGAAAAACACTTGGGTTTTCCTGCCACTGTCCTTCCTTGGGAATCTGTTCCGCACTGTCTCTGCTCCACTTCTCATTTCCATGTTAAATTTTCCATGTTAAATCGACATTTCTTTGCAAGCCAATTTCTTTGTTCTTATTTCAGTTGTTTTTTTCTTCCTGTGGGTATTCCTTTCATTCCATCTAACATACTTGAAGCCTGCAGTCAGATTCCCTTTCAGACTTCCTTTGCAAGGCTCCTTTCTCTTGCAATCTGCTGTGGGAAGACAAGCTCCCCACCCCATTACTCATCCTTGTTGTTCTTCTCTGTACTTGTTCCCATTTCAGTTCATCTTTCCTGAACAGGGGTCAGTAGAGTTGTAGTTGGTATTCCTGCCAAGGTCTTATTGTGCAACTGAAACTCTGCCAGTTTCTGCTGGAAATCCCTCACTGGGGGTCATATTTGCATTTTTATGGCTATGTTGCATTTGAACTTAGAGTCATCCTGTGATTGGCTCAAGCTTTCCATCTGATGAGTTCCCACCTTCTCACTTGTCAGCGGTTCTTACCTGAGCAGACATGAGTGGGCCTGAGGAGGTGTTTTGGGGACTGCTCTTTGCTCTTGTCCCATTCTCTTCTCTGATCAGGCATCTGCCACCTTCCCTTCCATCCACTGCAGAGGGCCCTGCTGGCTCTTTTCATGATGTACATGGGACATCCTTATGGTGTCTAGTAGGATGGCTTTTCTTCTGGTGGAGGTGGTAATTGAAGGTTGAGGTGCAGTGCATACCCAAGAGGTACATTTCACCTTTAAGCTTCTGTGTCAAAGTGATGGAAGAAGGGCAGTACACCTAAAGAGGCTGTAGTTTGAAGGCTCAGAAATGCTACTTTGAGCTGTGTGGAGTTCATGGGAATGACTCTTCCGGTGTAGGACTCGGGAGGGCATGGAGGTGTTGAAGCACGTGTGCTGTTTGCATGCACGCATGTTTTCTTGTGGAGGCAGGACCTCCTCAGGCTGAGCAAAGTTCCAGTGCAGGAGTGGTGGAAGGGGGTGAGGGAGGAAAGCGCAGGCTTGTTTGTGCTTTTGCTTTACCATGCACTAGGACTTTCCCTAATACATCAAGTATTTTTACTGTTGCTTTAGTACTCATGTGACACTTGTGTTCTGGTTAGAGCCCTTGCAGAGCAGTTCCAGGCTGGGGACAGTGCTGTGGGTTGAACCTTTTCAACACCTGGGACAATCTGAGAGTTGGACTGTCATTTGGCCCTGTGGCTCTGTTGGAGAAAGGGCGGATGAGGAAGGGAGGGACAAAGTTGTTTGCCAAGTCTATGGCCCTCAGTTGTACAGCACCCAGTCTTTCAGATCTTCATGGCTCGGTCTGCACCAAACATGAAAGAAGTGCGTTGTGTATCAAAGCAGAACGTGTGCTAAATGTTAGGAACCGCCGCTCCTTGCCTTTCCCGTTCTTCCCTGTACAAGTGAGCGTGTCCCAACCCAAGTATAGTCGACTGTCAGAGCAGTTTATGTCAAGGTATTGGTGCTGCTGTATGGGAGGAATGCAGGGAGGCTGGCTGAACCTTGGTTTCAGTGTCATATTAGCTTGCTAATTTTGAAACCTATTGTCAGGTTGTGGGTTGCTGACCTCTGCCTGGGTCAGCCACCTGAAATAGGTTTCAGCCTCCCAGGCAGTATTTCCTGCTAGGATCCCCGGAATGTTTGTGGCCCTGAGATCACACATTACTCCTTATCAAGTCCTCTGCCTGCTCATCGTGTTTCCAACCAGGACCCATGTTCTGGGGTCCTGTCAGCCCCCTCCTGTCACTGTGCTGCTCTTGTTCGTGGCTCAGGTATATCATCCCTCACCAGCTGTCAGTGAGAAGGGCAGTACTGCAAGAGCACTACCATGTTTTTCTTTTTTCCGCATAGACAGTGCAGGTACCTGTCTACTCGGAGCAGGAGTACCAGATGTATCTCCATGATGATGCGTGGACCAAAGCTGAGACAGACCACCTCTTTGACCTGGCTCGGCGTTTTGATCTGCGCTTTGTGGTGATTCATGACCGCTATGATCACCAGCAGTTCAAGGTGAGTCCCGGAGGCCAAGGTGCTTCTAGCAGCCTGCTGCTACAGTACGTGCAGGGCTTGCTGCACTGCAAAGACCAAATTACCCGTTATATCAACTTAATTAGGGGAAAATAATGAATTATTGGCAGCAAGGAATATTGAATTTCCAGCACAGGGCATTGCTGCTTGCTTTGTTTCTAATTAAATCCACTGTGACTTGTGCTCATTCCCTTTTGTGTTTTATTAGAAAGTTAGAAGGTTTGCCCCTGCCAGGAGAACAACTTGTTGTTCCTTGAAGATAAGGCAGCTGGGGAGTTTGTTTAGCTGAGCGGGATAGGTGTCTTGGATTTTGTCTAGGCCCTGGGAGAAGGATCTGCTAATGGTTCCTGGGGATTGGGATTTTTCCTTAGTGCTGCTCCTGACTTGTGGTCTGACCCAGTGCAGGCTTCTGTCATTTCTGTTGTGAAACAGGGACCATCAATGGTCTGAAGATGCAATACTGTTGTTGTAAATCTCTTGTAACTGATGGTTCCATGCCTCCTGGTGACACAGGGGAATGAAGTGACTCTTATAGAACAGCTCCAAATGCTGGTGCTTATTTTGCCTTATGAAATACTCACGTAAAGAACCTGTAGCAAAGTGGAATAAGAAGAGTCTGCCCAGCTGGGCAGCCCAAACACCTTCGGTGCTTGGAGTAAGGGAACACAGCTCAGATTCCGTGTAACAATGGGCAATGAATACCTTCTTGGTTATGGCTTGAATGGCCATTGTCTGGAGCAGCTCGGAGGAGGCCTCCTGTGCTTTTGTCACAGGTTCCTGTTCACAGGTTTTCTCCTCTTGAGACAGCTATCCTTGCAGCCTTTTATCTGGGAGTGCTTCACTGCTGTATTGTTGGACCCTCTGGTGGGTGTTTTTAAAGCAGTAGCTGTGAACCCATGACAGTTAATTCATGCAGTTCACTGAGAAACTCCCCCTTCCCTGTGATTGCACTGGGACTGGCAAGGATCTTCCTCCGAGACAGTGTCTTATACGCTGCCATCCTTCAGCCAGTGGTCCTTAGCTGGCTGCTGCACAAGGTCTTGCTTGGTTCTTCCATAATGTTGCGCTCCTGTGATGTCTTCCATAGAAAAGATCAGTGGAGGACCTGAAGGAACGATATTATCACATCTGTGCCAAGCTGGCTAATATTCGTGCAGCTCCGGGCACAGACCTGAAAATCCCGGTCTTTGATGCTGGCCACGAGAGGCGAAGGAAGGAACAACTGGAAAGGCTGTACAATAGGACACCAGAACAGGTAACTCAGGGAATAGACCATCACTACTCCAAAAGATTTTTGGTTGAATCAGTAGGTGGATGAAATAGGCCAAAGGGTGGGAAAGGGAAAGAAAGACTGGACAAGAAAAGAGCAACATCTAAGTACTGCTTTTGTTGTTGAGTTCATGTCATTTTAAGGGATACAAAAGGACAATAACTGAGAAATCTGACTATGCAGGAGAGAGGGCTAGGTGAGCAGAATTATGATTTCTGGTAACCGCCAATACCTTCTCTGTGACACTTACTGTACTACTCCCCTGAATAGAAACAAATTCTCAGATCAGTGTCCTTATGAATCCCTGAGTCCCATGGGGAGAGAATTCTTTCCTGTAGGGTAAAAATCTTTCCGGAAAACATCAAAGACTGTAAGTCTGTGTGTTTAGTTCTCTTTGTTGAAGCTGTGTAATGGTCCCAGGGTTTAGAGGTTAAGGAACTGTGTCCCCCCAAAAGGCTGGGAGAGAGCATCCTTCTCTGTTAGTAGTTCCCTCTAATGACAAATTCATACGTGTAATAAATCTGCTTGTCCTTCCCACATTCCCAGATGTGCTGATACTAAGCATAGCTACTCTAGGTTCCACCTGCTACATCTGGGGAGAGGAGTCAGCTTTTCACAACACTGCTTTTGCAACTACAGTATATTCAGTGGGATTAATCATTTATGGATGCTGGTGATACAGTACCTGACAGTTTGTAGACCGGCATTGTCATAGTTGCAGGGTAAGGCTGTGGAGCATAATGTGCTCTGCAAATCCAAGATATTAGGCAGGAGAGTTTCAAGTCATTCCCAGGCTGGCCGAGAGCAGAGTTGTTATCAGTAGATGGCCCCCTTGCCTTGCTAGGCCTCCTCCGCTGCTCTGATTGCCTTTACGTGCTCTGGTCTGCAGGTGGCAGAAGAAGAATACCTCATCCAGGAGCTCCGCAAAATCGAAACCAGGAAGAAAGAGAGAGAAAAGAGAACCCAGGACCTGCAGAAGCTCATCACAGCTGCTGACACCACCACTGAGCAGAGACGTGCTGAGCGCAAGGCTCCCAAGAAGAAGCTGCCACAGAAGAAGGAGACAGAGAAGCCTGTAAACATTTATTTATTTATTTCCCCTGCTTAAGCTCTGGCTGGTAATGTGTTTCCTTCAGCAGTACTACTGGGGTCAGGCCCTCTGCTCTTTTCAGGGGAGTAGGTGCTGGCTGCCTTCTGGGAAATGCTTTTTCAGTTCTGTCTTTTGAAAGGCAGATTGGTCTAAGGCAGCCATTGTCAGAGTCCTCTCTCCCATTTGAAAAATGCTGGTTTAAGTCCTGTTTCCCTTTCCCTTTCTGAGAAATGGGATGAAATAATGCCAGCCATTCGTGGCTCATGGCAAGGAGAAGCATCTGTCTCCCTGCTTCTCCCAAGTGTATTCTGGTACTGCTGTGCAGAGTTACCCCACAAACCCGTTATCTTTCACCTGCCTTCTCTTTCTAGTCCAGGTTTGCCTTTCCTTTGCCACTCCTGGGTCTCAGCAGCATCTCCCCAAGCTCAGTACATGCCCCTCTCCTGATCCTCAGCTGTGATCAGAACAGTCCTGCTGGGGGACTCCTGTATTCCGTGAGCTATCGCTTCTTATTTCTCCCTGAGCCGAGCTAAAGTCTAAGGAGCGCAGAACACAGGTTTCAATTCACATTTGATGTTACCTCAATTTCCCTTTCTGGAAAGCGGACAACGTGGACTGAACTAAATCAGCACCTTCAGTAGGAAAGGGTTGTCACAAAATCTCAGATGTTTCCAGTGAATGCCTGGGAATTCCTGTCCCTCCACCTTGTGAACAGAGAGCTCTTGTGTCATTGTCCTCCAGAAGGGTCTGTGCAGGGAGGGGAGAGAAGCAGTGAATGCTAGACAGTTATTACTTGATGAAGTGTGCCTAATGGCCACCACTTCCTTAAAATGTTGTTTTGGTTCCCTCCCTCTGTGTAATTAATATATCACAGGGCACCCTGTGCATTGAATTCCCTTGAAGGTTGATCTGGTAAAACTCAACAGTGGCCGGCATATCTCCCTCTAAAGAAGGCAGCTCATCATTGGTGGTAATGGAAAAATGGTGGCAATGGAGAATGAGGCTGGAAAGAAGCTGAGGATGGCAAGGTGAGGGAGTCCAGCCCTAAATATTGCCTGGTGGCTGGTGCCTGTCTGCAGGCATATAGCGCATAGGCACGCCAGCGTGGACAGAGAAGCAGTTTCTGTTGTTGCACTAGCATCATTTCAACCATGACAGAGTCCATTAGGAGTCAATTACCAACTATAGCTGGGAAGTGTTAAGAAAAAAATTGCATTTTAACTAAGAATTTGAATCGGGAGCTGCATCAGCATCATTTCAACAAAGGAAAATCATTTACCAAAGAGTCAATTGAGGTTGAAGCGTTTACAGCATGTACAGGCACGCAAGGCAAAAGAACCTATTTAATTGCTTATGCGCCGAGTGCAGTCAGAGTTGTCTTGGCTCAGCCAACGACGCTGATTTCCCCTCACTGCTTGTGTCAGGGTGTTCAGCAACAGGCAGGGGGGCAGAGTTCGGGGAGTCTAAAAGCCAGCCTTCATCCAAAGGAAGCAGAGAGGATTGGATTTTGATTGTAGCCTTTTTTATCTCTAATAATCCAAGCAGGGAGGCTACATCCTACCCAAGATCAAAGTGATCCTTAAAAGTTCATCCGCCCTGTTGGTAGGTAGAGAATACTTCTTCCACCATGGTCGTGTTTAGAAATCTCTTCCTGGGGCCTCTGTTTATTGGACTGACCACAGAAAACTGAAAAAAAATCCTAATGCCTGGCCATGCAGAGCGGTTTGCAAGGTGCAACCTCAAGACCATGACATAGAGATAGCTGATAGAGATGTGAGAGTCATTGGCAGGGAACTTGAGGAATTGAGTCACTGTCCTTCAGCTTCTCTTATGATCTTGGGGCAGCCCTGGTTGTCTCAGCCCTGTCTGGAATGAACAAAGAGCAGGCTGCAGAGCCTCTCCATGGAGAAATGTGGGAGCAGCAAGGTGAACGCTGTCTCCAAAGAAATTGGGAGATTTGAGCTTACTCTTCCTTTTGGAAGAGCGTGATTGAGCATGCGTTTTGCAGATTGTGGCTATTATTAGATTGAATCATGAGTATTGCTGACCCATTCAGGGGACCCCACACCATTCAGTGCACAGGGCCCTGCAGATAGCCTGGTTTAAGCATTTAAAAGTTCAGTTTGCTCACCTTGTGCTTTGCTCAGCAGTACACATTTTTAAGGGATTGCATTTTTTTTTTCCATTTTGTTGAAAAGCAACTAAATGCTCTACTCTCTAGCAGCGGTAGCATCAGAAGTTTGCTACCTTGCATTGCTGTGCTTAAAATGTGAAGTAGGGAAGAAAGAAAACTATCTAACAAGTGTACAAATGGCAAAACATGTATAAACAGCAGGCCTCCCTGGAGGGGTGCAGTCCTTACATCCTCATCAGTGGGCTCATGTCTGTACACATCAGAGGTTTCTCAGCTTGTTCCTTAGAGGACTTGCAGTCAAAAGCCAAGATTTAGGGAAGTACTGGGCTGTTTTGATCAGTGAAATGGGCCTAAGTTAAATGAGGATGATATTGTGCAAGTATGCATATGGTAGTATAAAGAGTAGCATTTAGGGTTAGGGTTTATGTTTGTGTGGAGGGGTGTAAGTCTCTGTGTAGAGCGGTGCATTTAAACCAACCAAGCAAAAATGCTTGAGCTCTCCAAAGATACCTTGAGATGGAGTGTTTTTCTCGGTGAATTGCTTGGGATTTTCCCACTGAATCCCATTGCTTGGGATTTTCCTCTTACCTCAGCTCTGACATGTGGCTGTGGCAGGTGGTTCTCTGTCATAGGAAACAGTGTTTCCCATCAGATAGTCTCTATATGAAATCTTGTGTTTCCTCCGTTAACATCCTGTTTCGATCTCTTTTCAGGCTGTTCCTGAGACTGCTGGCATCAAGTTTCCTGACTTCAAATCTGCAGGTGTCACGCTGCGAAGCCAAAGGGTAGGCTGTTGTCCTGGTCCCTTGGGACCTCTGTTAATGTCTTTCAGTCTGCCTGTCTGTCTCCTCATCTGTTCTCCTTTTATAGCTAAAGAAAGTCAAGTTCTTGCCTCTAAAATAAGAAAGGAATTCCATAAATGTGTAGACTCAGAAACCTGGAATGCTGGTTCAGTGAAAGCCAGCTCCTCGCCTTGCAGGGGCACCTGAACTTGCTGGTGTTTGTTAGTGGTGTTCCCGCTCTGCTGTTAGACACATGTGATGGACCCAAATGGAGCTGTCTAGTCCAAACGGAGCTCACAGCCAAACGTTGTAGGCCTCATAGAATGCATGTGTTAATAGGTAAGAGGTGCTTTTAAGAACTGGATGTTCAGGTTGTCACTTGAAAACAAGACAGACACATAAACGCATACAATTTTTAGCCGCCTCATTTCTATTACCTTCAGAAAATATTTTGGGGAAAAGCCCCTTAGTTCATTCTCTCACACAGATACCCCTGAGAAAAGACTTTTCTTGCTGTTTTATCAGCAAGACTTGATGCCTGTCTCTTAGCGACAGGTTTTGGGATACCAAGTAAGTTAAACCTGCCTAGCTGACTGAATGTTTTCAGAGGCGTTTTGATAGCAAAATCCTGTTTGCCCAGTACCAGTGCTTTTTTTTTCTAGACAAATAAAATAATCCTTAGTTGCTTTATTGCAGGAAAGGTGGAGAAGTAGGTTCCTTGCCTGGCACCCTCCCTTGGCATGGTAATTTTCTAGGTCACTTTTAAAGAACGTTCTGTGGGATTTTCTTTTGATGTCAGAATCGTTTCAGATCTTGCTGGGAACACCCTGGGGCTGTTAATAGAAATGTGTTTGGGATCATGCCGCTTCAACATATGGGTGCGTGTGCTCATTAGAAGCGCTATGCCCCAGCGAGGTCACTGCTGGTGGACCCCTTTAGTGTACAAGTGCCACCCATCTGCAGGCTACCTGTTTGAGTGAGGGGCTACAGCCTTGAGGAATTCAAAGGCAAGTGACAGGCAAGACTGCAGTGCATGTGTTGAGATTTATGGAGATGTGGCAGATGTGTTCTCCGGCACTAAGATAAATAGAGTAATTTATGGAGATTGATTTGGATTTTGAAAACTAATAAGTGATGGTTGATCTTTTCTATTTTTATACTCCCTCTGGAAGAGAAGCTGAGCAATAACATATCAGTGATGGAACCATCTGGCAAAGCCAGCAACCTTTTCGTGTGCCAAACAGGCAATTCAAATCCCAGCCTTTGTGAAAATGGGTGCTACGTGCTTCTCCCTGTTTTCTTTAATGCTCACAAAATGCAGTGATAAGCTGAGGCATGGCAGTCTGACTCAGCAACTTTCAGCCCACAGTATCCAGTTTTTAAAACGGGAGCTAATAGACTCACTTGCTTCAGATATGGGTGATGGGGAGAATTAATTACATGAGGTCAGGATGGGCCTTTTGAACTGGTAAGAGATACTGAACTGCTAAGTGGTCTAGAGTTGACAATCCATGCTAATCTGAATTATTTCACTTGTGGGATTTAAGTGGCAAACCCTCTCCACACCAGTGGTGTGGAATTGATAAGGGTGGGAGCCAGCTAGGACTAAATGAGGAATTGTGATGCTGTGCTGGAAACTTGTACTCTGGCAACATCCAGCGTAAGGTGTTTTGCCACGAGCACATTGGAAAGTGATTTCTAAAGGCTTGTGACATCCTGCAGTAAGCTCTTTTGCCTGAGGACCTAAAGGTTTCCTCACGTAGGGGCTTCTATTGTCCTCTTTTATTTTGTACTTTGCTACCTCGCTTTACGCCTTCATATTTAGGTGAGGTTGAATTTTGCACTGAGATCAGGGACACAACCTCTGTCACGTGTGAAAAATGTACCATATCATCCCCAGAATAACAGCACTTACTCTTTGATTAGAGATATTTTTTTTTCCTCTGAGGATTTACAATTAGTCTGAAAGCTTGAGTTAATTTATAGAAATGAGTCCTCAAAGGAAAAGTTAGCAATCTGTATTCAACTTAATTTGTTCCCAGTGGTTTTTGTGACAATAGCCCTGGCTTTTTCAAATTCCCCCCTGTCGTTAAAGCTTACAAAATCTTATGCACAGACTGAATTTGAAGACTTTTTTTCCACCCGCCCTAGGATTAATGGTTACTTACGGCCATTATTCTTCATAACCAAAAGTTTCTCCTTCAGCAGACGCTGAAGAGTAATCTTCTCCAGTGAGTTCGACAAGCTGCCTTCTATCACAATGGCTTCAGTCTCCCATTGTTCTCCATGGGGCTGTGGCCACAGGCAAAGAAGGCCACAGCCCCCGTGCCCTTGCTCTGCATGGGATTTCCCCTCTGCCTCCTGACAGCACAGGCTGCAAGTTTCTCTAAGGCAGTAGGAAGCTGGGCATTATGAAAAGCTTCGTCTTAATTCAAGGCAGTGTATTGCCTTGGTGCCACTGAGAACAGGAGGCAGTAGCAAATGTTTTGGAAGGGGGTAAGCCTTTCATGAGTTTCTTGAAAGGCATTTTAGACCTTTGCTGTTAGTAAAACAGTGTTATGAAAATAACACCAGGAATGTATTATTAATCCTAAGCGTTACTTCTGGAAAACTTCCTGTTATACCAGGTCTGCTCAGCTGGGAGGGCAGACAGCCAAAGAGTCAGAGGAAATGAGAGATGGATAGGGAGTTTGTACAGGGAAAGGAGAGGAAGAGACTAAAGGGAAAGCAGGGAGCTATGAGGAAGGAAAGCTTTGCTGTGGATCTGCCTGAGGGAAAGGAAAATGGGAGCTCTTGAACTTTTCCAGGACCCAAACAAACCAACGATAACCGCGTGTTTGTGATCTAGGCATTGTGTTGCTTCTGTAGGGCAGAGCTGAGTTTGTTTTGAATTCACCGTAGTGTTTCTGTACCGTGTTGTGTTCAGCTTTCTTTTAAGTTTAACCTTTGACTTTGTGTTCAGAGCACTTGACTTGGGCATACTTAACACCTCTTCAGTGTGTTTTAAGTTGCTCATCTTCTCTCTCATCCTTATCTGTGAATTATAAGTTATGATTTCGTTAATGCTGTTGAATTGCTGCAGCAGTGCTTATAAGAAGGAAGGTGACGGATAGAAAAGGGTGGATGTTTGTCCCCACTCCTGCATGTTGAGGTGTAAGTCTGTGTCCTTGCTGTGTTGTCATGGGTTGGGAAACAAAGGAACTGGAAGAGAATCGATTGAGTGATGTCTTATCTGGAAACAAAACAAAACTCCGGGGGGGAAAAGGAGTTTGTAGATATCTCAGTCGGCAGAAGTGACTGAGGGATGCTCCAGCTTAGTCATTCAGAGCCGGCCACCTCCCCTCAGAAATGGCTTTCAGCCAGCAGCCTGACTCCTCCTGCTAACTGGGATCTTGTAGACAATTTGCCAGTCGAACCAATTGACAAGACTAGAGGAAGGAAAATTACAAGTACAGCTTTAGTACCCATTGATTCAAATATTCACGCTCACCAGCTTTTAAATATTTACTAGCCTGCTGAGCATTTTTTTTAGCACTGATTAATGAGTCAGAATTTACTGTGGTGTGGGGAGAATGCGTGTATTTGAGTTCTCTTCCATTTTTTTTTTTTCTTGGAGTGGGAAACAAGTGCTTACTACAGCTCCAAGGTGAGTATTTCTAGAGGAAGATGGGGTTGTATGTATGTGTTTAGACATGTTTATTCTCCATATTTGATCTGACCCACAATTAAATGGCCAAGCACACTGCCTGTTTACTCTACGTCGGAGGCTGTTGGCTCTGTTCCTTCCCTGTCATTAATGCAAACCCAGACCTCATCGGCTGTGAACATGTGAAACATCTGTCTGTCCTCCTGTGATCAATACTGTCCCTTCAGAGGCTCAGCTTTGGAAGCAGTTCCATAAAATATCAGTTATTTTTATTTGGATTTGATAAATTTAATTACTTGGAGCGATTAATAATTTATTTGTTTTGTATTGATTACACTCCAAGGCAACCTGGCATCAATCTGATGGAGATCAGCACACCCTCATTAGGTAGGAAAGTTTATGTTTCCAGATCTGAACATCCCATGGATTAGTTAGCTGAGATGTGCTTGTTGCTTCTGCTAGCAATTTTTCATTAGCGAAGTTGTATGCTTTGCACTCTACAAGAGAGTGGATGAGAGTAATTTCCATGGGGAGCCCGACAGAGGTGTGGAAGGAAAGTAGTAGTCTCATTTCTGTGAATAGAAGTTATGAACAAATGATGCGGGCTGGATTGAATTTGTGTTGTGGCATTGCCATCTATTTGTTGTATTACATACCCTTTAATTAGGGCCAAGAGAGTGCTGGTGCATTTCCTAATCAAACTCCTGCCTGTAGAGAATGAAATAAGATGAAAATATTGGAGTATTTATTTCTAAAGAGAACAGCAAAGGATACAAAATCTTGAATGAACTAGAGAAAGTGAATCCAACAATTCTCTTCCTCCGTTCTCATTCTTAGCTAAACTGAAAGGCAGTTAATGTTAAATTGCTGAAAGAAAATTCTACTGTCACCTTTTTCGTGGAGCTCTTTGGCGTGGGAGAGCATCTGGACCAAAGCCTTAGTAGGCTCTCGGGTATAAAGAGAGCACTCTGAGTACAGTAATGGGGTCTTTTAAAATAAGTTGTGGTTCTGGAAAGGACACTCTGTGTTGCTGCTTCTGTTGAATAGTGAGGTATTAAATGGTGTCTGTGCAGTACGAGGCCTCGGGGACCTTTGTCTGCCAGTCCTGGACCGATTTGAGAAGCTTTTACTGCCTTTGTGTGCCCATAGTGACACAGTCTCAGGTGTCATTCATCAGGTAATCTGATTGTATGTAACTTGTGCAGAGCACCATACATACTCCTTTTTTCTTTCATTAGCGTAACCAATATAATGATCGGAGTGTAATTAGTCACTGTGGTTTTTTTTGTATTTGCGTAAGTGTAGTTTCAGTTAAATTATTTAAGAGAAAAGTAACATCAATTCAAGACTAGATGCATGTTTTGCCACAGTTTCTTGGATTTGTGTTTGATCTGGAAGTTTACATAATGTTCTTGTACTGTCTGAAGCTGTCCTGGGAGTTTCCCCTCCTGTGGCCTGTTTTAGGGCACTCTCTGTGATCATAGCACACTTTGCTGTGCTCTTGATTTGTATCAGTCGGATGCAGCTCAGAGGCTGCAGCCATTTCCATTTCTTGCAGCCACCTCCACAGGTCTCAACTTGGCTTCTGCGCCTGTCGTGAGAGGCAGGTGTAGGACTATCTGGGAATCTGCAGACCTCCTAAAGCGAAACACTAGAGTGTCATACTGGTGATGTTCTTTTAACATAAAACACCCTCCAGTAAAAATATCCTGTGCAGTTCTTTCTTCTGTATTTTACTATTTTTCCCTACAAAAACCACTTCCTGTAGTCCTTTTGCATTTGCTTTACAGGCTTGCACTATATTTAAAGCAAAATGTATTTAAGGGCAAGGAAATCTCAGGGCTGGTAAGTGGCAGATAATACTTTGTTTGCCAGAAGATGACCATCTTCTAAATGGCAGGCAGTCCTGGCAAGGTGTGAATTATTCTTGTCTTCTCAGGTGTCGTTTCTTGTTACAACCTGTTTGTCAAATTGGGAGAAAGCTGACTCTTTCCAAGTTATCAGCCATCATTTGTGTGGATTCCAAGTCATTCTCATTTTAGGCCATTTGTGCTGGGTCAAAGCAATCCGTACCCCCTTCCTCGGGGCAAAAGAGCGGGAGGGTATAAAAACCTTGAAGACCTTGTTACCTACACTGGTGAAAACCCGTCCTGCTGAGACATTGATGCTCTGGGACCTTTGGTTTCTTTAGGAAGTATCTCTTAGCTTTACCCCTTGAATCGGCTCTATAGATGCATAATGAGGCATGAATGTTTATAGGATCAGTGAGCTGCCGCTTTGCCATATACCTGATTGTGCTGTGCTTCTCTGGGATGTGTTGGCCTCTCTCATCTTTGACAAAGCTTTCACTAGACATATTCCTCTAACAAGTAAAACTGGTTTAATTTACTAGGAGGATTCAAGTACAGAATTTATATTTTTGCACAATTGACTTGAATTGGTGAAATATGTCTAACTAGTCAAAAAACACACAGAAATAACCATTTACATAGTTAATACAGAAGTGTTTTCTTCTTAAAAGACTGGTTTATTTAGCATTAAGCTTCATTGAGGGAGCAAGTTGGTAATCATGTGCCATCCCAGAGCGATCGCTGGGTGTTTGATGTGTTAGATAGCATAGTAGAAATGACATAGCAGTATGACTCTTTATCTGTCCTAAATCTTAATCTGGCAGATCAACAGGCACTGACATAAGATGTGGGGTCCATGGCTGTAAGCTGGGGCAGGGGAAGCATGTATGTTCATTGAGCCAGAGAGTACCTGTACAATTTCAAACTTTTCTAACTTTTGCATATATCCATTGCAATTGCCCATCCGCCTTCCATTGTAACACTTTAGTTCTGAGCAGTTAAGCACTTCAGATTTCCAGAAATGTGCACGCTCATATCTGAAATTGAATTTCTCTGTTGGGGTTTTCTAAATTCCGGAGCTCTAAGGCTAAAGTACTTAATGTGGTTCGTTCTTTCCTTGAGTCTTAAAACTGTGCAGCAGTGGAGGCTCTCCGCTCCTGCAGACTAGAGCCATGCAGGCGGGGAAAGGTTGACCTTCTTTCCCCATCTTAAGCCAGAAAATGCAAAAAACATTTTTCATCTGAAACTTTAACACTCCTTCCCGGAAACCCACTAAGCAATTCAGTACTCTAAAGATATCCATGAAGAAAGTGCCTAATGAGAAAGTTTTCTTGCTGCTGAAATCCATGAAGAAGGTGGTTTTCAATGTCAGGAGCTGTATTATAATGCTGAACAACAATACCGGTGCTGGTGCATAAAACCGCAGTTTATAGCTGTACAGACACGGGTCAGATGTGTGGAGTTTTTAAGATAGTCATATTGTTTAGGGTTGGGGAAGGTTGAGTTTAAGGAAAAGGTTGTCTCAAAATTGAATTAAAATGAAGTGCAGCGTCAGGGAGGGTACGTGTGAAATATCCAAATAAACATTGATTAATTTTAAAAGCCTTGTATTTGGGTGATTGTCCTGGTTTCAGCTAGGATAGGGTTAATTTTCTTCGTAGTATCCGCTCTGTTTTGAGTTTAGTATGAGAAGATTGTTGATAGCACATATTGTTTTAGTTGTTGCTAAGTAATGTTTACGTTAGTCAAGGACTTTTTCAGCTTCCCATAGAAGCTGAGAGGGAGCATAGATGGGACAAGCTGGCCAAAGGAGTATTCCATACCATGAATGTCATGCTCAGTATATAAATGATGGTTGGCTGGGGGTCAGGAATCCACGATCACCGCTTGGGACAGGCTGGGGAGCTGATTGTTGGGTGGTGAGAGCAACTTGTGTTATATCACTTTATTTTGTATATTCTTTTACTGTTGTTTATTATTATTTTCCTTTTCCATTACTGTTCTATTAAACTGTTTTTAACTCAACCCATGAGGTTTTTTTCCCCTTTCCCCTCCTTTTCTCCCTCTTCTCCCTACCCTACTTGGCGGGGGGAGTGAGCAAGCAGCCGGATGGTCCTGGTTCACCAGTTCTGGCTGGGGTTAAACCACGACAGTGATAGACCAAACGAAAGGTTTCAGCACAAAAGTGGGATTTATTTATTTATTTATTTTTAAATTTGTGAGTACCAGAAATGGAGCACTTATGAAGGAGGTGACAAATGGAGAGCAGGATATTTAAGTTGACCGCATAGACATAATCACATGTGGGACCTAGCTGAAGCTGTCTGTAGATCCTGCAGACCTCTTCCATTCCTAGTGCGGATCCCCAGTCTCTACCTGCCAGGTGGTGATGCTGTAAGATATAACAGGGGACTGTGTTGCAAGCTCTGCTATTGCTTAGGCTTCATTACTCTTCAAAAATATACTCAAATACATTTACAACTATGCTTAAAAGTATTAGCATAAATCATGAAAACCGAATGGCACACAAAAATGAATGAACCAAGTCTGTTTGGGGAGGCTATCTCTTCAGTTATTTCTTATTGTGTTTGTTCATTTAATGAATTTTGCCAATTAGCAATTAATTTGCAGTAGGTCTCCTAGTCATTAGTGTGAATTAGCAAGGTTTTGTTGGCAGAATGTCTTGAACATTAAATAAAAATCCTGTATCATTCAAAACCTCAAGGGTACTCTGCGGTGAGACCCTCTACGGAAATGGAACTGCTCAGGGCCACCCCCTGGTCTCTCAGCCCCTGCTGTCAAAATGCAGTGGATGCTCTGTTCATCTATTTAAGCTGCATGGCCTAATTCCTGAGCAATGCCCTCCTCCTTCAGGGGAGAGCAGACTGGGTCAGTTACCGGTGTCCTCCGTGCCTCACAGGCCAAGTGCATGCCAGCATCTGCTGTGTATCCTAGCATCAGGCAAGGTTCCTCTCTGCATAGGTAGGCTCTGGTACTGTGGCTTTCGTGGTGTTGATTCACACAATTTTCTGTAGCTCTTTATTTATTTTTCTCTTGGTATACACAGTTCATGTGTTTAATGCAGGTTGTTTATAGCAAGGACAAAGGATTACAGTCCTTAAATCAAAAGCGACGTTGGTGTAATTATAAGCGCAGGCTGGTGTTGCAAAGAGGGCTGTAGGGAGAGGCTGTCAAAGGAGAAGAGCATCCAAAATATAGTAACCTCAAAAATCCCAGCTAATCAGTTTTCTGACTGGAGCAATCTGTTTCCCAGGTATTATTATTATATGGGGACTTTAAAGATAATAAATAACAATAATAGTCTAGTATAAGGAAGGAAAGAAAAGGGCAAATGCCATTCACCTCAGAAGCTGTAGTTGCTTGCTGTAGTTCTCCGAGGAACATAATTTTCCTCAGCCCCTGCGGAGGACTCGATCCATGACAACACCAAGAACATCCCAGGAGCTGTGGTGTAAGCAACGAGATTGCCCTGAGTGGTGTTTTCATTAGTGCAGAGATATGACCTGCAGGAACCACATATCCCAGCACACACATCTCAAGCCAGAGAGCTGTTCTCTGTGCCGTTGTCTGGGTCTCCGCGGATTGCCTCATTCCTTGGGAATGAGGACAGGTGATGCACCGCTTCCAGCACGCTGATGCGTCTCTGGACATCTACTTAAAAGGCCAAAACAAAGAAGGGCTTGCTGAAGTAATCTTGGGCTTATCAGAGCCGTACAGTGTGTGAAGGCTTCTCTCCTGCAACAAGGCAGCCCAGCTAACGGACCCTGGCTAACAGATTATCAGCAGCATTTGAGTAATAGACTGCTCATTTAGTTTTAATACATTTTGCATAGAGAGCAATCAGCCTTCATCAGTCTTAGAGATGAATTGGCTTAGCCAGCTAAATTCTAAAGATATTAGTCCGACAGCAGCCACATAAATCATAACATTTTCTTAATGATGGTAAAATTAAAATATACTCTTGCTTTGAGAAACCAATGAAGCCTTCCTGTTTGCAGGCCAGATCCTCCTGCCTGAATTAAAAGGAAGCTTAATTGATGTGTTTTTAAACTAAACTCACAGCCCCACTCCTCCTGAGCATCTCTAGTGTTCCTTTCTTTGAAGTTAAATTAATTTGTCCTGCCTCTCCCTGCTCCATCCTCTAATCTTCAGGAGTGTCAGTGAGGACCTTGGCTCTGTATTCATTGACCAGACTCTTGTGGGATGTGAGCAGGACATACACAATGTCACAACTGAAGGCTTTTCCAGGTTAATTGTTTGTGTTGCCAGTAGTTCCTTGAGCTAGTGGAAGCCTCCTAGGAGAAAAGCTTATGCTCTTCCTCTAACCAACAAACCAAGACCTCCTGTCTGTCCACCTAGCCTAGTCAAGCATGAACTCTTCCTATTTCTTGTCCTTTGTTCCTGAAGCTGGCGTGAAGTCCAGCATTCTTTTGGCAGCTGGTGTTTAACAGAAGGGAATCCTGCCTTTAGAAAGATTGTGATGTCGGTGTTAGGGGCGGGGTGAAGACAGACTCTCAGGGCTCCGATAATCACACAAGTATTGTGTGTCCAGAACTCTTCAACGAGGAGACGTCGGGCTGTTAACTTGTGTCCTACAAGTTAAGGGTGGCACAGTCTGACTAGGCCAGCCCATACATCCCCAAGCTGAGGCAGAGCTGGGTATGTTTCCCGTCTTAAATGTTCTGTGTGATTCCTTGTGAGGCAGAACAGTTCTCTGGACCAAGGCCTCTTGCTGTCAGGAATGTCTTCCCGATGCTCCAGGCCAACCATTCTGTCTCCTGCTAAGCTGTGCTAGGTGACCTTCCCTTCCTTGGCATCCCGCTGCTAGCTGCAACGTGGCACCCACCAAATAAACAGAACCATCTCCTGTCCCAGTGCTCTGGGCTTCATTATCTTAGGGCTCTACCCCGTCCTACTGCTTTTCAGCAGAGCCTGTGCAGGTAGTCTGTGCAGCAGAGCTCCTCGGAAAACCTATTTTCATAAGGTTCAGCTCAAGTTAAGACTCTGGACCAAAGACTTGACTGAAATCCGAATACCTGACGCCTTTGGCAGCCTTTCTTCTGCTAAAACAATCATTTTGTGGTGAACTGTAAAGGTTCAGTCTCTGAAGTATGAAATTCACTGCTATGCAGAAACCCTAGCTCTAAGTCAAAGATCCTCAGGGTACAAAAAAAGGACAGAGGTGTCCTCTAGACCCTACCAGTGCTGGCTGTTTGCACGAGGGCAAGTTTCTCTTTTTCCTTAGTGCTCCTTTTGGATCCTCTGGATCAGGTTGGTTTCTTAGAAATCCTCCCCTGATAGTCCTCTTGATCCTTTTGCTGGAGTCTTAATTGTGGTGGTAATATCCAGCAAAAGGCGCTTCTAAGCGTACACTGTGAAACGCCTGTTCCCCTGCGGTGCTCTGTGGTGTCCATACTCTGTTTTCTTGGCTGAAATGGTGGGGTGGAGAAGGCAGGTTTTCCCAGCTGGTCCTACGTTGGCGTTGTGGAGCTGCTGATGGGACATATTCAGCCATAGCTGAGTTAAGGTTAGCGCTTTCAGCATTTGGGTATGTGCGTGCAGCGCTCCTGCCTTTAAAGGAATTAAGAAGTTCCGGATGGTGTCTCTTGTTGTCATTGTGGTGTTGGTGCAGTGAACACTGGGGAAAAGGTGGGCCTAATGTGGGAGACTGACGTTGGGCTGTCTGTTTTGGGGAGCTTCAGCCTGTGGTTTGTGGAAAGTAAGGTGACCATGGGGACCCTCCAGTGAGCTCACCTCAGAGGCCAGTTTTAAGGTGGAGTAAAGAATGGCTCTTCCTTCAGGTCATTCCCAGCCCAGTGTTGGAGGCTCATGGTTGGTTTGGCCAAGGCTGGGGCTGCTGATCAGTAAGTGGTGAGCAGGATGGCTGCAGGATGCTCTCACCTCTTGGCTATTAAATAGCCTGCTGAGCAGCTTGGGCTGGTGGTCCCCAGGTGGAGGTGGGAGCTCACCTTCCCAGGGCTGGATATGGAAGGACAGCCTACGACCATGTGCCGGAAGGCGTTTGACAGTGCGGTGTTGAGAATCATTTCTTTCCTGGTCTGTCTTCCAGCATTGCTGAGAAAGGAAAGTGCTTTCATTCGTTCTCGGAAACCTGTTCTCCCTGCCATATTGTGCCAGCTGCGTTTGTGCTGCTTGTAATCTAATAAATGCTTGGTCTGAGCAGCTAGCACTCCTGCTAGAGCCCAAATGAATGCAGAGGAAGGACCCTGCTAAGTGTATGCATTCTTCCTCTCCTGGCCAGCCCCGATTCCCTTTCATAGCTCACATCTGATGCTTCCTCTCTCACCTAGCCCCTTAGCTCCGATGTAAATGTGTGTTCACACTTCCGCCAGTCAAGTAACTGTGCTCTCTCTGTCTCTCCCCTTTGTTATAAAGCCTGCTCTGTAAATGAATCCCACAGGTCTGGGGCTCAGCAGGTAAAAGGAGAAGTGAGTCTGTTAGCGCATGAGTCTAATCAGGCCGGCTAAAGCGAATAAAGTAGGGCAGCATTGCACATTAGCCGCTGTGTAAATGAGCCCTTTGATGGGCTGGGCACCGCGGGAGAGGGTTTGAAGCCAAGAAGAACTTTTGTTGTTAATTCAGTGACACATGGAAACTGTAAAACAGCGTGTCTTGCACACACACGAGAGAGAAAATAAAAGCCCTCACGACCGGGCTTTTCAATACCTGCCCTCGGACCTAGTCTGAAAACTTTCAGCCCCTGTCTCCCTCTCTTACCACTTGATTTTCCTTTCTCTCCCTTTCTTTTTTTGTTCCCCCTGCACTATAAAAAGAAAAGCTCTCTTGCCTTTTGAACTAGACGGCTGTGAGTGAGGGCTATCTCTGAGCTGTGTGGCTCTGTTACCTTTGTGTTCCAGATGAAACTGCCAAGCTCGGTGGGACAGAAGAAGATTAAAGCCCTGGAGCAGATGCTGATGGAACTCGGAGTAGGTGAGTAAAGGGGGCACGCGAGAGAGAAAGAGACACACAGAGCTAGCCTTTGTTCTCGAGATGGGCTATTTTTTCCCCTAGTAATACAGCCAGTTTCTTGAATAACAGTATGTGAATGGTTTTTAAAATATTTTATGTGTTTAAAAAAAAAAAAAAGAGAGAGAGAGGGTAAAAGCCAGAACAAGATGCACGGGGTTTTTTTTTTTTTTCCTCCCAGTAGAAAAACGTTTTAAAAGAGCCTTTGTTTCTCTCTTGTTTGGGCCTTTTTAACCATCAAGAGAGGCACCACAGTATTAGGAAGGCAAATCTCAGCCTTGCCGGGAGAGGTACTTCTAAGTGTGTTACTGACCACGGCATGCGCATTGTTCAGGGCTGCCCTGTCTTGCTTTCAAGCTTCGTTTCCTCTTAATTTACTGCTCACGGTGGCAAGTCCAAAATGCGTCTGGGACTGTTCATCCCCCCTTTATAGGTTGCATGCTGTGTGAAAATCTGGAGCATCTCTGCTGAAAGGCGAGTAAACACACATCCCTCACTCTTGAACTCCAGTGTCTTAGCAGCAGAAAGAAGGGTTCACTTAACATGTACAATACCCGCTCGTAGCTAGAGGGGAAGAAGTGCAGCCCATAGCTAGCTGCTGCCCTCCGTGCAGTGGGTACAGTTTGCAGATACTACAGGTCCCAGCATGCAGTGCCCCTTGATTAGACACCTGACGATCCCTTCCCCCCTGAACTGTGGCTGGGGGGAATTTTTAAAAATAGAAAAAGGAAAAAAAGAAGGGGAAAAAAAAAAAAAGCTTTATTGGTGATTTACAAGAGATTACTGAGCCTGCTTCCAGCACTGACTTCTGTTAACTCTTGTTATTTTTTTGGGCCAACTGGTTTATGGCTTGATATGTTGTCTCAGAGACTGTGTGCAGTTCTGAAGGCCTCCTGTGGCTGGTGAAAGCGTCTCAACCAAGGTGGTTTTGCCTTTCTGCTTTAAAACTAAGGGAGTTACCATCTTTGCCTGCTAGGGAAGCCTTGGGGAAGGATGTAAGTGCTTCTTAGAGCTTACTTTCCACGAGGGTAAGGAGGGGTTCCTGACTCCCCACTCTTGCCTTACAAAACAGATGTATCTTGAGGGCTTCCTGGTACTCCAGCCCTGCTGTGCCTTAGAGAGGAGAAACACACCCGGGCTTTGTGTGGGTGAACATAGTGCTAGCAGGAAGGGGTCGTGTGGGCAGCCCTGCAGACAGGAGGCCACTGCCATCTAGCAGAGCAAATGCGCAGAGCTTCATCCTTTTCTTCTCCAGAACACGCAGCTCTTCCTGGCTGTGTGTGCGTGTGATGGGCTGCAGCAGAACGCATGGCGTGGGGAGGTGATCTACCAGCCCACGCTGCAAGCAGTTCAGGTCTGCGTTAAAACACATCTGTAACACAGCAGCAGAGGAATTCTCTGCCTCAGTCCTACCTTGGGAGGAGCAGCAAGAGAGGCAAGGGAGCTCAGCCTGTCCACCCCTTGTTGGTGAAGGTGTTAGGGAACAGCAGGAGCAATTCTGTCCTCTGCAGCAGTGAGGACTTGTTCCCAAGAATGAGCTCCTTTTGTATGAGCTGGTGGGTAGCAAGATTGAGTATCTGGTGTGATCTGTGTCTTCCATCATCCTTCACTTGCCAAGTCCTGGACTTTGCAGGCTCACCCTTAGTCCTTGGACAGAGCCAAAGAACAGCCTGGAAATTCAGGTCTCCAACCCTTAGGGATGCTGGTTGTTAATGATCCATGTGATGGGAGTAAAGCTCTTGACATATTTTTGTGGGAGTGAACGGGCAGCCAGGAACTTTCTAGGGATCTTCCATTTTAGGGTTGCAGGTCTGGGTGTTTAACAGAACCCCTTTTTCTCCCTAGATCTTAACCCTATGCCCACAGAGGAGATTGTGCAGATGTTCAACGAGCTGCGGAGCGACCTGGTGCTGCTGTATGAGCTGAAGCAAGCCTTTGCCAACTGTGAATATGAGCTGCAGATGTTACGACACCGCTACGAGGCCCTGGCCAAAGCTGGTAGTATTGGCCCCCTCAGTGCAGAAGGCACCCATCCAGATGGCCAGGCAGGGCTCGGCATCGAGGAGGGCAAGGGAGATGCCAAGGACCAGATCATTGATGTAGTAGGAGCACCACTGACCCCCAACTCGGTGAGAAGGAAGGTTGGGGGGGCAGAACAGGGAGCACTCAGGTCTCCGACGCAGATGCCCTGACAAGCACTGGGGATGCTGCCCTGCTCTCCCTCCAGGTGTGCGCATCCAAGGGAGCACAGCACGCCTGTTTCCCCCCAAGTCCCAGTGCTGCTCTCTGGGCTCGTCTCCTGTGCTGGACAGTGTTCTTGGTGCTATACGTGGGGTCAGCAGGGCTTCCTACATCCTGCATGCAGGCAGATGGCTTGACGTGGGTGCCACCATGGATCAAAGCAGCAAAGCTTTGGGTGACGAGAGCTTGCACTATGGCAGCAACAGTGATGCCAGTACAGCTGCAGGCCTGAGGCATTTTCCTTCTAGACGCAGCCCCTTAAGGGTTGCTCAGCAGAGGGAAGCGAGAGGGTAAAGTAGTCTTGAGGTGATGAGCCATGACCTGCCCAAGTCCCTGGAGTCAAGCCCTGCCTGGAGCAGGAGGCTTGGGAAGGAGAGAGGTGTTTGAAGAGCAAAGAGGTGTTTTTATACCCCACTTCCAGTGCTGAGAAAGGAAAGCTAGACCTAGGGCTTCTTCCACTGCGAGCCCTGTGACGATATCCTGTGCTTGTGCCTATGCAGGATGCGAGTCACCACCCTCTCCTCCCTGCCTCTGTGAGGGCAGGCTGCCCAGCCCCTCACCACTGCCTCAGGGCCAAGGGTATGCCTGGGGATCAGCCGAGGTTGCTTTCCCTTCTGCACAGTCCCCTGGCACAGCTGAGCTGAACTGTCTGGTAAAAGCTGCCCGTCTCCATGCAGTGGCATCCCTGACACCTCAGACATACTGCCCCTGGTAGCAGCACAGACCTTTACTTTCTGAAATGTATAATGTATTGCAGGATATTGAGAACACCTTATCTGTCAACGGCAGAGGCGACACGTTAATCTGGACTTGAGTAATGTCCTATTTGATTGTGACAATATGGAGTCTTAAGGAAGCGTTCCACTGAGACAGGTTCATGTTTGCAAAGGAGTCTCCTGAATTTTCTTTTCCCTGCTGCATTCAATCTGAAATCTCACCCCTTCCTGCCCTCCGGAGTGTCCTGGTTTGCGAACTTTTCGGGCTGATTCACAACACACTTGCTCTCCCTTGAGCCTTTGCCTGTTGGGAAGGTGGGAGAGGTGGTGATGGTTTTGGTGGTGGCCATGGCTGCATGAGAAGGGAGCCCATCTGTGTGTTTCTGACCACGTTGTTCCTCAGTGCCACCTCCTGGAAAGAAAGGGGTGGGCCCAGGCAGCACAGAGGGGGTTAAGCTGACCCTGGTCTCTGACATATTTGAAAGAAATATAATCAAGTTAATTCACTGCAAGGCAAATTCAGTA
This sequence comes from Rissa tridactyla, assembly GCF_028500815.1. Taxonomy (NCBI): domain Eukaryota; kingdom Metazoa; phylum Chordata; class Aves; order Charadriiformes; family Laridae; genus Rissa; species Rissa tridactyla. The sequence continues at coordinate 43,982,094 of NC_071473.1, forward strand.
CCTAAAGGGCCCCCATGTTAAATACAGCACTGACCTTTACCGGCTGATTACACAAAGACGACACAATTAGATTAGTCCAAGACAAAAGGTCAAGCACATTCACACTGTGACCATTTTATGCTACCTTTCGAGGGGGGGAAAAATTACATCCCAGCTGGAGGGGTATTTTGGAGAGGAGGGGAATGGGGCCGCTGGACCATGTTCTGCCTGGCTCAGGTGTGTTTGGAGAGTCAGACAGGGCCTGAACTGTGCTTGCCCTGAACCTTTCCTGCAGTTCTGGGCAATGTGGCAGTGGAAGAGACCAGCAGCCTGTGGCCCACAACCAGCTTTTCCAAGGACGGGCTGAGCTGAGTGGAGGCCGTGTGTTGGTGATGCTCCCAGCCCTGCCCAGAGCTGTCGGGAGCAGCCCCCAGTGCCTCTTGCTCAGCATTGTGGCTAAAACCGACCTCTGCAAGATCAGCGGACTGGGGTCAGCCCTGAGGAGGGGGGTGGCTGGAGCAGTCGCTGGCTGTTTGGCTGGTGGGGTACATGCGTGTGTGCTCACCATGCACAGCAGTAACCCTGAGGTGTCCCAGGCCCTGGCACGATGGGGACAGCGTTGGGAGGCAGCGGGCCCAGGACACGGTGCTGAGAAAGCAGCCCGCCTCTGCAGGCGCAGCGCTTCTCCCCCAGCCTGGGGCCCTTGCAGCGGGGGCAGCAATGGCGTTAGCAGTAGCGGTAGTGCAAACGAGCAGCTCTCTGCAGGGCAAGCGCAGCGGTGCTTTGCAGTGGCCTTTGCCTCCCTCGCCTCCTGCAGCCCCGGCTGTGGGTGCTTGCGGGTGACACCTTGCCCTTCCCCTCGCCAAGGCCGCTCCAGTGGTTTAACCCTGCCACACCAGCCGTCAGCTCCCGAGTTCAAGTGTGTGCTTTGCCATTGAGCTGCCGGGGCCCCTCGGAGGAATCATTTAATCTCCCTGCTTCAAATTCCTCTGAGTTGGAGAATCCCTTTGTGCTGTCTAGCACTGCCTGCCTATGGCACTCCGCATGTTGGATTAAGCGTGGATTAGTTCAGCCTCCAAACCAGCTGCTCCCCTGAAGCCAGATTTGTTTCCCCCGAGAGAAGTATCTTGCTCCAGATGTTGGAGGGAGTGAGTGGCAAAGCCAGGAATAGGACTAGGACTCCTGACTACCGAGCCCTGTCCGACATGCCTGTATTCCTTTCCAGGAACTGGCATGGAGGCACACCAGGGTCCTGGGATACTGGTGGTGGCAACAGCTGACTGCCGCCATCCCCCTTGGCCAGCAGTGGGATGGGGGATGGCTCAGCAGGGTTTTAGCCCGGGTTAGGAGAGGCGTCTGCCTGTCTTGGGGGCACTGTTCTGCCATGCCACATCCACCGCCTCCCTCCTACGCTGGCTGCCTGTCCACCCTCTCCTAGGGGCTGCAGCGCCCATCGCTGACCATTAAAGCCGAGCTGGGATCCCCCCAGTGCTGTCTGCTGCTGACCCCGGGAGGGACTTTACTCGGGGCCTTTGGGAGGTGAAAGGTGAGCCGAACTCGGAACAAATTAGTTCCAAGCAGAAGTTCAGCCAGTTACTCCAGATTAGATCCTTTGATTTCCGCAACTCAGACTCCACTCAGTGATCTGTAATGAGTGACTCTCAGAAATCCTCACATTGCAGCACTTTGTTCCTGAGCTCACAAGTCAGCCCATTAATGGGTAAAGGAAAGGACCTTGAGTCTAAGAAGTCTCGGGTTCAGAGTCAGAATTATTTGACTTTTAAGCTTCCTTTATCTGAACTCCTGCTGACTTCTTGTTTTCTGAGCCTGTTTGAAAGCTAGAAGTTACATTGTTAAGATCAAACATTCTCTCTTTCCAGATGGAGTTACAATATCTGTCTTTTATATATATATATTTTTTAATATATATATAGTGTATATATACCAGGGTGTATATATATTCGTCTCCTTTTTTTTTTAATCGTTCTTTCCATTAAAAGAAACTAGACTTGTAGGCTCTTGTAAATTATAATGTAAAACATTTTTTTTAACCAGACAGTTCCCAATTTTGCCCAAGGCAACTGGAATAGCTGCGCCACAGAAGGCAATAGGAAGGTGATTAATATGAATTTGTGACATATTTGAAAGATGGGTCTTTTGCCATATAAAGATTATCAAACACATGTGCTCTTCCCCATTAATTCCGCAGCCCTCCCAGGAAAGCCACAAAGCCCAGCTCCTTTGTTTCCAGGGTGGGTTTTTGTTTTTTTAAATGTACCTTTCGGTCCCCTTGATTACCATGTATTTGATTTTTATAGGGCATCTGTTCACACTGCTGTGTGGGTTCTCTGGCCCTTTTATTTCCCCGTTAATCGGATCCCGCCAAGGCAGCCGTGCCAGGGCCTCTGACGAAATCCGTGTGTGTGTTGTATTTAACTTTTAGCCGTGCAAATTCCATGCTCTGTTTGCCGTCTGCCCAGTGCCCAGCGGGAACTGGGGGGCCGCCTTCCCACCGGGGGAGGCAGCGGGGCCTCCCACCACGCAGACTGCCGCCGGGACCGGTGGGGCTGGAGGAGCTGGGATGGGCAGGCCTGGCTCATTCCGGAGAGTGTGTCTGTGCTGCCTTCTCCGTCTCCTGGGTGCTTGCCAGCCGGGGCAGCGGCTCTGCAGGCCTTTGGGGACAGGGGATGGCTGCAGGGCTGGGTACGGCGGGGACCTGGCCACAGTCACCGTGCCTGTGCAGCGTGTCCTGCAGTGACTGCCTGCGTTGCGCAACGCAGACCCAACCTCACGCTGTGCAGTGGGACCCCCGGGGCTCTGGCACTGCGTGTCCCTATGGCACCCAGTGCGTGGCGTACCTGGTGGCTCTGGCGTGCCACGGAGCCCAGCTTTGGGTGCTGAACCCGCTGCGGTCTTGGCCGTAGTGTGCGTGCAGCACACAGCACCGAGTCTCGCTGCAGTGCAGCCATACGGCTAGGGTCACTGTCCCCATTTGGAGCGAATGGCCCCATCTTTCCTATGGCCGGATTCAGCCCTAAAACCTTGTCTGTGAAGGGTGAGGCTCACTGGAGCCCACCACTCTCGTTTGGGTGTATCGGTGCGCGCTGCCCAGAAACGAGGTGGATTTTTTTGAGGAGCCATGGTTCTCTGTCAGCCTCCTGCTCTGCTCCTGGACCACTTCACGGCAGGTCCGGATGGCAGAAGAGCATTTCCAGGCTCTGCCCTGTCCTACACCAAGCATCCCCAGCACAGCTGGCCGTAGCGCGGAGCCGCTCTGCCCCTCTCTCCAGGTCCCGAGGGATTATTGCATTCCAGCTGGCTTGGTCAGGGCTCCTGGGGCCACTGGGTTGTTGCAGAGCTCAGCCCCTATCTCCTGCTCACTCCCAGACCCTGCACCTCAAAGATGAGCATCCCAAAGCCCTGTCCATGTCAGGGAGGTGACATCCCCTGCAAGGGTGCCATCCCAGCCCCTCGTCACTGCTGCATTAGCTCTGACCCTCCCATCATGTGAGGGCCTGGCTCTGCCTCCAGCAGGGCAGATGGCAGCGTGGTCCACTGGGCACTGCCGGGTGTGATGCTGGAGCCCTGTGGCCGGCTCTGGGACAGGCAGTTGTGTTTTCCACATGACCTGAGCGCTCCCACCTGCTGACCCTGGGTTTTCTTTTGTTTCCTGTTTCCTTCTTGGAGCAGAGAAAGCGAAGGGACTCGGCTTCCAGCTCCTCCTCCGTCAAGAAGGTGAAAAAGCCGTGAGCCCCTTGCGCTGGGCGAGGAGGAGCTGCGGAGCTGTGTGCAGGGTCGGTGCCGTCCCCTCCCGGAGCCCCGGGGACAGCTGTCTGCCTGCAGCGATGGGGCAGGACAGGGGCCTTGCTGGGGCAAATGCTGCAGAACTGCAGGGAACAGCGGGAGCCATCCCCTGCCCGGTGTCACTGCCCCAGTCCCATCCGCCTTCCGGAGCGGTGCGGCCTCCAGACACCTGCAGCCGGTGCTGGAGGGTGGCCCCAGGGTGGCAGGGCTCTGCCGGTGGCCGCTGCTCCCCCGCGGCTGCTGTTGCTGCCTGCGGTTTGCTCTGGTGGGTTTGGGGTGTTTTTTTAAAAGCCAGATTTTCGTGAGCCTCCCTGTAAATACAGAACTCGTCACTTGTACTGGAGCAGAGTCGTCATTAGCCCTGGCGAGCTGATGTGGAGCAAGCCAGCTCGCCTGTGCCCTGGGCAGGCTGGGTGCCGTGCTGGGAGCACTGGCTGCCAGTGGCTCTCCCTGAGCTCGTCCCCTTTTGTCCCAGGGCTGCAGGGCTTTGGAGGGGCTGAGGTGTCACCGATGCTATCGATGGGAGCCTGGGTTCACGCACCGCCTCTGTGGCCACCACGGGCATGGGTGGCCCCGGCTGTGTGCCCCACTCCAGGCCACTGCCTGCCTGCCCACCCCGCGTCCCCTCTGCGCTGCCTGTCAAGTGTAACTGGTGATCGATCCGCCGTGACAACGTCCTCCGAGTCACATTCTCGCCTGCAGGAGTAAAGGGCAAAGGCCAAGTTCTTAGTTTTCATAGAAAACTAATTAGACGACTCCATCGAAAATAGGTCAATAAAGCTGATCAGGGGCTGCACAGACGGAGCCATTAAACACCCTGTGACCTTTGCGTGGAGCAAGTGGGCAGGGGCTGCCCCTTCCCTCCGGGAGCTGCCCACTCATCCCAGATGGACAGCTGTATCCCTGTCACCCAGCGGCACCATGGCACTGGGCAGGGTCCTGTGGGCACCTGGACGTGGTGGCGTTTTCCTGCACGGCTCGGTGTGGCATCATGGTGCTGTGCTCATGCTGGCTCTGCTGCCCAGGGCAGAGCCACGCTGGAGAGAGATCGGAGATGCTTTAAGTGCGGTAGCAGCAGTGCGGGGACAGCGTGCCGGGCTGCAGGGCGGGACGGCAGATGCCAGTGGGACATGGTGGTGGCTGTCACCACCCTGCAGCGGGCAGAAGGCTGGGTGAGACTGCTGGGCCCATGCTGGAGAGCGGGGCAGTGCTCCCAGCAGCAGGGAACCCGCACCGCCCTTTCACAGCCAAAAAAGTTTGCCTTTTTGGGGAGCGTGGACATGCTGGGGTGCCAAACCCGAGCGAGGGCAGCCCCACCGGTGGGGCACCCTGCTCCCAGAGATGGCACAGCCCCACCTCTGCCCCCCCACCCCGCACACACTCGCACATGCATGGGCACAGCCCCGGCTCCTTTACCCCCAAACTTTATTCATGTGGCACATTTACAGCAAGGATTGGAATAACTAGACAATGAAAATGCTGGGTTTGCATTATCGGTTGGTTTAACTGGAACACCACACACCATGCAGTCATGTACCGCCAAGTTCAGTGCCTGTATTGCCCTTCTGGCTGCCGTCACCGGCTTCGCTCCAGGCCATGCACGCACGGGCCCGGGGCTGCAGCCTCCCTGCAGGTCAGCGCCCGGACGAGGGCTCCATTCAGCAGGGCCCCGGGGCTGCGTGACACCCGGGGCCGGGGGGGAGACACACGCGCGCCCTCAGCCTACCCCACGGCTGCCCCCCAACTGCTCTGGCCGGCCGGGAGCCCAGCCAGCCGGAGGGGATGTGCTCGCCAACTCTCTCAGGCAACAAGCCAGCTGCTGCTGAGCGTCCGTGGGGACCTGCGAGGGGCACGGCACGGCACGGCACGGCCCGCGGGGACTGTGGGCATGTGAGGGGGGGTGTCCAAACCTCAGCTCGGGAACCGAGGGAGGCCGGACGGGGTGGGAGGGGAGCGGGGTCAGGGGGCCTGGGGCAATTTGCAGCTCCCCTGCTCGGGTAACCTGTGGGCCGGGGGCCAGCGCGCGCTGGCACGTCCACCGCCGGCAATGGACGCCGTGCTGCGACGAGCCTGGCCCCGGTGGAGCTGGAATCGGTCGGCGGGGCCGGGGCAGGGCTGGGCATCCCACCCAGCCCCGCAAGAGGCACGAGCAGAGGGGGACGGGGATGGGATGGGACGCGGCTCTGCGCGGACACTGTCACCTCCCTCCTGCTGCCCGCCCGCCCGCCCGCCGGGCCCCCTGCCCCACTGAAGGGAGCCCTCCGGGGCCCCGCAGCCCGCCGTGGGGCTGCCAGGGGCTCTGCAGCGGAGAATACAGGCACTTCACCTTGAACATAAAGAGACGGATCGCGTTTGTCACATACAGGAGTCAGAGAGGGATTAGTGTTGACTCAAAAAGGGGAAAAGGCGCTGGGGGGAGAGGCGGGGGTGGGGGGGCTGGCGGGGAGGGCGAGGGGCCGTCTTGACACTGCTGAGCCTCCGTCAGCGCAGCCCGGGCACGGGCAGGCGCCGGCCTCGCTGCAGCAGCCGTCGAGGCCTTGAAAACATAAAACCAGAGAAAAGAAAGAAGAAGGGAAGGCGGGGACGGCCCATGCCGGGGAGGAGATGGAGGGTGGGGGGGATGCTCTGGCTACGGGGCGGGAGAGGGAGGACGGGGTGGGATATGGAGGGAGGGACGGAAATCGGGAGCCAAAGAAAAAGAACAAACTACGAGTCTAAAATGTGGTGCAAGCGCCCTACGCGGCTGTCCGCTAGCATGGCATAATGTCCGGAGCAGCCCAGAGAGGGAGTCACATCAGGTCTACACAGATTTGCCTTCCCATATATACAACCTCTACTGGAGTTAACAGCTGAAATTGAGATTTTTTTTTTTGTTTTTTTTTTTTTTTTTTTTTGTGTCGGTTCCTCTGGCCTCGGTTGCCGTTTTATTTTAATGCTGGAGCCCGTCCTCCCCGCCTCGCCGGCGCCGGGCACATGCAGCCCTTGCCTGGCTTGCCTTGGGGATCAAAAGGGTTTGGAGGTCTGCTTGAAGATGAAGCCTCTATGGGCCAGTGTCTTCATGATGTTGGCGATGTTCTTACAGTCGTCTGCAGAGAGAGCACAGAGATGCTGGGTTAGTGCCATGATCCGACCGGGACCTGTTGGAATAAGCTCCAAGTCCCACGCTGGGGCTGTGCCCGGAGCCCCCATGTCCCCACCAGTCCGGGCACTCTGTCCCAAGTGCCTTGGAGCAGTGTGGGGTCCTCTGGCTCCCCAGCACTGACCACCTGCATCCCGCTATGGCCCCACTCTGCACTGGGATGGATCCATGTCCAGGACCCGAAGGCTTGCCTGAAGCAGTGGCATTGCCCAGGCTACTGGTTGCCACATCCCTGGGTCCCCCTGGGCCGGTGCTTGTCCCACAGCATGTGGCGAGCCGGTGGATGGGGAAGGTGGCGTTCCCGCAAGCTGGATCCACGCTGGCCCCCAGCTCTTGGCCAGCGGCTGCTTCCCTGCAAGCCCCGTGCCGGCCACCGCAGCCTCCTCTTCCAGCACCCCCGTCCCTCGGTGGCACTGAGCAGCAAAGGGGTTGTCCCCGCACCAGGATGGGGATGGCAGGTGATGCCAGAGCTGCCCTCCACCAGCCAAGGAGGGTCCTCTCCTTCCCCTCGCCCTCCTCGGGCAGGGGCTGTGTGCCACCTGGCTCGCTCTGCTTGCCACCACCATTCAGGCTTGTCCCCATCCCTGCCAGAGCCAGCCCTCAGTGCTGCCCCGTGCCCACTGGCCCCAGGCTGGCAGGCCAGCCGCAGCCATCCCCGGCGTGGGACCATGGCCGAAGCGGGTGCTGGGGACCAGCCGGCAGCACCGCGGCCACCAGAGCGAGCGGTGGGTGGGCGGCGAGCCGGGGAGGGGGAAGGCTCCGGCTGGTGTTATTTACCTGGGACTAAACGCAGGCACCGTTTGCTAAAATAGAAGCTGGGCTTAAATTGATTCCTGGTGTCTATATTTCATGTTGAAAATTGGCTTGTAAATCCATGTTTTGATCTATGAGGGCCGTCTCCTTAAGAAAAAGCAAGAGTAAATGTGTAATTTCTCCCTTGACAGCACACGGCGCAGAGGCGATCCTTCTTCCCGCTCCCCTCCGTTTCGGGACAGCTCCACTCGTTCCGATTACCACTCTTTCTTCCTCGCCCCACGCCTTGATGTCTCCATTTCATTACCGCCCGCCCATTTATCAAGCTGTTACCGTAAGGGTGACTTTGCCCACTTGCGTGTGGCAGCGGGGCCCGGCTGACATGGGGAGAGGGTGCCCCGGGAAGGGGGGGGCGGGGGGGCACGCAGGCAGGGCCCCCCTCTCCCCGCCGCCGCTGGATGGATGTTGCGGTGGAAGGAAGGCTGCATCATTACTGATGTGTAAATGATAAAGAAGCCTCCACATCCATCTCCCAACTGTAAATCCAGGGAGTGCTTTATAATCAAGCTACAGCGATAATAATGTGAAATTAGGTCTCTCTATCAACGGGAGGAGGCCTTTTAATCACGGCTTAAAGGGTGCAAACGCTGTTTATCATAATTGAACTGTATCCGGGCTAATTGTGGCCATATTTCACTGTCTAGGAGACAGCAGGCTGCCTGCTGACAGTGCCGCGTGCCGGATTGAAGGCCCCGCGTGGAGGGGCAGCACTGCCCTGTGCCAGGCTCCTGCCCATAGGGATGGGGCTGCCGGCCCACCTGGCCGCTCCTGGCCACCAGCCCCGCTGCGCCCGGTGACCCCAGTGGCAAAGCCATCACCCGTCCCCCCGGGTCAGTCGGAGGCGTGGGGGGCTCCCTGCCGTGCGCAGCTCCCGGCGGGATGGCCCTGAGCGGCTGCGGACCCTCCTGGCTGATGGCCGGCAGTCAGAGAGGTGATGTCCCCAACGTCCCCATCACAGCCACGTGCCTCCTGAGTGTCCCCCCCAGCCCCCGGTGTGCCAGGCCAGGGAAGGGAGGTGGGCGTGAGGACAGCCCAGCGACGGAGAGGTGTCCCCAGCCCCACCGAGCAGTGCAGGGGCACAGACGAGCCCGTCTCTCTGTGCCTCTGTCCTCTCTGCTGGCCGAGGTGGCACCAATGGCTCCGAAAGGGCCCTGGAGATGACGGGTGTCCTGCCCAGCCATGCCACAGAGCCAGTTGCCACTGCCACTTGTTCCCACTCAAGCAACCCCTCCCTGCCCTTAGGACCCCCTGCTCCATCATCTTGTCCCCCGGCCAGCTGAGCCCCTGGGAAACCAGCGCTGGAGCCAGCTTCCAGTGGGACCTAACAGGGAAACGGTGCCTCAAAAGCTGGGGAAACTGAGGCAGGGGGAGTGCAACGGTCTGTGGCCAAAGTACCCCCACCCCACAGCCAGCCCTGGCCTGGTCCCCCAAAAAACACAACAGCAAGGCAAACCCTGGCCTCTGAGCTGCACCAGGGGGGCGGATTGGATCTGAAAGCACAGCCCCGGCCGCTGCCCTTCCCTGCTCCCAGGCGTCCCGCTGCCCACCTCCCTGCCCGCAGCATCCACCGGGACGCTGCCGGCACTTGGCGATTGCTCCGTGTCGCTGAAAGGGGAACTGCGCAGAGACCTGGGGAGCGGCCAAACTGGATGCGAGACCCCATGGAACCCCCCGGGAGACCCTCTGGGACGACCAGCTGCTTCCTAAACCCCACCAGCCATCGCCCCAAAGCCCTGACGTGCTCTCGTGCCGGGTGCCAGCGCTGGGAGCCACCCTGGCCTCTGGGCTACCACCCCGCAAAGCCGGTGTGTCGGTGCCACTCGCAAGCCTGTGCCACCAGCACCGTCCCCACCGTCCCGAACAATGCCACGGGTCCCTGGCAGCGGGAGCGCCAGGCTCGTCATAAGTCATTTAGTGAGACTGATTCCAAATCAGCACTAAGGTAAACACGCTTATTATAATTATCCATGTAAAAAAAAAATCAACAACAGCAGAACAACTTTCTAATATGCAATTACAGCCATCTATTGATTTTACAATGTAATCCGCTCCGATTGATTTAATAACACAATTATAGGCTGGCTCTCGGGATATTAGAGTGGGAGATTTTCATAAACTCCAAAGCAAAAAACTAAGCGGCTTTTAAAACAACACAGTCAGATGGCTGTTTGGGGAATTATTAGCAATATGAAATCCTCTAAATCTGGCCGTCGTTACCTTGTGAAAGGAATTTCTATTACAAAAAAGGCAATTGACAGCCTAAGAGAGCGCGAACGGGATTGCTTTGCTGCTCTTTCGGTGCTTAATCCATCGCGGAGGTGACCACGGGGCAGGGGATAAGCGGGCTCCGAGGCAGGCTCGAGGCGGTGGGGGGGGGGGCACGGGCAGCCCTGCCCTCCCTGTGCCCACCGGGGGGCTCTTGGCTGCAGCGGGGCTGCCCCAGCACCTGCCGGCACCCCCAGCCACGTCCCATCAGGGTGCCCCTGCCCGGGGCCGGGGAGGCTGGCAGGGTGCGGAGCCCCCCGCCATCCCAATCCCAGCGCGTTGGGATTGCGTTCCTGTGCAACCTGCTCTGGGTGACCCTGCTCTGGCAGGGGGGTTGGACTAGATGATCTCCAGAGGTCCCTTCCAACCCCCACCATTCTGTGATTCTATGATTCTGCACCTGGCTCGCCCCGGTCCCGGACACCTCCTGGTGCCATCGCGGGGGGTGGGGGGGGGGCCTGCTTGTGTCCCCAGGCCTGAGCAGGGGGACGGGGTGAAGGTGGCCCCGCGGGTGCCGCACCGGCGCGCACACACGCACGCGCGCCCCCGCTCGCCTGGCGCTCGCTCCCTCAATGTATTCCCGACTTTATGGGCACATTTTTCTTGTCAAGCTGACAGGGTTGCTAAGTGGATTTCTCCCTGATATGCGGACGGATTATCACATTACTCCAATGTCCTACACAAACATATTACTTTATATTCAATAGCCCTAATGAATATAAACTGCTTTTTCTTTTTTGGGGGTGGGGGGTAATCTATAGATTTTTAATGAGGGCACTATTAACTCCCTCCTCTTTAAAACAGACTTAGGTGCAGCCTCTGAGTAGAAAATCAATGGTGTTATTGTAGGAATATTGTATATTGATATTGTAATAATAAGATGCAATTGATTTAGGGGTGTTGTGCGGTGTGTGTGAAAGGGGTCAGCCCGGGGTTATCCTGCCTCCCGCGAGCGCGGCGGTGGCTCTGCCCTGCCTCCCTGCCCCTCGCCTTGTCCTGCCGCTGCCGAGCGTCACCCCGTGTCCCCCCCGCGGCAGCCCCGGCACCTCCGGGGTCGAGCTCGCCCCGAGGCGCTGGGTCCCGGCCACCTCCAGGACCATCCTCGGCCAGGCTGTGGGGGTGATGTGCCACCCCAATGTCCCCTTGTCCCGGCTGGCTTAACCCCAACATGTTTTAACCCGTCTATCCAGTGTTTTAGCGTTACCCACTGCAACACTGCACCTCCTCGACACCCATGTCCCGGCCCTCTCCGTGTCTCACCAAGCTCTTGGCCGCGGTGACAGCCAGGGACAGTAGCATGCGCACACGTGCAGGGTGCCAGAACCTGCCTTTTAATTAGGTCTGGAGTTTGCTGCCGTTCAGCATCGCCGGCTGCCCTTGTCCTCGAGGGGGACAGACGTTCCCACCGTGCTCCTCTGTTGGGTTGGACGCAGAAACCCCCCAGCCCGTGGCGCTGGGCTCTCCGCCTGGCGTGTGTCCTCCCTCTAGCCGCTGTGAAACCAGGACAAGCTCAAGGATTTCGGCAGCAAGAGGCTGGCCTGCAGCCCGGGCATGACGTGGGAAGAGCATCACCTCCGCACCCTCCACCCCAGGCACCGGGGAGAAGAGAAGGGTCCGCGTCCCCATGTGCACTGCCCTGCCAGCACTGTCCCCATCTCTCCTGCGTCCCCATGGGACCAGACCACCCAGATGCCACCGCCACGGGGGCTTGGAGGGCCGGGCACCACTGCCACTGCTGTGCGCTGGGACGAGATGCTTGCGGTGCACGGAGCCAGCTTTTCAATCCCGGGTGGGCTTGGGGTGGTTGGGGGAGCTCAAGGCCCCCCTAAATGCGCTCATTTGGAGGCAGCCCCGCCGCACCTGGGCTACGGCCGGGAAGACGGATCACCCCCGGCCCGAGCTGAGCAGGTCCATATTTAAACTGTCCCCATGCTTTATGGGCTGTACAAGAACTGATGCTCAGGCGACGAGGGGCCATTTGTCAATGTTCTAATGGCAGATTACTGTTAATGAATAATATCACTGCTGCCTTTGTATAACAGCTCCCTGCAAAGCGGAAACAGGGCCGCCCAGCCACCGCCGCCCTTCGTCTCTCCGCCGCTGGCCCTGGGTGACAGCAGGTGGCCTTGTGACCGGCGGGAGCTGCGCAGTCCCCACGCAGCCCGGCGCTGCTGCCGGCGTCCCCGGCAAGCGCAAAGGGCAGCGCTGGGTGCTGTGTCCCCCCCATGGGCTGTACTGCTCCCCCTGAGCAGGCATGTCCCCAGGAGGGGACAGAGCTGTCACAGGCAAGGAGTGATGCCCCTCGCCTGGCACATGGAGCCAGGTTCTTGTGGCCACTTGCCCTGTCCATGCTGGACCCCGGAGTGAGCTGTGTCTGGTCTGCATCTGTGCCCACCGTGGCACGTCCCATTCAGTTGGCGCCTGGGCTGTGCTCACCTCGGCAGCGGCCCTGGGACAGCCCTGCAGCGGGGTCACCCCGCAAAATGTGACTGCTTCTGGCCTTCGTGTGCTCCCAAGGCTTCCCCGGCCCAGGGAGGGGGCACCCACACTTGTCCCATCACCTGCGCTGCACCGGGAGGCCACGGCTGTGCACACCCCAGCCAACGGGCAGCGGTCACCCCCCTGCAGGGACCAGCCACCCACCAGCTTCGGGGATGAGAGGACCCACATTGGTCCCAGGGTGACCTTGGCCATAAGCATCCTGGGGGATCCAGCACTTGGCGGTGCTGGGGAAGGTGGGGACACTGGGATGACTGCCGCAGCGGTGACAAGGACATGGCAGAACACACCCAGCCCGAAGGGAGCCATGGGGATGCTGGGGACGGTCCTGCCAGGCTGCTCCCAAACGAATGGCCTCATCATTGTGCACACGGGGCGAGGGGCTCGGCGTGCCCCGCGCAGCCGGCAGGTATATTAGGTGGAGCTGACAGCGATGCGCAGAATATTAAGAATAACTTACCTCATTATCTGCAATTACGTTACTGCCACACACCTCATTTCTTCACGAAGAAGAGAAAATTAGTTTTATATTGACTTCATCCCAGTGCCTCCCCTGCCTGCCCCGCCACAGAGCGCCCACACGGGCTCTAAAGGGGGGTTTGGACACAATTAATACCCGTCCTCCCCCATCCTGTGGCTGTCCCTGGGGGGAACGGGATGGCTGTCCCAACCCCGGCGCGCCGGGGTCAGTGAAGCCTCCAAATCCAGCTCAGCCAGCAGGGATGGTGGAGCGCAGAGGGCATGTCTCTGCAGGGAGGTGACACTGCCAGGTGTCCCCAGGAAGCAGCCGGGCAGGTGAGCGCAGCGGAGGGGACCTGTCCTGCCATTCAATCTGCCACCCCGGGCACCTGCTTCCTCCCGCCCGGGCTGGCCACCATCACCCCATGGGTGACTGGCCGCTTCCTCCTGTCCCCTGCCCTGGGGACTGGAAGAAGAGTGACTGGATCTGGGTGGCCGGGGACACTGGGCTGCCGAGACACCCGCCAGCCCCGCAGGCTGACGGATGACCCGGCACGGGCGATGCCACGCGGGGGGACCCCGAAATCAGGGTCACCCCAGCTGGAGGGGATGGACAGCTGGGGCTGAGTTCTCTCGCACCGTCCCCAACAGCTCCTGGAGCCCACGAGCCTGAAGAGCATCAACATTGCTGGGGACATGGGTGGCACAGGGTGCACAGAGCCCTCCGTTTGTCCCCTACCCACTGAGACTGTCCCCGCACATCCAGCATCCTCGCAGGCCGGCAGCATCCCTGGGCAAACAAAGCGAGCGCCGCCATCGCCCCGCTCCCGGCCACAGCCACCCACCGGCCGGGAGGGAAGGGGAGCAGCCTGTGCGCGGCAATACAGGGAAAAAAGCCAATTTCATCTTTATTAGAAGGAGATTTCTCTTTTAGTAATAAGCACACTTCAAATAATTAGCGTGTTTTACGTAATAATGAAATTATGGAAATGCAGGCCACTTATTCAAACAAGTCACCATTACCATATTTTTAAATATTAGACTTAATTAGAGTTTATCACTTCAGAGAAGTACGAGGAGTGGAGATTTTTTTTCCTTCACAAAAAAAATCCTCATAAAGTGTTTATTAAGAGCGGGTAAGAAGGGGATAATGATCTGTTTGGAAATTAAGGCAATCAAACATTTAATGCTCTGCACTCCTGTAGGCAAAAGCATTCAAATGAGTCAATTATACATCCATTATCCAGGCACGATTAAACAAGGCAGGACGGGGAATTTGTCCTCCGCATCATGCAATTGTCGCGAGGACTTATGTCCACTTAAAGGCAGCTAATAAAACACTAAACTTGGGGAAGAAGAGGAAGGGAGGACTGGGAAAAGGGAAGAAAGGGGAAGAGAGGCGGCGGGTCGGCGGGAGCGCAGAGGGGCGAGGGGCGGGAGGTGGGCGAGGACGGAGCCGTGTCTGCATCCCAGCCCTTCATAAATCAAAGTAATTAAGTTAACATGAAAATCAACTTCACCATCCCGTTAAATTACAGCATTTGCATATTAGGACTCAAATGAAGTAGGTAGCGGGCGGGGGGGGGGGGCGGGAGGGGTGGAGGGAGTTGGGGGAGGAGGTCGGAGGAGGAGGATGGGGGGGGGGGCGGACCGCACACCAAAAAGGGAACCATTTATTACGGTGAATAACTAATTTCAGAATTTATAGCGCTGGATTTTCGTTCCCGTGCCATTTATATTACAGAAGGAAATTAAGGGGCGGGCAGGAGGCTGGCTGGACATCTTTCTGCGTTATTGCTTGTCTGCCATTTGCAAATCATTATTAATTGTGGCCCGTGTCGCTGGTGCAGCAGGGCAGGGTGCCTGGACAGCCGGAGCAGACACACATATCTCTTCATCAGGACCCCAGCCGCTAGCCCTGGAGAGCCAATTACCCCTCCCTGATTGGTATCAGATAAGGAGGGAATTTTTACAAATTAGGGAATAAATAGAATTTCCACACGTGGAGCAGGGAGGGCTTGAGAGGCAGTAATGAAAAACGATACATCACCATCAGCCAGACAACCCTATTCATACGCCGATGCATTACGCTCACTACTCATAATCCTGCCGAGTGACAGACAGCCGCTGAGCCGGAGGGGTGCGCATCCCGCCGGCCAGCCTGCTCCCAAGCACGGCCTCCGGCCACCAGCACCCTCCAGGTAGCCCGGGGAGGTCTTCCCTTGGCTGGCCTCTGCCGCCGCCTCACCGGCCACGCATCGCCTGCTCGGCGTCGCTCCCCGCGTGGCGGGGACAGACCTCCTGGCAGAGGTGACGTCCCTGCTCTGCGGGAGGAGCCCAGCAGGACGAGCCTCCGAACTTGGCCCCGAGTTCGGCGGTTAAAGTCGGCAGGCGGGCACCCAGCTGCACCCAAACCTCTCACCCGACTCCCGCGGGTAAAGCACGTCTTCCCCAAAATTATCCAGCCCAAACCTTGCCCTCAAGAAGTCGCCCCCCTTCCCTTGGTGGCTCAGAGCAGTATCCTGCTATTACAAGATCCCTACCTAATTTCGGACAAGAATGTGCCTTTTTGTACTCTTCAGTCCCCAAATCAGCCCTGCCGCTCTCAGCTCCGTTGCTCAGCCAGCCTTGTGTCCCCCCGCACCGGCGGGGTCCCTGTGTCACCCTGTGAGCAGTGCTAGGGCTCGGGGATGAGGGAGGCAGCGCCGGCTCCGACCATCCACAGGAATAAAGGACGTGCTCCTGTACAGTTCCGCTCCACGGGGAACGGGCTCCGGTTGGGGCACCTCCATCCCCGCCATGAGCATGCCACCAAGGCAGCCCCAACGCCAGCCCTTGCCCAGGGCAGACCCCAGAGCCACTGGCCAGCTGTGTCCCCCACGCCGGGTCACCCACTTTCAGACGCTGGCAGCTCCCCACGGCAGCACAGCCCTTTGCTCTGGGATGGGATGGAGCCGGATGTCCCCCAGAATGCCACCAGCACCCAGCTAACGGGGACTTGGCATGTGGCTGGCATCGGAAAGAGCAAATCCTGGACGTGCGGGGACCCCGCTGACATTCAGGAGTCCAGTTTGCGCCGTACTCCCCAGTGCCGGTGCTGTGCACCTCCGCACCCGTAATTAGCTCTCCCTTATGACAAGCACGTCACTAAACAAAATGCTCGGCAGGAGATCAATCTCGCCTGTAAGTCACGCAGCCTTTAATTTATTCAGCATACAATGTCGCTCCACCGCTGGCTTCCTGTAATTTATACCGTACACTGTCGTGTATTATTTAAGTCGTCCGCGTGTTTTACAGCTCGCCTGAAAGTCGCCATGCAAAATAAAGTCAGGGCTGGGGCACTGGTGAGGTGCTGGGAGGATGCAAGCTGCCCCCTTGCTCCGGGGCTGGTACGGGACCCCTGGTCTGGCTCGGGGACAAGGTGACGGTGGCAAGATCCTGCAGAAGTTGGTGGCTCAGGACCCCCTCTCCAGAGCTCTGTGGGTGGGAAGGGGAATGGGAGGTGGGTCTTCACAGGAGCCCAGTAAATCGCAGGCTCCAGCACTGGTGCCTCCTTAGAGGAAGGAGGAAAGGACGGTGGCAGCAGGACTCCTGCCTGTTGGGGCTGGGGTGACCCTGCTGGACTTGGGGATGGTACACGGCAGAGATGCTCTTGGCCCTGGCTGTGCTGGATGCTGGGGATGTCCAGGCTGGTGCCTGCCCCCCTCTGCAACATGGATGGAGGGTCCCTGCCCAGAGGTGCTGCTGGAAGCACAGCCAGAGACACCGGAGCAAAGTGCGGTGAGGGAGGAGGCTGGGAGCCCCATGGGGTGGCTCAGTAGATGCAACAGCCTTGTCTCCTGGACTGGCCTGGACAGACTGGCCAAGCCCAGGCTGGATGGGGCTTTGAGCAGCCTGGTCTAGTGGGAGGTGTCACTGCCCAGGGCAGGGGGGTTGGAACTGGATGATCTTTAAGGTCCCTTCCAACCTGAACCATTCTGTGATTCTATGACTGTAGAGCTGCAGGCAGCTGACAGGAGGGGACAGGACAGGCAGGGGAGGTGCCGGCATGTCCAGCCCCACCAATACCAGAGCAAGAGAGAAGACCAAGGGACCGGTGGGAGCCAGGATGCTGCTGCAGCAACACTGCCCAGCCCACAGCCCACCACCACCACGGCTCTGCCTTTGCCCTGCCTGCACAGCTGGGACTGTCCCTGCCGCTGGAACGGGTCCCTGGGGATGCCGGGAGGCACTGGTGGGAGCAGGCAGCCCTGCCAGGGTGGTGGGGCTTCATCCCACAGGCAGGGCTCCAGGGGCTGCCCCATCAGCCCTTCTCCTGGCGCACACCCCAGAGCGGGCAGGGGCAGGCAGGCAGCCTGCGGTGGGACGAGTCCTTCCTGTCCCCTCCAGCAGGACACACGTGGCAGCAGCCAGGCCCTGAGAGCAGGAGGGAGGTCCTACCCCAAAACCGGACTAAGGACTGGGGCTGGACTGGGCTGAGAGCCGGCTGGCAGCTGGTGTGGCCGCTCCGAGCAGCTCACCTAGAGCTTGTCTTTGGCCGTGCAGCTGGATGGAAGCAGTCACTGATGTAGAGCTGGATATCCTCCGCAGGGAAGGTTAAAACCTCTGTTCAGTGTAAAGTTGCCATATCTAAGCACTTATGATCATGATATTTATGGCTAGTTTATTCCAGGCTGTTAAAGGCAGCAGTAGTTATCCACAGATAAAGGGAATTCGGCTCCCTTGATGCCTTTTCTCCCTGCGGTGAAGGCATGCCCGGCTGGAGCCGGGTGCCCATGGCGTGTAACTCACCCCGTGGCCCCCTTTCCAGAGCCAGCGCCGGGGTCGGGCACGCGGATGCTGCAGCCTCAGCACAGCAGGGACGGTGGCTCTGGTTCTGCTGCACGGGAGCTGTGGGGACAGACGTGGGAGATGCCGTGTCCCTGCCCCTGAGCGATGCTGCTGGGGACCAGGGGGTGCCCAGCCTTCAGGGAGCAATTTGGGGTGCCTTCCCGCTGGTCCTCAGCGCCGGTGCAGGTGGCCCTGCCTCTCGTGTCCCCTCCGCGTGCTGCCATGCCTCTGCCATGCCCTGCTCTGACGGAGGGTTTATTGAGGGCAGCAGAAGGCCAAACCTCTCCAGGGTTTGCAGGGCATTTCGAGCCCCGCAAGCCCCCCAACCCTGCCTGGCTGTTGGTTCCACTCCACGTCCAGCTCCTGACGCCCAGTCCCACCACTGGGATTGGGACCCTAATTAGGGAGAAATTTCAAGGGAGAAATGAGAGAGTTTATAAAGCCGAGTTTCTCCCGCCTGCGAGTGACACAAGATGTCAGAGAAGGGAAATAAAAGGCGAGGATGCAATTCCAGTGCCGCCGAGAGTGTGTGGCGAGTCCTAATGGAAAGTTCTCCTGCTCTTTAAAGCTTGGTCAGATGGCCTAGTTATTGCTTTAAAAGGACCCAGAATCAAACTGCGGCGCCGCACTCGAAGCCTTCAAATAAAGCGAGCTGTGTTTCTGCGGGTCCAGTGAGGCAGAGGCAGGCGATTACACAGAGAAGGGCAGGTCTCTTTATCTTGGAGGGAGACCTACCTATTTTTAAACATTAGCTCCAAATCAGCAGCTCACCTCTTTGTCTCACACAAACCCTCTCTCGCCTTCTGGAGGAGAGATCAAACGCCAGCCCTGCTGCCATTGTTTCTCTCCCAGCGAGATGGATGCGGGACTGTAATCTTCCCACAAAGCCGCATGCTTCAAAGGCATCAAAAGTGCTTATTAAAAGTCCTAGGAAACTAATTTAATAACATCCCAAAGGGCTGGAAAAATCAGCGCCAGCAGCTCAAAATATAACCTGGTGAGGGAGATGGGCCCTTGTGCGACATGACTCCGTCTGTGGGCAGCCGCACGCGGGGCTGGGGCGCTTCGGCACGCGGACCTGCCCCACTCCCCGCAGTGTCACCACACCGTCCTCCTGCCAGGGGCATCACTGGGTGGGCAGGAGCGTGGGGGACCCTGCCCCGATGGCACCGCCAGCGCAGCTCGCGTGGGACTGTGTCTCCACCAAGGGCTTTGCACCGAGATTGCTGGACTGGAGGCATCGCACAATGGGGATGGAGACTGTCCATAGAATCATAGAATGTGTTGGGTTGGAAGGGACCTTTAAAGGTCATCTAGTCCAACCCCCCTGCAGCAAGCAGGGACATCTTCAACTAGATCAGGTTGCTCAGAGCCTCATCAAACCTGGCCTTGAATGTCTCCAGGGATGGGGCCTCCACCACCTCTCTAGGCACCCTGTTCCAGTGTCTCACCACCCTCATTGTAAAGAACTTCTTCCAAATGCCTGATCTAAACCTGCCCAGCTCTAGTTTAAAACCACTGTCCCTCGTCCTATCGCCGCATGCCCTTGCAAACGGCCAGCTTTGCTGTAGCCCCCTTCGGGTATTGGTAGGTCCACCCACCCTGGCGCTGTGGAGGAGCCCTGCGCCATCCCGGAGGCAGGATTTCAGGCTTGCCTCCGAAACATGGAAACCACTGGGTGGCCTTTGCCAGCCGCCTTGGTGGCGGCTGGCCTCGTGGCAGCTCCATGCACTGCTCACCCAGCCTGCTGGGCTGGAAGGAGGCAGCCGCGTGCCGGGCCCGTACGTGATGCAGACGGGCATGTCAGCCAGACCTACAAAGCCACCTCAGAGAGACCCATGTGCTATGTGTGAGACAGGGACGGGCGACATGTGGGACCTCGGGGCTACGTCCCGTCTGAACGGTGCAGGCTCCCGCGGAAAGGGGCAGGGGATGGAAATTAACGCTCCAGCCTCCGTCTCATCCTGCCCATTAGCGGGGCTGTTTTACTCCGGATCATTAAATATGTATATCTTATTACACGCCTTGTTACAGTATTGAGCTCTATTGACTGATAATAAATTCCAAGCATCATCCTGGTCATAAATTTATCTGGAGATGATGAAGACTCAATAATCTAGTCATGCAGATAATATGATAGGGCCTTAAAAAAGATCATTACATTATATGCCAAAATTAAAAGTGAAATACACTTTATTAACACTGTTTCCACACTCGGGGCCATTACTTGTTATATCCCCTGCTGCCCTGCCACCCGCCCGCACGCCATCCCCGGGGTGAGCCAGGGAGGGCCGGATGAGGCAGAGCAGCCATAGCTCTACCCTGCCAGGAGCCCGGCAGAGGGGTACAGGGGGGCGGCAGGTGGCACAGACGGTCACATTGTGACTTCCCAGCTTGATGTCAAGGATGCAGCATGCTGCCCGGAACGGCACCGCTGCCCTGCCCGTTGGGCAATGGCCTCTGAGCATCTACAGGCGTCTCAAACTCCTGCGCCTGGTGCCACCGGTTGTCTGCAGGCAGCCCTCAGCAGCCTTGTCCCTAAACTCCATAAGGAAAAAGCGACCCCCCCCCCCCCCCCCCCCCGCAGCTTCAGGTCTCCCCAGAAAGCTGCCCACCCATGGGGGTTAACCCAACAGCTCCCACCGACAGCTCCTCTCCTGGCACAGGGGGTCCCTGCTCGTGCCCGGCCGCACTGCGGGGTGGCACTGAGCACCAGGGAGCAGAGATGGGGACGTCGGTGCAGTGGGCGTCCCCTCCGAGAGAGGAGGGCTCCCGGCAGGCCCCCCGTGCCCGACTGACCGAGCTGCCCCTCAGCGGGACAGTGAGGGTCTGGCAGCTCCTGACCACCCTCCCTGGGGACCGGGACTCGGCCCCCTCCTCCCGCTGGCCCTCTGAAGCCATTCCTCCCTTCAACGAGAAGGTCGCAGCCATTTAAACTCCTCTGATGAGGGCAGGCGGCTCGTGCCCCTCCTGCCTGTCAGGGCCGGCCTGGCCATGCTCCCGCCTGCAGATCAATGGCACGCAGCAAGTTTAAAGCACGTCCCCCCCTCCATGTTCCCTGTCCCTCCGCCACCTTCCTCTCCAGACACGCAAGGTGACGAGTGCCGGGGGGGTGGGGGCTGCGGATCGATGCTGCGACACGGATCGGCTGCCGGGAAAAACCAATCGCGGATCAGATGGAAACCGACTTCTTCTTGTATCTGCCCGGCTCTTGCCGGGATAGATTGGCTGGAGAAATCCGATGGCGAGAGGAGACAAAGGGGGAGGCGATGGGGAGAGGAGGAAAGGGCTGATAATGCTCCTGCCGCGGCCGCTCTAATCTGTGACAGCCCGAGGATTTGCTGAAAACCATTATCACATTGCTCTCCCTTCTCTTGTCCCTGATAAAGCCCCGGCTAATCTGTTTGTTGCAGGTATTGAACGAATGCATTTAGCGAAACAAGGGGTGTGCGCGCGCCTCCCTGCCCGCCGAGCAAATGTCTTTTCCCTGCGCCGCCGGCCTCGCTGGGAGGCCAAGGAGGGGAGCAGGGATGGTTTTGGGTGCTGCCTTGCTGTGGCACTGGGGAAACGTCTCCACCCACTGCCCTTTGCGAGGTTTCAGGGAGCTTTTTCTCTAGACATCGCATTCCGTCTTCGTAACGCAACTCGTGGAGGGCGGCGAGCGAAGCCCTGGGGCCGGTGGGTGATGTGACGGTGTCGTGGCACATCCCAGCTGCAGAGCAGCCGAGACGGGGGAACATGGCAGGGGGGTCTGCATTGCGGGATCCACTGGATCCCAGCTCGGCTCGTGCCTGCCTGTCCCGGTGCTGACCTCAGCCCTCCCCTCGCGAGAAGCTCTTTCTCTGGGGAGGAGAGATAATTCAGTGGCTGTGAAAGCCCAGACCCGGGGTTCCCGCAGCCGCCTGTTACAAACAGTTCTAGTGGAACATTAATTATAGTAATTTAGCCGTGGAACACTAACTGCAGCCAGTGCAATAGCATTCAGTACATTAGTGACTATAACCCACTCCTTAAAAAAGACATTTGGCTACTGACAGCTGATAAAATGAGTTGTGAAGCATAACCAAAGGGAAAAAAAAAAATAAATCAGAAGCACGCCGGGAGGGAGCTGCGGGGTGGCCGGGCAGGGGGCAGCACCCCGTGGGGTGCCGGGGGTGCATGGGGCGCAGGCGGAGGGGCAGGAGGTGGCAGGGGGACGCAGCGGGGACCCTCCAGCCCGGTACACGGGCCGGTGGGCTGCCCACGCCGCGGGCAGGGCTCGGCGAGGCGGGGGCTGCGGGGCCGCGTCTCCGCAGTATGTCAAACAGAAGGACATTTCCTTCTATCTCCCAGCCGCCGCCCCAGGGCACAATCCACCTACATTCAATCTTTACTCCACTACACATGTTTCCTTTCCAGCCTCGGATTATTTTTTATCATCAAATTACCGTGGCGATAAGATGGAGTAGATGCGATAGCGAGCAGACCGCCCGCCCTCCCTCCGCGTCCCTCCCACCTCCCTCCGCCACCCCCAGCCCCCCAGCTCTGAGCAGGCGGTGGTGGGGGGGTTATCCAAATGTCAGGGGGTAAGAAGAGCCCCCCCACAGCAGCTGAATTCGCCGGCTGGGACCAAATTGTGGCTGGCAGCGAGCGCCTGGGCGCAGGCAGGCAGCAGCTGCGGCACAGCTTGGGCCCCCATCAGCCGTGAAAACTTTTGGGGTGCCCTGCCGCAGCGTGGCACCCCGCGGCAGCCGCGCCACCGCACAGCCGGAGCCGAGCATCTGCTCCCCTCTGCTCCACCGCAGCACCCCGGCTCCCCCACCGCTCCCGACGCCCCAGCCCCGCACAGCAGGTGGGACAGCCCGGTGACACCGGTGGGGCGGCAGGGACACGGGGAGCCCTGGCGTAGGGGTGGCCGGGAAAAGTGCGTCCATGCCACTAAAAGCCCGAGCAGCGCCGCGAGGCCCCGCTGTGATGAATCCTCCCCATCTCCTTGTTTACTCCAGTCTGCAACAAATGAGTCCCTGCCCGTCCGGGGATAGCTCATCCGGAGGAATGCTCTTTCAGGCCTCTCCCTCTAATCCCTATTAATTTAAATAATGCTCGGCCACTCTTCTCAAACTATTTATTATTTATCAGGTTTGTTTATTTGTAGCTAACAGGTAGCGCTCAGCATGCGTCCCCGGCACAGGGACAGGGGCCGTTCATCACATCGGCTCCCCTGCCATCCACCATCCGTCAATTACTCCTGCTTCCTTTAATTAGTAATGAGGACTAATATCTCTGCCTGGGATGGTGGCTGGAGCGGAACTTCCCTCCGGTGGCAATCCAAGCAGCACAAGGGAGAGAATGAAAAATAAATACCTGCGCCAGGCTGCTGCCGCTGCTCCCGGACGAGCAGGGGTGCTTGCCAGCCCCCATGCACCCCTTCCCGGGGGAGGTCCAGTCCCCGGCAGCTCCCCAAGTGTCCCCTGTACACCAGAGGCTCCTACCCAGCAGGGCAGGGGAGGTGACGCCAGCCAGGTCCCGATCCATGGGTGCCCTCTCCCGCACAGCACAGCCATCCCAAACCACGGGGGATCCCCCGCCGAGCCCCAGCTTCTGAGCTCCGCGCGGGTGCCGGCAAGGGGAAGCCTAAATTAAATGCCCATTAGAGCCTCCGGCCTCGCTGGCGGTCCTGGGGAGCTCTGTATCAGAACATGCCATCCAGAGGCAGCCTAATAGCGAAGGCAGCACATGATATAAATGGAGCCCCTTTGATTTATTGACTGGGAGAAGTTTTTACACGATAGCCCATTAAGACGGACGGCTCTGTTTACAGCCAGGCCATCTAGCTATAGGGACCCTGAACTGGATGGTGTGTTTTGCTATTGCTCTTCAGGCAGACATCTCATTAAGGGAAACAGCATATGGAGCTCTCTGGATCTATACTTCATGAGTCCTGAGGGAGGCTTTTACCATTTTTAATAAGCGGGCAAGGTTAGCAAACCTGCAACGCGGTGACCTCCCCTCCCTGCGCGATGGATCTCCCTGAAACGCAGAGAGCCGGACTCACCGGGTGCGTGTGGGACTCCATAAATCACCTTCCCGCTGCCGGCCAGGGAAAGCGGCCGGGGAGGATGGCAAGAGGGGCCCGGACCAGGCAACGCTGTGTCGAAAGGGGGTGGTAGCACATGGCTCAGCCGAAGGCGCCGGGGACAGGAGCAGTGCGGAGCGAGCCTCTGCCCATCGTGCCGGGTGACAGGCAGCACGCGGGTGGCTCAGCCGGCAAAGGTGCTTTAAGGAGAGAGCGTTAACACGATAGCCACAGTGCAGGAAACGAAACCCACAGCTGGCTGTTGAGGGGGGATTATTCCGTATTCAGTAACACGGCTGTTTAGGAGAACAAGTAATCTCTGGCAAAGACCACCAGCTCTTCTCCAATCCGATAAAGCCGTGCAGCCTACAGGCAAGCTGGCCCCTGCGGGATGGATGCCAATGGGCTGGGGCTGCCGGGGCTGGAGGAGGAGCGGGAAGGCAGGCACGTGGGGAGAGCTGCTGAGGGATGGGGCGGACACGCTGCAAACAGCTCGCCCGGGATGCCTTTCCAAAGAGAAAGGGCTTGTGCCAGGTTTGGGTGCTCCTCAAGGCAGCGCGTAACGCACGCTTATGGGCAGAGCTCCCACCATCCCCTCCCATCCCGGGTACACAGCTGCGTGCACACCCGCTCCCCAACAACGCCAATCTGGCTTTTGCCCATCAGCCAGACCTTAAATCCCTTGTGTTTTACTCCTGCGCTACCAGCTAAGCCGTATTCCCATCACCAGTTAAACTGGCATTTAACTTTTGCGCATCTAAAATTCACACCATGGAAAAAAACCCGTCAGAAAAGCAGGAGACTGAGAAGGTGGTTGTTTCCTTTTAAGAAGTCTGCCTGGCCCTGGCTGGGAAAAAGGGAAGGCAGAGAAGGACAAACGGACAGACACGGTGGCATATTTGGGTCTCTTTTCAGCAATTCCCTCACAAACAGTCTGAGCATCTTTGAAATGAAATTTTGTAGGCGATTAGCTCACAATGTGAACTTAATTGCTTTTGGTATTTAAAAAACCCCATTAAATTAAATGGCCGAGATATTGAGGCTTAAGCAATGGCTGCTTCCAATGCACAGTAACTACCAGCCTCATTACTGGGACGCCAATTCCAGCGGCGGAAGGCGCAGACCCATGCGACGTGACCGGTGCGGATCCAACGCTCCCTCCCAGCTCCCAGCCTGGGGATGAGAGGATCATGACCAGCAGGGAGAGGATGGCTCACAGCAAGGCTGGCACGGAGCAGCAGCCCAACAGCGTGCTCAGCTCCTGGCTCCCCAAAGCACCCTTGTTGGACCAGACAAGACAGACCTGGGCATCTGGAAGCCAAGGCGACATCAGGCTCCTTCGGCTCAACAAGAGGAGTGGCCGGAGTGGGACCGTCCCACACTGCAGGACATCTGGGTCCTGCTCCACCAGGACACGAGGGTGACCTCCACCGCGCCGCTTTGGTCCCTGCTCCTCGGGGATGCCACGGCGCTCGCACCCAGAGAGCAGCGGGTGTGCAGCTCCCTCGAGTGACTGTGAAGTGACGCAAGCTCGGCCGGTACCGTTTCTCCCCAGGGACAGCCCCAAAGCTGGCACCTTGCACCTCTTCATGCCAGCGCCGCGCAAAGGAGCTCTCCTCCGCCACGGAGCCGGCAGCACTGCCCCGCTGTGCATTGAGTGCCGTGATACAATAGAGCGGCCAACGGTACTGCTTTCACCTGACTTTACTTGTTTGTTTAAATTATTTACACTCCTCAGATGCAAGATTGCTCTCCAAAAGGAGCATCCTTTTGGCTGCTGCAGCTTTAAAATGACTTGCATCCATCACTCAATCGCTTTCAGGTCAAACGCACGCTCCCGACTTAATGACCGCATTTCCGCAGCAACAAATCTGTCACTGCTGTTTGTTTAAAGCCAACAATCTGTAGGAGCACTGTGTGCAAGGATTGAATTAACTCAGCATCTGAATGACTGCGGTGCCAGATCATTCAAATTGCACCTTTCCTAAGATCTTCCAGCAATGTTAATTAATGTTCCTTGGGTGATGTGCAACATGCTGCAGTGCACAGGGCTGCCGGAGAGAGCAAAGCCAGATCCCTGTGGGAATGGGGCCACCGGAGCCGGGTTCCAGGCTGTTCCGGCCCCAGGAGCAGGTGAAGGGGTGTGTATTGGGGAAAAAGAGGGGCTGGTGGCTCCCCCTTGCTCTGACACGACTACCCTGATTTTTCCCCAAAGTTCAGTGGTTCTGATGAGATATTGCATGTGCATGTCCGACTCACGCTGAATTTTTTTCCCAGGAAATTCCAGCCCAAACCATAAATACATTGCCATCAACAAGAATGAAAAATATGTCGCTATTTCCCTTGAATTCCAGCTAGTTGTTGTTGGGTTGGGGTGTTTTTTTGTGTGTGCCCAGATGTTTTGGAACAAAGCCTTGAAGTCTGGTGGGAAGGTGATTTTGGGGCCAGGGAGCATTTTGGATTTCCCATCGGCATCTCGCCAACTTTGGGCAAAGCCAGCCCTGCCCGCGGCCCCGGGTGGCCGCACGTGCGCTGACGCTCATCCCCGGGCTGGTCCCCTGCTCCCAGCTGCTGCAACCCGCCCCCCCCGCCGGCACCCGCCCCAAGCACCTGCGTGGGGAGCGGGAACCCGGCTCTCCGGGCGCTCGATGACTTCCCCAGGAAGCACGAGGGAGGAAACCACTTCATTGAAACACTTGCGCCAACAAGAGCTGAAGTCGGGGGGGCAGGCAAAGCAGGAGGAAACGGTGGCGGGGGGAGCTGGGATGATACCAGAGAAATGGGGGAAGGGACCGGGACAAGGAAATGAGGACAAAGAGTTGGGATGGGGATGGGGAGGGAGACCGAGCCTGGCAAGATGTGCAGAGAAGGAAGGAGGGAATGGGATTCAATCCACTCCCAAACCACGTAGGTCTCCTGGCTGCCATCCGCAGCCTCCAGCTACTCCAGCCCTTGCCTACTGGCAACGTCCTTGACCCAACATCCTCGGCCCAGGCCCCCAGCCATGGTCCCTGTTTGCCTGGGCCAACTGCAGCATTCACACCTCTACAGAGCAGAACCAGGGTCCGCTGGGGGATCCTAACCTGGAGAGCTAGAGCCATCCCCCAACCTCCCCTCAGCTTGCTGCAGTTAATTGGGGCACCGCTTTCATCTCTACCTGCCATTGATTTCAATTCAGCTCCAATTTTCTTCTTTGACCTTCTCTCCTCCAGACCCTGCTCGCAAACAGAACACAAATCCGCAAACATCCCCTTCATTTTTCCCTGCCATATTCCAGTGTGCCCCAGTCCCACGCTGGGGAAGGCGATGACCGACACCTGTTTGAGCCCAAATGCTGATGCACAGGGACAGGCACCCTCCCCTGGGCACGCTCACCCCGGCTCTGGCGTGGGGAGGGACGCGGTGATGCTCTGATGCCATCCAAACCACAAGCGAAAAGCATGACAAAGAGACTTCCAGATGGTTTCCTCCAGGACAGTTGTCTTTTTTTCTAGGAGCCTGTGGGTCCAAGTGGGCATGTGGGGGAGCTCCTGACTGTGCCCGGGTCTCAGCTACAGGGTTGGCACCCAGCACCCATCCCGCTGGCGGGATCTTCGCCTGCCCACCTGAATACCGGTCCCTCTATGCCGAGTCCCAGCCCTGTGTGGGCTGTGATGCTCCAAAGGCAAGCGGGAGGAGATGAGCTGGCCATGAGCTAGGGGAAGACCTCTCCTTCGCTGTGTCCCTGAGGCCATGGATCAGGCACAGGGACTGGGAGCGCCTGCCCCAGCTCCCTGATGCCCCTGATGCCCTGTGCTGTGATCTGGAAGGCGAGCCAGCCACTCGGAAGCGGTTAAAATCAGGTTGCAGTGTGCTGGTGTAGACAAGCAGGGGAGGAGAGGGCCCTAGACAGTGACTGGGAGATGTCCCCTGGTGAGAGACGCTGCCAGCACCGAGGGGAAGGGGGGAGGAGCTGTGAGGGGGGCACAGGACGGGAAAGGCATCATCCCTTAATACCCATCCCTTCCTGGCATCCCAAAATGGGTGGGGAACCTCTGCCAAGGCTCCTTTCTCAAGAAAGCCTGGATGCCAGAATTTCAGCCCTCCCAGGGCCCTTCTTTTACTGGCAGCAATTCACTATGTAAAGAGGCTGGATATTTATAATTATGCTCAAAGTGGCCACTTTGAAAATCTATATGTCTCTAGGCTCCCTGTACATCATAATGTCAAGTCTGTGAATGGAGGCATCCATCAGAGGCCTCACATCACAGACCTCGGAGCTGTGATAAACACTCGGGAAATGCTCGCTGAACCCCGCGTCCCACCGCTGCCTTCTGGGGAAGAGACTTGGTCTTTGGGGGGTGCCCCCACGGAGACTCGGCCAGGAAGGATGCCACTGGGTGATCAGAGACGGGGATGGGAACAGGGTCTGGGTTCCTCTAGCCAGAGCTTTCCCTGCTGACCCTCGCTGTCCTCCAGGAACTGGGACTTTCCTCCAGCTGGGACCGACCAAGCCATCATCCTGTTTCCACGCCACAGGCACACCACCTGTGAAACGGCAGCTCCCACCCCTCCATCTCCAAGAAAGCCCCAGCGCTGGGACGGTGGTGAGGTACAGGGACAGGACACCCTCCTCAAACATCAGCTCCACTCTTGGCCATCAAATTCCCATCTTTTGGCATCATCAACCCCAGGATCTCCTGAGTCTGAAAACACTAGCTCAGCACCAGGGGGGTCTCAGCCCCCATTCCCAGCAGGGAAACTGAGGCAGGGAGCTGAAGTCTCTTCTCCAGGACAGCAAATGTCAGAAGTGACCCTGAAACGATGCTCCAGCCCGCTGCCCCACGGTGCTTGCGGGGAGTTTCTAACACACCTCTCCCGGTGCGGGGACGCAAAGCCCCCACTTTGTGTCACCTCCTTGAAGTGAAGCAGGTGCCCTGCCGGCGAGATGCCCGTGGGAGACCGGGAACGCCGCTCTCTGCCGACAGCGCAGCCAGGGGACGCACAGGCTTCGCTAACGCTTTGCCCAGGCTGTTCTTAAAAATTTATTACTCTGTTGCAACATGAAAAATAAGACAGAGAAGTAATCATTAGTATAACTATAACTCCCCCTGCAATAGTCCCACTTGTAAATTGAGATTTATGATTGCAGCTGCCGATATTTTAGAGGCCGGTGCAGGCAGCGGTGGCAGTACAGCCCAGCTCCGCGCTGCCCCGCCGCAGTTACAGTTTATCACAATCTGCAGAGATTATTGCAATGAATAATACACAACAGGCTGGCAGTGAAGAACTATTCCCGATCAAACGCTTCTGTAAACAACTGAATAAATAATATTGCTCAGCCCCTCTTTAGAGCCCTCGGAGGCCCGGGGAAATCTCTCATTACTCAGCAGCAGAGGCGGCGGGGGGCTCGGAGATGCCACGAGGGAGGGACGCGGTGACTCTGGGCAGGCACCGGACATCCCAGGCACTGGCACTTCCCATGCAGACAGCTCACCCTGCCATTTTTTTTGGCAGAAAAGGCGGCTGAGACACGGGAAAGACCCACTCATGG
Organism: Rissa tridactyla; assembly: GCF_028500815.1. Lineage (NCBI taxonomy): Eukaryota > Metazoa > Chordata > Aves > Charadriiformes > Laridae > Rissa > Rissa tridactyla. Next base: position 44,011,470 of record NC_071473.1, read on the forward strand.
TCCCGCAGCTCCATGTGCAGGGCTGTCACCACTAGGAACAACCTGCTCGGACAGACAGACAGATGCAAGCCCAGACAGACAGGTATTGCCGTCCTCTCTTCTACTTGGCAAGGCTTTTGCTCGCTCCCGATATCACCAGGGCCCCACGGGTGAATTGGCAGCAGGTAAAGAGCAGGTTTGGGGACTGCCTCCCCTGTCCACGGCAGGGATGGGGTGGTTGGGGCCGAGCCCACCGGGAGCGGGGCTCTACGCATTCCCCGAAATGTCAGTAAGTAATGCAACGTGATCAGGGTTGTGCGCCAGCAGCTCTCGAAAGGGCATTTCTCACACGGCTCGGAAGGATAAAGTTCAGCTCCGCGACGCCCCGGGTTCCCCCGCTGCAGCGAGCTCTGGCTCAGCCACCATGCCGGGCTGCCACGGGCATCGGGGGCTGCAGAGACCCTCACCCAGAGGGTGAGCAGGGGGGGATTCACCCCTTTCCCAGCACCCAGCGGTACTTTACTTACTCTCCAAACATCTACACTCAAAATACAGCGAGTGGTGGAGGGACCTGAAAGGAGCTAAGGGAGGGTTATAACCGCCTTGGGCTATACACCAGCCCTGCAGTGGCTCTCTGATGTTTCAGAGCCCTCGCACCACGCTTTCTGTGGGGTGGGTGCCCATGTGCCCCTGCCCAGACACCCCCAGGCAGGGAACATTCCCCTGCACCCGCACCCTGCCTGCTCCAGCACCAGCTCCCGGTCTTGTTCCCTGCTCCCCGCAGGCTCTCCCCACGGCCGGGTCCTGGGGAAGGGCGAGAGAAGCAAAGCAGGAAAGTTTGCATCCCTGCGTCGCCTGGTCTACGGCGTCTGTATGTGTGCAGGAATCGGCTCCAATTAATCCCCCCTCAGCTTGGCCCACCCGCTTCATTACCTCCCCTTGATGAGAACCATCAGTGGGGCCTGTATGATTTTGCTAATTAGCCTCACTTCGTTTATCATTTCCATTTTCTCCCAGAGACGCTCGGCTTGCTGGGCGACAGCTTCATCTCCCGCTGAAACAATGCGGCCCCTTCTGTGCCTGTCTCACTTAGCGCTGTCACCGCAGCCATTATGAAATTGGGGTTTCATTTACACACTAATTAAACATTACAGCTTGTTCACAATTACAACACGGGGATGAGGAGGTAACTAATTACTTAAGAAATGAGCTAACATTTATCTCCGATTCCTCCCCCCCCAGCCTGCCGCCCTCCTCTCCAATCAAGATTAGAAATTGTTGTTCGACGGCGGCAGCCCAGCGGGCCACTGCCCACCTCTGTGCGTGCTGCGTCCCCTTCGGGGGGACCGTACCGAGACCCCGGCCAGGGGACAATCCATCAATCCCTAATTGCAGCTGGGATGACGGGGAGCTGTGGCAGCGGCGGCGTGTGACACTGTGCCAAACGGGCTGCACGGGGACGAGCCGTGATGCTCGGGATGCGTCCGTCCTGGTCAGCCCTGCCTGACGACGTGGCATCCCCAGGATAGCCCGGCCATGGTCGCGTCCGGGACCAAGGTGCTCCCTGGGCATCACGGCTCCCTGCACCTACTGGGTTCTTGCCTGTGGGGTTAACGCCTGGCTCTGCAGAGAGGCCGGGGACACCAGCACCCTCTCCCCAGCCCTGCTGATGGGCAGCTCATCCTGAAAAGACATTTTCTTCAGGGAGGAATTACCATTTAGAACCGAGAACCACTAGAGTAAATAAAACAGGCTGTCACTCGGACCAAAAGGCAACACTGAGGGTGGGTTTGGGACACAAACGCGACTGGGGGGACGGGCCCCGGGGAGTGGGCAAGGCGAGGAAGGGGCAGGCACCCCTTCACTCACCCCTCGGGGTGGGGTGGCCGGCACGGGCAGGCTGGCAGCCCGTGTTCGGCCTAGGCACGGCTGGGTGCTGCTGCCGAGCGAGGAACAGCATCCTTGCACGGGCAGCACGGGGCTGCCATGTGCTGCTGTCACCGGCGAGCGGTCCTTGCCTCGCTGCAGTGCGGAGGAGGGTGCAGGCAGGCTGCACCCAGAGCTACAGGTAGCGGTAGAGGACAGGAGAGCGGAGAAGGGTGACAGCGACCAGGATTGTCTTGGGATGGATGAGAGGATGCACGGTTGCCTGCGAGCCGGCTGGTGGCGGGGAGAGGCTGGAGGAGCTGGGGATGCTGGTGCGGTGCTTGGACACTGGTGAGGTGCCTGGATACTCCTGGAGGCTCTGGGAAAAGGCAGTGCCACTGCAGGGCTTCTGAAACACAAGGGACTTCCCCCCATAAACAGCCCTAAGCACTGGAAATGCTCTCAGAAAAAAAACCACCTAGTTCAGCACCAGGCAATTAAGGTTCTTTTGCAACTCTTAACCCGCGATTTTGAGACAAAGAATTTGGCCTTGGCATAATTTGAACTGCTAATTGCTTTCCTGATCCGCAGTTAGAGAACCCAGCCAAAGCACAAGCACAAAAAAAAATCACCTTCCCCGTCTGGGAGAAAATTCAGTCACTCTCCAGGGGGAAGGGGATGCGCTCTTCTTCCCTCTGAGCTGCTTAAAAAATAATGATCAGGAAACAGTTAAGCAAAAGGGGGGTGAACTGATGGCTTAAAAAAAAAAAAAACAACAAAAAAACTCACACCACTTTATAATAATAGTAACAACTCATTCCCATAGTTTTTATCCTTCCTGTCTTTAGCCCACAAAAAAAAAAAAAAAAAAAAAAAAAAGAAACCCTGAGCTAAACTACTGACACTGGCTGGGAGCTTAGAACTGCCGCATCAAACAGAGCCCTTGAATCTCCTGAACATAATTGTGCTGCCCTCTAACCTCAACCTTCAATCAGTGCAGTGTAACTATCTCATTTTAGCCTACAGGACACACCCCTCTGCTAACTAGCAGCCATATTCTTCTCATTAGGAGACTGCTCTGGATGGGAGCGTGGAGGCAAAGCCGTTGTCTCTCTTTTTCTCTCCCTCTCTGCCTCTCTCGGCTGTTATATATGTACTTCTGGAGGGGGAGAGCACTAGCAGAGGGCTTTGTGGGTGCTGGAGATGGCCCAGCTGCCAAGCTCCCAGTTCCCCCGGGGCATGCAAATAAAGCCAAATCGTTGGTTCTTGGTTGGAAACACACAGGACACGAAAGGGGTCCTGGCCCCCGGACCCCCGACAGCGGGCGGCTGGCCCCGGGCAGCTGCAGCTGATGGCCGGAGCCAGCTTCACAGCAAGATGCTGAGAGGTGGCAGCGGGCAGGGACACGCGTGTCCCTGCAGGCACAGGCAACCAGCAGTGCCAGCACCGTGCCGGCCGCCGAGGGGCTGGCAGGAAAGCACGGGGCAACGCGGGGCTGGGGAGCAGCAGGAAGGTCTGCACAGAGACAGCCCCTCCGGCTGGGCGGTCGCTCCCCCGGCACGTTATGGGCCTACGTGTAATTAACAGCGAGGCTAACTACAGCAGGAAAACTTACCCAAGGCTGCCGGGTGCTCTCCATCACTGGGGCGTTTTGCACCAAAAGAAGCGTGGCCAGCAGGTCGAGGGAGGTGATTCTGCCCCTCTGCTCTGCGCTGGTGAGACCCCACCTGGAGTACTGCGTGCAGCTCTGGAGTCCTCAGCACAAGAAGGACATGGAGCTGTTGGAGTGGGTCCAGTGGAGGGCCACAAAGATTATCAAGAGGGCTGGAGCCCCTCTGCTATGAGGACAGGCTGGGAGAGCTGGGGTTGTTCAGCCTGGAGAAGAGAAGGCTCCAGGGAGACCTTATAGCCCCTTCCAGTCCCCCAGAGGGACTCTTTATCAGGGAGTGGAGCGATTTCAAACTGAAAGAGGGTAGATTTAGATTAGATATCAGGAAGAAATTCTTTACTGTGAGGGTGGTGAGGCACTGGGACAGGTTGCCCAGAGAAGTTGTGGATGTCCCATCCCTGGAAGTGTTCAAGGCCAGGCTGGATGGGGCTTTGAGCAGCCTGGTCTAGTGGGAGGTGTCCCTGCCCAGGGCAGGGGGGTTGGAACTGGATGATCTTTAAGGTCCCTTCCAACCCGAACCATTCTATGACTATGATCATGTCACTTGGAATGGGTGTTTCCATGGTTAAAGATCAGCTTGGCGTTGCAGGGGGACGAGGCTGGACACTCCTGTAGCCCACCTGTCACCGCATCCCAGCCCTGCTGATACCACTGCATCCCTGGGCCACCACCTGGCCAAAACCGGATGGGAGCTCTCGAGCCCCTGCTTCCAAGCTGGAGCAGGATTGCTCAGGACTCTTGGGGACAGAGGGAAACGCCGCCATCCCAGTGCAGCACCTGCAGGACTGGGAACCAGCCAGAGCTCAGGTGGTTAATGGCACAGCCGGGATCAGCCTGTGCGGTGGCGGCTGCGGCTCTGGGAAAACCCTCATGCTATGGAGGATAAAGAGGAGAGCAGATCCCCTCTCATCCCGCTGCAGACCCACAAAGCGAGCGCGGACACAGTGGGAAAGGGCAGCAGTTCGGGTGGCACAGCCCTCCTCTGCGGCCAGAGCCCTTTGCCCTGGGATTTCAGCATGTTAGCAACTTGGGAGAGGGGGAATTACACTGATTTTTGTAAAAACAGGGAAAAACACAGCACCAGACAGATTTTCGATGCCTCAGTGCCCATTTTCCCCACCCAGTGGCATCTTCCCCATCCAGGCCTTATCCCCGCATCCTCTGCCGAGTTATACCGGCTATTAACACAGTCCAAGTTCGTTATCTTAAACAGGCCACTCAGGACACAGGGCAGCGATCCTTAAACCAATTAATGCGATCCTTTGATTTCAGGGGAGAATGAAGAGGGGACTGTCAGCGCAGCGGCAAGACACAAGTTATGGGTCAGAGCCTAACAGCACCGAGGTGCCCGTTAGTGCTTAACGAGAGGCGGGGGCCGGTGGGCAGCTGCCAGACCTGGCTCCTGTCACAGCCCTTCTCCGCAGCCACAGCCCTGGCCCAGCGCCGCTTCCCGGGCACCGGGGAAAGAGAGGGAAAGCAGCACCGTGGTGCTTAACAGGGCTGCGGATGCCAAAAAAGCCTCTTCCACCCCGTGCTTGGGTCAGGGCTGCCAGGAGGAGGAGAGCAGCGATGGTACCACGTCGCAGCACTCATCCTGGCGTGGAGGGAGCTGCCCTCTGCCACGGCAGGGACGGCCGCGGAGGGTCCCGGGCACCCCGGGGTGCCAGAGGCAGCATCACCCCACGGCCCAAAACTTTCCTCTCTTTTCTTTCTTTGCTTGGCCGTTTTTTAAAGCAGAAGTTCTCTCTTAGCGAAGTCTTTTGGGGGAGGTGGAGAGAGAGTAGGAAGCCAAAGAGAATCGTCTTGCTAGTCAAAGCCTTTAACAACTATTTTTAATATCAGGCAGAGGAGCAGGATTTTGAAATGAAACAGCCGGTGCCTCTTTGATGGGCAAGCTACAGATCTTGAAACAAGGTCCATTCCCTCCTCCTTCACTAACTAACAGCCATATTTCTCTCATTAAAGACAATCTGGCCGTATTTTCAAACTTCTTAACAAGGCGATCACCGTAATTTGAGATTTCTATTATCCATGCTCCTATTACAGCAGTCTTTTAAGCAGCTGGCTTTTTTTTCTGCTTTCTTTCCCCGACTTTGTCTCTCCCCTCAAACTGCCATCAGTGGTAATGACGTGCAGGAAACAAGAGCGCCGAGAACCATCTTTTTTTTTTTCCCCCCTTTCTTTTTGGTACTAGGTTGTGTGGGGGTAGCAATAAGGAATAAAATAAAAAGCGAAATGAAGTTTGGTTATCTCTTATCTGGAGTTTGGTTTTTAATCCACCCAGGAGCGCAAACGAAGCCAATGCAGTACCTTATCTCCCCCGCCAATCGCAGACCCCCTCCCTCCCCAAAGACCCCCAGTTCTCTCCCCTTCCCAAAGGCGCCCGGCCACGGCCCCCTCCCTGCCCCATTAGTCCTTCGCTGGGCTCTGCCAGATGGATGCAATTTGCATAATATCACCGGCGGAGGCTGGCAGATCAACCGGGGTCAGGCTCTGACATCTCCAGCACAGTCTATCTCCAAGTGCTAATTTGGACTGCATTGATCTCTCTTTCTGATTTCTTTGTCATTTACGTCTGCAACGGTTTGACAGGAGATACAGAGACAGACAAGGGGGGAAAAGAAGGGGAGGGGGGGGGAAGAAGAGGAGAGAAACAAAGATTGTAGTTACAGATGTCTTTAAGGGAAAAAACAGATTAATCCAAGGACTCCTCTGAGGGTCGCAGCTTTGAAACATCCTAATTATCCTATTCTTATGAATTCCTGTACGGACTTAGAGGGGGGTCTTGTCAGGGAACTCAGGGGAATGGAAACTTGTTAAATTGCGGCGGAGTCTCTCCGGCTGGCTGCTACCCCTTCCCCTCCTGCACCTCGCAATCGTTTCTCATTAGGTGAAGCGGGGCAGCTTTAAACCCGGCGTCCCTCGCTGACGCAGTCTCCCCTCTGTACCCCTGCCACCATTCGCATTAAAGGAAGATCTTTGGGAAAACTTGGGGCAGGAGTCTCTCCTCCTCACAGAGAGGGACTGTGGTGCCCACAGCCACCTGCCCTGCGCTGCCCAAGGAGGCCAGAGCCGGGACAACGTGGATCCCCGACCCCTGGGGACAAGGGCTAACCCGAGAGGAGCAGCATCCTTGCGATCCGCTGGGATGCAGGTGCAGAAGGGCAGGTTTGAGGACACAATGCTGTTGCAGGACAGCATGATGTCAAAAGACACCTTCCGCCGGAGTCCAGTGCAGAGCAGGGCAGGCAATCCATTCTCTTAACCGAGATGTTTATGTTCATTAACAGGAAACTCTCCCCCTCCCCACCGGTAAGGGAAGACGCACTACCATTTAGCCTTGTCTGGGACACATCGCAGAGACACCAAGGCACCAAAAGAATTCACGGGAAAATCAAAATGTCACTCGGTGTTTTACGTCGCTACTTTCTACAGAAAAAGCTCTCTAGAAAGTTAATGATCTTCCAAGGCCTCTCACCTACCCAGCACAACATGGGACAGGGCTTGGTCAGTTCAAGGGCTGTTCCAGCAAGGTGTGTGTGGGATGACTTGCAAGGCTCAGTGACAGGACGGGACAAATAGCCAACAGCAGGATGGGTCTGAGGCAACGCAAAGCTCCCTCTAGTACGGATCAGTTCATAGACCTCCTAGTCAGTCCCTAAAGGGGGCTACAGGAAAGATGGGGAGGGACTCTTTATCAGGGAGTGTAGTGATAGGACAAGGGGTACCGGTTTCAAACAGAAAGAGGGGAGATATAGATTAGATACTAGGAAGAAATTCTTTACTGTGAGGGTGGTGAGACACTGGAACAGGTTGCCCAGGGAAGCTGTGGACGCCCCATCCCTGGAAGTGTCCAAGGCCAGGCTGGATGGGGCTTTGAGCAGCCTGGTCTAGTGGGAGGTGTCCTTGCCCAGGGCAGGGGGGTTGGAACTAGATGGTCTTTAAGGTCCCTTCCAACCCAAACCATTCTGTGATTCTATGATTCTATGTCTGTACGCTCCCGGGTTTGGGTGACTGACTGGTAAGACAGAGCACACATAATACAAACCATCAGCCTCTCCCCATGCTCCCAGTATGCCAACAACCCTTTTGAGTGATATGAAAAATATATTTAATAGGTTTCTCATCTGTCACTGGGGAAAGGAATTGGGCCAGGTGTTGGGCTGCGGACCACAAGTGGCTTGGGAGGGAGGGAGGCAGGGAGGGAGGGAGGGAGAGCAGATCTGCTCTTCTTGCCAAGGGAGATAGTCCCCACCGCTGGTGGGGTGAGTCTGGGGAAAGCCTAAAAGCAGAAGCCAGAGGAAGGGGGGGTACATCAGCAGTCACGCAAGAGGGCAGCTCCAGGATGACGCCAGCCCTGTCCTGCTGGGGCTGAGCCAGGCCTGGGGCTTGAGATGAACCTGCCCCGATCTGCAGCTGGGCATCGCGACACGGCGAACAGCAGACGATCCACAAATCCCTCTTAAATCTTAGCCTGACAGCGGTGCTGCAAACTGCTCCCAGCCAGAAGAGAGGGGCTCGCGCCTACCTCCTGCGCACCCCCAGCCAGCGGGCACCGCCGGGGCTGGGAGGAGCGCACGGCGGCACCCCGACTTTTCTCAGGCACCCAGAGCCCCGCAGCCTGGCTCACCCTCCCCTCCAAAAACCGCTCTCTCCGGGGACCAGGAGCCCTCAGGTGAGGGGCAAGGTGTGACGAACCCATTGCACCCCCCACCCCGGCAGGCAGCAGGGTCGGGCGAGGGACCAACTTTTGGCAGGGTAGGACGGAGGGGTGAGTGCAGTCAACACAAACACTCAATCATCCTTCCTTTCTTTCTTCTGTGCCTCCTTTGTTAACTGCAGGAAACAGCTGAAAGACCTTGAGTTTCCCATTGTAGCGTGTATGGGAACAGAGCTGCAGTGATCAGAACATACCCCCCGCTGCTCCCAGGGAAAAAGGGAGAGCAGAATCCTTTCTAAAAAGGGTTTACGATTAGAAGAGTGTTCTGTCACTCTGGCGCGCAGTAATCCACTGCGCCACCAAGTCCCTTCAGAGAGATGTCGAAAACTTAAATGACTGAAAGCAAAAGAGCCCCGGCTCAGGTTCCCAGGCAGCCAGACATCCTAATTATCTTTAGATCCACTCCCACATGGAGGGGAGAGCGCACACAAGAGTAAAAAAAAAAAAAAAAAAAAAAAAAGGAAAAGAAAAGAAAAAGAAAGAGGGGAAAAAAAAAAAAGACTGTCACATTGCTTTTTTCTTTTTTTAAAAGCTTGTCTCCGCTCACTGCTTTTCCAGCTGTGACACCTCTCACAGTAGTTAATTAGAATCATGTCACCGCGTTAATGTGCTCTGACTGGACTCTGACAGACGCGCGTCCTCTAACCGGCCGGCCCTCCCTCCCCACCCCTCCTGGGGATGCGGGACCCCCTGCCACCCGCCTGCTGCCCTGTTCCCGCGGTCTGGCGGGTGCCGGTCCCCGTTCCCTTCCTCCCTGGGTGCTGGGACGTGCTGCCTGGCCACGACACCTGGCACGCAGCCGCTCCACCTGTTCTGGATCCGCCTGACCTTTACGAGCGCTAATTCAAAATGACACTGCTCATTTGATGACATTTCTGTTGATTTTTACTTAAGTCTCTTTTAATTATTTAACTCGGAGTCTGTCCCCTTCTGCCCTGGGCTGGGGACATTGTGTGTGGGGCAGTGGCCCCGAGGCTGCCCCGTGCCTGGCTCCGCAGCAGCGAGCCCTGAGCTCGGCTCTCGCCCTCGGCATCCCCTGGGAAAAGGATGGAGTGGTGCAAATGGCAGCGTCCCCCAGCACTGCACCAGCTGCGTGCCACCACAAACAGCTGAACAACAAGGTTTGTCTGTTCTGGGGGAGCATGGGGTTCTCCAAGGTTTTTCGTATGCCCTGGGAGGGACGGGGAGGATGGGACCAGCTCTGCCAGCCGCGGCCACTTGGGCTGTGGTAAAAAAAACGGAGGGGAGTTTCAGAAAATGCTGTCCCTTTCTCTCGTTCCCCTGCCCCATCGCAGAAGAGGCAGATGGGCACCAAGGGTGACCAGGGACCCCGCAGATGCTGGGGGGCTGCAGGCTTCCCTGCACCCATGGGAGAGCCAGGAAAACAAAAGAGGGGAAAGGCAAGCATGGAAGAAGGAGAGGAGGCTGAAATAAAGCCAGCAAGCTGCCAGGACCGCAAGCTGCCAGGACCACGAGCTCCCAGCACCTCTGCAGGGCAAGGCGAAGCCTCATCAGCCCCCCCCCTGCTCCCGGGGGGGACAGCCGGCGCTGACAGCCAAAGGCACCCATGACAGCGGGTGGCCTGCCGCCTGCCACCGCACTTAGCGAGCGCGGGCCTCGCCGCCCTCTCCTTCAATGTCAGCGCGGGGAGCAGCCCGGCGCCACCGGGACAGGAGCGGGCAGAGGGATGTGGGGAGAGGGACGGCTCTGCGGGGCTGGAGGCACCCCCGGCAGGCGATGGCCCCGCTCCCCGCGGCGGTGGCAGCTCGCGGTAGTTAATTAGAATCGTGTCACTAAGTAAATGCGCTCTGACTGGACTCTGACAGACGCTCACCTATGACACCGGGGTCCAGGAGACAATCCACATCAAACTACTGCAGTGTGACCCTTTTAACACAAAGAGTAAACTCACTGCACATCGAGTTGAAGCTCATTAAAACTGTCTACTCTGCGAGCATCCCATTAACCTCACTGTTAAAAACACGCAATTCCTCTTCTTCTTTCCGAGGCCTAATTAATGCTCTGGATCAGGAACAATATCACACCCTAACCTTCCGAGATTTCCAATCAGTAAATGAAAAGAGAGAGACGGAGCCGGGAAGGCACGGTGGCTTGCTGGGTCGCTCACCGCTGCTGACCTGCCCAGGCAGGCAGGGCTTGTCCATTCGGCAAGGTAGAGATCCCCATGGAAGGAGCACGGCATGGCCTCGGCTGGGGGGACCATAGGCAAAGGGAAGATGGTGAAGCCCCGTGTGGAGGCTCGCAACTCACAGGATTACGCCGGCTGATGTACAATGGCCCGGTAAGGGCACCGTGGCGGGACAGGCGCTACCATGGGACCAGATCTCCTGGTCGCCTGCGATGGGCACCGCGGGTTCATTAGCAAGAGACACAGCAGCCTGAAAACGTCTTTCCCTCAAAAAGAAAAAAACAACCCCAAACCAGGCATTTAGAACTAAATCTAAAATCACAATAATCTGCGTGCTAACGTCTAAACTTTAAAGAAACAATTAAATTCCGTTAGATTCCAAAAAGACCAGTAGCATGGGGTAACGTGTTTTAAAGACAGTCAATGCACTGGAGGTGGAAGCAGAGATGACAAATGAGAAACAAACTTTTCCCAGCAGCAGCAGCTACTTCTGCAGATTTGGAAACCCGTTCCTTTTTTTGCGTGTATTTTCAGTTCAATAACTGGCTAGTTCAGAGCTGAGAAACCACAAAGGACTGAAAAAAAAGACAAGGTGTGCCTTTTATCTTTTCCGTAATCAGGGAAACAAGCAAACCAACAAACTAACCTGGGAGAGGATGAGATGTGCTAATTCTAAAATCTTGAAAGGACGGTTTCCAGAAACAGTCCTTCAACTCACCAATCGCTTCTCGCTTTGGTTTCATGCACCAGGTGTTTTTAACTAAAAAGTATTCTGAAATTTACTTTCCCTTCTGTACTGAGTATATGCAAGGGAAGCAGGACTTTACTAGTAAAAACAATTCAAATTACTGCTGGGGTACTTTAGCATGACATTGCAATTTTCGTCCGAAAGCATCAGAACTCAAATCATGAGTAATAATTTAATCACCACCTCCTTAATAGCAAATAGTCATTCATTGTTTTTTCTAATGTAACAAATATCTAAAACCTAAGACTAAAGGCATACTGTATTACATATTTGGTGAAGAAAAGAATAATCGGATTTAATAATTGGGCAGTGGTAGGGAAAGCTGCGCTTGGTTTGATAGGTGCTGGTCAGTAAAACTTGACCTTTTTTAGGGAAACAAGTTAAAAAAAAAAAAGAAGAAATGCAAAACCAGAAAAAAAAATCAATTACTGAATCCAGGTGACCTGCTGCCTGATTTAAATCACAACTGAAGCCTGGGATTTTAATCCTTCTGATTTTTATCAGCCTCTGAAACTCAGTGGAGAGACCCCAATGTGAGAACACACCGTGAATGCTGGTCTTTGCGCGAGAGTGCCAAGCCCCCCATATTACAAGCTGCAGGTCTTTTTTTGGAAAGCGGCGCCTCAAACACATGTTTTAAGAACCGCAACGTGCACATGTCTGTAAGATGAGTAACTTCTTGGCAGGACTCAGCTTCATTTTGTTGAGGGCCAAGAAAACACCAGACATAAAGAAGTTCCTCACCCCAAGGTCCTACTGCCCACACATTTAATCTGTGTTTGAGGAGAGATGGAAGCTGCAGAAAAAAAAAGTCCTCTCTGGTCCTCAGGGCTACAATCATCCCAGAGGAAAACCTTAGAGCTGAAATACCAACCCAAGGAAAGGCATGAAAGAAAAGGTTTCACTCCTCCTTTGCTCCTTTCCCATCTCCCAAGGATTTCCTGCACCCTCACTCTCTGGAGCAGGACTATCCTACCTCCTTGTTCTGCCCAACGCTTCTCACTAAGTTGAAATATTGACCTTTTCCCCCTTCCTTTACCTTTTCCCTCCCAAGAAAATAACTGCACCAGACCTGCACCCATTGCACCCCAAGGCTGCTGCACTTGCAGGGTATGCAAATACGCTTTGGTGTATTTGGTGACAAAACCCACTTTTCTAAGCCCAAGATTTGCAGCTTGCTTGCTCGCGAGTAGAAACCAGATGAGAGCTAGAACCTGAGCTCTGTTCAGCAACTTGCTGTATGCGCAGATGTATGTCCCAGGGGATGTGGTGTGAGACTCTGCCGTGCTCCACCACGAGCCCCTCCTGCCCCCACACACCGGCCACTAAAGGTGAGGTTCCCACCCAGAATCCGGCCTTGGCCCTGCAGGGTGCTGAGCGCCCTGAACTCCTCGGATTTCGAATAAGACGAAGGCGGGGAGATACAGCACAGAGCAGGACCGGTCCCAGAACATGCCAAGGGCAGGGATTTGGAGCAGGTATCTGCTGACCCAGTGAGTCGGAGCGATTTGAAAACAAAGCAATACACAACCCATCAGGCGAGACGGCAAAATTCCTTGCGAATCGTTTGCAAAAACAAGTGGCCATCCACTGCAATTTTTCTGTCACATTTGAAGGGAAACATCCACGTTGCACATCCCCGCGTAAGCGAGCTGAGGCTTCATGGGGGCCGTGCAGAGACTGTCCTGCATGGCACGGTTTTCATGAAACTGCTGTGGCTGGTGAACACATTGCCTTGCTGCTCCCTCCTCAGCCCTCTTTGGCTTGCAGACCTCTGGGCATCAGCGACCGACGAGGGCCATGAAAATCAGAGGCTGAGCCTGGTGACGCCTGCCTTGGGCAGCCCTGGGGACCCCTCTCTCAGCTCCCCAACTTCCCTCAACCTTGCTGCATCCCAGGACTGGCCATAAAAGAGAAGCGAGGCTCTAGACCGCATGGCAGCATCCCCAGGGCCACAGCCAGCTCCCATCGCACCGTGGGCAGGCAGCGTGCTTTGCCCATCTCCAGTCTCTTCTTCAGCAGCCGTCCTCCAGAAGGGGTCATTTATCAGGCTGAGGGGGCAAGGGCTGTGTGAGGAACAAGGCTCCCTTCAGCCAGGGAGGGATGGGGAGGGCAGCCCTGGGCAGGGAAAGGGATGGCTCCTCCCAGCCCTGAAGGAAAAGCAGTTGAGAGCATGAAGGAGAGTGGTGAGGATGGCTCAGGTCACAGGGCGACTGTCAGCAACCAGGATGGCTGTGCCCACTACCAGCGGCCGATACAGAAGGACTTGGCTGTGGAGGACCGACACTTGCTCCAGGACAAGGCAGCAATGCCGGACCCAGGGAAGCCAGCCCAGCCTGCCTCTGCAGTGAGCAGCCCCTCCTCAGCCCTCGGCCTGGGGACCCTTCGCGCTGTCACTAGAGCCAACGCTTGATCCATGACTAGGACCTGAAAAGCCAGCAGGCTGGGAAATGAAGTGGCCAGAAGCCCAGGAGGCTGGTGCCCTGACAAAATGCCAGGCAAGGCACGTCTCCAAACACCAGCATCGCCCCGAGCCTTCTCCCAGGAGGGACGCTGGGTTACAAGCCCTACAGGCAGCAGCCCCGACACCGCGGGCAGCAGCCGTGCCTGGGGCCACCAAGCTATCCGGGAGGGAAGCCCTTCAGTGAGCTGTGCCTCCGGCTCTCTCACGGGGGCTCAGCCTGCGGTAAAGCCAGCAGGGATGGGGCAGGCAAGCAGAGGATCGCAGACACCCGGGGCAGAACTGCTCTGGACCCAGCCCAAATGGAGCAGCACTCAAGGGCTGCAACACACAGGGCACGTGCGCACCGTTGGCAGTGCCAGGGAGATGGAGCCCATCACACCGCTGGCGTGGCATGCTTCACAGCACCCACGTAAACCCAACAGTGTGTGAAAGACAGGTTTGCCACCGGGACGGAGCACTGCAAGAAGGGAGTTTGGCTGCTGGGCCCTGACACGCTGCTTCTCTGTGGGCAACCCGCCCGTGGCTCACCCTGTACCGGGGAGAGACGAGGACGCTCCCCCACGGAGGCAGTTTGGCAGAAAGGAAGAAGCAAAACCTTCCTAAAGGATTGGAGCGGGGAGGGACATGAACAGCATCTCTCTGAACTCCATCAGGCAGAGACACCTGTGCCTGACACCACCACTGATATAAACACGGGCAGAAACCATTGGCAGACAGATGATACTCCAGAGCTGTGGACGCTCTGTCAGAATAAGAGATGACAGCAACAGAGAGCTCTTGCCATAAATAAAACGAGGAAAGACAAGATACAAACCAACACTGCATCCCCCAGGAGACCCTAGAAAAAGCCCAAGCCCCCTGAGCAGGACAGGCACACACAACTCCTGCAGTCCCTGTTCCCTCCCCGTGATCCCCCCAACATGGCACACAACCAAGGAAAATCTGCTCCCAGGCAAGGAAGCAAATTTTAATGCTACCTCCGTCAATAATGCAACCAGATCCATAGTTCAAAAGGAGCTTGCTAATTAAAAGCTGGTGAGCTTTAAATAATTCATCCCCTTAACTTGGATTGATTGGAGAGTTTAATGGTTAGAGTCTTGAAACAATATTAAACAGCCTCCTCAAGGCCCAGGTAGCAGGTGACTTTTCCAAGTAAATCTTACCTCCTTGCAAACTTTAACGCTCACAAGTCACCACGGATGAAGGGCTGGGAGGCAGAGGGAACACCCGACCACCGGTCTCCAAGCGTTGATCCAACGCCCCGCAGAGAAACAAGACAGGCAAGAGCGATGCAGCCCTGAGTTACGGCCCTGCCTACAGCCCAGTAAATCACAGCTCCTGCCTGTTACCGTCGCTGCCTGCTGACCGAGCTCTGCGCCCCCAGCACTAAGCAGCAGGCAGATATATGGCCTCTGGGTCCCGGGCCAGGTCCCCCTCCTCATATCACGTTGATCCCCTTTGCTGCAGAGGAGCTTGGGGAAACATGGACCTCTGCCACTGTGCGTGGTAATCTCAGTTGTTTATCTTGGAGCAGGCTGTGGGACCACGAAACTCATCACACGTGTGAGCAAACGGGACCATGATTCAGTTCTCCAGCTGGGGCCACGCATCTTCACTCTGCAGCGTGTTTCCAGCCAGCTCCTGCGGCCGCACCACCTGGCAGAGCCTCCGTTCCAAGGACAGATGCAACATCCAGCACAGCTGGAGGACTGGCCCGACAGGGAGAGCATCTCGCCCAGCCTGGGGACCCCTTCCCTGTGCTCCGGGCACTGCGCGAGCCCTGGTGCTGCCCACATCCACCCCCAGCCCCAGCACTGCGAGTAGCCGAGGAGGGGAGCAGCTCCCTGGCCAGAGGGACAGGCTGTGTTTGCCACGCTGGGACGTGCCAGGGACCAAGAGCTCTTGCCGCACGCCAATCCTAACACATCTTCCTCCCTTCCACCATCCGGGGACTTCGCCGCCCTTTGGCTAGCTCTCAGCCTGGACCAGGTCCTGGAGCCGAGGCAGATCCCGCGCACCCAGAGCAGCAGCCGTGGGGACGACGGGAAGGGCGCGGGGCGGCAGCACTCACCTATCCCGCTGTGAGGCCTCCCTATGTGCTGTAGGTTCAGTCCTTTGTTCATGTCTAAGAGCCCGTTCTTTGGCCAACTCCCCATGGCAAAGCTGTACGCCTGGAAGAGAGAAGCAGAGGGTCAGAGTGACGCACAGCGCAGACACGTTTTGTTCTCGCCCAGGCCTGGCTGCTCCTGGGGCCGGCACAGCTCTGTGTTCGCCACGTTCAGTGTGGACGCCCACCATCGCCCTCGCAGTAGCTCTCCTGGTGCCACCTGCCCAAAGCACCCTCACACTGGCCTGTCCCACCTGATGCTCCTCAGAGAAGGGGTGTCCAGGGCCTGTCCTTGTATG
The DNA here is from genome assembly GCF_028500815.1 of Rissa tridactyla. Taxonomy (NCBI): domain Eukaryota; kingdom Metazoa; phylum Chordata; class Aves; order Charadriiformes; family Laridae; genus Rissa; species Rissa tridactyla. The sequence continues at coordinate 44,027,471 of NC_071473.1, forward strand.
GGTGACAATCTTCATGATGTTTGCTGGACACTGTGCTGGATCGGCATCATCCGAGGACACCTTTGCCACACGGGAGCGAGCCGGGGGCTGTGAACTCATCCTGCATGAACCTGGCCTGATCCAACACCATTCCCCCATTCCTGCCTCATCAAGAATGGGGTCGGTAGCATGAGCCAGAGGGGTTTGGAAAGGGGGTGCTCATGCCTAGGGTGGCCTGGACGGCAGCCCCCTTCCCCTCCAGTAAGCACAGCCCTCCCAGTCCCCCTTGTCCTTTCCATTCCCAGAGCACCAGTTGCCTCAGGGCTCCCCATCGCTGGGAGAAACCCCACTGGGAGCGAGCCAGCACTGCTCATCCCACTGCACAGAGCCCACAGCCTGGCCGGAGGGAGCCTGCTCCATCCCCACCATGTCCCCCCGGCAGGGCTCCCGGCAGGAGCGAGGCAGGCAGGAGCCCGAGCAGCACAAAAACCCACCGGCCAACGCAAACGTGAAAGCAGCCGGGCCTCCGTGTCGCAGGCACGGCTGTAATTACAGCCTGACAGCCGCGTATCTTCTTCATCTTGAGGAATTAAGCTCAGCGCCGCATTGTGAGCAGTAAGAAGGACGCGCGGGCTTAGCATCGCTCACGCCGGCGCTATCTCTGCTGCCGTGAGGGCCATTGTCCCCAGATGAGATCAGGTCAATCCAGCAAGCCCCTATCTCCCTCCTGCAGCGGGGATCATCTCTAACCACGGCCACGGCGCGGCGGGGCATCACCGAGACCCTCCGCGGGCTGGGGATGCCGGGGAAGATGCTCTCTGCAGCGGGAATGGGGACAAACTGGGAGAGTGGAGCTGAGCGGTCCCCGTGGCAGGCAGGTGGGTGGTGGGCTGGTGGGGGGGGACCCCCCACCAGCCCACCACCCACCTGCCTGCCACGGGGACCTGCTGCTCTGCCCTGCACAGCCGCCACCACCGGCAGCCCCCCCCCGGGAGCTACGGGGCTTGGGGGAGTTAATTTATTACTGGCCTACGTAAACCATTCATGCTGCTTTGTTACTCCCGCCTTAGCAAAACAGAGGGCTCCACAGATAATTAATAGACAGCATTGCTAATCCTGTTGGGAGATGATTAGCAATTAAAACTCCTAATTAAGTCTATGCATAATTCACTGAAATTACACTTTGTGTACACAACAGGGAGGCTTCCTTTGCCTTCAACAAACATGTCCTGGTATCTTCATCACTGTGGCCAGGATGAAGGCTGGCTGGCCGTGGGGCAGGGAGGAACCGGGGCGGGGGGTCAGGGTGCAGGATGGGACCCCGCCACCCACCTGCCAGCTGGCCCTGGGTGATGGCGGCAGCGGCTCCGCGTCTGGCTCCCTCTCCTGGGCTCCGTCCCAAAGAGCAAGCCCCGGCACAGCGCAGGAAGGTCCCCGCGCTCAGCACCAGTGGATCCAGGCCCCAGGGTTGCCGGCAGTGGGGAGCATCCCTGGGGAAGGGGTGTCCCCACACGCTTTGGAGGGAGGATGCATGGGACAGGGAGGGCGCAGGGCTGTCCCTGCACAGGGGCTCTGAGCTACCGTATCGCAGGCTGCCTTCCCAACCCAGACACATTCCTCGGACCCCAGCCAGGAGCAACCGAGGGAGCACAGCGGGAGGCTGGCGGGATCCCGGGAAAGCCACGGGGACAGCTCTGGAAGGCTCCTGACAGCCGGATGCTAGTGCCAACCCCATCCCCTGCATCAGCAGGGAGCCGGTGGCACACGCCCCGGCCCCGGGATCAGCACCGGACCCATCTTTGCGTCGCGTTTTGCTTTCCTAACCAAGGTCATTCGGTACAGCAGCAATACCTGAGCAAACTAGCTAAGCAGCCGGGGTGGAAGTTGGCCTGACCACTGAAGGTCAAGTGTGTACTTATGCATATTCAAAGCTGCCTGCAGGATCGATCGGGTTTTAATTGCTTTTCCTGGGGTTTTGGAAGGAAGTGCCAGGGGCATTGATCAGTCCCAGACGAGGCCGCTCACGCTCCGGGGCTGGCAGGGACCGTCACTTTGCTGCAGGCAGAGGGAAACGCGGGCAGAGAGGCAGAGACGAAGGCAGGCCAGGGGAGAGGCCAGCCAGCCTCCGCCGGGAGGAGGAGCCACGGCTGGGCTGTGTTGGGAAAATAAAGTTTTTTAATTAAAATTGGCAATTCTGAGCCGCCTGCTGGCAGCAGCCATGCAATCAAAAGCGAGGAGCTTTGCTGTTTAATATTTAAAGAGAACGTTTAATCTTTAAACAGGAAAGTTCTTCTTCTGACTGTTAAAGCGAGGCAGAAAGTGCCGGAGGCTCCCCGATGCGGGGGCTCCCCAGCTTGCCAGCCTGGCCGTGGCCACTGGCTCGCCACTGGCTCACCGCAGCCGTCAGGACACCGGTGAGGACCGCAGCTGCTCTCCCACCGGCTCTGCCACCGCTCCATCCCCGCAGAGCTGCCGGCAGCAGCACAGACCCCTGCCCCTGCAGCGCTTACTCCTGCGGCAAACCGTGAGACAGCCGGAGATGCCCCTGGTTTGCTCGCAAGCCGAAGGATCTTAAAAAAATGCCACGAAACCCTTTTTTGCAAGGAAATCACACTAGTATGTCCCTCCCTCTGGTTCAATCCTGGTGTTGCAGGGACTGGGTTGCTCCATTCTAGGTCAGACACTGAAGCAGGGCCAGGACCCCGTGGCGTTTTGTTTTCATCTGCATTTTAATTGACAAAAAAATGCAGGCATCCTTTAAAAAAATCTATTTTAAAATGCTTTTGGTCAAAATTCTTGTTTAAAGACAAACTCAATGCCTCTGGTCTGCTAAAACCCATCCAAACGATGTTTGCAGCATAATTTCCAAGCAGCTTGAACACAATTATTTCCATTCATACCAGCTCCTAGAAAGGTCTCCCTTTTTTCCTGATTTTGTTTGCAATTCTATGAAGGCTACATTTACCTCCCTGCCACTGCTGCTCTGAAGTCAGATGATTATTAATTATATTTATTTACTTATACAATCCCATAGGCATACGCAGCAGTTCACAGCCAAATACCGCCCCGGGTCCCTGATGTAGGGATCTCGAATCAAAGGTAAGCAGATACTCCCGTGATAAATGTGAGCTAACGGCCGCAGGAGATTAGGAACATACTGTGTTTCCATGCATAGAGCCAGCACCACGGATAATCCACCAATCTACACCCTGTTAAAAGTGTCAGTATGGGGAGGTAAGTCCTTAGGTAACCCGTACCTCACATAACCAGCAGAAAATAAAAAAAAAAACCCCAAAGGTGTGGAGCTATTAGGGAATAAGACATGGGGGCAGAGCAGCCTGGGGCAGGGAGGTGCTGTGTGTGCAGAATCGCAGCATCTGGGGCTGGCTTTATAATAAAGCAAAGAGGCTCTGAGATCATTCTGCCATTGCACCAGGTCACAAAACGTCCCGGTGGCCATGCTGCATCCGCCTCAATTTGCAAAGAGCCTGAAAGAAGAGCTCCATGGCCCACTTCTAGTAGCGCTGGGGGTCAAGGATGGTCCTCTGTGCTGGGACAGGAGAGCACAGAGGGCGCACCAGTGAGGCCGGGCAGTGCCGTGGCACTGCTTGCAGGGAGAATACAGGTTTTGTCCAGTTCTTGTAAAAACAGCGCCCAGGATGGCACAGAATTCACCCCGCCTGCCCTTGCTGCAATCCCAGTGCGAACCAGCCTCCGGCCCCAGCAACGCTGGGGCCAGCAAGGTGGCAGCACCAACACAGCCAGGTCCTCATGTCCCACTCCCTGGAGCTTGTTTGGGCTACACACCACGGTTTATAAGCAGCACAGCTGCGGAGAAGATGTTCCGGGGGTCAGAAAATTCCCAGAACTGGAACTTGTCAAGCTGATGTATTGATCTAAGTGGACTGAATAATGCTCCATCATTTATTTATGGGGAAGTGCCCGGCACACTTCACAAAAACTGGTGTTCGGCCGTCACATTAAGGCAAGATTTAACGTCCTGCATCATGCAAACAGGGCACCTGCACAGAGGTCAGGATGCTCACTTCCACGGGGAGCCCCGCAAATCCTTCCCCCACACATGGGGAGGGACTGGGCTGGTCCTCACGGAGCTGCTGGAGCTCTGCAAGCTCTGCAATGTGCCGACGCCGACGGAGCCAGCCCCATCCTTTCCACTCGTGCCGGTGCTGTGACCTGCTCGGCCAGCCCCCGGCCCCTCTGCCCTCCAGAAAGCTGCCGGTACAGAGCCCCCTCCTGCCCTGCCCCGCACGGCAACCCCGGCGTTTTTCACGTCCCACCAAGAGGTTTTAAATGTTTTACCCACTAATTGTAATTTTAATATTAATACGGACACTTTCAGGCAGGGAGAAAATATTTCCTTTTGGAAAAAAATCCTCCCAGGAGGAAAGGGGCTCAGCAGTTTGAGAAGATGCCGAAGCGTGGGTACTAAGGAATAAAAGAGAAAAAGTGGTGGTTTTTGCTGAAAGTTTCCATTAAGAATTTCAAAAAGACTCCTGAGAAAAACACGTTTTTAAACAGACAGAAAGCAGCTGTGAACCCCCCTGGCTGCCCTCGGCTTGGGCAAGCGGCGGGTGGCGGTGGTGCTCCTCCAGGATCAGGCCAGGCACAGCAGCCAGCCCATCGGAGCCGACCCCCCCTGACATTTTCACAACGGAGAAAATGGCTTTGCAACAGCAAAAGCATCTTCCTCCTCTTGTCATGTCAGCTGCGCACCACGTCCGCCCAAAATAAGCATTTCCTTCTAACTCCCCTCATTCCGCTGCTGCCACGATGAGGTGTCAAGGTTTAATATTACTTGGTATGGTGGGAAGGAAAAAAAGAGGTCATGTCTACAACTAAGTGGGCTTTTAAACGCAGCTTAAAATGTTTCCAGTGCCACCAGGTTAACTGTAAGGTTTTGGGGCTGGGGGTGCCTTTGAGGCCAATCCCACACGGCACTCAGGATGCCGGGGTCTCCAGGGTGGTCCCTCGACATCCCGTTTTAATTGCATGTCACCTGAAGCCCACTTCAAGGATGGGATGTGGACGTTTCTTGCTGGGATCGCTCGCCACGCAGACTTTCTGGCACGACACAGGGAAAATCTAATGACAATTAGGGCCTGACCCCACCGCCAAATCGTTTAGCAGGAAGGCTGCTGGATCAGGGCTGGATGCAATTAAAGAAGAGGCAGGTAATGAATAAATGGCTTGCCAAGCCCCAGCTGACAACGGCAGAGCTCCTCTGCCGCAGGGAAGGCACGGAGGAAAGCTCGTCCGGCAGGACGGAGGCACGGAGCCCGGGATGGCTCAGCCCTGGCAGCGCTGGAGCCGGCTGCCCTCGCTGGCTGTCGGGAGGCAGGAGCTAAATCCAGGTGTAACGTGTCCCTTTTAAGCAGTTTAGTCAGAAGTGCTGCCGCATTCGCGGCTTTTCAAGTATTTTTAAATCACTTACAAAAGCAGGATTAAACGATCAGGAATTCCATTTAATAGGACAAATAAAGAAATAACAATCTACTCCATCAGCCCTGCGAAAGGCAGGTTTGATTTAAGAAAAAAAAATAAAAAAATAAGTATAAAAGAGGGAGAATAAAAAGGAAAGGGGGGTGGAAAAAAAAAGGGTAATGTGTGTTTACTCAAGCAAAGAAAAAAATATTTAAGTGATGTAGGGGAGAAGATTGCGGTAACTAGTGAAGAATAACATCGTCTGCTTTGCTGTCAAATCACACAAGAATTTCAGTAATAGATTCTCATTCTGACACTCAATTCAATTCGAAGGTGATCCTGCTTTATCCCAACACATCAAATATTAAACACTCGTATTAGCCAGGGTGCCGTCGCCTTTCCCGGCTTAGACGCGGCAGGAAGCTTTTCCCCCTACTTTCTCTCACTCGCTATAATATTCTCAATGTTATCTAAACATGCCTTCATACACTGGGGTTCCTTATCACTCCCATTTGGGGAGGGAGTGGGGGGGGTGTGTACTTAAAACGGTATTAGTTTGGGGGGCTTTTATTATTATTATTTCCAAAGCTTTTCAATTTTGTGAGGAAAAAGCTTAGAAAAAGAAAGGCGGAGGGAGGGGAGGCGGCGAGAGAGGGAGAGGGAGCGCGGGAGCGAGAGAAAGTATAAGAAAGGGAAAAGCAGCCAGCAGCTCTTGTTTGACTGATGCCTTTCAACAAGGGCAGTCTAGCTTGTCAAAGCCCAGGCTCGAGATGAATTGGCATATCTATTCAGCCTGCCTCTGGATGTCATGCAATACAGTTTCATATTCCCAGATAAGGCATGATAAGCAATTGCTGCCCTGACACCAACTCCATCCATCCCTGCCTTTCTGTCCACGCGTATTACAGCTCTCTGCTGCGCCGCTAATAAGAGGCATTTAATTTTTACAAACGCAGCGGCAAGAGGGGCCTCCAGACTGACCAGGTACAGCATTAACGCTGTTCATGTTTAATTACTTTTTCTCGGTGCGCCGAGCTCCCTGAACACTCCTGAGTGGCACCGGGTGCATGAAAACAACTTCTGCCCAATGTGGCACCCATCAAAGCCTCGGATTAAAGATCTGTGCTAATAACTAAGGGGTGGGGGTGACGAGAGTAGAGGGCGTTTGTCCTCTGCCAAATAAATTGGCAGTGCCACCACAGAGTGGGTGGTTTGGCCGGGGTTTGGACGTGGAGAAGATGTGACCGGTGCCTTTTCCCAGGAAATGTTCCTCTCCAGAGCACAACCTCCCCGAGAGCTACCAGGGGGGAAGGAAAGGGGCTGACACACTGAATATGGGGATACCATGAATGGGTCTGGCCCCACTTAGGTGGAAGTAAGTGCTGCCCTTGGAAATTCCTGCCGTTGCCAGCACCGTGCAGTGGGCGGACAGGACCTGGACACAATCCTCGCACATTGCCAAAAAGATGCCAAGACCCTGCCTGGTGCTCTGCCCTCTTCATGCGATGGCATGTGAAGGTTTTTTGAAGAACAGTGCCACACAGCCACCTTCTCCCATGTCCTGGACAAAAAGGGAGCCCTCAGCACGCCAGCCCTACCTGGCCTTGCTGAGAAACCTTTGGAAGCCTAGCTGGTGTCCACCTCAGCCCGTCTGCGAAGCTTCTTGTTAAAACAGCCACATCTTTATGCCTCACCTCAGGCAGTAAATTAAACAAATAAGAAGACGAACAGTCTTATTTTTGGAAAGGTGAGCACTGGGCACACAGGAGCTGCCTGGCTCTGCCCACCTTTGGGAAGTGCTTCACAGAGGTGAGGTGACCCCAGCCCATGGGAGGAGAGGTCAAACTTAAGGGAAGGCAGCAAGCTATCAGACAAGATGCAGAGGATGCAGCCTAACTGTACCTGCTTTCTGCTTATTAAAACAAGAAGACCATGTCATTAGATCTCTGTCCACAGGAGCACTGCAAAAGGGAAACCGAGGCACACAACGATCTCACGTCTGGCCCTCTCCCCACCCAGACACACGCCTGAGCAGCCTCAGCCTGCCCACGACCCGGCAACACCCCCACTCAGCCACAGCCGTGCGGATCTGCTGTCAAAACTCCTCTTAACTTCAGGAGGGGCAGGACAGACCCTGCAGCCCCCAACAGCCCTCCTCTGGGATGCATTTGGATGCTGTGACCCTGCCGGGCGGTGAGGAGGTGTCCCTGCTGCCACGCAGGATTAGCACATGCCCTGGCTTCGGCAGCAATAGAAACACACTGGTGTGCCTGGCTCTGGAGTGTCGAAGTGCCAAGCGGTTTAGGCTTCACATTTCCCTGTGTTTGAACAAGAACAGTCTCTGCCTTGCTCCCAGGCTAGGGATTATCCTGGATAAAATGTTCTCGACTGCTGTGTGCTCTGCGGCTGGTGACACACCAGGTTAATGCCGTGGAGACCTGGGTCCAAGCCTTTGGGTTTGGTCACAAGCAAAACAAAGCTACAGGTCTGGGTCCCTGGAGGGCTGGGAAATAGAGCTGGAGCACGCACAAGCCAGCGCTGGCCCAGGAGAGGGGACAAGCAGAGCCGTAAACTGCCAAGACAGCAGCTCTAGGATGGGGGCTGCTGGCTGGACTTGGGGGGTCCGGGCTCAGGGTCAGGCAGCTGAGCGCTGCGGGGGGGCTGTAGCAGAGACAAGGGGCTAGAGGACACATGCCCAGCACCCTTCCGGGCCCGGGACAAGTGGCCATGCCCTTCCCTCAGCTGCAGGTCACGTTTCTTTGAACAGGGCTGCCTTCTCGGTGGTGTCCCAGCATTTCTGGCCGTGCCACAGGGCGAGCGAGACGCAGGCTGGGTTACGCTGATGTACACAACCAGCTCCCAATGCTGAGATACACAAGCAGCTCCCAATTAGCGCCCAAAAACCAGAGACACACGAGGGCATGGCAGACAGCTACCAGGGAGTAACTACACGTGGGTGATTTACCCCTCGAGCCCCGGGAAGGACTGCGAAGGATGGGCTCATGTCCGGCAGTGCCATCCCCCAGGGACCACCCTGGCCCCTGTGGGGCCAATTCAAGCAGGAAAGCGGCACTAAGCCTTTCGCCACCACAGCACCCTGGTCGGCAGAGCGGGGAAGCTGGGTATGGCAACAAGGAAAATCCACAAACACATTTGATGGATGATTCACCGCAGCCACGCTTGCCTCTCCACGCAGACAAGAACGGACCAGTCCGATTCTGGCTGCTGCTGGGGAAACTGGGGCTCCAAGGGGAAGGGGAAGATGTCTCCAACAGTGCTGGAAAACAGGCAAATGTTGGCACTGCCCCGAAATCAGACACACCGTCAGCCCCTGGATACACGAGGATTGAAAATGGTATGACGGGGCCCCAGCAGATGTGCTGCGGAGCCGAGCTGCCGAGGAGGACACATCTCCCCCTCCCCGGGTTTAGCTGGAGATGAACGACCACCAAAGAGCTGTGTGGTTTTGCCATATTACACGAGGATGGGTAACAGTAGCCACTGATCATACCCTTCTTTGCTTTCCAGGGCCAGGAATGACTGCTGGGATGCTCAGACGTGCCCCGCAGTCCCCCAAACACGCACCCCTTTAATCCAACCCCGTGCCTTTCCCAAGCAAAGCCAGCGCTGGGCTCGCTGTCAAAACCTTCAAGCCCTTCCAAAGGGGGTATTTTCCCCCCTCGATTTCTATTTTTACACACGCACACGCTCGCCTCTCCCTCGCTCGCTGTTTAATTTCCGTGTGAGAGGGAAGCAGGTGCCCGTGCTCCCGTGAGCTCTCCCTTCTCTAGGTTTTTTTTCCCTTCTTGGATCCTGCCCCATTAGTTTAGTGCCCAGCCATCTGCGACGTCTCCTGTAATGCTGTCCCCCTTGTGTACCAGGGAGCTTTTCCATTAGCGCCTTTAATATTCTGACACCTTAGCACAGGCTGCTATTACATTCAAACACTGATCGCCCTGTGAAATTACATCGCAGGGCTTGCTAAAATGGAATTGTGTATAATCAGGCTCCTCCATGCACTGTCAGTCCCATCACAAATACAACGTAAAGCAGGCTTATGGATGGGCTTAGCAGCTGCTACAAGTGTATTTTTTTTTAATAGATGAAGTATCCCTTATTTAAAGCATTTCCTTAAGAAAAAAAAAATCCAGCAGTGAAAGACAAATCAACAGCTGCTGCACTATGTTAACCATACCACCGGTCTCTTAAAAACATGTTATTTACTAAGGTAGCTATCTGTTTATCTATAACTATATCAAACAGAGAAGGAGGGCGAGATAAAGATAGTTAAACAGACAGCCGAGGAGATATCTGCCACCGGGAAATAATAGCTAAATAAAAAGTCCCATTATTTACTCCGGAGAGGGGAGGAGGGAGAGGCAGTGCTCTCCTCCCGGTGCCGCACAGTCGGTAACACGGGGCACAGCACGGAGCTGCTGTGGGAGCCTCCGGTTTGTAAGGGCAGCCCGTGCCAGCCTGCATGTGCATCTCCTCAGGGAAATCTGGGGGGAAAAGACACTTCAGGGGCCAAGCACTGCACCTCTCCGGGGAGGCTGTGATGCAGGGAAGGCAAAAGAGGGCAGGGGAGCCGTGCCGCTGCCAGGGGCTGGCTTGGAAGGGCAGCCCCCCACCCCCACGCGGGCTCAAATTAAAGCAAAATTGGCTGTGGCAGAGGGTCCGGGCATGTTCCCGTAGGGAAAGGCTAGGTTCTGCATGGCCAGCACACAAGGGATTGACTCCCCATTTCTTTTTTTAATTTTTTTTTTATTCCAGCTAAGGAAGTGATGGATTAGGACAAAGGTATTTCAGGGGGATGCAGGAAGCGGCAGGGACACAGCTGATGTGTCAGAGAAATGAGCTCCCGAGCTCCCCGGCTTGGAGTTCAAAACGCTGCCTCTTACCATGCCCTAAAGGTTATTCTGTCTGTCTGCTGTGAAATGCGACGGCACATCGCCTGAAGGGAGATTTCCAGAGGCGCTGTGACCCTTCCGCTATCTCCTCCGAGAAGCCTCTGCAGGAATGATGAGATTGTAGCTCATTTCCACACACCTTGAAAGAGCCGGGCTGGATCAAACGTGCTGGAAGCAGAAGCAGCACATCCCCGGGACTCATCCTCGCCTCCTGGCAGGGAGCGTGCTCTCGCTGTAACAGGCTGGGAAACCACGTCCACCCCACTGAAACTGATGCTCTGACATTGCCTTTCATCCTTTCAGGATGGAAAAGCCAAAATATTGTCTTGTTTGACTGTGTGGGAACAGTTCTGCTTGGGAACCACAAAGTAAAACCCTGTGACAGAGCTGCTGCCCTTTGGAAAGGAGCAATCTATTCCCGCGCGAAACACTGACGTGACATTTTGACTCCAGTTTTTCCAGTGCAAAACAAAGCCATTTGTCCAGAGCAGACACACCGCTCCTTTGCACGTCTCAGCACACGGTGCTCTGGACATTTTTGGAAGGGACACGTCTGGGGACGGTTTGGCTGCTGTGCACAAACATGCCAGACAGGGGGAGGATGGGACCACGGAGGGCAGAGACCCACGGACACGGTACCGAGAGAAAAGCGTAGGGGAGGCGCTGTACGACTGCACGCCCGTTGACGTGCAGGTGTGAGAGAAGGCAATTCAAGCCTTTGCTTTTCACTACCTGGCACTGTCAAGGTTAGGTGCTTGCAAGGTAGCAGCAAGGGAGGGATGCTGGGTGACCAGCAGGTTCACATCTCGGCTTCATAACCTGTTCCTAAAACCCAGGCCCTGGGAGACGGGAAAGAAATAAGAGAGTGATCCTGCAGCACCTTCTCACCACTTCTGTGCGCTTGTGCACATCTTATCACATACTTCTCTCCCTCTGCTCACATCCTACAACTCCCATGTCCACCACACCTTCCTGGGACAAGATACATGACCTCCAAAACTCACCTCTGGCACGATGCGGAGAAACCGACCCATACAGGACAGACCAGAGGGGCATGGAAAGATGTGCCCTGCTCCCTCTTTCCAGACAGCAGGCTCTCAGATGCAAAACCCGAATCTTTTGTATTTGGTACAGCACCAACCCAACAGAGCTGTCTGAGTATTACTGCTCTGCAAGAATCAAATAAAACAGAGTTTCTCAGCACTCTCACAAGATGCAAAGCCACTCAGAGGAAAGACAGCTGGAAGAGCAAGAGAAAGGCAGGACAATACAATGCACAAGGCACCAGGGAAAAGATCAATAAAGATTATGAGGGCAGCGGCCACGTCCCTTGCCCATGTCGCAGGCTCTCATGGCTGCTGTGAGGGAACACCAAGGAAAGTTAACAAGGTGCCATCGCGCTGGTGCCTGGGGATGATACCTGCCTAATCAAAGGTAGAGTTTACACTGGATCATCTAAGCAGCAGCTCTTCCTCATGATTGTTGACTCAGGTCAGGGTTAAGACTGAGGAGGTTAAAGCAGAGGCGCCTCTAAGAGCTCTGATGGATGCAAACACCAGGCAAGCAGGCAAGGCACGCGTGCCCAGCCAGCACAGCCGCCGGGGCAGCAGGTGGCAAAATTGAGGGTCCCCAATTTCGATGGAAGAGCAAACAGAAGGAGATGGTCCAAGGGACTAGGCAGCACACCGCAAGAGAATCGATTTGGAGACAGGTCAGGAAAGCAGAGAATAAAGGGACCCGAGAAGAGGACGTGGCGAGGTCCTGAGAAGAGGTTATTAAAGGAGATGTGGGAGGATGAACTGCAGCAGTTACAGCCAGGCAGGAGTTGGGGGCAGGACTGGATACCTGGACTGGGAAGAGAGGACCAGCACCGTGTTATGGTGCTGAGAAGGTCACAGGGGAGATCACGATGTGGATGATGATAGAAAGTTAAATGCTTCAGGTCCCCAAGGCCTCAACTCACATCTCGCAGAGGAGTGAAAGGCACCTCCATGGCTCTTCGGTGGCACCAGGCTCACCGACCGCCAGCCAGGGCTCCCACAAGGACACAGGCAGCAACCTCTTGCAGCCAGCTAGCCAGGGTCCCTTTACCGGGCAAGCTGGGACACTCTCTGCTTATGGCTTTTAGCTCTGCCTGCAGTTCTGCCTGTAGTAAGGTGCTGGGGAGGGCTCTGACACCCAGCCACATGGATGCCCTCGAGCCCCACTTGCTGTAGAAGGAGGCATCATCTCCTTGATGCTGCCGCCGAGGGCCGGATCCAGCAGTTCGGCTGGCCCTTCCCTGCCAGGGCTCCTGGGAAACGCTATTAGGATTTGCCTAGTTGCTGCCTGCTGAAGATCAGGAGGAGGAGCAGGTTCCAGGAGCATGTGGCCAAAAGAGTTATTACTGAGCACGGGTAGCAGAGGGATGTCCCTCAGGCAGTCACGGCACAAGAGCAGAGCTGTGGGGTCATGTAACGCTCATCCCACCCTTCTCAGCATCCTGCAGCTGCCCCGTGAACCTGGCCCTAACCTACATGTGCTGTCCCAGCTCTGGCTATGGCTGGTGGAAACAAGGAGAGCAAGCGAGAAGAAATGCCCCCCTGGGGGACAGCTGGTCTGCAGCAGAGGGCTGGGGGGCTGAGACGTGATGAGGAGGTTCATGGGCCGTCTAAAAAGCGCTTGGCTGTGGACTGCCTGGCTTTCCTGGCCACAGAGCTGTGCCAGGCAGCCCACCTGCTGCCTCCTGCCAACGTGCCAGCGAAGAGCGAGCGGCTGGTATGGAACAAGGTGTCCCAATTAGCCCTCCACTGATCTAATTAGATCTCCGCAGGGAGGACTGGAGCTGGAGAAACGACACGGCTGCCTCCTTGACCAGACACTCAACCTTTCCCGCCTGCAGCATTTTATTTTTCACATTTTTAACTTGCGGTACCTTTTGGGTTTTTTTTGTCCGGCTCAGCAGAACCTGCCCCGCCTCGAGTCCCGCCGCAGCCCCTCAACCCAGCAAAGAGCAATTCTGCGCGTACACAAACAGGCGTTCAGCCACCGCCGCACAGCACCCAAGCCCTCTGTCCCCCTGCCAGGGGTGCAAATCAGAGGCGTAAGGAAAGAGACAAGGGGCACCAGGAGGCAGAGCCGATCGGGAGGACACGGCAGAGCGCGCCAGGCCCCTCTCACTCCCCCCCACACCCCCCCGAATGACAGCCAGCCGTTCGAGCGCGCCGGCCCTCCCCGCGCCACCCCAGAGAGCTGGCAAACGAGCTTCAAACCAGCCCGCTCCTTGTAATCGGAGTCAGTCAGTGTGTGTGTTACGCTTGAGTTGATGGCTGGTGTTAAATTCAATGCCTTGAGTATTGATTTCCTCGCACATCCCGGACTTTGTTAAAGGGTTAGCCGTGAACCGAGATCAAAGGGAGGTTAACTCGTTTCTCATAAGTGGTAAAGCAGACCTCTAGCAAAACCGGGCGCCAGGCCTCCTCCGCAGAGGATGCTCTGAGCATGTTGTTAGCTACCCCGGTCGCCTCGAAAGCCAGATAAAGCCACAGAGCTGCCTCAAAGCAGGGAGATAAAATGATCCCGACAACTTCTCGTGAATCCCCAAGCTATTACGGGTGCACAGCAGGGACGGGCAGCGTGGGCCAGCGCGTTCCTCCTCCCCAACCTGTCCCCGCACCACCGGGAACTGCTCCCCTCGCTCGGCCACGGGAAAAGGGGGGGAAGCAAGTCTTTGCCAGCTGCACCCCAAAGAGGCTGCCCCCGAGGGGGTCGAGAGAGGAGGAGAGCCTTCCCCAGGAAGACTAGGGTGTCCTAGAGCTGCGGGCTGTCACGGACAGGTGGAGAGGACACCTTTCCTTGAGCTGACACCGCCATTGGCACCATCTCAACCTGCACGGCACCTGCTCATTCCATTTTATTTTACTCCCTTGTCGACTTTCCCTGCCCCACACGAAGTAGTTTTGGTACTGATAGCACCAATATCAGCAGGTTTTGCCAAGGTGGTAAGAATTAAGTTCACAAATAAAGCGGTACTAACAGGGTTTTGGCTTTACCTTTGTAATTTTTAAAGGATGGAGGCAGGGAAAGAGGTGTAGGAGACAATCTGAAATTGTTAACACGAGCATTAATGAATGCCCAGAGGCACCGAGCAAGAAGCATCCATTTCAGATGAACATCTGTCAACAAATAAGAGGTAAAATTTCAAAAGTAGTGAAGGTACTTCGGAGCCTCGATGGCACCAACTTCCCGGGAGGCTTAAGCACCCAAGTCCTTTCTAACAACAGGACCCTTGGCCCCTAAGTCATCTGGGCACCAACTCTTGTGTCTCAACCCCTCTCCTCTGCCCCAAGAGCTACTTACAGCACACTCCAGCTTTCCAGCAGCCACGTTGTTCTTCAACCAGATTAATTTGGTTTCAATGGCACTGTTATCTTCTGCTCCGGGGTGACACAATGACCAGTCACCACCTCTCCCAGAAGCCATGTAGCTTCAGCTGCAAAAAATGCAGCACACTCTGCCCTCCCACCCCCAAAATAAACCCAACCCAGAGCAACCCAACGATGCTGGTGCTGTAATTCCTGCTGTCCTGCAGCAACCGTAGGGAAGAAGACCCCATTGCAGCCCATCTTAGGGGTGCAACCCTCAGCGGGAGCTTTATTCCCGAGCACCTACAGTCACGTTTGACTATGAGGTCCTCCCTAGGGCGCTAAACAGGTACTCCCCCACCCCTTCTACCCTCTCCCCAACTCCTGCCACCCAGCACTCTCCCAGCAGCCCATTTGTTTTTAAGTGAAAGGTTTATACCAAAGCGCTTAGGGAGTATCTTGCTCAGTGCCCAGCATACCAAGTGCTGAAGATTTCACTTAAAACTCTCAGCATCTGTGTATCTCAACTAAATTAAGCTATTTGCTATAAAAGAGCACAATGACAGTAATGGAATAATAACAGCATTAATAAAACACAACAATCCTCGAATGAGAAGCGGACGCATCAGCTAGTTTCAACCAAGAGAAGAAGGCTATTTTAAAATCACACACAAAAACCATCTGGGGGTGGAGAAAACCAACAAAAGCTCCGAAACTCAGAGGTCAGACTGAAATTATGTTTTTAACCTCGAAAGAAAGATGCTTGCCAGAGCCTTCCCAGCCAGAGAGCTCCCACACCAGCTGGAAATGAATTTCCACAGCTCCCAGCAATACAAGGGCTTATAATGTGAACGCTGAAAATTTCCAGGGGGGCACGCTGGCTCCACAAAAGAGGGGTGGGAGCACTCTTAGGAGAGAGGACACAGAATTGAAAGCCTGAGATAGACAGAAATGACCCCTCGAGCGTCAGCAAGGTTTGTAAGCCAGCTCCTGGGACAGAGGCATTGGAGCAGGGGGTGATGCCGTGCTGAACGTGTGAATGCCGAGCTAGCGACGCAGGGCCAGATGCCGGCGCATCATTATGTAAACATCCAGATGTCTCAAGCTCACCACACTGCCATTCCCCTCTTGGTTGGAAAAGTCGGTCTTCACTCCATCCAGAAATTCTTCCTCCTTCCTTTGTTTTGGATGACTTTGAGATTAAACAGCACCTTCAGCTGCAAAGTCACCTACGTGCCATCTCGCATGGGTAAAATAACCCTGGGGACCTGCAGTAGGGATGGGGACAGGCGTACCCAAGTCCTAATCAAAGCTCTGGGAGGCCACATCCCCTCGCTGGTCCTCTTTACAGGAGAAGGAGGCTTAGCCGCTCAGTGACGATCAGAGCAATTAATGCACATTAAATGTCACACTGCGTCTCTGAGGTCTTGCCACAGCCCCATCCTGACCAGGGCAACAACCCCAAACTATCATTTGCCTTGGGGGAGAGCTGGGAGGGTGGGTGACAATTGTTTCCCTGGAAGGGGAGTAGATGGAGGAAAAGGAGGCCTCCACATTCACCAACAGCTTCTTGTTTACATCCATGCTGAGAAGGACCAGTAACAGATTTGTGCCAGCAGCAGGTAGGGTCTTCGTGCTCCTCCTGCAGGCATGTTTCTCTAGCCCAAGCCTTGCCCCAGCCCCATGGGCAGAGAGAGGGGTCCCTGCCCTGCCCAGGCTCCGGTTTAGCTGGCGGCCTCTGCAAAGGGTACATGATAGTCGCTCCTCTCCTCGCCCCAGCTGCCCAGAGCCCACGTGCAGATCCTCCCGAGGATAACGCGGCAGAGACAGATGTCACCTCTTCTCACTGACATGGAAGGAAACACAACCCGGGTTGCCATTCTGCAGAGGCAAGCTCACCGCTGCCTCCCTGCAGCATGGCCCAAGCCAAACACTGGCAGCTGAGCGATCCCTAACTCCAAAAGAAGGCAGAGTTAAGACGAAGGTGGGCAGCAGCTGGTTGGCTTTCCCATAGCACAATGGGTGCCATCTTTGGGTCCACCTGCCTTTTAAGAAGAAGCCAAATGGGGCTGGCAGGTCACTTGGTATAGAGTCCACAGCACCCAGGCCCATGTGCTGCAAGATGGCTGGAAGCCTTCTGGGTACAGGTCCATAACACAACTCCTCTTACTTGTCCCCTGACCTACCTTCTCCAGCTGATCCACAAGACAGTGCTCCTGACCTTTCTAAATTCCTATGGAGAAAAAGCCAAAGCAGCAGTTGCCCCGGACTTAACAGGCTGCAAGTTTCTTTGTTTTCATTACAATTTCCAATCCTGATGCTTTTTTTTTTTTTTTTTTTTAAGCCATTTCTACTCTGCCCCCCGGAGGTGCTGCTGTGATTGAATGAAACATGACCCCAGGCTCCAATAAGTGTATTTCAATTACATCTGTCACCATGTAACAATGTAATGATATATCATGTGATATTAAATCCATGGTAATCATATCAGCGATTTTTTTAATAGTGCACTAATCACATTATTACATCTCAATAATTAACAACAGAAGGCCTAAAAAAACTGGATACAAAGCAGAAAGCTCCGAGGGTCCCCAGCTCCTGCCTGGGAGAGGCCCAGAGGAGAGCAGGATGGCAAGGTGCTGCCAGGTGGGCATGGCATGACAAGGAGCAAGGGCACAGAAGTTTTACACGAGCAGCATTGTACAGAACAGCCAGGTAAAACCAGATTATTCCCCAGTCGCAGATTAAAGAAGTGAATGCTTTGGAGCTGGGAAGAGACACTTGACATATCCCATCTTGCCCAGCATCGCTCCCTTCTCCTCTGCTGCTCCTGCACTGCCGCTTTTCCTCCAGTGAACCAACCCTAAGTGCCTTTCAAAGGTGCCGTCCTGCTGCAGACAAGGACTGCTGGTGCCCTGCTGCAGAGGGAAGGACGGTGTCTCAAAAAAGAAGGATCAATCCTACCAACACGTCCTTACCAGGCTGCTGGAAGAATAGGATTATTTCCCTTCTCCCCTTGCACCAGCTAGAAACAAAGCTCAGAGAGCACCCCACACCTCACAGAGCCACTGCAAGGCTTGAAGTCGCTCTGATTTTTGCAGCAAAACAAATCTGTCGGCTTAAAACTGAAAACCAGGGAGAATCCTTTGGAGGGACAGGGGTCCTCTGGGTCGCCACCTCCGCCCCAAGCTCTAACCCACATGCCTGGAACGAACTGGGGCTGGACTCTAAAGAACTGGCTGACGCACATTTTCCTGTATGCGGAGGGCAGTCCCCCAGTTTTGTGCCACCAAGCTGCTCCCCCCAGCTCCCAGCTGTATTTTACTCCCTGCAGGATGAGGACGAAGGCGGGCACAGGTGGCAGGGAGCCATGGGTGGCAGCAGGCTGGAGCAGAGTGCCGGGGCGTGGGGTGTCCCGTGCCGCACCATCCCCGACTGTGACAGAGCTTTCTTCCAGTTGCAGCCTGGTCAATCTAGCAGTTTCCACATCAGAAGCTGATCTGAAGAGAGCCTCATTACCTGCCTTAAAGTTCCAGCCAAGCACTTAGCTCTTAAAGACAGGATTTAAGAAATATTTGACTGATCATTTCTCTCCTCATTTAGTTTGGCTGCTCTGAACCGATTCAACCTGTGAAGTTGAAATAGTGAGAAGAGGAAGAAACGCGTGTGCAGGCAGTCACACCACGCACCGCACACAACGTCCCAGCTCTCCCACCAGCTCTTCCCAAAGGGCCAGATCCTGGCTCAGCCTGGTCTGCATAGCCTCTCCTGAGCCAGGATTTGTGACATTTCCCAACACCAAAGGGGAGCCACCTCTTCCTTCCCCCTGGAGGACAGGCATTTGGGGGATCACTAACTCCCCAGCATCCAGACAGAACCGTTAGGTACACCTGGAAGTGCCAAGTGCAGCATCTCAGACCTGGGAGCAAGGGATGGAGAGAGGGATGAGCCAGCCAGCATGGAGAGCGCCACCATTCTCACATCTTCAACCGAGCCAGGACAGGACATTCCTTCATCTCCTTGCACGCCTTCCTCCTATTCCGCTTCCCAGCTTGGCTGTCTCCACAGCGGCTGGGTTGCCTGCCCTCCTTCTGCTGTTGCCCAGCAAAGGAGTTGCCAGCCACGCTCTTGCACACCCGGCGGTGCCCTGCTCCCTCCTTGGGGACCAGAGTCCATAGAGGGGCTGGGGGGGCCTCAGGGAAATGAGGAGGCTCCTGGGGCCAAACAGGAGTTGTAGCAGCAACCGAAGTGACCCCGCTAGTCATTTAGGGATGATCCCACTGAGGGCAGGCAGGATGGAAGGACAGACACCTCGCTGGCCAAGGCAGTGCACTTGGACTTTCTTTCCTTCCTCCATCCCTTCTTTTCTTTTTTTTTTCCTTTTAATTTTGTCTCGGAAGCCACGATCCTTTAAAGATGTGCACGTCTCATTAGCTCTACCTTGACAATCATTACTGTTCCTGCAAAGGCAGAAGAAGAGCTCAGCCCGAGCGTGGGGGAGTCCATTACCTTGTAGTTAAAGGGACACTGACAACCCTGTGCTGCCCGTGGCCTGACTCCCACTTCAAAGCAGGGTCCCCCCCATTGCTGTTCCCCCTCCTCTACTGAGCAATCATCCCCTGCTCAACCCAGGTGAGATGCAAACCTTGCAGGCGCAGGTGGTCCTGCACCCACCACCAGACACTCTGTGTTTCCCTGGCTGGGCTGTAGGGTAAGATCATGTCCACGGCCCCTGGGGCGAGGAGCACCAAGGCACACAGAGACACGCACCTTCCCAACACGTTGCACATGGCCTTCAGGTGACCACATCTCACTTCAGCAAACGCACGCTCCTGGGCTGGCCCGCAAGACCCAAACCTAGCCATGAGAGCAAGCAGCAAGCCCAAAATGTCCACAGCAAAAGCCATAGCACTGGCTATGGGGTGAAGACCACCAAGAGGGACCTAGGACAATGGCACAGCCCCCACATACGACTGCCTGGTGGTACAACCGCAACAAGGCAGCGAGCTCTGCTCTCATGAACCAGCTCCAACATGCCACGCACTCTACACCTATGAGTCTGTCCCCGGCTTTTCTGCCTCTGTAGGGTACGACATGGACCATCGCACAGCCAAGGGTGGGGATGAAGAAGGGTTCAAGTGGGTGCGCAGTGGGGTGATCCCAGGAAAGGACCCTACTCTCTAAAGATGCTGGTCCAGACAGTCCTGCTTTGCCCCACAGCTGGAGGCTGTTGCTCTGCCTGCTTGTCCCCAGAACCTGCTTTGCCTCCACAAAGCTCGATAACGGGAGACCTGACTCACATTATGGAAGGGCAGGACCCCTCATTCAGGAGATTTCAGGGCAAAGACCCCAAAGCAACTTTTGAGGAAATACCCCCTGCCTTCTCCCAGCCCCATGAGGCTTCGGAGCCCGGTGCAATCCTCAGGATGCAAACACAGCAGGGTGCAGCCCTACAGAGATGATCCTGCCTCTTTGTGCCTTGCAGGACGGGAGCTCTGCTGCTGCAGCCACGCTCGCTCCCCGCCACTCCCTGCAAAGCCACGGCGGGAAACAATAACGCATGGCCGCGGCTCCAAGCCATACTCCAAGGAAGGATCCCACCTCCAGACGAGGCTGTCCAAGAACTTGACAGGACTCTGTTTGAAAAAGATGTTGAAAGAAATGATCTCTTTAAGTGCAATGGGAGATATTTGTCTCTGATTTACCCTTGGCTTTTTGCTCTGGTTCAGGTAGGAGCGGTGTGGGATGGCTGGCAGATCTGAGAGCATGGCACGCCCCAGCGGGCAAAGCGAGCAGTGCGGAGGAAGGCGCGAGTCAGTTTGGAGTGCTCCCCATTTATCAAACTCACGCAGCCCGCCAGCAGAGCGAGTCTTTCTATCATTACAGCTCTCAAAATCCGATTCATACCACTAATCCTGCCTTCATTCTCCCAGATTAATAACATCTCTTTCAACCTTCACAGTGTGATAAATAGACAAAGAGAGAACAAAAGGAGAAACAGAAGTGAGAGAAAGAGCCAGAGCAACTCCACATAATAAAGAGAACCAAGAAAGGGGAAAGAAAAAAAAAAGGGAAAAGAAAAGGGAAAGAAAGGAGCCGGCACACTTGACTCTGCCATTTACTTTAGCAGATTCTCCCCAAGAGCTCCCTGCGATCTTTAAAGAATGTAAAACATTGCTCAAAGGAAAGGCTCGTTAGCAACCCTGACCAGCCCGGGTTTGCTGGAAATCTTTTCACTTCCAGCCTCCGCTCAGGTCAGCGCTGAAAATGAGTTTGTTGGTTTCTCGTCCTGTTTCTCCACAGACTCCCGCAGAGGCAAAGCCTCCAG
Source organism: Rissa tridactyla (assembly GCF_028500815.1). Classification (NCBI taxonomy): domain Eukaryota; kingdom Metazoa; phylum Chordata; class Aves; order Charadriiformes; family Laridae; genus Rissa; species Rissa tridactyla. The sequence continues at coordinate 44,048,473 of NC_071473.1, forward strand.
CACACGCTTGCTCTCTCCTTTACTTACACCAGCGTCTCGGAGGGGAACCGGGGGTCTCGGCTGGTGTATGCTCCAGGGCTGCCCCAGCTCAGCAAGCCCAAGACATGTTGGCAGAGCAGCCTGGGGCTGGCATAGCAAGGGCTGTCCCAGACTCCAGGACCATGCGTCGAGCTTGGGATGGGGATGAAGACCAAAACCGTAACGGCAGCAGAGCAGATGTGGGGACGCACACCATCAGCCTGGCTGGAGCGCACCCACGGGGCCGGAGCAAAGGGGAAGCCTGGGTGGACACAGCTGCACTGCAATGGGGGTAACACGAGCCCCGGCTCCCCAGGCTGCACCTCTTTGCTCCCTGCCTTGTCCCCTGGCAGGGAGGTCCCATACCTGCCTACGCTGCACAGCTTGGATGGGCATTTGGGCCACCAGAGTCTGGCTGGAGCCCCCCGTCTCTGCTCACGGAGCTCAGCCGTGCCTTCTCCAAAGCAAGGGGGTGGCAGCCCCAGGCATCCCCTCCCCAGCACTCTTGCTCTGGTTCATTCAGAAACAACTGAGCCCCAGGGAAAGCTGATCCTGCAGCCCAGGACCCCAGAAAGCCAACCCCACTGCCTCCGGAGACGTTTAGCCATTTCCCACCCACAGCCTTCACCGGAGCTGCGCTGTTCAGCTTCTTCACTCTGCCACGCCGTATTGAACACTCCATGCAATCTCCGAGTTATTTTAATAATTAAATGTTTATTGGCACATTTTTCCCATACAGCTTCCAGACTTGCCTGAATTTCTTTCCAGTGAGTGACTTCCCTTGGTTCAGCCTTTCCATAGGATGCACACCTGCAAAACGTTTCCTCTGCTCCCCCCACAACGAGCATCCCCCTGTGAGCCCATCCCCGCGGACTCCTGGCGGGTGCTGTGCACACCGAGTAACACTATGCCAAGCCCAGACGAACGGCTGGGGCAGAGCGCTGGATTTCTGGCCAGGATGGTGCTCTATTACGGCTCTGCATTCACAGCCTCCGTGCAGAGGTTGTTTTTTTTTCCCCTCTCTTCTTTTACACTGTTCCATATTACTCCAGGCTTTGAAGTACAGAGAAAAGCAACACTCGATGTGCCTTTTTTTTTTAAAGCTACCTTTATCATAGCAAATCTTTTCCTTCTCTGCTGTGTCGCTGGAGATAGATATCAAGCAAAAAGAAAGTCTCCTCTTCTAACAATGGATTTCCCTTCCCTTCTGAACTTCAAATAGAAAACTCTTATCTACAGCCACAGTTGACCAGAAGAAGAAAAGAAAAGAAAACAGACATATGAACTGAACCCAGGCTCTCTTTCTATTTACTCAAAAAGGCTGTGCTGGGTTCTTCACGCAGAGATGCTCTGAACATGTTTATAGCATGTATTTACTCACTTCACTAGCTATAGCCCCCACCATGGAAACCCACCTCCAGAACAACTCTCCTCTGCTCCATGTACCCTCGGCAATCTTTTCTCTGCTTAGCAAGCTCCGTGCACCTGGGCCATCCAGCACAACAAAGCCTACACCTAAAGCTGGGGACAGCAAGAGCTCTTCAAACCCAGCTAAGAGTAACAGCAGCAATGCCCCTGCCTCACGTAAAGCATCGCTTCTGTATAGTGCAAGTTCTTTAAGTGACAGGATGGATTACAGGTCAGACCTTGCTGGCTGTACTCGCACAAGATGCCTTGAACGGCTCTGGCTGAGACCAGGTTGCTTCAGCCACCCGTGACCTACCCACGTGCACATTCTACGCAGCACCTGGGTGCCACTGCTGGCACCAGCCAGCTCCTCTCTGTGTTTTAAGATCTCCATTTGAACCATCTTCCTGCCTTTGATGGAGCTGCTCCAAGGAGAACCGTGAAACTTCTCTTCTCCACTTCAGTCCCTGGGTACAGCCCTCTCCTGCCCCGGCTTTCCTCCCCTACAGCTGCCTGATCTCTGGAGAGGTCTTGCCAGGTCCCAGCTGAGTTGAACACCCACCTCCCTGGGACTTGCTGAGGTCCAGCTGCTGCCAGACCACCCTCACTCCCTGCTCAGCTAACAGAAATTAAAAAGTGAGCACCGTGCTCAACAGGCAGCGTTTCTCCCAAAGTCACAGCGCCAGGATCAACACGCACATAGCAAGAAACCCAAAGAGGCAGGCACTACTGCCTTCCCCACCTCCCAGAGTGTCCTGCTGGGCAACATGTACTTCTTGAACCATTCTCGCTTTCAGCCTTCACGGACACGGTCACACATGCCTTGGGGAACCTGCCCTTACAGCCGTGGAGCACCTCCCAGCCACAGCGCTCCTGTTCCTTCTTACCCTCAAACTCATCTTGAGTTCAGACACAGATTTATTCACAGGAGGCTGACAGACAGACGAACTGTCCTTCCCACCACACATGGCACCATGGGCTCTGCCACCAGACATGGACACAGCCACTGCCATGTGTTGTCCCCCAGCCTGTGAGGGGGACCCCAGCTGAAGAGACTCACTGCTGGAACTGAAGCCAGAGTCCCAAATCAATCGGGGCAGAGAGGGCTGGAAGCTTTCCAGATCATCTTCCATTAGATGTAAGAAGTTTCCTTCATCAAAAGCCAAATCTCATTCTCATTAGGAGAATCTGGAGCTCCCAGCCAAAGGGAGGACGAACTCCCACCTGAGGCATGGTCAGGAATCCTCCGCAGTCACGCATGGGAACAACGTGCAAGTCCAAGCTCTGCCTCATTTGAACTGGAGACAGTTTTGGTAACTCTTCTTGGCTCCAAAGCAGCCAGGAGAGCCCAGCCTGCAGCCCCAGCCGTCCAGCAGGCTCTCTTGTGGTCCCCCACAGAGCTTTCCAGGCAGCGGCATCATTCCCTTCATGTTAAACTCCACAAAAGCCCCCAGTGCTCTTCCCTCGGGGCAGTCCCGGCGTTGCAGAAGGCTCCTCCCTGTGGAGCTACAATGGGAAGATCCATCAGACAAAGCACCTTCTCTTCAAGCTGTCTGATGACAGATGTTCAGCCAACGGAGCGGTGGGATTGGCGGAGCACCGCAGAAGCGCTTTATAATTCCTGCTCCTCTCCTCCTTCCTCAGCATCTCCCGGGAGAGACACGATGATGGACGGTGACATAACTGACTGTTCCCAATCAAGGTAATGTAAGTAATGACAGCTGACGTGATTCCTGGAACGTGCAGGCGCTGCTGGCCTGCGTGCCTTGCCTACCACTGCCAGTTTGTGGAAGGAGAGGAGGTGAAAGCACGGGGGCCTGGCTGGGGAGGAAAAGCCCCAAGACGCTGAGGTTTCCAAACCAGCTGCAAATAACTCATTACATCAGCCCGCAAACCGAGCGGGAGCCCAGGGGAGGTGGGTAGCCCCTGTCTCGTGGAGCAAATCTGTCCTGGGCTGTGCACAACGCCTGCCCCAGACCTGGACACCGCTGTATCTCTCTCTAGCATCACCTGGGACTGTAGTATCCCTAGTCCTTAGGAAGCGGTTTGTTGGGGTCTTGCCTGGCCCCTCAAGGTTCGGCATGGCTTTTACTGCTCTGGCTCTGCCCCGGCTCCCCCACACCGTCAGTGACCATCTGCAAATATGAACGTTAAGTCAATAACCCAGAGCTCACCTCCCCGTGCGGCTGGCGCACAGGCAGCATCACATCATCTGAACCCAAGGCAAGAGGGTGCAGCAGCCCCAGATCGCACACAGGGGTGTACGGAGACTCATGGAGGCAAAATACTGTGCAAGCTCATAGCTGAAGTCCTCTTCCAGAGCCTGGAAATTAGCAGGCAAATTTAACATGCAGAGAAGCGACCGATTAATAACCCAGCATTGACTTAAGAAGACCTTGAATAATACATAGTGCTTGTACATGGAAGGGGAAAAAGTCAAGTCCTTCTGCTTGTCAAGTGTATCCGCCTCCCAAGCACCAACACTTGACAAGAAACCTCCCTGCCAGCCAGCCACAGCTTTAAGCAGCTCTTCAGAAATGCCTTTTGCTAAGATGAATGGCAAAACTTTGCGCCAAGTTAGGCTGGCATTTGGACAGGTCCAAGTATGGTGTTGTTTTAAATGTAATTAGCACTGCCTGTTAATAAAGTCCCTCTAAATCTGCCAAGCAGAAGATGAGGCTGAGCATTTGGAGCCCAGAATGATGAGCCATGCAGATGCCCTGTGCTGGCTACGCTGATGGGTGAGAGAAAGGATCTCACCACGTGGCCACCCCAGTCTCTCCTCCGCCCTGTCTGCGCTGAATCCTCCCAGCACCTCGGCCACGACAAGGAGAAGTCAGACCCAAATAGACAAGAGATTGGCAGACGCTCAGCTGCAGGCGCTGGGCTCCACCGCACGACGATGACAACAGATGAAGCTGTGAATGGACTATTCCCTTCCACAGCTTGATTACGGCTTCTGTTGTTTAATGCTGATTTTGGTGTGAGACACTGAGCAGTGGCATCAGCATCCCCGTGTGGTGCTGTCTGCTTCCCTAAATAACGATCGCTGGAGAAAAATCTGCTCCCTTTTGGGAATATTCCAAACCAGAAACTAGCAGAAAAATGGTGTTTACCTTAACAACAGCCACTATTTTTGTATAGGGGCTACATACACAATGCCCATTGTGAGAGGGGTGGAGTCCTGCAGAGCACCAGGGATTTGTGTATCATCAGTGAAATACCGTGAATCAAAACCGCCTTCATTTTTGAGAGGGGGAGAAAGACTCTAAAACGGCACCTCAGGCAGAGGCTCCCAACAGCCGGTCGTTCTGACTCTTGCGGCTGAGTGACCCTCCTGTGCAGCCGGCCCACGAGGATGCTGCAAGGATTTAATGCCTGCAAAGCAATTTGGAAATGAAAAGACTCGCAAACAAGCCTTGCGGCTGAAGCCCAGAAGGAGGAGAGATGAGACCTAATTTCTATTCCAATCTCTGATATGGACTCACAGGAAAATCTTCCAACTCACCCATGCCTCAGTATCCCCAGAATATTATATATTGAGCGTTATGAGCCTAAATTCATTCATGTCCGTCTCTTCTCCCAAGTAACAAGCGATAGGACAAGAGGAAATGGCCTCAAGTAGCACCCAGGGGAGGTTTAGATTGGATATTAGAAAAAATTTCTTCACCGAAAGGGTTATCAAACATTGGAACAGGCTGCCCAGAGAAGCGCAGGAATCGCCATCCCTGGAGGTATTTAAAAGACGGGTAGATGTGGTGCTTAGGGACGTGGTTTAGTGGTGGTTTTGGCAGTGTGAGGTTGATGGATGGACTCGATCTTAAAGGTCCCTTCCGACCTAGACAATTCTATGCTTCTATGTTTTTAAAGAGCTTTAGCATCTACTGCCTGAAGACCAAAGGACCGCCACTACGCAAAACATGAGCTGTGTACCACAAAAGGCCGCAAGGCATTTAAAAAAGCAGCCACCCAGGGCAAAACACAAGGGAAAAAATTTGAGTAGGAAACAAGATTTCTCTTCTTCAGATGTAAATGAGTGCCAGCGAGCAGCAGAGCTCCGAAGACATACATTTTAGCATCGAAAAGTGTATCTACAAAGGGAACCAAGAAAAAAAACGCAATAAACAGGCTGAATTCTTAGAGTTTGATTTCCAGCGCAATAAGCGCAGAAACGGAGTCCAAAGAAAAGATCTGTATTAGCAACCAAATCCAATCATTCCAATAATAAAGAAGAGACATCCGGACTGGTGCAGAACTATTTCCAGAGAGAAGTTTGTCTCCCCATCCCTTTCACACCCTGCAGTGGCTCAATGGAAGAATACTTAAGAAGTTGCAAGTTTGGTCATAATGTGTAAAAAGCCCCTGAAACGCGACATCATTTACTCTTCTGTGGTATTGCTCAGCAGAGCTAATAAATCTTGCATGAGCAGAGCTGATTCTAATTTTCTAATATGAAAAGGCATTTGGATTGAGAGAGAGGGGAAGATAAAAGTGATTGAATCTCCAATAGCCCAGCGTCAGTGACAAGAAACATCCTGCGACGGACCCCAAGGAAGAATGGCTCCCCCTCCTCCCCGAACCACAGGCACACTCACCCGCTCGCACATCCAATTCTCCCTGCTTTCTGCTCGCCACGTCTCAGTCTCCCCTATTGACAGGATGTGGTTTTAAACACAGTTACACAAGTTATCATTTCTGCCTTTTGATCAATCTGAATTTTCAGGACAATTACCCTCTTAATCAATGATTGCTATCAGCAGCCCCTTGGATTCTTCACCAAGGCAATCGTGCCGCCGGGGCAGACGGCGTGTGCATATGCAATGAAGCTGCGGGGAGGCGCAAGTCCATCTTCCCCTGACGTAGTCGTCGGCTGAAAGGGTGGAGAGCTGTGAAGGCCACTTCAAGGAACACCTGACGTAAAAAATAAGCGCAGGGAATTAAAAGGGACGTTGTGCGAGGTATCTGTGGCACAGCCGGGCTAGAGGGACCAGGGACCTGCTAAAAATATCATCAAGTTGAAAAATAAGCCGACTAAACCAACAGATTTACCATCTACTGAAACCATATATTTAACAGCTATCTATAGCCAGCACTAACCGCTCCTAATGAGGCTAATAAAGTCCATTTCCAATTAGAGACTGAAACTATTAGAAGAAGAAAAGGCGGAGAGGCAGCTTTTAACAGCCTCTAAAGATGTGGCGTTTGGATTTGGGGTTTTCAGTATTTTTTTTTCCATCAGAAATTATTCAATATCACCAAAACGCTCCCAGCATTTACACACACAAAGCAAGCCTCCCGCCGCTCTTCCCTGGCAGAGTATGTGTTTCGGTAATTGATGTTTGCACAGAACCTCAGCTCCTGGAGGACGCGGCTCCTACGAGGCATCTCTCACCACCACAGAAACACAGGCCCAGATATTTAGACGCCACAAGAAACCCCAAAGCAGCCAAAGCCCAATTGCAGGGGCCGTGGGTTGGCTGGGGCACGAGGCTTAGCGTCTCTATTCTTGAAGAGCACCACCAGTTGGTAGGTTCATACCGCTTGGCTCGTTTTTTCGGCACTCCAGATGAAGCAGGGCGAAGCAGGACATCACTCCCACCTGCACATCGCTCTGCGCTGCTCCCTCGACTACCGTAGTGGCTTCCCCTGGGCACAGGACTCCTTGACACATCGTTCTGTCCAAAAAATAGCTCAGCCAGACCCAGGCACTGCTGCGTCTCTCTGAACAGCCCCTGCAGGCAGAGAAGCCGTGTCTTCTCCCAGGCTTGGAAAGCACCCCACACCTCTTGGGCGCCGTGTCGGTGGGAGGGAGCTTTGCCACCTGGAGGGCAGCAGGGAAACGCTGCCGGAAAGCAACCGAGGTCCCGCGGGGGAAGGCGGTGTGGTGGCAGCGTGGTGGCTTCACCATCTTGACCAGCAGCTCGGGCTGGCAGTAAGCAGCAGCGGCAGCGCCAGGTGAGGCTGACGGGCCAGCTGCCTTCGCAGCCTGCTGGCTGGAGGAGCTCTCCGAAAGGCACAGTATTTCACTAGCTATTTTACATGGAGAATTGCCGATCAAAGATATCCCCACTGTGTACTCCAGAGCAATAAAAATAAAAAAAACCCACAAGAAGAATTCTTTAGGCGGGTAATGGGCATTTTATTCCTTTTTATGACACTAAACATAGGCAGCTGGCATAATTACACCACAATAAAGGCATAATGTGCACCTAGCAGAACAAACTCATACTTTTGATAATTAGGCAGAGCAAACACAGTCTGGGATTCAGCCACACGGCTTCACTGTCTCCTGGATCTGACGGAGCCCCCGTCCCTGCAGCACGTCGGCCCCATTCCCTCAGCTGGATTTAGCTGGGCCCCAGGGGGAAGGCTGAGCAAGCAGAGCATCACGAGCTCTCCTGCACGGAGAGGAACGGCCACGCAGCTCCACGGTTTAGAACAGACCGAGGGCAGAGCGCAAGGCAGGGAGGTGCAGGATGGGTCCATGTGCAGCTCCTGAGCGGCAGTTGGAGATGGTGCGCTGCAGAGCAGTGACAGAGGATGTCAGTCACCTCCCGAGCAGCACCAGGGACACATCTGGGAGGCACCAGGGCACAGGTGAACTCTGCAGCTTGAGCTTAAAGACTGACCCCACAGACAAGGTGCAGCAGAACCAACTCCATGTGGCCAAATCATACATTGGCAAAGGGAGACCCAAAACGCAAGAGAGATGCAGAGGTCTCTCCTTTGGGTCTGGCAGCTCTGCTGAGCTCCAGAAACTGGAAGGGCTAAGCAGAAGCATGGGGACACCCCTCCACAGCAAGGACCTTAGCCAAATGCAGTCGGTGGGACGATGTCCAGAGGGACGCTGGCCCCTTTACCAAAAGGCAAGGATGGAAGGCAGTGTCCCAGGGAGGCTCAAAGACCCTCACCTACAGAAAGGGCCAGCTTGGCTAGCAATTGGGTCTTTGAAGGCTTTGTGCTCTCATTAGTCCTGGTGGCCCCACTAACCCTGCAGACCTGCCTCCTCCAAAACACACCGGCAGACAGCAAGCGTGCTCCGCTGGCAGCTGCAGGCATCCACACAGGACAGCTCTTCCCTGAGCGAGGAGCACAGCCAAGGCGGAGATCCTAAATGATCTCTAAAATATTAATAGCATCAATCAGACTCAGGCTGACAGAGGTTACAACACTGGGACAGTACAAGAGAGCAGGCTCTCCTGAAGTTGGGACAAGGCCATACACTGAATATCCAGAGTTTGTTCAAAAACGCATCTGCAGAACGCATGCAGGAGCAGCGCTGGCAGAATGGGGCGCTGAGGTTTCACCTCCACGCCAATTAAACCTGCTGGGGATGCCCACCACTGCACACAGGAGAGAGACCAGCTCAGCTACGCTCCATCCTAGGTAGCTTAATAGAAATCGGTGGCTTTAAGGTATATTGAGTGCAGTGCAAAAATGCTAGAGTACCTTGGCTCAAAGAAAGGTGAGGGAGATGGAGCTGATCCATCAGCCATGAGTGAGACCTTCATAGTCATCTGTGGATAGGCTGCCCAAGAAAACATCAAACAACATCATTATGAGGTTTTTCAACACAAGATTCAACATAAGGAAGGGAAGATGCGTGTTGTCAGCAAATATAAGCATCTTACTTCCATACCTACTGACACCCAGAAGGGCACTGCTGAGAACTGGATGGGTACTGAGTGAGCTTGGGAAAGCTGCAGTGCAGCAATCCAGACCATGACTTCAGGACAGCCATTTTCTCAGGAGCTTTGATGCCCCATAGAGCCGTCAGCAATGTTCATGTCAGAGCATCCAAGGAAAAGATGATCCCAGTCTGTAGCAGACAGCGGCCAGGCAACTGGGAAAACCAGCCACTGTGAGATAGCCCCTGGCTGGGCTCATGCTTTGGAGATACCAGAGCCTCCCTCCCCAACAGGCCACGAAACAGGAGTTGTTTATGCCTAGACAAGGGCAAAAGATGGGCTGTTTCCTAAACCAAAACAGACCGTATCTGCAGACTTTCCAGACAGTTCTTAGCAAACCAATGTGATAGATCCAATCCACAGACTGAAGGTAAAGAGCTCAGGCAAGGAAACCTGCACGTGGAGGGAGCAAAAGCCAGGGTGGAGCCAGAAGTGCTGCGCCAGGGTGGGGGAAGGGCGGCAGGAGACTTTTAATCCCAACTCTGAAATCAACTTGCTCAGTAGCCGTGGGGCTCTGAGGGATTTAATTAATTAATTTAATAAGCGTGAAGCACTGTAAGTTATTAATATACAAATTCCACTACCGTATCTCCTATCTCCCAGTTCAGCATCTCTTGCCACTTTACATCGAGCCCATGAGAAGCAAAAGCCAAGCCACGGTATGCCTCTGTGCAGGGGCAGACGCTGCACACCCACGCACTCCCAGCCAAGGCAGCAGTAACAAAGTCCCATCCCTTTCAGCAGGACAGTGCATCCCGCTCAGCATGGGCACCTGGAACACCTCATACAAAAAAAGCTCTTTCCATTTACTGTCAAGCCCATTGCTACCATAAACCAGCCTGCTGCTGCTGGCGGAGGTGGCCGGCAGTCACTCTCCCTCTTGTAGCCATGCTGGCTTGGTAGGACAATGAGGACTAAACCAGTTAACGTTTTAATCCCGGATGCTAGAAAACCTTATTAACCCTTCATCCCTCCCCAGAGAACTACACAGGTCCATTTTCATGCTCCTACATGGACTTTTAAATGCAGAGAAAAGAGGACACATCTCCTTTCCCAGGAACCAGTCAGCTGTGCTGCTACCCACGTAAAGCTCCAGCTGAAAGGCCGGGATGCAGGGATGCTTTGCCCCTCGCCTGAGCCACGGGACTCTGGGAAAGGCCATCTTTCACGCATTGTGCCTTCGCCTCCCAGCTCCTCCTGGCCTGGAATGCAGCACACGTTGCAGGATTATTGTAAAACATGCCCTGCCTCTAATCCCTTCTCCTCTTGCCTTGCTCTGGTATTGACTGCGGGGAGCTGTGTCAGGCCCGGGGTCAGGCTTGCCTCTCGCAGTACCAGGGCACGCAGAAGGCTCCAGCCTCTCTGGCTGACCGCGCTACACGTGAGACATGGGAAAACATGGGCTGCCCCACACCTTCACATAAGCGGGAACATGAGATTGGAGACCCACAGCGCTGGTGCCCCGCAGGCACAGCCACGGTCCTGTGTCCAGGTGAAACGCCAGAGCTGTGCCAGACAGACACCCGCTCGCTGGGAGATCGAGGGACTAATTCTGACCGTGCTTATGGTTTCCCTGCTTTGTTCCTGGGCTGCCACACCAAGGGCATATTACAGGGTAAGTCTGGACGCACCTGGTGCATCAGCCGTGCTGTGGTCATGCTGTACACACCGTTACCCCCAGCTACAGCAAGATCCAGCTGACAGGTCCCAGTCACACCATGATCAGCCCCCTGCAGCAACTCCCTGCCTGTCCAGACCCCACCGTGGGGACCAACAGGCCACTTCATCCTGCATAACTTTGACATTGCAGAAAGATTTCTTATCAAAAGAACAAGTTGCCTAGATTTCATTGTGGGTAATTTTGCTTGCTTTCAAATGCTTTTTCCAGAACTTTGCCTTTGGCACCTACAGCACAGGCACGACGCACAAACAAGCAGGACCAGGAGAGCCAGCGTGGCTCCTTCCTCCACCTGCAAGCAGCAACCAGACTCACAGTGTAAAGGTCTGAGCAGCATGTTCAACCTCAGCAGCAGCCCACACACAGCCAGATGGGAACCAGGAGGCTCCTTGGTGCAGGGGACAGATGTTCCGATCCCCCAGCAAGGGGAGCGCGGGCACAGCGAGGTGCAGCCGAGCAATATGGCACTCAGCAGGAAGAGCAGCGTGCAAGGTCTGAGCAGCTGCCTCTCTGCCTTTTCGCCTGCAGGCTACGTCGATGTGCACGTAGAAGAACCACAAATGCCAACCTGCCTCCAACCACTTGCATCGACAAGGATGCTTTCGGTAAAGCAACCACTGCAGTGCACTTGGCAAACCGCTGCTGACAATTTTATCCAGAAGGCAAAGCTTTTGCACTAGTTAAAAAAAGCACAAAAGCAACAAATTCTACTCTCTGCTTTGTCCAGTACCTGCAGGCTGCACGGGGCCAAGCTAATTGTGCTCCTCAGTTTCTCTTGAATCACCACCTTCATGCCTTATCCGAGAGCCTTCTGCACCACACGTGGCACCAGGAGGCCCTGGCCCTTGCTAGAGACTGAAGGTGCTGCCAAATAATAAAGGCTGCCTTGGGATGTACAAACATCCTGGTCTGGGCAGATGGCATCAGGAGAGGAGTGAAGACTGTATGTGGCACCCGAGGCAACCATCCCTTCTTTCCCTGCTCAGGTACTCCGTGTTTCGGCGATGTGTCCTAAGGAAAGCAGACAGCCCGTGACCAACTGCAAGGCAGCAAGAAGTGTCACAGCAAACAGGGTAGGACGGGAGAAGTGATGACCCACACCGTCTGCTTCAAGGCAGGACCAGCTCCATCCAAACCAGTCCCATCTTCCTCTTCTAAATTCTGAAAATCTCAAGAGCAAAAGGTCCTGCACCCCTGTCCCCACCCACAGAGATTGTTTACTGATGTCCTCACAGCAGGAAGGACATGACTAAGAGCTGTCCACCCCAGCCACCCAGAATAAGCTTTTCCCTTCCTCTGAGCACTTTCACTCCTACAAAAACAATTTCTGCTTAGTCTTCTCTAAGTTGAACATCCCAGATCCCTAAATCTTCCCCTGGAGGTCATGTCTTCCAGCTCTCTGATTCTTTTTCTGTTCTCTTCTGGGCTTTCTCCACCTGTGCCAGGTCCTCCCCAAGGGTTGTATGCAAAACTTTTTTTGACCAATGGCTAAAACTAGGCTCCAAAACACTTTGCCTATGAAAAGAGGTGAGATTTTAACATGCGCCGAGTGCAATTTTAATACGTATTAGCAAAAGAGAGTGTAGGAGAAGCCCTGATGGTAAAGAACTTAATTGGTGTGTGAGATGCTGTGAGATGTGAGAACACATGCTAAAGCACACGCAGGACAGCCGCGGGAAGGAAGAGCTTCTTGTTAATAAGACCGACACACTGACATGTCCCCTTTGCACTGGCGTAGCTGCTCTAAATGGCTTCTGTGTAACAGGACCTTGTCAGAGGTTGTCTCTACCCACCCAGCAGAGTCTAAACGACAGTGAGAGAGGAACTGGCTGCCTGTGCCCAGTCCACAATATTCTGCTCGACTTAAAGTTTGGCAGTGAGAAGAATGCTCTTTCACACAGTTGTGTATTTTATGGCCAGAAAGAATTACTAAACTCATCTGCTATTTTGCAAGCCATGAAACTTAGCTACTTTCTGGTGAATCAAGACCAAGAACTTACGTTAACCCTCTGAGGATCACACCTTTCCTGTCAGCTCCCAGAATGGTTCATACAGGCCCATGCTCCACAGAAAATTGCTATTGTGCTTTTAGGATGCAATAAAAAAAAAAAACCACCAACAAAAGGCAAAGGAGAGGGAAACACACAAAACTATTTGATTTAGGCGAAGATGGACACTGCTCTTTTCTGCCCTCCTGGGATGGGCACGTATGTTACTGCTCAAGTCATCCAAAACCAGTGAAGCCTCCAGGCTGCATCTAGAGCCCCTCTCCGCTGTAGCAAGACCAGCTCCTGAGACTGCAAGAAAAGGAAATGAAATGCGCGGCTGGGATCATTACTTTGAAACTATAAGCTCGTGCCACTGAGCCAAAGCCTGTTATATCGACATGGGTTTGTGTCACCCCAGCAGCAGAGATCATTCTCCATCTCCGCTTGCTCGGCTCCCCTCCTCCCGGGACAGCTGCCGGCACGGTACTCTGCAATGCTCTGCGAAGTCTAGCTGCAGGAAAACTCCTACAACGCCTTGCCCAGCAGGTTAAAGATACAGGGCTGAGCTACTGCAGAGCAAAAAGTACCCTGCTGACTGCTCCACCACGCTTGGGAAGCTGTCAGCAAAGCACAAAGTGCCACTTGCAGAGGAGCAAATAACAAAACCCCCAAGTTTCTGTCCCTGGGGCACAGAGCCCAGAGGGGGATGTCGCTTCTTAAAGCCTCCAGTATTTAAAAGGCACTGAATTTGGACCTATCTGTCACTTAGGATGCTCCTACTCCGTGTCTCCAGTCACCAGCCTGGGCAGCAGCTCTGAGGGAGGGAGAGGACCCTGCCCACCCGTGAGTGCCAGGCTGAGGAGGGGAGAGCAGCGGCCTGAACAACTACCGTCCACACGCCGTGCCTCCCCTTCCTTTGTTTTATGTGAAAGGGGATACTAAACCCAGCCCCGATGGCTACTCTGTGTTACGTGAGCACTGTACCTTAGCGCGTATTGCAAACCCGCATCCACAACCCCTCGGTCCATCTGGTTACAGCTTCTAGGGAAGCCCAGGCAAAGACGCCTGATGCATCAACCCATCCTGTATCCCCTTCTAATGAGACCAGCAGGAGGAAAGGGAAAAGACTGTCAAGAACTTGCAGACACTCACCCTTCTCTTTCCGCTTGTTGTTTTTCCTTGGAAATGTGTTTTTACCCAGCACTCCTTGTTCAATAAGAAAGGGAGGACAGGTCTCTCTGCAGAGGGACAGAGAGGGCTGCTCCTTTAAGGCCTCTCCTGGATGCCCTTTCCCTTTGAGATGACTATCCCCGACTCCCTCCTCATCTCCCTCCCTTTGATTTAAGAGTTCCTCTCCTGGCCCTGACAGTAAGGTATTTCTGTCCCACAGATTATAACTCACTCTGGGCTATTATTCAACTCCCAAGCCCTGGCCCTGCTGCATTTAGTCCAAACATAATATCCTTCATGCATACATTATCTGTCTCCCTATTATCTGGAATCATTTCGGAATTAAATTTCAGTCCTGCAATATTGGCTTGAAGAGCGGCTCGCTTTATGGGCTAGTCAAAGGTTAGAATACCAATCAAAATAACACTGCCGATGCAGAGAGACATTTTAATATTCCAAAACCCGGTAATTGTAAAAGGACATAATATTTTTTCCCTGATTACCCCAAAGGCAACACATGTTAACAAGGCGAGGGAGAGAGTGAAAGAAATTTCAGAGTTCAGACAGCTGCACGACAGATTTAAAGGAGAAGTCGTGGACGGCTGCCGTGCTCCAGCCCCCAGAGCAGGAGGGTTCCCCTGCCCGCACCAGCAGCGCCGCGCTCCCTGGGATGCCGTCCCCTCCGTCCCCAGCCTCCTGGCGTTCGTGCCACCTGCGTTCCCCCAAGTCAGGAGCCTTCGAGGGTGCTCTCACTGCGAGGGAACGGAGCAGCCAGAGCTACGCCGAGATGGACAGTCGACGATTATCACGGCAGAAGAAACCGCCGCGACCGGCTAGCCTGACCTGACCAGGCCACGAGGCTGCCCCAAATTAATTCCTGTTTGAACCAGAGCCGATCTTTTTAGGAAAAACTCTTCCCTCCTGAACTGGAGAATCCACCACAGCCCTCGGTAAGTTGTTCCAATGGTTAATTACCCTCACTGTAAAAATCTGCCCCTAAATTACCTTGCTTTGGCTTCCAGGCACTGGAACTGCTTATGCTTTTGTCTGCTAGACTGAGGGAGCCTCTCGCCCCATTTTGGCTCTCCCTTTAGATACTTAGCCAAGTCTCCCTTACCCTTCTCTCCAGCACCTTAAACGGCTGCCAGGGTCTTTACTGCATGGTGAGTGTTCCCATGGGTCTTGCAGTTCTCATCCAGTCTTCAAGTTTCCAGAATCCTTTCCGATGCAGAGATGGAACGCAGCATCCCATACCGGTCAAACCAGTCCCAAAGAAAGAAATGATCCAGCCCCTCTGCTCCTACTCGCCATTGCTTGTTTATAAATCCAATAGCAGCCGCCTCCTGGACGCAGTAGCTGCGCATTTTATCGAAAATGATTTTGTGTTTTCTTTCAGGGCATTGATAAAAGTGTTAAATACAAGAGGTCTGAGAAATAGATCCCTGTGGGACCCCACTAGGAAGACATGCACTCCATGATGATTACCCATTTACAATTAAATGCTAGGAGCTGTCAGTTTGCTCGTTCTTAATCAATGTAATGTGTGCCATGTTGATTTTGTATCACTCTTGTTTCTTAATCAAAATGTCATAAGGTACCAAGTCAAATGCCTTCTAGAAGTATATTACATTGACATGGTTACCTTTATCAACCAAACATGTAGCCTCATAAAAAAAATATCAAGTTAGTTTGAAAAAGATCTAGTTTCCATAAATCCACATTGATTGGCATTATATTACCCTCTTTTCATTCTTTATTAATCAACTATGATATCTGGCTTTTCATTACTTTGCCCAGAATTAATGTCAAGCTGATAGGGCTATAATTACTTCATCGGTCATCCCATTTGCCCTTCTAAATTACTGGTACAACATTAGCTTTCTTCCAGTCCTCTAGAACTTCCCCCATGTTCAAAGACTTATTAACAGGCCAAGGCTTCCCAGCCAGCTCTTTTGAAACTCCTGTAAACCAGCTATGCGAAATGTCAACTGAAAGCCACCACTTAACTTTATCAGAAAACTGTGTTGTAACAGCAAACCTCTTGCTTAGCGATCTGGCATCCTCTGCCTTTCCGCAAATGCAGAGCAAAGTATTTATTAAACGTGGTCGTTTTGCTGTTATAAGCAATTCTTCCATTTCTTTCCAACTATGAACCAATGCCATTGCACAAGCAATTTTCTTTCCTCGCCTCCATGGAAGAGACGCTCTTACTCTCCTTAACCCTGGAGTCACACTTCTCCTCTTGTTTCCTTTCACAACCTCTCCCGTTCCTGCCTTCTGAGAGACTTTCCACAGCCGAAAGTTCCGCAGCCGGGGGTGAGGAGCCCCGGAAAGCACGGCTCCCACTGAAGGAAGGTGTGACAGGATCTCAGAGCACTCATCCATGGTGCCAACCAGCAAAACACGGAGCACCGTGGGAATACAAGCGGCTCTTTGCAGTTAAGTGGCAACAGCTATTCGTGTGCTTGATGTTTTGGCCATGAAGCACTCTGCCTGCGGAGTCCTCCTCCGTCATTTCTAACCTTACTACGAATTTTATGTTCCCTATAGCCAGTAACTCAATAAACAGGTAATGAGTAACAATCACAGTAAGACCTCAACAAGTCAGACCTCACGAAAGCAACTTCCAGGCACATGGGCCAAAAAATAAACCAATTCTCAATTGCACTGATTTCAACATTCTTTGTCCCAATCACTCAAGACACTTCAGCATCAAGTGTCTGAGAAGCTCTCAGAGCTCCTCCTCCCACCCCAAAGGCAGAAGAAATTGTTAATTCAGAGGAGAGACAAAAAGCTGTTAGCAAATCTTTGTTTGTTTAGGATGTGTTTATTTCTAGTTGCCAAATATTAACAAAAACATCCTATTACACGCTTCCTCTGTCAGATTTTACAAAGTGAGTGGGTGACCTTAAAACATTTCTGCATGTGTATTAATAGTTTGCTTCCAGGCTATGAGTATTTACAGATCAATAAATGGTGGGCCCGGAAAAGGCCAGCTCTGCACACAGCCACGGCACCCCCAGCACGGTCACACTGCGCTCCCCAAGGCTCCACCAACTCTGTTTCGTGATGCCCAGAGAAGGAAAGCTGCGTTCCTCCCCACACATCATTCAGCCCTCGCCTTTCATAAAAGCTCTCCTGGACTTCAGGAGGATGTCAAACTAGGACCAGTTTTCTGTCATTTCTAAAGCAACCACTATTACTGCATCTAAAGACACGCTGCCCTCTGTGAGCAGAAACCACAGATGGTCAGACATGCCAGGACAGCTGTCCTGAGAAAGTGGCAGCTCTGTGATGGGTATGAAGATAGGGTTTTTTTTTTTAAAAAAGAAATAAAATATCATTTGAAAAACAAGGAATAAAACAAACCCTTAGTGGTTATATCAAACACTCCTCTGTTACCTTTTAACCGCATAACGTCCAGAGAAGAAATGGAAGATCAGGATAGTGAATACAGAGTTAAAAATAGCTTCGACAACCCAGTTATAGAGTCATAGAGCCTTTGTGCCAGCCCTCCGACAAATGATGCTGTGCTGGAAAAGAGACAACTAAGCAAGAGTGTGGCAGAGGTCTCAAATCAAGAATAACACAAGGGAGAAGAATTGGAAACACTTACTTGCTCTTTCACACAATGCAAGACCCAGGCGCAAGAAAACGATCCAGCAGTAGGTTTAAAAGAAACAAAAGGACTTGCATCTTCACCCAGCGTATGAATAAAGAGAGTACAATTAATGCATAACTACATAGCAAAACTCATTGCTGCAGGATGCTGCAGAAACCAAAAGCACGAGTAGATTCATAAAAGGATGTACAAGTTTCTACATCTATCTACAAGATAGACAGATGTGATAAAAAGCGGGTGCTAAGCACAGTGGTCCAGGGGCAGCTGTCAGCTCACAGTCCTCGAAGAGATAATTGGTGGGAACCAGAGAAAGCTGACTTAAACCATGCTTTTCTTGTTACACCTGCAAGCATCAGCTACTGGCCTCTGGCACGGACAGGATCTGGGTTAGACCTTTGGTCTGGCCATTTTGACACCCTCATCATCCTTCTAATGTTTTTCTTGCACAAGCTTATTTTAAGAAAAATCTAGTTTCAGCCCCTGCTTCTTCTCCCACCTTCTCCCTCCATCAAACCACTCCCCCCTCCGTGACATGCTCCCAAACCAAGCGGTGCCGGCACTCCTGCTGCTTGTTGGGTTTCCCATTCCCACGCTCCTGGCCAGCCTGTGATTCCAGGCACCAAGGCCTCAGCCTAAAACAGTTCCATCCCCACAGAGTGAGGATCCATCATGGGACCAACCGTGTTGCTAACTCAAGCAGGACCTAGAGCAACAAACCACAACCACAGAGGATCCCGGGAGCACGAATTAAAGCTGCTCCTTGCATTGTAGTAAGCACTAACGAATTTATCCAGGCTACCTGAGGATACTCTTGGGTCAGCAGCTTGGTTGTAGCTTGTTAGCTGCAGCAACTTTCCTTTTCATGTAAATCTTGACCCATAGCCTTCTGCTTT
Source organism: Rissa tridactyla (assembly GCF_028500815.1). Taxonomy (NCBI): domain Eukaryota; kingdom Metazoa; phylum Chordata; class Aves; order Charadriiformes; family Laridae; genus Rissa; species Rissa tridactyla. The sequence goes on from NC_071473.1 coordinate 44,066,937, forward strand.
CTGCACGTATTTTTCCACTGGTGCCCCTCGCTCCTGACATCAAGCACCTTCTGCTGTTTCCATCCTGAGCATCCAGCTCCAACGACATAGCTCAGGTTCTGCACCTCAGTCCTAACCCACGGGGCCTCTGCGCATCGACATGACAGGCACATAAGGAGAACTGGCAGCCGGGATGGTGGCTCTCTATCAAGATGGTTTAGGGGGATATCTGAAATGTTGCAGCATTCAGAAGAAGCCTCCTCTGCTTTCTGCTGCCCTCCCACAAGGCTGAGCTAATCGAAGTGAAGAACATGATAAACTCTCTGCCCCGAGTCAGCTCTACGCTGACAGTTCGCTAGAGATACAAGATCGCTCAGTGACATTAAAAAAGTCAGCAAACACCGATCAGGCTTGACGGAAGGGATGTATTAGTAGGCTGGGGGGCGTAGGGCAAGGTAAAACTTCAGCAAATGCAGTCAAGTGCACAGGCAGCTTTTCTCCTTTTGTCTTCCACAGAAGGCTTTTTCAGGGATGCCAAGACGCTGTGGCCACCATCGCAGCAGCCAGGTGTGGAGCTCACCACCACCTGCATGGCCAGATCAATCCAAAAAGGTTTCCTGGGGCAACACAAGCATGGCAGTCACGGAGCCTGATTCCCATCTTCAGCTTGCCCAAGAGGCAAGTCCTGAAAACTCTGAAAGAGGCCCGGAGACACACAGGGTGCTCGCCACAACTGCTCCTACAGCACAGAAGTGACAAGGGAAGGAGTTTATTGGAGAATGAATCCTGAGAAAGACCGTCTCACCACCTCGGGAAGAAGGACTGCTGAGCTGTGGAGCATCCCCACTCTCTGGTAAAAGTGGCACAGACAAGGAGCGCTTCTTCGAATGAAACAAAAAGGAGAGAAAGAGGAGCTGAAGCCATGTGTACATGGGCAGAGGGAATCTGGAACATATTTCATTGCTACCGCACTACATACAAGCACACAAACATGTCTGGCCCATGCACACACCCTTCCGAATGTAATCCCACTCTTTTGCGTTGCCTTGTATTTGCTGCAGCAGTTCCCTAACTCAGCAGGGTCCTCTTGGTATCACTGCTCACAAGCAGAGACCCAAAGGACGCGGGTGGGGCCACGCCGCAGGAACACATGCCATTTACACTCACATGAGCTGTTTGCTTGGCATCTGAAACATCCAAGTCTCTGCATTATCCATGACCTAGAAATTAGCAGTTTCACACGGCGCCCTCCCCATCACCTTCACTTCATGGATCGGGGCAGAGGCAGGCGCAGCCTAGGAAGTATTTCTAAGTCTGGAACGTGCCAGAGGAAGGGAAAAAGGGGCCACCTGAGGTATGCAGGGAAGAGCAGGGGGAATAGATACCTGTAGATACCTGTCCAACCTTATTTATCTCACACTGGGAGCTCACTCAAAAGAGACTGAGGTCCCACTGGGTCCCGCTGCTTGGCCAGAATTGCTTATCTAGGCTGGAAATCCTCTCTCATGAAAGCACACAGTGGTTCCCCTACAAGCAGCCCCAGCGAGCAGGGCAGCGAGCAGCATGGAAAGATTCTCATCCCAAGGTAAGCGCAAGTCCCAGGGGAAGCAGCTCTTTAGTCACAGGACAGGAGAGGTCCCTGCTCTCGTCTTCAACCTGGGTCACTTCCCAGAGAGATGCAGGGACCCTGGAACCACCCTGTGTCACAGGGCATCAGATATGGAAGAGTCAGAAAAACTTCAGATTTTTAAGGGATTAGATGGGTTGGAGGAAGATGAACATTTCTAACACACATCCCCTCCCCGCATTATCTGAAGATTGAAGCCTTACTTTCTGAGTAACACATCTGCAGAGGGGGACGAGAAGACACGGACTCCAATCCATGTGCCCCCATCCTACACACTCAGCCTGCAACCCCTCCAGAGAGCTGGCAGCGAAGTGCCTTCCTCCTCCTCCTGCCTTCAGGCCCGTGCTTGGTACTTCATGGATGCTCGCCAGCCCTCAGCTTAGTATCACAGTAATTGCTGAAGCCCAATACATGAACGTCTGTTTTGAAGAACAGCCACTTGCCTAGATGTCCATGTTACGATGAATCCCAGCTCCTAAGAAGCTAAATCCAGGAGCTTCGAACTATGGGAAAGAGCCGTAAGTCATTCATCCTGAGGCCCAGAGGAGGAGCACAGTTGGATCAACCTACTTCTTAGCAAACATCACAGTACATAGGGATTTTTTTTTTTTTTTTTTAGATATTATTATTCTACAGCCATCAACCTGCTGGTTATGTAGCTGCTATCCATTCACCGGAAGTTTAGTGAACTTCAAATGGCAATCATTAATGGTCACTGAACTGCAGAATGCCCCAATGTGCTTTCAGATTTCATTTACCAAGGACCAGCAATCAGCCAAAAGATTTGCTCTGACAGCAGGGAAATACAAGACCCTTTGACAAGTTCAGCCGGGAATGTGCTGCCAGCATCCCTTGTTAAGTTCATGTTCTACCCTATTTGACGGAACAGATCATGCAAATTGTCCTTCCGCGGACGCTCAGCCTGTCACTCACATTTCCATTTAAAACAATAAGTAAATAAAAGAACAAAAGAAAAGCCCACAAGTACAACGAGCTGTTTACAAGCAAATTCCACTTACCAAGACCCCTAATTATCAGGAAAAGGCACAGAAACCCAAATAAAACACTAAATTGGATGGGGGAAGGGAATCTTACTCATCCAAAGGTCTAACCAGGAGGGCCACCCCAGTTTCTCTTGTGCAGATCCCAGCCTCCCCCTCACCCTGCTACTGCTTGCAATCCCACTTGTTCTTTTCTTCCCACTGATTTGTGACTTATGGCATCACCACATTTTGCTGGGCGGATGGAGTAGCTGTGCCAGGAGACCCTCTGGATGCGTGGCAGCCTGCTCCTTAGCCAGCCAGAGAAGGCACAGAGCAACACAAGACACCAGGCACGAAAGTGCGAGGCATTTTGCTTTGCAAAGTGACCACCGGTGGACGTGCTGCTGAGACATCTCCCCTCTTTCCCACACCACAAAGGGAAATGCTGATTTTTATACTGGAATAATTCCACATGTTTATCAACCAGAATTTGATCTCAAGGGAACTGTGCTCCTAGGAGCCTCACAGGGCTGCAAAACAAAAGAGAGTCAGCGACGCTGGGGCCAACACAACCTTCGCTCAAGAGGGGCCTCACAGTGTCCCACTATTATGCGGAGACACCGCACTGTGCCCGCTACAATGGGATTCTCCCCAGCTGCGGAACACATCCCATCAAGTACAGTAAGACTCTATTAGAGGAGATACAATAGGAAGCTGGAGGACTCGCTCAGCCCAGCTTCTGAGAAAATAACTCATTTCAATGCAAAACAGCAGTAGTTATTAGACACCTCCTTCAAGAGGGAAGGAGAAGGACAAGGGGAGGGGGGAGAGAGGGAGACAGGGACCATGGCAGTTTGCACAAAAGTACCTTTTTCAGATTAATCCACTGTTTGAAGTAATCAGCAACCGGCAGCCCTAAGTACTGGCATTGTCCTGGTAACCTGTAAGAGAGAAGAGAGAGCAGGTTTGATTCAATCAGTGTCCTGACAACACAAACTCTGTTTTCTTAAGTACATTTCGTTCTGAGATGGAAGAGACCCTCAAGTCTGCTGTAACGCGCCGCGCATCAGAAGGACCGTAGCTCTGGGCAAAAAAAAAAAAAAAAATAAAAAAAATCTCACGAGAGCAGAGCTTGGCTGAAGACTTACATCCATCCAGCCACATCCGGGCTGCTGACACCTTTCAGGCTGAACATTTTGAACAGGAGGTGTGTGCCAGTGCAGCTCTTCTCCACACAAACACGACTGGAGCATCCAGGCTGTCCTTAGCTAAATGAACTCACCACAAATCCCTGCAAAACCATCCTGCTCAGCCAGCAGCTTACAGGGCAGACAGAAGGCACTTGTTGTGCCCTGGTGCTTTTCCACTTGGCCTTTATGGTTAAAACACATGAGGGAGGGAAGGAGGCACTGATCCACTCATTTTTGGGGGTAGTAATGCTGCAGGACCACTGTTTTAAGGCTAAGAAAGCAGAGGCTGTTTTCCAAGCAGGTGCTTGGAAGGAGAGAGCCGTCCCAACGCTGAAGATCACAGAATGGTTCGGGTTGGAAGGGACCTTAAAGACCATCTAGTTCCAACCCCCCTGCCACGGGCAGGGACACCTCCCACTAGACCAGGCTGCTCAAAGCCCCGTCCAGCCTGGCCTTGGACACTTCCAGGGATGGGGCGTCCACAACTTCCCTGGGCAACCTGTTCCAGTGTCTCACCACCCTCACAGTAAAGAATTTCTTCCTGATATCTAATCTATATCTCCCCTCTTTGAGTTTGAAACCTTCATCCCTTGTCCTATCACTACACTCCCTGATAAAGAGTCCCTCCCCATCTTTCCTGTAGCCCCCTTTAGGGACTGGAAGGGGCTGCATGCTGTCTCACTATGGGTTTGAGCCCCAGCAGCCAGAGCGCCGAGCACGTGTATTCAACCTCTCCCTGCTACTGCGAGCCGCTGGACCAGGGCTTACAAAGCAAAACGGCACCAGTAAGGGAGGCGGATTGCCTGAAGGGACAGCAGGACCCCAGGGTTTGGAAAGCTGTTTCTCCCACACTGTGCCGACCCCAGTGCCTTCGCAGGGGAGCGACAGCATCAGCAGACGAGGAAGGCTGAGTCGCAAAGCCGTGCGGCTCCAGCCAAGCCTCTGCAGGGAGATGAGTTACGTGAGTTTTCCCCGGCCGGTTTGATCTGATCAAGAGTAATTGATGGATCTTGTTCATTCACGTACTGCTGAGCACGCCTGGGGCACTGGTCACAGGATCTTTAACTGAAGCAAAGGAACATCCCAAATAAATATGTCAACTAAATAAATGACTAAATTAGAGCCGTTTGTGCATGTTAAAAGCCACAACCCCAGAAACGGGCTTTTGCAAACAGAGGGGGGTGGGGAATCTCACAACTTCCTCAGGCATCTGGGGGCTGTCGAGGAAGGTTGTAGGGGGAGGAGGGAAGAGCTGCGGGTTCTAGCATCAGCTGCTCAAACATCCCAACACAGACCATGTCCAGGGCAAGGTCTTCTCCCACTCTGCGTAGAAGAAAGACTGAATAGTCCAGCCTGGACTTCAGCCTCAAGGCTGAAATTCAGGAACCAGCTCTGCTCAGATGTGGGTACAAGCGAGATACACCGCCTTGAGCTGGGGGGCACCGTCAGCACCTCATGCAGTACCCGAGTGCGCAGCCCAGCTCCAAACCCTCTGGTGAACAGGACAGCATCTCCTCAGCCCTATAAGCAGTTTCTCCACATAATGAGATGGAGGGACACAGATAACGTACTTGCAGATAATGTGAGAGTCAGGGTAGTGCAGTACCAGAGTGGTTTGGTCTCGGTGCTGCCTGCATTTCTATGGGAAGAAAACGAAGGAAGCTGGCAAACACATCCAGGAGAATCTCCTGGAAATACGTGCCCAACGAAGCCAGCACACTCTGGGCCCCAGCAGTGTTCTGGCTTTGTGAGCCTTGCTTAGGCTAAGAAAGGAACAGGCTCTCTGTGCCTGAACCAAAATGCCTGGTCCTGAAAAGATGCACATATCATCATTTAGGAGCAATAATGTAAGTCATACAGAACACATTTGAATAAGGAGGTCCAGAGGAATCTCTTTGAAAGCAGGAAGCCTGTCAAAAAAACGAGCTCGCAAGCAGCAGGGCTACGGCGATTTGCAGGGTAAGCAATGTGACTTGACAGCATGGTCTCATCTCTGGGCACGGCTCATCTGATGCTAGCACCATCGCGCTGAAATAAACCACCTGGAGTCACTCCTCGCAATTGCATAGCCGTCACATAAATAGCAGCCTGGTCCGCGCATTTTACAGCCATTACACATATGTCCATGACATCCCAGAGTTGAACAGACCCCACCAGCCCCAAAGCAGCACACTAAGAAAGCTCTTCCTCCAGGAAAGCTGCTTTCTATTGGTGCCCAAATTAAAAAAACGTCACGAGAAAAGGAACCATCTAAAACAAATGACCGGTCTAATACAGACACATAATCACCTTAACCTCTCCTTACGCTGCACACATTTAGCTAGAGAGGATGACGACAGCAGTAAGCAAAAGGTATGTTACTAAAAGCCGCGTTTCTCCTCCCAATCCTTTTCATTAATACAGGTCTCAGCCCAGCTCCAGTTAGGGGAATAATTATCATCTCTCTTAACATTTGGACAGGGCCCAGAAAAAGCACGTACAGCATCGTTCTTGTTAGCCGCAGCAATTGACAGCTAACCACCCAGTGCAATGAATGACATCTAAAGCGCTTCCATCCCCGTGGGACCAGAAGGCCCAGCAAACTGGACAGTCTGGTTCTACTTCCACCCTGAGACTGATGGCAGTATGCCCTGGGCGCTGGACAGTGGGTCTTTAATTGGAGAAAATAAATGCTCCAAATAAATATGTCAACTAAATAAATGACCCATTTTTGCAAACAAGTAACAACCCCAGAAACTGCCTGTGAAGCTGTGTGACCTTAGGACATCTGCCCTCCCCCTCTGCGCTTGTGCTCCCCTCATTTCACGTTACCACCAGAGAGACTTCACCAAGTTTTTCAAGCACTAGAAGACCTACACTCATGCTGTAACCTGAGTGGGCTGTCAGCAGCATGGACCAGAGCATCATTCTACTTCCCGAGCTGGAAGGTGCAGGTCTGGTGGCTCCAGGCCAGCACGGCCACAGCCACTCAATGCACCTGCCTTTAGCGAAGGATTGTCCTGTGGGTCTGGTGTAGTCTGGGTACGCAGCATCCCCAGCACAGGGAACCAGGGGCTCTCACTGCACAGAAACCAGGTCGCCAGGTAGCTATGGGAAGGAAAACACCCCTGCATTGTCTTTTTCCCAGCTCCAAAGTTTGTCACCTGCAGTGGTCCCCCACTTCTCAGCCTGGTGACGCTGCAGTCCCAAGCAGGACTTTCTCTGGCATCTTCTCCAGGTTGGAGTGAACAAGGCACACCTGTGGCTCTCCTGGGGACCAGAAGTGCCAGGGCCTGTAAGGAAGTATCTCAATGCACAAGGGTGACCATTCATTCGAGCAGCTCACTTGGTAAATGTGCTCATATGGTCGGTATGGCTCCTCACTCTCACGAAATTTGACTTTGATCACTGGGGGCAGCTTTGCTTGAGCAAAGAGCTCAGGATTCAGCCCTCCCTCAGATAAAGGAGAAGAGAAATGTGGCACATATCGCTGCATTCAATATCCCATGATCCTTCTGGCTTTTGAACGAGGTTTCGCTGCCTCCCCAAACACTGAAGCTCTCACTCCTTGGCACGGAAGCTGGCTTCCAAAACCACCCCATCAGCCAAATGCCATGGCTTCAGGTACGACTGCACTCGATAGAGAAAAACTTAAAAACAACTGTGGGATTTTCCAGCCTCCCATGCAGCTCTGGTAAAATCTGTCCTCCCAGAAGCAGAGATGTGAGGGCATAACATCTGCCCACTCCCAAAACACAGGTCCCCTTGGGACAGAAGAGCAAGTGACAGCAGGTAGCATGCTCTCCTCTGCCAGCCAAGCAAGTCCAAGTCCTCCTTGGACTGCGCTCAGCAGTTGCAGCTCTGCAACATTTTCAGAGAGCTTCACCACCAGGCTCTGATTTCCATCCGGCTCTGGCTCCTCCACTCTGCAGGGTAAATGGAGCCTGGAGATGAACGGGATGCAAATGGGAGGCGAGGTGACATGGCTGCATTTCTCCTGTTGAAGCCAGCTCTCTCCAAGGCGGCAAGAAGCGCACAGCTCGGCGGTGATAAACGGCCTTGCTTTAGTTATCACTTTCCTTAAGTTAAGGAGAGCAGCCTAGTGATGGATGGGCTGGAATTCGGTTATCAGGGAAGGCTGTCAGCCAGAGTTGCCTATCTCCACACACATTTAGCAGGGCGTCATTATGCGATGGCATGGAGTTAAAATATGACCAAGGGTATTGAAAGAAAAAGAACAGGATTAAAAAAAAAAAAAAAGGCAAATTGAGCAACAATAAAGGAGCATGAGACAAGAACGTTATCGTACTAGTGACACCTTTTATCTCGGTCTGGTTAGCTAGAGCAGGGCACAAATTGGTCCTTCCTCCACTATTGTATCCTCTTGTACAAACAGAGGCAGATAAAATGTGTCACCAGTGCGATAGCATATCAATTTAACCCTAATTATCTAGGGGGTCAAACTAAGAAATAGGGGTTTCTCATTTCAACAGGTTCCTCCATCTCTGCTCGGAGCCACCACATTAATATGGAAGGGGGAGGGGCAGCTGTAATTGATTTCCGTCACTCAGGTGGTCCTGGCGTATAAAAAATTAATGCTTGATTCTCCCAACTAATCAGACCTGGTTAACGTCCATCTGCTTCTGGGTTCAGGATGTCAGAAGACAAAGAAATTGGGCCACTTTCTACACACTGGGTGTATTGATATTGAGCCAGTTAAAAGAACAAGTCCCTCTATGGGAAAGATAAAGGAACATTAAATCTTGGTTTTTATAGACCTGGTCTCAGCCTTCCAAAAAATCCACACCCTGGAGACCTTGAGTTGTAAGAGATGCAGAACATTTTAATTGTGTCCTGGCCAACCCCACTGCACTGGGCTGCAAAGGAGAGGGCAGGCAGGCTCCTGTGCTGGAAATCCTTCATTGAAGGAGGGCTGGAAAGCCTGCTTGGATGCTGCAGCACACAACAGCAACAAGGCGATAGCCAAAGAGAGGAGCTGTCAAACCATCTCAGCCTTGCACCCTAGTTCAAAGCAAGGCTGGTCAAGGCGTGGCTCCGGACCACGCGGCGCAGAGGTGCTGCTCTGCTTTGATGTAGGGTGGCATGTCTGCCAGGCCAAGAGGAAAGCTTGGGTGCCCTCTCCTAACAGAGAAAGCTAGTGAGGGAATAACATCCTGTGCTAAGGCACCTGGGAGGTTTTAGCAGAGAAACAGCACCATGACCTGTGTACACTGAACCTCGCATAAGCTGGAACCAAGCTATAAATTTAAAGCAGTTTAGGTAAACCCACACCCTCCCAAAGAGGCAGCCTTACATTGATCCAAACTTGGTTAAAACAGTGAGTCCCAGTCAGCAGGGTTCAATGGCCTGGGGACGCAAAGGGCTGAGAACCTGCTCCACAGCACTGAGGGCGCTGGAGCTCCCCACGGAGGTGCAGAAAGGCTGGCTGGACTTTGCGAAAACCACCATGCCGGGCCAGGAGGGCTCCGACGGAGTGATGCCACAGCACCCACACGCAAGCAGAGCATCTTGAGCACACAGCACAGCTCAAGCCATGCCGCAGCCTGCGGAAATTGAAGCATGCTAACCCACACCTCCAAAAAAACCCCACAAACCCCAACTCCCCCATCCCAATAATTCAAGTTAGACTGCAGCAGCTTTCCTGTGGAATCCAAGGCTTTGGCAGGTAGATGTCTCCTCCCCAGCACAGAAGTCACCATGCCACTCAGTGCAAAGAGGCAATAGCAGAGCCAGTCTCCCTTCATGCTCCCGTCTAAAGTGAAGGACGAAGGGATGTACCCCCTGCCAGATCTCTGCCACCCCACCCACACGCTCCTCAGCCCCACAGACCTGCCAAGGAGCTGGAAGAGCCCGTGTACCTTTGCTTCCTGATGGATGAACCCTTGCTGGGTGACTGCACCCTGCTCGCACCGAGCACACCCACGGCGCCATCCCTCTCTGTCCCCCATCACTGCAGGCCAAACCACTCTAGCATCGCTGTACTTAAAATTCACAAGCAGTAGCTGTGGAAAGGCAATACATTTGGAGAGGGTCTGAAAAGCCCTGGGCTTTCACAGAAACCCTGAGACAGGTCCCATCTCCCTCCCTCTTTGCTTTCCTTCCACCCTCTCAGTTCTCTCAACCACCCCCAAACTTGTCACAGTGCAACAAGCCTACGAGCCGCACATCAGCTTTAAATATCAGCATGCGTGAAGCAGGGACATGAGAGCAGGGAAGTGGGAACAGACAGAGCAAGCCTCCATCGCCTGTCAGGAAACACTAATGAATTTCAACACCAGCAGCCATTGCCTCAGACGGGCTGGCGAGAGGAGACGGAGTTACAGCGAGGAGCCTTTGCAGGAGCAGCCTGCCTCTTTTCAAAGCCCCCTCTGTTAATAAATGTCATTGCAGAGCGGGCTGCAGCGGTCCTCGAGCCGGGATGGGGTGGGTCGGGGGAGAGACGGGCGACTGACAGCGCTCAGGATGCCTGGGCAGTGCAGCCTTTTCTTCTGCTGCATCCCCAGACAGGAGCCAGGAAAAGGAAGCAGACGGGACATCGCCGTTGGCATGAAGCTGTCTTCCATTAAGGTCCCAGTACCCAAATAACAACCTCCACAAGGAGCCACGAGTGCAACCCCAACACCCCCCAGTCCCGTTCACTGGGATGGATGGAGGCTCTACAGGGAACGGTCCTTGGGATGGGCAGAGTGATGCAGAGACATCCAGACACTCTGCCTGCGTTCCCAGCAGCAGCAAAGGGTTACAGAGCAGCCTATCCCTTCGCTAACGCAAATGCATTCCCGAGGCAGTGCAGGAAGAAGCATCCAGCACAGGGCACCGCGTGGCAACCGCACCGATGCACAACATGAAGGTCAATGCAAGCCTTCTTTACAAATGTCAACCTGTCATCTCTGGATATTAATGAGGGCTGACCAGCAGCTAAAATGCATCCATGCTCCATTAGTAATAAGAGAGACACGATGCAGGAGAAGAGCACACACCACGGCATGCGGAGGGACCAGGGGTTCTGCAGGGCCCGGGGAGGTGTGGTGATGCACAAGATAACCAGGGCCACTCCAGCTGCCCAGGAAGGAACGCAGCCTCCACACAAACCCCTTCACTGGAGTGTGTGTTATTGTTTTCCATCAATCTTTAATTGGATTAGTGTAATGAGGCCAAAAAACCCAGGCTAAGCAGCGAGGATAATACCTGGCACTTTCAGACCTTCCTTTCTTTTTCTGTGATGCCCACAGTGGGCAGCGCTGGCCTCTCTCTACTGGGCATATTCCTGCCTAGGAAGCTTAAAAGGTAAACTGCAAGCCTTGGGACTCACAGCAGCACTGGCTGAAATGTCTCAACACCCATCATATGCCAACAGCCAGGTGCCTTTTCTCTAATTTTTGCTGGGCACCCATGCTTTCCAAGCAGCTAGCCTGCAAATGGAAAAGGCTGCTATCCCAGGCTGCAACCGGAGCTATGTGTACACTAGGAAAATGATTCTGCCACAAAAAGCAGACAGGGCAAGTGGCTCGTCGTGACTCGCTCGTCCTGCAAAGCACTGTGTGCCTTCCACTGCCATCAACCTTAATGAAACATGAAGGCATTTAACACCATGCGAGATCTGGCTCTTTTATGGGTATCTGTCTGTGCGTCAGCTAGATGCTGGCAGAGATGCTATCTCAACATTAAAAGCAAGGCTGTAACACAGCAGGTATTCAGCCTCCAACAGAAGATGCTCATCAACAATTGCACACACATGATGCTACAATAAATCTATGTGCTACCGCTTAACAGCTTCTCTTAAAAAGATTCATAGCTCTATTTACTGGGCCTGATTCTGCTGCTGTGCATGTGGGAGTAAACCCGAAGTAACTCTACCTGGAGTCAGTAAATAGCCAGGGAGAGTAGGATCAGGATTGAGCCTTCTGGTTTTTAAACAACTACTTAATTACCATCAGGATACCAGAGCTCGCTGGCTCCACGGTTCAGCTGAGGTTAGGAGTGCAGCAGACAGCAGCTTTGCACTCCTCCATACCGAGTCCTCCAGATCAGTGAAGGGGTAGAGCAAATGCTCCCACCAGCCCTTCCAGACAGGGAGGACGACTCGGGGGACTTCCCTTTGACATCAGAAATGCATGATGCTGCTCCCAAGGAAAGAGAAACTGGAAAGCCTCCAGGGCTGAGGCTGCCCCCCTCAGCCTTGGGAACCTGACACTATGAAAACCCCTTAAAAACAGATTTCTACACACAAGGTTGCTGTGACAGTCAGTCTGCTTACTAAATACGACATTACACAGCATCTCATGATAGGAGTGTACAAAATTGGATACTGTGTACATCTACCACACAGGCACGTTTTCAGTAAAAGTCACCCGTCATGACCACAGGCTGCAGCGGGTGAATTTCCAATTTGTCATCAGGAAAAACCCTTCACCATGCAGGTAATAAAGCGCTGAAAGACTGGTGGGGGAATCTCCTCCCCTGGAGACAAACTCACCCTGGAGAAGACCCTGAGCAACCTGATCCAAGTTTGAAGTTACCTCTGCTTTGAGCAGGTGGCTGGATTAGAGATCTCTATTTAAATTATTCCGTGATTCACGCTGCAGTGGAGCCTGATTACACAGAGCGTGTCCTTTCTCCGTCTATGCGGTCTTTTATGAAGTCTTTCACACAGACACTAATTTAGTAATCGCCTGGTCCTCTGCATACTAGCTGTTTTAAGAAGAAGCGTTCAGACTCCTGCTGCAGCATACTGTAATTACACACTGAGTAAGGGAGTACATCTGATGCAATGGATGCACCCACAACGTATCGTGTCTAAGTCCCCTCAAAACCAAAACCCACACAGAAATTAAGCTAAATTTAAACGTGCTTCTCCTCCCGCTGCACAATTCCCATTGAAAAAGTATTTCTCCCCAGGAAACTGGAGCATGCGAGACCTAGAGCAAGGCACTGCTCTAGAACTGAGACACGTCCTGTCCCAGTCCTTCCTTAGACCTGCTGTGCGACAGGCAGGAGGAAACCTTGCCTCTTCCCTGCCTGGCCTGTCCAGACCATTTAGTGTATAAACTCTTCAGGACAAGGGCTTCTCTGCTATGAGTCATAAACTGCTTAGTGCCTAATGGTAAAGCCTATAGACGCTTAACATAATACAATCATGTCACTTAAAGGCCATTAGTCTCCAGTCTAAACAGCACTTTACCAGGCACAAAGGGGACCTGCCAGCTCAGGAAGGCAGCAGAAGGGATGTCGGTGGCCAGTCGGGTCACTGGACTCGCAGACACCCGACGTGAAGCCCCAAAGTGAACGGAGTCAAGCTAAACGGCACAGGGGAAAGCTATGGCAGCTCTAGCAATCAGAGAGCTTTATCTTTTGGGCTTTCTTGAACCACTTGGATCAGCTGAAAGCCCTTGCCAGCCAGGTGAAAAACCTCTCCACCTCCGGCCATGACTGCACTGCTTGCAAGGAGGGGCAGAAGCCCCTCACCCACACAGAGGTCTCCAGCCTTCTGCATCAACTCTCTTCCCATTCATCAAACCATTTATCTACAAGAAAATATGCCATTCTGTATTGTGACGTTGTTTGAACCCCTCTTCTTTCCTGGCACAGTCTTTGCCTTCCTCTGGCACCACATCATCCAGGTCTACTCTCTCACCCGACTTCTGTGATTGCCTCTTCTTCCCTCTCCCCTCGAAGGGGAAGACAGAAATCCTGTAAGGAGCCAGTGGGACGCAGTTCACCTCCTCCCCATCCCCTCTGATGAAACATGACCCAAAATTACACGTACAACAGCTCCACGGGCTCTTAGCACAGCCTCCAGGCTGGCAGCAGCAGGGAGCCTGGCACGTCGTGTAGCAGGGTCTGAGCACCGGTTTCTGTGCACCTGCAAATCGCATCTGCGTGAAGGGAAACAAGTTTGTCTTTTCCTCGTGCGGGAGAGACCACTCCCCACCTCTGAGCACGAGCTGCCATTAGTATTTGCTTCGCCGGAGAGAAGGAGCAGCGAATCCTCCAGAGCAAAGGACAAGTGCAGCAATTAGGATGCAGGGGCTGCGGGAGCTGTTTAACAGCACGACCCGGAGGTCAGTGCCGCCAACTCCCAGCCCTGCATAAATATTGTATGAGTCGGGAAGAGGGGCTGTTACAGCCACCCTCCGCGCCAGCCCTCCCCCCTCCATCGCCACTCTGCATCTAGCTAGATACACCAGGAACATTATTTACAGATGTGACAGTCGGGAAAATCACTTGAGTAAGTAGGGGAATGGGAAAGAGGGCTGCTCGGTGGAGCAGGCGCCTGGGAACGGGCTCCCACCCACACATTCTGCTTCCCCTTGCAGGGTGCTCCTCTGCACGGGTAACTGCCAGATGGCACGGCCCATTCTCAAACTGGAGGATGAAATACCACCAGGAACAAGGAGGGGAAGCTGTGAGCTCCCCTCTCGAAGGTTGCCCAGGGGTTTGATTACCAATGCTGCCGAAGGACACTTCAACCAGCAGCTGCTTCCCAGTTCCCTATCAGTATCTCTGCCAGACCCTCCCTTTGCAGGGAGCTTTATAGTAATACAATGAGGGGGTTTTCAGAGAGCTTCCCCACAGACTCCGTCCGTGTAGCACTGCAGAAGGGTCCCTACTTCAGCACAGCCACAGCGGCCTCATCCCTGCAGAGAATCCTCCAGCTGCTCTGTTTGGTACCAACCACCTTCTTCACCCGTGACCTGTCCACTGTTTATTCTCTGAAGGACCATCTTTACCTGCAGCTTCAGCCACGCTGATCAGCACTGTCGCTACTGCATCTTGGAAAGACCTCTCGTTCCTCTGCCCATTTTTTTTACTGGAGACGCCCGCCAACTGCAGGTTTGCCATGATGCTCTACACAAATACAAACCTACTTTCAGGTTGACTGAGACTGGAGGCTCCCAAGGACAAGGACACAGGTCATTCTTCAACTGTACCAGCAGCCCATGAATTCCTAGGGGCACACAGCTAATAAACATTACTGCCCTGGGCAGCACACAAGGGCTGCAAGATAGGAAACACAGCTTGGATGTGCTTCTGCCCACGATACCACTCCAGAAATTCCTCCGTTGCTCTGCAGCTGGTTGCTTAATCTAGAGAAGGCAGAAGCCCAGTATTACCGTTCACAGCTTTCCTGAACTCACTGAGCAATTAATGGGCTTAATTATTGATGGCAAAGGCAGGGAAGGGAGAAAAGAAAGAAAAAGCCAACGAGAAGGGAATGGTGTGGGGGTGGCGGGCGCCAAAGGTCTCCGAAGATCTTCCCTCAGCCGAGAGCAGAGAAAGAGCCCCTAGCCGCTCTGCTGCTCCCACGGCCCTGCTCTAATGCTCCCTGACATGCCTCTGAAGACAGCGAGCTGTTTGCAGTCACCACCGTGATTTGTTAGTAATTATTTTCACGGTGTCACATTGCTGTCACTCTCTTAACAAAGAGACAGGCAGCCCGAGGCTGCCTGCGAGAAAGAACCAGCAGAGAAAAGGAATTGTCAGGCACCCAGGGATCCTCTTTGCTTCCTGGGTTTCACAACCAGAGTCCTTACCAGCTTCTGAAGAAACTTCTGAGAAGAAGTGGCAAGTCAGAATCATCTCCCATCCTGGTCACAGCAAGAGGAATTAATTACTTAGCCCCCTCCTAATTTCACCTTACCTGTAAATCCAGTGCAAGACCCAGGTGCTTAGAGCCCCTTAAGCCAGCGATTTGCTTCAGGCCTGCAGCAAAGGCAAAAAAACTTTGGTAATTGGTGACTTTTAGCGCTCTCCTTGCAAGCTCCAGTTTTTTTTCATATGGTCTTGCCATTAGACCGCCCTTCCCAAGCACAGCAAACCCTGATGACAAACCCCTGCCTGAGCCTATCACACATTAACCCTCCAGACCGGCCACGTGTGCTCTCCCCACACCAGTCTCATTAATTCTGGCACTCTGCTGTGCTCCGCATGGCAGTAACATTTCATTTGGCATTTTGCAATGCCAGCGGACCTCGGCAGCTTCCTCACACCTGAAATACACAGCCTAATGGCTTGCCATCTCTGTTTTCTCATACGCAGCGCGGTGACTTGACAAGAACCTCCCCTTGAACCACCTCCCATCCATCCATCTCACACCTACTGTGCAACCGCAGCCATCTATCCTTCGGCTAACTTGTCAGTCCAAGGTAATCACTCCTTTCCCAGTAAGCGTGGAGCTTGCTTGGGCCCCCAAGGAATGAAAGCTATTTTGGCACCTGAAGTGTCACACAATATAAGGATATAGAGACGAAAGACTGAGACACCTGGCCAGCCAGTCCTTAAAGCGCCCTTGATCTCTATGCAGAAAGCAAGTGGACTTCTCCTGAGCAATTCAAAGTTTGAATTACTCCCGGCAGAAGCGTTCTTCCCCTGCGTGCTTACTGACGGCACGCAAGGGTCAGTCCCTGCAGCCGCGGGGAGACCTGGGTATTAATTCACCCTCTTAGCACAGGGAGAGTTTGGAAATATTAAGCCTCGCAGTCTAAGCAAAACCCTCCTGCAATTAACTGCACGGAAGAGCACTGACTCAGAGGGCAGCTCCTTTTCAGGGGTCCTTTTAATAACCAAGAAACGGCACATACATGCTGTGAAGAATTAGGATCACCATTGGGAAGCTAAATGGTCCATAAAATGTAACAGTTCTCTTCAGAGCTGGGAGCACAGCGAGCTGGAGGAGAGGTCTTGGCAACTTCCCACCAGCCTCCTCCCTCTGCCCGGTTTGCAGGGGGGACACATGTCTCCAGGCAGGGACAAGGAGCTGAACCCAGCCGGTGGCCAGGCACCTGCGGCATGCTGGCCGATGGTCAGCACCGAGACCTGGCTCGACACCCAGAGGGAAAAAATGAAGCAGGGAAATCAGAGATGACCAAGATGCACCTAAGGAGGGAAAAAGAAGAGTGTCCCAGAGCGTAGGTGCTGGGCAGAGGGGAGGAGAAAGCCCTGCTGGAAGAGAGGCAGACGAAACTGGTGGGACCAAGGCAGGGGAAAGCCCTGAGTAGCATGAGCTTCCCACACACAGCCCTGCCAGCATATTGCGCTGCTTCCTCACTCTTTTTCCCCCAAACTCCACTATTCTGCTCTTTCTTCTAGTACCACCTCCACATGACCCATGTCACTCCTAACACCTGGTCCAGAGCAATCTCCAAGCACAAGATGCTGTCTTTGGGGTGCCAGGCTGAGGGCAGTACCCTGTCCAAACACACAGAAAAAGGTGACTCCAATGTGGAATGGACTCAGCTCCAAAAGTTAGTCTGCAGTTCCAGCACCCTCCTGAGAATCCTGTACACAGCCAGACGTCAGCTCCTCAGGATACGGAGAGTCGCTGGACAAGGCACATGAGAATACGCTGGAGGGAAAATACCAGGGATGACCTCAAGATGGCCCAGTAGGTCTTTGCCAGCCAGGAGCTTCAGGAGGAAAAGGGACTGAACCCATCGAGGAAAATGGCTCCCAACAGGAAACAAACACGCAGACAAAATAAAATGCTTTTGAGAAAGCTACGGACTTACACGAGGCTTGAAGACATCAAGTGAAAGGGGAAGGACGCTGGTCCCAGGCTGGCAGTATTTTTCAAGCAGAGCTCTCTAAGCAGAGAAGCCATGAGAAGATCACTCCCAGCCAAGCCACTGGGAGGGCAGCACTGGTGCCAACGCACAACTGCTCTGCTTAGGCTGGGAAGTAAGAAGAGCTGGGATCCAAAGGGAGACGGATGACATTTTGGCCCCAGCATGAAACACTACGGCTGTCTAATGCTAGAAAAATTACGCTTTTTGAAGTAATAAAGAAAAGTCACACTTCGTGAAGCTAATCCTATTTTTCAGACATGCTGCATACAACAAAACTCAGATGGCAAACAGCCCTCCAGTGGTTTATCCTCTGTAGTCCCCAAGCCAACCAGCTTTTCAGTTCCCCAGGGCACAGGATAACCACGATGCTGAGTTGCTATTAGAGGGCTTTCTCACACAGGCAGCGGCCAGGGTGTGCTTTTTACCAAATACCCATTATAGACCCATTGATTTTGAAACCGTTTTGCCTGAATTCGTTGTAACACTGGACACAGAATTCACCTTAGCCATTCCTGCTGCAGAAGAAATTATGGTTCCTTACTGTATGAGCAGATGACACCGAGTCCAACAGCTTGCATTCAGTTCAGCATGACTGTTTCCAAACACAGCTTGAGTTAAATTACCCAGGGATGGAAAATCCACCATCTCCATTCATTGCCCCATGCCAACAGTTCAGTGCTGGAAATGCCCTTGTACATTTTTATACATACAAAAGTTTTTAATGCAATGCCTGTCTCATTCCCCCCCCGCCCCCCGTAAACTTATTCCAAGTTTCCCCACCATCTTTCACCAACTTCTTTGGTCCTAATTCCCAGGCAGCAGAGTCCATGCTCCCCAGAGTGCACTGGGCATCACAGCTCAATAAATCTGTGGCCACTACAGCCCTGACTATGACAAATGTCTTTGCTATGATGCGCCAGACAAGTAGCAGACCTGAATGTGATAGTCCACTGCATGATGATCCCTATGCAAAGACTTCATGTCCAAAGCTTAACCCAAAGGCATTCCCAGAGTCACACATCTCAGACAACAGAACTTGCAGAACCTCACGCAACCAATGGATTCCAAACAAAAGGCAAGAACAGGAGACAGCCAGGGGAACTGCTGCAGAAGGATAACAAAAGTCAAGTGTGCTATATTCATTTTAAATAAGAATGAACAGATTGGGAACCTTAAAATCCAAAATTTCTTTTGCATAAGTGATATCACTTCCTTTAAAAACAAAAAGCTGGACTGCAGGGTCGCAGAAGTGACTGGGGTCAGTGCTACTCCCTGTAAGTGCTAGAGAAGAGCATGCTCACAAGGCTACCTTGCTTAGCTCCGGCAAAGCACTTTAGGAGGTAATTACATGAACGACTCCATCAGCAAAGCTGACTCGAAAGGTTCCTGACCCTGGATACTCAGTCCCATCCCTACTCTGTAGTTCTCACCATGCTCTTCCTTCAGCCAATGTAAACAAGTGAAGAGATACACCATAGGCTTGGTCAGCAAAATGATCCCCACTAAAAGCAACAACAACAAGCTAATCCAAAGATCTTAGTTGGAGAGGAATTGTTTTAGTATTTTTAAAAGCAGATTATTACATTATCTTTCTGTTACCAGCTCTTTCTTGTTACTCTCAAAGCCACCCTCTGAACATCCCTCCTGCCGTGCTGCCACCCAACCAGCCTACCCTACGCCTTCTCCCACCTTTCCCCACGGCTACCCAAGCGGTCCCACTCACTCCATTCAGTGGCAGTCTGCAATTTCTCCCCCAGGCAGAGGCTACCAACCCCTTCCCAGTGATAAAGAACAGCATGCACAAGGGACACTAACACCATCAATCCTTCATCATTCGTGACTTAAGGCTGATCTCAAACCAAGCCTCCAGGACAGAGGGCTGGAAAGACCAACCCATAGCCGCACTTGGAGCTGGTCTGAGAAGGCAAGCATCCTCCCAGCCTGTGTGACTTGCAAAAAAAGAATTAAAACAGTAGGATAAAATTAAGCAATGGTATAATTTACTTCTTGGAATTTACTAATATGCAACCTAGGAAAAGCACCAAGGGCTATAAACATTTCAAGACACTTCACTGTGTTTTATCACTATATTAAAGAGTACTTGCCTTTTAACACTTATTTAAGAAAATAAAAAACTTCTGAGCAGTAGTTTCCTGTAAAGACATAAATTAGCATGTTCTGATCAGCCACAGTAAGTGCAGTACAAGCATCTTCATTTTGGAGGAATACAGATGAAAGCCTACGTGCACGTTTACCTACGTTCAATGTGTTTGCTGGATGATCCAAAACTGGAAGGAGAAGGATTAACTGATGCTCTTGACATGAAGATGCAGGTCTGAGATTCAGCACATGTGGCTTCAGCTCCTCTCTCTGCCTCTGTCTGCCTGCACAACCATAGGCATATCACTTATCCTCACCATATCCCAGCTCTGCAGCTACGAACACACAGTAAAAATGCTTCTTTGGTTGACAAGATTAATTCCCATTGTGCTTAAGAGCACGTAAACTGGTTCCATACACGGAGGGAGGCAATTTGACATTTCAGAGGAGATAAACCACACTAAAGAGCTTACATTACAAGGGCTCAACCCCGGCAGACACTGAGTACCCTCTTTCCACTAAAACCGTCTCCTGCCGTCAGCGGCTCCCTCAGCAGCAACGTTACCCTCAGCACCCAATGCCACATCAATGCAATTTGCTTAATTACTAGTGACAGTTCCATCCTAGGTGCAGGATGAGGTCCCAGCACGACAGCAGACTACACCAGGTGTCTGAATCCAGCCCTGGAGCTGTTAAACTTGGAGGATAACTCCTTGCAACAGGCTAAAGGAATCCTCCCGCTGAGCACTCGGAGGCCCGAGGACCATGTGCCTAACGAGGCTGTATCCCCACTCATATTTTAGCTTGGCAGGTCTGGTGCTCCTTTCATCTTTTGCTTCAGGTAGCTCTCTTTAATTAATAACATTTCTGTGTCGACACAGGGAACTTTCCACCCAGAATGAATGGCCCTCTCTCATTAGAACCACGACTTGTCATGATGTATTCAAGAGCAGGAGTGTGATTCATTCCCTTGTCTGGGAACGAGGGGTGTTGCTGGGGGGTGGGGGGGGAGAAGAGTCTCTGTAATGAGTGACTGATATTTGCTGAAGTTGATGTGCGACTCTGTCGGCTTGAACTGCCTTGTCAGGACAAGCCTTCAGAAAGGTGATGTTCCTACTCAAGAGGTTTTCCTCATTAAAGAAATTGCATCTTAACAAGAGGGAAGGGGAGGGGCGGCGGGAGAGCTGCTGTCTCCCTGACTCCCGCCTGGTTCACACACACCGAGCGCTGAGAGCCGGTTGATCCAAGCGCAGCCAGTAGAGGATCAGTGCTCCATTTCTGAGCTCTGTCGCACAACAGGCTCTCTCCAGCAGCGACCAAATCTCTCCAACGGGGACTCTCCTTCTGATGGTGCACCACACCCATGACAAAGCCTCTGGTGGCATGACCGAGGACCTTGACTCATGCTGAACCTCCATAAGCCCTTTCCAGACACTTGGTGTCCTCTTCTGGGTGACTGGTGCTCCCTGTTGTCAGAGGGACGCCAGACAAACAGCTCTTATCTTCCAAGAAAGTTCCAACGTTCAAGAGAAATCAAGTCTGCAGCCCCATAGTGCCTCATTCCCTGGAGATCCCTGAGTCAAGCAGAGGCTTTGCAGGTCCTTTAGCAGCCGAGTTTCCATCTTGAATCCTGCAGACTCAGACAGTGCTAGACAGCATCAGCAGAAAGCAGTTCCTTGACAATCGCTACTCCTCTGATGCTTTTCTTTGAGCTAGGAGTGCTACCCATATTGCAACTCCTGGCTTCCACAGGGCTATTTGCCCACCTTGTCCTCACATCCACCACCAACAGGCTTGTAGATTCTTCCTCTTTGTTCCAGCCACCCCCCTCCAGTTTGCTCACCCCACTGTGCCTCCCAATGCCCTGACACCTACCAGTGTCACCCACTGGAAACATCCACGGTAGACAGGCCTGTCCAGAAGACACCATGCCTCACCTCTTCAACAGGACATGCAGATAGAAGCCAAACTAAACGCCCAGGTCATCACTGGAGAAGCCAGGAACAAGGCTGCATGGTTTCCCATCAACAGCTGAGCGAAAGAAAGGAGAGGACAGACACTCCAAACCACAGGAGACAGTGGGTAAGAGCACCACAGCTTGCTTTGCGGGCAGCTGTGCAAGCAGTTGTCATCACTAAGGAAGCAGAGAAAATGAGCAGCAGAGTTGGGAATGGACCTGCCCCAAGTCACTGCTCCCTAAGCCAGGAGGCACTGCACTCACCGCATTGTCCTGAATTTCTCTGGAACCCAGTAGGGTTTCTACAATGCAATGCTTCCACCAACACACTCCTCCAAATGAGAACAAGCAGCATCACCTCCCCTTCCCACTGCCCCGGTGCCTTCCATGCCCAGTAGCAAAGGGCATCAGCGCAAGTCTTGTAGGGAAGCACAGGGTGATTCCCTGGAATACCCCCTAGATGTTCCACATCTCTGAGGCTCTATCGCCCTATCTGAGCAGCCTTGTTTCAGCTCTCTGCTTTCCCTCTTTAAAAAGAGATGCTCAGTTCTGCTTTGCTAAACCCTATTTGGCAATGTGTCTAAACACACGCAAACTTAATTAGTTCAGGAGGGAGACTCGGCATTTGCGGTGACGGATAAAAGTAATGGGAAATGAGACAAGTCAGGGCTGGCAGGGAGTCCTCACTCAAGCCTCATTCACTGGCACGACGCTAATCAGATGTGACGCTACACGCTGCTGCACCCAATCGGCGACGGAGCGGCGTGATGTGCTACTCACCGAGCGGCTGCAGCCAGACTCCCGCTATCCATGTGGTCGGGAACACGAAATGTATTTTCTGCTTTGCCCTGGAGACGCTTCAGGATTGAATTCTGAAGTTAATGGTTTAAAAAAATTTTTTAAAAGGAAGAGGGAGAAATGAACCACTCGCTGCAACCTTATGGCCAGGAGTGGAGTCTTCTTTTCCAGCTGACTAGTGAGGCACAATCCATGCGAGAAACCACTGCAAATGGCGAATCGAGTATCTCTGCTTCAGGACTGCACATCCTGCCGGGCAAGCTCACCCCACAGCCCCTATGGCTCACCAGAAACGGGGCTCATCTTCACCTCTATTTCCCCATTGTAGAGCTCTGAAGCAAAAAAACTCACCGCCTAGAAGGTTGCCCATTCCATTCAGACACCAAGTTAGGATGTCACTATCTGGGAACCTTGTTATCCCACTGTGAAAGGGATGGAAGGATGGACTGTGAGCACAGACAGCTCTGTCCCTCACAGCCATCACCAAAAGCAGTAAACTGGACTCTCAGAACAGCAATACAGGAGTAAAGAACTGAGAAAAGAGAACAGATGAGAAACAGAAGTCTAGCACATCCCCGCAGCTGTCTTCTTTGTGCTGGTCTCTAATAAAAGTTTCAACATGATATAGAAAGAAAAATAAGCCTCACTCTTAATTTAAACCAGTAATACAAGAATTGGCAATATACACCAGCTCTGAACCCAGTCCCAGCAGATTTTGACTCAAAAGCTCGCATGCCACACTCCTGTCTGGAGCATGGCAAATTTCTCATCTCCACTAACGCCTGTGCTGCCGCTTCGGCCCTCGTATCTCATGTCTCGCTAATCACACCAAGAAGAGGCAAGGAGCTGCCACTCTACAAAGACCATTCTGCAGGGAAGAACTGGTGTTGATTGCTCCCAGGCTGCGTGCAGTTTATTTAGGCTTCCGACTTGGGGAAACCAACGTCACAGTGAAAACCAAGCAACACTACTAACGAGTTGTGGGTGTCAGTTTAGCATTGGATGTGACAAGTCCATGCTTTACCGGTGTGATAACAACAGGAGTCTTTATCCACCACTCCGAGGAAATGAAAAGCTGACGCGAGATTACAGGAATCCAAGTGAATTCAGCACAATATGACACCGATCTGCAAACACCTTAGAGATTAAGACTAATCTAATTCTTAGACATTTAACTCAGTTTTTTTAAATAACATTTTTAGGTTGGTGGTCTAGATATTTTCATAGCAAAACATGCACATAAACTGACACATGCGGATCCCAGTGCAGGCCCCCATTTGGTACTCTCTAGACACAGTCGCCCAGCTGATGAAGATGACCTTAACACTAAGAACACCAATGAAACGTGCCAGACTTGGCGTGTATTCTCTTGCCAAAGACTACTCTGTGATTCACATCCACTTAGTGTGCCAAGACGACAAAGAGAAAGCCTTGTGTGCGTAAGTCAGGTAAGGACCATTGCCTGATTTGGGTGTACAGAAACAGCATTCCATGTGTGCGCTCAGCAATACCCATCCCTTTGGAAAGTATACTGGATAAAGGGAAAACATCACAATGCTCCAGTTTAAACCTTTCCTGAGGTTCTGAAAGGATTCATTCTCTACAGGGAATATCCTAGGCGGCTATCTTGCAGCATGCCCTGCACCTACCTGTCTTCTTAAAGAACCCTCCACTCCCGATTACGCATGCAAACAACGATTTCCCTAAGAAGCAAAGACCAGGGACAGTCAGAGGCTTGTAAGGACAAAGACGTACACACTACAGGCAAGCATGGTGCAATAAAGCCTAGAAAAATCTCCCTCCCCTTCCATACTCACATCACTTTCAAATCCCAGTCTCCACAGGTCACAAAAATCGACTTGACGCTGGGATCTAAGAGGCCTTCCTTCGCCATCCACTCGTCAACCCTCTGAAAGGAAGGCAAGAAAAGGGGATGAGTTTTGCAGAGACAGGCCGAGCCACAACGGTTAAACTCAGATAAGCTGCTTGCAATCAAGAGAGAAGAAAATTGTGATCTTATCCACCCTCTCCCTCTCTCTCTTCTCTCTTTGCTTGCCATCTCAACAACAGCACGTTTGGACCTTTGAAGATTTCTGATAGGAGACATCAGGCAACCAGAGCAGAGATGATCTTATCAGACACTGCAGCAGCTCTGCTCATGGAGGGATGGAAGTTGTGCAGCGTTAATGGGACGATACAGCTGGGCTGTTACCTGGCTTTCCTCCTCCACTTTTCCTCTCCCTGCACCATTCGGGCTCATAGTGAGTAGAACTTGTGTCCCCTGCAGTGAGGGGAAAACAAGGGCATCCTGGGACGGCATCTCTCACCTACAGCATTTCTCATGTGCTCCAATTCATACAGCTCCAAGGGGATATGGGAGAGGAGGAGAAATGGAAGGGCTGGGAACACACAGGCACTGTGTGGCAGTCACAAGCAAAGTCACGTGTCCCCTTTCCTCTCCAGGCTGGGTCTCTCTTTCCTCCTTACAGTTCAGAAGAGGTGGCTGCTTAGAGTACGGTGTGGATTTAAAGTGAATCCACTATTCCTGATCAACTTCCCACAGGGACAGATGTTCTGGATCCACTTCAGAAATGGGCCACATTAATCTGGAAGACGCACATCTACCTCAGGGATTAACCAGGAGGAACTAACCTAGACTAAAACCCCTGCAGAGACATTTATTCCAGCTAGAACTAGCAAATGACTTGCCCAAAATCTTCCGGTCACAGGCGACAGGGAATCAGCTGCCATTATGCAGCCTCGCCAGCAGCATTTCCAGTGCTTCAGCCAGAGAAATCCCTCCTCTTTCCCCTCGCTTGACACCTTCCACTCCTGAATAAACTAGCATGGCCCAGAGGCTGCCTGACCCGGATCTCATTTTAGCCTAGAAACATGCTGCTGCGTGAACACCTTTTCAGTCCAAACAAAAAAAAACCCCAAATCTACAGAAATGTTTCCACACTCTAAGAGGCTCCTGTAGAAATGGAATGAAACATTTTCTGTAATACTCCAGTGGCGATGTACATTCACCCATCCAGCCAAAGGGGGATGCAGGCACAGGCATCCATACGCTTACGGACACGCGCCGCTGCTACGTGCCCTCTGGAGAGCATCAGGGAGAGCTGGGGGTTTGCATGGATGCAAGGTGTCACCTCTGCAGGGCACCGTCTTTGGCCTCGTGTCACTGCTGCAGCCTTTCCGGCAGAGGATGGCGCTTCTTTCTGCGACGGATTGTACAACAGCCCTCTGGAGTAAAGCTCCCCCCACGCAGCGTCCAGCTGCTCAGCTACGCTTCTGCCTCCCTTGGGCTGCCGGGATCCTCCAGCCAGCCCCGCACAAGGCTCCCTGGAGCCAGGGACAGCAGCGGTAACCTTTCTAAAGTCCCGATGTGAGCGCCCATGAAGCGCTGTCTCCACGGAGGATTTTAAAGCCTTTAATTTGATTTCCTCACATAAGCAATTGTTGCAATTACTCCGATTAGGAACAATTAGGTAACACAGCAGTGGAAATCCTGACAGAGACGATGCATCGAAGAGCAACCTGCAGCCCGAGCGAGCTCTGCTTAAGGAGGTTTCCTTCTCTATTTGACTACCAACAAAAGCTATTGATGGAGAAATACTTCCAAGCTAATTAAGCCCTAAATGCTGTAGGAATTCAACATTAAGCAGATGGCATTATTAGGGCTATATCTGCATTTGCACATCCTCCAGATTAGATTTTAGAGGCATTTTCTTTCTATACTACATGTATTATTGAGCATTTAAATAGGTAGAAAAAATTAATTTAATAAAGTGCTGAGGGAGGAGAAAGAAAAATGAAGGCAGAAGCTCCTGGAGCCGTGGTCTTGAGCAATGTCTTGGTGCTTTACAACTGGCTCAAGCAAGAATCGCCTCTTCTCCTATCTCCTGGCAGGAGTTTGGATATCTTGTCAGCACCCTTGACATGAACAGCTGGAGATGACAGATCAATGGTTCAATACTCTCAGCAGCGTGTCACCAACGTGACAGCAAATGTTATTCTAATGAAGCTGTAATCATAGTCAAATTACGCGGTTCGATTTTCAGCAAGGGGAGGTGCAGGGAAAGAGATGAAGAGGGGACGACAGGACCAGAGGTCAGAGTCCGGGAACTAAAGGTTACTCTGCTTACCTCAAGCACTTGCTGGAGGCTCGGCTGCCCATCCACCATGCCTTGAATAATCCCAGTCAGCTGAAACGAGAGACAAACAGAAAGCAGGCGTCAGAGCAGCACTCAAAAAGATCATTAGAGAGGTCTCCTCTCCTGTCCATCTCCCTGCAACCAAAACATGCTCCTGTGACCCACACAGACAATGCTGAGGAGTCAGACACAGCAGAGCGACCCTGGCAGCTCCCCAGCCGTGGGCAAGGGCACAGCTTCATCCCCAAACCAGAAATGTAAGGGGGCTCCTACCCACACTATAAAATGGCGAACTCCCAGTGGGGCAGGATGCACTTGGAGAGCAGCGGTGCCCTCTGCTTCATGTATCAAAATGCTGCCCTTTTTCAATACACATTTCACCAGTTCTGCTGTTGCCCTGACTTACACGGGCAGCGGTAACTACTGGGGTCTCTGGTCATTCCCCAGCTACCATGGTGACACCAAAATGGCACAGTCTTAGACGAACAGAATAGACCACTATTGGTAAGTGAGACCCAGAGCGGTCCCAGCCGTCCTCCCCTGCGCTGGGCAGCCAGCACACGTGCTTTCCCATAATCCACCACAGCATCCCTCTGCATTTTGAAATTGTATTTAAAACAACTAAAGAAAACCACCCTCTTCCAGAACCCTGGTCTACCCTGGTTTTCAGGAGGTTCCTTAGGAATGGGTCCTGCCAACAGACAGTCCTACTGACTGCCCCTGGACTGCTCGGCTGTTTAAAGCTAGACACATGAATAAAAAGATGCAGTCTCACGGGCCTCTGCTTGTGTCTGCCCAGGATAGCTTGAGGCACATAGAAAACAGATAATTTTTCTGTCTGCCTTCCAACTGACAAAACTGTCTTTTAACATATTGAATATCGGAGGTCAGTAGCTTGCCATCAATGCACCCAAGTAATTAAAAAAATCGTTATTAAAACAAGTGCACACTACAGGATTTCACTTCATATGGCACTTTCCTGAAGCTACACATCTCACACATTTTCATAAAATAAAGGTCAAACACAGCCTAGGAGCATGCCCTGCTGCCGGCACATGCATCCAAGCCTCCAGAAGCCATACCATCCAGCGGAGGGATGCTGACAGCCCCCCCGTCACCCGGGAGTCACTCTTCCACGCAGACCAGCTCAACCTGCTCGTAAAACACCAGCCCTCTTACAAACCACACGGCTCTGCTTTATTAAATGCGCGGCAGCTGAAAAAAGCTCAATGGTTTCTACCTCTTTGTTTCTTTGGCTGCTTGGCTTACAGCACTGAACTCAGAAGAAGGGGAAAAAAAAAAAAAAAAGAGATTAAACTCCAATTAAACTGTAATTACATTTAATGAATACCAAATACCTGACTCACTGAATAAGCTGTAAGTGGAAAGATTATTTTCTCATAGTGACTTCCATGGAATGGTAATATATACCTTTTAGGGGAAGTATTTTAATTTTAAGAATGCAGAGTTCCTCTAGGTGGGTTTCTCAAGTTCATCAAGTCATTATGAGGTGGAATTTTAAGGAAGTGGAGGGACACAGACACTCTTTTATATTCCAGAAACTGTTTTTACATTAATCTGTATTTTAATTGGGTAACAGCTGCTACCTACAGACTTCCCATACTCTGAAAAGCAAATACATTTGAGAGATTAATGCACAGCTCTTTAGAGCAGTTTTTAAAGCTCACTGGCTTGCTTTTTGCTTTTCTTGCCATCTTTCTCTCCATGCATTCGCCTGGCAGAGGTGGTCAGCTCACCTACTGCAAAGTGCTGGCTCTGCATTCAGAGGGAAGCTCAAATCAAACCTCTGGAAGTGGCTGAAAGATGAGCTTCTGGGAAAGGACAACAGGCCACCTCTTGCTATGATAGTCAGCACCGATGTAAGTGGCTTCTCCCGCTCCAGATATCTTCAGGGCTGCATCTGTTCAGCACCGAACCCCTCATGGCCATGGTAGGATGGGGTGAAATGGCCTTATCCAGACATTTCCCTTCAGGGGGAGGGAGGGACGGAGGGGAAGGCAGCCACAGGGGCTCAGAGTCCCACCAAAGAGTCTCTGCTTGATCTTGCCCAAGACTCCTTCCCTTCTTCCCTGCCAGGCCAAGCAAAGTACCAACTCATCCGTATAAGGACACATCACCAAGCACACACGCGTGCAAGATTCACGCTGCCAAAATTACACACACGAATACAAAGGGATATACCTGTCCCATGGGTACATTTCAACACAGGTGAGAAAGTGCTCAAAAGGGACCATATTTCTACTCTCTCACTTTTTCTGATCCTTTCTGTTCTCAGTTATGTCCATCTGTAACACCCCACCCATTGCATTTGGTCTCTGCAGCATTAGCTGGTCTTGCAGCTTTGATAAAGTATAAAAGCATAAAACTGCACAATTGTAAAGTTTCACTGGCGATCCCAAGAAGCACATGGTACTTGGGAACATAAACAAGCTATAAGGCATTTATCTTTTTGTACTTTTATTGTCTGTTCCTTCAGGGAAAAAATCAATAAAAATTAATCATAAAAAGAGAGCAAAGTACCATGAAAAAGCCTGTACAAGCACCTTCTGTGTAGAGGGAATCTTTCACTTAAGCTCCTGGCATGAATGTTCTTGGGCATCAGACAAACCACCTGCATCTTCCAAAAGGGCACGATGAGCTTTATATACCTAACAACAGCTTTTAACCACTTGCCAGCACTTTCCACCTTCTCTGTCTAAATGTTCAGCACACCTCCCATCATAACCAAGCCTCACGACCTATTGTTTTACAGAAGCAGGTCAAGAGAAAGGGGACCAGACGAGGGCTACACAGTGAGCCAGCCCTAGAAAACGTGCTCCTGGCCATTGGTGTGGGGAGTCGGAGGAACCTCCTGTAGCCACGGGAGAGCACAGATACACCAAAAAACTAAGCAAAGGAATGCCTTGAGGGTGACCACGAGCTCTCCGCTTGCAGACACCCTTCCCATGCTGCGCCGCCTCCTTCAGGAAGGAAGAGGGAAGATGAGAAATAAGACTGAGCAACCCCGGTAATCCTCCCACCCACAGTCTATACCAAGGAGTCCTATTGCTTCCCGGCAAAGGCAGCGAGTGGAGGGGAAAGCAGCAGCACAGCAGACAGGCTCCCGTGTAATGTCAACACCACTGCTTTTCCTACAGAGTTTATCTGGGAAACCATCGTATTTCTACTCCAAGACAGTTTGCTGATTACCTAAGCACTTGTCTCTGGTGTACAATCTGATAATCAGGCCTGGTCTTTCTTTGTAGACAAAGAGGGCAATAAATCTCACCCTTTGTAAGTAGAGGTGCCTAGACAAAGCCCTTTACTGGCATTTAGCAAAATAGGTATTTTTCAGAAAATAAAAAACAGCTGAGAGTCCATGGCAAATGCCGGAGCTGTGCAGGCAATGGCTCTGCAGGAGCTGGACACACAGCATGCCCCGGCTGTGTCCCCGGGGTCTCGGGGGAACCTACAGCAGCAGCATGGGGCTGACCCCTGCACCTCCTAGCAGGAGCCACCGACCCCACCGGTGTCCACATGGCCACCACAGCCTCCGCAAAAAAGCGGCTGCAAATACAAAAGGATATTTTTGCAACTATTTAGTGAGGTCCTCAGTACAACCAGCTCACCTGTGGCTCTTCAGACAGGGATTCAAAGTAACACCCAGATACAGGGCTCAGGGACAAGCCCAGTTACCCCTTCAGCATGACCCCACTCCCTGGATCTCATGGCAGCCCCTGCAACAGGCAGGGGGACCACCAAGCCAGGAGAGACACAGGCCATGCTGTGTAGTGAGTAGCACGGGCACAGCAAGGGATTGCCCAGGAGCCGGTGGCTTCCAGGCTAGGATTAAAACCAGCTCCTTAACCCACGCTGTTAATAACAAAGAACTTGCCAGACCTGGCGAGTTGGACCATTCTGTGCCACCAATAACACACTGGTGGGGGTTCTGCAATCATTTTGCCTGCTGGCCTCAGCACTGCCCACTTCTATCCAACTCTGGACACAAGACACCAGACTTGGAGTCATCGGCAGAATCCGCAGCACAATGCTGCAAGCTGGAACACCCACGCCTGTCCCGGGGACTCCTGCAAACACACAGCCAGCACGCACACACACGGCCTTGCCTGCCCGAGGGCTCCAGGCAGGAGACACAAACCTGTAGAGACGCAAACAGCTGCTCCAGGCTCCCGTGAGCAAGAGAAGACAGAGAAACCGACACCGCGGTGTGGGAGCCTGAGATGGGCTGAACGTCTGTGTCACAAGCATCCAGAGAACCTCTCAATGTCCCCAGGCTGCAGCTGGCTGGAGGCTCCGTTGAGCTTGGACAGTCACCAAGCAAGTCGCCCAGACTCTCGTGCAACAACAGAGCTGCAACCTTTAGCAGCAGAGGGGAAGGATGCAACAGACGAATTTCCAGAAAAAGGAATTTTGTTGAGAGTTAACAAGTGAGACGACTTCTCTCTAGAATTTAGACGACATCCAAAATGGACATTTTGGGCTCTACTCTAGAAGACGATGTTGCTCTTAGCAAAGATCAGGTGCAAGCTGTGAGATTCATCACATTTGTATGAGCATCTGTCCGGCAAGTCTCATGGGGATAAGGACAGACAAAGTAGTTGTCCAGCCTTCTAGTATTAAAGTTGCAAAACCGTTTCCATTATAACCTTCTGTTTTCACACATTTATAGCTTTCTGAAAGCCCCTCACCTGGGAATAATGTTTTCTGGGCTTAGTCTTTTTTTTTTTTTTTAAGTTTAAATAAAATACCTTCAGCTGGTTTTTAGTTACAAGGGAATGAAAAAAAAGAAAAGTATTTGTTTTTACAACATGGATATATGGAAGGGGCTGGCTGGTCCTGGAGGGGACTCCACCTAACACAGAGGAGTCATTTTTCATCAAGTTAGTACACACGGAACAAGCACTTCAAGGACCTAAACCTGCAGTCATGGAGGTCGGGAAAAACACATCACAGTTTTCATGATTCCAGGTGAGACTGGGATAGAATGAAGAATTTGGATAACCAGATTTCCTCAGTCAGTACTTCAGTCACTGAGCTAGCCAACATCAAAATAGTGGAGTAAAAGGAAAAAAAGACCAAAAGGAACTTCGAAACTTTGTTTTGATGGCTACAGCAGGGAGGAAGAACACACTTGCAGAAACAGATAACTTTTGGGCTGAATAAAGAAAAAACCAAACAAACAAAACCCCACAAAACAACCCCTGCCCCCTCTTCCTTTGAACCATCAGGGATCACGTTTACCACGTTCATCCTCTCATCTGTATCCGGGGAAAGGTGGCCGTAGCTTGAGAGCAGCTGTCCTTGGCAATGAGAGTAACCAAGTAACAAGAGGACACTTCTCCAGCAATCATTTCGAGTGCCCCACAAGCACGACATCAAAAAGAAAGTCTTCAAAATACAGACATGGGCTACCCTACTACTCTGAAGGACTCACCAAATCCCAACAGGCAGGCCCACATTTAAAGCCCCTGAACCATACAGCCGTATGACACTTTCTTCCCTTGGACCACGTTCTATTTGACCTTCCCCACCAAAGAGCAGCACGGCACAATCATGAAGAGCTTACGGAGAGGCCACAGGATTTTGAGCATCAGCTAACAGGAGTACTTGTATTTTGTGGTCACCCAGTTAGACGTTCATTAGCTGTAAATACAACTGGTCTTAGCTAGCAGATCATAGCTAGAGTTATTTACGAATCCGAACCGAGGTCTTTACACGCACTGCAGTGACAAAAAATTATATCCCTTGTCCTTAACTCGAGGCTGGCATGACCCGCTGCCTTGCAGCCGCACCGTGAAGAGGCGACCCCAAACCCCTGGTGCAATGGAAACCTGCTTCCCGGGGAGACTCTTGGAGCACCAGGGAACCTTTGCACTTTACCTCTGTACAGAAGGGCGTAAGCTGGGGATGCACCACAGGCTGAACATACATGTGAAAGGTGGATTCGATCTCCATCGTCCTGCCATTCAGCTTCAGGATAGGGAATTCGATGATTTCCTGAATAGGGCAAAAAGAAAAGCAGCTGTTCATTTAAAACAAACAAAAAAATGAAGTTGGAAATGATCCCTATTAGCAAGCTGGCTGTAAAAAGAGGGGTCTGACAGTCCCAAAGAAAAAAAAGGTGACATGAAGCTCTGAGCTACAAGGGGGGAAACTGTTGCCGGAGCACAGAGCACATCCGACGCCGTGAGGGCAGAGGAGGAAAGTGCTGATGCTCACCGCAGCTGGGACGGGCGGCAGGGATGCTCAGCGCTGCAGCCGCACACACGGCTGCCTAAGCCGAACCTCAGGAACACGGCCCAGCACCACTCGCACATGCTGGCACCACCCAGGGAACGTGGAGATGCACTTGCAACGGGCTCACCTCTGATTAACAAGGACACCCCATGGGCTGTGCCCTCCCCAAGACCAATCCCACCCTTTCCACCTTGCTGTCTTTGGAGGACACCACGAGACAGACAACAGGAATTACTGCATGAAGCACCTCCTTCCCAGGAGAGGCTGAAACCAAAGTTATCAGGAGCACTGCCCTCCTCCAACAGAGTGAGGAGAGGAGCTGGAAGCTCCCCCCGAACCCCATCCCTGTGGAATACAGCACAGTAGCAAGCCCTGCTTCATTTTCCTCTTTGTAGCCAATTTATGCTGATAGGGAAATAAAAACGTTCTTCCTCAGAAGAATGTTCAATTATTTGAATAATCAGCAATCAAAAATTTACATGGACCTGTTAATAAAAAGTTTAAACAAATCCAGTGGCGATGGATTTCTCAATTATTAAAAAATATACATGAAATTAAAAAAGCCACCCACTGAATAAAAGCGATAAAATCCTTTGTGTTCACCCCCCTCCGTCCCCACTCCCTCTCCTCCTTCCAGTTTAATGTAAGAGGAGAAGTGACAATTTGTTTGGTGTCTTTAAAGAATAATTTGTCTATGTTATTTAATAGAGATGCATGGCACCAAGGTTCTGGAGTGCAAATGAGCCCGCTGAGTGATATCCATGCAACAAGCCTCTCAAATCACTTCTGGAGAGAAACAGAGAGAGGGGGAGAGAATAAAAAAAATATTGCTTTTTAATATTCAAAAACAGTTTGCAAAATTTAATCAAAGCAGAGCAAAAGCTAACATTTTTACCACTTTGACATTTTTATTAGTGCTTTCATAAATTTTTAAAACATGAATGGAATTAGTTTAACAACAAAAAAAATTGCCTGAAAACATCTGGAAGAGACAAATAAGAAATAAAAAAAATAAAATAAAAAAAAAAATAATCCAACTCCTGCGAGTAAAATTAGCATGTGGAAAACGCAGCCGCTGCAGAGGAACTAACACAGCTTTTGGACCCGGGCTGCAAACCCCGTGACCCGCAGGCGGAAATTATCGTGAGGTCATACATATGAGCTGATGACATCACCGCCCCGGCAGGCAGAGGGAGGGCAAGAGGATGGGTGGGTAAATGGAAACAACAAATAATTTAAATAGCCAGGAGAAACACCTAATTTCCACGGTGGTCAGAGCCCGCGGGCGCAGCAGAGCGGCTCCCAGGAGCAGGGGGCACACAGCCCAGACCAGGGCACGTGGGGAGCACGTGCCGCTGGGATGGGAAGTTAGGGGGGAAAAAAAAAAACCAAAATAAAGCGTTAACAGTGCTGAAGTGCCCAGGTGTAGACACGAAGCAGTCAAACTGCAGAGGACACAGGGTTGAACCGTTTCCCCGTGGTCGGCTGTGCCACTCTTGGTGCGTGCGTTGCAGGCACAGCGGAGCGGAGGGTTGGGCGCATCCTTCCCCACGGCCATACCGCCCCACCAGGAGTCACCCAGCTTCCCAAGGAAAGAGCCAAAACTCCACCTGTGGGCTGGAAGGGGAGGAGGACACAGAGGCAAAACACCTGAGTATCGCTCCCCGATCACCTGTTGTGGTCCACCCAAACTCACCAGCTTCAGCCACCCAAGAAAACACAAGAAAATCAGCGTAAGAAACGCTGGACACAGCTGATCCCTTCAAAACAACTAACCACAGGCAGCAGCAAATTTCTGTCCAGAAAGAAAATGGACTAAAAAGTTTGAAGCCAACGGACAGGATGGTGTAACAGAGCCAGGGTTAACGCCAGGATATCACCAGCCCATCCTTCAAACCAGACTGGGGTGGCTCGTTGCCCCCGAGGTCTGCATCCTACCCGGGGGGTGACCGTGGAAGCAGGCAAGCCCACGGCAGGGCAAGACGAGCGTTCCCTCTCCCAGAGACGGACACGCACCGGCTGGATTTCACAGCAGGGCTGCGTTGCCACGCCGAGATGGGTCCTAAGGGACCAGAAACATCCTCAGGGGCCATCAAGTGGCTGGATGCAAAGCCAGACTGAAAGACAGCCCTGCCGCTGATCTGATACACAAAGGCATCGCTCGCCTTCCAGAACCAAAGGCAAAAAGCACTTCCAGGAGGGTCGGATTAAGACAGACAGAGGAAATAAAAAAAACGTACTAAAAAAAAAAAAATAATGCGGAAAATTTAACAATATTCAGAATTACTGCAGGTCCACAGGAAGCGCGCGGCCAGGAGCTGGCGTGGAACCCCAGAAGCGACTTGAACGTCTCAGGAGAAAACGCAGCCTCTCTTTTGGGCTTATTTGGTCAGTTTTTGAAGCAAGTGGTAAAGGACCTTTCCCAAAAGGCTGTTTATCTGCACGCTTCCTATAGCGGAGATTTTTTCCAGTCTCTGGCAGTGTTTGCTCCACTGGTATCTAAGGCAACAGATACCAGCCCCATGAAATCAGCCCCACTCCTCACTAACGACGTTAGCCAGTCCTGCAATGAAATTTAACCTGTGACACTGCTGTACTTTTCATTTAAACTTTCATTTGGAGAGAAGCAGTGTTTGGAGACCCTGCAGTTTGTCCTGCTAATAAAGACAAGTGTTGGGACCTTTAAAGGTGCCATTCATCTTTTGCCTTTATTAAATTCAATTTTCTTAAGCCCATGATACATCATGAAATTAAGAGTTGACATTCCTGCAGAAACAAAAATATCTATCAAATATAAACAGAAAAGGGGGAAAAAAAAAAAAAGAGGCCTCTATTACCAAGAATTTATGGCTTAAAGTTGATCTGTTTCCACTTTTTTCTCCTTGGTGTTTTTTTTTTTTTTACAAGCATATGGTTTGTTTTAGATATCCAAAATGTTATTACAGATCTAGAATTTCATTAGTAATTATTATGAAATGGTGAGCACTTAGACACACACACACAACGCACACAACCCCCCAACCGACAGTGCTGCAGGAAGGCAGCCGGGCGCTCTCTCACGTTTCACACTGTTTTGAGCCCGGTGAGCTCAACATGCTCAGCTCCATCTCCACCGTCGAGGACCTTCACTACTTCTTCCCAGGTGGGAAAGGTGGAGGTGAGAGGCACAAGGGAATTAAAAGTAAGAAGTTCACTGACCCTTTCTTTTATCAGCCTCTGATCACCCATGAGCGCTACCTTGAGACCCTCACCCATTTCCATTTCCAACACTGAGTACGTGTTCCAACTTCAGCAGTGATTTGTGCCAGCAGCATGTGGGGCTTCTAAGTCTTTCCCCCTCAGCTTTTCCTTACAGCGCAACCAGAAGTTATGGATTTGCTGAAATAATGCTGAGGGTGTCCAGAGGCTGCAAATAGCCGCGAGCTACCAAAAGAACAAATGTACCCGTTTGAATTTTGTGAGCACTGCAATTAGGTATTTTATTTAGCACTGCAAAGTAACTTGAAAGGAAATCCAGGATTCAAACCACCAGCAATAAATAAGAGGCTTTTTATTTTCCTTTCATTGTCATGAAAAGTTGAACATGTTTTCTGTTGAGAAATTCTGCACGCGGCTCCCAATTACAAGGCATTTGCATTTATATTGTTGGAACACAGAGCTTCTAAAATCAATATTAACACGCTTAAAGAAAAAGACGTCGGCACCCTGTCCCCTCCCCTCAGCTGCGCCCCCAAACACGGTAACAATAGGAACCTACAGAGCCGCAGGCTTATACATATCCATTACCAGGTCCACTCTCTCTACAACAATCTTGCATTTATGATTTCACGGTACTTCAAGCAAATCTGTGTGACAGCTTGCTCAGAATTTTTGCCTTAAAAAAAATAATATTAAAATGTCCCCAAAAGAAAAAGATGTCCCAGGTGCAAACCTCCCGTGTAACCTAGCTGTCCCAGGCCAGTGGGCTGAGCGGCAGCAGGAGGCTGCAGGGTAACTGCGGAATGGCCCAGGGACTTCCTTTTAAGAGGGATTTGAAAAATTCATAAGGGCATGTGAAAGCACCGCTATAAACCCAGCCTTTCCCTACCCAACCATCCTAAATGAAACTCCTCTTCCTTTAACACCGGAGCAGGGACGCGCAAATTCAAATAGAAGAAATGAACAAGCACACAACTAAATAATTTTCTGTAACGGACAGATCTCTGGAGTTCAGAGAAGAAAGCACCTGAAGTTACACTAATTCCCACAGAGGAATCTTTTTGCTTATCATTGTGGATCTTGGGAGCACTAACAGCGTTAGACAAAAAGAATACAATGCCCAGCAAGAACTTCCCGGCTCTCAAAACCTTTTAATCCAGAAGCCCACGTGCGAAGCGGAGATGGCACACTTCAGGACACTGATTTATATATTTGAGGAAGACCGTGTGGCAACAGTTCAAAAGCTACCAGGGAATAATTTATCCCTTACGCCCACCCCCATGTGAAGAAGTTTAATAAACACAAGAATAAAAGATGCCCATAAAAATCAGAGCTGACTGTTCAAAACGCAATAAAAACAAGCAGAGACCATTGAGAGGAAGGGATTTTTTTCTGATAAGGAAAAGCATAAAACTTCCTACAAAAAGACCTCTTTACACCTTCAAAAAAGGTAAGGGCAGAAGAGGCAAGGGAGTCTCCGTGGAGGGGGGACAGCCCCAGCACCAGCTCATTTTGTTCAGGGATGCTTTTTCCCCCCCCACCTCTTTAAAGAAAAAAAAAAAAGTCATTTTATGCACAAGGAGCTTATTTCTTAAACAAACACTTGTGTTTTTGATTTACACCACGGGCTGCTCCTAAATAATTTATGGCGGGTTAAATTTATTGCACAGCCCTGGCCGGCTGCAAATTCGAATTGCCAAATAATTAGATTTTAGGGCAATGCTTATAAATTATCCGCCGATTTGTCCGGACTTGTTTGTCAGTTGCTTTGTGCTTCGGGTCATCTTTGGCATTTCGCTGTTTGTGTTTTAATTGCTGATTTACACTTTGACAGATGAGAGTTGATGCCTCCAAGATCGGGGAGGGGGCTGGGGGGTGAAGAGCAGGAAGAATCAGAGCTTTTAAAGCCTTGTGATTTTCCTTTTTTTCCAAGGCAATTAAAATCGAAAAGGGACGTAGTAAGGACAGCACCAGCCTAACAGATCTGCCTCCCCAGTTTCCATCCTCTGCCTTAATTATTATTTTAACTAAAGCCGTTTCCAAGTGAGCAGCCTTGCACTGGCCCTCAGGGGCAGTAACCAAGATGACCTCATAGGTCTTTTCCCCCACTTCTAAATTTTTATTAAACTACCCAAAACAAGTCCCATAAAGGCAACACCTCTGCAGTGGGGGACAGCAGGACTTCTGCTGAATCAGGGCTACGCTGACTTTCCAAAGGATGCCTACTCGCACACACAGTGAGGAGTCTCTCAGCGCTTGTGTCCCGGGTAAATTACTCTGTGTTACGGATTAACCCTGCCAAAAGGCCTTTGGGGAAGGAGCTGACCCCAAATTTATTTTTCCATCACCACCTAGCTTAAAGTACACATTTGCACATGCCCAACAATTGAATGCATTTAAACAACCGGATATAAATCCCAGAAAAGTGTAAAGGGAAACACACATGAAAATTGAAACACAAGGGCACTGGCAGAAGTATGGAAAGATCATGAAACACTGGGATAAGATGATGTGAAGGCAAATTCTGCTGCCTAATCATTGAATATCCAAGGTTTCTTCCTCCCCCTGCTCTTACAGGAACCTCACTGCCTATCCCAACACTCAGGCACTGGAGCCCAATGTCAAAGGTTGGATTTCCTCAAAGATAAACTGAGTTGCATTTTGGGTTCTGCGCTGGCATAACCTGCCTCTTGTTTCCAGGTTCTTCCTTACAACTGTGAGGGTGAGGGACCATTTCTCTTTCTTTAGTAGAAGCTGAAATTCCCATCTAATCACATGCCTCCAGGAGCTTGAGCTTTAAGAGAGACGTCTAGTCCGTGCACCTGCCCGAGGGCAGCATCACCTCCCCCTAAATCATTTCTGACTTTGTCTAGGCTGTTTTTACAGACTCCAATAAGAGAGACTCACATGCTCCCCAGGCACTCTATCCTCCTGTTTCATTAGTCTTATCATTGGAAAGTTTTTCCTAATGTCTAATCAGAATTTCCCTTGCTGTTGTTTAAATTCATGACTGCTTTTCCTACCCACAGCAGATACAAGCCAGAACACTGCCTCTCTCGGTTTTCTAACAGAAGACCTCATCATACATACCTTTCTCTTCACTGCGCTAAACGCAACGCCAGTGCCATCCAGCCTGCACTCACAGGTTGTGTTTCGCAGACCCCCGGTCACATTCACTGCTTCTCTTTTGGACACTCTTGAAATGGTCTCAATTATTTTTTTTTTGTAAGTATGGAGTCCAAAGTGAAACACTTCCCCAGCTGAGGTGTCTTCTTACAGGGCCAAGAAAAGGAGGATCCACGTGTCTCGCAAATCATATTCTCACCCTAAACTTATCACTGTGGTCTTTGGGACCTCCTTCATACCTGCCATTGTACTTGAAATCTCGACAGCTGGCTCACCACCCTTCTCCTGTGGTCCTGAAGGAAACTTTTGGTAGTCATCTGCTCCCAGGCTGGTTCCTGCCTCTCCACATCAGCATCAGCTCACCTGCCAAACCCGCAAAGCTATTTTGATCTTCCCAGCAGCACCCAGACATCACAAATAAGGCAGAACCTCCCTCCTCTTTCCACACCTGGGATGAGAAATATAGACCAACAGACATCAACATTTCAACTTGTTTCTTCAAGCACTACTGACATATATTTAACCACCCAGAAAATCTCCACCGACAAAGCCAACAACAATTTAAGCTTGACAGTGTGGCGGAAGTTTAGTACTCAAACCAGGTTACAAACAGCACATGCACATTTCCAAATATTACCTTTCCATTGCAAGATGATGACTACACTATATCCTTTTTCACATCGGCTCCTTTCTACCGCAGGCAACCAGCCCGTGCAGTCCTCGTCGCAGAATTATCAAATCATTTCAGGACCCAACCTCTTCACCTGATACTGAGCAGCAGAAATGATCAATGTTCCCAGCAACACTAAAACATCTGGGACGGGTAGAAAGGGCACGCTAGTGCATGTAAATGAACACCCAGGGTTTTTACAAGCATCACAACTAGCTGCTGGTGACAGCGCATTCCTGCCTGGCAGAGAGGAACTAAATAACCTAAACCAAGAGCTATTTTGCCAGCTAACAAGTGCACAGACCGACAAAGAGAAGACAAGGATGGCTGCACAGCCAGCTTGGCACGAAGGGGAAGTAAACACGAGACTCAGGCACGTCCTCTGCCAAAATCTGCCGAGCTGCGCTTTCTCTTTAGCAGGAAGGTTTTGTTCAAAACCTTAGGGCAGCAAAGGCTATGCCCCAGGAACCACAGCAGCCAGCGAAGCGGCATCCCTGTGCAGAATTTTAAAATGGAAGAATACTGCCTGTTTTTAAAATATCATGCTGGGAGGGATGCGAAATACCTGCCCTGTGCCTCAGAGGCAGCAGAACAGCAGCAGGCACGCACCGATCATCGGTGGCCGTACAGGGCCATGCACACAGCAAACGTACAAACCTGCGGCACCCGTTCCCTTCACTTCAGAACGGCACGTGGCGTCGGCATTTCCAGCAGCACACGTTACCCTCATCAGCGGCTTTACAGAGAGGCAAAGAAACCTTTAAACACAATAGAGCGGCCTTGCACATTCCTGAGCTCGCCTGGATCTTTTCTTTTCAGGGTGACTGCCGCTCAACTACTTTCTGCTGTAACAACAAGTCTACTTAACTTTGCAACTTGTCACCTAAACGATGTGTAATGTTTGCACAGCTAAGGATACAGTGTTCAAACAGCGCAGGTGGGGAATTGCACGCCGGGATGCATAACTGATGTGGGGGTCTCCGCACGCTGCAAGGGAAAGGGCAACATGACTGATTGCTTTAGAGTAGTCATCTCATCGGCCTGTCAATAACCAGCCGAAAGCTAAGCAGGTTGGGTCAGGTTAGGACGGCAGCAATTGGCCACCCGAGCGCCTTGGTATTTTAGGCTTGTTGCTATAATAATGCTGGGTTTATATCTTTAAATAAGAAATGGCTTTGAATTGGTTTTTTTTTTTCATACATCAGGTGTCTTGCCTGGTGGTCTCATGGTTGTGCTCTCCAGATTTGGGTTCAGTAACTGTTTGTGTTCTCCAGCTCCTCAGGTTTTAAATAAATACAGCTAATTCTGTTGCCTGAAGCCATAACCCGTCCTGTCAGATTCATATGGGTCACAGCAAGGTTGTCCCCGCTTACTGGGAGAACAGGGGAGGTCTCCAAGGCAAAATGACGACCGCAGAGAATGCAGCTTTTGAGGGTTACACCACACCTGGTGTCTCAGACCCTGCAGCAGCCTCTCCGAAACGCTGGTCTTCTCACTACATCTTTTAAAACAAAAATATCATTCTCCATATTGGTCAAGATCAGATTTCACAACAGTCCAAGAGAATTGCAGTGAAGCACATGACATGCAGAAAATATGATTAAAAAAGAACGGCATCTCTTTTATTTCAGATGAACCTTGTAGTACGTTCAGTTACGGATATTTATGTGCCCTTCACAGAACTTTTAACTGTTCAGAGGAACTAGCTACAATGCCTCAAAAAGTTTTTCCAAAAGATTGTTCAAAAAATTAACGCGAACTGAAACACCCATCTGAAACAGCTTTTATATGAACTATTTCCACTCTAGGCACTTAAAGCATTCTGACATAAGAAGAATAGTACAACAGCAGCCATAATTGCCAAAGAAACGATACATTTATATATTTTTTTTTTACTTACTTTTAGTAAAAAGAAAAAAAACACTTTAAGTGACTGTGTTACATGTATTTTTAAGGGCATTCCTCTAGAAACAACACTGTAAGAAGCTGAATTGAGAACTAGTTATTTAAACCTACACCCAAGCTTAAGCTGCATGAAGACCAGTAATTGCAGATTAATATTCCACCGTAATACTTATGCACAAGAGTGTAGAGTTAAAGTTGCCATGGGAAACAAGCCTGAATTTCTTCACTTTTCAGCAATTCACGATCATCCTTAATAAAGGTTTTGGCAGGTGATTTCTAATGCACTGAGCTTAACAGTCACACAAAAACCATGCAAGAAGAAAGCTGCTATGCGGGGATTTCTAGGTAGAATAGGTAGGCACGGGCACATCTCCATTATCCGCCTCTGGGTAGGATTGTGACAATCTCTGTTACTTTGTGAGCTACCTTCTGCATTCCCATCCTGGCCTTCAGCTCAGACCATTTGAAGAGCACGCAGAAGATACCTCGCAGCCTGCTTCCCAGCAGATCCTCCACAGCAGGTTTTTGATTTCAGGGACATATTCATAGAATCACAGAATGGTTTGGGTTGGAAGAGACCTTAAAGATCACCCAGTTCCAACCCCCCTGCCATGGGCAGGGACACCTCCCACTAGACCAGGCTGCTCAAAGCCCCATCCAGCCTGGCCTTGAACACTTCCAGGGATGGGGCATCCGCAGCTTCCCTGGGCAACCTGTTCCAGTGCCTCACCACCCTCATAGTGAAGAATTTCTTCCTGATATCTAATCCAAATCTCCCCTCTTTGAGTTTGAAACCGTTACCCCTCGTCCTATCATTACATTCCCTGATAAAGAGTCCCTCCCCATCTTTCCTGCAGGCCCCCTTCAGGCACTGGAAGGGGTTATAAGGTCTCCCCGGAGCCTTCTCTTCTCCAGGCTGAACAACCCCAGCTCTCTAAGCCTCTCCTCATAGCAGAGGTGCTCTAGCCCTCTCATCATCTTTGTGGCCCTCCGCTGGACCCGTTCCAACAGCTCCATGTCCTTCTTGTGCTGAGGGCTCCAGAGCTGCACGCAGTACTCCAGGGCCCCTGAGCTTAGGGTACAGCTCCCAAGGCAGCTTGCCTAACCCCCATCTACTCACCCCGCTCGGCAAGGACTGCACATCTGTTGCTACAGCCTAAATTTGGTGGAGATCAACATCCATTCCCATTACAAGGTCAGTCTATAAATCACAGCGGCTCAGGAGCAGAGAGGCATCATTCAGTCGTCCCTGCCATGGGAACGAGACCACGAGTAGCGCAGTTCGGGCGGCGGAGAGGCAGCGATCATTGCAGCCACTCCAGCTGCACCCACCCGCAACCGCCAGCCAGAACTGCAAGACGGATGTTCAGGGAAAAATGCCTTTAATGCTCTTTTACATCAGCACTCAAGGAAACACCGCCTGAACCCAATTTAACCTCATCATGCATTTGTACTTAATATTATCTCACAGAAGGACCGGCTCCCATTTGTTAATATGCTTTTGCCAATCAGGAAATGTACTATGATCATCCAGATTTGTTTGTACACTTAGAAATAAATTAGTAACTGAACATATGCTTATTTATAATCTCAGCATTTATGGGTTTATGTTGAAATGGCGAGTGATGTTCTGTATTTATAACTATGTCCAGTTTCATTTGACAGCAATTATAATTAAAAATTCCCCTAAAATAACAATCAAAATGCATGCTACACAAACTTGAAATATGTAGGATACACTAAAGAAAACTATCAAAACATTTTTTGTGTTTAAAATGTGCTGTTTAAGAGAACAAGGGAAGTACTGTCCGTAAACAATCTACTCTTCTGCCTTTGGTCACAACCTCCTTCAGCAGTAAGAAGATCTGAACATTTCAGACCTTTCTCTCACACAGAGTCTGGAAGAGGCAAATTTCTAATTCCCAACTGATTATCAGATGTGAGTGAAACTGAGACACTGAAGTCAAGTACCTGAAAAAACTGACATGAAAAAAAGCACA
This sequence comes from Rissa tridactyla, assembly GCF_028500815.1. NCBI lineage: Eukaryota > Metazoa > Chordata > Aves > Charadriiformes > Laridae > Rissa > Rissa tridactyla. The sequence goes on from NC_071473.1 coordinate 44,110,450, forward strand.
ACTTCATCATTACCAAAAGCTCATTTAGCAACTTGGGACTTTCTAGGTCTGGCTCCTTCTGCCAGGTCAGGGGTTTGATACTCTTTTACTCCTCCAGGCAGCAGACATACAAAGCTTGAATTTTATTTGGGTTTCATTCAAGTGGCTTTAATAGATTACAGTAGAGATTAACATCCGATGTAGAAGTCTAATTTCAAATTCAGCTTTCAACAGATCTGATTGCTACCTTCAGACTTTTTACATTTAAAGAAATCATCGCTTTTCATCCACTGTGCTGAAGTTGAAGGCAAGGTACTTGGCTTGCTGACTGCAAGGGGCACACCCACTCACTGCATTAATAAAATAAGGTTACAGGCAACCCCGCATCTGAGCCTGGGGAGCTCCTTAACACAGTCACTGAAAGCACTGACCACCATAAACACTGCTGTATACAAGGACAAAGGGACAAAAGACCGAGACTCACTTACTAATGCATCTTCTCTTGTGTAGCTAAAGCACCACATGTACCCAGCTCTACAGGCTGACAGCGTATAAAAGCAGCAGGTACTTATAAACTCTTAGCAGACAGTAACGGGGAAAAAAAAAAAAAGTCAGAGTTAGAGCTGAAAAATGAAGCACACTACCACCATCGTGGTCCAAGGTCCACCGACCTTCACAGAGCGACAGCTCCCACCTGACCCCACGGGACTGTGGATCAAATCCCAAATGCACAAGGTAAGCTTTAAAGAGATGCGAGGGGCCAGCCATAAACATGCCTTACTGCCAACCCCTGCTGACCTTTGGCTGGCTAAAACACTCCATGACACAGACTGTGCCTCTATTCTTTCAGCTTTTCCCATCTATTCATCCGGAATGATGCAGTCAAACCCACACCTTCTTTTCTCTCTGGGATGGTCTCACTACTCATAAATATGTCCAAAAAACCCAAAAGCTAAGCTGTGATTTAGGGGCATTATCTGTTGAAAGCCACCAGAAGTCAGGACTGCAAGGATGCCACTGTCCCTCTGTGGGTGTAGGGCAGCGAACACGATGAAGCCTCCGTGCCCAACCCAGAAGAAGCAAAGCAAAGGGCAGCAGCAACAAGGCACTCAGCCAGCGGTCCCAGCCCCTGGAGCCACGATGCAGGAAGCTTCCGGGGGGAACACCACTGTCCTCGACCCTCCTTGATCCCCACTACGGAGGCCGTACCACGAGACCTCGGAGGGAGATGGGGCAGCGTGAAAAGGAATGGAAATGAACGAGTCTTCAGGTATCCCGAATGAGCATGAAGGACCTCCCCAGGGATAAAGCCAGCGAGGCTGCCGGCTGCAGAAGAGCACAAGTAAATACAGCGGGAGGGGGAGCAGATGCGGCAATCACACACCTTAGCGTAGATAAAAAGATAGCTCTTTCAGTAGTTGCTCGTAAGAAGCTGGGATGTTTTGAAGAGCAGCTAGTGAGAAATTTCAAGTGTGCTGCACAGTGGCAAGTGCACTCTGCAAGACTTTTAGGCTGAGCTGGCTAAATTTACAGCTATGCCTACCCACTTAAAGTAACCTGGATCACAGCTCAGCTCTCTGTGTAGCCTCCTCGTTAAATCCCAATGTATTTGAATTTCATTGTATCTAGACTTCTATTTTGCAGGCAATAAAACAAAAGCAGGAAAAGGATCAGGATCACAGGAAAGATCAGCACCTGACCATTACTACCTCCCAGATCTGTCCTCAGACCACATCTCCAAAACCTGTCTGCCACTGCTCCACTGAAAGATCCTGACAGCAAAAACCTTGCACAAAACATCACTGAAATACACGGCGTGGTTTGCTCACCATGACATACAGCCCAGCAGTCAAGAGGACAAAAGCCATACTGGTCAGCAAAAAGGTCAGATGTATGTAGGGGCATCAGCTAAAGTCTCATTTTATAAAGTTGCCCAGTTCTGGCAGGTACCTTCAGCCTTTCCAGCTACACCAAGTGCCATTTCTCTATTTGTCAAACTAATTTGTTTGTGGGGATGTGAGGGTCTGACAGCCCTTTCCACACATGGTATGATGCAGACAGGCACTGAACACAGCAGACTGGAAAAACAACACTGAAGAACATCTCCACCTTAAAGGTGCTATCTTGCCAACAAAATATATAGCAGATCTGCATTGGCCCAGACCATTACTTTCCCTGGCAAGGACTTGGGGACAAAGCTCCTTAAAACAGTAGTAATCATATTCCACTCATGCTCCTTTTTACTGCCAGCTGTAAACCAGCTCCACATGCATCATGGTTTTGCATCAAAATGTGCACAGACCAAAACCATATCCAAAGGGACAAGGTAGATCCAATTTACAGCTTTGACAGGTCTGTGCACCCGAGGCGGAGTGTGCAGGAAATAGCCTGACATCTCACTTGGAGAATGGTTAAGACCCCGCTGGCGGAACTGGATGCAGAGCCACAACAGCCTCCCACAAAGACCCAGCAAAAGAGCAGGGAATTTGCTGTCCATTTTTCAGGAAACATGAGGGGTAGGTGGCACCCGACAAGGCACTACTTGGGAAGAGAGGAGCCAAGTCTGATCTCAACTTGCAGCATCCCTTTGACAGCACAAGCCCAAGGGAAACCACAGCTACACTGGGAAACAAACACACTGCATCGAATCACTTCGGTAATGAGATACCACATGGAAAACTGCTTAGCCTTTAGTATATTCCAAACAAAGCAAACCAAAGTTATTCTGACCCAATGCATATATTACCCACAACATCCATAAGAGGCCAATTGCTTGGTAGAGGAGGGTGAGAAGTCTGAGTTCAATTTAGAGACTTGGAAATTCCGCCTGTTCATTACGACGTTTTTACCCCATTACCCCAGCTGGTTTTGGCTGGGGTAATTTTCTTCATAATGGCTAGTATGGGGCTATGTTTTGGATTTGTGCTGGAAAACAGTGTTGCTAATACAGGGATGTTTAGTTACTGATGGGCAGTGCTTACACAGAGTCAAGGCCTTTTCTGCTCCTTACACCGCCCAGCCAGCGAGTAGGCTGGGGGGGGCGGGGGGCACAAGAAGTTGGGAGGGGACATAGCTGGGACAGCTGACCCCAACTGGCCAAAGGGACATTCCATACCATGTGACATTATGTTCAGTATATAAAGCTAGGGGAAGAAGGAGGAAGGGAGGGATGTTCAGAATGATGGCGTTTGCCTTCCCAAGTAATCATTACGTATGACGGAGCCCTGCTTTCCTGGAGATGGCTGAGCACCCACCTGTCCGTGGGAAGCAGTGAATGAATTCCTTGCTTTGCTTTCTTTGCGTGCATGGCTTTGCTTTACCCATTAAACTGTCTTTATCTCAACCTGCGAGTTTTCTCACTTTTACTCTTCCAATTCTCTTCCCCATCCCAGTCAGGAGAGCGAGCAAGTGCCTGGATGGTGCTTAGTTGCCGTCTGAGGTTAAACCATGACATCAATGCAGTATTAGTCTCTTTTCAGCAAGTTTTTCTAATTTTAATGGAAACCCTAGGTCCATCCGGCTGACAACTGAAAACATATTTGCTAACATGCTCTACACCACCATGGAAGAACTGTCTGCAGAAAAACCTCCATACTTCATCCGGATCTCTAAATGTCTCAAGTGGTAGGGCACTGGAAAATCCTCTGATGCTGAATTCTTCCTGCCTCGTTACACTCCAGAGTTAACACACAGGCAAGGTAACTTCAGCAAGATCAGATAGCTCCAAACTATTGTTCTTCTCTACTTAGAAACAGCATTATGTTGCACATATTCAGAGAATTCAAACTATTCTTTTCCTAACGCTGTTGGCTACCAACAGCCTTTTTCCTTGCAGAATCAAACAAGGATGCCACAAGTACTCTATTAATGCAGGTTCCCAGCCAAAAATGTTTAGACCCTCCCCAGTTCAGGCACATGACAAGCATTCATGACTTTAAGATGTTTCTGATAACACATGAATTGTCACTTCCTTGATGGAAATCAGTGTCCTTCGTTTCATTCCTACTGAACGGTCCTAGCATTGCTCCTGAGAGAGCAGGTGGCTGGCAAGAGCCCTGGAGGACGAGCAACAGAAAGGAGGTGGGACAAACCAGAGAAAACAAGTGAGCCAGGGCTGTGCTTTTTCCTTCCACCTCTCAGAACAGCAGCAGCAACTTGCAAGGGGGTAATTAACAGGATTGACTATTTACCTGAGGATGAATCTGTGGTTTATCACACGTAGCCTCAAAATCCAGCACTAAGAAGTAGTGATATCTCTGTGGAGGGAAGGATGACATTGCTGCCATGGAAGCTCCAAAGCCGTGGGACGCCAGTTTCCTGCTTACGATGGAGCTGTACCCTTTGAAAACACCAGCCGGGAGGAGGGAGCACACAGCTTGTCTTGCCCTTGGAAGTAAGTTTGGGGGAAACTTTGCTGCTCCAGTATGGAGGAGTGCTATCATTGAACATCCAAAGGCATCTGAAACTGAAGACAGACTCACGTTACTCATGCACAAATACATCTCATCTCTGCTAGTATCTCTTCGCTGGCCTCCTCTGTCAGGGATTTTCTCCGTGCTTCCCAGTGGAGGTTCCAGCAGCGCAAACCTGAAATAACACAGTAACCTGCTCTAAGCACGACAGATGACATTTGGACTGAGCTCAAGGTGTCCAGAATCGCAGGCAACTGGAAATTAACCTCTGCAAACAGCTCTAAATTAAGAACTATGAGACACACAACAGTCATGGCTCCAGGCACCAGATCACAGCCGCCTGCTGAACCTTATCACAGCAGAACACAACACAAACCACTTAAACATAGAAAATCTGATCTAAACCCCATTGAAATTTCTGAGGAGCCCTTTCATCTATTCATATACAAAGCAACTTCTGATACACGGTAGGAATTAAATACAGCAATACACACATCAACACTACAACCCATCCAAACAGCTTGGCCCTGTAACGCCTGTTAGTTGTGCTGAAACCTCCCACTTCCGTAACAAATCCAGGCGTCTGGTGGATGGAAGCCTCCTCCCCAGGGAAGTTCTCATTTGCTCCGTGTACAAGGTTTCTCAGAAATGTGATTCCAGTGCTACACTTGATTTCTTACTTCAGGTATTTCTCAGAGGGGGATATCGATTCAACAAACCCACACATGAACTGCAGCAACTGTAAAATGCAAGGAGGACTCTACAGGTTACAGTCTCCTTCCCAAAGAAATACCTCACCTAGCCATCACCTTCTGATGCTTCTATTTAACAAATGCTATTTAATAAACTACATTATCCATGTGAGACTGCCTGGATTTCCCTCCCCAACCTTTTTCTTTTAAAACGGTGCAGGCAAAACTTGACAGGACTGTCACTGCCCAAGGTGGGCCAGCCTCGGGGCTGTTCACGGATAAGCATTTATTGGTTTGAGAGTTCAAGCCAAACTTGTGGAGGTGCTACATAGCTGGGTGCAGTGACTGATGGTAAAAAACCAGGTGAACCGCAACAACCCGGTCCTCTCGAATAAGGATGAGTACCCCCTCTCACTGTATATATATACATATACATACACACCTCGCTACATAGACATGGAGATTTAAATCCATCCCCACAGTTGGTCCCCCTGCTCGTGGCTCTGGGCAAGAGCTCCATCAGCACCACGTGCCACCCACTCTCCTGGTTTCTGAGCCCGGCCTCCCTGCGCCTGCGCTCGCTTTTTGCTCCGCCGTGAAGGGACACGGCGCCGAAATGGGCACAGCGCAGCGGGAGGACTCGCCGCCTGCGAACAAAGTCGCTGTTTGCACAAAAGACAGCGTTTGCTCACTCCCATCCATTAGTCCGTCAGGTAAATAATGCACGTGCCAAAACACACACTTAATGAGGTAAATAATATGCCTTGAATAACGGCTAAATCTGTATTTACCTGCGAGACCAGAGAAACTCGGAAGGACCAGATTAGGAGATAATTGCAGCTGAGCAGGTTGTGTGCTTCGAGTAAACACGCATTTGGTAACCTTCCCTTTCCAAGGTTTTGAGTGAAAGGCAAAAATCAAAGGAGCTGAGATGTTTAAGACAGAGCCAGTGCCCATGCTGCCAATTCCATGGCATAAATGCATCCCCACCTTGTGGCTTTCATGTTTTTGGGGGCTGCTTGCTTTATTAAAGCAGTGTGCCAGACAGCAGGTACCAGGCAAACTGAAAACTCGAGTTACAAAACCATAACGAAGAGCCCAACGTTGCATTTATCCTGAAGGGGCTCAGTTCTACCTATTGCTTTTCCATCTACAGCTTTTATACTGTCATTAATAAATGCATTACAGCCAAATAGAAGTTAGTTACATTCACTTCTAACCTGCCCCAGATAAAATATATTTAAGGTGTATGTGCTTTAAATCCTCAAGCTACCAGCTGTGAATCAAAAGGCCCATCACAGCAAATACAGTATCTCAGAATAAAGCAGCTTGTAAGTTAGTTGTGGTAAAACCTGGTCTTTAGCCTACCGCATAAAGTAAGATACACAGTTGGAGTGGGGGAGGCACGCAGGCTCCAACCCCTGTATCAAACACAGGCAATAAAACATACATTATCCACCTGCGCACAGCAAGATCAGTACTTCTCTAATGTATCTTAACAGGCAAGGCTAGGGCATCAGCCATGATCCTCATGAATTTTCAGGTCCCTGAGCCACTGAGTCCACACGGCAAAGGTAAACTGGCCATCTTGGCAGGAGTCAGGCACGTCACCACACGGACATGGCAGCACCACTCCAGACCCTGGCACGTCTGTGTCACACAGGTACCCTGGGACATCATCAGAAGGGAGTAACAGCCAACAGCTAGTGGCTCTTTACCAACTTCTGCAGGTGGTCCACGTCTAATGACAGGATCAGGCTCCCCACCCTATAAGCAGCCTCCTTCCCCACCCTCCCGTGTAGCAGAGGGAGCAATGCTCCGAACAAAGGTGTGCGAGGGGGGGGTACTTCATGCTGATTCCCCTATACAGACGGCATACAAATAATAGCAACCCCACTGCAAACTGTGCACCTTCAGCCAAATGAAGTTTTAACTGCGTGTTTACCCAGCCACTGCTCTAGGTGCCCTGGGAAGACCTCACATCATCTTCTTTGGCAAGGTCAGAATGCCTCAGAGCACGAGATAGCTGGTGAGCAAACACACTTTATTAGAAGTCATGTAAAGCATTTATAATGGCTATGACAATGCAAAGCACTAGTAATTATCCCATATTTTTTTCCAACAGACAACAGTGCAAGCGATGCAGCTTCAAAAATTAGAAACCCAGCCCTACGCATATAAACCCACATGTTCAGTGATTCCACTTCCAAACCTATGTAAAACACCACATATGTATTTCTTAGGCACACAGGGTCAGATTATAATCTCAGACAGTGCAAGCTGTCACATCTGGCATTCAACCCTACTAGGTTAATATTTCATATCACACAGCTCCAATTCCTTGCACAGATAAATACAGAACATAATGGGACCATGAACTGAGGCTGGACTTCAGGAATTATTTTGACAGATTGTACACAGACCTAGGAAAACGTGACAGCACTTCACATTCGCAACACCCAATAACATGGGAAGCAGCTACGTGTGGTGGGTTTTGGCTGGAAGATAAAGTTTGCGTTACGTGCTGTATAACAGCGTGTGCCGCATGTGGTATCACCGGCTATAATCAGCAACCGTCTTTTAAAAATAATTAAAGAAAATATTATCCTCTGGATATCGGCTGCAGGTAACAGGCTGACCGCAGCTCTTGCTCGTTAGTGGTCCAAGCACACGATAGTAAAGCGTGACAGTTTGATCACCAGTAAGTAAGGAAAGCCAAGAGAAAGGAAAGTGCCAGCTGTAGCCATCAGCTTGCCAGGAGCCCCACTGAGCGCAAAGTGGAGAATCTGCACCGGCGGCTGTCGCGCTCCAGGCTTCCCACCAGGGAAGCCACTTAGGGGCAACCACGAGCAGCAAGGAACAAGATTGGGAACTCCTGCCACGTGAAGAACACTGGTGACAAAAGCCAGCAGGGCGTTGCAAGTGCTCTCCCCCACCTGCGGGACAGCCCCAAAACCACATGCAGAGAACGTGCACCACGCAAGTTGCAGAGGATTCAAATTAATCAATGGCAAGACAAATTAGCCTACAAACTTGAGCTCAATGGACACATAACATTAATATTTACTTTTTACAAACACATCTAATTAAAATCACCTGGCAGCAAGAGAAGGCATAACTTTAACAGCTTGCCTTTATCCCAAAAATATTCCCCTTCAATGTCCAGTTCGATAAGCTGGTGTAGGGAGGGGGCAAGAAGACAAACACCTAAGTTCAGGTTGGAGGGTTGACCCAAGAAATTATGTTTTACGAGACCCTCCATTTACAAGTTAGATGACTTTGTTATGGCAATATGCCCCTCCACCATATTAAAAGATAAACAAACAAAACACCCCCCCACTAATCTAAAAGACAAGACAAACCAAAATTAAAAAATAAAAGCAAGCAAGCTTTGGGAGTCATACGCTTCAGTTTGTTCCCTGTGCAAAGCCTGGGTAGGGGCAGCTGTGACTCCTGGCCTCCAACAGACAACTGAACTCAAGGCTAGAGCAACCAAAACCAATCCAAGATGTAAGGCAGGTTTGTCTCAGTTTATTAAATTATAGTGTCTTATTTTATTAAATTATAAAGAGTAAAATGATAGAGTAATAAAGATGCTTTATGTAGAACAAAATTGCATACACTTAGCAACACCTGGAACAGAGTGTAACAAAAAAATACAGGACTTCCATTTTGGTAGCTGTTCAAATACATACTCAGAGGTCAAATGTGAGCCCATATTTCAGTTGTGTGAAGAAATAACTGAAGAACAATAGAGATAACTCCATTTTTTTAAAAAATCAGCCTTAACCTAAACCCAAATATTTCATTAGACAAACTACAATACAAAAATGACAGCACCTGGCTAGCCTGCGAGGCAGGGAACGAGAGACTATGAACAAAACCAGCTTATCCACTGTCACCGTCCAAACTTCCAAAAAAAATTAAAATAAATACATAAAGTAAAACAAACAACAAAACACAAAGCTTTTAGAACCATTTTAATAATGTAACATGACTTTAGACAAGTAAATTTGCTTTTTTAATTTGTGCACCTCACAGTATCATCCCTTGAACATGAATCCGGTACACTTCCACGGTTGCACTCCCTTCGCTTGTGGCTGGGTACGTCTCCAGCACTGCTACACAACCTAGCCCGTGTTTTGGAAAATTTGTAACGTCACTTTCTCAGAGCATTGCCATGGGATGCCTATGTGCTGTCCCATCATTACTCAGCCCAGATACAACTTGGCATTAATCATTTTGTTTTCCCAGCACCCCGCAATCGCACCCAGCCTCTTCCCACTACAGATGAAGAGATCCCTGTTCTCAAGAACTTACAGTCTAAAATTAGATGCAATACAACAAGTGAGGGTAACTGCAAAGAATGAGGGTTACAGGAGCAAAGTCAGGCAACCGCTTATTTGGGGGCCACGTGCTCCTCGGTAGTTCAATTTAAAAAAAATAATTCACTCTGTGTAGGCACCGGCCTCCCTCTATATGGGCATAATGGAAGAGGTAAGTGAACACGGAAAGGGTTGACTAAAGGATGGAAGGCACTCTTGGGTTAAGGAAGGTCTCTCCCGTTTCTTGAGCTCATTCTTCCCGCTGCGTTCCTTGGCTGATATGTCAAAGGCACCACCAGATATGTCAGCTATGTCAGAGCACCAGAATCTCTTCCATTGTGACATCACAGACGCGATGGCTTGTGAGATCACAATGAGCGAGGCCGAAGGCGCTGATTTACTTAGGGAAGCACTTGCCGGGGCTATCGCACCCTACGAGGCTGGGAAACAAACACATCTCAGTTCACTTGACAACACAGTGAAACCCGCACAAGACTCCACACCACCAGGACGCAAACTCATCCAAACAGACCACCCAGAAGCCGTCCCAAAGATGCACAGTACAATTCCACTCCAATTTTATTAGGCCACCTCCGCTAGGCAACCCACTTTCGTCAGTTCCTTGACTGGTCTCCTAAAACAGGCTTTGCTGTGTATTTTTAAACCTTCTCCAAGAGTAACTGGGGATAGGCAAACGGGTCTAAGCTGAAGTCTGAAGAAGTTCCACACTTCAGAGGAAATTCCACACAGAAGAAATGTAGAGGAAGGAAACAACAAAAATTAAAACAAAGAAGCAACAACAGAGATGAATAGAGCAAAAGACTGGAAAGTTGCAGTGGAAGAGTGGATTTGGTATCAAATAAGAGAACAGTTGCTGAGGATTGTACCAAGAACCCTCTAAGTCCAGTCTCCTTCCTCTGTGTGGGAGCCATAATGAAATGCACCAAGATGAAGCTACACAAAATGGGGTAAACCAAGACAATAGTTCTGGGAGGCCAAAAGGAGACAGGCCTGTCCTTCCCCCTTGGTCTTACTCTCCTGGCTGATTACCTTACACCAGTTCCTGAGCCTCTCTGGCCCCTCCGTGAGCCGATTCAACCACAGGAACCTAAAAAAAGGGCTAATGCAGCCAGAATAAAACACAATTAAAACAAGATAGTTTCCTGATGGTTTAGTAAGACAAATCAGCTCAGGGCCAGACTGGATGGGTGTCAAAGCTGAAAGGAGGGGATGGGCCCACACTGGCAGAAGTGGGAGGGGGATGAGCCATTGGGAGCTGCTGGTCGGCTCAGCCACTCACCAAACCACATACTCAGACCAGGGTACGTACACCTGGGATGGCGTGGCACTTTGCAGGAAATGGAGAAGGTATCTTGGCTCTAGCAGCATAAACACACTTGGAAAGCCCATCAGACCATCCCGTCTGAACATCATGTATTGCTGGCCACAAAGTTTCCATTACTCCTGAATTGAGCCCAAAAACTTCAATATCTTTCAGAAAAGTTTCTGGCCTTGGACTGAAGCATCAAGTATGGAGGCTCCTCACTACCTTCAAAGAGCTTGTTCCAATGGTCAATCCAGTTGCTGTCAAAAAATAACACATCTTAGTTTTCATACAAACTTTCCCAGCCCTGGTCTTTGAAGGGAGTTTGGAAATTTATGGCATTTCAGTGCTCTCAATCCACAGCAGAACTCCCAAAGCCAGAAGTAAGACACTTGTAGCTACTATGCTTCTAGTCAGTAAAAGCTACTATTGCATACTGGCCTAATTTAGTGGAAAGGAGACAAAGCAGACTGCCCTTTGTTTAATGGAATCTAGCATGCATAATTACTTGATTTTCATACACATGAATGCCACAGTTGTTCAAACCACTTATACAGCTGCACACCTTCTGAAAAATGAACCTGAAGGTTAACACCTGAGAGTGACAAATGAATCTCAGCCTGGATTCAGGGAGACAACACTTGCATTGCTCAATACACTGGTCACTTTTGATCTTCACAACTCCAGAATCGTTAAAAGAAAGTCTGTACTCTGACAAAGCTCTGTCCTGGTAGACAGGCGAATGCTCCAAACAGGGTAGTAGCTACAGCAGGGCATGGTTTCCACACAAACCAGTTTCAGCGAGCCCAGAAAACCATCCAGAAGAGATGTTGACCTTTATATTCAACCATAGAAAAAATAACGACTGTAACAAATACATCTGAAATTAAAAAAAATTTTTTTTTTGTTGGGTGTGAAGTATCTTTACCTGCACAACACATCTGGAGAGAATACAACTCCCAGCTTTTGGCCTGGGCAGGTAACTTCTCTTAAGGGAGAGAAAAGTTGTCAAATGGTATCTAGCAGCAACAGCCAGCGCCTCTCCTCTAGGTCACACTTTGAGAGCCACAACTTCTCCTCTTCTCTCCTCATTCCCCTGCCTGCCTTTGCACCATGCTGGTATATTAGCTCAGCACTACTACAGTAAAACACAAGGAGTCTGCGATGACCGTTTCCAGCAATAAAACGTGCTTCAGATCCAAGAACAAACTTGTGACAAATGCATAGTTGCTTAATCGCCTTCAGTGCTCTCCTTAAGTACAGCCACAGCGGCTGGTCCTACACCGTTTACCTGAACCTCACCAGACCCACGCTCTACAGTCTCGTGGCCTTTTACAGGAGGTGGCTACTGGACTGATACAGCAGCAGAGTCAAGAGCAAAAACTTCACACGTTTAAGTCTCTTCCAGAACTCCGTTCCAAAATTAAAGGTGGGAAAAAATGATATAAAAAAATAAAATCAAGGCCTACCACAGTTAATAGGGCCAAAACAAGATAAGCACCAAACCAGATGTAATTAGGCCTCCTAAAGGAATCAAATTGAAGTATTTCTCAACTGCAGACCAGAAACTTCATGTCATATCAGCATATACTCAATCCAAGGACTTCTTTATTTAGCGTCAAGCACAGGAGCATTTCCTTTTTAATGCTTTAATAGGTTTCTTCTTTTGGATTTTGGTAACACTCAAATCTGTCTGGCTACAGACACTAACTTTAAAAAAAAAAAACAAAAAAAACCAAACCAAAAAAACCCCCCAAACAAAAAACCCAACACACCATTCACATAGAGCAACCCAAAGTTTGAGGAACAAAAACCATAAAAGGGCCACTCTTTGAAATAAGGCAAGCATTTAGTCCCCACTAGAAATTAACATGAAAATTCAGTTACAAAGGCCAGAATTCATCACTTGAAAAGGGAAACAAAAATACCTGAAATCAAATTTCCCCAGCCTACACACCAAAGAGTAATTAACTGGACTTCTAACACATTCCTTATTTTAAGAATAACTCATTCTTGGAAATAAAAGTTCAAATGCCAACTTTAACATCAAGAGATGCTACAATGTTGCAAAGAACAACTAAAGGATTTAAAAAAAAAGTTACCATTAAAAAAACCAACCAAACTCCTCAAACAACTGCCTAAAAGCATCTAATGGGACAAGCACCTTCGGGATGTACCTGCCCGGAGCCCTTCGTACCTCATCCTTCCTGCGGCACAGTGCAAGCATTAACCTGTTAGAAAACTTGCTGGTCCCTCGCATCACAAGCTGAAACAATATTAAGCGTTCAGACTAAGCAGCAGCTGTCAATCCAACCATTTCTGGAACTAAAAGCTCAATACGGAAAAGAGGTAAGTAAAGAAGTAGTAAAACAAATGTCAGACTTATTAGCAAACAGGCCAGCAATGACCACGTAAATCCACCAGTCACAGGACTTGGAAAAGACAGAACACAAGGAGTAAATGACAACACCTTTTCATACACCTCAGTTTAGAAGAAACACCTGTAACAGTACAGCAGCAAGAAAAGAACAGGAGAAGAAATTCCTACTGCCAGTCAGGAAACAAGTAAACAGACCCTGCACTTCTCAAGCCTTCTCAAGTTTACTTCAGTCTCAAAATCCGAGACAGGTGACCAGTTCAATCTCAAAGGATAAAAAAAATAATTGAAAAAATAAACAAAATCAAGCCTCCCACTCCCCCATCACCTCCGTCTCTGAACCTCCACATCCCAAAAGGAACATGAAAAATCCCTCCTTGCTGCTGCCTCTCGCTCCCCCCCCACACGGCCCCCGCTCCCCGGACAGACAGGTTTGTTCCCTGCCTCAAGCCCTAACGGCAACTTATCCCGCTCCGGCTGGGACCTGGGGACCGCTGCCACCGCCGCCCTCCAGAGTTCCACCCACGGCAGAGCCCGGGAAGCGGAGGGCCCGGCAGCCCCAAGCACCGGCAGAGAGGAGCCGGGGCTCGGCGTCGAGCGGACGAGGCGCCTCCACGCCTGCCCGCCGCCGCCCCGCGCCCTCCCCTCCGCCCGGGGCCGCCCCCCGTCCCGTCCCCACCGGCCTCCCCACAACCTCGCCGCCGCCCCGCCGCGGCCCGCAGCCCGCCTCGCCTCCCCACACCCCCGGCCGCGGGCTGCCGCCCCGGCACAGGCCCCGCCGCCGCCGGGAGGGGGGGGGGGGCCAGGCCGCGCCCCCCTCCCCCCACCTCCCTCCCCGCTCCGGGCCAGGCCTCCACCCCCCGCCCCGGGCCACAGCGGCCCCACGCCTCCGCCAGGCCTGCCGGGCCCCCGCCTCGGCCGGGCCCCGCCGCGGCCGTGCCGCCGCCCGTTGCCCAGCGGCGCCGTGTCCCCCCCACCCCCGCCGCGGCGGGGACCGCCCGGGCCCGGCCCTGCCCGCCCCCCCTCCCCCCCCGCGCCGCGCACACACTCCGCACCACGAGTCCCCAACACCGCCACTCACCTCCGCGCACTCTGACCCCCGACCCCGCTCTGAGCGGCAGCGCCGCCGGCCAACCGCAGCGCCGCCTGCCGCCGCCGGGGGCGGGGCTTCCTCCCCGCCGCGCCCCTCCGCGCAGGTGCACGCCGCCCGCCGCGGCGCGGGGCACGCTGGGGGTTGTAGTTCGGCGCCGCCCCCCCCCCCCCTCATATCCCGCCCTGCCCCGCCGCGTGGCTGCGCCTCGACGCCGCCGCCGCGCCGGAACCGCCGGGACATCGGGCACCGGCCCGCGGTGGCCAACCCCCCTCCCCCGGCGTGGCCATCCGCCACCCCTTCCCCTTCCCACCGGCTCACCCCTTCGTGTCCCCCGGGGCTACCCCATCGTGTCCCCCCAGTGCCATCTCCCCCTGGCCCCTCTGCAACTCTGGCCTTAAGCAAACCCAGCGTCGGCTGTAAATGTAATATGGCACACGCGTGGAGTTCGCCTCCGCTGCAGCGGGGAGAGGCCACGTCCCCTGTGCCGGCACCGCTTGTGGGCACAGGTCTCATGGGGGACCCTCTGCAGGGGTCCCCCCTCACCCCTGCACCGCTCTGGGTCAGGGCAATGCCGCCAGCACCCATAACTCTCTGTCGGTCTCAACGGTGCCTGGGCAGGGCTGTGGTGGTGACTGCAGGTGACGCCGGCCGGTGATTCCTCCCTCCATTTGGTTTGGATTAAGGCAAACTCAGGTCCCGCAGCAAGCCTTGGGCTGTCTTTCCTCCCCCTCCTCGGACATCAGTCAGCAGCTTCTGGAGTCTTCTGTGTTCATTGAGCTCTCTGATCCTCAGCCTGGGTCTGAACCTTGCCCAGTTTCCGCTAGACACCCCTAATCTGTGGCATCTCCTCTCCATGCAGGTGGCTGGCACCCTCAGCCAGGACACTTCGCATCTCACCTGCAGCAGTACCCAAATCTTTAGTCTACTGCCGCGTCCGTAACCCCTGGGAAGCGCCACTGCCATGACAAGTGTACTAGCTGGGGCCATTCCCCGCTTCGCTTCCCTCCTTGCTCCCTACATTAACCCACACCTCCACATTTCAAGCCAGCAGTTCCTTCACTCTGTCCCTCATACTCCACCCATGCGCGAAGAGCAAACGCAGAGTCACCGACTCCCACAAACAGGGCTGCAAGGGATCCTAGAGGCCACCTCGCCCACCCTCTGCCCGCAGGCGGGAGCAGTCCCACCTCGCTGTCATCTTGCTGTCCTCTTCAAACCATCCCTTAAGCCTTCCTCTGGCTCCGTGCCTTAAAATATTGGACAAAGGCAAGCACCAGGGTGCGGAGATCACCGACTGCCGCTCCACGGGAGCCAGGCTGCTCGCACTTTCCAGGCTGCCTGGCCAGGTCTGCGTAGTGCCCCTGCCTTTAATTGTGTTTCCGACTCTTCAGGATGAATTTTTTTTTTTTTTTGTGAGCAGCCTTGAACTTGAGAAGCCTGAATCATGAAAGTAGCATGTCAGAACTATAAAAATACCAACAGCAAACCATTTAATAATAGAAAGAGTTCCTTTAAACCCTCTTAGATTTGGCATCTCTCAGCCTCCCACCCACATAAGCAAGGATAATGTGAAGTTTTACTTCTAAGCTCAGCTGTATCGCTGTGATTTGTCAAGCCTTTGGTGACTGATGTAGGGTTTGCCAGGAGCCCAGGAGAGCGAACGGAGGGCCTTTGCGCTGTGGCGTTTCCCGAGCGATCTGTCCCTGCCCCTCCTTATCAGGGCTGGAACCTGGCTGAGACGTGCTGAAAATTACACTGCAGCCCCAAAGCTTGAAATTTAGGGCTGTGTGTGTTTCCAGGAGGATGAGAGAGAGGAGGTCTCTTCACTGCTGACCTCTGTACCTAGCAGCAAAAAATAATTTTTTTCTCAGTCTAGACAAACAACGAACGGCTCATAGATGTGTGCATGTCCTCTTTTCATCAGCCAAGCCTGGTGCCGTTTCCCAGGTTTGTCAGGCAGCACAGCAGGAAGGAGGTTTCCTCCTGCCCATTTCTTTTTTTGGGGAACCTCTTTTCCCAGCTGAGAATCTGCAATAACCAGGGGCCACATCCTGGCTTCTGCCAGCCTCAGTGACCCTCGTGAGATCCATAGAAGTTGTCCGCCAAAGTCCTGTGATTTCCTTCAGCAACTGCACTTTCAAAGAGGTTCTTTTTTCTGGCACAGATAACAGCTGCCGAAAAAGGCACCCAAACCAGTTTGAGGAGAGGCATGTTTTGTTAAATAGTTGCTGTTTCTGTAGCGTTCGTTTCTGAGCCTGTCTTATGTGAACGTGCACGTCTCAAATGAACACTGCAGGTCACTGAAAATGTCACCTACAGATTAATCTGGCTCACTCCAGGCTTCTGGAAAAATGAATGAGGGTGATCAATAGATATGCTGTGGCCTCCCCATCAATGCTCATGGCCCCTGTAGCATCCTGGCTGGGAACAGCTGCCCTCCCCAAGGGACTCACTCGGTGGCAGAGCTACAAAATGCAAAGGTGGAGAACCACCGTGGGGCCCCGGGACAAGTGATACTGAGAAACTGGGTCATGCATATGGGGAAAAGTGGGCAACAGGGCTGATTGGGGTCACCTTATTTATTCCTGGCAGCACAGCCCACGGTGGGTGCCACTACCCCGTTGCCTTAGGGCTGACAGAATCAGCCCTCTGCCAGTTCAAGAGCAAGCGAGTGTGTTCCAGCAGCAGGTCTGGTCTCTTAATTGCTTGTCCTACTTTAGAGATTTTGGGATGGCTAGAAGCAGCCCAGAGGAAATAGGGTCCACGCTGGGGCCGTGTCTGGGCTGTCCTGGTTTACACGAAGGACTATCTTGAAACACCAGGTGGAAAGGGCAGCTCGAAGCTTCCAGCTCTGCCTCCCTCTCCTACAGCTCGATCCCCTGTGCTGCTGCCAGCAGATGCAGCAGCCCGGTCTACAGTTACCTGTACGTTTTATTTGTTCTAAAACCCCAACAGTTTCTCAACAAAGCATCGTTTCATTCAGCACAGATGTGCAGCCACCTCTGGGCTGGCAGATGGATAGGGCTTTACGAGAAGGCAGCAAACTGGTGGGGCAGGTTAAGGCAGAAAATACAGAATAACACCCCCCCAGACCCTGCGTGGCGGCTCCAGGGGATCCTCGGTGTGAATAAAGGGCTGAGCCCATCCTAGCCCAAGATGAAGTACCAGGTCGCTGCCTGCTGCTGGGGCAGCGGAAAGGAGGAGGGAGGGTCCCACCGACTGCGTCCCCAGCCCTGCTCCCAGTGCTTCCTTCCCAAGGGCACTGCTCCTTTAAAAGCAATGGGATTTTACATGATTACACCTCGAAGAAACATCACCTCATTTAAAAGGCGACTCCTTTAGTTCTGTTCAGCTGCTTATGCTGAATGCAACTTTTAAATGTCTTATAATACACATGACAAGTAGTCTCGTATCACTGTTTTCTACTTAACAAGTTAATAACGTGCCAACCCAAATCCTTCAGTTACTAACGCCACCGGTGGGACTCATTAACCAACGTGAACACATATTTAAGGGAATGCTAATATTCACAATGTACATTTTTATATTCATGTTGTCATTCTTGAAACCACAGCTCAGTTCGTGTATTCTGTTGAAACATTTGTTTGCAGAGGATTTCTCTCTCCCTTTTCCTCTAAACACAGATACTATCACTGGGGTATCATTCTGGTGAATGATATTAATGACAGCTTGTCATCATGGAAAGCTATTCCTAGCTGTCAATTAAAGGGTGTTTTGAAAGAAAGCAGCTCGTTCAACCCCGGTGGGAGCAAGTGTGTCTCGCTGTTTGACAGTGACCCCCTTGATGAATTTGGGAGCAGCAGCAACAGCAGCTCCGTGGGGCCAGGAGGTTTGTAGACGCAGCAAAGGGCTCTTGGGTGACAGTGACAGGAGATTTTAAAGGTGCTGATGTCCTTAGCAAAGGAAAGGCAAAAGAGGATTTCAGATCCTAAAAGCAATCCACATGTAGGATTGTAGGCCAGGAAAGGAGTCCTGAGGATACTCAGCCGTTTTGTAATATAATTTCCCATCCAACAGCCCAATAAATTTATCAGCCTCCATCTTCAAAGATGTTCGTTTACTTACCCATGCTAACCCGAGTGGAAGGCTTCTTCAGGTCTTCTCTGCCTGAAAAATGGGAAGCTTCCTCTAATTCCCAGATTAAACGTATTCACAGCTAGTTTACATTCTGGCAAAATGGTCCTTTGCTTTAACTTGGGTTTTTTTTTTCCCTCGCCTTGTGTATCTACAGGCAAATCTCAGATCCTGGTCATCTTTGTCATTCTTTGTTTTGCTGGGCTAAACAAACCACATTATTCTCATGTCTCCTCACCACCTTGGCTTTCCATTTCCCACACCATGGTAGCAGGCCTCCTCTGCACCTGCTCCAGTTTCAACTAAATTTTCTTGAGCACGAGTGCCCAGCCTGGTACGTGGTATTCCTGAGCCGGGCTCCAAGGCCTCGTACAATATTTGTCACTTGACCCTATAAATATCACTCACATAAACATGCTCGATTTCTATATTTCCCCCCTCAACAGGGTGGTCCACTCTCAGGGCTTTCTTGTTCCTTTTATTTTCCTAAGCACTCCTTGCACGGTAATAAAAATGTACAGACTCAGTGGGGATCTGTTTTAACTTCAAATGTGCTGATTCAGTTCAAAAACCATTAATTCAGCCGGAATCAGGGCCATGGGGTGGAAATCCTTTTCCAGTTAAAACAGAGGTGAGAGGGACAGCCTTTGGCAGGCTAGGAAATAAAGCGCGCTAGGAAAACATAGCAGGACATCAGAAAGTGGCTATTGACTGGGCTATGTTAACAGAGGACCAGGGAGTCCTGGACATTTCAGACCAGGATGGGATGTCTCTGTAGGAGATCTGCCATAGCCTGGGTTTGGGCAAAGTTCTGGGGTTTGATGGATTATATTTCTCTAGCCTGTGCTTTGCTGGGTTGGACACGATGGTCCCTGCCGGACCTCACATTGACATGCAAGGGGCTGTACAAAGCTGGCCAGACAGGCTGGTCCTGTCTCCGAAAAATCCCCCCTTATTCGAGAGCACAGGAGGATGCAATGAAATGCAAAGCAAACACAAACAACGCTGTAGCTCGGGCTGCACGCCACCGCGCTTCTCCTCTGCATGGGTCTGGTGCGACCACCCCAAGGCACCCAGCCCTCGGTGCTGGATATGAAACAACCACCAAGGTACGTGCTTCAGAAAGCGGGAGCGTGCCCGGGTAGGTGGCTTGGGTAAAGAGGGAGGGTGAAAAGCGCCCGGTGAATCCAGGTTTTGCCCCTTACCCCCACTTTGGATGTGAGATGAGCAGAAGAACTACCTACGTGCGTCAGGAAGGCATCGGCACCGAAATAAAAGGACCCCTCAGCAGAGCATTTCCACAAGACGTTTGACTGAAGGAAAATGTAGGCTGAACACCAGGATAAATTTCCCGAGGCTGCCATGCTTTAAACTGTGGGATCACCTCCCGGGAGGAGCGATGGGAGCCACGAAACCAGCCACTTACAGCACCGTAAAACGTCCCGTCGGTGCCAACCGGATTCCGGTTCAAGGGAGCTGCGCTGAATCACCTCCCGTGCCTTTTCCAACTCTCGCTCCTAAAAATCAGACCCAAGAAGTACAAAGAAAGACGGACAAAGAGTGATGTCAATTTGCTAGAGAAATACAACCTTTTTTACGGTACGGTATGTTGTAAAACCGTTGCGCTCGCACTGTGTACTTAATCTTGATATTGCAATGCCATCCACAAAAAAATTCAGGCTTAACCCTCACAGTTTATATTGTCACTATAAATGCTGGTAAAAAAATATTGTACAGTTGGGTGCAGTTTATTCTTTATATTTTAATGGCTATAGCAAAACTCCGTTGCTAACTAGTAAAAAAAAAATTAAAAAAATAAGAAGTTGAATGTGTTTTACAGCTATGTCGTCATGGGAAAGCTGTATTTCAAAGTGAGGGCATCAAGAGCAATGAAACGGGACATTTTTAAACATTTTAAACATTTTTAATGGGACATTAAAAAAACCCACTTCACCAAAATCTCTTTGCCAGTATTTTAGCTAATAGGGTTGCAGTGTATAAAGGAAGGGTTCTGACGCCTGCACAGGCCACCCAATACTGAGCCGCTGCTCAAGTGTCTTGAACTCTAAGTGTAAATGGAAAAAACATCTAAAATTAAGCGTTTCTCCTGGAGGGACAAATTGCTGATAAAGCAAATCTTCCCACAGGACAAGCACACCTGCTGGAAGGTAGAGAGACATTTTTATGTGTGGGATTTTAACTCGAGATAAAATACTTTTCACGGGCAGTCATATGGAAGACAGCTGGCCAAAAATAATAATAAAGGAATTTGTGTCCCTTGGGAAATTCTGAGGTTTCAAAAAATATGATTTTTGACCTAAGCTGGGACCAAAAGTTTAGCTCTCTGATTTTTTTTTCGTTTAATGACATATTCCCAAATAAAAATAGTATATTTCTTTTCACTTTACCACTTTGACATTTCTTTTCTTTTATTATTACATAATTCTACAAGTCCAAACCACCCATTACACCACACTGTTACGTTTCCTTATACTGTATATTACATCGACAGGCGGAATCTCCACCCTCTTTTAAGATCCTATTAAACCAGCAAAGTCTCTTCATGAAACCGAACATCAGGAACAACAGGGATCCCTGCGTCAAGGTGCGGGGAGGTGGATTTTTGACTACTGTTTTTCAAATGTGCTTTTGAAAGATGGACAGCAGAGACGAGAGCAGCCGGGCAGAAGAGGAGCGCCCAGCACAATCCCAAGAAGCAGGGGGGGAACACGGTCATTGAAAAAATCTGAACTAGCTCTCGGGCTGATGGCTGGCAGGAAAATGGCCTGGCATAAGCCCATCGCCACTCGCAGTTTGATTCTTGCCGTGGGGCAGGGAAG